>NC_139080.1:85719134-87164134 GCF_965140915.1 Aythya marila
TCAAATTTATCTAGCTCTGGACAATAATCCATTCAACACTCTTGAAGTCTGGAGTTGATAGACATATTGGTAAATTCACATAGTATTTTCTTAACATTAAATAGAATATGTCTCTTGCCATCTAGTGTTGGCAAGTTAAGTACTATTAAAATATTTCAACAGAACATATTCTTGCCTTACTTCCTGAACTAGCAAATGAATTAATCTTTTCCTAAGTTCAAAGAAGAATTACTAGAAATTTCCAAGCTAATTTCAATTTCTCATTAAGGATCACTTCATATTTTGAGCCGAAGGATGTGATCAATCCCATGAGGTGAAGTTATGGGCTCACTCTGACAGAATTTTTTATTTAGCACTTAAGAGTGTTTTTAGTAGCACTATGCATCTTCGGTTTTACTTTATTAACACTCAGAGGGCCTGGGATGAAATTCTGTTTATCTCTCTGCAACAGCCTCTGCTGCATGAAGAAATGTGCCATGAAATACACCTTTCTTAGTATTAATAGTAGTCTTTTATTTATCAGAAAATGTTTAAGATTCATAGTTTGACTTTTACCTGACAGCAAACTGTCAGGTACACCATATATTCGGTCCTATCAAAGTTAAAAATACGTTATTTGTACATCTGAAAATGTACATCTGTATACTAATCTAAATATGCTGAAATTAATTTAAGAAAATAAATGGCACTGTACAACATTCAGTTTTAATGTAATCATTTGTCAAAATACTTCTTACAAACTTAGTAAAATAACTTCAGACAAGGAACAGTGATGCATAAAGAAGCACCTGTTCAAGGCAATGTAGTACTACTCCAGTCCCAGAACTTTCCAAACTGGAATAAGCAGTTGCGATCAAAAAGTCATTAATCAAAAAGACGCTTAGTGGATGGTAGCTGAATTGTTTTTTAGAGTACTCAGAACTGGTAGGGGGAAACAAAGCAAAGTTGCTTGCTTGACTTGGAGCAAAGCAGGTGAAAGTCATCACAACTGAAGAACCAGGGGTGTATGTAAGTTGTTGGCAAAAGCCATTGCTAATGTTTCTACCAAGTGTTCAAGCAGAATTAAAAATAATAATAATAATAATAAAAAATAGTAGAAATAATATGAATATCAAACTACTGTCACATACATTGAAAAGTTATACTTTTATAATGGACTGAGGCATACTTCTGGGGCTGCATGATGTGCACTTATGACACTCGCACTCATTCTGTACTTTTTCTAAACAAACAAGATTAATTTCTGCATTCCAAGCTGGCAAAACACAAAAGTAAAATTGCATGTTTATTTTTAATGGGGCAGCAGCAGTGGCAGTGATGTAGCTATTGGCAATTCATTTCTCATTTTCTAACATCAGCTTTGCAACGTGCTAAGTACTTCAGCCTTCATCCAACACAAATGTTTGCTTCCTTAACTCTACTTTTCAGTGGATGTGAGGCCATCACTTTGGGGGATCTGAGCTCTCTTCTAGTCAAATTTATCAAATGATAGTCAAGGTCTGCAGCACCCTTAACACATCAGTCAGCTGGCAACAGCTGAACATGGAAATGTGGTCTCTTTGGACAGTTCTGTACATTTTGCCTAAATGCCTTTTTAAACTTGATTTGTGAACTTATAGAAGATATTTATATATCTTTATATATCTTTATTTGTGATCTTATAGAAGATTAAGCTGCAAACTCATTTTTTAGCTTTCTGGATGTGTATGAATAACATGAGTATGGTAACTATGAACTTGCGTGTACAGTAACACAAACACAAAAATACAGGAGTGTTGTACTTCAAACACACAAGGGCATGTAGGATTCAAGAAATTAAAGTAACAGTGGAAACGTATAAGAAAACATAAGAATCTGTCCTGTAAAAAAAAATCTAGAATTGTCTATAGTTCTTTACACCAGTGTTTTAAATCAATAGTGCTGTGAAAATTAATTGGTAGTTAGAAGGCAACACACTTTTTTCCAAGTCTCATGCTGAGAGAAACAACTTCAACATATGCTTCCAGACTGAAGATTCTTTCCAAAATTCACAAACACTACTGGAATTCGCAAATGGGAGGGGGAGAGAAGAAGGTATTATAAAACGTTTATGGAGAGACATGAGCGGTTGAAGGAAACAGACTTGTAGACTCAAGGCACTTTCTATTTCAAATAATGTATTCCTTTACACATACTTTTTTTTTTTCTTCTTTTTATTTTATTTTTTTTTCTCCCCAAAAAACAAGAATGTGTGGTATGACTTTTATACCAGTATCTGTGTATGACATCACTTAGGGTAGTACTGAACCTGATATGACCACCCTCGAACTGCATGAGTAGCCCTTTGAATATATGCAGATAGCATGCTTCTTCCCTTGATTCAGGTGTCAAGACCACTTTGAGAATGTGAAACCCATCCACTTCAAAACAAAAGGTAAAGAGCTACTGTTGATTTTCCACATGTTATATTGAAGTTTGAGTTCTCTTGCAAAGACATTAAGAACATGAGACCTTAGCACATGTTCCCATGTTGAATGTTATCATGTATCTTTCCCAATTTTTGGTGTTGCTAACATGTGTACTAATGGCAAGCATCTTGATGCTTTTATAAGACAGTATGATGTAAAAGTTTGCCTCTTGTTTGCCCAGGAATGTTATTTTAATCTTGTTTAAGCAACTTTCAGTTACAAATTTTCTAAATATGAAGTTTGGGAATTTAGCAATTCTAGTACTTCTGAGTACTTTGTAAGGGTTCATTTTGAGTTAAGATATGACAGATTCATCTGCTTATAACCAGAATGATGTTGAATATTTGTGTGAAGATGATTGCAGATTATCATTTAATTACAGGACAAGCACTTAGTTCTAGGATTGCACAACATAATAAATGCACAAAACCGTGCTTAACTGCACTCATACAGGTTTTACATCAGCTGGGTTCCCATTTTAAAATGGCTGTCAAAGGCCTACTTTTAAGTTCCTTGGCTAAGCAGGATGAATTAAGGAGACAGCCTGTTACCTGCTTATGAAGCAGAGACACAGAAATTTATGGCAGGGGTGGAGCTCTGTTCTTATGAAATGAATATTTACTGTGCACTCATTTGGTTTGCATTCTTTTTCACTTTTTACTTAGCCTTAGCACAAGTTCAGACAACTTCCAGGTTTTGAGTCCGATAGCATGTTTCAGCAAAACAACTCCATTTACGAAGCTCCGCCCTATGTCACTTCTAAGTTTTACTCAGAAGTGCTATATAAAGATAGATCACAACACATATAATATATAATTACTGCTAATTTAAATTAATAATATAAAAGTGCCACATAAGGTGCTAAGAACTTGATAAAAATCATTTTTCAGTATTCTGAATCTGCTTGCCTACCTACAACTCAAAGATTTTCTTTCTTTCATAATACACTATAATATGGTTACAAGTGCATTGAAATTCATCTTGTTAGAATGGTAGTAATATATCCCACCAGGACTACTGTTCCTAGTAGCAATTTAAAATAATTATTGTGAGACTTGATGCTAGACATCAGGTTTGCAATAGAATTACAATGAGGGAAGTGTATTAGAGACAAAACATTGCTGGAAGAAAACTTCATAATGGCGCAATTTGGAACTAAGCCTCAATTTTACAGTAATAGATTCTCTTTATGATGGCACAAAGGAGTAAATGCACTTAGCAAATTTAAATCTATTATTAATCACACTTTGTGGATTGCAGAGCAGAAAGGAGAAAAGAAATTAGCTTTTTAAGTATGTTTCTTACATAAAACAAGTTCTACTATGGAGAACATTTTACAAAAATCCCCTTGTTATAGCTCAGAAATACAGCAAGTCTTCATAACTGCAGAGAGTTAGAAAGGTTCTAAAATCTTTCTAAAATAGTTTTGGATATCTTCGTTTCAGATGAACTCAAGACTGTGTACTCCAAATCATCAAAACACTTTCACTTCTATAAACAAAATATTGAAGAAGAAAAACAAAATAAATTCGATACTCATGCTTGCTTACTCTAATTACTCTCCTAAAATGGAGGGATGCATTTGTAATATGCTTGCTTTCATTACGTTAGTTATAGCAAAGCAAGGTTTCCACAGCAGAGTGGATAGATGGGTTCACACTTTTACATATTATTGGATGTTTTCAAAAAAGTATTTTAGAGAAAGTAATAGAAAGTCACCCAATAAGGATTTTTTGAAGTTGTCAAACAGTAGTGGAAAATGGTAACATTTCTTATGCCATCACTGTGAAAAACTCTAGTTTCCATAAACCACATTGCATTTTTATTTCTAACTTAAAAATAACACATATTCAGTGCATCTTTTGTTTTATGAATCACATTTTTGACAAAAACCATTATAGGTTATATCAATGTGTTAGACTCCCAAATTAAGGTTGGTGGGTTTTTTACTATCACAAGTTTGGCAGTTCAGTTCAAAATAAAACTCCCAATCCCAGCAGAAAGTAACATGATACCTGTATCTACCAAAACACCAGCATGTGAGAGCAAATAGTCCTTGTAAATGTTTGTAATAAGAAACAATGGATTTAGAGCTAATTGGACATTTAATTTTAATGTTAATAAATAAATATTTAGGAATAAACCTTTGTTAATAAACTTACATAAATTATCTTTGAGAGGAAGGTTAAGTTTATATTCACATTCATTTTACATTGACCATTTAAATTGTTTCTAAAATTAGGGTTGGGCAGAGTACCTCGTGACCTTTAACTATTTCAGTTCCATGCATGCTGCAGCCCCAGCCAGACAATAAACACATGCCCACATGTCAGCCTGCAAAGAACAGCAAGTTTCCAAAGCTATTTTTAAATGAACTAGCTTGGATACCAGACGCACTCTACTCTCAGCAGCACAAGCTTCATGCAGGCTAATTTACTCTGCTGCAGAAAGGGAAATTAGCCTGTGGGGAGCTCCAGACTGCTTAAGCTTCTAGTACCTAAGGTACCTCATTTATAATACCTCTATACTATTTTTGCTATCTTGTAGTCTGTAGCAAAGACATGCCTGGAGAAAGACTTTCAGCTGGTCCTTGAGACTAAACTCAAGAAATGGTTCTGTGTCAATGCCTTACAATGAATGAACACACATTACCCCATATATCTCCCATCATTTTTTTCGGGGGTGACAGAGGATCATCATGCAGCCTGCAGAATTACATGTGATAACATTATGAACCAAAAGTTCAATTAGTCAAAATGGCATTTTAAAAAGAAAAGGTGAAGACAAGCAAGCCTTTTCTTGTTTCCACCCCCATCACTTAAAAAATTAAGGGTCAAATGAAAATATTTGATTTTTACACATCCCCTAGAAGAGGTGGTATAACATTATTTGTTTTTATAATTACTTGTCAAGGCTTGAGATAGTTCATCCTACCAAAATGAAGAAAAACTGTTTCCACTTTTCTTAAAGGAAAATTTTAAAGTAACAGGAAAAACCACACATCTGAAGACTTAAAAATTATCACACAAACTAAAGAGAAACAACAACAACAAAAAACAACATAAGTTAACATTATCTCTAGGTAAATTCATGACTTTGTGGGACCTGACTCAAACTGTGAATACTTGTAATTGTTATGGATTTTGAGAGCCCAATTTCATTTAAACCAAGCTATACAGCCAAAAGTTTTTGTGTATGTTAGAAATTCCAAAAGTTATCTCTTTACTACCTCTTCCTTCTTAAGACTACATGTCAATGTCAAATGATCATTTTCTTAAGAACAAACAAACACAATCACTTCCTTAAATATCTGCCATTTAGCATTCCTAAAAAAAATTAAAAAAAAAAATAAATAAATCTTATCACCTTGCAAATGGTCTTACAATAATTTTAAATACTTACATTAATTTATCGTGATGTTGAGATAACTTATATCTGACACACCTTGTTCAAAAAGCCTCCTAGTAATGTGCGAGTCAATTAAAACAGTAACATATTTCTACTCTCATGGATTCCTGTAAGAATACCACTATAAACCTATTGATTGTCTTTGCCTTTACTCAGTCATCAGTATAGTTTACAGCACTTGCAATGATAATGCAGCTGTGTAATTATAAAGCTGTGCCTTATGGCTACTAGATGGAATATAGATGGAGATGGTCTGCAGTCCTGCAACTATCTTTACATCATTAAAAGTCCATCCCCAAAGCACCCTTAAAAAATGCAGTTGACCACAGCTGGCACATGATGGTTCAAAGTCAGCCTGTAGTCAAGGATTACACCCATGCTGTGTGTCACACTGACTCCATGAAGCATCTCTTCATCAAAGGCATCAAAGAATGGCATTTCTCACAGACTCTCATTCTCTTCTTCTCTGAAATATTCAGCCTAATGATCAGAGGTCACCAAACTAAAATAATTATTAGAGAGAAAACAAAAGCCTGTCAGTTTCCCAGGATAATTTATGAATTACATAATGTTGTGTTAAAGGACAAGGAAAAAAAAATAATTAAAAAAAAAAAAAAAAGAAAGAAAACAACCAGAAAATAAAATATATTGTAGCAACAGTTCTCAAGGCTGATGAAAACAATTTTTATAGTACATGACTTTGTACGTGACTTTAAAACCCAACAGCACAATCTGAATAATCGTGGAGAAATGTTCCCATAACATTCACCTGACAAAATAGGTTGATGCGACTACATCCTTAGAAGCCCATCTTACAGAAATTCAAGACTACCAGTGCAATTGCGTATTTCAGAAGGCTGTGCTGAAATTCCATATTTTTGTCTGTTGAGAATTTATTGTCTTGAAAACAAGCTAATCAGAACTATTTCTGTTTATACAGTAGCTACTATAGAATGGGCATAGTTGCTCTGACTACGTCCTCTAGACTATGCACATGGTCACCCACAATATGTAAAAGGAAAAAGTATAAGTTAAATCTGGTTTAATAATTTATATAGGCTTAGCATATGTTGGTTCCACTTGAAATCTCCAACAATGTTTCAATGACAGCACAAATTTCTTTTCCGTAATTAAATAATCTTGGGGCAAATCCAAATTATGTGAAGCAGAGAACCCCACAGAGCAATTTCTGCAGCAAATGTCAGAGGTATTAGACTCTATATCACTTAGACAAAGGGATATAATACATGCAAATTATTAATTTCTTATTGGACTGAGAGCAGGACATTTTCTGTCTGATATTATCACAGTTTCCAATTTTCAGTGTAAGAGTGCATCTGTGGACTTCCTGCAGCATGAACCAGGGTAAAGGCAGGACAAGAGGCTCTGTCATACTGAGTAATGTTCCCATATATATGAAAGCTGTAAACATCAAAAACAGACGGTAAAATAAATTTGGCTTACAGATGAAACAGTATAAAGCTTGTTTAAACACCCATTATATTTGTAAGCTTACGAAGAGGAAAGATTAGTTTTGCTCCTAAATGAACATGACTGAAGAATGAAACCATGGTGAATTACTGGGTACCTGCTCAGTATTAGCAGATGACTTCACTGCTGAAGTTAAAAGAGATATAAATATAAGTTCAGGGAAAACTTTGCAGACTGTGACAGAGTAACAGCTGTAAATACAACTCATTTTGCCCTTCTGTACACATCAATAAAAAGTCATACAACGACTTCAACTGGCTGTTTATAACTTTAGAAAGAAAATCCATCAATGGCTACTATGAAGCCCAAGGTCAGAAGGAGGCTAATAGAACAGTAAAATTTTAAAATAGATATCACATGAATAAAATAGCTGTAAGTGAAATACGAAGTATAAAATATGCTACACAGGACTACTGTGCTTAAGAATTTAAATGAACCACTGTCTGTATATCCAGAAAGAAGCTTCCCCTAAAATCAAATTGTCTTTCAGTGTTTCTCTTTCTCAAAGCCACATGATAGTGGTTCTGGCTGAATACAAGGTCTTTGTCGTGGTGGATCACAAGCCTTCCCCTCTGACAATTCTGCTCAAAATCTGAAATATTCCTGTTATATGTTTTTTGCATCTATTAAGCTATATAACTTTTCCATAACATCACCCATAAATATATCCACTGTACTCTTCCTACTCTCATCTTCTTGTCTGTGATCTGCTTATTCTTCTCCAGAGTTTCTCCTGCCACAACTATTTTCTCACATGCCTTTTCTACTACTTCTCTGGTATCTCAGCCTTTATCTGCAAAGTCTTGTCTCTTCACTCTTTCACGTTCTTGTTCTTGTTCTTGAAGTTGCACAACTAATTTAAAAGTTTATTACCCTCAATATCCTTCCTTTGCTCCTCCTCTCATTCCTCACACTCAGTTTAGGCCACTGCCTGTAAAAACATCCCCCTTGCCTATCTTCCTTTCTTTTGAGCCTCCTCTCCAATTGCCTGAATTTAGGCTTAAAATCTTACTGTCAAGAAATCTCTCCCTGTTCTCAGACCCATCATTCTATCAACTTGGTGACTACCCAGCTTTGTTATTCCAGCACATTCTAAATAATTCCTGTCATGTATTTATTTATTTATTTATTTATTTATTTATTTTCCATCCAGATCTTATCTAGTCCTGACATATGCCATTTTTACCCTCACCAAATTATTCTTTTCTATGTCCACAACTAACAGAAAGAACAAATTTTACTACACATCTCACTGTAACAAGGCTCTCTCATGCAGCCATGTGCCCACTAATCGTGATGCCACTTTCTTCAACAGACACAAACTAACCTTTTTTTAGTCCAAAGTCACCTTCCAAATTACTGGGCTTCTTGTTCTCCTAAACCTGAGGTTAACATCTTTTTACTTCTCCATCGTTTCTCTCAGGTACTCCATAAAATAGGACTTTTCTCATTCCAGCTACCTTTCTAGTTTTTAGCTCATATTGTATCCAAATGTCTATCAACAGAATTTTAATAACATCAGTAGGGCGTTAAGTCCTTGGGTAACCCCTTTCTTACCTTGTGGATAGGAAAGACACATTTAAGCCTGTCTAATGCTTTTAAAATGCTATTTTTTTAATTTTTTTTTTTTTTTTTTTTTTTTTTTTTTTGCCTAATTATATGTAGGACATTTTACGAATTTGACTGCACAAACCAAAACTGGGAACAGACTTTCAGAATCATTGTTCATTCTAGTCTAAAAAGTGACATGTTCCTGTTTGTTGCTGTGGAGCTCTAAGATAGAAATACAAGCAACAGAAGAAGTCAAACTGATTACAACTGAGGACAGGAAAGTGATATTATACAGAATTAAGCTTCAGAATACATCTACTCTTACAGATAGTGCAGTTACACAGCTTCAGAGGGATGCTGAGAATTCTGGGATACTGGCTCAGTCTATTTACAGAAACCAAACACACTTGATGTCAACTGTAGCTGTCTGAAGAAAGATAGATCCTCTAAAGATTGAAATTCAAGACATAAATGGGAAAAACATAGCACTGGAACGATGTTAGTGACTGCCCGACCAGAACTGGTGGCACTGCCTGTGATATGCTGAGGGAGGGCAGACAGCAAGGATGCAACGCTAATGTGAGATTCGGGTTACTCTCTCATGCTGTGGGTTGGAAAAATATCACTTTGTGACCTGATGGTATGACTAAATTTGTAGACATGCTCAGCAATTGATTGATGGGGCAGTCTGTTTAGTGGCCCATGAGAGAAGAAACAACCTTTGACTTGGTTTTGAGCAGAACAGATTTGATTTGAAATGTTAGTGCCAAAAGTCTACTCTGCAAGAGTAGATATGCAGTTAAGATGCAGTTAAATTCAACATCCTTGAGCAACCCCCCAAAATACTCTATAACTATGCCTCAGTACAAAAAGTTGTGCTGAACTTCAGAAGCTTTTGCTACATATGAAGAAGGAAAACCTTATACGCCAGAGAGAGACAGTCAAGACAACTAAATCCTTGCAGGCAGTGGAAAGTCAAGGGACACCCTGCTGGATGCAGAAAACAAATGGTCAGGTCAGAGAACAGATACGACAAAAAGAATTTAACATAAATCATACAGGAGGAAAAGGGAAGTTACAAAAACAAGAAGGTTTCATTCTGAAAGTTCAAAAGAGATAATCTCATATACTGTGGTAGTTTAGTTATAAAAACACAGCGAGACAGCCCAGAGGAGAGTGAGTAACAATTCACACAAGGCATTAAAAGCTTAGAATAATATGCTTTCAAACACATCAGGAACAGGATGTCTGCTTAATTGTTCATAGAGTGAGAAGACCATCAGTATGCAAGTGTCACAGATTTACTTTTTTTTTTTCTTTTTTTTTTTTTTTTTCTGAATAAACTATTTGAGAAGGTGCCTACACTTCAATCTTTCTTTATAAAGGTCTCAGAAGAAAGTGTATCTCATACTGAATGTCAGTAGAAAACAGTATAAGGCAAACAGAAAAATAAAGATAAGTAGGGATTGTCAGGACCGAATGGCATTTGCCTTCTAGTTTTAAAGGAACTCAGGAAAGTAATAGCTGAACCACTAAATGTAGTGTGCAACATACAACCACTGTGGCAACTAAGGACTGGAATGTGGCAAATGTGCCACCTATTTTTGAATATCTTCAAACTGGTAAGCCTCAAGAATGTATAAGGCAAGTTAGTGGATACTAAAATAAAGAAGAGTTGTGTAGAGAGAAATAAATTGCTATACCAGGAATGAGGTACAAATCAGACCACCCTTGTAAATGGAATTAATGTATGACAAATATATCACCAGTCAGGTTTGTAAAGAAGATCTGTTCAATACAGTTTACACGTGTTTTCAAAAGCTCCATGTCTTTCACCAAAACTTTTTAATGAAACTGAACAGTCTTGGTAGGGGAAAAAAAAAAAAAAAAAAAAAAAAAAAAAAAAGTCATGACATGGATAAATCTAGTTAAAACACAGGAAACAGGTAAGGATAGATGTTCAGTTTGTATGGTGCAACCCAGAGAAACTTGACAAGTATCCACAGTGTTCAAACATATTTATAAATGATGAGAAAATGCTGAGTGAACTGTGATATGACAAAGTTTGGTAATAACACAACACAATGCCAATTGGTAAAGGCAGAAACTGATAGTGCAAACATCAAGAAAGCCCATATGAAACTGAACTAATGGAACTGATACAATTCAACAAAGACAAATGCAAAATGATGTACAAGGTAATCTGAGTCCTAACTAGTTACAAAATGATGGGCCTTGAGCTGATTATTACCACACATACATAACATCTTGAGGCCTTAAATAGTTCTGGGAAAATTGAAGTTCAATGATAAGTAGAAACTAACTTAAAAAAAAAAACAAATAAACAAACAACAACAACAAAACAGCCTTGGGATATGGGATGTAACCATTTTTAACAGGAAAAGAGCACTATACTTTGCAATAGACAGAAATCCATGGCTTGCTCTGTCATCTTGAATACCATATGCATTTCTGTTTCCTCCACTGCTCCATCCCAATTTAATATGTATATATATATAAATAAAGATACAGAATAACTGAACAAGGTACAAAAATAGGTGAGATTACTTCTATCTGGAAAACAGATGGCAGGGCAGATTACAACAGAAGACTACAAAACCTTATACAACATGGAATTAGAGATAAGGAATCCATTGTACACCATCCCTTCCAACACAGGAACTGGTAGCCCCAAATGCAGAGAACATCAGCAGGTCAAAAACAAGCAACAAGAGGGAGCTTTTCATGCAACATGCAGTAAAGTTATACAGTGTTGTGGATACATAAAGTTCATGTGGATTCAAGTGGAAAATGCACAGGTTCATGGAAGAGAAATCCTTCACTACCTGTTACATAAAGATACTTCCCCTGTTTAAAGAAAGACATGAGAACTGAGTGAATATCTCAAGAATGGCTCAGGCTTCTCAGGAAGCATGGATATCCTGTGATTCTCAGACAATTGCTCCTTTGCAATATCCAGTTTCTCGCTGTGAGATGGGAAATTTGGCCAGATGACTTCTGTCCTGTCCCGGGTTGCCATTATTATGTTCTTATGAGTGTTGTCACACGATTTTTCAAGGCAACTAAGGTCTAGATCACATCACAAAGGTGCTGGACCAGGTTTTACCAGTCCTGCCTTTAGACAGTACGTCAAAGAGGCTGAGAGCTCTTACTGGCCTTGGAAAGGCATGTTACAGCTGAACAATTTTCATTGTAGTAATGATGGACAATGTTTAAAAACTGCATTTATTTAGAAAGTCTGTTCATTCAGTAAACTATAAATAAGAGACTTTGTGTCCTCAATTTTTACAATAGCCTTGTGTCACTAAGTTTATTATGTAATACTCAGAATGGCATCTACTAATATCACCTTTTTTTTAATGCATGGAGAGGTATTCACACCATCTACTTTGGCTGCTTTAGGCATCTAATTTAGATTGAGTCAGAATACCTAAAATTAGTAGCTACCTACATATAAATGAGCAGAAGTGTTTCCAGATGGACCCAAATTAAATGCATAAAGACAGAATCCATAACTATTCCCTCCACTTATTTCTACCTTACCTACTATTTGCCTATTAATATGGTCTGGGAGAAAAAGAAAAAAAAAAAAAAAAAAGAAAAAAAAAAGGAAAAAAAAAAAAGTGAATGCTTCCCACATATATACCTTCTTAATTATTAGGAAAACAAATCTTGTAATTGAGTATTGGCATTTTTTAATGCCTTCTGTTGACATTTCCTTTGCAAGTCTATCTCAAGGCTAAACTGATTTTGACAGTGGCATTTTATGAAAGAAAAAAAAATATACTTTCGTACATCTTTCACTTCCAATATATTTCCTGATACTCTAACTTCACAGTACCTAAACACACTAGTTTAAACAATATCTTTACATTAACAAAAATACAAAAACCCCACCTTTAGTATAGTCTTGTCCTTTTCAGTAACTTACCAAATCTAATAATCTGCACCCTTTAGGTTATTTCAAGGCACATCAGTAGCATCATTTACATGACTTGTATCACATGAAATTATAGAAAGGATGCTCCACTTGGCATCTGCCACGATTTTAGCTTAAAACAAAGTGCAGCTTCTCCCACATAGCATCCTGATTAAACAAATTAACTATGGCACTGACTGCAAATGTACACACTAGAGTGTAAAAAATGAACAGATACAATGGCCAAGTCTGTATTTAATTTTAATTAAATTTCATTCGGTAGCTCAATTAATCCACAACTCCAAATGTCAGCAGGACTTAGGCAAATGGAATGACATCTGCTGCACTGCACACTGACTATAAAACCTTCACTGCATGCTAGAGCTCTGGAAATGCACCAGAAAAAAAAAAAAAAAAAAAAAAAAAAAAAAAAAAAAAAAGAAACATTCTTATTAAATACATATCGATGTATAGAAGTCTAATTTCAACAGAACACAGGAGAGATACTTGAAAGAAAACGTGGGCAAGGTTTCTTTTTTTCACAGTTCTGCCTACTACTGTATATCTAGAATTGTATATAATCATATAATACCAATTTATTTGGAATGAAAATGTGCTATTTTAAAGTGAACACTAAATAAGATCTCATATAATACTGTTTGACTTAAAAATATATATATCATATAATAAATAATAATCATATAATAAATACTCAACATTAGCTTTATTTATTGTAACTATTTATTTGCATAGAAATATTATCCAGAAGCTTCTGTTCAAGTTTGAGAGCTGTAGGAAGACACTATTTCTGTCACAGATAACTTGATGCATACTTCTAACAGCATTAAGGTATTTCAATGGTAATCTGACATCTAAATATGTTTACAATGCCAGCCACATGACAGGTGGATTAGAAGAGTAGTTGAGGAATTTGAGTAAGGGAAAAAGAAGACACTAATAGTGAAATTAAGTTCACAGACTTTCTGAGTCACATCATCACTGTGACTGTATCTGTGTTATTCTTTCATTACATTTTATTGCTCTTTTTTATTCTGAAAGAATAGCCATCATATTAGCCATCAATTTTGACTGAGTTTTATTACTAATGACAGACAAAGCAAGTGCGAATGAGAGAACTAGCAACAAGGCCCCCATATCTGATATGAGAGAGAGCTTTCTGTAATAGTAGGTGTGAGGTAAACAAGCAATTTTTAATGAAACATTACTATCTGATTCAACTGAATTTATTTAAAATACATAACCAGTGCAGAAAGCTAAAATGAGTAGGAAAAGCCTGTACTTTATGTGTAAAAATCGATTAAGACTTCTCCATTTTCCAAATAGTCTGTGGTTTCATTTAAAAAATATAAAATAATGTTGAACTACATGGTAATGGCTGCTCTGTCATAAGATCTTAGTTCTGCAAATACTTGAGTCAGTTGGATACTGTTCAGTGGACAGAGGCTGTCATTTATTTTTCAATTTAATGATCTGTATATTTTTTTCCTCCCCCTATTGATTATCAAGTTATTGAATATGCTAAAAGTGAAATAGAAGCTTCCATGTTTTTCCTGAAAAAATATCATTATAAGTCCTTCCAGCAATATTAAACTGTGTTTTTTTGCAACTCTTGCATATTTTGGATGGTTGTAAAATTATCAACTGAATCAAGGAAAACACAGTGTCATGTAGTGAAAACAGAACTTTATGTTTCAAATGTTTATTTTTACTTGGGTGGGTAGATTAAATGATTTTAATGAAGGTACTTAGAGATAATAAGAATATTATATACTTAGATATACTTAGATATAAAATAATAATAAAAATACTATTTGTTTTCAGGACTGAATTCCTTTCACAGGAAGAAATTATTTAAGTTCCCTTTTTATCCCATACATTTTGAGCCTATTTCGTAGCAAATGCAACAAAGACACATATTTCAATTTTAATCTTTGCACTACTCAAATCCAAACACCATTGGACTAAATAATTTTAAAATTCTGTAATCAACTAGAGCACCGAGTTCCTTAATTCCTTTTTTTTTTTTTTTTTTAACTTCTAATATTGCTTTCTCAAAGACCACTCTCCTGTTCAAAGAAACCGTTTCTCTAACATATGAACCTACTTTAGAGGCAGCCGTATCTCTTGATGTTAAACTTCTCAAGAAATTTAGGATCTCCAACTGACAGAATAGCTCAAAATGGCCTAACATTTTCAAATGGCTTCACAGCTTTTTATGTATGTATTAGCAATAAAAGATTGCATTTTTTTATGACTACTTGCAGGGGTAATATCTCCAAATATTACAAAGCAATATTTTATAAATAAATTTTAATATACACTTAAACATAAACTTAATATATACTTAGAACTATAAATCTATGTAAAGCATTCTTTCCTTAAAGTTACATGAATTCATAAAAACAATTATCAGTTCAGTTTCTTCTGAGGTACTTAAAGACATGAATCCCAACACCAGTGAAGTCAACAGCAAAACAGTGATGAATCATATCAATGATTTTAAGATTTGATCCCAGATCCAATAAATATAATTTTCAGCATCAGTGTAATTCTTCTGTTCCTAATTCCATTCCCTCATCTACAATGACTATATGACAGACAATAGGATTTTAAGTATTGAACTAATCACAGTTGTTTTTGTTTGTTTGTTTGTTTGTTTGTTTTCTGTTTCCAGAGGGTATTACATAAGGGAATTTCACATAACTACCACAAGGCACACTAACATGTGAGCTTAAGAAAAAGTACCAGCTTGGAGGTAGGGGATGGCAGAAGAGCCCGAGGAAGGATCACACTGACACTGATTTGGCAAGTGAAGATATGCACTTTGTTGCATGATTGTTTATAGTCTGTAATTTTCTTTCCACTGTGGCTTTCCTGTCATGCTCTTATCCTTTTTGTCCTTTTTTTTTTTTTTTTTCTACATCCCCTTTTAAATTTTTCAGAATATTGTCTTCCCCTCTTTATCTTTTTAGGGCTTTCTTTTCATCTTTTGACTTCTTGCTTGTAACAATACCTGCAGGCATCTCTTTTCCAAGTTCTAATTCAAAATTGATTTAGTCATTTTAGTAGCTTTATGTTAGTGCTCTCAAAAGATTATTCCATTGTCTGGAATTCAAGGAAAATTTCACCTGTGTGTTTAAAAGATCTGGGATTTTCTAGAGGTCTTGTTCATAATTCAAAATTAGGAAAGCTTATTGAAAATTAAAGGAAATAGGTATATAAAAAATCACATTTACCTGAAAAAAGCTAATGCCATAAAATAATATGAAATCATAGTAATGCAAATGAAACAATTAATGTGAATTCGTGGCTTTGAAACAGTCATTTGAAGTGGGATATACACACTGAACAGGTGAAAAGGTAACATAAATATAGTCTTGTCCAGTTCCACAAAAATATGAAAAAGGGTCAGCTACAGGAACCTCAGATGCTTTAAGCACACATCTCCCACTGTCATCGCAAGGAGGGCCAGGTGCCCACTACTCTTGTTCCCAAGAATATCCAGAACTTCCCCTGCTTGAGCCCCTTCGTATCATTGCATGATGGCATCCACCTGAGATACAACTTCCCTCTTCCATATTTATGTGTCTACCCATAATCCGTCTGTGTCTAAACATTGACTTCTATAAAGATATGATGTTCAGGAATACTGATTTTATGGAACCAAATGTGTTCTCCAAACAGAAAATTAACATTCATGCACAAAATAATCATTACTGTAATAGCAGCAAAGACAGTCAACAAAATGCTTTCATTTTTACCTTGTGTTACACATAAACATGCTTGGTTATTTAGCCTCCTCTACCACTGTCAGCAGGACTGATGATTACTAAAGTGTATCATGTATACACTTCAGATGTCTGCTTAGTTCTTCTCCTACCTGGGCACAAAATTCATAAGCTATCAGACTGACAGAAAAAACTGGATGATATCCATCCACATTGCTCCAGCCATCAGCAGTCATGAAGGAAGAACCTATTAAAGGCTACAAGAACTGCAGTGTCTATTCAAGTTAATACTCCCAGAGCTTCTACTTCTGATATCCAAAAAGCTGCTCCACCACATCCCCTGCTGTTGGTGTCACTGTAAAATTTCAGGTAATGAGGTAAGGGGCACACTTGGGTTCTTTATATGCCAAGATGAGGAAAATTAATTTTAATGCTAAAAAGATGGGAGTACCAGTACAGACGGCCACTAAATGCTTCCAGCTGCTCTATGGTACTGGAATCTGGAAGGGGAATCCTGTTATAAACAAAGCAAGTACAGAACAGTCTCTTATATTCCATTAGCACAAAAGGAGTATGGGCAAAAAAGCAGCTTTGCAAAAGGAATACAGGAAAAATAGAAATATAAATGAAAATAATGTATTTCTCCATGATAGCTGCAACAAATATAATTGATTAGGAAAAGAAAATGTGTCAAATAAAAATGTTTCTGGAAAGAACTGTGATAGAAGTTGATCATCCTCATGATTGGGTCAATCCCCAAAAGAATCTTCTGTTCTTACTGTTTATTTCTGCTTCCTAGTTTGTAGCCAAACAGAGCAGATTCATTTGAGAACAAAAATTAATGTTTAATTATTCTTTTGTGTTTATTCATTGGCTGATGTGTGGACAACAGTGTCCACTTAAAGAAAATTGGACATTAAAAACAAGAAATATATATATATTTATATATTTAATGACAGAAGGGAAAGACATAGATTGTGGATCCAGGTGATTTTTGTTCTTTTGAAAATACTTTTCCTTAATGTTTTACATTTAGATTTCATTTTTTTTTCTACAGAAAAAAAAAAAAAAAGTTCTTTTTGTTTATTTTCAGTGCAGCACCTTTTATAATCAAACTGTAAAAAATATTTTTCTACTTTGTAAGCAGAGGTACAGCTTGCAGTTATTTATATATGTACCACATTGATAGTTTTATTGATAGAGTGGACACTTTTGCTTCTAGCTCCTAGAATTCTCTTATGATTTTAAAATCATTACATCCCTTAAAAAATAAAATTACAAAGAATGTGGTATATACAAGCTTGAATACAAGCTTTAAAAATTCAAAGATAATTCAATCACCTTTTCACAACTTTGCAACCTTTCACAACCTTTTTTAATGCAGATAAATATTATAAGCAAGGTCTTACAAAATACTGAACTTCTCTAAGATTTTTTATGTTAAAAGCTACAGATCTGTAAAAATAAAAGTAAAACATAGACTTTTCTCAATTACTAATGCTAAAATTTTGAAGTTGATAAGAGTCACCCACATCTAGAACATAAAATATACATACTAAAAAGCTTTCATTTGCCTCTTGGCTAATTTCATAATTATTAGTAATATTAATAATACAATTGAAGCATCTGAAGTTTACAAATCTTTAGAGAGTATGTAAAAAAAAACAGATATAAAGCTGAAGCCATCGAAATAATATACAGAACATTTACAGGCACAGTTCATTTGTACACTATTCTCCAGTTAAAAAAATAATCAGTTTTCTGCATTTCCATAGTTTAATTTTTTCCCCCCAAATTTTAGGTAGAGAGAAGTGGTTTTTATTTACTCTAAATGTTATGTTCTAAATCAATGAGCTGTGTGTATTTTTAGACAGACAATAGTACTACTGCTAATCTGCCTGCCACTGACTGTCAAACTTCTGCCACTCTTCAGTGTGAAACTCACAGGGAATATCACAAACTGATGTGCAGACAGGTAAAATGAACACCTAATTTTCAGCTTAGACTCACCATATACCCACCATTATGCATTTTTTCGAACATATTTTTATATTAAATGTATGTTTGGAAGAAAAAAGAAAAAAAGAGAAAGAGAAAGAGAAAGAGAAAGAGAAAGAGAAAGAGAAAGAGAAAGAGAAAGAGAAAGAGAAAGAGAAAGAGAAAGAGAAAGAGAAAGAGAAAGAGAAAGAGAAAGAGAAAGAGTTAAAAGACCTTGAATAATATTATAATATACCATGTGAAATCAGAGTTAATAGGTCAAAAATATATACTGCTCATTCTGACTGTGTAACTCATTAACTAGGGTTATTGCCTAATTGCTATAAGGTCAAAAAGGCCAAAAAGCAGATGAGAAATATCAGTATTGTTATGTTTTACTATATTTTGAAGTTGATATTACCTTCTCTTCATAGCAACTGAACCCAAATAAGCACTTGTCCAAATCACTCTGAAATGCACAATAGTTTTCATGAAGACGACAGCTTCAGTGTGACAAGCAATGGTTTCATAGTCTGCCCTGCAACTCAGACAACTTTGTTTTTCAGTTATCACTTTTGTGAACTCTTTATGGATTTTAAAGCCTAGTCGACCACAATTCCTAGCATTACTACTACTTAGTAGTGCCTACTATTAGTACTACTATTACTACTACTACTACTACTAATAATAATAATAATTCAAGAAACCTATTGTCTAAGAAAAATTGTCAACTCTGACTGCAAAATGACAATGAATTTGAGAACACACAGACCAGAGTCAGGTCTGGGTGGGGTATCAAAAGCATGCACACAAAATTTGCCAGATAAGACAGGAGAAAGGAGAGAACCTGGGTGGACAGTATGAGTCACAGGACATGAGAAAAGCCCAAAGCAGAACATGCAAAGGGAAACGTCAACCAGAAATCATTCGTGTAAATAGAAAAGAGGTAGCAAGTTTTACCAGCAGAAATTTTGAATCAACATTTCATTCTGAAATTTCAAAACAAATTTTCATAAATGTGAACAAATTACATTACCCTGAGTTTACTTGTGAACAAGTCTTCTTTCTACTTTAATAATTTTATTGATGTTATTTTCTTCCTTGTCTGCTGGTAAACAGTAGTTTTGAAAGATTCCCAACTCTATAGAGACAAAAGTTTATTTCTAATTTAAAGCAGAATTGCATTCTTCATTTGCCAAATCTCCATATATTGTGTACTCTGCTAATGTTACACTTATCTCCTCATCAGAAATCATCTTATTTTCTGGTTTACAAGAGGAGTATCAGATTCAAGCGAGTGATCACAGTGGAATCATATAAGAAGATACAGTTCAAAAGCAACACATATGGTGTTTGGTAACATAGGTTGTGTTTATGAATTATTCTCTTTAAATATGCATGTATATGCATGTGTGTTTATACACTTTTATTTTTAAGTCAGTAAAAAGCTATTCAAGACTGCTATACAATACCTTAACATAGTAGTAAAAAGTGCAAAGCTGCACAGTAAGAGTCAAAAGGTTGAGCCACATGAAGGAAATTGAGGTACAACTGCACAGTACACTAGCATATACTAGTACGCAGGGCTGAATGAACTGATGGAAAAAAAAAAGAAGGCTTTAATGTCTGATTGACACATACCAATATTTCTCAGATTTCTTTTCTACTGTTAACTTTGAACTTTCTGGTCTGTTTTCAAGCAAGGTCCTTTTCATTACATCTGCTTAATTTTATAGCCTGGCTCACCTGCACATGCTGGAATCAAGTTAACTGTATGGACCCATGCTAGATCAATACGCAGTTTATCCCTATAAGACAATGTGAAGATGTTAAGTCTTCTTGTACCATATCATTTTATTCACAAGAAATCACTTATTCATAATGATCATTTTGTAATGACGTGGACACAGTATCTACAGACCGCAGTAGAAATCAGTTGTACAGAGCTCAAGACATTATGAGGAAAAAAAAAAAAAGATTAAAGAAAGTACAGTATGATCACACTGACATTTTTGGATGATAGACTGTTCAAGTAAAATACTTTATCATGTTAGAGCTATAGTCTGTACTACAAATAATAATAATAATAATAATAATAATAATAATAATAATAATAATAATAATAATAATAATAATAATAATAATAATAATAATAATAATAATAATAATAATAATTTTATTAAGACCTCCAATCCAAATGGAGGAAAGCATTTTTCTGAGAAGAAGGAAAGGTATAAGAATTTACACAATAACCTTATTTTTAATTTTTTTTTTTTAGTGCACAGGTTCTGAGGACAAAGAATTTATTCCAAAACCTCTGTGGCCCTGGTTCCATTGTCAAAGCTATGCTTTGAGATATGCTTATGTCAAAACCTGTCCTGTCCCACATGGAACTTCTCAGGCAATCAGGGTGCATGCAGGCACTGGTCACTGTGAATCTGGCTAACAGATGAGAGTCCTCTCCAGTATAAATATTTATATCCTGGGTTATCATTACTACTTTTTTCTGTTTCTTCTGGCTATCTCTTTTTAACATGAGAGAAGTGTTTAACATTTATTATGACGTTGAAATCATTGGCTATTTATGCACAGGAAGAAAAAGAAACTGTGAAATGCTCATTCAAATCCTATGTAACTACATTGACATAACAAGAAAATGTTTTGTATAAGACAAGTAGCGTGCATACAGAAGCTATCACTTGTTCTTATCCATAGCAGGAACAATAAAATATTATTCCACCCCCACAAATGAATTGTCTGAACAATCTTTCAAATAACAGAACCAAGCAAAAGGGGATACAATTAAAATCAAATGAATAGATGCATGTAATATGCTTTTTGAGTTGTGCTGGACATTCTATGTGGCATTCACATTATTTTACATCAAAAAGCAAGACCTCCTGGAAATCTTCTTAATGTCTCATTAGAACTACCACAAATTCTTCCCAAGTAATCACTCTTTACGGATGTGTATGTATCACATGCTACCACTATATCAACTTCTCAAGGAGCAGTAACTAAAAAGTAAGAAAATTACCTGTCTTAAAATTACATGTTTTTACAACACTGAAAGAAAATAAAATAATAAAAATAAAAATATATATATACACACAAATACAGACTTCTTGAGAACTTCTTTAGAGATATAGGTATTTCTGACGTTACAGACAAGGACAACATAAAATCAAATTCCCCTCAAAATTTACAAATAACCATATCAGCCTATGAAGATGAACCTTGTATTCAAGATCAAAAATACACTATAATCATAAACATGATGTCAGGAAGAATTGATTCGGTTGTAATTGTATGCTTCATGTGAAAAAGGATGTCTTAACTGTAAGTTTGTAGATTTTATTAAAATTAAAAAAAAAAAATCAAATATTTTTTAAAGTATTTTAAAACTTTGTTTATATTATTAATTGTACCATGAAATTAATACCATTAAACATCATATTTCACAAAATGTGTTTAAATGTCTGGGGTATAAAGGTTATTACCCATTTATAACTTATTAGATGCTTCCCTTTCTTCCATAACACTGTTCATCTGGCTTACACTTCATGCTCAAGTCATGCAGATTGGAGCTGACTCTCAATTACACAAAGTCTTTCTCCAAAGATGACAGTCCAAATACAGTAGAGATAAAATACATCAAGGTTTAAAATAGGTCCGTTCAGCCCCACTGCCGCTTCATCATGAAATGATATAATTCACTGAAGACTCTGCCTAGCCTAACATATGTTCTATTCACAGCCTGCGTCACTCTTCATTTGTAATTATTTCCCTCTTTTTCCCCCCATCTTGTAATACTTTGCTTGGTTGAAGACAAATACTGAAAGGAAAAAAGAGTATTATCATATGATGACCTGTTCCAGGGTGTTAAGTCCCTGTCAAGATTTGATTTTAACATGGGGTATTGATGACAGTACATCAATTCAGGCATCATGTCCGGAATTAGACTATATTAATTATCACTTGAGTGCAGTATGCATGAAAGTGCTGTTTCATTGACTAAAAGGATTTGACTGAATAAAAATCCATTTCTCATCTCGTTGCTTATGGATAAAGACATTTTTTCTCTTTGCTGTGGATTGTTCTTTATTAAATATGATATTTATAAGATTGAATAGACTGTCTCATTCAAAAACAGATATGAATATTTTTAAACAAAGAATATTAAATCCATTGTTCTGTTGACAAGTGCTAAATGATGTATCAAAGTCTACAGTTTAGACGCTGCATAGCAAAATACAAAGAGTATATATACGTGTATATATATATTATTAAAACAGTATTTAAAAAAAAAAAAAAAAAAAAGAAATATAAAAAAAAAAATTATAATGGCATATAGGTGAAAAAAATCCCATAATTTAATTTAGTTTCCACTTAAAAAGAAAGTGTTTGCTAATGTTGAGAACTATTACTGTTTTCTTCATTTAATAAAAAAGAAAAATGAATTTCAAGATCACTGAAAAAATTGGTAATGCAATCATTATCCAGAAAATTCCTACTTTATAGCCGTTACTATGTAAATTATGAATTAGCTGCTGAGTAACTAAAAAGAGATAAAAATATGAATTTTCAAGTGTAACTATCCTCAGAGACAGGTTAACTAGCATATGGAAATACAATTACATTCAAAAACTTAGCTTTTTGATTTATTTTCACTGATAATTTTTTTAACTTTGTCTTTTTCAGTGATCATCCAGTCTTCAATTCAGGTGACTTCCTTAATTTTAGGTGCTTCGATATTTGTATGCCATTCTGAAGTGTCAAAAAACATCATCACGTTAAGGCCATTGAGACTTTCCTCACGGCACCCAAACCTCCTCTAGTGCAACTGAGGTTCTTCTGTTCTTTGTTCCATCCAGCTGTGCTGGGATATGTTGTTGGGAGAAACTGAAACTAAAAGAGTTGGACTTACTGGAAAGCCTTCTACTTAACTGCTGTTGATACACAACACAAGCTGTTGATGCATGAATTTGGATTATGACTTTATTTAGCTATGTTTAACTACATATGAAAACTGTGTTCATCAATCTATATTTTTATTTAGAATTTTCCTTAGAAACTTCATACAGACGAGAACCACTATGTGCTGTTAATTTCTAAAAGCCACATTATACAATTAGACCACTAAGGAAGTGGAAGAAACTATTTCATTGATTAATAGGTTTCGATAGTTTTGGTAAACTCTTCAATTAATAGTATAATAGGCATATGGAAATTGAAAAAGATGCATTCTCAACATTTTCAATCTTGTTTAATCACAGTATTCAAATATAACAGAGATCAGGTTTAGGTAGTTTTAAAGAATCACAAGGATTAAAAAAAAAGCCAACCAGAGAGGGGAACAGGAAATATATATACATGTATACATTATCCAATGTTTCAATAAGCAATGAGTTTCAATAATGATAAGTTTCAATAAAGGAATAAGCTAGAAAATGATAACGATCATTAAGAAAGCATCAGAAAAGGCATTAGCAAATCACAAAGATCTTCCTATCAGCTAGCAGATAATATATCACCATAGCAGGCGATGCAGAGATTTTTTGCTTGTAGAATTTAGGGAGGGTATTAAACTTCAACCAATGAACACTGTGGGATCAACAGTCAGTGATTTTCTCAATTTGGTAGGGATATTTACGCTCTGATCCTTTATATTGTGCTAGGCCTCTTTCCTTTCCAGGCTACAGTATCCAGAAACTCTCGCTTACTCTTCCTGTCACAGGCCATGATAGGTTCTTGCCTTCCCACAACCCTTTACTTGTGTACCCACAGAAGTCTCTCACTTCTCACTCTGAACTTCCTTTGCTGGAGAATTTCTCTCCATATTTCCCTAAAGGACTTCAAAGTTGTGCCTGCATCTGAGCTGTGCTGAGCATGGCTGTATATGATAACACCTGTAGCATGAATGACAGTACCTAAGATTTCAGAAAATTACCTGAGGTAAAAATTAAATCTTTGTTTCTGAAAGCAAAAAATAAAACATGTAAATTGTTAGGGAAATGTGTTCTTAACTTTTGAATGCTTGAAAGTCAAAAAACATCAAGATTGCTTACCCTTATAGTTGCACTAGAGGAAGTTTGGGTGCCATGAGGTCTATGCAATGGCCTTAACATGACGTTACATAGTGACAAGTATGATCACACTAGTTTTGCCTTCTGTTTTGTGCTCCCAGGTGAAAAACCCATTGCTGCTAGCTGATAGACCTGTGGTAGCAGAGGTGAAACCAGCTAGCCTTCTCCCTTCTTCACTTCTTACCTGGTTTGTGTACATCCTTTGACTGCAATGCCTTACAATTCTTACAACCTTTGCACATTAAAAGTCAACTGCTTGTTCCTTGCTTTTGAATGGCGTCTGCAGAAAAGTATGATGTGAATGAATGGCACCATTCATTCAAATCAAAAGAGAGCCAGAGAGTTTACTGTACAAAAATGAGAGTGATTGACAACAGAATGCTGCATAGGTTATGCAAAATCAGGGAGGCTACAACGTGGGAATGAATGAAAGGGAACTGTGTGCTGAATGGGTGACTCACCACACCTACACCCTGCAGCGAGGTGCTTGCTAATATCTTAGGAATAGTCTCAGTAAAACATCATTATGCCAATGGTTAAACTCCATCAAACCCTAGGAAACTACAGAGATTATTTTAACACTTTAAAACGTTATTAAGGGCATTATTTTAAAATACTTTTCCTGATTAAATACCAACTGCAATCTGCTACCTCAGAAAAACTGCCAATAGAGCTTCATGCTTATTTGGATGACTCAGTGATCAAATTAAATCACATTATCTTTGATCTTTTGGTTACGGTGATGTAATCAAGAAACTTTTGATCTGAGAGTAACATCTTTTAGCTTGCAGCTGTCTTCTATGAATATTTGCTACATATCCATCTTTATATGTATAATATAGTCATTGCTTCCTGTTGAGAAGTAACATGTTTTCATATCTTTCACAAAGTAAAAGGGGCATGACAAGGAAGAAGACAATATGCTTTGGGGTAAGAAACAAACATTTGCCAAGACAGGCTGAGGGAAAACATATTCTGACTGCCTCAAAATGTCTGAGCCTTGCACCACTACAGTCAAAGAAACATCAGGGAAAAAAATGATCAGCTAAAGAAAATCAGACTAGGATTAGACAAGAGAGCTAACAATTCCTTTTTACATGACCTTGCATTTGAAATGAACCTGAACCCAAGATCTAAACATACAAGAACTCTGGTGTCACATTAAGATCATGCATTTGATCATGTTAATATTTAACATATTAATACTGGTACTAGTATCGCTATCAAATATACAACATAGAAGCAAAGATCTGTGAACCAGATATATATAATGCAAGAGAAAAAATGCTGTCACTGTCACATCTTCCACACAAACCATAAGCCACTATTAGCACCGAGCCACTGCACATTATTAAACTTTTTTTTTTTTTTTTTTTTTTTCTGACTTGTTCTCCTTGATTCCAAAGATATTGCTGCTTACCCTCCAACATCTGCACTATAGATGCACATTTGAAATTAATGAATCCGTAACCATATAGGAAAGTTTGTGGGAGGGTCAACACAGAATTCTTTTTAACCCACTCAAGCAAAAAATGCAGGCAGGTATATGAGACCTTTGTGCACAAAAAACAACAACAACAACAACAACAACAAAAACAGTTAAAGCTGAAAATATTGTTTCCTTTGTATGTATAATCAACCATATTCCACTGTTTCAAAATAGATTTACGCTTTATATTAAGTATAATAGAGAATACTTGTACTAACGAAGTTGCAACAAAACCTTTTCAGGGATATAGCCATGAATCTTTTGTTGTTTTGAATAATAATAAAAAAAAAAATCTTCAATATTTATGAAAACGAGAACAGTCACATAACAACAAGAACAGAAATTGGGCTAGTTATTTAAGAAATTACCGCATACTTTCACATGGTTAAGAGGGACTCACAAACTCTGATCTCACACTGAGGTAACTCATGTAAAATTGCTGCAGCGAGACTGCATTGAGACATCAAATATTTTTATGTAAACAATTATCATGAAATTAAAGAAAAAAAAAAAAAAAAAAAAAGGAGTAGCACTTCCAACATCTTACACACTATCCAAATACTTTCACATGCTGTCCTTTTTATTAAAGCAAGCTTCCTGTATATTCAAACAGTAAAGTATTGATCAAATATATATATAGTTAGCCGTGAGAAGTCGATATTACTCAGAACACCAATGCCAAGTAGCTGCCTAATTTTGCTGATGAACAGTACCTCTCAAGAATTTTATGCATCTGCATTCTTACTGCCTTCTTGTTGTCTTATGACTTTCTGTAATAACTTCTGACTCAAATGAAGCAAACAATCAAACTCTGGATCAAATGCTTACTGTAGAGACCAAGATTCAGGACATTACAATCAAGCCAATCTTTTAAACAGTTCATACTAAACAGTGGCCAAAGATTATCATCCTCCATGACAAGTAAATCAATTAACAATTTTGATTGACCAAAAATCCCCAATTCCAACACATTCTTCTCCCTGACAGAGAAAAATAGCATTAAGACCATAAATTAAAGAGCAAGAATCTACTAAGTTATTCTTGTACACTGGCCTCAACCATCACTTTACTAACCACCTTGCACATGCTAGCAGGCACTTACAGTTTTGACTTACTGATAGTCCACATTGAAGAGAAAATGTGGTAAATTTGTGCACAAATAGCAGAACAAAAAAGCTAGCATGCAATCATTTTCTCAGAGGTTATGCTGAAGCTTTATTATAGGCCGAGATTATTTTTTTATCTGCCTCCATTGCATCTGGCAAGGTCTATCTCAAGAAGTTATTCAGAAAACATTTTGTATCAATCATAAGAAGCTTCAACTTGTGCCAGAGCCAAACATCTACCATTACATGAAACTACTATTCTGTTCTATGTAGAGTAATAAAAATGTATTGAGGAAGACTACTCAAAAAAAAATAATTTTTTATTTTTTTTTACTTTCCAACTTTTTCACAATTCATTATATTCACTCTTCAAGTAGTATTGTGCAACAAAAGGGCAATCTATGTGAATCTCACTAGTGCCTTTCTGCTTTGCATATAAGCAATAAATATCAATTGTCAGTACAGACTGGAACAGTGAACATACTGCTTCAGGAAAAAGCTTCCCTTTTTCTTTTAAAAATGAAGGAATGCCAGAATGAAAAGTCAGCAAAAATACCCTGATTACATTAATTCTTGTTAACTTTTGCTCACCATTAACTTTCCCTTCTTCAAATAAACTCCTTCAAAGCTTATTGAAAGGTCAAAACAAGTTTACTTATTAAAAAAAAATATTGAAGACTTTTTGAAAGTTGTGCAGGATATAGAACTGAGAGTGGCACTGCTGTGTAATTTTCTCTGCCAGTGGATAGTAGTTGACATTCATTCTAATCTTTGGATGTCTCCACAGCATTAATGCTATTGCCGTAATTTGTAATACTATTGACTGTAAATAATGGCTAACTCTTCTGTGAGAGAATTCCCAATTAACTTGCTCAAATGCAGTGAGTCATTCCTCAATGTGCCTCTCTCTATTTCTAGACAGTATACTAAGTCCTACAACTTTATTTTAATTTCTTCATACACCCATTGATGTTTGGGAAGAAATATCACACAAGGAAGAATCAGCAGTATATTGATGATACTACACTGTTATGTATCAATCACTACCTACAGCTATATCAATACCACCTACCAGTCAATGGGTGAAATCAGATCAGAAGTAGAAAGAACTGTGTGATGGGGAACAAAAAGCAAGACAGATAAGCAGGAAGAAAGCATTTCTAATGGTTCCCAACAAATGTACATTTTCCTTTGCTTTAAGGGAGAAATAGATAATATTAGTCAATTCAATTCATGAATTAGAAGTACTTTTGGATTTTTCCCTGACACTAAATTTCATCCATTACTAAAGCCTTCAATTTCTTGTTGCTAGGAAACTTCTTCCAATCCTGGTGGATGATCACAAGATCATAGGAAAATTCAGGTTGGAAGGGACTTCAGGAGGTCTTTAGTCCAACCTCCTACTCAAAGGAGGGTCAGCCATGAGGTCAGAACATGGTTATCCAAAAATGGCTGAATGAGTGATGCCCTAGCCTCATTACATGTACTTCTTAGTGAGACTATCTGTAATAATTGGACACAACATTTCCATTCTAAAAACTTGCCAGTATAGTGCATTTTTTCCTTAACAAAATGTGCATTCTTAGCATTAGAATTCATAGCTAGAGTATTCTTACCTCTGAACATCTCCACTTTCCACAGTGGCTTCCCCTAGAGTTTAAATGATGTTCAAAGTCTGTTCAAATATTAAAAAGATGTCAGCCGCTCACCTAAAAGACTGACTAAAGCTAGACAGTAGTCTTCTGACCTAAAGAAACTCTCACAAAAGGGAAAAAAGCCTTCTTGGGGATAGTCTGAGACTACGAAATGCCATCCCACAGTGGCTAAAAATTATCAGAAATCCCATCACTCCAAGAATTATGTTCAATTCTGTGTGTATTTTTATGATACTGTATTTTTATGATTAATATGTATGCCTATATACAATTATGTATGTAAAAAACTACTTTTACTTGTACATATTTCTTGCTCTTGCTAGATGTACAGAGCTTTGTATGTTTTAAAACAAATAAAAAACCAACCAACCAAACAAACAAAAACACAACAAAATGACAAGAACATTAAAAATATTTAGGCATTCCAATGCACATGCATTGAATGAGAGAATGAGAGAAGAAATACTTTCTAGCTTCACAGACTGACAGTGTACAAAAACTTTCTGGTTTGGCCTTCAAATACATATCCTCAGCTTATACATACAGAACTTGAATCTCATTAATTTTCACATAAAGTCCTACTTTTACTAGGAAATAAAGTTTCCACACTAATGGAAGTTTATAAAAATTGAAATTTAGAAAAAAAAATAATGTCAAAAATAAGGAATGTTTCCAAAGAGAAGCTTCAGATAATCAGGATACTTAGTAATCATGAACAGAAGCTGGAACAGAAGCTTATCTGGAACAGAAGCTTTTACTTTACACTAGAGTCACTCACCATAAGAAAAATCTGCCTCATAAAAGACTGAAAACATATAACTAAAATGTACTGCCTTAATTTTTTCTTAATTTTACATATTTTTGGTTTGCAGTCAGTCCTGATGTTCTGGATAAATGTAAAATATTGTGAAAAACGAAAGAAACCATTAAGTTCTGATAACACGTGCTCAGTAAAATTTAGAGACAGGTTAACCTAAATGTTACCTGTAATAGACTGCACAACTGGTTTATTTGCATATTGAATAAAATTAGCAGTATAAAATATTTAGCATTTTTGATTCATTTGATGCAATTAGCTGGTTTGAATGACAATAGGATTCCATTCATGCTTAATTTCTTCATATTTTCATGTGTCCACTCTCCTGCCAAATAACATATAGGTCACCACACAGACTGGGTAGTAATTAAATCCACTTCCTTCATTATTAACCATTCTTGCTACATCTCCCTTACAAGCTTCTTTGTTCAAATAAATAAATAAATAAATAAGAAATCCAAAGTATTTCAACATTTGCTACTTATTATTAGAGCTTTCCTCATGACAAATTCATTGACTAGCTCCATTCTGTTATAAGGGAATTAGCATTTTTACTTACAACAATTTATCACTGAGGAATTTATCTGCTATAAAGACTGGAAATAACTCCAGTTATTGGCTAAGGATTTTTCATCTTAATTAGAAGGAACTAAATGTAAGGACTTGATGTCATCCATGGATTTTATATGTGCTATGAATCTTAAAGTGACATGTACCAAAAGAAACATGTATCATCCCTTTAAATTTTAATTTTTTATACTACCGTCAAAACTCAGACCCAATATTGAACTGAACTGTGAGTTTTTGAGCAAACAGATCTAGTGAGAGGTGTTCCTGCTCATGCTGGGGGGGTTGGAATTAGATGGTCTTTAAGGTTCTTTCCAACCATTATAGACATTCTATGATACTTTGATTCTACAATAATTATTTGCTGTCATGTAAGTCCTATTTACAAAGCATCTCAGAAGCATCTCAGAAGCTTTCTTAATATGAGAGATCATGTCATTTATCATGGAATATTAAGATTCTTTATTTTCATCTTTCCACTTTTTCTGGAAATCTAAACCAACTAAATTCTGACATTTTCCAATACTAAGGGCATACTACTGGTCCTTTAACTTCTCTAATTTTTTACTAATTATGTATATATATTGCCTCTTGTGAGAATAGACCTCAACTGTATGTCTTGAAAACAACATAATTGGATGGTTTGGGGTTTTTTTGTTCGTTGCATAATTCATTTTGTTTTTAGTATGACTTGATCTTAACACATACATAGTTTTAAAGAAATTACAGATTAACATTTTTTCTACCGGTTTATTTAATTTCATCCACTGAGATATCACATTTATACAAATCCCATGCAATCTCACTTTTAGAATTCATTCTTTTAAGTGTTGTCTTCTTTCTTTCTTTCTTTCTTTCTTTCTTTCTTTCTTTCTTTCTTTCTTTCTTTCTTTCTTTCTTTCTTTCTTTCTTTCTTTCTTTCTTTCTTTCTCTCTCTCTCTCTCTCTCTCTCTTTCTCTCTTTCTTTCTCTTTCTTTCTCTCTTTCTTTCTCTCTTTCTTTCTCTCTTTCTTTCTCTTTTTTCCCTGTAGGTTTAAGAAACAAAATCATTCTCAATGCACTAGCACTCTCCCGAAGAAACTGTGAATAATTTTACTGGGCCACTACTTCATTTTGGCAAGGAAATGGACTGGACTGCTTTAATTGGCAGCTGGAAAGCCTGACTTGCTCATATTGGCTTGCTGCCAGAATATAAAAGAAAGTCCTTGTTTGGGGAACTGCTGGGAAGGAGTGCATTCCTGTTTCTCAGTCAATGACAAATTCTCCTCCCACCTTCCACCTCTTCATTATCTGCTCAGCTGAAGCTACTGGAAAGGCATCTTTTACTAATTGATGATGATAATATTACATAACATTTACAGGCCTCTTTCAGAATTGTGACTTCATTGTTCCATCCCAACAGAATAAATTCATAGTAAGAATTTACCTCATTACTGTAATCATGTTTACAGTGTTTTACAGTAGCACATTAGCCACAAATCAGGACCAGTTTTGTCCTGCAAAAGAAATATGTATATTACTGAAGAGTAACAGTGATTTATGGTGGGTTAGTAGAATGTAAAAGAAAAAAAAAAAAAAAAAGTAAAAGTCTTAAAAAAGTCTTAAAATCATTTTATTGCATGCTTGTGGTTCCTGCTACAGCTACTGGTTTTGTCTACTTTTAGTTCTTGGCTAAATATGTTAAGGAGAGCAGGTTGCGTATTTTTCCTGAGTTTATTCTGTTTGTCATTGTCCTGTCCAACAGTGATGGCTTTCCCACTGAATACTGGTAGTTGTAGGGTCCCAGGTATGTAGGTGGGACTTGAAGCTCAGTAAGGGAAGCTCAGTAAGGATTTGCTACTATTATACCAATCATGCTCTTTAGTGTTCAGCAGTGCTATCCCTAAGCATCATCAAGTAACTAGTAAAGCACTATCTGAATATGGTAGAGAAAAGCACTTTGATAAGAAAATACAATTGAAACCATCAAATAATCACTTCAGCAACCATAAAAAATTAGGGCGGTATGCCAGAAATGTCATTTTTGCAAGTGATATAAACTATAGTTTGAAAAACAAAGAAGAGGTGTTGGACATCAGGTAGATCTTTACTGCTATAAGAATTACCCAACATACTAACACTTTAGATTCTGCATTTCTATGTATATTTTTAAACAGAGTGGTTTGAAGTAATTGTTTTCTCTATTTCAAATAAATAGCAAATCAATACTTTGGGTCTGTTTGAACCTTTGGCCTCATTTTCTCAGTTTAGGCCTCTAAGGTGAATAGTAAGATCCCATCTATGATTTACCCTGCATTAAGGAAGAGCACAAAACTGAGATATACAGCTCTTACGTATCCCTTCACACAGACTCTATTGAAAACTGGAAGCATCATGGAGAACAGCATGAAAAGTCTGGATGACAGGTGTTGAGTGATTAAATATCCCCAGCTGGAAAGTCCACAGGATCCTAAGCTAACATGTGCTAGGAAAGACAAATGACTGTCTTTATTGTACATTAATTTATAAGACATGTTTTTTTTTTTTGCACTAGAACTTATTTGAGGGTATGTATTTTTTCAAATTTGGATTGCAGTCTAGTGAATGCTGACGGGTGGCACTGGTAGAATCCTAGTTTTCCACTCTTCCTGAACAGCAAGAGAAAAAATCTTTAAAGGGTTTGAGGGTAAGAAGGGAGCAGTGAATATTTTGTTCTTGGCTAGTTCTCCCAGGGACTCAGAAAAGTCAACGGAAGCTATCATCTACTCTCTCTGACACTTTAAAACCCCAGAGTGGAACAGTGCTACATACTACTCATAGCAGCTATCACATAACAGGCACTGGGGGAGCTGCTAAATCACTTGGACAGGATAGCAACAGCTACTTCTCAGAGAGTTTCCAGCCTAAGCTGATGCTTAGGGGAAGGCAAAAAGCAACAAAGAAACCAACACTTGACTAATATGGCTCTATCAAACAACAAGAGTTTCCAGCAAAATATATTTTCCAAAACAGAAGCATATACTTCCAATATATCTTTTATTATGGTAAATATTTTTCCCTGGCAGAACTAATTTCAAATATCAAAACACAATACTCATAGAGCCACAGATGTCTCTCTGAACAAAGCCAGTTACTCCTGGTCATGAGCACAGTCCAGCAAGGTTCAGACCCCAGGTTATAATCCCAAACCTCACAATGGTTAAATCACAGTTAACCACAAAATTTATCACAGCTGTCAGCCACTGGAATGTGATTCTGCTAGAGATGAGATATTGTTACTGATGCACATGAGTTCCTGTGTTTGTATGGCCAGGCAGGTTTTCCCATATTGTACTACACACTTTCAGCTAACAGGTTCCACAGTGGGATTGTGGAGGAATCTAACTTTGTCTTAGCCTGAATGTGTGTGTCTCACTCTCCAAAGTGAGGCAGCACCAAAACATTTCACAAAGTTTATTGGGCTTTCTCAATTAGTGTTCATTGACTGTTGTATCTCCCATAATGGATGGTAGCATACAATGCTGTAGAAACAAATATTTGTATTGGATTTGTTAGAAAGAGGCAAACTGGACACTCCATGAATTTAGTTTTTTCCATGAGTGATAAACCCATCTCTCATAAGAGTGATGAAAAGAACATATTAATATTTTTTTTCCAACTCATGTAGAATATAGGTTCTCAGCTTAAGACCCTGGCTGCAAAATGGAGAACACTTGCATCCTGATGTGTCAGAAAGATTTCTGACATGGAAAAGAATGAAAACATAAGGATATTGATTTCATTTTAAAAATCTCCTTTGAGACTCCTATGGCTACAGTGGATGGATTTCTCAAGACCTTTTAGCTCTGTTCTTATGCTAATCAAGTGTAAAACTTGCACTTTGCTCATCAACTGAATAAAACATTTAATTATACATATCTAAGGACATAACAGTTATTTTGATGGTAATTTAATAGTTCTATACAGCTATGGGTGGGTCTTCACTGTAATCTAGCCAAGTAATGGCAATTTAGCTAGATATATACCACTACTAGATTTAAACTAGCTTTCCTAGAGAGTGATAAAAGCAATTGCCAGTAGCAGAGGTTTCAATGCAGATACAGAATCCCCATGGGACTGGAGATAAATACACACACTGAAAACTTTTTCCAAAGGTCTATACCTATAATGCATACTGTTTAACCAATTAAGGAGTTAACAAAATCTTAAGCATATACTTGTTTTATTGCTTAAAATTATTTTAAAAAGATCAGTGTGCACAGTAAATACAGGCTGCATTTTTTTTTTTTTTACAAAAACATAAAAAAATTTGGAGTAGCAAGGGTGACCTCCAGTGTGCAATAAGTTTATATCATTGAATCTTATATGCATCAAACTACTTTATAGTCCTATTATTAATTTTGATCATTCTACAAAACCAATTTTTTACTTAATTCCTTCTGCACAATACAGAAATTCAAAGCACCGATTTCTGTTTGACTTGTTATTTTCAGATAGCATTTTAACTGTCTCTTTAAAATTGTGAGCCCTATAAAAAAAAAACATGAGCAGAAAAATTAGAAACTTTGTCTCTTCTTCCTATCCAAGTGCAGATTATCATGGTCTGAATTTTTGTTCTCGAGTAAGAGTAATGAAAATTAAGATATTATAGAAGCTTTTTTATTTTTAAGAATACAACAACATTATGGATTCGTAGTGCTATGTACAAAATACCTTATCTCATATAAGGTATTTTAAGGTATATTATAAGGTATTTTAAGGTATATTAAGGTACATCTAATATAAGGTTTCACTTAATATGCATTTCATTGCAAACTTCTCTAAACATGGAAATATTCGGGAAGTTAAAGAAGCCCAAAGTATCATAACTAGTTATGTAAAAGCTATGCACATGCATTTCAGTAAGCTAACCATTTGGCATACAATAAACTCCACAATAACCTATAATGAATATCATCTATTCATGAAAAAAAAGTAAAGGCTATGTTCCACAAAGTAAATTCATTATATCAATGAGTTTTGTCAGGTGGATATTTTTGAACAAATTCTTTAGTTAGTTCGGTATCTTTAAATAAAATTGTAAAAGATGTGGTCACAATGAATTCAAAAGTAAGAACAATTTTTTTACATTCCTTTTTATTTCCATCATCAGTACACAACTTACCTTTTGATGATTAATTTTGAAATAGTTTTTCTAATAAACTAGGGAGCATTTTTTAGCTAACTGCAAGCGCACAAAAGATCTAATTATGGCTGCCTAGTGGTGCTACTGTCTGTCAACCTAAGTGTCATTCAGGGTCTGTCAGTGTTCCCATTATACATCCCTACTTTCAGAGGGTTATAATGCGAATGTTAAAATTTGCTTCAGGCTGATTCCAGGCATATTGTGCAAGGTATCAGGCTAGAACTGATTTTTTTTTTTTTTCCTTTTTATTTTTTATTTTTTAAAATTATGGAGTTAGGACATTTTAACCCATACCTACAGAAAAGGAAAGATCTAGTAGGAGCATATACTTTTCCAAATGACAGTAATATAAAAGCAGCTTATTGTTTTAGAAAGTTGAATGCTGCATACTGATTATCTGAATGTATAAGAAAGACCACCATTGCAGCATTTAAGTCAAATGATTTCATTTGCCTTCCTTATTCAAATAATCACACTATAGACAAAGAACCCAATTTCATGATTGAGGATAGAGAGAGTTGGCCCTATGATTTCATTGATCAGCAGACTACGTATTTGTAGGTATTCTTGGAAGTACTCTATATTCTAATTCTTCCTTTGGACTTCTTGCACACCACCACATAAAGTATCTTTACATGCCACCAGTATGTAAATACTATATACCATTACACTGCAAGTCCTATACTTTATGATGTTTATAATGAAGATTTCCATAAAGTCACAACTCTGACTTTCTCTACACTAGAAAGCAGTGTGTCATAAACTCAGGACGTCAACAGCAGCACACAAACTATCCCACAATAACATCAAATATGCATATTTTCTCCAGTGCACACTAAGTGCAAGACTGCTGGAGAAAACAAAAACAAAAATTAAAAATATAAATAAATCCCAGCAAACTAGAAGAGGTCATGCAAAGAGTTAGTGCAGATTGGCACTTTGTGAATTCATCTCTGAGTTTATTGAACATGAGCATGTAGAGGGATGTTAGAACTTAGTGACAGCAAAAGGAACATTGATTCTATATACTGTATCAAGATGAGGACTGATATCAAGGACAGCACGTGAACAAAGGTGTTGTTTTGTTTTGTGTTTTTTTTTTTTCTTTCACAGATGGACAGATTTATTAGCATTATCAGTAAGAAATTACAAAACACTTTTTTTTTTTTTTTTTTTAAGAGATGCTTTTTAAAGCCTAACTAGAGCAAAAAGATATTAAAATAACTAACTATATCTCTAAAGAACTGTGGATCTTTTACACAATCCTTGCCAGAATAGCTAATTATAACAGCAACTATGAATTCTTTGAGGCCAGGAATCTATTTTTTATGTTTCACAGAAATGGGATTTAAACTTGCTGGAGTGCTGGTACGTCTTTTTAACCAATAAAATAAACAAAAATGTTTTATTTGCCTGTTGTATTTGCTTTTATTTACTTATGTGACACCTGGGTATTATTTATGTGGTAAGGAGGGCAGAGAATGCAAGAAAACACACTTCCTGTTCCTTGACAAGATAGATATTATTGTTTGGCCTACAGTTTTTTGAAGTGTTTGACACCACAAAAATGCTACAAACCAAAAGCACAGAAACAGATTTAGATTTAGTTTATTTTCATTCTACTAGCTTATTTTGTTTAATAGATGTACATCTATGCTTGTTTACGAGATGAAATAAAAAGCACCGAACTCAGTATGCCACAGGCTCCAGGTAAAATCAAGGCCCAGTTCAAATCATTATGAATTGTCTTAGGATAACAGTTATAACACAGTTGTAACACAAAGACATGTGAATTTAATTATACTGTAAACTGTAAATTTCTTGTTGCATTATAATTAACACATGTAACAATCAAGGAAAATCCTCAAAAACTTAGCTGGAGTACTAGAAAAAGATGTACTACGAACAAGCTTAAACTATCATATTAAATTTGGTCATATTATCTACTGATGTATACCAGTATATAAATACCTGCAGCAATTTTTGTTCCATCATTTTTCAGGGAAGGAGTCTTTCCTGATATTTTATGTGTATAGATATATATTTAAGTAGGTTTATGTCTACACATAGACTTTAATACAAGGTTTCAGCAATCTGCAGTTTTTTTTAAGGGAAGGCCTTCCCCCCACCCTCCTTCTATGTATCAAGAGACCATTTTAATTCACTCACCAAGAAATCCTCAAAGGGACTGATATGTGTGGTAACATAGGAGCCAATATCGTAGCTATCAGTTTTCATACAGCCTGGCTGGACCTTTACATTACTGCTGCCCCACATTTATTGTTCTTTCATTGCAGCTGTCAGCATTCCCTGACAGCGTATTATGGAGTACATGGCTACAAAGTCAGTATCAATCAGGCCAAGATCATGCAGATAAAAGTAGCAGACTATTGATAATAGGCCTTAAATCAGATCATCATGGCTTAAGTATAAGATTCTTAAAAGCTAGCAACCTTGTGGGACTTTCCTTTCACTTCCACCTGCTGCAAAACTCATCAACTTAAGTAACACCTAAAACTTTGTATGACTGTATAAATAATAATAAAAATAAATAATAAATCCCTACCACATTTTGAAAGTCAAGGCAAAAATTAGCAGAAGTTTTCACTATCTTGTAACTAATTTACAGCAGACCTGATACACAATACCAGTCATTACACTAATGCTCCTTCTCCCCCCAACATACCTCTCCCCCCCCCCCCCCCCCGTCTCCCAAATAACAGCAGTTTTGTTGTGCTTTGAAACTCTCTTACTTCAAAAGCACTTCAACTTGATATGGCCATTTAGCAAGAAACATAAGAGAATGTGTATAGTTTAGCAGCGTTCTTCACCAAACTGAAAGCACCATGTTAAAAACAAAAGGATCTAATTTGTCCTAGACATAAATAATAAAACAAAACAAGAATCGCATGCAAATTTAGTAACATAAAATTTTAGGTGATAAACAGAATGGAGCCTGGCTTCTTGTTTAGTATTCCTTAGTTATCACCATAATTGCTGCATGTCTGTCATCACTAGGAAAAGAAAAAAGTGTCTCTCTCAGCTGCTCCCCTGCTTGTTTTGTTCACTGTATTCTTGTAAAGTGGGAGAAAATAAGTGTCATTTAATGAATAGTGCTATTCTTTGTCTGACAGCTTCATATCTGTTAGGTGTAGGAGGCCTAGTACTTTCCTTTTCTGATAATGTTTTTGACAGTGTGCTAAATTCCTCCCCCAAAAGGCCGGCGTATATATTCTGCTAAAAGGGGCTTCATCTATCCTGAATGGATGCCCTCTTTTAACCCCCTTCAGCTTCTGTTCTTACATTAATTGAGCTGATCAGATTGAGCATATGAATTTGTCTTTGATGTATTCGTATGTTTAGTTGACGCTGCTCGCGCTCTCATTGGCAGCGGGCAGAGCTCTCAGACAAATAGGGCTGTTGCCATAGTAACAAGCAATAGCTAGGGATCGCTTGAAAAATATTTTTATTTCAAAATTCAAACTGGAAAATTCTCACTGGATATGGTTCTCAGTTCTAAACGTGTCATATCTAATGATGAATGCAATTAGGAATCCCACCAGTGTTTTAAATAATAAATTAGGCTAATTTTCTAGGTCTGGCATGATGACATACAAATACTAAAAAGGAATCTCTCTTTTTTTATCCATGACAAAAGACTTATTAATGACTTTTGTTCTTAGGATTTCAAAATTAATTGAATGATAGAATAGTGATATCGCCTTCTATGTGTTGAAGATGAGAAGCCTAGAGGTAAACTTTTTTTTTTTTTTTTTTAAAGTACTTCAAGCTGCTCCGATATTTGGTTATTCCATATAAAAGCAGGTGAAGAAATCATTCTACAAATGCTATAGCAGTTGGTAAATCTCAAAGGATAAAGAATGCCCATAGCCATTTTTAATTACTGAGCATGAAAAAAGGAGAGATGTTGAACATAAGTTTTGTAGGCCCTTACAATCTGAGAATGCCAAGATTTTAGTTCTTACTAAAACCTCATTTGAAATAGATGGAAACAATGAAAATATCTAGCAGTGAGAAAAAAAAAAAAAAAAAAAAAAAAAAAAGAGAGAGAAGAAGAGAGAGAGAAGACCTGATGATTAGGCTATGATGATTTGTAATTAAAATACATATTTTGTATTAATCTGTCTACTATTATTTTCCCTGGAAATTGGCTTTCTGACTTTGGCTTTTCAGATACTGCCTGTCAATGTGCAGTAATAGAGTTTCAGGGTTCTGCTTCAACATATAATTATACTACATTGAAATCCATTGATATTATCATCTTTTATGCTACTGCCAATTAGACTTGTTCTATCTTGAAGGGTCAATCCCTTATATTTCAGCATTCAGGAAAAATCAGTTAAATGTTAAAATCTGACAATTCCCTAAGATATGCTGTAGATTTCAGGTGAAGTACTTAAAACATAACCTATCTGCAGTCCTTGTAAGGGGAAGATAGTTTCAAGAAGTTTCAGGGTCATAATCACACAGAATGAGTAACAATGTAGAGAAGAAAAATTTAAGAATCCTCTTCCACGGTATTATGAATGAGTCTTATGTATAGATTTACATTCTCAAGATGCTGCTGTAAAAGCAAGCAAGTAAGAGAAAACTGTTCATATATTTCTTAATTGTCACTCTACCCTTTGTTCATGTTACATGCAAGGAATTTTGTACATCTTAAATGTTCACTACAGCATTAAAGAATTTTACTATCCTTCAAATGTAAAAATTTGTCACCCAAGAGTAAATCATGGCTTTATTCAAATTTTGTCATTGTTTTCATTAGGTTCATGTTTTCTGTCTGGGAATGGCTCCTTCAAATCAAAGAATCCAATGTCCTAGGCCATTGTGAAGGTCCATTTAAGATCAGAGCATTCTGCTTTACCAGTCTGCTGTCTTCTAATGGTGAGACTACAAAACTAGGCTCTGGATTTGCTTATATAATGCATTTTTTCAGTTCTTAAGACAGATTCCTAACGTAGCTATTTTTTTACTTTATTGCCTTAAAAAGAGATGGAAATGACACTATAAATTACTTTGTTTCAATTTAATAAAGTGGTTCTTGTTTGAGAAGTTTCTAGCATTATACTTTTTATAATAGTGAATTTTATCTTTTTTTTCTTTTTTACTGCTATACATAGAAATACATAGTCTGTTGATAGTTTTGAATATAGATTCTGTATTTTTAATAAAATAAAGGTTGCTTTACCTCAGCAGAACGGTATTTTCCACAACATCAAGTAACATGAGGCAATAGCTGACATAGCTATCTTTCCATGCATCACTTATAAGAGAGAACCCAATAAGACAAGTAATTACTAGTCAATGTAAACATTAATAATAGTTAACAATACGTAAGAGAAAATGTAATCAATTTTATCTTCATTAGCAGGGTTCATCAAATTGCAGGGCATAGCCATCTGATTGGATAGTGGTCAGAGCTATCACGAGGACTGGAGACAACCAGAGAGATGTGCGACAAGTGAGACTTCCCAATCACAGTACTGGGGAATAACCCATCAGGTAACACAAAGGGGTCCACATCCCCCCAGGCCTTGTTATAAACACAGCCCTTAACAGTCTAATCTTGAAATCAGATAAATTTATTTTGTCGTTGTACAGAATCCAACAGTGATATTACTAACACATCTGAATTGCAACATGAGATCAAAATTTATTTAATGAATATATGGACTGCATATATATATATATATGTATATATATATATACACACACACACTGTAAATCTGAATCACGAACTCCTCCTTTACAAGAATATGAATCTCTCAGTAGGGGGAAGAAATACCTTATGGTAGCCAAAAGAACTATTCAAAAATACATTATGTTAACTATTTACAGCAATAGTTCAATATGCTTCAAAGTTACTTCAAATAGGATGGAAGAGTAGAGACTGGTTCTGTATTAACAGCAGTCTTTATTTAACCTATGAAAAATACTGCCGCTTAGTTAATTAAAGCTATTTGTTGTAAACCAAACATATCTATGTTTTAATTTAGCATATACAAAAATATTTAAATCATAGTAAAAGTAAAAATAAAAACAGCTTGTATAAAACACAGGATGGTATTTGAAAAATACGAAAGGCAGTGGGTAGATGGAGAAATTCAGATTAATAGCTAGTATAACATTATAGGACACGTAGTGATGATTCTCTTTTCTGGACTTAATTTGTATAATTTTATATTGGTGTTTTGTTTTAAATCTGTTCCATCTTGAGATTTCAAACTGAAGAAATTCCATAACTATTAAAAATAGTAGAAGATTATTACAGTTATAAGAACTGTGAACTACTCATCGTGAAATTCAACTCCATAATTAAGATAAAAGCATAGCAATTTACTTCTTTCCAAAATGATTTTATGAAGATTAGAATGTGTTTTAAAAGTTGCTATAACTTTTGCCTTAAGCAAGACCTTTTGCTAAGTCTATACAGCCTATCTTATTTTCAGAAAAATTCCAAATTTTTCTGAAATAATCCAAACATTAATGGATTTAGTGAGGTAGACTTGGGACAAGAGCTGGGGTGATGATCTTGTTACAATGGAATAAAAGATTCATTCACTATTAAAATGAATCAATATAAAGTAGTTAAAAAAAAAAAAAAAAAAAAAAAAGGAAAGAGTTTTACAATTTTTTTTTTATTATTATTATTTTTTTTTACAAAAAGAGATCAGTGGAGAACTTAAATTCAAACCTGAATTTGGGCAGTTAGGAAAGAAATTAAATGGCACTGAGTGTAAATTGCTGACAGCATATAAAAATAAAAGTTCACTGGGTAAGACAGAAGCTTGTACAAGCCTGAAGTTATTCCAATGAGCCACTGATTTCTACAGATGCATACTGAAAATCAATTAATCAATTAATTAATTAATTCTTTGATGTCATAGTAAAAAGATTCTGGATTGCAATATTTGTTAGAAGACCACAGAACTGCGGGAGATAACATCCGTCGATCTTTAGCCAGTTAGCTGCTAATCCATGTAGAATAGCAGTGTTTTTTTTTTTTTTTTTTTTTTTTCCAGAACAGATTCACATTCAGTAATAATGTTTTAAAATAGGAAAGAAAACAAAGAAAACAAAACAAAAGCAAACAAACAAACAAAAACCCATCAGAGGTACATTATATTCCTGCTAAATGCACACTTGAACCTGAACCTTGCTGATCATTCCTAGAGTAGTTAAAAGTATGCTGAAAGGATGAAATACAAGGGATAAGAATCAGAAAAAAATATTGAAATTAAAAATATATTTCATTGCATGGTATTGCCAGTTCTGTGCAATTGTATCTTCACAAATAACCTAAAACTTGCCTTACCTTTTTATGATAGCCTTTATAAATGTTTTCAAGGTAAAAAATTGGCGTAAACCATACAGGTAGCTCCAAACAGTTTTCTTAAACCCTGAAATAGGGTTGAGATCCCCAATTCAGCAAAGCATTTATGCATGTGATTAAGTGCACTAAAGTCTCATGCTTGAACTTTAATCCAGAAAATATATTAACTTTGTATCAACGTAATTAAATACGTGCTTTAGGTTAACCATCTGCTTGGCAGCTTTCTGGAACTGTTGTCTTACTCAGCAGAGGGATAACTAAGTTTTTCATTAATATTTCTTTAAATTGTCTTTATGTTGTAATATGAATTCATATAAATTGCAATGTAACATTTCAAAAACTTACTCTATAAATAGGTCAAGAGCCTCACAATATTTTAAAAACATACTACATAACAAATATATGTTCTTATCTTTGTATCAAACATTTACTTCCTTGAAAGTATTTAAAACCAATGGGAATTTTCTTTCTGGTAGACTATACAACCACCTCTATAGTGCATAGCCACACTTTGCACTCCAGCTGTAGCAGTAAAATTACTGAAACTGTAATTCTCTTAATATTTAAATAATATATTAAAATTTAATTTTCAGCACCTGGAAGAATCAGTTTGTGTGCCAGCAAATGAGGTAGTTGGGCCTGGAGCTCCTATACATATGGGACTCAAAAACAACCTATCACAAATAATTACTAAGCTAGAGCAGCTGTACTCACCACACTAGTCATTTAAAAATCAGGTCAAAGTTGCCTCAATTCTTTTTCCATTTTCAAAGACTTCTACAAATAAATTTTATAGTCTTTTTGCATTTTTACATGTTAAAATTATTTCTATGATTAATAATTATGATGGAAACATCAGATGTTTTAACTTCCCAGATATTTCAGATATTAAATAGATGTAGTTTTATGAGAGATTGTAAAAACATGCAATTTTTATTTTTCAGTAAATCTTTCAAATTCTTAATAAGGCTATGAGCAAATACTATAATATGAAAATGCATTTACTGATATATAACATACATGCTGTGCATGCATATACACACGGTACTACAATTCACCACATACACAGAGAAACTATACATATATATGGATTTTTTTTTAAAACAAAATATGTCATCTGGCTCATGAACAAAAGATGTCTTGTATAGTAGGCATTCATTTATTTTTATGTTGGCAGTTTTCAGATGGAAAGTAACTATTTCTTTTAAAAGCATTTTCCAAATTACGTGCTTTCAGACACACTTTGTTTTCAACCACTTTCAAGAAGTTGCTTTCTAGCAACCACTACCAACTTTACGATCATTTGTGAAGTAAAGGCCTGTATCCCATCATTTTTTTCATCTTGTATCTTTTCAGAACATTGTGAAGAATAATATAATCTGAGATCACATTTTTCACCAGTTACATAGAGTTCATGATGTTTGTATTGAATGCAATTCATTTTTAAAGTTCAAAAAAAATCAGATAGCAGTCTTTCTATTCATAATTTTAAAATATTCTAACCTGCATTCCTATACATAAAAATAAAAAGACCTACAATGAAAAACATATATTTTATAATGACATACAGAGAAATAAAACACATTAAATTTCAGGAGGAGAGAACCAACCATTTATACACTATTACCTTCAATCACTTGAATGCAAGTCATTCATACCACCACTATTGCTAACAAGGCATCCAATTTACTAAACAATGAATATTGAAATTACATTTAAAAGGTACAAATGACTGTCCAAAGAATGACACTGAAAAATATTAAGTAACAGCTCTACCTCAAGATAAGCCTCACAATTAAAGAGTTTTAATGAAGAGAGCCTTCAAAGGCTAAATCAGGAGGCATTGATTAGATTGCCTCTAACTTTGTGTTTTGACACCTTCGTCTTTCATGGCATTATATTGTCTCTGTGCATCTTACAAAGGAAGCATTTTACTAAGCCCACACATGAACAGGAGACAGCAGTGCTTATAAAAGAGACTGTCAAGGGTGTGAGCCAAAATGGGTCTCATTTGGATTTCAAGTGAAGAAAACTCCTAATGCATTTCATTACAATGTATGTGAACCTCTGAAAAGAACGATGGATTGGGATTCTCATCCCTATTAATTTATTGAAATGGATTCAGTTTTTTTCTTGTATATCAAGAGAGACCATGTGTTTCAAGCAAGGTAACAATATTATAGTACCAAATAACCAAATATGCTATGATGCAGTATACCCTTCTGTGAGATAAAGACGATGCAATTTTCTTGATAATTGGGATTTGAGTTCAGGAGTAAATCCTACAATAGCTTGGCAACAAATAAATATTCTTTGTTACTATCAGGTTTAAAGATATGATCAGGAAGCTATGCAACATAGGGATAAATTCAGTCTTTGTTACCTCAGCAGGTTTTTACCATTTGAAATCCTGTGCCCCCCGCCACACTGTCATTCAAATACTGACTTTTTATTTCATTCAGAAATTGTGTATATGATGTAATTAGGATAACACCTATATAAGTCATATTTTATTAAAAGATAGCAGAACAGGACAGAGAAAAGTAAAAACATTTCAAAAAGAATGTAATACTTTCCAGATTAATTTAGCTCTAGAGAGATGCCATAGCTAGCATACCACCAATTATCTTATTCATAGTAAGAAAGTTTATATAAATACTTATTTGTCTTTTTCTTTCTTCAACTTTGGTAATAAAATCCATAATCTGCTATTCAAAACTGTAAATCCTAATTTAACACAAAGGACAGGACACAAATTCCTTATCTGTGCTAAATAATTTTACTAATATAACAGTATTAAAAATAAGACATATGTTCTCATTGTTTTTAACACCATTAACCTTTAGAAATGATTGATTGTGCTACACCAATAACATTCACTGAGTTCAAAGCTCATCTATTTTTTATGGAAATCTTACAACCTGCTAGTTAAATTAAAGGTTAAATATACATAAAGTCTTAGAACAAAACACAAAGTATTCCATATGTGTGTAACTCATAAGCATAGTACACAAACATGTGTATATAAAAATCCATCTCCATTTATAAACCCATGACCAAAAAAAAAAACAAACACAACTGCTATGTGAAGATTTCAAAGATAGAGTTAAGGAATTTAGTCTGTGGAATATTACGCAACTACATCCTGCCTATTAAGTTAAGAACTCTACAGTCATTGCAGTTATACAAACAAACATCAAGGAAATCATAATTAGAGATGAAGGTGTGCTTGCTTCCACACATCAGTTCTCAACAAGCATTATATTTGAAGCTAGAAGAATGTCTGGGTCCTATTTAACCTCCTTAATAACAATTAGGCATGTGCATATACGCATAACTATATCACTTTCTTTTTTTTTTTTTTTTAACATGCGACATGGGGAAGCACAAATGCCTGTATGTGCAAATACATGCATGCATTCAGTGTAAATTCAATTAACATTTTGAACATCTTCAACATTCGATTTAAAATAATTTTTACGTTTTCATGTTGTGTATGTGGCATGCGTATACATATACCTAAGCAACAGAGAAATTATCAAGAATCATACAAAACAAATTCATATCCAATCATAGCAATAAAAACTGCACATTTCCATGTACACCATCAACCCACATGGACACACGTTTATTTTATTTTTTAAGAAGAATCATAATTGAATTAGAATGATGCATGTTCCATATTTTATCTTGACAGCTTCTGTATACTCAGGCAGAGCCCATTAAAAGCAAACATACAGCAGGTTACTTGTTGAATAATGTATTTCAAGTACTTAAAATTACTAGGGATTTGACTAAGATCTGCACATGAATACATATTTTGGACTTAATTTTCTGCACTGGCATTACTTTAGCTGAATATACTTTAAATTCTACAATGAACTCAGTTAATATTAGGCTTTTCCAGGACATAACAAAGGTAATAACACTATCTTTACAATATAAACTTTATGACATTATGAATAAAACTGACAAGTGTAAAATTTGATCCATAAACTAAGTGATATACTTATGTTAATTTACCTTTTAAAAGATATTATGTGTTGCTCAGTTTTTTTGACAGGGCTTCCATTCATACTGACGACATGTTGAAAAACACTATATTTTCTCTCAATAAGGAAAATCACTTTATCCAGTATCATTCTCATTCTGTCTCAATAAAAAATCAATCATCAAATGCTTGTTTCCAAGTTCTACTTGTTAAACTGCCAATTTATGCATACTGTTCAACTCAGCTCAAATTTTTTCAAGACTACTTGTTATTCTTTTTAATGTTTCCTGTAGTCAACTTTTAAAAGAATAGGGAGAAAATAAAAAATTATATACATATTTTAATAATTTTATATTTAGAAGTTGGTGATCTGATGAGGTTCAGAACCTTCATTTTTAAAGAAAAAATAAAACACAACTAAATCTTTTATGTGGTTTTCACAGTAATAAAGGCCTGATTGATCTCACTCACTAAGGCAATTGCATCGGTTGTCTAAATGGTAGTAATGTCAATGTCAGATATGTGGTTATCTTTTCATCTTGGCCTATTCTCAAACGTAAAAATCAAATGTTTGAAGGACATTTCACTGACCTGTTATGGCCTCTGCAACTCTTAAACACAATACTACTATTCCTCATATAAGTGCCACATTTTGGATAAAAAAACAGTTCATCAATGATGTCTTTGCGACATCTGGCGGTCCTTATTATACATAAACTTTAGGTTTGTTTCATTGTTGGGTGTTTTCAGTTGTTGTTGGGTTATTTTAGCATATCATTTTTATTTCATTTATTTATTTATTTGCAAACTTACTAGTATGTAAAACTTTAGTCCAAAAGGCTTTGATACCCCCTAGCGGGGGGACAAAAGCAATCTAGTCTGCAAAAACACAACGTGGTCTACCATGAATCCATATGGAGCAAAAGGTCACAAATCTTGAGATGCAGTGACATCATGACAATAAGACACTTTTGAGACAGAAGCTGGCTCATTTTGAATATAAAAAGGATACTGATCAAATGCTCCCACACATTTAAAACTATAGAGAAAAATAAGCATCCAAAGATCTTGATATAAATGCATAACGTAGGAGAGTTGAAGCATACCTATGGCTTTCACAATTAAAAGATGCCACTGAGAACTTGACAAGTTTGCTGCAGAAGATAAAAAAGCTTCATTTTTATGTTTTTATCTGATGCTGAGAAAATGTCATTAAAGAAAAACATAACCAGTTCACAGGGTGTACATTCTCTATAACTCCCCAGCTCTTTTAAAATTAAGTTAGTTATACCAAAGCTTGTTCTACATGTTTCAGTCTTTTGTTTATCATTGCAATAAACATTATTTTAAGCAACAGAAGAATGAGCTTCAATTCCTCGTCCCTTTTCTCAAGTTTTTTTTTTTTTTTCTTTTTTTTTTTTTTTTTTCAGTGCAGTAGGAAAAAATGATTCTAATTCCTTCCTTACATTAACCACTGGAATATTTGACATCCACTATATAAAACCTCTACCAATTCTTAGTCCACTGGGTAGAACTGATATGCTGTTTAAACTCAAATTTTCACTTGTTCTAATAATTAGCATTCCAGAACAACAGTTGATATAGTAACCAAAAGATTCAATGTGTAATATTAAACGTGCTGTGTTTTTTATTTTTAAAAGTCAACAGAACATTTACTTTAATATTTACTCATGGCAAATACCCCCTTTAATACTTTGCTGTTCTGGAGCTTGGAACACAGAATCTTGTATGGGCACATGTTAGTCCTCAGAACAGATATGAACAGATATGTAGCATGTGTTGATGACATTGAAGAATAATATCTAATAAATTATAACTGAATCAGTTTGAAGAAATCATATCTCAAAACTGTGCATGGGACTGAGTAGACTAATGTATATTAATGGTATAATTCACTATATAACTCACTTATTTTACAGAACAGAAGAGCACTGAACACTCAAAATATCCAATAGGCCCCCACAGAAGCTATCATTCAATTTTGAATTAAAATTACTGCAGCATCTATTTTTAGCGTACTTACGTGGACGAGATACAGACAAAATACTGTGCTGCAGGCAAACAGTTGTTTGCAGATGACAGAAATGCAACCACAAGATGACTAGATGGCCAAAAAATCCCGCTAATTCTAAGTAGTCTCCTCTTCAAGCCCCAGAACTGCAAACATGTAATCTATATTAACATGTTGAATTCAAGTTATTGTATTGAATTCACAGAGGCAACTCATTAGATTAAGGATATGAATAAGCTGTTTCAGGATTATGTTTTAGTATGGAATAAAAAGATTAATCGTTCATTAATTCCCATGTAAGAAAATTCTGCCTGTGACAGCAAAGACAGATTAAAGTGAAAAAATAAATTTGACAAAATTAACAAAATACAGAAGAAAATGTCATGGAAAGACCATTACAAAACAAAAATAAATAAATAAAAATTATCTCCAAATCACTGTAGATGAGACTGTTAACACGAAAAGAAAAAACATACATTTAGGGATGGTAGGGGCTGTAGAGTCAGCAATGTAAAATTCAGGAGTAATATAAAAAATAGAACTGAAAACCAAAGCAGCCAGCTCTCCATGTTCAACAAACATCTATACATACTCAGAGAAGAAAAAAGGAGATTCCACTGATATTAAAAATACTGAAGAATCATAATGGAATCATGCATATTGATGGGAGGTGGAATACTCACATATACATACACTACATAAAATGGACTGATTATATTGCAAAGATGAACACAGAGTGATAAAAATAAATGTCACAAGCAAAACCATTCTTGTTAAAGCTGTATGGACAGACATTCTAGACTTTTAGAATACATGCATCCTAGGGCTATCATGACAAATCCAGACTTACCAAGAAGGATACTGACTGTATAAAGACTCGGACTGAGGAAGAAACAAAATCTACAGGGATGCTACTTAGGATGGTTTTAGGTGTTTTCATGTAAAATGATCCAATAACATTGTTGTAAAATGTCTGCAAATAAAATATCAACACTTTCAGGGGTTATTTTGTGGAAGAATCAGTTGTACAGAATGAACAGGAAAAGTTGTTGATATTCTAATTGAATTATATACAAGAAGCTGAAATTAAAATTAAAGGAGATGAGATCTGGCAATAGTACTTTACTTTCATGTAATTACACACACTGCAAGAGGAAAAAAAAAATCAATCTTAATATCAGTAGATGAAAGTGGATACCATCAAAAGCCTATATTGTCAGAAGACGCTAGGATCCATGTGGCTAGCTCCAACCCCGGTGTGGGGTTGTGGAGGGTCCAGAGGAGGCCCATGAAGTTGAACAAAGGGCTGCAGAATCTGTCTGAAGGACTTAAGGATTTAGGTCCTTTTCATCCTCAGGAAGAGAAGGCTCAGGGGACACCTCATCATGTTATTCACATACTTACAGGGCACCTATAAAGAGGATAGAAGTTCTCTCTTCACAAGAAGCCACATGAAGGGGGTAAAAGCCACACAAGGGGTAAAAGGTTGTACGAGGTGAGGTTTCATCTTCATATATGTAAGAAATTTTTAACACAGAGATCAGTCACTGGAACAACCTCACCAGTGGTGTGGTCAAATCCCACTAGAGGCTTTCAAGATGCAACTGCAGAGGTTGATAAATAATTTCATCCAGGCTCTCTTTTCCCTTGAAAAGCTGGACTTGACAACATAGTCATCGGTCATAGCCAGCTGGGATTCCTGAGGGGAAAATCCTGCTTAACTAGCTTAATTACCTTTTATGACAAGATTACATATCTAGTTGACCAAGGGAAGACAGTAGATGTGATCTCTTTGGATTTCAGCAAAGCTTTCAGTACTCACCTCACAGTATCCTTCTGGACAAAATGTTCAACATATAGCCAGACAAGTACCCAAAAGAATGGGTGAGAAGTTGGCTGATGAGTCAGTCTCAAAGGGTTATAGCAAATGGGGTTACATCAGGCTGGTGGTCAGTCATTAGTGGGGTTCCCCAGTTCCATTTTGGGGGCCAGTTCACTGCAACATTTTTTCTAAATGACTTGGATGCAGGACTCAAATGCACACTAAGTTTGAGAATCATATTAAGTTAGGATGACCTGTTGATTCCCCGGGGAGTAGAGAGGTCTTGCAGAGAGATCTTTAGAAATTAGAGTGCTGGACAGTCACCAACAATATGAAGTCTAATAAGGGCAAGGGCTGGATTTTGTACCTGGGATGGAGCAATCCCAGATATGTGCACAGACTTGGGGATGAGAGGCTGGACAGCAGCCCTGTAGAAAGAGATTTGGCAGTTCTGGTTGACAGCAAGTTAAAAATGAGTTAAGAGTGTGCCCAGCCAAAAGGGGTAACCATATCCTGGGATGCATCAGGCACAGCACTGCCAGCTGGTTGAGGGAATGAACTGTCCCACTCTGCTCTGCACTGGTGTGGCCTTACCTCAAGTAAGATCAGTGTGCAGTTTTGGTTGCCACAAGATAAGAAGGACATAGACATAAGACATAAGAGTATCCAAAGAAGGGCAACAAAGGTGGTGATGGGTCTGGAGTGCAAGACATATGTGGAGTGGCTGAGGTCCCTTGGTTTGTTCAGCACAGAGCAGAGCAGGCTGAGGGGAGGCCTCATGGCGGCCTGCAGCTCCCTCACGAGGGGAGCGGAGGGTCAGGCGCTGAGCTCTGCTATCTGGGAACAGCGACAGGACCCGAGGGAACGGAATGGAGCTGGGACAGGGGAGGGTCAGGCTGGGGGTTAGGGAGAGGTTCTGCACCCAGAGGGTGGTTGGGCACTGGGACAGGCTCCCTGGGGCTGTGGTCATGGCACCAAGCCTGCCAGAGTTTTAGAAAAGTCTGGAAAATGCTCTCAGACATAAGGTTTGATTTTGTGGGCGGTGCTGTGAGGAGCCAGCAGTTGGACTTGATGACCCTTATTATCATCAAGAATATCCAGCTCACGATATTCTCTTGATTCTGAGTGTAACATGATGCTTAAAGAGACTAATAGTTTGTTGTTGGGTTTTTGTTTGTTTGTTTTTGTTTTTTAAGATTATTTATTCATTTATTTTTTTTAAATAGGGCTTGGAAACCATTTGCAAAAAGAATTAAATTGATGAAAGACTTAAAAGATCATGGTATAAAGAGAATAGTTTCCGCAAAAGTAACTCAGTCATCAGTGATCTAAGAATCAATAAAGTAAACAACAATTTGACAATGTTCATATTTCTAAAAGCATTACAGCAATTCCTTTACACTGCTGTAAAATAAATTAAGGCATGATCTTGACAGAATAAGCTCCTCATAATTTGTTAATTTTCTGTTAGAAATGTTTAACAACAGTGAAGACACTAGAACTGTGAAAATAGTCACACAAATCTTGTTCTCGGCCCACTGCTTCTTGTGGTTGGTAAGAAAAAAGGAATAGGTACCCTTTACGAACTGATTGTCATTGATTTTTTCTTGTTCAGAAAGTTATGGCCTGAAGCTGGCTAACTGAGACTGGTTAGTATTAAGTCATTCTGGTTTGGGCACAGTAGTGGAGAATGATCTTTGAGCTAAATTTTAAAATGTCTTAATCTCATGTCACCTTGATCCATGACAATTTGGGTTTGAAGTTTACACAGAAATAGGTCCATGATCTCTTTATGACACATAAGGAACAAATGTCCAGGGGAATTACTATTGTGTGTCACCTGTATTAAGTCCCTGTTATACCATTAAGCTGTTTGCAGATATTGGAAAAAGTGAACAGAACTTTTCTTTGTAAGTCTACTACTTCCCTTTTCAGGAGTGCTTTTAATTTTTTGGTGTCTAACAGCACTTGTACTTACTCCTTTTCCTAGAGAGGTCTCAAGTTTGGGGTCCCATACAATGTCATTCTGTTATTGCTAATCTTCAGTGCATACATGGAATTTTCTGCAGGTGATGAACAAAAGGAGAGACAGATTTGCTGTTGGCAGTGGCTATTTATATTTGAAAGATGTGTGAACTTGCATCTTTTGCTTGTCTTTTTTTTATGTAGGTTGATGCTTCAACTAATTGTAATTGTGTGTAGATGGGGCTGGGTCTAAAAATAATGAGCCTGTTCTTAGCCTGAGTCATATTTATGACTTATTCCATATAGGGAGCTTCTGCTTGTTTCTCTGAAACCCCCTTGGGGTATTGTGGAAAAAGTGAGCTGATGAACACATTCCAGCTCATGGCTATAATACAAAACAACTAGAAAATTGACACTTGAGCAAGCATCAGTTCACCTAATGAACTGAGCGTATGCTTATCAGACAATTTGTGATTACCACAAAGGACCCTTGGTCTCCAGATGAGCTTAAGGTGCTGACTGTGACCTCACAAAAGCAGTAAATAAACTGGGTCTGACCTACTAGAGAACTATTTTCCATCTGTGAACTGCAATAGATGAAGCTGAGACATCCCAGAGAAAAGTCCTTTTTCTAACAATGAAATAGGAACTAAAGAACATCTACAAGATTAGCTTGACAAGATTAGCATATGGGGCAGTCACATCATCTGAAAACCAAGATCAAGAAAGATCTTGAATATTGTATTTCTATATTAATGAAAAAAATCATCTTACATTACAAATTGTAGTTTCTTTCTTTTTAAACGCAATATTGGCACTTATTTCTTTTCCAAAGTCATATATTTATCATCCAAATGCTGTTCCTGTTTATTGCTAAGATTCTGAAAATACTGCATCCGATTTTTTTACACAACACCCATTTATTCACTATGAGCTACACAACAGAACAATTGGCTTTATGCATCTTATTCTGAGATGAAATACATTAAATGCTATAGAATGATCTGACAGTCATTCCATATGAAACAATAAATAATGTGATGTCAAAAACATGAGGGAAATGAAAGAAAACTTACTTTTTAAGAGGTGCTACTATTTAACATTTTTAAAGATTTCTTTTGTACTTGAAAGACAATAAGAAAGCTTTTGATTTTCTATATACCATTTACTGAGGTTTAACTATATATCATAGAAATGCTTTCAGTTTTTATCCAAATGTGCTGTTAAATTACCCATGTAATTATCCCAAGAGAAATCATTATACTTTTTTATTACTAATTTCATTAACACTTTAGTGGGAAGAGTTTGGTTGCATTTAAAATCAGCTGTCACCATCTTTATTAATACAGTTAAAGGGATCATTTCTATATTATTGTGAAGAGCGTTTTTTGAGGGCGTATTTAATTACTGAGTTAAAGCAACAGCAGGAAGTTAATGGGCACAAATACAGGTAATAATCTTTGGTCAAATTTGGAAAAAAATAAAATTTTCCCTAGTCCCAACAGGGACCATTTGTTTTAAAATATGCTACCATTAGAATGGAATTACAACTACTCTTTCTAAAATGGGTGACGTGACATGACGGTATTACATAGTTTAACAAGTTTTCCAATAACAGAGTAGCACTGTGTTGAGTAATCAAATTAAAATCTGGTGCAGATATATCTTAAAGACAGATACAGTCTAAGATCTGTTCACAGAGCCTTGTAAAGACAAAGCAGATATGATTTTGATATACCACTATTATAATACCTTATTACGTCATCAATATATGCAGCACCATTTTTTTGTCTTTTGTGTGCATTATGCTATCACTGAACCTGCAAGCATTACACTTTATTCAGTTCCATGGATTTAACTGGAATTAGACCAAAATAACTTTGCAACTGGTGATCCAGACATAAGACATGGAGAACGTGGACTGCAAAGTAAAGTTAAATTCATATATGAAAATCAAGACCAGATTTTTTTTTTCTTTTTTAAAGGTGGGGGACACCTTCTCATCTGCTTCAGACTGTAAAGAAATATTTTTATTATCCTGAGCATCCATATTTGGAAAAAAATGAGAATTAGGGAGACCACGGAATTAGCAAATCCAACCAAATTTATATTCATTGCTCTTTGTCAGAGTAAAATTATTTTTTATTTACAGTGAGTATTTCAATTTCAATTTCAAAATTAATGGGGCACTATAAGACCTCTTACTTGACTTTCCTTAATTCCGTGGCATACACAGAGTTTAAGGAAGAATGATGTGGAAAAAGTGTACAGAGATTTCATTCTTTATCTTCTTATCATGTTTTTCTCCCATTAGTGCAGGTGAAAAATACAGGCCTAGTTGATTAAATAAGATTCTGAATCCTATCCTCTACATATTTTAGGACTTTAGAACTTCCTGTCTACAGTACAGCACTACAGAATAACTAAGTTTTTTGTTCCAGATATTTTTTGTACTAGAAGAATGGACTTGAAAATTGTGAAGAAAATGGTCTTTCATTTACATGCATAAAGTCTCTGTATTAATTTTTTCTGTTGAAGCTTTTGTTCACATTTCACAAGTACAACAACCATATAAACTTATCATTCCAAATCAAAACTGTGTGCTTAAATGAACTTTTATTAAAATGAGCAACAACTAAAACAGTACCTGTTTTTCCTTCTGTTTTAAACAAAAACAGTGTCCCTTGCAAAAGAGATTATTTATTTATTTATTTATTAAAAGTCAATAGTTAAAACATTGCAGGGTTGTATTTTTTCCAACTAAAAGGGGAAGAAAAAAAGTTTAAGAATGTTTATAGATGTGTCTAGTTTAACAGTTTCATGTGTTGGATGTGACTTTCACAGTCTGTTGGCACTTTGCAGGAAAGCCATCACACCTGTGACTTGCTTGTTGATTAATGAGTCTTTCAACTCATCACTACCATCCGAAGAAGGGCCGTGGCCTTTCTAAGCTTCACTGGTTTATTCGCCTCCACTGTAGTCCTACCAAGGTATCTTCTATAAAGAAAATCACACCTGGTTAAGACTAATGAAAACCTCAATATGTCATTTTCTAGACAAGTCAAAAAGCATGTAAAACTAGACAAAAGATGTATTCAAGCAACATGAATGCAGTTTTGTCATAACCTGTCAATCTAAAGACTAACATAAAAAAGCTCTCTTCAATGACATTTTCCAGTGTCAACTATTAGAATGACAATTCTGAATTCCCTCTTTCCTGCATGATGCAGGATGCATAATGGTTTCCCAATCTTTACAAAGATTTTTTTTTTTTTTTGTTAGATCCCAGAAAGATGTTTATAGTGGAAAAACAAACAAACAAACAAAACACACCACCACCAACAACCACCACCAGTTTTTCTGGGCCAGACCATCAGTCAGCATGTTAGCTCACAAAGACCCAAATCACAGTGCTTAGGCAGGTTTGAAGGTGACTACACAAGTCACAGTGCCTATTGTGCACATGTGGAATTGCCCGACTCTCCCATATTTAATCACGTCATGATCAGAAAACTTTCTGGGGAAGATTTACTTTGTCAACTGGTCCTGGAGGAGAGGCAATTAGATCTTTGGGACTTCTCATCCTTCCTTAAGCAGTTAGCTATTTAATCAGGGTAGGCCAGGCAGGATAATGGAAGTGCATCCAGCAAGGCCATGTGAGAAAGCCAAAATAACTGTGGGAAAGCGGTTGCTCTGGGAGAGAGGGTACAACATGGAGAAGGAAGAGTTATGACTATGAAAAGTCTGTCATCGCAGTAGCACCTACCAGTCCTTGCTAGTTGATATGTAGTACGAACAGCAAATGTCTCAAGGTCAAGACAAAGCAACATTTTTCCCCCAACTCCTTCAGCAAACTAACCAGCCTGTCACTTCCTAAGAAGACTGCAAGGTAATTCAAATTATACTTAAAAGAAATTGCTTAGATAAGTAAAGGTGAGACACTTGCCCTTTGTTGCCAACTGGGACTGTTGCATTTTAGCTTTTGCATCTTAAAATTTACTTACAAGAGCTAGCTTCTACTCTTGGATTTGCTACGGACTAATTTCACAATGTTGAAGAAAACTTAAAAGGTAACTATAGAACTAGATTTTCCATCTGTTTAACTTTGATATTATTACTTCCCCATCTACCTTTCAGGGGATTTACATGTCTCAACTCATTACAGCTAGCAAAGAAATTGAGATTCCCTGTATGGAAACCAAATTATTCTGTATTACTAGCACCTTGCTGAAAATTCCTGATCTAACAGAAACAGAAGAAAGAAACAATGGCTTGGTGGGCAAAACAGACTTTTAGTTTGTTGGCTTGTGTCTTGTAGCCTCTTCCTTTGTGGGTATAGTGAGAAAGCCTATAGATGAAATGAGTAGCTTAGTAGTGTGTATAGTTAGGGTAATCAGTACTCAGAGTGCATTAATATGCATTTAGAGCTTACGATTCCTATGTATCTATTAAGAGTGAAAACTTGAATCAGAAAGAGAAAGAAGAACAGATAAGGCGTCAAATGTGATTTTCTCCACTTAAGAATCCTTACTTAGCAACAGGATCCAAGACAGAGTTGAAAGGAAGGCAAATTGTTTGCAGATGAAAGGACGCATCTATTTTTAAGAAAAGTCAGCCAGGTCATGGGATGCCAGTCATCACATTAATTAGATAGTGGCATAAAATGTCAAAGTGTCACATTTCCAAATAATCATTTGTGATTGCAGTATACAAAAATATCTACTTATAAAGAAGATGTAGACTTTAAAAGAAACTGACGAAACATGAATTATAACACTAAATGTATATATGCATTATTACCATTAATGCATTACATTTACTTATTTTTTGCATCAAAACATATCAAAGAACATACAAACATGGACAAATACTACCTGATTTTAATGGGGAAAGCAAGATACAGTGGGACAACATTAGCAAAATGCCTTTTCAGTCACAGGCCAAAATAGCCAGAAGGCAATGCTTTCTACACATTTTAATGCAAACATAGCCAATATTTTTTTTTTTCCCCTTTTTCTATAGGCAAATTTTGAGCAATTGAAAGCATCAAGTTAGAACAAAACCTTATTGAAGCAATATTATAGCTGTTACTTCAGGAAGAGCTGCTGAATACATACTTTCACATCCCATGTAAAGCCTCATCATAAAGAATTTCCGAGTATTAAAAAGGAATTTACATTAACTGGGATATAACAGTCTTTTCCTTTTTAGCATCAGTTATTGGAGAATATTATTTTATTCATAGGATTCATCAACATGTCTGCAGGAGAGATAGACTGGTAACAAACAGAAAAGTCTGAAACATACTACATATGGGAAATCTCACCTTTCACCTCACTTTCCTTTGCAATTTGTGCTAAAGTTGTATCCATAATAGTGGACGAAGTGGCATTCAGATAGCATTTACAGAGTATCATCTTTCCTTTTGCTTAGCAATATACATTCTGTCACCAATACTTTAAAACTGCCAGGCAGGGTACTAAGCTGTTTTTGACAGATCCTTTGAGATCAGAGTGTAGTTTCATTAGTTGTATCAGAAGAAGATAAGCAGAAGGAGGATAATTCTTATGTTGACGGATCTGACATAAAACTTCTCCTTGACCAGCTTATTTATGGAAAAGAGACCTTGCCTATCCAAAAATTCAATGAACTATTTTTTTTTTTCTCCTACTTTTTTGATCCAGCACCAGGATTTAAACCTTAATCTGTGCCCAACCAAGAGATGTGCAGTGAGGAATTAACACCTTTCACCTGTTTCTTCTGATTTGGTAACAGTCTGATACTGTATTTGCTAGCCTCCCATGTATATTAGAAAGCCTGTTCACATATACATCATAAGGGCATCCATTATAGTCTCACCAAGCAGGTGGTAATTACTGCAGTATTAATGGCATCACAGTTCCCCAGCAACACATCATTAATAGTTGACATGTAGCTTTAACAACAATATTGATTATCAATATCTGGCAGTGTGGATACAAAAGGTCTAGGAGCATCTGCAGTTTAGAAGAAGGCTTGACTAACACATGCAAAAGCACATTAGACATAACACTGGCATGCTCTGCCATGCAGATATGGCCTCTCTCTTGGCAACATGCCAGTAACTCCTCTTCCACCATTTGTTTCTACTACAAAGAAAATTGTCAGAGAACTTGCTACCTTATCATATGTATGGTATCTTCATTTCTCAGACTTGGGCTTCTGTACAGTTACATAAAAATCCTTCACAAGCAACAAAGTGCATGCAGTTTGCTGACATTCTTTTCAATCTCAAAACTACATAATGCATTTTTCCATGTGTTGATAAACTGGATTTTAAAAGAGCATTTTCTGGATATCTAGATAATCAACAACACAATGAATATAAACATTTTCTATAAATAGTTCACCATATGGCTACCATTCTCAACAGATGGTGTCTGTGTATCCACTAGAATATACAAGAGCTATGCAGATTTTGCCCTGCAATCACTCAAAATTCTAAACAAGATTTTTTTAAACTAAATTTCAGTTTTATTAAGCATAACCAATGGTAAATAAATAAATAAGTAAATTAATAAATAAACAGCTAACTAGTGCTTGAATAGTAATGCCATAACTATATTAACAAATTAATTCATAAAAGGCGAGTAGATGGTTCTTACCAAGTATAGTCAAAAGGATTTCAAATAGAGACATTATGTACAAGATCAACTTCGACAGCACAAAATGATTTTCTTTATATTAGTATAGCACTCTAGTGCCAAGGATAGTCTTTGCCTTCCTAAACAACAGTTTCACATGTAAACAGTGCCAGCCCAGTAATTTATCAGACAGAATAAGGCCAATGGCATCCTGGCTTGTATCAGGAACAGTGTGACCCACAGGGCTAGGGAGGTGATCGTCCCCCTGTACTCAGCTCTGGTGAGGCTGCACCTCGAGTACTGTGTTCAGTTTTGGGCCCCTCGCTACAAGAAGGACATCGAGGTGCTTGAGCGGGTGCAGAGAAGGGCGACGAAGCTGGTGAGGGGTCTGGAGAACAAGTCTTATGAGGAGTGGCTAGGGGAGCTGGGCTTGTTCAGCCTGGAGAAGAGGAGGCTCGGGGGTGACCTTATCACTCTCTACAGGTACCTTAAAGTAGGTTGTAGCGAGGTGGGAGTTGGTCTATTCTCCCAGGTGCCTGGTGACAGGATGAGGGGGAATGGGCTAAAGCTGCATCAGGGTTTAGGTTGGATATTAGGAAGAACTTCATTACTGAGAGGGTTGTTAGGCATTGGAATGGGCTGACCAGGGAAGTGGCTGAGTCACCATCCCTGGAGATCTTTAAAAGATGTTTAGATTTAGTGCCCAGTGATATGGTTTAGTGGAGGACTTGTTAGTGTTAGGTCAGAGGTTGGACTCTGTGATCTTGGAGGTCTCTTCCAACCTAGATGATTCTGTGATTCTATGTTAAAAACAATTCTGAAATTATAAGAATGCGGGTGTTTGTGCATGTTTAGCAGCAAACACTACTACAAAGCATACATATTTTACCTAATTGTAGTAGAAAACACATTTTTAGTTTATGACAGTTTCCCTAAAGTCAATATATAAACAATTCCAGGTTTTCTACTCTACTTTGAAAACTTGCTGCTGAAAAAAATCCTTAAATGACAGGTGTCATTTAAGGTCTTCTGAACACTTTGAAGATCGTAGGAATGAGTGCAATAGATTCACGCACTCATGTGTAGCCAACAGTGAGCAGTATACAACAATTCATTCTGTTTTAACCAGTCCTAAAAGTCTTTTACTTTCCCCTAACCACCAACCAATTAATTTGCCTACCACTTGCTGGCTCTGGGACAATGCTCCCATAACCCCCTCCCACCTAACTCCGTCATTAACTAGGTTAGAGGAGCATTTCCCTTGTAAATGAGTCCCCTAAGCATTGTAAAACTTTTTCCCTCCCCCTCCCCCCGGCCCCCCCCAAAAAAAAAAAAAGTGAAAGTAGAACATACCTATTTTGCTTCATATACATCAGACAGTATTTTTCTTTAAACATATAAATAAATAGACTTCAGTGTATAGGTAGAATAGAACAGGTAAAATATTCAATAGAACAGGTAAAAATATTTTTATCTGCACAGAAATAACTGATAAGAGAAAGATTTAGAGTGTGTTAAAGAAATGAGTGCTTGTACTCTTAAGTTACAGCCCTTGGTTTTGATGACCTCATCTTAGGAGGCAAATAGTAAAAACACAATGGAGGAGGGCAATGCAAGCAGGAGGTCAAAATAAGGATCACGCTAAGTGAGTACGTGATTAAGACCTAAGCACAAATAAGGCTGAGATTTATGAAGTTTTAGGAAGGAGCATGAAGCATCATGTAAAGATAGGGCTTACTTGAGTCATTGTAAGGCTTGCTGGAGTAACCACCAGACCAGCAAGAATTGGTTTAGCTAGCTGAAAACATGAACAGAAATACTTTCTCTAGGCTAAAATTTGAGTCATTTAAGGACAAGCTGGGTTGGAGATGCTGATCACTGTGGGAGATACTGGGATTAGCAATTCTGCTTAATGCTCACAATGGGTTTAGATGATCTGTTGGTCTGTAAAATAGAGAGGAGAGGTTTGAATAATAAATCCATTAGATAATCATTAATGTCTTGCATAATGTCACTTCAAGATGAGAATTTTCATATCATGTAGAAGGGCAGTGAATGGAGACATTTGCAAATTAGGAAGGATGACAAAAATTAGGGCAGTTATTGAAGGGAAAAAAGAGATGCAATAGATGATGTGATAAAAGCATGTAATACAGAGGACAGAGAAGGTATACACATGGCTTCTTTTTAAACTTTGTACAGGGATCAAAAGGAAAATTAAATGTGTTTAAAGACACTGGAGAAGAAGTGACCACAGAAGATGTTCCCTCTGCAAAACAGGTCTCTCATTTGTCTCATATGACATCAACACAAAGGGAAGTATCAGAACCATCTTGAGTCTAAGATTATTAAACTCTCCTTTAAAAGGACAAACTTTTTTAGTTTACTTCATTTTTAAATGAAGGACAGGAGTTACTAATCAGCAGGAGAATTATCAAATTAAAGAAGTAGATCTGAATCATCTCTGCCATTTAACATAAAAATGGCACTACTGGTACAGACCAAGATCTCCACATAATCCTATATTCTGCTTGGTTCTGGGTAATAGAGGACATCAAGAGGAGAACTGACTGGCAAAATGGAGAGCACATTTTTGCCAGCATAACTTTCTATGCAATTGTACTGAAATTTTGGAAAATAACTATTTAAGTAAGAGAAAAATTCATCATAGCAAAATTAAGATGAATGGAAATAAACTGCAAAAATATTTTATATATAAAATGAGGGTGGACTTAAGTGTGTAGGACATTAATTGCTAGTGATAAATTAAGAATGTGACAAAAACAAATATTTTTGACATGCAAGTAATATACTTTTGAAATCATCAGCAGTTTCTAAATAGAAAAACAGTTCACTTTCAAAGGCAAGTGATACAACCATAACAGATATTACCCTTACGAGGACTCAGAATTATGAAAGGAGCATTAAACTTTTTGGTTCAAAACATATGTTTTCCAGGTCTTACAAGGCTATGTAAGAAGTATTTTATAAAATACACCCATTTTTTCCACCTATAATTTTTGGAATTTTAAAAATTGCTCTTTCCGAAATTAACAAGTATAACCTCAATTTAATATCTCCTTAGTTGGTAAATAGATATAAATTTTAGAAGTAAAACACTGTTAAAGTAAGTTTCATTAGTTAAAACCTATTAAAGAAATACTTCATATTTCTAGCTATATTTTTCATGCTCCCAGATGAATTTAAGACTCATTACAATTTGAACAAACATCCCCAAAGTTCTGTGCTGAAATCTCCATTGGCTGTATAGCTCTAGCAAAGTTAACAATTACTTATTTCTTTTCAAACCACAGTTTATGGGCAATATCAACATAGATTAATGTCTAAGCCAGAAATAACTATGTCTTCAAAACAGGAATTCATCTTTGCATGAATCAAATACACAAAGACAATAAGTAACTCAACTTAAAAACTGCATACTTAAAAATAAATATATAATTTATTTTATAAAGTTCACCAGAAAATTATATATTCACTGACCATTTTAAAGTAATGCAGACAAGTGGAAAGCACAGTTAATTGCCAGAATCCCCTTACCTGTGTGCCAGCAGCACCCTGAAGGTCATCTGCTTCAGTCCCAAATAATTTGGCAGGAAATTTGACCAATCCCGGTTCCATTCAGTAATGGTTGACTGTTGATACATGGCAAGAAGCTATTGTTAGTTATTAATCAGTGTTAATATCATCAGCAAATTAAAGCTCCAGCTGTGATATACTAACCAAGAAGGAGGGGGGTCTAGAACAAGGACTTAGACAGATGATATCAATCATGTCCACAGGAGAAGGTTTTTATTCCAATACGACAGCAATTAATTTATAAATCCATTTGGGAATGTAACCATTATTTATAAAAAGATAAATCAATTTTTTGAACCGTTATTCTTCCAACTGTTAATGGCATTCTGCCCAACCACTTTGTCTGAGAGCTTGACTCTTTGTTTAGAAAGCAAAATAATTGTCAACTTTTTATGTAACAGAAATTTTTATTTTCTGCCATCAGCAAAAAGTTTGTCATGAAAAACTTAGCATAGTTGGAATTCAAGATGTAACCTGTATCTTAATTACAGTGATGGTTTACTTGTTTATTTTTTTGCAAGGCACTCCAGTCACCAGATGGTTATTATAAACAGCAGTAAGTCTAGACAATATGAAATAATACAACTCTATGCTGCTTATTTAATAAATAAAAGCAACATAAAATAAGGGTGGACAGACAAAAGACCACGCACCACATTCTTGTATTTGTAAAATAATAACTGCTGTGTAATAGTAATTTTCATTGTCAGTACTGGTCAACTAGTGATTACAATTCAACATTCTTCAGAAGGAATCATTAAAAAAAATTATTATTGTAACAGTAAAATACCACTCAGTTAAAAAATAAAAATAAAAATAGATGAGTTATTCATAGCAATGGAAATATATCTAAATAGGAAGACTGAAGCGTGTCATGCAGTATATATTTTCCTTCTTATAGACATCACTTGGTTGTTCTGGGAGAGCTGGATCAGTGCAATCCCTTTCAGGTAGTCCTTCCCTCTCCTTCCACCTTTAGTTATTCTCTTCCTTCTTTTCATTTTCTTACTAATTGCCGTCTCTGGGATGCACTTAAAATTAACATAGAAGAAGAAAGGTGAAATACAGGAGATAAGGGCAGCTAAAGAAGGAATAACAAAGTAAAAGTGGAAGGTACACAAACAAACAAACAAACAAAAAGAATCAGTGAACATCTAATAAACAAGAAATAAGGAAAAAATTCAACTGAAAGAACAGTAGAAAAATAGAGAGGAAAAAACAGGCAACTGTTCAATACTCTGAAATGAGTTAGAAATTAGTAAATACAACGGAAATACTTGTAAAATCAAGCAAGATAAAAAGGAGAAGCTGAACTGCCAGTAGTGGCAACTAGGAAAATTTACTTGTCTAACAGATAAAATTCAGTCCACCAGGCTGACCAATTCTGTGAAAATAAATAAATAAATAAATAAATAAAAAGAAAGCAACAACAAGAACTACACACACAAAATACCTCCATACTTCAGGAAAGGGAAAATAAATATATACATATATATTTATATTTATTAAATATTTTTCTTCATTGATACTGTTGAGACATTGCACAGCCTGGACTTAATCTTATTAGACAATAGAGCAGCAGTACTGGCAGAGACTGAAGTGTCAGGACAAATTGATAAAATCAAGAGCAACAAGTTACTAGGAACAGATGGTGATTATTCAAGATTTTTGCAGGAATGTAAGAATGAAATAGCTGAATTGTTAACAGAAATGACATACTTCATAGAATCATCTACTGAACCGAGGGTTAGAAGGTAAAAAACATTGCATATCTTTAACAAAAATCATAGAGTTGATCTCAAAATATCAGTTTGGTGGCCTTTGTTTCAGGAGCAGTAAAACTCATAGAAGTTATGATTAGGTAACTTGCCAAAGACGGCACAGTGGGGATGAATTAGCAAAACAGAATGGAAAAATCAACAACCCTAATGTATTGCAAAAACTGATCAAAAAGCAATATATGATATGTCTGCTATAACTTACCTTTCAGTTATTATTTCAGGAATTATTTCTGAAATAATTCCATATAAACAATCCTCTACTGAGGAAACTAAGAACATGTCTACAGTTATAATATAGCATAACATAATACAAACATTCTCTGGCCTGCTTGCAGGACTCAATAAGCAGTATTGTCTATTCGTTTAGCCCTTCTTAGAGAGAAGCTTTTAAATACAATACAAAATTAACCCATCAGTAAACAGCGTTGTGAAACCAGGATCACAATGGGCTTATTTTGACTTAGAATTTATTAAGAAACAAATGTTAGTTCCTGCATTGAAAACACATCTGGCTACATTAGATTTAAAGAAAAATAAAAAAATTAATAATGGATTATATACTCTTCAGATTCATGGCAGTTGCCAACTACTAAGAATGAATGTAAGAAAAAGATACATCCCATAAGAATAATTGTTCCTTTGCAGTGCTCTGGCATCTTCTCACAGTCCTCTAGGTTAGCAAATAGTCTACAAGAGACCAGACACTGAACTACACTGATCACTATTTAATAAATAGCAGGTCCCACATCAGTAAATAAAAGTGTAATTTGTATTGAAGGGGAGAAATCTTTAATAATATTATTAAGTTCAACAAATATGTCTGTCATTATGAACAACAGGGGTAGCACCCGATACTTTTAGCTTTGTGATCTACTGCACTGTGTTTTTTTTTCCCCTTAATTCTAAGATATTCTTCCATATTCTGATAATAGACTTTATGCCAAAAGTTTACAGAATACAAAGTGATTTAATATCAACTATCTATCCATTGTCATCTATTGATTAATAGAGCACTACAAACCCATCATATAGCAGAAGAATTCTGCCCTGAGTTGTCACTACTTTAAGGTCTTATTCTACTATACTATTAATGAATTGAGGCATGTAAACTCTTTTCTGCATTTCAAATTGAATCTGTACCCCCTTAGGTTCTGTCAAGTGAGTATATACATAAAGAGACCAGTGGAAGGAAAAAAAGACACTTTAAAACATGTTTTTCTGGAATGAGAAGCCATGTGAAATTGATATTAATCTCCTTTTTCGGGACATTAGCATTTTGATTGTAACATGACAATGATTAAGTATTGATTAAACAAGTAGAAAAAAAAAAAAAAAAAACAGGTATATTTTACAGCAATACAACTGGTGAAATAGACCAAAATGTTCACAACTGAGAATGCAGATGATACAAATTAAAAACAAAGCTGTACTGAAGAATAGCGTCTTTCAATCAAAAGTCTGTAAAGTGAATTTCATGCAACTTTAATGCCATTTTTTTTAAAATGTTTGAAATCATAGGGGAAGAATCAAAACTGTAGATGATGGATTAGGAAGTCGAGAAACCATGGTGTAAGATTCTGTTGGTGTCCAAGTCCAATCAAATACAATTCATTTTGTGGAATGAATTAGTCATGTGGCTCCCTGGCATAGGTTTGTGCAAGTAGATATATTCTATATGTTTGTTATGATACCAGGAAAGTGACACAGAAATGCATGCTTTCATTTCTCCCCCCTCCAGCACTTACTCTCACTTCTCTGTATTTTCAAAGTTTATGTTACTGTTCAACATTTCTGTGAAAGCCTCATCAGGTAAGACTCTAAATATGCACTTGGAGATTTGCCATGATTTTTCAAAGGACTAAGACTAGCCTCATCTACCATTACACAGATGTAGTACATGTCATTGCTACTAATAGGTTTTCCTTCACTATACTGAACTAACACAGAAAGTCTAACTAAATGCAAATTGCTCTTATATGCAATAATTCTGATAAAAGAAAAGGACAATAATGGCTTTTTGAACACCATGATATTGTAGAGAGTGCCCTCATTAAAATCCTGAGTAATAATATTCCTTTGCACTTCATCAAAAGTGAACTCATGTAATTAATTCTTTTTTATAATTTCAGTCTCTGTCATTATCATGATCATAATAAGATTGACAAGTAAAAATTATACTATAACCAAGGTTTCAGATTTTCACAAACCTGATTGAACACTTTTGCACAAGATTGGCTGTACACCTGGAAAGGATTGAAGACAGCCTGCTCTTCTCTGCCCTTCAGTGTCAAAGGCAGGCATTGATTGGAGGTAACACTCTCTTCAGAGTAATTCTCACAAGACAGCTGCTCTTTCAAATATTCCTTTTAAGGAGAGAAAAAAAAAAAAAAAAAAAAAAAAAGGAATTACATGCCACCTAGCCTTTTAACTGAAATTTCCCAAATTTCAGGCATAACTTTACTGTGTGCTTCCTAATGCTAAAGGGGAAAATAAAATATCTTTCTCAAAATAGAGACCTTTTCAAGAGTAATATCACCCTACAACAATAAAGAGCTCCTATGAATATCAAACTGAAGCAAATCAGAATAATCAGGTACTGTTTTGAATTTATCATCAGTGATGTTTAACAGGTCTCATTTAAGATATGCGTTAGGTCTATGTGGTAGTGAAAAACAAATGTTTTCTATGAGCTGTTCTAATGTATATAATCTCTTTTATATGATAAAGTATACAGGCATATTTGTTTTTTAGGCAGCATTACATAGTCACTACATGACTATAAAATCTGTTGTTTAAACACAGGAAATAAATACTCTACCCCTCTTCAAAACTATTTTTAATTATTTAAGCATTTGAAGACTAGAACTCATTTGTGATTTACATGGCAATTTTAGAAACTATAGTGTAACAGACACATGATTATTTTGGCCACAATCTTTTCTGTTTTCACTTCTTAAACTACTATGTAAATAAATCATCATTGCATGCCAATAAAGCGTTTTGATTAAATAGAACCATTTTACGAAGAGCTAGATAATGAAACACTTACAGATCTATTTGCTGGAAGGACTATTGTGATTAAACAGTTTATTGTTATTAAAATGAAGTCCATAATAATAGGATTGCCATAACATTGAGCTCACTCAAGGTGAGTCTTTATTAAGATGGGTAGATGCAAGTGTTCCTCTTACTTTGCAGTAATACTGAGTTAATAAAAAAAAATAAAATCAGACTCAAATGAGGGAGTGTGTAAACTACATTACATGACAGTGTACTTCTAAATTGATCCTTCTAAAACAATAATTTCACCGTCACTTTAAACTGATTCAGATGTGGCCTGGCCTGAAAGGCATGAATTTCCTCCCAATTTGGATTGTGGTTGTTTCTCCCTTGCTCCCTTGCATTGGCACTAGCATACGTTGTGAAATCGGCAAAAAAAAAAAAAAAAAAAAAAAAAAAAAAAAAAAAAAAAGAAGAAGAAAGGTTTAAGGTTTCAGCCAGATGAGAAAGTCACACAATTTCTAGTACTAGTGCAAAGGAGGCCCTAAGAGTTGCAAAACACAAAGGGAAGAGAAAGAGTAGGACTGACAATTGGCTGCAACCTGTAGACAGGACTGCTTAAACAATCACAAAATCATCCTAGTGTATTTTTTTTTTCTTAAATAGAACTCATTGCTTTTTCAGTTTAAACCAACAGTGTAATACAGCTGTCAAAACATACCATAAGTCTTCTACCTATATTTTCTCAGCATCCAAAACCATTGTGTTTTGGTTTTCCCTCCCCTCCCCTTTTTCTCCATTCATCAATTGCTTCATGCCATAGCAAAGATTTTGAAGTCATAACGAGTGGGTTTATTAAATAATAAATATCTTAAATAAAGATATTTCTACACATGTACTTTTTTTTTTTTTTTTTTTTTTTTTTTAAATGTAGCACCTTACATGCACAGATTTTCTCAAAACCTGTAGATAGCCCTAAAGCAACCCAACTATCTGAGCATCTCAGCTCCAGAAGAAACAGAATCTGTTGGTTTTTCAGAAAATATATTAGAACTCACTGTTCATGCTTGCAAGGGTTTTCAACATTGGAAGTGGTATACAGCTCAATTCCCATTACAGGTGTTTTCCTGTCTTTGGAATACCATGGATTTATGCTTTGACACAGAGACTTAATCAACAGTGATATACGTATTACTTTGAGGACTCCTTTAGTATGGTACATTTTGTAGAGTCAGAAAGGGTAATGTTTCAGAAATGTGTTAATAGATAGAAGAGAAATCATGACTGTAAACATGTGAGCTCTATCTTTACTACCAATGACTGGTCATGAAACAAAGCAGACAGATTATTTGTGAGCTTGAAAGCTCAGGTGGGTTGTTTTCTCTTTGGTAGCAATTAGTGAAAATTACTTTAAAAATAATTATTCTTCTTGATAAATACATGAAGGACTGTTGAATGTTCTGAGTTCTACAGTATCTGTAATAGGGCTTTATCACATTGTAGCTCTGTTTCCAAACATAGCTTGTAAGAATCTATATCCCTTTTCCCCTGACTTTCTTAAGAAAATTATTGAGAGCCAAGATTTTCCATCTCATCATTTTGTTCTCTATTCACTTGCAGTTACTAATCGCTGTAGCATAAAGATCTCCAAACTAATTTTAAGAATGTGACGCCTTGACAGTCCAAGGAGTCTACAAAGAAAAGCATGGACCTTCAAACAGAAATCAAGTCTGTTTAATGTGCCTGACTACCAAAAAAAAAAAATCTAAATTATGAAAAATAATATTGAAAAATACATTACCGTTATGCCACACTAAGCATTAAAATGTTTTATAATGGTTTCAAAGCCAAGTTGAAGTAGTGTTCGTAAGTCCTTCTGTGCAGTCAAGCTGGTCATGATTTTATTATTATTTTTTTTTCTTTCTTAAACAAGACAGGTTTTCTCCACTGAAAAATGTTCTTTTTTTTAATGAAGCTCATATTATCTGCACAAATTCAAGGAGAGACACCTGGGATGTGGAAAGACAGACTGAAGTCCCTCTTCCACCTAATTTTCTCAGCCTCTTACATCCTATCGGAGCTGCTCCACTTTGTATAAATAACTGAATACTCATAGGAGTGAGATCTTGAATCAGGGTTTCCCGAACCTGATATGGGCATTCTACCCCTTCAGCTAGAATACAATTCTATTTCTGGCCCTAGAAGTTACAGAATGGATTTTTACAGCAATTTCTACAAAGCAAAACAACTCCATCAAGGGAAAATGACAAAGTTCTATGCTGATAGCTAATGGTCTAGCAGTTTGGGCATTTAGTTTGGATACAAATTCAATTCCCCAGTCTAAACCAAGAAGAATAAAGAGTTGAGCCTGCATATACGGTCCCTTAGGTGACTGCCCAAGCTACCGTATTATATGTTATTTTAGGAGGTCTTGCTCATCATCTTTTCTTCAGCTCATTATACGAAGAGTAATCCTGAATGTACTCCAGGTGAAAAGGTTTTGTTTGAATTGTATTACAGTAATAATTTTCACTTCACTTCCTGAACCGTTTAATTGTTTGAGATGAAACTTGAAAAGATTCTGTATTGTATTAATATTAGGTTGCCATCTCTACATACATGCTTACATTGCTTCTAAAAGTTCCAAATGCAGATGGATAAAGGTTGCTTGTAAGCCTGTACTTAGGAACTAAACAGTTGATCTGATTTCAGAAGCAAACTGCCTGCATGAAGCTGTTCTTTATTGCCTTCATATAGACATAGCTGCCTAATTGTTTTTTGCTATCTTTTTTTTTTTTTTTTCCTAAGCAAAATCTTGGCCTGTGCCTATATTTGCATTATTTTGCATTTAATTATAAACACTTCAGTATAGTTGCAATGATCTTAACAGCACCTGCTTATGCATTCAAGGAATAGTAATTTAGTAATTAAAGCTAATAAACAGAACTTTCTTAATTAAGCTGTGTAGATCTGTTATCATACAATTTAAGCAAACCTGCATTTACTTCAGTGTATAAAATAAGAATGCTTTTGGTAACTTGCAGCAATTTAGTACAGCCTTAGAAATAATGATATAATTCTTTTACCTTACCGAAATTCCATGTGCAGCAAATAAATGTGAGTTTGTTTACTGTAATTTCAAAGCACTTTAACTGAACAGTTATCTAGATTAAGTAAGATTTTCATTTGGATGCGTTTACTTCCTCAGTACAGCTGTGGGGTTTGTTTGTTTTTTAAATCAGAAGAATTGATTTACCACATTTAATTTTACTTCCTGTAACAGTCAATTTTTCAATAGCCTTGCTATTGTGGTGTGTCTTTTTTTTTTTTTCTTTTCCTTTTTTAAACTGTACTTAAGCTCCTAAAATGTATCTATGGTCTACAGTACAAATCTAAAGGAAGTTTATGTGCCATAATACAGTTTAAGTACATAAATAAAATCTACATTGTTTCCCCATAAAGTAATCTCTTCTGTACAAATGCAGAAAAGCCTGAACTGAATGGATTCTATTACAATACAATATAGGATTTCATATTGACTTTAAGAAGCATTATCACCTCCTTGACTAACCCTTAGCTGCCAGCAGACGCTGCCTCAGGCCAGTACACACCTAATTGCTCGGTAAAAAGGCCGTTTCCCTACCTCATTGAGCCGGATGATGTGATAAATTTGCCTCAGGTACTCGCTGCCACCTGGTTTGTGGCAGATATCCAGGACCATCATGTTTATTTTCTGCTCAGTGAATCCAAGTGCAATGCCTTCTTCCTCTAACGGTGCACCTTCCACTGCAACCGAGCCACTGGAACATGAAAAATTAAAAATATTCTTAAACTACTAAAAATCAAAATATTGATACAAAGTCAGATGAAAACACGTGTAAAATCCTTAAACATTTGGCTTGCACAGCACAAATGTTGCTGTATACATTACTGAAACCTTCACACTAAAAAATGCTAAACAATTAAAAGGTCATTAAAGATAACATTTTAGTATTACACGAATTTTACCGATTTTTATCAGAAAGACCGAGAACTTAAAACATTCTTTACTGTAAGGACATACAAGGAGCAAATATTTTTTTATTTTCTTTTCCACTATAGAAGTATCTTTGCCATTCCCTGTAGCATTTGCATTCGATCTTTTGTACATTTTTCTTTGCCTGTCGCTGCACATATTAAAGCCTAATTAACATGTCAGAAAGGTAGCCATTACTCTAAGTATAGGTTAGAAATTTTAAATGAAGTCTTTTTCTTTCCACTGGTATGCTGGTAACCATTTCAAAGGTACCTATTTGCCACTTGTTGCACTTTTTGCCCTGTACTTTTCATTTTTTTCCCCTTCTTAATAATGTTAGTGTCCAACTGCTAAAAAAGGAGAGGAAAAAAAATAAATGAAGGTGACAGGTTGAAAAGCCTCAAAAAAGTGGACATTCAGAACTCTGACCATTATCAGACTGCTCTCTGGATAAAAACATAAGTTACCAGCTCCGTAGTTGCTTAATATTGTAGACTGGCAAAGTATTAATAATAATAATAATAAAAAGTACTAAAAGAAATTCTTTCCTCCAATTTTTGAGCTGCAACACAAGTGTATGTTGGTATCCAGACACGTCAAGAACTTGAAAGACCAACTGAAAATATTACGTATTCTCCAATCTTTATTTTGATTAATTTAAAGTCTACAAAATAAGCACTCTGACTAACACCCCCTCCCCCCAATCCCTCATCCCCAGTGTTTTACATTTTAGAAGTGAAAAAATACAAATACTTTGGTATTGTCAGCTGTAAGTTGCAGTTTACTGTTGAAAATGTGCCGTGATTACCAAGTTAGTTCTGCTGAAAGTTGCTGCTTGACCTGAAGGCTCACTTAAATGCTGCACAGCTGCTGGACATTAAAGCTGATATTGCTTCCACATGCAGCTTCAGAACTTCCTACAGAGCAAATAGTTTCAAAATATAAACTATAATTTTGTTCTTTGCTGAATGGAAGTAAGGAATACTCTGTTATTATGGTGTATTTTACACAAAAGCTTCAAAGACATCGATCTTTAAACTTAAAGTACGCTTAAGGCTGATGTTTCAATGCCACATATAGACATAACCTGAATTTCTTGTCAACTTCTTAGCGATTGACATTGAAAAAGTTGAGGACCTCTGACAAAGGAGTCTATCAGTGTCAGCACCCAAATTTTATCCTTTCCTGTCCGTCAGTGTGCAGGTGAAGCAGATGATTGGATTCAGTCAGTGCTATGATTAATGAGTTCCTCTCTGGATTTGGGACTGCCTATCAATCATGTCATTAGGAAGAATGTGCCCTGAAAGAGGCAAACCTCAGCCAAGGAATAACTGCATTCATCTTAATCTGTATATGCACCCAGCCAGCCAAGTCAGGGTCACCATGATGAAAAACAATAATCTTCAACTCGACAAATTACTTTCCAAAGACAGACATTTCTTTTCTTTCTGGGCAGTGTGCTCTTTCAGAACCTAACGTGACTGTTTACAGCTCTGGTGCTACTATAAAGTGAAGGTTATTTTAATGAATAGTAATGTTTTCATGCAGTACACAAGACAGGCAATGCATACAACAATCTTTCACTGCAATTGTTTTTCCTTAAAAAGTAAGTTGAATTTGTATGCCATAATGCAATAACCTATATAATATTCACACTTTTTCTGAAGCCAATTTCTGATAACAATAATGTAACATAAAATTATGCAAGACTTGCTTATAAAAGTCTGGTGCACATCAAAGTTGTTTTCCACAGCTGGGTCTGTGAATCACACATACATTTTTGGATTTCATTGTTTTTATTTTTCTTCCACACAACTGTATATATTAAAAATCTATAAACATGTATGAATATACATAAAAATGCATGTGCATAAATTTATCCACTAAATGATTGAATTATAAAAGGTTATACAGAATGTATTTTTACACTGAATATAACCATTCTGATTTCAAACAAATCACATCACAATACATGTAGTGTCCTTGAAAAAATCTGCCTTTAGTTTAGTGGTTACACAACCATTACCTAGTTTAAATATTTCAATTTCAGCTTTAATATATTAGTTTTACAATTCACATTTATAACAATATTTTATCTCTACACTGCATATCTCAGCTACCTAATAAATACATTTTTCTCCCAGTAATTGACTGTTGATACTTGTATACAAAATATAAAAATAATATTTATTCTGTACTCCTATTGTAGAAATCCCACTGAAGTCAGAAAAGAGTTTCCTAGCTGCATCATATATCTACTCACTTGGAGAGTTAAGTAATGCATTGTTCAGTTTCTTAAGCTTACTGTTAGAAACCCTGATCACAAACTGGTTCTCAATTTAGAAGACACTATAGACATACAGAAAACATTTTTCCACAGTGTGATACCTGTTACGAATAATATATTTTGCATTTTTCTGATATGTTAGAAAATTGATAGTACTTAAAAATTCTCACCTTCAGCAGACTTGCAAATACTAAAGCTTTAGCTCTTAGAGAGTATCGCAATATTTGTCTTATACTACATTTATACTATTTTTAAAAACACCTGTTCTATTGGTAAATTAGGAATTCTATTAGGATGCTCTCCTAATCTAATCTAAAGTATCTATACATTTTGTGCATTTTAGTTTTTTGGTTTTGTTACATGATTGTTTCAGTGGCTGGCATCTGGCTTCAATCCTTCAATCACTGGATTAGAACTTGTAAATTAGTATTAAATGGAAATGTAAAAGATCACAAAAGTCAATGTCAATGAGCATTTGTGTGATACTGTTGCCATTTAATACTACTCTTGTTGCCTGATTACTTGCAGGAACGGAATCCAGTGCCTTAAAGTGTTGCATGAAAGCCTCTTCATTAATAGCAGTGATTCTTACCTACAATCACTATATTGTTTATTTATGCTTATATTACTGTAAGGATGGTAATGTCTGGAACCTCCAAGAATATTCATGGAAATAAAACCACACAAACACATGAAAAACAACAACAACAAAAACAAACAAAACACAACAACAAAAAAACACCCTTACTTTCAGTGTAGCCAACCGTTTAATTCACTGAGTCCTGTCACTCCAATAAATCTACTATTGGGAAGTTGACAAATAGTGTTTTTACAGAGTGGAACACAACTTCAACATTAGAACAGGACTATGAACATGCTAACATGTACAGAAATTCTTGAAAAACCATTATAAGGATTTAAAAACTTGGACCTAAATGTCAAATCTACAGTGAAAGTTGGTATTTCCTCAGAAAGGAACAGCAGGGTACTTTCTTGTCCTGTTTTCATATATGCTACTTGCCCCCTGTATTAGTTATGTTTTAAAAGGAAATATGCTTACTTTTTAATCTCAGATGAACATGGAAAGCCTTTTATTCCTTCTTAATTTAATCACTATAGCAAAACTCATTTATAAATGCATTGCAGTGCCCTCTAGTCAGTGTACCTGTTCATGTTCTGAAAGATATATTGACTAAATTATCCACCTTTTTGGATCATCATGAATATGTGAAAAAATATGAAACAAAACATGAAACAAACTATGTAACATTCTAAGCACCATAAAAAGACTTTTGAAACAACAGTTTCAGACACACAATTCACTTGCAAAAACATACTATGATGCCATCAATATTAAGAACAAGTCTATTTCATATAACACAATATCATTAATTATCTAAATATTTTTTAGTTAAACAACAGCCATAAACATATAATTAATTCAATAAGTTAAAGAATAAACAATAGCATTTGGGAAGTACTACATTCTTACCAGTCTGTGCTCAATTTTCTTGCCTTCAGCAACTGGCTTTCGATCCAGTTTGGTCTTTGCTGTTCAATGCTCTGTATAACCTTCTGGGTCACTTGTTTAGGACCACTTTTCTGTTTTCCCATAATACTTTCTAAGCACACACGAATTAAACTGAGTTTTTCTTTGCTCCATCTGTCAAGCGTTGCACCTGTTAAAAGTTCTGCAGTATTTCCATCCTCAAATATCCGACATATAATTACAATCAAGTTCCAGACAAGCAGACCAGCTTTCTTCAATTCAGCAAAGTTTCTTGACATTTTTCTCTCAGCCAGAAAAAAGAAGTACTTAATTGGGGGAGGCAAACATGCAATCACTGTAGGTAACTTGCTGATTACAATAGATACTGCCTGAGCTGCAAGCCTTGTGAAGCCTTAAAAAAAAAAAGAAAGAAAAGAAATATGATTAACATTAACATTCTAGTTCTATCACAGCAAGCTTCTGAATGTTGTATGATAATTTCTAACTTTCTTTTGTACTGAAAATGGGTATAGAACGTAAGTACTCAACACTGTAGCTTGACTTGTATTATGCTTCCTCTATATAAATCCCCCAAAATCTAAACAATAACACAAATTAGAGAACCTACAAAATATAGAATTCACACTGTGACTCTGTTAACAATTAATCTTGCTGTGCACAGTTATTCCAGGACAAATTAAGAACACCCTGGTATTCTGAATGGTAAAAAAGTTGCCTTCAAAATTGTAGTGCAATATTTTTTTCAAGAGTTGAGCATTGTACTGAATGTATCAGGATATTGCATATATTCATAATCTTGTTTTCTATCAGTCCTTTTTTATATTCAAACCTACAAAATTTCAGTTTATCAGCTTAAATAAAAGAAGCACGCGCTACATAGCACACCATTTTAAGTACTACAGATATTAACAATAAGCATAAAAACAACTACAGAAAATATGCTGTTGAAAAACCAAAGGCATATCTAAAATGAAACAAATGAACCAAAAGGTAAGCTACAATGCAGATTCATGTGTGGATTAAAAACAACAACAAACAAACAAACAAAAAATGACAAGAAGAAAACAAAAAGCAAACAAATCAAGAAAAAAATTCATCCCTTTCACTTCCAGTCTTAACTCATTTAAAAAAAGAAAAGAGAAAAAAAAAAAAAAAAAAAAAAGAGAAGGTAGATTTGCTCACAAATGTAAGCCTTACTTCTCATCTAGTCATATCAGACCAGGCTTATCAGACCAGCCTGAAACAGTCATAGAAGTTCTGGCATAGAGTTCATTTGTTAGAATGCCATGAGACTCAGTGAGAACACTGCTGCAAAAATGTGCATCAAGATGCTGAAGAAAAGATATATGGAAAGAATTGACTGGTGGCCCAACACTCTGAAGCAGGCTTTCCCACAATCTACAATTCCAAACCTTTATGCAAAAATATACTACAGTACTAAATTGTACTAAATTGTACTAAATTGTACTAAAAATAATCAGGTGGCAATAAATTTCTGGTGAAATTCCACAAGTTAGCCTTTTGAAATGATGGAGGGCTTAGGCACTTAACAAAAGTATCTTAAACCTTTGAAAAATATCCTGTTATATACATTATTTATCTTTCTTCAGTCAATTTTTCAAAAGTCAAGCACCACGGAATTCAGCACCAATTTTAGTGCTATGCAAGAATAAATTGTTGTGTGAAGTTGAGACAAAAAAATAGGTATAATTTCAGTCAACACTATATACCTAAATTTAAACTGTCCAGATTGAAAAGTTGATAACTGTGAGAAGTTATTGCCATTAAGGCAAGAGCATAGATATTATGCTTTACAGTCCCGTGAATCCCTCCTTACAACTGCCAGACACTAAAAATAAATACATACATACATACATACATACATACATTTAAATGGTATTATTATTATCAGTACTACAGTACTGATTATTTTAAAAAGCTTGTTGGTGTATGCAAGGTATAAGCCTTAAGTAAAAAATAAACAAACAAGATGAATTTTAGCGCTAAACACTTAAAAAACAAACAATCAAACAACAAAGCAAACAGCCTCCCCCCTCAAAAAAACAAAAAAAAAAAACAAAAAAAAAACAGTAAAAAACAACAACAACACAACAACAACAAAAACACAATCAAACAAAAACATTCAACAGGATGTTTGGAATCTGTTTTCCTTAAGGTTATATGGCAACACCCATGAAGTCTAAATATTTAATTTTGATATATACACGTTAAAGGGTTAACAAGCCTTTTTAACAAGACAAATTTCTGTGAGAGTATAAATGTCACCCACATTTCCCAGACTCCTTTCTCTTCATTTCCCGAGGTGTATAATTCCATTCCTTTGGAACTGTTTTCAGTAAACTTTCAGGAACTATTTGCTTGTGCTGATATGTTCCATAGTTTTCTGTTGCCTCCCACGAATGCATCAAAGAAATTATCTGCTTCACTATACCCTTGACTGAATTAATCAAAGTCAACTTCAAGCATCTGATAACCTCTGGCTCCAACTCGCCACAACTGGAAACTTCAGAAGAAAGAATTATTAAATATTCAGTGAGTGTACAGTCATTTGTTCAAATATGTTTCAGAAAGAAGTGTTTCAGAATTCTTATAGAAAGAAAAGTAACAACATTATGATTCAAAACACCTTACATCTATCAACTTGCTACAAATTAAAGAAATAATATAAAGCAAAACAATGTAGCATCTTGTACCATCTTAATACACTACTGACAATACAATACAATTTCATTTTTTTCCTCTACTTCATGGCTTCTTGTCAGCAATTTTTTTTTTTTCAAAATTTAATCTGATTAATATTTTCCTTTTTATTTGGAGTACACTTAATTACTTGCTAGACATTAATGAGTTGAGTAGATATACCTATTTTTTTGTTACTTTCTTGTCTTGCAAGCATTAATACAGTGACATTTCTTAGCTAACCAAAATGTTTTATTAGAGAACAGCAAAGGAGAAATGATACTTTGGCAACAAAAATGCATAGAAATAATAGTCATCAACAGAGACATAGCATGTTATCAGAGATTGCATGTTGAAAATGGAACATCTTAAATACAGTTATTGACATTACAACAAGTATCAATCTTCTCCACATTCTTAACACCACAGAGAACTGCAGTTTCTCCATTGCAATGGAACAGCAGTTGTCAGGCAGAGTGCTGCAGGACATATCAGAGATATTTTTTGACACTAAGGTCCTTTGCCCTAACTTTTGCTTGTCTGTGCTTTTTCTGGTGTAAGTTTTTTTTTTTCTTCTCTGCGGGGTCTTTCTCAAAGCTTCCTCACAATATTTCTATCTTTTTCTTCCTCTTAAGGCTCAGATTTCCACTTTTTGTAATCCCATTTTTTCCCAGAGGAACACCTGAGCTCTTTCACCACCAATATTCTCTGTTTTAAGATATTCTTATTTCTGTTACCACTCATTCCTTCTCCTGTTTTATTACTTCCTTTTCTTTTTAGCCGTCATTTGCAATATCATCCTTCTAAACCTCATCTCCCTTTTCTAGTTGAATACAGCTTTTCCTTGGGGGTCATGAGGCAAAACGATCATGACGGCAAATTTCCCTCTCCATGGAAAATTAGCAGTCTGTCTCCCTTTTGGCAGCAGAGTCTATATGCCCACCAGACTAAGTCTTCCTCAAGAGTAGTCCTTCCTTTTCTTCTTCCACTCCCCTTCAGTTGATTCTCACTTTTAAATAGAGATATTAAATACACAGGGACAAAGATCTTGTGTTGGTAAGGACCTACAGACAATATCTGCTGCCAACCTGCTGGTAAGGAGATCCTGGCCTACCATACTGTTCTATCATACTCTTTTCTCCAAAATTTCCACTGTTCCTACAGTGACCTGGTCACTGAGAACAATTTATAGCATAATTTTGAAGAAACATACAATCATTTAATCACATTTATTAGAGCAAAAATAATATGCACTAAATGTCTGAAAACTGACAAGGTTTAACATCAGATTTAAAACACTTTCTAATAAACTAAATACCTGTCATGCTGTACAAGTAATCCCACAAGTGCTCTTTTTCCATGTAGGTCTCAAAAGCAATTCCTAGTGATTTGGGTGACAAAATGCAGTGAGATAATACCGTGAAGATTGTTTCAATCAGAGTAGGCTCTTTTGTATATATCTGTTCTGAGAGGGAACTTCGTTCATCGCGATTCAATACTTCACTTCCTTCAAAATAAACAAAACCATTGTTAATAATTTTCAGGTAATTCAAATCATAGAAACAGATAGTATAAATAAATAAATAAATAACAAAAGTAAGAAAACTTTATCTGAAAAATATTTCAAACAATATTAATACTGAATAGAAAATTAATCCTGATTACAGATACTGAAATCTTATCTCCCCTGCATAATTGCATTTGACTGCTTTTCTGAATTATATGTAGCCATTAAGAAAAAAAAAAAATAAAAGGAAAAAAGAAAAAAGAAAAAGAAAAGAAACCACTATGAAATATATCTATTTAATTAAAAAACAAACAAACAAACAAACAAAAAACAATAACAAAACACAACACGTTAGTATATAACTGGAATTAAATTATTCACTAAATATTAATTAGAATTAAGTTGGACTATTTCCACAGAGTCACAGTCAAAAATTATTACTGCTTAGCTGGTCTCAACAATATATTAGCTTGAAATTATAGAAATTGATTTGGTTATACAAAATAAAATGAAGTAGCTGTTGCATACTCCCCAAACTGACTTAGATTTGTTTTTCAGCATAAGATGAAACTGAGAAGAAATCATTTATCTGAAACAAAATCTGAGGTTTTCTAAGATACAAGCTCATATGTTTTAAAGTTAACTAGTGATTTTCATAGATTGGAGTGGTAACAGGTTATATAACATATATTTCTAAATGCTTTTCATAATAATTTAAAAACATTCTTCCAGCTGAAGGATAAAGATGTGTTTAAACATTTCTATGGCTTTGACTTGTGCTGACTTTAGAGATGATTCTTCACATATGTCTGGGATATCCTTTTGATGCTAATGATCCTAATAATGGCCAATTAAACACTTTTCATTCAAATGTATAGTTTGCAAAACTGAAAGTCTCTATAAGACTGATTTTGATAGAATTATGCTTAAAAATGTCATTGTTTTATGCCAGTTCGGTTGGCCCTATCTTTGAGGTCTCTTCCAACCTAGATGATTCTGTGATTCTGTTTAGCAACCTGTGCAGGAGAAAGATAAAAGAAACACAGTTTCTAGGCTTATTCTTCACAGTGGTTCAACCAGCCTTCAAAATCTACCACAGAGGATAACTGCCGTTTTCCAACCAGCTCTGTGAATGAGTTGAGAATGTTGTAAAATTCAATAATCTCATTTGAATCTCCTCTGAATTTCTGCAATCTAATTCACATGTTATTGTAAACCATACAGATTTTGTAGTGAAACCTAATAGAAACATTGCATAGTATGAAGAAATCTGAAGAATAAGACCAATCATTTCATAACCAACAAGCTCTCTTTCTCCCCTCTACCCTACAAGGCAGGAGACAGATTGTCCATTAGATTTTTTGTTTAGTCAGCTTTTTTACCTATGAGTTGAGTGAGCTGGCATACTGTGCTAAGACATCTTTTAATGCCAGATGCTCCTAAGTAAAATGGATTCCTCTAATTCACACAAACCAGTGATATGTTGTCTAATATAGATATGGCAGGGAAAGAACTGAGAAAACAGAAAAAGCAGTTCAAAAAGAAAAATCCAGAAGTACTCAAAACATAGGAAAAAAATTTAAATTAACTTTCATTATATTTACTTGAAGTAGATTTTTAAATTAATTTAATCAAGTTCTAAGGTTTGCTGAGAAAATTCTAGATTTTTCTAAATCTAATTTCTAATTAAATTTCTAATTAATTCTAAAATTAATTCTGACTAATTCTAAAATTAAATTTCTAATTCATTCTAAATCTAATTTTAAGTTTTCTAAGTTTTAAAAAAATTAGATACTACGTAAACAGTCTTTGCAGAACATGATGAGAAATTGCTTTAAAGGGGCTTGTGACTTGAAATTAAAGCTATATTTGGTCTATGGTAATGCCACATGGAAAGTTCAAGATACAGCTTCTTAACTTTTCTAATTAATTTGGTGATATCAATAAATTCAGGTAAATAGAAAGAAGCATAAAGGAATTTAGCGGGAGGTGGAAGTTGTACATGTATCTTCTTATAACTGGTTAATAATGTCATGTTTTTAAGTAAAAATCTTTGGGAATCCACTGGGAAACCATTACAAGGCTAAGCATTAGAAAATATGCATGCTTTCATCTGTTTTTTCTTGTTTTATCCTGAAGTAAATGTTGCCCTTATTGTAAGAAAATCTGACCCTTCAAACCTCAAGATGAAATGTGGCCTCCTTGAGTTTTCTGATTTAGAAATTGGCAGAATAATGTCAGCTGGTTTAAAGGTTTATCTAGTTGATTGGTACAGATGGTTAAATATTATGAAGTAGAGTCTACAGAAAGATATGTAGATTTCTCTTACCTTAGAATTTTTTTTTAACATTTATTAGCTCACCTGTCATAACATTAAATATTCATCTTACTGTGAACTCCAATGCAGCCTTCTTGTTAATCATCACACAAGAACAGCATTTATATGATAGGCATAATACTTACTGCCCACTGATGCTTCCTCCTCTCTCTCTTTTTTTTTTTTTTTTTTTTCACTCACCACATTAGTAAATCAAAAGATAGTCTGTGAAGGCAATCTAAAGCTCCTATTGGTAGCACAGAGGAGATGCTTCTTTTTCCTTTTATCTGTACTTATATCCCTACATAAATATGGTTATACATTTGTCTTATGCACTGTTAAATGCAATCTTCTATTGGTTACTCCTACAGTAAAATATTCCAAATGCACAGAAGATGCCAAAATAAATAAAATTTAATATAGAATTATTAATAAATACCTTTACAAGAATGTCATGTATTTAGTGAATAACAGCTGTGCTTTAACCAGTTACAAGGAATCATTCTTCTTATGACAAAATAATGCACTTAACCTCCTAGGATAGTACAATGTATTTTAAGGACATATCTTCAAAGAGGCAGACATACAAGTATAATTTATCCATATATCTTTCTTGCTGATAGAAATACCTCCCAGTAACTTGCTGACATTATCACACTTATCCAGATCTTTTCTGCTACTGGTTTAGCTATGAAATGAATCTTACTTAATTTAGAAAATCTGCAGTTTTTGACTGTAGACTTCTCTTTCCCTATTGAATCCTTACCAAATAGACAAGCTAGGAACACTTATGCTGTATTTTTTGATGAAAAGAGGTAGTCAAAATTCACATTTCTTCATGCTCTTTCAGTCAAGAAGAGAAACTGATGATAGAATAAGTTATTTCTGATACGGTTCTTTTATTTGCCAAGAGCATAACACTTCTGTTTGCTTTATAGTTTAAATAACAGCAGCTGAAGAAAATACAAAGAATGCAAAAATATTTTATTTGTTTATAGAACAAATACAGAAATATCTTTCAGCAAGCATTCTGCACTGCTTGCTTCTTTGCACTATACTCTCAGTGCCTCCCCTGTGGCTTTTTTTTTTTTTTTTTCCTGCTCTGGCAGATGACTTCACTTGTGTCTCATAGACTTGCAATCTTCCGATGCAGTCATTCTCCAGTCAGCCTTGACTGTTAGAATCTCTTGTACATTTATACATAACTTCATTTCAGCAGAAAGTCTATTATTTTAGGTTTTTATTCCAAATATAAATTTTAGATCATATTACTTCTATCCTGAATGAAATGCAGATCTTAATCCTACCCATTTGATTTCAGTAAAATAAAAATCATAACATCCCCCATATTAGCTGCTACCTATGAATCCAATGAATCTTATTGAATCCAATGAAGCTTGAAACAAGTAAAAAGCACAACACAAGACCAAAAAAAGACTGTAACAAACTTTTTATCATTTGTTTGTAAATTATTATCACAGTAGCAAACTACTTCTTTGGCTGCATATTCATACCTCACTAATCTCATCATATTTTACACTTGTTCAGATTCTTTTATAGTATTTTCTCCCTGAATATAGCTTCACAGAAACTTATGATTGTCCGAATTAATTGCTTGTGTGAAACCTTACGTGTGTCAAATGGAAAAATTATCACCATCATAATATCTCAAACCTTGATTGTAGAGAGGACAGGATGCTGAAATTGTTGCTAAAGTATGAGGAGGTATTATTGAATTTAGTCCTATGGCCACATTACCTTCTTTGTATTACTGCTTTGGGGATTGACACTGTACAGGTCATCCTCTTAAGTATTTTGCCTGGAGCTCTAATGTACCCAGAGATTCCTACAGGAACTGATCAGGTCTCTACTTTGAAAAATTAACCATATGACCATATCTCAAAGGCACAGAGATATGCATAGATACATCACAGAGAGTATCTTCACATTTTATCAAGAGAAAGTGTGGGACTTTTGACAGGGCTTTATTACAGTCCAAATGGAAACTCTTATTCTTAAACTTTCAGAAACTCCCATAAAATCTCTTTGCTGTTTTCTTTAGCTTATCACCAGAAAGTCAACAAAAGAAAAAGGGTATCTGATTAAGATCCCTTTTCCACTGATCTTCCAGCTAGGACTACTTCATTCCAGTGTACCCTACTACTGTTTAGCCTCATTGTTTTTTCAAGTACAGTATCCGCAAAAAATTACTGGTCAGACAGGTATTTGTAGGAGACACACCCTTAAAATAATTTTCTAATCTTTTGATGTTAGGCTGCCATGATACAGTTTGCAATTATGAAGAAGCTGAGAAAACTTTTAGGAGTTCTGGACTCTATTCTTGCAAGCCTCTATTTAGCGCTATTTAACTGGATAGTCCCAAACTATTTGGAGGAGAGAGATATCTCTGCACAAGCATATTAGCTCCTCTAAGAAACATTCCAGTGCTCTTCTAATGAGGACAGTGTAATGCAGACTAATCCACAAATTTTGTTAAAAAATTAGCATGATTACATTTCACCAGATATATTTGTGGTGCAACCATGGGACTAGTATTTTTTCCAGTTGCTCATTAGATTTTGTCTGAGGACTATTAAATCCAAGCAGTTATTGCAAGGATGTACAATTAACTTCAAGTACTTGAAACAGAAGTTTTCAGTTGTTATACAGATTTAGCCAATCTAAGAAGCTTCTTTAGGGAACATACATTTTCTTTTGTAACAACTCGCTGCTCTCACTAAAAGATGCCTGATTTCTAAGTGAGGTCAGCTGGTAAAATTACTACCTTTTACTCTTCACCTAAAACAACTTACAATAAATCAGTGTCATTTACATGAAAATGCTGCAAAATGTATTGTAGCAGTTAAAGAGTTGCTTCACAAAGGGCAATGAATTGGAGTCGGCAAATATATCTATATATATCTATATATAGATATATAGATATATATCTTTCCATTCCACATATACTATCAAGTCATTTCTCTTCAAAGAAATTGGTTTATAAAAGCACAGTCTGAGAAAAATCTTCGTATCTATTAGTGTCTAGGGCACTGGCTGCACCAAATAATTTTACTTTCTCAGTGGAAATTCTTCCCTCCCTGCCCCACTTGTGTGTGCAAAGTAAATTATCTCATTTTGAAGCAGTTCACATTTCTTTGGGTCCATTTTCAAATTTGTAGTCTCAACTTACCACAGAGTATTAGCAAATGTCACTATCAGTTAATATTTCAGTTTTAGTGAAGACCAGGATATCATCTAGGTTTTAACTGTACAGGCTATACAATATCCATTTCCATTAGTCTCTCAAACAATATATTGTGCAAACCAAAAACATTAGGTTAAACTGCCAATAGCCTTGTCCTGCTGTGAAAACAGTTTTCTTCCAGTTTATCCCCACATGCCAGTATTCACTTTTAGAGTTGTATGTATAAAATGAAATTAATTATGTGTATCAAATGGATTCTCACATATTCATTATAAAAAATAAGCATTTTTAATAGGATTTCATTTCATTTTCATGAATTCGCCAGTACTATCCCTTCTTAAACAGAAGTACCTGTATGTGTGAAGCCTGAGGACTGATTGAAGCCCTTGGATATAGCATGTTGATGATTTCTCAGTGACCTTCTTATCTGCCTTTAGTAAACAGTAAGGTTGACTGAGTGGTTGCCAGTCAGTATTAATCCTGGGCTGGGAAGGTGTAGTTCAATACAGCTACTGCTTTTTGCTTTACTATGTGAAGGACAACTCATGGTTCCTGGAAATAAAGGTTCTCAAAGAAGAACTCACAGATTGTTCTGCTGGCATGCTATGCATTTAGAGAAAGTGTAACAGAATTCTCAGAGTTCTCTTTCACCTTTCCCTTTTTCATATCAGCATCTGCTAGATTCAATAACTCATATCACACAAGCACCATTTTCTTTATTCCTCTATTATTTGTTACTTGTCAAAATAATCCATTTCTGTTTCAGATCCATGGGTGATAAAGCAATTCTGTTTAAAAAAAATCCCCCAAGAAAATGGCAAAACTAAATGTTTTGTCAGAAAATTAAAACAATATCAGATATTCGTTATTTCTCCCTGCAAAGGCACAGCAAAAGCACATAGACCCTTAACTGACTCAAAAACATGTCTTAAAAAATTCAGAATGCTGTACATTAAAAAATAGTTCTGGGCATACATTACGTTGTAATTAACTGTAATTCAACATACCTAGGTTATTTGAACTTGTAGTTAAACTTGTAGTTTTAAGTTTAAGTTTTACTTAAAGTTTAACTTATAGAGGTCCAACATCCCAATCCAATTTTCCAACTATTTTTGTAAAAAAAAAGAAAAAAAAAAAAAAAAGTTGGAAAAATAGGTCCATTTTCTCCAATGGCAGTATTCACTGGAGACACATAAGTGGTTCGGTTTTGACCATCCTAATTTATTGCTTTCCATATGTTTGGTGTGTCAGTTTTAGATCTGAGGAGCTTTCTACTTCTATGTACATTTCATATATCATGTTGCACATAAAGTATTAAAAGTACAAAACTTTTCACCTGTTCAGAGAGCTTATATGTACGTAACATGGGGTTTCAATAGCTTCATCAAATATGGTAATCTTACAACATTTAGCAGCACTAAATCATGCATACACACATCCTCTAAAATACTCTGAGACAACTCTGTAAATCCCAACAGTACTTCCTACTATAATGAGGAAAATTTCTTAATTCTGCCCCTTACTATGGTACAATTATATGAGAACAATGGGAATAAAACTAAATGTGTTCATATGATGCCTACTAAAAGTATCCTATAGTACAAAAAAAAATTAAAAAAAAAAAATCATCATGTTGGTACAGTTTATAGAAGGAGAAAGAAACCCCGTGTGTAAAATCAAGAAAAATGTAAAAAAGCCCTTCGTATTCAAAGAATTCTTATAATCTAGTTAAAGGTCACTGATATTTTTTATTTTAATTTTTATTGGCAGGACAAATCACTCAAAAACTACTGTATAATTAGCTTTTTATCTCTTTTTATGCATAAAATCGCACATTGCTGAAGTTTACTCTTGATGAGTAAATAATTCTGGAAGTTTTTTACCATACTAAACTGTCATTACTAAGGTATAACTTATTAGTCCAGGCTTTCTTGTACTATCATATAACAGCTCACACTCCAAAACTTTTAGCTTATCTAGCACCAGTAAAGTGTATGTATAGGAGAAGGAATAAAGATTATAATAATTTTACCGTTATATAATTAAACCTCATTGAAAATTAGAAGATATGCATCATTGTGGTTTTCACCTTTATCTAAACTGAAAGTTTATTCATAGCAATATTGATTCTGTGTAAATAGCATATTTTCCAATTCATAGTAGCATATATTTTCCTTAAGCTCGAGAGGTTGGTCAGTCAATAGATGAAAACACATTCTGTCAATTAATCCTTGTGATAATTTAAACACCTACTAAAATTCAGTACTGGGTAGTGCTAGAGTAAGAATATGATCCTGATCAAGCATTTGTCAATCTTTGTAAATGATGACACATATTTGAGTAGGTAAGTGAATGCAGTGCAGTTCTCAAAAAGATGCATGACAGAAGTGGAAACAATGTTGTATCCCCGACCAATGTTAGACAACTTTAAAATTACAAAATTAAATTAACTGAATTAACTAAATAATTATGTTATATTTTGTGACCTAATAGCTTGTTTGATAAGCAGAGAGAATGTTTTTGCTAAACAAAGATGAAAACTGATAGATGCTCATTCAATATTGCTGCAAAATTATGGCAAATGCCTGATTATTCCACCAACTTTTCAACAAACTGATCATTCAATGCAAAAGCTGTTAAAAGGAAAGGTGTGAGAGAATTTGTTGCTTCAAATACAATGTTAGCAGAATTAAAAGAAAACCTCATAAAACCATTCTTTTATTTGCCCCACTTTTATATGACGTTAATGATAGTATTAAGAAGAGGGAGAACATAGATGTACTTCTGGAATGCCTACAGTGAAAAACATGTAATAACATAAACAAAACCTCTAAGAAGCTTTTCAGTGAAGAAACATAATATTGAAAGTAATCTTTCAGATCCACACCTTTAAAAATCTTTGTTAAGCAGTTGTGGTATCAATGCACTATTAAGTTCAGAGTAATTTAGACTCCTTTGCATTTAAGACATCAGCCTACTTTATCGAATTGTAGCCTGCTTTGAAGCTATGAATACTCAGACTGACTGGAAAAAAAAAAAAATCATTAAAAAAACAATGAACCTTTCTTTTTCTTTACCCACTCAAGAACTGTCCTACTGATAACTAATATCCCAAAGTATTTAAGTAGTTAAAAATGAATTTGTGTTTCTCACTGATATTCTTGCAAGGATCAACAGCATAAGTACTTACTTGAACTTCTCAGTAAAATTCTCACTAAGAGACAATTATGATGTAGCAAGGTTTCCAAAAGCAAGTGCAAATTACAGTGTGGCTGGGATAAGAGCAGTTTCAGTTGACCCTGGGCTGCCATTTCTCCGGCTGATGGACTCCTTTCAAAATGCAAGATAAAGACAGAATAATGCAGTTAATTTATCTACGAAATTAATATCCTTAAAGTGCAGATGTAATGCTAACTCCCTTAAATGTCAATTCCTCCCAGATTACTCTGAAAATGCTTTCATGCTTGCTTACTTTAAGGCAGCTCAGGGAAGGAATTACATTTAATCTCAACTAGCTAAAAGCAAATTAACATTTGGTAGTCTGCCAAAGTTATAACTGATACAAAGCAACTTCACTTATCTTTTTCATGGAACTATGTATAGCCTTGTTCTACCAGGCAAGAAGGAGTATTTTCGTGCTTGAATAAATTTCAGGCTATTATTCTTTAATTTACCATGTTAATTGTTTAGTAAGAGCTCTGAACTGTCCTAAATGAAGGATATGAAACTGTTAATTAAAAAAAAAAAAAAGAAAGAAAAAAGAAAAAAAAAAGAGGGAATATTCAAAGGGTCTGCAGGATTCTGCATTAGGCTGACCAATTCTTGCACATAATGAAAAATTCACCTGAAGTATTAGACTAGTTGGACTGTATTGCCAGCACAGAGATGTGAGAAAGCTTTCAAGGAGATTGTACTTTTCTGTTTGCTGTTCCATGTTCTCCATAAGTTTAGGTTTCCAAACAGAAATATTCTAGGGCTCCATCTGAACTCAGCCAATGTCCTAACACCAACCATTAGACTCATACTGGAGCAATTAAAATGATCGTGGACTTCTATTTCACCTTCACCAAATGTTTTCTGAGTTCAGCAAGCAGCCTCCTTGGGACTGAAGTTCCCCTCCTGGCTGGTCTGCTTCCTCTGAGAGAGCAGCATGTCTGGAATGCTTCACAGCCACCCTCTTTTTCTTTTCAAACACCCTTTTGCTGTTTCCTGCACAAATCCTGGGACCAGAAAGCATGCACAGTTCTGCAAGTTCTGCAGGAACTACTGGGTAACTACACAGGTTAAGTCTGTTGCTGGTGGCAAAGTGGAGACTCACCTCCTGTGCTCCTCAGATTTTTTTAATCTATTATTTCTTATTTCAGACATTTTAAAAATGAAGTTTTCAAAATCAGTTTGTCAGTAAAATTTTCCTTGAAAGCCTAATTTTCCCTTATTAACTGGCATATACATTAATTTTATATTTAGATAAGATTTGAGGGTTTTTGAAATAAAATTCTGACATGTTTACCTATTCTATTTTTTCATTTTGGTTGCAAGTTTATACAACAATGGTTACTAACTTTGAAAGTTTATGCACTGCATATGCAAACTCTCATGCACATAAATTTTACACCTACCAGTTATAAAAACTACATATGCCTGGATGCATAAACTATGCAAGCATAAACATTTTCTGCTAGTACACAAACACTGTCAGCATCAGTTAAAGCCTTTTTCATCAGGAACTATGTTCTCCTGCTATACTATAAAAGAATTACTAGGCACCTGCACATTTACTTTATGTGCTATTTATGTGCAGCTACTGGGACAAAATGAAAATGTTCTAATTCTATGTTGCACATTTCTGTGACCATCTGAGCAGTCCAAGTGTGCCACCACTCAACTCAGCTTGTATGTATGCATGAAAAGAGATGACTGCACAAAATCTTCACTGTTCATTCAAGGTTACTAAATAGATAGTATATAACACTAAAACCTGGAAATGAAAATGCCAGTTGACATGCTTCTCTGGTTTAGTCTCTCACCTGTATGCTTCCAGTACCAGAAATTATCAGGATGCCATAGATCTTGCAGGGCAACCTTGAGATAGCCTAAGAAAATCAAACTTCCACAACACTGCTTTCCTGAAGGACCTTTCTAGCACACTATTATGCCAAAATTTTGCAGAAAATATTGCGATAGCCAAAGGGGCTATAATAGCCAATAGTAAAGAGGGATTTTACACACTGAAGCCTTTGGGATTTTAACAGTAAAGCCAATACCTCGGAGTAGCTAAGCAACATACTTGCCATGAAAACTCATGTACATCTTTTTTGATTTTTATCTCGTACATCATATATAATCCTTGATAATGTAGCACTGTCTCGACAATGATGTTTTTGCACATAAGTACATATTGGATTCTAATAATATTTGTCAGAAATATATACACATATGCATTTAAATCTCAATAGAACTTGCAGCCAAAATAACTTTTCCACATTTAAACACATATTATAAGCATACTTTAGGGTTTGCATTCTTAGCAGTATTACTGTCTACACTTCGTATGTATTCATATGTACATGAACTCCAATGCATTTTAAGAGCTAATTAGTTGTTTGTAATACATGTTTAAATTCAAACAATTACTATATTCACACCAGACTTGGTACTATGGCTATGACTAAACTCAATGTTTCACAAATTTATTTAAATTAAACGGGCCAGTTTCACTTTATTTATCTTCTTCCTTGAATGCCACATGTTATGAAGTCTAATAAGGTCAGTCACTGCCTTCAAAATACAAGGAAAGGGACAAGTTTGGTCAGATAGATTAATGAAGGATAATATTTTAAACGAATTCAGAAATAAATGCCATTTTTAGAATATTTGAGTTGAAATAAAACTTGTCTGTCATTGACCAGATGGGAAGTTATCATGTTGTAATATACACCCGTTCTTGGCTCCTCAAGCCTCTTGCAAATTGAAATGTACAATGGTGTGACTCACTTGGAGGAAAAATAAAATATAGCAGACATTCCCTACAGCCATGAAGCTAGCACCAATAAATGCACTGAGAAGTTTTGTAACGTGCATATGGAGAGGCATATGTTCTCTCATCCTCGTAGCTCAGTACTAGTGAAAATAAGACTAGCCTCATAAAAAGTGACAAAAGGTGAAGTACATATAAATATCACACATATAAATGTTCAGTTTTGTACAGTAGGAGAAAAAACAACAACAACAACAACAACAAAAAAACAAACAAACAAACAAACAAAAAAAAAAACAAAAAACAACCACATTTGCAAAGGCTATGATTATGAACCCCAAATGAAGCAAAGAAAGAATCACAGTTACCACTATAGGAACTGTAATATAAATTATAATCAGTGATTATTTATTTTGATAATCAACTATACAAACTGGGGGAAAAAGAAAACCTCAAATGATAAATTCAACATTTTATAAGGAAAGTTGAAGTCAGATAGATAAAACAGACTATAACCATATAAATATATGAGAACTAATGTAGAAAACCTGGTTAAGTAGTGAATCTGTAAAAAAAAAAAATAAAAAATTAACAATTGTAAACAAAATTATTTCTAGGCGAACTTTCTCCTAGAAAGGTTAGAAAGAGCAATTATTTAATATTTATATTTATGACAGGCTAGAGTCTTCAAAATCCACTTAAAAATTAGGTGCCCACAGCTGGGAGCTGTACAATGGCCTCAGCTTTCAATTTTGGTAACTAATATATAAACTATATATATAACTAACTAATATATAAACTAATATATATATATTTATTAGCTATGGAAAGAAAAAGCATAAAACAATCTAGGAAAAAGTAGGATCCTCTAATTAATAGTTTTCTGCAATATGTAAACATAATATGTCTTGTTATTATTCTAAATGCAGTATTTCAAGAAAGAAAAACTTCCATGCCAAAAATATGGTGTAAAACCAATAACAAACTTATAACACCTTAGGACATGTTCCTTAAAAGTACTTAACATAATATTTTTTCATCCCCCCCCCCCCCTTTTTTTTTTTTTTCTGAGCACCTGAAAGGTGTGCTGTTAAAAGAAGACATTAAGTATTTTACCAATATAGTTCACTCATTATCACAAAGACAGTACATATACATAGACTATTATCACACAGGCACACTGTGTGATATGTTTTCAGAGTTGTCCTTCCTTTTGGACTTCTCATTTTCCCAGAAAACAAACAAACAAAAACAAACAAATAAAAAATAAACAAACAGCACAAAAAATAAACAAGCAAAAAAAACTATATTTAAAAACAAAACAAACAAACAAAAACACAAAAAACAAACAAACAACAACAAAAAAAACAACCAGCAACAGAGAAGATACTTCATTGGCTGGCGAGATGCATGCTTTCTCACCTTTCATGCAGAGAAAATAGGTCTGGAAAAGTTTTTTACTATTTATTCAAAATAAATATGCCCCAAACAACATCTACAAAATCATAATTCCACCTCAGAAAAGAGAACTCTTTAAGAGTGAAATAGTATCAACATTTCCTTTAGATACTTTTATGCTGCAAAGTGTACTAACTTATGAAGCCCTCTTCCTAAATTCAGAATTCACACCATAATTTAAATTCTGAATAGTAGCCTTGGACTAGGGGATCAGAAAAATTACTTTTTTTCTACTGTGAGTCCTTAATGAAGGATACTTTTTCTAAGAAATAGAATGCATGCATTTTTAAGTGATCATGTAGTCATTCCCTCTCCTATACCCTCCCTTTCCTCTCCTTTCTCTCCATCTATGTGCGACTTACAAAACCATTGAAAAATTTCATTGAAACTTGATTCAGAGGTAGAGATCCCACATACACATTATCTTTCAAGCTTTAGAAAAACTTAAATGACTACTTTGAGCAGAGAAAAGCACAAAATATGAATTCAATAGTTAATTCATTCTGTGGCATTTCAGTAGGCCAATCACACAACTTTGACTCAGTCACAGCATCTATTGTGTTATTAGAGACACCAGAAAAGGACATAACTACTGCTGACATGAAATTAAGGGTGAGGGGTGGAAAGAATGTTCTGCACAGTATGGGGTAAAATCATAGGGAAGATATTGTGATTAGGAAGATACAAGGTAGGAGGTCAAAAACTGACAGCATTTTGGACTTCAATAGGTCATCTCTCAAGTGTTAACATACTTCTATAAAAAATAAAAATACTTTATCAGAAAACAAACAAACAAAAAAACCTCGGAAACACAGCTTTTCATAAAAATGGAAAACGAAAATCTCTTGGGAAATAACTTTTGAAGAGGTGGAGGAGGTGAAGGGGTTAGGAGAGGATCTACACTGGTGTGGGAGTGCTTCAGGTTCAAAATTAGAAAGGGAATGACAGCACAGCTGGTAGCATATGTCTCATATGTAACTTGTCATTATATGCAGTGACACAGAAAAAGAAATTAAGCTTTTGCCTCTAATCATACAGTAATCTCCCAAAAAATCAACTACGATCAAGCAGCATATATTTGATGTGTTATTTATATATCAGACCCTTTTTTAACCAGCAATCAGAAACAGAAAGACATACATTCTTTATCTCCCCTTTAATTATAAGTCTTTGAGAACTGCACCTGTGCTGAACCACATTATTGTCAAGAGCTATATACTCTAATTAAAGCAAGAAAACCTTAAATACAATTCAAATATCAAACATAATGAATGCACGGGCAAAAAACTACACAGTACACTGCTTTCAATGTGACCTTTCTTATAAATTCTTAAGTTTGAAGACTAGGGGAATCTGTAACAAACATCCAAAAATGCTTCTATATTGTTTCATTAGAATATTAATTAAACATGTATCCAGATATAATCTTTTCCAAACTATTTGATTAATGTTGACTATCTGGTAGTTTTATTAAAATCAACTTTTGTTACTCACTTCATTAAGGAAGGAAAGGATGATGGTATGCAAAATAACCAGTGTAATGGGTGATAAAAGTCTTTGGAAATAACTTGAGGAAGATGTTCTCCAGAATTGTTCTGAAATGTCCTGAAAAGAAAAACAACAAACAAACAAATAAACAAAAACAAACCACATCTGAATCACATGGGACACTGAAAATCCTTTTGAATCAATAATACAAATATATATCAATAGAAGATGGAGAATCCATTATGATAACTAGCACTACATACATATGTGCATACATGTAACTGCAAATTTATTGATCTTATTTGATGCTACAAATGTCATTCTCATTCTATTTGCTTTCACTATTTGTAGCTCAGTATCTAGCACTTTCAGTAGAGTTAAAGCAATTGTCTTCATATATTTAGTCTCATATAGCAGATTTTTGAACTATATTTTAAAATGCATTGAATAAGCAAATTGCTCTTCAGCCATTTATTTCTATTGATCTTTTGTTTTTGCCCAACACATGCATCATATTATCAATATAGCAGTATCATAAATATAAGTAAAATATCTTTTGAAATTATAGTGGTCATCTTTTGCCTTAACATCCAAGTAGACATAGACTTTGGATGAAACTGGAAAAAAAATGAATCAGAAGCCTCAGATCTCCTTCACTGGCTTGTAAGATATAGACAGAATAGTGATGGAAATATCTGCTGTTTAAAAAAAGAAAAATAAAGACTGCTGAAGAATCAGATAAATTAGTTTTATGTCACTCCTTCTCCATTATTTCTCTTACCTAAAGGCTGTGAGAGGCAAAAATCACACTCAGCGAACTGATAACAAAAAGTAACTATTCTTATTTGTTACTGATGTCATTTGACTATAAAAACACCTATGTAATTGTAAGGACAGACATGATATAATTAATACTTGACTTAAATTATTATCTAAGATTATAAAATACAAGAATAAAAATTAATAAATGTATTAGTGTTTGTACAGAGTACTTCTGCAGAAGGGATGTCATCCCTTACATACGCCCTCCATTAATCATTACCAATTATCATTCTTTTTGCAACTCACTTTTTTACTTACTTGGCTGTGAATGTTTCATTTTACTAACTTGCCTTCTCTAAGTTTGTTCCTTTATGTATCATGGCTGGAATTTTCCAAGTTACGTTGTGGAACAATTGGTGGAGGTGACTTATTGAAACTAAAGATATGTCCACATCTTAAGAGAAGGTTCAACTTTGAGGATACTTTCAGAGTGAGAAGTGGTAGATACTCAAGGAGTCTGTTCCACAATATTCCCCCTGACAACATAACCTGCAGCCTTAAATATTGGTAACACCAGGGTGGCTTAGTGTGTGGAGTCTAGGAGAAATAGTATGGAGGGTAGAGCAGAGTGAAGACACTGCAACCAAACTCTGTGCTCTCACTGCAGGGATGGGGAGCTTGATGGTACTATGGGACTGACAGACTGCATAGCCAGCCCTGAGCCAAACTGATCATAAAATCATGTCCTCTGGTGAACTTTATTTATTATAAGTTCACTGCAATGACAAAATACACCTCCATCCCAAAGGCTACATGCCTCCAAGGTATAACCACACCTCACTGAGCATGTGATCTGAATTTCTCTGAGCCTGTAACTTGAAAGCAAAGGCAAGACAATTTTATACCAATCATAATGAAGAGCAATTCAAGCTCCACCTAAAAGCAGGAACATAGTGAAAAAAAGGCTCAAGAAAGGAAAAGCGTTAGATGGTTTTTAAAGTTGTTTAATGTTGTGAGACAACATCACAGACAAGTCAGGAGGACATCGCTGACTTTTGGGGTCAGCTGACAGGCTGTACTTCTCTTCCCCCCCCCTCCATTGGGATGCCTACTGGGTCAGATTTGAACCCTAGTGCTTCCCTAAGAAACCTAACATTCTTTATAGAGTTATTTCGTAAGCTAGCTTGTATGTAGCTGGTTGTGTTAGTCATATTCTTAGTATTTGCACGTGCTTTGCAGACAGCATCTTCATCATCAGCAATCTGTCCTCCTGTAGCTTCAGTAAACTACACCAGTGTAGTGGGTTTATGTGGCAAGGTTTTGGTAGCAGGGAGCCATAGGGGTGGTTTCTGTGAGAAAGATCAAGAAGCTGCCCCATGTTTGGGAAGGGCCCCTTTGTTTTCCAGATCCGAGCCAATAAGCGATGTTGTTTTGCGCCTCTGTGAGAGCATATTTAAGACAGGGAAAAAACGCTGCGCCACACAGCAGCTGGGAGAGACAAGGGAGTGAGAGAACAGCCTTTCACATGCCAAGGTCAGTGTAGAGGGAGCGGGAGAGGTGCTCCAGGCGCCGGAGCAGAAGTCCCCTGCGGCCTGTGGTGAGGAGCATGGTGAAGCAGGATGTCCCCCTGCAGCCCATGGAGTACCATGGTGGAGCAGGGTTCCACGCTGCGGCCCGTGGAGGAGACCACGGTGGAGCAGGTGGCCCTGCACCGACGGAGGCTGCCGCCTGTGGAAGACCCCTGCCGGAGCAGATTCCGGGCCGGACCTGTAGCCCGTGGAGAGGAGCCCACGCAGGAGCAGGTGACCCGGCAGGAGCTGCTGCCCGTAGGGGAGCCAGGTTGGAGCAGTTTTCTCCTGAGGGATGGACCCCGTGGTACGGACCCATATCTGGAGCAGTTCTGGAAGAGCTGCTGCCTGTGGGAAGCCCACGCCGGATCAGTTCATCAAGGACTGCATCCCGTGGGTGGGACCCCACAGCACAGGGGACGAGAGTGACTGAGAAGGAGCGGCAGAGAAGAAGTGCTGTAGACTGACCATAACCCCCATTCCCCCATTCCCCTGCGCCGCTCGGGGGGAGGAGGTGGAAGAGGGTGGATGGGGGGAAGGTGCTTTTGGTTTCTTTCCTTTGTTTCTCACTTCTCTAGCTTGTTAGTAATGAGCAATAAATCTTACTATCTTCTTATGCTGAGTCTGTTTTGCCCGTTACAATAATTATTGCGTGATTTTCTTGTCCTTAACTCAACCCTTGAGCCCTTTTCACATATTTTCTCCCCATTCCTCTTTGAGGAGGGGGAGTGAGAGAGCGGCTGTGGTGGAGCTCAGCTGCCCACTCGAGCGGAACCACGACAACCAGTTGCTAATCTGCTAAACTGAAGGTGTATTGTGCTATTTGTGCATTCGTGATTGTGGTAATTTGGTATATTGGATGCGACAGGACTTTAGTGCTGAATTGGGCATCACTCAGAATTCAAGCCCAGCCACCCCCAGCCACTCTGATATCTGAGGACAAGTTGAGATGCAAGGGGGTTTAAGTCCTGCCAAACTTCTTTATTCTTTAACACAGCATATGCAAGAAAGGTAACTACTTTTAAAAATGTCAGTTCTGGACTCTAGAATGGGCATTTTAGTATATTTGCTTTACTTTCTGGAGAGATTCAGTTTTATTCCTGATTTTCAGTAAGAATTCTTTCTGTTGCAGTAAGAGTTGAAGGACACTTAAAATATCTAAGGAAGAAAGATGAGGTTTTTCTCAGGACAGGGGAATCTTTTTATATCGCATAAAAAAGTCACTGTCACAATATAGAAACAGTGTGAGTAGATTTAAACACTTAAAACTGGAGATAGAATTGGAATCCAATTGGAATCCAATTGGAATACAGTCTCAATGATTTCTTTACCTAAAATGTAAAATGTCCTTTTTCTTATAGGGTGCTATATCATGGTGGCATTGGCAGTATTTGTGTTTTGTCATTTTATTATTTCAAATTACTTTAAAACTTTTTTTCTTTTTTATTTTCACAGTTGTATATCGGTAATTTAGAAGTACAGCTACAATGTCTATAAGGTCACTGTTTGCTTATATGACTGCAGATGAAAGAAAATTATACTGTGCTTAAGGAAGACAGGTGTAGAGCTTCTGAACTCCTCCAAAAGAAAGGGTAATTTATTTGGAAATTACTTTACTGATCAAACAAAGCTAGTAGAAACAATGTATTACAGGCTTTTAGAATGATCTTAAGTAAGCAATATCTGACCAGAATGGTAAGCATATTGTAAATTTATACTCTTTGTGAATTCATGAAAAATTAAAGCAGAGATCATAATGTAGATAAAAGGAGTACTTAAACAGAAAAAATAATTATTTTAAAAACAGTAACTTCAACAGTCTGAGAAAATTCAAGGAAAAAAAAAACTTATTGTCTCTCATCCCCTGAGATATTTCTCTTAATATAGCAAAGGACAGAGCCAACTTCCTACAAGAAAGAAGATAGGTACAGATTGGGCGGCTGTGAAAGAAAAATAAATAAATAAATAAATAAATAAACAAGTTTTAGAGATTTCTGGCTAATGCAGGTTGTTAAATAAGGTGTCTTAGCTGTCTCCTGATGACAAGCACAGGGCATACATTTGGCCTCTAAGACTTAGAGCAAAACCTCTTTGCAAATTTTGAAACTGACATGGAGAAAATGTGATGGTTTTAAAAATTATTTAAATTTTACTGCCTTCAAATACTAGAAAAAGTGAAGTGTCTAATGATAATAAAATGGTGACAGCAGTACTCAGTGTCCATTGCTCGTTATGTAATTTTTACCAGAACATAAGGCAAAACCAGCCCTCTGCCAGACAGTTTAATTCAACTACTCTTCTGACAGAAGTATAATAATAGGTAGTAGGAAATTTGTTTTGACTACAAGATATGTTAAAGCAGCTGCTTATAGTCTCAAAGCAGTGGAAAGCATCTGTGAAAGTATTTAATACCACAGCAAGATTCCAAGTTACAGGAGTTTTATTCTTCTGTAGAGTATGACAAGGTGAGAGTTGATCTGGTAAACATCAGTGCAGGTGTGAAATAATGAAATGCCAACAAGATGTATCCTAATGGTATTTCCTTGTAGACTTTGAAAAATTTAGCTCTTTATATGGAAGAAACATGACTAACAAGTGAGTCATAAATTAGGGTTAAGAGAAATATCTTTTCTTTTTTTTTTTTTTTTTAGTTTTTACCCAATAGATGGCAATTTTACCAATAAAAATTCTATTTATTTATTTAAATTCTATTTATTCTATATTCTCTAAATTCTTCTCTCAGAATTCAAGTTATTGGCCTCATTTCTTGTTGAGAAAACAAGACATAATAATTTGTATTACAAAATCATGAAAAGCTGCATCCACCTTACTCTTTATGATCTCCACTAAAAGAAAGATTATGATATCCTACTCAGTACAAAAGACTAACAACTATAATATGTGTAATAATATATAACACATTCTACAAACAGCTGGCAGAAGTCGCACAATCACCAGCACTTGTTCTCATGGGGGACTTTAACTTCCCAGACATATGCTGGAAATACAATACAGCCCCGAGGAAGCAGTCCAGGAGGTTCATGGAAGACATCTTCCTAACTCAGCTGTTAATGAGCCTACCAGAAGAGGTGCCCCTCTAGACCTGCTGTTCATGAACAGAGAAGGAGGGAGCTGTCTTGGTTGACCATGACATGGTGGAGTTCTCTATTCTTGGTGAAATCAGGAGGGGGGTCAGTAACACTGCTACCTTGGACTTTCAGAGGGCAGATTTTGAATTGTTCAGGACACAGGTATGGAGGGTCCCTTGGGAGTCAGTCCTCCAGGGCAGAAGGGTCCAGGAAAGCTACATACTCCTCAAGAAGGAGGGGCTCCTTCACGGCGCTCCTTCAAGGCACAGGAGCAGGCCGTCCCTGTGTGCTGTAAGATGAGCCATCAGGGAAGAACATGGGTGTGGCTGAACAGGGAACATTTTCTGAGTGTTCAGGAGAAAAAGAGGGTTTATGTCTGGTGGAAGAAGGGGCAGAAACTCGGGGAGAGTAGAAGGAGGTTCCCAGCATATGCAGAGGGAAAAAATCAGGAAGGCTAAAGCCCAGCACGAGCTGAACCTGACCACTATGGCTAAGGATAACAAGAAAGAAATGTTTTTACAAATATATTGGCAGTAAGAGGAAGGCCAAGGAGAATCTCCATCCTTTACTGGACGTGGGGGGGAACATGACTACTGAGGATAAGGAAAAGGCAGAGGTTCTTAATGCCTTCTTTGCATCTGTCTTTACTAGTCAGGCCAATTATCCTTGGGTTACTCAGCCTCCTGACCTGGAAGTCTGGGATGAGGAACAGAAAAAAAAAACACACTTCAGGTGTAAACAGAGACCTGCTGCTCCACTTGGACTGTCACACATCCATGGGGACAGGATGGGATCCACCTGAGGGTGCTGAGGGAGGTGGTGGATGTGATTACTGGGCCGCTTTCCATCATCTATCAAGCAGTCATGGTCATCCAGGGAGGTCCCAGATGACTGGAGACTTACCAATGTGACTCCCATATATAAGAAGGGCTACAAGAAGGACCCGGAGAACTACAGACCTGTCAACCTGACCTCGGTGCCAGGAATGGTGATGGAACAGGTCATCTTGAATGCAATCACACAGCATATGTGGGACAACAAGGGGATCAGGCCCAGCCAGCATGGGTTCACGAAAGGCTAGTTCTACCTGACCAACCTCATCTCCTTCTATGACCAGGTGACCTGCCTGGTGGATGAGGGAAAGGCTGGTGATGTAGTCTACATCAAAAAGGACAAAAAAAAAATAAAACAAAATAAAACAAAACAAAATAAAACAAAACAAAATAAAAACACGGAAGAGGACAAAAGTCCTCTTTTTTCAGAGATTCGGGTCAGCAGCAAGAAAGCAGTAACACCTAGGTTTTGAGGGCACATTCAGGAGGACATTTGTTAAACTGCTTCCTCGAAACTTGCACAGAACTGAACAGTCAAAATGCATCTTTGTGGATAACACGAAATTGGATGGAGTAGGTATGTGAGTTAACAAACAGCAAAGCGATGAATCAAAGATGAGAGGACCAGCAGAAAACTCATGGAGTTTGCTGAGGTAAAGTGCATCTTTACTAATGTAATAATGAGGTAAAGTGCTCCAGCAACAGAACAATAATAGGCTGGGAACTGATTACCAACCTTACAGAAGAACCTGGGTATTATGGCCTGTATGGTGTTGAATATGAGGCCACAGTGTAGTCTCATTAAAAATAGCACAAGCCATACACTAGGCTGCATTAGGAGGAGTATGGTGAGCAACCTAAAGACCTTAATTCTCTTCATCTACTTGACATCAGTTAAGACAGATGAAAGAGGTAGATGATGTCATTGTGAGACCTCTCTCAATTATTTTTTAAGGATCTTGGGAATATGGAGAGGTCCCACTTGACTAGAAGATGGCAAATATTGTCCCAGTTTTCAAGAAAGGCAAGAAAGAAGACCCTGGAAATTACAGGCCTGTCAGTCTCACTTTAGTGCATAGTAAAATTAAAGATCATTCTGGGAGTTACTGAGTAAACACTTGAAAGACAATGCACATTGGTGATAGCCAACACCAGTTCACAAGAGGTGCCATTGTGCTTAACTAACTTAATTTCCTTTAACGACAAAGTTACCCATCTAGTCGACCAAGGGAATAGATGTGATCTTTTGGATTTCAGCACAGCTTTCAATACCATCTCTCACACGTATTCTTCTGCAAAAATGTTCAGCACAGTTAGACAAATACATAATTGAAGAATTGGCTGACAGGTTGGGCTCAAAGAGCAATGGGATTACAGCAGCCTGGCAGCTGGTCACTGGTAGGACTCCCCAGGGATCCATTTTGGTGCCAGTTCTCTTCAATGTTCAATGTTTTTATAAATGATCTGGATGCAGGACTCATATGCAAACTAAGTTTGCAGATGACACTAAATTAGGATGAGCTGTTAACTCACTTGAGGGTGTAAAGGCCTTGCACTGAGATCACAGAATCATAGAATATCCTGCGTGTGAAGGGACCCACAAGTATCATCAAGTCCAACTACTGGCTCTACCCCAGACAACCCAAAATCAAACCATATTTCTGAGAGCATTCTCCAAATTCTTCTTGAACTCTGACAGGCTTGGCATCATGACCACTGAGAGAAGAGATCGGTGCCTACCCCTCCACTCTCCCTTGTGAGGAAGCTGTGGTCCAACATGAAGCAGCCCCTCAGGCTTCTCTAGGCTGAAAAAAGCGAGTGACTTCAGACACTACTCATACATCTTGCCTTCTAGACCTTTCACCATCTTTGTAGCCCTCCTTTGGACAATCTCTAATAGTTTTATGTCCATATACTGTAGTACCCAAAACTGCACACAGTACTCGAGGTGAGGCCACACCAGTGCAGAGCAGAGCAGGACAATCACTTCACTCAGCCATGCTGTGTCCGATACACACCAGGATTTGATTGGCCCTTTTGGCTGCTAGGACACATGGTTGACTCATGTTCAACTTGCCTTTGACCATAACCCCTAGATCAGTTCTGTGGGGCTGCTCTAAAGCCTCTCAACCCTAGTCTGTATGTACAACCAGGGTTGTCCCCATCCCAGGTACAGAATCCTCCCCTTGTTCTTATTAAATTTTATGTGGTTGCCCAGACCTCTAATTTGTCAAGATCTCTTTGCAAGGCATCTCTATTCCCAAGGGAGTCAATGGGTCCTCCCAGTTTAGATCCTGATCTTTATGTCTCACTAGAAGTGCTCAAGGCCAGGATGGATGGAGCTTTGACTAACATGACTTAGCTTAAGGCATCCCACTCCGTAGCATAGTAGGCCCCTTCCATCCCAAGCATTCTGTGACTATACTGAAGTCTCTTCAGAAAAGCCAGACAAGGGTGGAGAAAAATGAAACAAAAAAGAGTGAGGGCTAAAAACTGATGATGGCCCAAGATTCACAGGTGAATCTTGCACACTATTCATACAGAAAATACACTAAGTGACAGCAGGAAGCACGAGGTCTGTTCTGAGAATTAGGAAAGAGAAACCATCGGCCAGAATGAGTTCATTTAAATTAAGTATATTATTAATTTTTCAGCAACCCCAATATTTTTGCTGCATTTGAACTGCATAATAAAGATATTTGAGTAATTCTAATTCCCTGGAAGTAACAGCCAATGCCACATCTCTAGTAAGTTGGAAATTAGCCAGTCCTATTATTAGTAAACTCCTGAAACACAACGGTCTCTCATCAGCACTTTTATGATTACACAGAACTTTCTTAAGCAGTCTAAAGTTTAATTTAAAACTAACCCCAGCAGGGAAATCTTGTGGTACAAATAGAGAGCATGATAGATTTAATAGCAAAATCTTTACTTCACTTTCAGTTAATTTTACTGAAGTTTTCCAAGGTATAGAATGAACATAACAGATGGAAATTTTGATTATACAGCTGTAATTCTAAAGACAACTGATGAAGGATTAATATTCCCTTAAAATCATGCATAACCTCTAAATTTGTTATTGATAGATTCTTAATGTGATGAACTATGTATAGCTCAGTTACTAACGAACTTAGAAATTCAACATAAAATTTGGTATATGAAAGCAGTTGGATATAGTTATTTGAGAAACTAATCTGGTAAACCTGTCTTTTCTTTGTAATCTGAAATATAATTAGTGGGTTAGGTTACCTGACAAATATTGGTTCTAATGAAACATGCAGTATAAAAGAACTGTTTTGATATAGAGTCTCATAGGCTTTTGAAAACAAAAGTGCTGAATACACAGTTCATAAAATGTATCCCTTTTAACTCAGAGAAAAACCATGCATCATCTCTCTAACAATGCTTTTCAGTTTTAATGTTATTTTTATTAACATAGAACAAAATATGACATTTTTTATATTCTTCTTAAGCAAAATTTGTCAGCTTTGCTTGCAATTTGCAGAGGACTTTGTAAAAATGCTACATCCTGTACATGTCAAGTTTTTGATACTTAGAAAACCAAATTAGTATCCTGAAGCTTAGATGCGTAAGTATGAATCACAGAATCACAGAATTGTCTAGGTTGGAAGAGACCTCAAGATCATCAAGTCCAACCTCTAACACTAACAAGTCCTCCACTAAACCATATCGCTAAGTTCAACATCTAAATGTCTTTTAAAGATCTCCAGGGATGGTGACTCCACCACTTCCCTGGGCAGCCCATTCCAATGCCTCACAACCCGCTCAGTAAAGAAGTTCTTCCCAATATCCTAATAACATTCCTAATAACATTCTAGTTAACCTTGAAGAGGTTAATCCAAAGCTAATAAAATCCCTGTAGATTGATCTTTAAGCAAGATCATAAAGATGAGTTAAAGATCAAATCAAGAAATATTCAAAGGTTATCAAATTGTTTCAACAACATGCATTGCATTTGTATTTTAACACAACTGTTTATCTTGAGAATACATCAATGTAAGTTCAATAACCTATCTTATCTCATATTGAATGTTTATTTCATACTCACTCATACAAATTCTTCAGTGGTGAAGTTAAAATAGCTAGCACAGAGAGCAGATTATTGCAGTGGGTATGTATTTTATAGATCTTGAGATCTCTATCTTCACGTGGATTCAGAAATTCCTGTACTGAACTGCAAACTGACCACAGCATGTTCTCAGTGGATATCAAAATTGCTGCAATATCTATTCTGTAGGAAAGAAAAAGGGAAAATAGTATTACATAGGACATTAGGATAGTGGTAAACTTCAATTAAAGAGTTCTCCTCTAACAACAAAAAATACCTAAATTATAGCATTGGCTTGAAATTTCATCTTTCATCAGTCCGTACTGTAGAAATTCTGAAGCTATTATGGTGCAAATATGCAGCTCTGTCACAGAAAATCCATTACTGACACTAGTCAACAGAAGAATAGCAAAATACCAAAATGTCCTCTTTAAAAGGACAATGCCACTAGATGGGAACAACTTAACTTCTACACTACATTCAAATAAATTTAATTTAGTTTTCCTTATGATAACACTAGATTGTATATACTATTTTCAAATTCTACTAGAGTTAAAAATTAGTAAGTGAACTAAATCTTCAGTTTGCAGAACTTCAACTTCCAGGCAATACATTATGATGTGGAATATTTCTGAGTCAGTAATCAGTTACTTTGATATTGAATAGCAGAGTATCATGGGTAATTGGCCTAAATAATAGCAAAAGCCCAAACTACAACAACAAAATTTCACAAGAGGATGCTGACATACAAGAGATAGTAAGAGATAGATGGATAACACAAAATATACGGCAGGCGTGAAGTAGGACTTCAAGAAGCACCTAAGTGCCTAAAAGCCGATGGGTATGTATATGATCATCTACATTTTAAAGATTCCTCTTATTTTTCAAAAGCCTATGCAACCAGATGTGAAGTGGCATTTGGCAATATTATAGATTTCTAACATCTCAAGAACCATTGAGAGAAAATAAGCCCCTAAAGCACAGTATATGTGTATATGTGTGTGTATATACATATATAGATAGATAGAAAACCAGTGATAGAATGTATTAATTAATATTCATTATAATTTGCTTTTTCATTTGCATACAACTGGATAAGTCAATTCATTTAGTGAAAAATTCATGAATTACCTTATGCAAAACAACTTATCTTCAAAAAAGACAATGCAAAAAATACAGTTTTGTTCATTATTTTGAAGCAAATGATTATTTCTACGTTTAAAGAATACAGTGTTAATACACATTCTTATATGTCTGAGATATTTTTTTCCAACAAATTTTCCCCCCAAATTTGCATGAAATTATTTTCTCTATACCTGAAAATAAAGAAAGACCTAGAACTGAAATTAAGTCAGAAATAAAGCATGTAAACATTGGAATACCCTGAATAACAGGTTATGTTTTGTTTTTTTTTGTTTTTTTTTTCCCAGCTATATCAAGAACATGAGCTTGTACAAATTACTTAAACTTTCCATGACACTGTTTTCCTCTTCACAGTAAATGCTTAGCTCACTAATCACATAGAACATCTCTGCTGAATGTTTTCCATCTCCTACAAATGACAACCTCTTTAGTTTTTCACTCACAAAGCTACCATGGAGTATATCACTTTCAACATTTTAACATGGACACATATATTCATGTAGTAAAGAGTAGCAAAGAGCAGGATGACAAATACACCGATTTATTCAATCAAACAAAGAAAAAAGTGAAAGGACAGAGATAGGATGAACTTCCACCTCAAAACACCTGTTTTAATATTTATTAAAAAGAGCCTCTGGGAAAAAGAATCCCAGCAAGGAGAACTTCCAACTTCCTGTTTCCTAAAATGACAGGGGAAGGAACAGCCTTCTGTACTGCTGTCTTTAATGGTAGATATTTTGATGTGACCCAGTAGGTCTTCCACTTGAAAAGGTGTATGAAGAAAATAGAACACATGGAGTTTTCTTCGTGAATAAATGGTTTGATTTCTTAGGATGCCAATTCTTTTCACATTTTTTGGTTACAACTCCACTCTTCATCAAGAAACTTTCAAAAAGTCAAGCAATTTATATCACAATTTCATAAATATTTCTTTGATTCTGCCTTCTTCAGTATACAACTACCAAATATTCTTAAATATACAAAATATATTGGATTAAAATGACCCTGAAAATATTTGTTGTGTTTATATTCCCTCCCACCCCCTCATGTATATTAACAATTGACTTGAACTAAAGCAATGTATAGCAGAAAACAAAGATTCATGTATTTTACCCATAAAAAGTGTATGTTAAATATAAAACTGTTACCTGATTTGTGGGGTTCTCTTGTAACTGGGGCATGCCTGCATATATCTGGAGGACAGCACAGCCAAAGATTGCTCTAGCACATCCATAAGAATCTCCTGGGCTAACTTGGGAGGTAGAATGGTGCATAGGTCATGATGAAGAGCACAGCAGAAATAATGCCACATCTGGACAGAGAATGAGCATCTTTCCCCCTAGCAAAACCACCACACAGTAAATAATAGAAAAACACCTTCCAAAATGTCAATTTAGTTTCTGCGAGTCTAATTAATTCAACCTGAAAGGAAATAACTGAAGAATTTCAAGCACATGATGATCAAAAAATGGTCCTTGACAAGATGAGAAATATCTTTATAAGCAAAAAAACACTCGCTCCATTTCAGTTACAAAACCAGAATTCTGCCACCAAACTAAAGCATGTGCATTTGCCCTTCTATATCCTTAACTAACCTACTCTCAAAACCTGTAGTGTTTTAAGTCCAATTTAAAAACATATTCTATAGGCACTAGAATAGTCGTATGAATTTGATACACGAGTTTCTTTATTATCAACAGAAAATAGTTACTTAAATTACTTAAGCTTGTGTATTTCCCCACATTCATAATTATGACATAATATAACCATGATGACAAACTTTTTGGTTATGCATAGTGAGGGCACAGTAAGAACAGGGTTTAAACAAAACAAAACAAAACAAAAGAAACAAACAAAAAAAAAGAGCAATTAAATTATTAATACGAGGTACAAAATGTATATGTATATAGTTTCATCTGATAATGGCAACTGATTTTAACAAAATATTTTCTGGAAAGGAAAACTGCTATTAATATTTCATTATCTATGCAGAACCACTCCAAAAACAGAGAAAAATATAAAACAGTCAAAATCATAGTAGCCAATTCATAATATATTTATGAAGAACAAATTTTAATTCAAATTCAAATATTTCAACTAAGAAAATATTCAGAAAATAGCACTAGAATGAAGCTGAATCAACAAAAAAAGTCCTGAACCTTCACCTCCCACATTCCAATGGAGCTGCGAAATATTTTAAGATTTTTTAAATATTTCTGCATTATCAGATATAGAAAAAAAAAAAAAAAGAAAAAAAAAAAAAAACAAAACATGATTTTTAAAACACTCTAAGAGTTTGATAGACATTTTTCCCTAAAGAAAATAATCTAGCTTCTTTTTAAATACACCGTGTAAGCAGATTGTTGGAAGTTGTTATTATTCCATGTTTCTCTGCCATCATATTTGAAGTTTAATTTATATTAAAAAGCAGCAAATTATGACAAAGTACTGGAGTACCTAACTTATGACCATTGCCCTACTCATTACATTTCTGATTGACATAGGCATCTCTAACATCTCATTAAAGGGGAGGAAAAAGAAGAAGAAAAATAAAAAGAAAGAAAAATCATCAAAACTACCAATTTTCCCATTTTCACTAATACAGAAAAGAAAAATGTAATACAGGCAAGTTTCAAAGATAAATTATATGCCTAGTTTTCTTCACATGCAGAGCCAGTGAAGTTTTAGAACAGGTTCAAGCATGATCCAACAAAACCAGTCTTTCTGATACTTCATACAGTTAAGCACTAGACATGTGTTTGCACACAGGTAAAATAGGATCAATATAGATCAAAAAAGGATCAGAACATACAGAAGTCAGATTAAAATAACTTCTCATTTTTCTTATGTGAAACAATCTTTAAATATTATCACAGGATATAATGAAACATCATTATAAGAAAGTACTAGTTTAATTCATAACTCTACTCATAACTTCATAAGTTTGCATAACTCAGAACTTAATAATACATTTACGTAAGTGTGGATTTCTTAGATATAATATCAAGACTACTTGAGATATATTTGAGATATATTCTGGCAGAATTTATCCAGAAAAAAAAAAAAAAAAAAAAAAAAAAAGCCCTAACCTCATCTTATAGACACTAACACTTCCAATACTTTGCAAAAACTTTTCTACTTGTATAGAACAAACATAGCAGCTACAAAATAATTAATCTGAATCCCTAATGGAAACTAATTCATTTTCATCATATCTTTGACATATAAAACTAAATCTAAAAAATTACAAAAAAACATGAACACTTAACAACCAGATTTATGATTTATAATTCTAACTGAACTTAATGATGTAGGGTATTTATTTATAATAAGTAATTGAATGTCAGCTAGTTTTATTTTTTAACTATAAACATGAATGACTTAATTTTCTTTGTGTTATTTAATTGAAGGTGGTAAATTGAATAATACTTTTTTATAACTTTGTACCACCACTGCAGAAGCAACAGAGTCTCACTGAAGATTTAAAAGGGCTTCATTCCCCTTTTCTGACCTGTTTGCTGTCATTTCTAGACAATTCCACTGGTAAACATCTGCTATTTTTGCAGACTTCATATAAGGCTCACAGATGTGAGCTTTTATTTAGCTTATATATCAGGAAACAAGCAGCTGTGCTTTATTCCATAAACCATGTTCAAATATTATCTTTGAACAGACAATTCTTTATTCTTTGTCTATTAGAAAACATAAGTTCCTAAAGCTACAGCAGATGTCTATTACACTAAAAGCTTCGTTCCAAAATATAATCTGGAGAGTTGGCCCAGTGGCACAGTGGGTGTTCAGTGCACTCCATCAAAGAGATACTGAACCCTGAGAGTTTCATTCCCTGGCAGCTTAGACTAAGTGCTCTATGCTCAGTTCAGATCTCACATTACCAAAAAATCACTATATATATCTTTAAAAATCACTTCTTAACTTTTTAAAAAATATATGATAAAATCACTGTCACCTCACAGTGATTAGAATCTGCGGGTTTAGTCTCTAATTATAACAGTTCTTTTGGCTTTGCTTTTAATTCCAGTTACTGTTTAATGGACTAGGTGCATGTCAGAATGAGGACAAATGATCTGGTACTGAAGTGGTTATAAGAGTGCAAATCTATTTAAAAAAGCATTCTTATTTTAACAATGTAGAAAAGAAATAATGCTTTGTTTTATAGATAGTAATAACCATTTGCTACCAATGTTCTTCTCCTCAGATGTTACTGTTGTACAAATAAATACAGAATTGGATATGGAAACTGCAGCTCTTTATAATCAAACACAGACACTGCCTCCCCTTACTCCTTTCCCTTTGTCTTTCTCTCAGTGGTTTTCTCTTCTTTCAGGATGATTTACAAATCAGGTAAGCCAAGCAGTTTTTTTAGACATTGTAGCATTAATGACTAGTTGGGAATGGGAGGGAAGACCATCACATTCTTTAATACCATTTGAATGCCCTATATTATCAGGGAAAAGGAAGAATAAGGAATAAGCCCATGTGGTTGCTGAAATGTAGGATAGCCATTTAGTTTGCTTATAAGCATGCTATACAAGACTGAGGGAAGAATGGTTTCTTCCTCTTTCCTCTCCCCTCCTTATGCAGTGAGAAGGAAAAGTGTTAGTGGAGAACTCAGAAATGTTTGTTTGTTCGTTTGTTTTTCCTTCCACAGAATCACAGAATCACAGAATTTCTAGGTTGGAAGAGACCTCAAGATCATCATGAAATTGCATTCAGGATTTACAAATGATGACTGATTTTTTTATAGTCCTAATGTAATATTCAAAACTGGGGGACAGAAAAGAAAAGGTAACGAGGGTCCTGAGCTAAACTGCATTCAAGAGCTAGGCTACTCATGAGAAAAGCAGAAGTACAGAGCCAAGAGCAGCTTCCCCTTAAAGTAACAAGATCATGATGCTGTTTACAGCAAAGGATACACTGAGAAGGCAACAAGGCCCATGAGCCACTGCCTTGGACGAGGGCATGAGTGTGTCTCCAGTCTGACTTAAGAGAAAGAACCTCACGCTTTCTGCTGAGTTTATATGTTGGAAGGAGCATCTTTCACAGCTAGAAGCTTCTGTGACAAACAATAGGTCTTCAGCTATCCTGTTCTGCTCAGAATGCCTACAAGACCAACACAGAAGTCAACAGTTGCTCAGCATCATTCTTCCTGGTGGCATTCTTAGGAGATCTTTCAGGAAAAAGAGCGGGGCAATGATATAAAGTTACATGTTTCTGACCTCAAGCCCTGCAAGCACACAGAGCCAAAACACCAGCTTTCCTCCTCCCTTCCTACACGTCAGTTCTGATCAGTAATGATAAAATAATTTAGCTAATTAATACTCTTTTCTTTGTTGAGATGTCTATTTGTGATGATTAGGTTTCCTCCATTATTAATAACTGTCCTGTGGGGTTTATTGGGTCAGCAATAAACAGACACGGCACCATAGGAACTACAACCAATTAAAACCAGATCTACATCAGTTGCCAAAAGTCACTCAATATATTACTTTCTTATCAAACCAGTATACGTGGGCTCACATTCAAACAAAAGTAAAGTGTTTATTTCCTTATCTTTAAGGAATGTCATTTTTATGCCATTACTTATATTAAGGCCTGTTTTATCACTACTACAGACTTTTGTCATTGACTCAGCAGCTTTACATGTTATATCTGTAAAATACATATATCGCATTATCTCGTGTAAGAACTACAGAAAACATTTAACAAAACTCTCCTAGTTCCCTCATATAGTAAATCAAATAAGGCAGGGCAGGACTTTGTCTTCAGGAGATCACAGCTATTATACTTCCACTTCATCCTTAAATTATGTGAAAAAATTTTGAGTATTATACATCTATAATATCTTCTGCTTGTAAGAGGAAAATCAATCAGTAAATTATAATAATATATTCATTTGACCTTAGTGTTTTTTTCTTAGAATCATTAGGACTGTAGTTTAAGAGCATACCCACAACTGCAAAATGCAGGTGAAATTCCACCAGTTATTTCAGAAATATATAGCTGAATGCTGAAGATAACTATATTGACCATCTTTCCTTGTTACATACCTCACTCACAAAAGGTCAAAAAAAGGAAAAAAAAATAATTGAAAATAAGCATCAAAGAGTATTTAATCAGATTAAAGATTTCCAGGAAAAAAAAAAAAAGTCTGTCTCGCAATTTTATATGTCACACTTTCTGCAAGAAGAAGAGTTAAAATGACAGTGACCTTTTTACTGAGTTCCATAAGGCATCCTGAACCTGCCACACAGTATTTTATTAAGCAAACAACATAAAATCTCTATCCTAATTACTTATATCACCTATAAATTACTATTTTTTCTTATATCATTTCCACTATATCTGCAAAACCAGATATTTCAAAAAAATTAATTCCAACAATCTTTATGTAACATTAGGCTGATCTTATGTTTCTAATTAGTCAGAGAGCTGGCAACCAGTAAAACACATTTTGTAAGAAGTAGGAATAGTAAACTTAACTTCACACCTCATAAAAAGCTTTGTAGTCTTCCCAATGGTGGCTCTCAGCATCCTGCAAAATGCTTGTAGCACAAACTCTGACGCAGTAGTTCGTAACTTGAAACTGGAGAACGTTGATGAATTCCTGATATTGTTGGACAGGCACTAGGAACAGGGGTCTGTTCAGAGAGAATGATCAAAGAAGCAAAGATTGAAAGGCCATGCAGTAGGAGGTAACAATCCCCAGTACTGCAAATGCTTTTGATTATTAGGAATCAATCATTCATTTCCTTTCATTCCTGGAGTCTGAACCCAACATTCACTTTTGAAAAAATCTGGTCTTTGTTTCTCAAGTTCTTTAAGTATATCTACTCCTGTATAAATTCTCATTTAACCAAGTCACTTGGAAATACATTACTTTAACCTATTTTCTGAGGTAAGAGTGCATTTGTCGTTCAGTTACTGGAAGACTCTGTGTTGACACACAAATACACCAACATTAAATGTGATAAAGAAAACAAACAGTCTGTTTCTAGTAGGTAGATATTCTGGGGAAACATTTCAGAATGCATGTATGTAGAGTGATTGAGCCAGATTTCAACTCAGGCTTCCCCTTCATAAAGGCACACTTCATGAAGCAGCAGAGGGTTAAAATCATCAGAGGGAAAGTAGCTACACAGTGTATATAACCCTTTAGGAATCATAATTGTTGTAGTTCAGGTGCTTCCCTCAAAAGGCCTAGTTTCCGATTTTAAATCACATATGGCCAAAATACATGGACCAATAAAGATATTCCTAGTATCCTAAGCCAAATAATAATAATAATAATAAAATAAATAAATAAAAAATCCTAAAAGCACAGCTAATGTAATTATATTACCTTCCAGGTCAAAGAATGTCTTAGATTTTACTGTTCTGAATTTTCCTAATTTTGAATAAAAATTGAAACAAGATACATGAATGAAAAATAAATTCTAAATGTAGATTGTTCACATTTCTGAACAAAGATAATATAAGGAAAAACTGCAGGAGTGTTTGTTAATAAAGTTCTCTTGGACTGCTATGTGCCAAATTTGATTTTAAGTAAATTCAGCTATTGCAAAGGCCAGAAAAGAAAATTAAGGCTGTAGCCTTCTGTTGGTATGATAGCAAAGTACTTTTAGCTCTCTAGAAAATGCCAGTTATTCAAGCTTCATAAAAAAAAAAAAAAAGGTTGATCTGCAAATCAAATGCAAATCTTACACATAAATAATTTGTTTTGTAATGACTGTTTTAGATTATCAACAGCTTTGAGAGCTTTGAGTCAGGTCTTTCCATAAATACTCCATGTAGTGCTTGTGCTAAAAAATGCAATGCAATTTGGAAAACTATCGTCATACTGCGTCACTAAAATGGAGTGAAGTCCTATATTACTTGCATTTGAATTAAATTATTACATGTAAAAGGGACTCACTTTTTGCTGTTTTCTCTCATTAAATTGCTATACATCGTAAAATGCTGAAAGACATAGATCGCTGTGGAAAGAGCAGCATACAAGTTTTGCAGAGGAGCCTTGGAGGGAACGTCTTTGCTTTTCTCCTCTAGTCTTGCCAGGACAGCTGTTGCTACTTTGCTGCAGGCCTCTACAAAGTTTGCTCTAATTTCCTGAAGAGAATCATCTCTGCATGCCAGAGCCAATGGAAGCAATGTGTCAAGTTCTTCCATGATGTCAGAACAAAACTGGGAGAAATAAATGTGGCATCAAGTTATTTGTATTCTGACAGCATTTAATTTATACACTCTAGGGTCAGATTCTTGAATAATGAAATTGGCACAAAACAAATATATTGAATAAGCTTTACAAACATTTCATTCTGTTGTACAGGGGAGTAACATTTATCTACAGTAAATGAATTATTACTTCATTCCTTCTTGCTTTATATTGAGAAAATTAAAAAATTAAAACCATATTATGTTACTCATGCCTTCATTTTGTTTATGACTTCATTAGATGCGGATTCAAGACATAAGGTTAATTCCTTGTTAAATAAGGTAATTTTCTAAACTAATTTATTTTGAAAAATATACATTTCTCAATACTGAATTTGAAAGAAAACTTGACATCTGTTAGTAAGTTCACATACTGAGCTCCCTAAAAATATTTCCCCAAAGTTTGTGTTACTTTAAGCAAATATTAACAGCATTCCAAATTTTCTAGAACATTTGCAAATCTCACTAAATTCAAAAACTTGTAAACAAATATTCCCTTAGACAAACTATTTAATTAATTGTCATAAATGACCTTTATGTCAATTCAAAGAACCCTAATGTGGCCACATATTGGTTATGCTGATTAGTTAAATGGCATGTCTAAGGATTTAAATACAGGAAATCCCTTCATAGTTATGCTTCAAAGCTTTCAGCATTTTCCCATCGAACAACTTGGTAACAGAGCAGACACTAATCAGAATGTTTTAGAACTTTTTGGATGAAAACAATAATGCCAGCAAAGTTTAAAAGTTAATTCTTTCAAGTATAGACTACGGGCTATTGTATAAAGCTCTGCTCAGCCTCATGTTGTAATGCTTCTCACTTTCTTCTTAATTCCATTTATATAAGATATAGAATATTAATGGTACTGTAAGTACTTCAAAGTGTAGATGGCAAACAGCCTTGGCATTCTGTGTCTCCTCAAACTTCAGATCTTTTGATACCTGCCTTAGCAATTCGTTTTGGTTGCTCCTCCGGTTGGACTGCTCTGCAGGACTCCCTCATTTGCTGGTTGTTTACAACACTCATTGCACAGCCTGCAGCTGAAGACTGTTCTTTCTGCTCATGTTGAAGAATTTTAGTTGAAAAATCCTCAACTGCTATTGTTATACAGTGAGCCACAGAAGAAGACAGGTCTTTAAACGCATTTCTCCAACCAAATTTCAGTAAAGTAGGCTGAAAGACATAGTTTTATTAAATCAACCCAAATTCAGTATTGAATGTTATTTTTGTTACTGTCTGAAATTTACTTAAATATCCATAACTAAATGACATTAAAGGACACTATAATCATTTGAAATTAATATGAATACATTGAAATAACACAAGCCTTGAAATCATATTAAAAGCAATATATGCACTCAACAAAAATGAACAAGTGAATAAACAATATTAAATTTGTCATCAAGGTTTTAAGAAAATGAATATATAAAACCCCTTGATTAAACACAACTGTTTTTTATAAGTCATGCATCCTTAAATTATATATCATCTTTCATACACATTTAACAAACACAAATACAGTTATAACCTTTATCAATAGTTTAACAAGTAATCCAGCAATAAATACCATGTGATAATTCGGTATTTTTATTTTATTTTATTTTATTTTATTTTATTTTATTTTATTTTATTTTATTTTATTTTATTTTATTTTATTTTATTTTATTTTATTTTATTTTATTTTATTTTATTTTATTTTATTTTATTTTATTTTATTTTATTTTTTGCAAGGTAATAACCAGGCACTACTAACCATGAATATTAATGATAAGGAAGTTAGAGAAGGTGGTTTTAACACAGCCACACTGGATTTCACTCTTTAGAGATGGATGTAGCAGAGATCAAAATGTTTAAATAGAGATCTCTAGTTTTTAGCCAAAGCTGGATTTTACTTTGGTTTATATTCATTCCCTGCCTTCTCTAGACAGAGACTTCTGACGTTATCTGAAGTGTTGCAGTTGCACAAAAGACACAGTGGGATGTAGTTACTTTTCCACTGTTCTTGGTTTGCATGGTTCATGTAACTTTCAGCAGACTTCATGCTTACCAGAAGTGACCAACTGAGAATTGCAGCACTGTAAGAGAAATATTTCAGTGGTGTAAGATGTAGTGTAAAGATCCCCACTATGAGAACATTGTAGGAGAAAAGAGAAGTATTCCTAACAAGCTGTTGGTACAAAATTAAACTAAAAGACAATGAAAGGCTACAAACCAAAGGGGCTTGCACTTCCAGCTTTACTCCAATTTAGAAGCTGCCTTCTCCTTCCATGCCCCTTCCCCAGCCCCAATACTCAACTCCAGAGAGCACAGACAGCCTACCCAGATACCCATTTCTGTAATTCCCTTTTTTGTAATATCTCTTTTTCATTTTTATTTATTGATTTATTGATTTATTGATTTATTGATTTATTTTTCCTGTGATCTTGGGTCAAGTACAGCTCAATCTTCAGAAAATGTTCTTTTTAATCTATAAGATACAGGAACATCTGTCCCACAAACGGTTTAAAAGTACATTTCAAAAAGCCATTTCAGCATTAAAATTCAGCCATTAGGAAATTAAATTCCACCACTGCACAGCATCAGACTTGTTAGAGCATTTAGGTCCCATAAAATCAACAGTAAAAATTTGTTTAGTAGTAAATGACTACTAAAACTTAATCTTGTATGTACCTTCTACAAAGAACACTGCTTTGTACACAGTAGTTTGTTGACATCAAAGAAACTGATCATCATGTGTGTAGGTATCTCTACAGGAAGCATGATGATCAAATGCTTAGAACTTGAACGACTTTTTTTTAAAGATTCTTATTTATTTTACAATATATTTAATATTGAATAAAAGCTAACATATTTTAGCATGTTTTTACTGTTTGGTTATGAAGTATCTTATATTTCTAATGCTAAATCTATTCTATTATTGCTCAACCTTAACAACACTAACCAATTCCTTATGAGTGCCCTAAGATTTTACTCCATCTTAGCAGAGAGTTTGCACCTCAAATTAATTGCAGTAGCTAAATAATGAAACTCTCAGAATAGGTGTTTATAATGAATATGGTGTCAGGTGGCATTGGAGACACAGACAAAAGAAAATCTCCCACAAAGTGCAAGACTCTTTTCATACTCACCTCTTTTACCTGAAGTAACTGTTCAGGAAGCACACTGGTTTCATTTGCTCTAGTTTCTCCTATTAAAAGCTCCCCACTAGCTTTCTTCAGAACTCCTGCACAGTATGATAAAGGGGATCAAAGTTAAGATTAATTCTGTAGAAAAATCAGCAGCCTACAACACCTTCTGATATATCAATATGAAGCATAAAAAAAAAACCTCAACAAGATGTAGTGGAATACTAATGTTATGATAAAGTCAAATTCAGGTTATACACAGCTCCTTTTATATAACATGATGAAATCCACATTCCATTGTATTCATATTTTATACATACACACGTATAATGTGTAAAATACAGTTTCTTTTGTCATTAATTCATTTTTATACTGATTGCACAGTCATCTATTCCTAGGGAGAACAGATAATGTTAGAACAGCTGTGTAGAAGATAATTTCTATTTTTTGTTCAATAAATTAAATGAATTGCACACTACCGTATTTTTATAGTTTCTACTTATTTGGAAATGCCAATATGGTAAGAATAAAAAGACATTTAATTAATACAGTTATTATAAATAAAATAATGGAAAAAGAACAGGTGAAGCTCCTTGAGATGGGCTGGTACAAAGCTCACTCATAAATCTTCAAGTAATGGAAATATTGCCTGGTTTGACAGGGACAAGCAAACATCTGGGGTAGACATTATTTCCATCAGTGTATCAAAAAGAATAGGAGAATAAAACCAAACAACCTAATATTTTTAAAATCCATGTCCTAGCATAAAGATGGCAAAAAACACAGGTGTAGATATTCTTAATTTAACATAACTGATTTGAAATTCCATCCAAGAAGTTTTAAATGATTGAGTACTGTCAAGTATTACTAAATGTTATCTCTTACACATAAACTTAAATGTCTTCAGTCACCTGAAGATACTAGTAGCGTACATACCCAGGGTCTAAAGAGGTCCTATTTCTATCAAATATACAGTATGTGGAAATATATGGGATTTCATTTACCTAGAGTAGATTTTACTTTTGTCCTAAACAATTCAACCTCTGAAAATGAACACTCCAATTTTCATATGCCCATACACCATTCTAAAGTTTCAATTTTTTATTATTGTTATTATTTTCCCAGGAACTGTTTTCATACAAAACAGGTCAGGAAAACAAAACAAAACAAAACAGATTTGAGCTATGAAAAATGAAAGATAAATTGGTAGAATATAAAAAGAGAAGAGACTAGCCAGATAACCTAGCCCTCTGATCATTCAAAGTATGGTGTTACAGACAGTACCATAAACACAGTACTTATTTTGATTTGTTCTAACGCATGTTATGATGAAGTTTCCTATACCTTTCTTTAGAATTTACTTCAGAATGAAAAAGAGGACTGACTGGATATTTTTACTCATATTTATTCTGTACTTTCTACCTGAAATTTTCCTTACTTTTCCTGGCAATTCATCTGTTTTTATAGATGTATCTTCTATTCTAACAGTGAGCACAATTTTAGATCAGCTATTAATATTTTTTATCAACACTTTAAAGAAAAACAGAATCACAGAATCACAGAATTTCTAGGTTGGAAGAGACCTCAAGATCATCGAGTCCAACCTCTGACCTAACGCTAGCAGTCCCCACTAAACCATGTCCCTAAGCTCTACATCTAAATGTCTTTTGAAGACTTCCAGGGATGGTGACTCCACCACTTCCCTGGGCAGCCTGTTCCAATGCCTCACAACCCTTTCAGTAAAGAAGCTCTTCCTAACATCTAACCTAAAACTCCCCTGGCTCAACTTAAGCCCATTCCCCCTCGTCCTGTCACCAGGCACGTGGGAGAACAGACCAACCCTCACCTCACTACAGCCTCCTTTAAGGTATCTGTAGAGAGCGATAAGGTCGCCCCTGAGCCTCCTCTTCTCCAGGCTGAACAAGCCCAGCTCCCTCAGCCGCTCCTCGTAGGACTTGTTCTCCAGGCCCCTCACCAGCTTCGTCGCCCTTCTCTGCACCCGCTCAAGCACCTCGATGTCCTTCTTGTAGCGAGGGGCCCAAAACTGAACACAGTACTCGAGGTGCGGCCTCACCAGAGCCGAGTACAGGGGGACGATCACCTCCCTAGCCCTGCTGGTCACACTGTTCCTGATACAAGCCAGGATGCCGTTGGCCTTCTTGGCCACCTGAGCACACTGCTGGCTCATATTCAGCCGACTATCCACCATCACTCCCAGGTCCTTCTCTGCCTGGCAGCTCTCCAACCACCCGTCTCCCAGCCTGTAGCTCTGCAATAAGCGCCCCAGGTGCAGGACCCGACACTTGGCCTTGTTGAACTTCATGCAGTTGACCTCAGCCCATCGCTGCAGCCTATCCAGATCTTCCTGCAGAGCTTTCCTACCCTCAAGCAGATCGACACACGCACCTAACTTGGTGTCATCTGCAAACTTACTGAGGGTGCACTCGATGCCCTCGTCCAGATCATCGATGAAGATATTAAAGAGGACCGGCCCCAGCACTGAGCCCTGGGGGACGCCACTAGTGACTGGCCTCCAACTGGACTTGGCTCCATTCACCACGACTCTTTGGGCCCGGCTATCCAGCCAGTTTCTAACCCAACAAAGCGTGCGCCAGTCCAAGCCAAGAGCAGCCAGTTTCTTGAGGAGAATGCTGTGGGAGACGGTGTCAAAAGCCTTGCTGAAGTCAAGGTAGACCACATCCACAGCCTTTCCCTCATCCACCCAGCGCGTCACTTTGTCATAGAAGGAGATCAGGTTCGTCAAGCAGGACCTGCCTTTCATAAACCCATGCTGACTGGGCCTGATCGCCTGCTTGCCCTGCAAGTGCTGCGTGATGACTCTCAGGAGGATCTGCTCCATGAGCTTCCCTGGCACTCAGGTCAAACTGACAGGCCTGTAGTTTCCCGGGTCTGCCCTCCGGCCCTTCTTGTAGATGGGCGTCACATTTGCTAGCCGCCAGTCAACTGGGACCTCCCCCGATAGCCAGGACTGCTGAAAAATGATGGACAGTGGCTTGGCCAGCTCCATTAGTACTTAAAACATTAAAAAAAACATTAGTACTTAACCTAAAATCCTTCTGTATTTGTAGAATTGCTCTCCAAAGTTATCCAGAACTCAAAGCTGAGACAAGTTTTTTTCTGATGGCAGATTTGGATCTCCAGGACCAAAGACAGAGAGCCAAAGGATCCTCCCCTTAGCATTAGTCATTTTAAATGTTCCTTCATTTTTTAAATCAATAGACTCTTACTAGACTTCCCCACTTCCTTTTCTAACTAGCAGCCTGAGCACTCTTGTCTTTTATTTGTATATACATATATACACATATATACACATGTGCATGTGTGCTCACACATATATAAAATATTTCATCTAGTTCATTTTAACCTCCAGCCAGCGGGGATGCCCTCACACCTTTTATCAATCACTGCACACTAGCTGCAACCTCCCCAAAACCTAGGCACTTTAGATGCTAGCACAGCCTTCCCCTGGACAACTGTTTCTACAGAGATACATATAAAATTACTCCCTTCCTGTCCTGTTACTTCACTTCTCTTCGGACCGTCTTGCAAACTCCCCTGGGAAATAAAAGTGCAGCTTTGTCCAAGAGGATGGTACTATAGTAAGTGCAAGCTGCTGTAGTGAAGCTACTCAGCCCAAATTAGTTCCCTTTGCAGATAGGAACTCGGACAATCGGTAGGAGGAAGCATTCCTACCTAGACAGATACCATTTTCTACAAAAATTCTTTGAGGCCTCTCTTCTCCAAAATTTCAAACTTCAAATTCCATTTATGCATAAAGACATAAATATGTGTTGTCATACTCATATTGCTGTTAGAGAAGAGAAACTGCAGAACGAGCACAATACAAATGTCACAAAGGAGCAGAAGAAGTAGAAGGAAGAATCAGTTTTTTTTTCCATACTTGCTCCCTCTCAAGGGTATATTCTATATCTCGATGCTTAAAACTGATGTTCTTCATCGCTATAGAAGACCGGATCAACCACAAATCCTTGCTGTATCTTTCTTGAAACTTACAGTCTACAAACTTGATAAATTGCTCACAATCTGTGTTACTGTAGTATCTCAGGCAGGCAGTTAGAATCATTTTAACAGCAGGTATTCAAAATAAGATTTTATCAAATGTTTTACTTAAAATCAGTACTTTTTTAGCCAACTTTTCATGCTTAAAATTCGTCTGGGATAGGTCTTCTCTTGAAAGCAAATATTGTTACCTATGTTTCCACTGCCTTCAACATATTTCATTTTTTGTCCAATTCAGTATTGTTATATTTTTGTAAAGATTATGACAGTGAGACTTTGTGCACTGTTTATATATATACATATACATATGCATATACATATATATATATGCATATACCTTTCCTTTAAAAAGTTCTAGGAAATTATTTTTTTACAGAATTCTGAAGCTTCCTTTTTTATTTATTTATTTTTTATTTATTTTTTTCCATAACATTTAGGTTCTAAAGAACTGTCAAAGTAATTTAATCTAACATCAGCATAGAGTAGGTAAGCCTTGAGGAAACTTTTTATGACTGCTCAGTAACTGTAAATAAGGTAAGTAAGTGTCACCAGAGCAGCTAGTTGAATTCAGTAGGCTCATCCAGAATTTTTATTGAAACTGTATTGGAAACAATATGTCTTCGATAACGGGAAAATACCATTCCCCAATAAATACAAGTACAGAGAAGAAACAAAACATATTTTACATGTGGTAGATTAAAAAGCCTCCGACTTCCTTTCTTCAATAACAGAGCCTCCTACTTCCATTCTTCAATAATGGAATTATTATTTTTTTGTTCTATGCTCAGTATATTTACTCAGCAAACTGTAATAAAACATATACTGAAAATGTACACCTGAAATCAAATCTTTTCTGATGTAAATCCCATCTCCACTTCAGATTGATCTGCTGATAATTATGTATTTCTTAAAGAAGCTACTTGAATATTTTGCTTCAAAAGCAAAGCAAAAATCACACTTTTCTTTTTTTTTTTTTTTTTTTTTTTTTTTTGAATCTTTATAACTTCAAAGTCTATTAGGAGGATGTACCCCACAAATTTGATTCCGCACTCCTCTTATTACACTCTCCAGAAAAGGGTATAGAGTAAATGATTTCTTATGCTGTGAAGGAAAGACCTTTGCAAGTCTTCCAGGTCCCCTGAGGCAAAGCTTGTAAACCTAAGGGCTTGACAACTTTGCCCACAGTGTTTTCAAAGAGCTCCATTGGAAAAAGCTTTTCTTGGTACTCATTATCTGTTCTGTCCAAAGTTCACCTTTCTCACTGGAAGGAAAAAAAAAAAAAAAAAAAAAAAAGTGAGGCACAGATGAAAGTACGTTAGATGTTTTTGATTTCTTAAAAGTCTCAACAAGAGGTTTCTGAAAAGCCAGAGGGAAAAGAAATCTACCTTAAAGATGGGAAGAGAATGCAATTTGGCATGATCCTAAACCAAGATCTTCTGCTTAACCTTTGACTGCAGCTTAGTGTTCCAGGTTCCTTCAAAGAGAACAGCTCCTGTGATGCTGCATGTACTAGGTAGGTCAGAACATCTCAGGGAATTCAGCTGAATGTAAATTAAGAACTAGACTATCTCATCACAGTAGGCATGATGAGACACCCGCAGAAGAAATGGTTGAATGTCTCTTCAAGAAAAAACAGAAGGTGGTTGGTTACTCCTTCCATTTTCTGAAACCTATTGCTTCTAGTACAGGAAGTAAGGATATGAAACAATGAGAACAAAAGTTCTGTAACTGTTAGAAAAATACAGATACTTTTCCTCAGAAAGACAGAGTGTTAGTCTTGTCCAGATGCCACACTAAAGTTCAGGGATGGGACAGAGTTCCATCATAATTTCTATTACCATGAGAACTTTTTCATGTTTTTTTTTTTCTCATTATATTTAAGAGAAAAATCGAACACTACACTGATAAGAGATTAAATGAGTACTTAAACTGCTTTTTTAATTTTAATTGAGTTTAGATAATGAAAATATAATTTGAAATCACGTGCAAAACTTAGTTCTGATAAGGAAAAGTCAAAACATAAAATCTGGAAGGACTAGATGGAGACTACTGAAAAAAAGTTAGAGTGGAAAAAGTAATTCACAGATTTTTTTTTCCATCTATGTAAAACAATTTGGGAAAATGAGTATTCTGAATATATTCCAGAAGATGTCAGATATAGAACTCTCCAACTGAACTCAGAACTATCCGTACCACCTAAAAAAATCTCTCTACATCCATCTCCCTACAGAGTTCACTCTGGTTCACTGTTTCCTTTGGTGCTATTGTCTGCCATGGGGTTACCATCAGAGAACACTGGTAGGCAGTACTTCCCTCTAACATCTATTTTCAACCGCCTAAATTGGTCTTCATAGGATTCCATTGTGCACACTGCAAAGAAACTTGTCTTGTTGCCAGCTAGAACTGTGAACTACATGTCTTTCTTTTCTTCACTGTTCTTTTTTTGGTTCACAAGCAACCTCCTACCAAAAGCAGAATCCGCAGAAGAGACTACATCCAAGCGATAATGCAATGAAAAAGTATGAAGAGAAGCCCAGGTGGCCACCTTGCAAATTTCCAATGTGGAAGCCTTCGACCTCTCCGCCCAAGAAGCAGCTATAGTCCTAGTGTAATGAGCTTTACAAACCCTGGGAGCCTCTTTACCCTTAACTACATACGCCTCCCTAATACAATCCCTTAACCATCTAGCTAAGGAACTCTTAGAAGCCATTTGACCCCTCTTAAGACCCCCTAAGAGTACAAACAATCTGTCAGAAGATATGAAATCTTTGATTCTTCTGTGATAAACCCTAAGTGTTCTTCTTACATCCAATTTATGCAGCCATTGCTCTTTGTCATCGCTGGGTTTAGGGAAAAATGAGGGCCAAGAAACTGTCTGATTTAGATAAAACTCAGATGCCATCTTTGGGACAAAAAAAAAAATTAAAAAGATGAACTGTCCAAAGAACCACTTTGTCTCTGATGGAACTTTACATGTTCTATATATCAAGATTGAAGTACTATGGGATACACTGAACAAAAATCAACTAAAACTGCCATTGAAACAGCTATACAAATAAAGTCAACGCTTGGCATAAGCATATGAAAACATGTTATTTTTGTTGCATCTCTGCATGAATTACAAAGATAAAAAGGCTCCTCTCAATACTAAAAGTAACCAGAAAGAAAAGGAAGCAAGCGCAAGGTTCAAGTCTATGTGATGTCTGGCAAACTTTAGTTCTCTTGGATATTCACCTACCCTTTGTGAATTGGTCAACTTCTCATAATTTGCCACCAGTACTACTTGCAGAGCACTAATATTTCAGAAACACCTACACTGCAGTGACTGCAGGTGAGTCTGCATTCACCCAACCTAGCTTTAAACTAGTGAGAGACAGTAAGTCTATCAACAGCAGCACACAGTCCAATCTGGGCTAATTTGCTCTGCTTCTTAGGCTAGTTCTGCAGCCTATGCTGCACTGTATACCTGATATTCGTACCTGAGTCTATTTAAAGCTGCTTTGGACAGATCTGCACCATATATTGTTAAATTAAAAAAGATTTATTGTGATAAAGCTTTTAAATAAGTAGAGAAGATGACCATCATATTTTATATTCACATATTACAATGTATTCTGATGAAAATAAACTGAGGTTTCTGATAAATTGTTCTTATCAAAAGTCAGCCTTCATCACTGGGAAAAAAAATAAAAAATAAAAAAAATTATCAGCCTAATGTAGGACAGTTGCAGAAAAAATCTTAAAGCCCTTTTGGTACTGAACAAAACCTGGAACTACTGGAAACATAGCTCTCATTCTCTCATATCAAGTCAGCTTTCACTTCATCACTACAACTTATATTTCTAACAACATGAAGTAAAAATAACCCTAATAAATCTTTCCTTTAGTCAAGATATTTTTTTTTTTTTTTTTTTAATTTTTCTGGCTAAGTCTTCTCTTCACATATTCTTCAGACACTGATATAGCTGAACAAAGTTTTGTGAATAAAACCATTTGATCAGAACAGTAACACTGGGAAAAAAAAAAAAAAAAAAAAAGGATATGTCTGATGACTTCATGAACATCACCTGAAAAGATCTGCCTCTACCGTCCCCCGTGTCTCAGAGTAAGAGTAATTGTACATTTTCTTTAGAACAAGCCTTCTAACCAGAAGACAACTTCCTATAACCTGATCTAATCATATTCCCCTTTCAGATTTGGTAAGTAGAGATGCCATTTAGGAATCTGCTTATTATAGACATGATTACTGTAAAAGAGTATTTCTCCAAAAAAGAGGCTGAATGCACTTTTGAGGAACACTTCTGAATGCTGTTCAGCTTGGAGAAATGCCTCAGGATAAAATCCTTACTACATTTTCTGAAAAGTAAAATATTTCTTGTTGACATTGAAATCATTATGTTTTCTGAATTATTTAAGATCATGTCATTAGCTAAACATGACAAGTCAATTGCCCTTTTAAGAATTTTTCAAATTTTTAAAGTTTTCTTCTCAGAAACCACTAATAAAAAGAATATCTAAAATTATCCTTACTGAATATGTACCCTAACCTCCTCATTAGCCCTGTGAGAAGTTTACTATAACACTTTTGTAGGATCAAGGCCATAAAACATAAAACATCATGTATAATAGCTTAGAGAGATTAAAGGAATCTGAAATACATTGAAACCAATAGTAAAAATGGAACTTGAATACAAATTTTATTTGAGCTTTGATGTAAATTCTAAGAATACATAGTCTGACCTGCATTTCTTTATTTTAGAGTGTCAGTATTTCAGATGAAGAATCTATCAACAACGTGTGCCTCTGAACTCTTTTCATCTTTTTTTCTTTTTTTTTTCAGTTTTCACCAATTTAGTAATCTGAGACCACATTCCCAAAACACCTTGCTTCTCAGCCTGCAGCTTGACTACAGAGATACCAAATATTTGACTCCACCTGTCCTTTCTCCCTAAACAGCCTGGCCTCATTTCTGGTCTGATCCTTTCCTGCAATATAATCAAAGCTCTTGAAACCACTTGTTCTCTGGTGACCTGGAATCTCTCCACTGGCAGAAGCAGCAGCATAGAAGAACATTTTTCAGCATAATGTGCTAAAAGGTGTTATTCACCTGAATTTTCATGATTTTAGGTTGTCCTCATCTGACAAGAATTCTATTAGACTAAAAACAGAGCAAGCTTGGAATCTAAAGTAAATATGCGCATCAGGCTTGATAGTGAAACATTTTATATTCTCTTGTACAGTCTTCTTTTACAAAAACAGCTACTGACACCTAAACTTGGTACATAATAGTAAGCACTTGTGGGAACTATTGGTAAAAGCAAGTCTGCATACTAAAACATTTATTTGATCATATTAAGATCAATAAAACTGATGTACAAGTCTGTTTTTCTCTCTTGAATAAAAAAAAAAAAACACAAAAAACAAACAAACAAACAAACAAAAACACAACAGATTTCAAGGGCAAGTACAGAAATAGTCAGTTTCAAGGAATGCAGACTTCATATAATATTTTGTTCTATAAGAAATATAAGGTATTTATAAGAAATTCAGTAGCAGTCACAACGTTACAATGTTTGATGGTTCAACAATAACAACTGTACATCACATCTTAATACACAACCATCAGTTCTTTTCTAGAAATCATTGTATTGAAATGTAAATCTGTCTATTTCAAAAAAGATTTTTAGTGAATATAGTAATACACTTTCTTCTATAATATGATGGCATAAATTACATAACTATTGTTGAAAATCATATAAAATTATCCTTTTGCACCTGATAAAATCAATAAATAAGGAAAAGCATTCATTACCTTGAACATTTTTATTCTTAGTCAATAAAGGCACCAACAAAATTTCTGCGGAGAGTTCTTCAATTTTTTCTTCCATTAATAAAAAGAGTTTGATGAGTTGAGAAAGACACTTGAGTTGATACAATGTTAAACAGAAATTCCTTCCTTTTTTGTGGTATTCCTGGGAGGCTGTTCAAGCAAAATCATAAAATAACTTACTTTTTCTTCAAAAATGATCCTGCAAAACTGATTATGTAGAAAAGTATAGTGCATCAAGTAATTTAATTCTTTTGCCATAGCACAATTTATCTTTTTTCTGATTATAAAGTTTCTCATTATTAGTTCTTCCTAAGTCATTAGCATTTCTCAGCTCTCTGGGAAGGTACAACTTAACTCCAGGTTTTGTTATTCATTAACTACCATTTTTTCAAGCAACAGATCTACTCAGAAACCATCTCACCTGCATTTAACTGAAAACAAACCCAACAAACAAACAAAAAACACATTATGTTACAAAAATGAATAGAACAAAAAAAAAAAAAAACAGAAAAAAACCCACACACATCATTACTATATTTTCATGGTTTGGGACATCACATCACTACACTGTCACTCTGCAAGTCACCTTGTCTGTTTAACAATCTGCTAGCACAATACCGTTGATGAATATGACATTTGAGTGAAAAGAAACATCAATCTAACACTCCACAAGTTTAAATATGTGGGGTTTGAAAACAAGAGAGACTGTCGGTGAACAAATATCAGCAAGTATTATACCTATAAGCATCTTGTATTTAAAAGAAGAAACTGAACATATTATTTCGAAAGGTTAACACCTGTAATCATAACATATAGTCATGTCACGTAATCTAGGGAACTCTGCTTTGAGCATAGTCAGACTACAAAATGCAGTGAGTTGTTTCCAATTCTGTATTACCAAACCACATGTCTTTAACTATGTTATTTTTGTAACTTCTTTAAATGCACTTCTATGGAAATTGTAGTAAGATGATATCATTTTCCTATGGCGTTCAGTTGCAGATATAACATCAGCAGAAGAGTTTACATAGACATTGTCAGAGTGAGAGCCAGAGTAATTTGAAAGAGAAGCTCTGAAAGATGAAAACAAATAGAAATTGATTGAAATGTACTTTTATGTGTCAAATCTCTCTTACCTTTGCATTTCTGAAGTACTCAGTACCTCCCTTTTCCCTCAAAGTTCCAAGTTTTTGTTTTGTTTTGTTTGTTTGTTCATTTTGGTATTCACAAATCACTTTTAAATAGACATAGATCTAAGCAGCAGAGCTGAGCTCTGAATAAAAATTCCCTAATTTGCTATCCTTATTTTGCAGCCTTAGAGGTTGAACTGTGAGTTTTGCATCCACATCTGAATTTCCTCAAAGTTCCAAACAGATGTATTCATGTTAGCCCCCTGCATTTCTAAGAATGCCAAAAGAAAATGCTATAGATAATTGCCTCTGCTGGTGCCTTGACTCTATGAATAAGGAGTAAATAATATCTGCAGCACTGGATTTCCAATTTCAAGTCTAACTCCCCCCAGAAAGATATTCTGCTATTCAGAGAATTCTCCTTTACCTGAAAGGTTGATAACATAAACTGAGTTTAACTGATAGGAAATGACTGCCTGAGTCTACAGACAGACAGGAATAACAGATGCAAGAAGTGAGAACCATGAATCACATCATAAAAATCAATGGAACATTAATTCTGTCTCCTCTGATTTGAAAACCTTGTGAAATTCCTGTCCCCTCTCCCCAGGAACAAGGGAACCTTCCAATTATTTGATTGCCCCCAAACTTTTGTCCTCATTAGACTGAAAGTAAGTGGACCTAGAAGCCAAAGGTATACTACAGTAATATTAACTTTAAAATATATAACCAAACTCAGAGAGAAGTGAAAAGTTATTTTTTTACTTTCAGTGATCAGTCATATATTAAATATCATACATATTTCAGTTGGAAGCAGAAGATACAAAGTTCAAAGGCACCTCTTTTACCATGTCATTAATAATTTGAGAAAACACTTTGATATGTGATAAGCATATTATTGTATATGCTAACAAACACTTTTATAATCTTCCAAACAATGTTTTACTATTTAATACTACGTATGTTCTAGAAACATCCAGAATAGGAGGCTGAGGGGAGGCCTCATGGCGGCCTGCAGCTCCCTCATAGGGAGAGGAGGGGCAGGTGCTGAGCTCTGCTCTCTGGGGACAGCGACAGGACCCGAGGGGACGGAATGGAGCTGGGACAGGGGAGGGTCAGGCTGGGGGTTAGGGAAAGGTTCTGCACCCAGAGGTGGTCAGGCACTGGGACAGGCTGCCCAGGGCTGTGGTCACAGCACCAAGCTGCCAGAGTTCAAGAAATGTTGGGACAATGCTCTCAGACATAGGGTCTGGTTTTTGGGTGACACTGTGTAGAGCCAGGTATTGGGCTTGATGATCCTTGTGAATTCCTTCTGACTTCGGATATTCTATGATACTATAAAACTTTGTGATCCTTAAGGGTCCCTTCCAACTCAGGATATTCTACTATAAAACTTTCATATAAAATTAAGAAGAAATCTGAGGTAAGCATAATAGAAATTCTGGTTTTGATAAAAAGATACAAAGAAAGTAGGTAAGAGATTAAGGGTTTAAGTGGTGTGCTCATGAAAGCCTGAAACATGAAGCTGAAATTCCTCTAAATAGATGAATTAGCTTGATATTCATCATAAACCTATGAATATGGGGAGTGACAAAATGGTGATCCATTTCAACAAAAAGTGATATGCAAACCATCAACCCAGGAGTCTTGATTCCTTCAGCTTCTGGAGATACCTTGACCAGAAGACGGTCAAGATAAAAGCATTAAAAAACAGAAGGGAAAGATGAGACCACCATGTATGAAATGTTTTTCCTAGAATTGCTGACATTAGGAAAACAGGCTGAACAATCATTCTTCGCCAAAGCTGGAAGCCAGAGAACCCTTGAGCTGTGATGATTCATGTGACCCAGAACCTAAGACTTCTCTGGAAGGATATAAATAAACAACTAACTAACTAACTGATTTCTATATAAGATTTATAGACCATTCCATATATCATTCTTAAATCTTCTTTCACTCTGTGTCAGGCTCTGTTTTGTCAAAGAAAATGTAATATGACTTAATATTTGACATCACAGTATACCAGAGATGCAGATGTGACAAAGATTAGTGCATCGTTTGCACAAGTTCTTTGTTGCAATGCTACAGCTGGGTCAAGCTACATACTCTCACATTTGCATTCAGCAGAAACCATGCTGACGTACTGCTTAACCTGGCTACCTACCACAACTGATGGTACTAATGCTGGTCCAGTAATGGCAGGTCCTCCAGCACGACCTGCACAGCTGACATAGCTATGTGCTATTCTGCACAGATCACATAGTTTATAATGCTGCTGACTCAGGGTGGTAGTCTTTGCAGTAACCACCTGTCTTAACAAGAACTACCACTGTAAGACTCTGTTCCACCTCGTTTTATGTATACAGAAGCCATCGGTCTTTGTTAAGACAGTGTAGTCCCTAGGACAGCAAAACAGAAGTGTGCCAAACACAGACAAACTCTTATGTAAGACTGGTGATATTTCTTGTGAATTTGGATAAGAAAAACGTGTTATTGGCTACTCTAACTTTTGGAAGAAGTTAGCTTGAACATCAATTTGCTTTGCTCATCCACAGCAATTTGGAAGAGCTGGTCAGGGGAAACCACTAGACGTAAATGTTCTTTCACATATGGTCATCTCCATGTCCACAGTTTTATTCTCCCAGAAATGACAACTCATGCATTTAGTGCATCATGGCAAATACTGTGCACACACCTGCATACCTAAAGCCTGACTGAAAGATCTTACATACATCACAGGCCCTGTGAAGTTTCAAAACAATTATGATGGTAAGATTCAGCTTTGTTGAACAGGCTGCTTGAATGAGATGCTTGTTTTATATAGAGAACACACACATCATAGTCTTTTTTTTTTTTTTTTTTTTTTTTTTTCCCCCATTTCTGATGTTATACAAAGAGGTCAGAGAACTCACACAATTCAGAAGGAGTGACATCCGTCTGTGATGAAGATGGTATAAAGCTGTTGACAGCATCCTAGCCAATTCACAGAGAACCATGCACAAGTGGATTGGAAGCACTTGAAGCTGATCTCAGCTTCCTTCCTGAACAGCCTGCAGGGTATTTGCTACTCTCATTCTTCTGAATGTGATTGTTTCTGCATTTCTGAGTTTAATTCATGTAAATCCTTTTACAAGGAAACAGCTGCAGTAGCATCTTTAACTACAGGCTTATGTCAACAGGACGTCCATGGAGCCCTCCTAACAACAGGACATGTGGACTTCCTGTTGAGGCACTACCTTGAGAGGAGAATTTCTGAAAAGGGTGTGAAAGACAGGTTCAGAGGCTACAAAGAAGCAAAGTGGATCATATAACCAAGATTAGTGTTACAGTGAGCCAATTTTGCCAAATAGTGGCAAAGTCAGAAGCAAAACAAATATGGAGAAGTCAGAAAATGCTCTGAGCTCCTGAGCATGGCCTCAGGCTTCATTCCATGAAGAACAGGAATCACAAAAATGCTCTTGTGCAAATCCATTACCTATACTGAAGATTTCTGAACTGAAGAGGAGGCTCAGAGGGATTTCATCAATGTCTAATACTTGACAGGAAGGTGAAGAGAGGATGGACCAGGCACTTCTGAGTGTTGCCCAGTGCCAGGACAAGGGGCAGTAGGCACAAACTGGAGCACAGGAGGTTCTCCCTGAGCATCAGGCAGCACTTCTGTGCTGTGCAGGTGGTGGAGCAGTGGCACAGGCTGCCCAGAGAGGTGGTGGAGCCTCCTCCTTGGAGATCTTCAAAAGCCTCCTTGGCATGGTCTGGACAACTTGCCCTGCTGGAGCAGGGAGTTAGGCCAGATGAGCTCCTGAGGTCTCCTGAACTGTGCTGGAGACTGAATGTGACAGCAGAAGAATCCTAAGCCTGTAAGATAAGCTAATTCTCAAGCACAAAAAAAATTAATAACAATAAAAAAGATCCAATGCAAGCATGGTGCTAAGTAGCAGCAAAGGCTAGCTGCTTCCTTAGGGACAAAGAGAAGAGCATGAAAACATGGCCACAAGGTCATGTTCCTTACCTAGCAGGACCCTGTTCTGCAGTCTCTATGCAGGGCACAAAGGGCAGACCTGAGAAGATAGTCAGGTTAAAACCAAGAGTCCAGATCATCAGCCACGTTTGTGGTGATGACACAAGTATCAGGCCAAGCCAGGTGTCAGGATCAGGTCTGGTGAGTGTAACCAAGGGTCAGACCCAGTCCAGTGATCATCAAGCAGGACCATAGCATTAAGGCAGGTCCAAGCACAAGCCAAAAAATCTCAATCAGGTGCGTCCATGGCAAGTCATAAGTTCAGATGTGGTGGAGCTGGACAGGACATCTGTGATGTACCTCTGGTAGGGACTGAAGGCCCAGACCTCAGCTGAAATAGGGATCATGGAGAGGCTGCAGCAGAGGTCCCAGAAGAGGCTGGTCAGGACAACAAAGCCTACCAATACACCCAGGGTTTTGTGCACAGCTCTGAAGGAGCATTGGTTTTCAGGGTACAGCCATAGAAGAAGAGGTCATTTCTGGAAAACACTATTTCTGCTTCACATCCACCAAAGATAACGTAATTACTCTGAGAAGAGGAAGGAAAGAATGCACTTAAGGCTTCTGCTATATAGATGATGGGGCAGGGAGAAAGACAAAAATTTTACTTGAATTAAGTACAGCTTGCACTACTTTTGTTTGGACCGAGTAAATAAAGCATGAGGGTTCACAACAGAAAACTGGAAGGAATCAAAAGAATAAGCTCATAAGGTTCATCCTCTTGATATGTCTACATTTAGAAAATCTGTACTCTTGACTTCCTCAAGAAAGGAAGAAAGAAAGAAAGAAAGACTAATAAAAATATCTTTCAAATTGTGCAGGGTTATGAGAGTGCTAGGTAAGTGCAAAGTCTGTCTTTGCCAGAGACCATCTGGCTGATTGCACCTGTACAGATGTAAATGTAGATTATTTTTATAATATTTTATAATATTATAAAAAATTATAATATTTATAATATTTTTTATAATATTGTTAATTATCTTACAGATGTAGATTATTTTTCTTCAGCAGGTAAAAATGAGCAATCTGACTTAGGTGATCAACCATCCTGATAAACTAGAGGTTAGAGACAGACTACACTGGGTTTTGAGTTTCTGTTCAGACCTTATTGAGGCCTGGCGACATCAAAAATTAGCAGATGCAGGATTCTTTCCAAAGCAACAGGAAAGCCTCAAATGCAGGCAGGTCCAAGGATGAGATAAGGCTGTAACATATCAGATATTACATAGAGGAAAAGAGGTCCTGAGTGAAGGCAACTATACCACGCCCATAAGGAAAAAAATAATTCAAGAAAACAAACAACAAAGTCTGATAGTAGACAAGGTAAAAATGCAGGTAACAAGCAGAATAAGCCAGGTACAACATCCTCCAAATTAAGATAGCCTCCAGGTATGATAGACTTACATCAACAATAAAGCACAAATCTAGTTTTATTTTTTTAAACAATCTGTATTAGCTCAGAAATGTCATTTTCTCTCCAGAAGAAGAGTTAACAAAAATTAAAGAATGCTTAAAATATTTTCTCTTTGAGACAAATTACAAACTGAAACCATGTAAGCTCCTGTTCCACCTTTGGCTATTATTCAGCTGGAATTCCTTAGTTCTCACAATTCTCCTGTAAGTGTTTCAGCATCTTGATTCTATGTTTCTGTGATTCTATCATCTTAACACGAAATCCACAGGTCCTGCATTCTATACCACTGTTAATCCAGGTTCTTAGGTAAATTTTAGCCAAAACAGTCCTACCATCCACATGGAAACCCTTTTCACTTGCATTTTCAAATGTTCTAAGCGTAGATGAGTTTTCCTAGTGTAAATTAGGACAGAAGATCCACTGTAAACCAGGTTATGGGTCATCTTCTACCCAGCATAATCATTCACACCCTGAAATTCTCGTGGTGGTCATCCCACAGCTTTCTGCTTTTCTTCCTGCTTCCTTAGAATGCAAGGTTCTCAGAGAGTAATCAAGAAATGTGTCACTTTGCTTGAATATTTCATCTGCTAGTTCTATCTGATGCCAACTTATTTTATCAGTCAAGTACGGATACCTGTTTATTCATTTAATGTCTCCCATCATTTTATAGACACTTATACTCACCTACCTTCACACAGTTTTTGTTTTCGAAGTGAGGAATCCTAGCTTGCCTATTTTTTCCTTATATAGAAGCTTTTCTAGCTGTTTATCACCTTCTTGTCCTTCCCTAAGTATCTTCCACTTTCTTTTATGGCAAAAACTAATGAATATGCCTATACAGAATACAGAATAGTGAAATACATGCTATAAATACAATACGAAGAGACACATACACAATACTAGTGAAACTGGGGACAACTTTGTAATGCTATAAGACAGCTAAATTAATAATAATGAATTGCAAATTAATTAATAATAAATTAATAATTTATCTTTTTAAGGTAAAATAAATACACTGTAGATGCTAATTCTGCTCAAAATTAATTCTTACAGAAAACACAGAAAAGTTACTACAGAAAGAAATTGCCCTTGTCAATAAAAATATGGAGAAAATAAAGAATCAAGCAATACAAGAGACGACCTAAAAATCAGCACATCATTCAAACTTCAAGGGTAAATTCAGCGTGGATGCAATATGTCTTCAACAATGAATCTCAGAAATCTGTCTCTTATTTGTATATAACAAAAAACATTTTCTGCTAAATAATGTGACTACTTGGGAGCTCTTTGGAATCAAAAAAAAAAAAAAAAAAAAAAAAAAAAAGCATGGTACCATTTTTTTTTTTAATTTTACTTTACCAGTGAGTAAGCTTGGAAGTGCCCATGTGAATTCTAAGCCAGCAAATAAGTTAACTAAAATATTTTTCAAAAAACATAGAATAATGGACACACTTTCAATAAAGTATTTGATCATAATACCTAACCTTCTCCTAAATACTTAAAATCAGTACCAAGATTTCTGCCTTTACCTACCACTTTAAAAGATATGTTCTTATCTCTAAAAATGAAGAATCATCAGAAATAAGGCTGTTCTAGATCTTAATGATCTGGGTACAACTGCTAACTTATAGAAAGTTTCAAAAGTGGTGTGCTTCTCAAAGCTGTAGCTCTTGAAACCATTAAACAAAGTGTGTTCCAGTTTCCTTGGTTATAGCTTGGAAGCATTTAAAATCTCAAAGGCTTATGAAAATATGCATATGAATGAATACTATAACCTTAAAGCAACTTTCGTGATTTTGTATTTTTTGGGCCTGGCATGTTATATTTTTTAACTCTTAGGCATTCATAACATCTCAAAAAATGGAATAGCTAATTCTGGTCATTTTAAGTCACCCAGGGATGTGACACAGTAAAGTGTGGTACCAAATATAGGCGAGCTGGCTGTGGATGTTCAAGAATAGCTACCCTACGACAGTGCTGCTCTCAGATTAATTAGCCTTACTATTCAGTGTACAGAGACACATGACTAAACTGCTTCTGAGACTCAGGATGAAATCCTTGGAAAGCAACCTGATGACTGCCTTCTTTAGTGATTACAGTGGGGATTTCTCCCTCAGCAGGAACCAAGGGTTTAAAATGCTTTTAATCAATTTTACTATAAAATACCTTCCCAAAACATTAAATATCATTCCCCTGCCCCCATTTATAAGGCTTAATTTCATATAAGATATATCTACAATATTGTTCTTCTAGGGACACAAGAAAGTGATGTCAGGGATTTCATCCAATAACACTATATGAGGAAGAAAATTGAAAAGAAAACCTGTAATATTAAACTTAAAATCTAATGACAACCTGCATGCAAATAACAGAGTCATTCCATAAATGGAAATAACATGTTGTTAAGATCTGAAAAGAAATAGCCTAATAAAGCAAGAGAAACTCAACTACTGGTAGTCACTGTGTATAGGGATATTTCAAGGGGTAAATTTTCAAAGCTGTGCGCAGGGAGTTGCATACATAAATTCCATTAGCAATAATGTGTTCCTCACCTCTCAGCAATATTAACTTTTAAGTGATGCTATAGCTACTGTAGCAATCTTGCATTTATGACAGCATTCATCTGCACACAGTAACTCCTAGACAGGGCTTGTATATAAACTGTACTATTATTTCACTTGCATTTAGTAATGATATATTCAATTTTTATGGACATCTGCTCACAGTTTTCTCTTCTTAAGCTGCATGTTGATATATGATTTTTAATGTAACTGCTAGGTTTAAATAATTACTATTGCTGGATATAATCACTAATTTCCTCATACTGTAAAAGGCAACTTAATATTTCTGCATAGCAGATGTAATACACAGTACTACACAGACCTAAATTATTACAAACAGTGCCAGCAGTTTTCTATACACAGTACTTAAGATAATTATAAAAAATCATCTTCATTACTGCATGCTAGCATTTTTTTAACAGTTTAATTTGGATAGGTTACAAGATACATTCAAATCACACAGATACAATTACTGCAAACCCAAGAAGCTATAAAATGTTCCCCAACAAATCCTTTTGACCCTGTTAATGTCTGTTCCTTGTTAATCTAAGGCAAACATTGTTTGTAGTGTGCATTTGTTATGGAATATGAAAAAAAGAAAGGAAATCCCTTAACAGTTGTTATTGATTCCAGCATTTACTGACTGAAAGTTAAGTGCCGTTTACAAAACAGAACAGATGCAGATGCTGACAAAAAGGTAAACAATTGTTGCATGGCTTACTGCCAGATTCTAAGCCAATATATTAAACTCCAAGTGAAGCACATTTCCCCTATAGATTGCACTTATTGCCACTTCATTTCCTATGTGCTCTGTCTCTCTATTGCTGTGCCTGGCACTAAGCTATTTTCAGTTCTTCGGTGACCCCTGAGGCCTAGTGCTACCTCACATAGCCATTAGTGAAGGGAATTGCATGTGTCTGACATGGCCTGAAACCAATTATTTGATATTTTCTTCAGAATGATGCCCAACTCTGTTGGGAATGAGCAATCATGAAATAATTTACCTCCTGATTTAATTTTTTCCTGCACAAATTAGTTGTAGCTGAGCTAGCTATACACAGCTGCCTGTGACATATCTCTGTCTTATCAAGGTTCTACTTGAAATGATGAAAAAGGGGAGGGGGGAGGAGAGCTGAATAGAATAGGTTGGGGAATCCTGCTTTAAAAAGGCATTGACAAGTTTATCAGATATACTGATCACATCTACTCTCTGCTGATTGAAACTGACAGACCCATAAAGAACTATCAGTGCAGCAAAGGAAACCACACGGATGCAAACTGTTATCAGCCTGTTTAAGGTTTTTTAAACACCTGTCTTACTTTGCAGCTCCTTTTTAGTGCCAGTGAAACCTACAGCTGCCATGGGACGTTGATAAAAAAGCTCATGCAAACAGATTACATGTTGGCTCTATGTCGTGTCCCCCTCCTCCTCCCCTTTTTTTAAATGGTCGCAGATCTGAAGATAGAAAACATTTTTGTATTAGACATCACCATTAACTTATGGCTTTTGTAAATGCTTATACTGTACATCCATACTGTGCACTTGTCAAAAAAATGCAGTGAAGTACGGGATTTCAACTTATGTATAAACATGGTAAGCATGTATAAATTTGCATATATATATAATCAAGAAAGGGTGTCTGTCATAGGAAGAGAGATGTCACTGCCAGCTATTAAACAACCTCTGTGAAGACTACACTAATCTTTTGAAGGAGATTCACTATACATGAAATTTTAATCACATCTACTCCATAATGTCTCCCCAGTTAAATGAAACCAGTTTTCACCTCATCATGAAGGTTGATTCCAACATCAGGTTGCTAGATGCTATATAGCAAAAACCTAAGTCCTTTGTTAACAAGGAGTGTATACATCTGTCAAAATTAAATCTTCAGTTGTAATCATGTTCACTGACCAAATGACACAAGGATAGACCATTGCTGGATACACAGGCTGGAGAGCAAGAACAACAAACTGACGCTAAGTTTATGTAATAGTCTTAAGCAAATCATCTCACCAGTCTGATTCCTTGACAGCATACAGCTATTGCGCTGTTGAACAAGCTGTAGAGAATTCCTCAGGTGCTCTGAGGATGAAGTGCCCTGTAATAATGACTAACCAAAAAAACTTTACACGTGGACACCTATCTCAGCTTGATCTGCTACTACATTGTGCTCCTTAATTTTCCAAAATACATGTATTTTCTAACAAATTAGAACACATCCTGATAATATGCTGCAATTTCTGGTACACAATCACATTGTAAAGAATTCAAAAGTAAACCAATTAATTAGTCTATGAATTAAAACTAATTATTGATGGGTCCTTTTAAGGAATTTTGCAGGTGGTATCCAGTCATTTTCAGATACTTATAGTTATCAGAGTAATGAAGTAGCAGAAATTCTTTAAATTTCTCCTTAGTTAAAATGGTCTGAAAACTTGCAGGTAGCTATTTTTGCAGTTGTATTTGTGGCTTTTTTAGGTATTTTCCTATAACTGACAATTTATTCTTAATTAGTGACTAAAGGTAAATGGTTCTCTTCAGAAAATTGCAGAAATTATCCTATGGCAAAACACTATTCCTTGTAATATTTCTCAGTAGGACTGAAATCACATTCTGGCCTTACCAATGCCAGAAACTGACTCCACGCAATTATTATTATTTTTTAATTGCTGTTGCCTATATAGTGGGCTGAGGGAGTTACTGCACTCCCTAAAGTCTTCACACACACAGGAAACACCAAAGGAGTGTAAAAGAAAGCATAACTGGAGGCGCCTGTAGCAAACTGGAGACACCACCTATTTTGAAAGAGAATAGTTCCTGAAGAATTGTAAGAAGTTCTTCAGTCTTTGCTGGAAGAAAATTATGTACTGCCAGGTACATCAAACTTTTTAACGAATGCTAACTTTGATAGGACTTTTATGTGTTCCCCTGTAAGCTATTTAAAACACTTAGCTGATAAAAACACCTGTAATTTTTATTTTAAATCAGTGTAATTAACATATTTATTTTTAACTGACTTAGGTTTCTTAAATATCTGCAAATACAAAAATGTCTGCTAGCTTTTTTTTTTTTCTATCCTCTGTACTTACACTCACAGTAGAATGCTTGGGTTTCACACAGATAGGTTCATTACAACAGATTTACTCTATTAAAATTAGATTGCTAGGAACTTTCAACCAATCACAAATTTCTATCAAGCGTTCATCATTTCTTTGTGTAGTCTACACTTGATATTATGTATTTCCCTAAATAATAGATTAAAGTGCTTCTGTCACTTTTGCTTTCTTTACTCCTTGGGATTTCCAAGATATAACAGAGGCATATAGTGACAGCTTTTGTTCTAATAGGAGAAAACACTCAGAAAATTACTTATAAAGCTGGAGTCAATACTCGTATTTCTGCTTCCTACCTCTTGATATTTCAAAACCCTATTTAGGCAAAATCACCACAAACTTCTCACAAATACTTTACAAAGAATATAAAAATCAGAAAGAAGTTTAGGCACACAGAAAAAAAAGCAGATATTGCCATTTCTAAACTTCTAGAGAAACATCTTTGGAAATTCACAACCTTTTAATAAATATTTTGTAGAATGGATAGAACATTTTCCATGTTACAAATACAGAATTAGTCATAAATTAATGTAAATGTGCACATATTAGTTCCTCCTCATTGATACTATTACTATAATACCTATACTATACACTATAACACCTCTTTAGATATATGATATATGAGATCTTTATATAACTCCTGTTAACTCAATCAACTTCAGAGAGCCCCCAGTGGTTAGGGGTACTAAAAATCTTGAGAAGGCACCAAATGTTGAATTTCAAATTCAGATGTTGGATTGGGTTACAACAATGTTTATTCTCTAGATAAGACAAGACAGGAATTAGCATTGCCTTGCTATATTCAGCAAATGCAGAGACACATACTATAAAATGACCAAAAGATTTATCAAAACAAAACAAAACAAAAAAACTCAGTAAATACAGCATCCCCTTCATTGAAAATAGAGGGTCTTTTTTAATTTCTAAGCCTAAGTGACCATGAAAAATAGGTTTGTGTTCTAAGTTAGCACAGAACATCCATCCCTTGGACATAACATATCTTCAGTTTAAATAGATGTATTTTTCTGCAAAACAACCTATTGTGGCTAAAATCATTTTGCTCTTTAAAGTTAAATTTTCTCTCTGAATACACATTTTGTGACAGTGTAGGTTCGCTGTCCTGACAAAAAAAACACAGCTAGGAACATCTAATTAGCTTGTGCTTACATGATGGTGGAAATACATGTTGAGAAGCCTCCTCTAATAACTTTCTTTTCAATCAGTAATGCAGGAGCCTCTTTAGAAGACATTTTTGAAGTCTTTTCTGCCATGGTTCTACACATTTTTCTTCACACAGCCATATATTCTGAAGTAAAAGAGAGCCTAGCTTAGTAATTCTCAAATTTTGTCACTTATAATTAAATAGAATACTACAGTATATAAATCTCAGATTGACCCCTGACCATTCACAAAATATCATACTGGAGAGTAAATCACTTTCATCTTTTAAACTTGGGAGGAGAATGCAATAATTAGAGGGCATAGTGAGTTAAATGCTCTCTTCATGCTGAGGAAGAACACCCAGGTGTGCTGAGGGAGCAAAAAGGAAGATAATTAGTTGGTGTTTGCTAATTGTGGACATTTTGAAAGCAAAAATAAAAAAATAAAATAATAATAATAATAATAATAATAATAATAATAATAATAATAATAATAATTTTAAAAAAAAGAAAAAAGACTGGAATTATGTCCCTTTGAACTTCTACAGAATTCAGTAAACAGATTCAAGTTCCTGTTGGCAAAGATGAAGTGACATAACTGCATTAGGACGCAACAGCCTCTAAAAATATGACCCCAAAAACACATCAACTATTTCTGATTTAGTAATATATAACTTTGAAAGAAAAGTTAGCAGTTACTTATCTTGGTAAATAAACAATATGCCAATAAAATCCCAGAATTGGCATCTTTTCAATATGACAGTGGATCAATAATGAGATTTCACTGTCAGTTTTCACATTATGAGCTTAATAAGTAATTTCAACCAACTGCTCTAAAAAGAAGGACTGAATTCAGGCATGCTACCAGCTTTGAAATTCTGTCAGTTCAATTGACATTTCAGTAACTTAGATACTGTTATCTTACCCCCTACTATAAGCTTAACAAGTAACAAGCTTAATGCTTTTGTAATCTTTACAAAAATGTCATTCTCCCACTAGAAACACATTTGTGGTCCTAGGGTATTATGCTCATGTGGCCTTTAAAAGAGTACCTCTTTCTTATTAAAACTTCCACTCTCTACGTTCAAACAGATGGTTTTATTTTCTCCTCAGCTCTACTCATATTTCCATTTAATATAATTGTGCAGTAGAAATCAAATACAATACTTGCAAGGATAAGACATAAATAATATGTGACAAAGAGGCTATGAAACACATTATTTCCTAGATTAAATGCAAAGACATTTATTTTGTTTCCCCTGAGTAATAGGATCTTGTTTTGGCTGTCAAAATTTTATAGGTTTTCCAAGGAACAAAGACAACTGCAGAAATCAGCATCATATCTGTATGTCCGTTGTTTTTCTATTCTAACTCCCTATTATATATCCCTACCCGCACTGTCTGCTCCGTATTTTTTTACTAGGTGGGAATTAAACCTGTTGAATATCTCAGTACTGATTGATTTATGATACAAAAATAGGGATCTCCCTATTTTTAAAGTAAAAAAAATAATGAAGACGTGGATTTTTACTCATTCCGTATATAGGATTTCTGTAATTTTCACTACGATGTCCTCTTCATGTTTTCTGTGAAGGCTATATACCCATAACATAGAAGTACCACAGTTTTAATTGATACATATTTCTTCCCTGTCTTTCACTGAGGGAAACTGCAAGCTTTTTCATTCCACCTGTGTAGAACATTGGGAAGACTGTGGCATAGATCATAGATATAGAGTGGAGTTCAAGGAGTCACTAGCTGTAAAGCCTATTTACATACATGTACCATTCTTCATCAGCAATTGTCCCATCTACTGCTTTATACAGGCCCCCTATAACCTGCTCCTATAAAAGCTGCATTAGCAGGCACTCTGCAGTGACAGAAACAGCAAAAATAGAAGAGAAAAAGAGATGTCAAGAAGGCAGAAATATAATCGAAGTACATCAGCTACTTTTGTCATGCAGAAATAGAAAATGAATTGCAAAAAGAAGGGATGTGCAGTTTATGGTGGGCCTGCTCTAAAAAAATAATAAACAACAAAAAAAAAAAAAAAAGGAAATATAAGGAAGCAAGGAGGTTGAAGTTACAGTTTCTATTACCTGTATTTTTTGTCTTCACAATATCTAAGAGTTGCTATGGTATACATGTAGGTCTTCAAATAATTTAAGGCTTAAATTTATGGAAATGCCTTTAAATGAATTTCATAGAATCCCAGAATGGTTTGTGTTGGAAGGGACCTTAAAGCCCACCCAGTCCCACCCCTGCCATGGGCAGGGATGCCTTCCACCAGCCCAGGCTGCCCCCAGCCCCATCCAGCCTGGCCTTGGGCACTGCCAGGGATGGGGCAGCCACAGCTCCTCTGGTGTCTAATCTAAACCTACCTTTTGGTGAGTCTAAAGCCATTCCTATGTCCTATCCCCACACCCCCTGAAAGAGAGTCCCTCCCCAGCTTTCCTGCAGCCCCCTTTAGGCACTCACAGGCTGCTGTGAAGTCTACACAGGGACTTCTCCAGGCTGAACAACCCCAGCTCCCTCAGCCTGGCTGGAGAGGTGTTCCAGCCCTTGATCATCCTTGTAGACCTTCTCTGGACTCGTTTTAATATTTCCATGGCCTCCTTGTGCTGGGGACCCCAGAGCTGAGCGCAGGGCTCCAGGTGGGGCCTCACTAGAGTAGAGCAGAGGAGGACAATCCCCTCCCTCGCTCTGCTGCCCACGCTGCTGTTGGTGCAGCCCAGGGTACGGGTGGCTTTCTGGGCTGCAAGCACACATCGCTGGCTCCTGGTGAGCTTCTCATCAACCACCACCTAAAGGTCATTCTCCTCAGGACTGCTCTCAATCAATTCTCTGCCCAGCCTGTATTTGTTTTTGGGATTGTCTCAGCCCAGGTGTAGGACCTTGGCATTAGGTTTTTTGGAAAATTCCACAATCATAAATTTCTACAATTAAATTATTATTATTTGTTTAAATATATATATGTATTTCTAAAGCATTTCACCTTTAGTAATAAATTGTAGATATAACTGAAATCTTGCTTACATTAATGTAAAGATCTGGGATATATAATGGACTGGAACTATTGAGGTGGGATGTTAAATGGGACATCTGATGTTAAATGGGTAATCTGTAATCCATATGGGCTACTTTATATTAGTGTGCTTTACAAGCACATCAGAAAGATGCAACAGGATTTTCTGGGAGAGAATAGTAGTAAGGCAAGTGACCACTACATACTATATACTTCTTCCCTTCATCCTAAAACTTCTTACAAGCAAGATTTCATCAATTGACTACACATAAGAAAACAATCTTTCTGAAATCAATTGTCACTACAATGCAAATATTGTAGATTATCTACTATAGCTTGTAATATGGACAGAAATCTTAACAAAGGTGCAAAGTTAACATTAGTTACATGAAATCAAGTCTGGGATTCCTTAATTTCCATATATAAATGTTGAATAAATTACACTAAAGTTATTGAGTCCTAATTATTCCCAGACGTGAACTGATATATTTTTTTTTTCATTATGCAGCCACTTAACCAGCAGGTATCAATGCTATTTCAGGCTTATTTTTGATAGATATGATGAAGATCATACAAGATTACTTGTAGGCAATAATCATGGCTCAAGAGATCACAAACAAACATTAAGTGGAAGGATAAAAGAAAATCTTTAACTAAGGTTCTTCATTTCAAAGGGAGAAAATGATAAACTAGTGGAAATAAAGCCATGTGGACACGAATGTAGAGGAGAAATGAAATTTCTTTAAGTTAAAGGTGCAAACCTTAAAATTTGTATTTCAGCTTAGCTGGAAAGCAAATTGCTGGGAATGCTGAAGAACAAGGGACATCAAAATAAACTGTCCTTACCAAGTCCTTTTATTTAATCCCCCCAAAAAGATCTTTATGGAAAGATCCAAAGCCTGTTTCTCTTCTTGTTCACAACTCTACTATGCAAATGCTGCTCCTCTAAACAACATTCAGTACTTCTACACAAATTCAGATAATACATCAGATTTTTTGTTCCAAAATCACAATTATGTTCCTTAGCAGCTCATGGATATTGAAATGTAATAAATAAAAAACATCATAATTGAAAGCACATTTTGTATCTACCTACTCAATATATTCAAGAAAATGATACTTGAACATATCTTTATAATAGTATCAAGTTGGTTATATTTTGGAGAAAGAAAAGAGAGAGAAAAGAGAAAGGAGGCTTGCTGGACACAAGTAAGATGTTGGTAATATTGAGGTAAAAATGAATATTAAAACACTTCAGTGAAAGTGATTTAATTACTTTATAGCTTATACTTTATAGCCTATCTTCATCACCTTAGTTTACCTTCATTTTTCAATAATATTTTCATAGAAATAAGCAGATACCGATTTTGAAAACCATGCCACATATTGTTTTACATTTTTAAAAAAAATCTCATTTAAGGTTTTAAAGTTATTAATTATTTAAGTATAAAAATGTATTTCCTAGGGGTAAGTGCAAGTTTACTACAAAATTAAAATAATAAGTGAATGAATTTGAACAAGTCAAAATAAAAGAAAACCCAAAGCTCTATATTTAGTTTTAATCATAGGAAATTAAAAAGTAGGCTAATTAATCCACATTAAGTATTTTTTCTCTCTCTCTCTTCATGTACATAAAAAACCCTATATAAATAAAACCAAAGAAAACCTTCCACTAATACATAAAATGTGTATAATGTCACAGTTTTAAAGTTTCTTTGGCTGATGTCTTATCACTTGTAAGAGTAGCTGTTTCTTTATCTAAAAAGAGATGAAGGATTAAGATAGGTCACAAAAGCCTGATTAAACTAGCTTAACATTTTTGTAAACAAAGGAACACAACGAAGTTCAAAAGGTAGAAATACAATCCACATTTAACAGACTTACTTTAAGTAATGAACCAAAATGGAAAATGAAGCAAAAAATCACAGGAGATTAGCTAAAAACCAGCTGTCTGGATGATTCATTACATGCTAATTATGTTAACAAATACATAACTTTTTTTTGTTTTTTTTTTTTTTTAAATACTTAACAGTATGTAAGTTTCTGAAAGAAACATACAATTATTAAGATAGAAATACAATATATATATATATATGTATGTATGTATGTGTGTATATATATTTGGGGGCAGGATAAAGGGAACCTTCCTTGGATATTATTTTACCAAATTCAGAACACTGATGTTGTGGAGAGGGTACACACACCAACAAGGTGGGCCCATGCTAGATAAAAATCAATTACTAATGCCGCCCAGTTAAGAATGCCTGAATTCTGCATGGTTAAAGATATTAAGAGGCACTGATTTACCTAGTAACAGGATGAAGTTAAAACATAACATGAGCTATCTCCACTACAGTTGGCAATTAAAGGTATAAGTTCCAAAATATTTGCCTCTTTTAACATATCAATTTGCAAGCTTACTTCTCAGAGCATTCTTATCCTCAGTCCTGATAAACAGACATGATTTTGTTACAGTAGTTAACAAATAACTCTTCTAATGGAACATGAAAGAAAAAGCATTAATTCCTTACTTCCTAAATAGATTGTTATACATGAAAAATTGTGAAGATTTATAACTCTGTTAAAGACTGTTATAGACTGTCTTTATATTCCTGACAGAAGTAGGTCATCTATATAGTTTTCTGAGGATCTTTTTTTTTTCTTTTTTTTTCCTGTTATTTTCTTTTCTCTCCTATACAGGAGGATCAATTACAGTAGTTTTTAGGAAAAAAATAAAATTCCCGGGGGGGGTGGGGGGGAGAACTAAGTAAATACAAGGTGTTTTTTTCACCTGTGGGATAACAGTCCCCATTGAATACTCTGGATTAAATTATTTTGCTGTTTTGAAACGTGCTGGTTTGGTCGTTCCCAGAGGGCAGAGGCAACATGCATCAAAAAATAAGAAACACACTGGTAGAGCTTTCTTTCAGCTAGGAAAACAAAAACAAATATCCTTCCCCTTCTCCCCTTCCATTCAATGCTCCAGTATGTTTGGCTTTGCTATTTTTTTAGTTTTATTTTTTGATACTCAACAAACTGGGTATCACTGTCAAGCCAACCTATTAAAAGTTGTCTTTTAACTTAAGTTATGTATAAACTCAGCCTTCCACTCTTGACTGTGTGAGGCCAGCAAAGGTGTCCTGGACCTAATCAGTATTTAATAAGAGTTGGAAGCAGGAAAAGCCATTTGACAGTAATAACTTGTCTACAGTTATAAACCTCACAAAACAGTTATTCTATAGATTTTTTTCCAAAATATTTATTTCAATATAAACAGACTAGCGAACACTTTAATTCCAAGGGGAAAATGCCTTCTTCTGAGTTAGCATAGTACAAATCTGGTACAGTCAAACATTTGGAAGAGAGTCTCTTATTAGAAAAGCCTCTTCACATATGAGCTCACATTCAATTACCTACTTAATAATAATTGCTTCAGTAATGATACAAGTATAATTTTTACTTCATTTGATTAATAATTACAACATAATAGACATGGCTTGAAAATTAAATGAGATTAAAAATAAAAATCCTGTATAACTTCCTAGCTCTGACCCCTTACTCTATCCTGTTGGCTAAACTGTTGTCACTAGTTTGGCTGATTCTGCAGAAAACTAGTGAGAGGTTGCAGGTGAATCAATGCATTCCTCCATGCCAACCTCTTGAAGTACAATACTAGGAAATACTATATGGTCAACAGATGAAGAAATGAACATGATAGCCACTAAGAAGACATTTTGAATATTAACTGATATTAAGAAACAATATTTCTAAACACATTTTATAGCTGTACTGTGATTAACCCTGGTGAGCAACTGAGCCCCACAGAGCTGCTGTTCCCTCCCTCTACACAGCAGGATGGGGGTGAGAATCAGAGGGGCCAAAGTGAGAAAACTGGTGGGTTGAGAAAAAGACAGCTTAATAGGTAAAGCGAAAGCTGTGCACACAAGCAAAGCAGAAGGAATTTGTTCCCTCCATCCTATTGACAGGCAGATGTTCAGCCATTTCCAGGCAAGCAAGACTCATCATGCCTAATGGGGACTTGGACAGACAAATGCCATGACTCTAGCCATCACAGAATCACAGAATTATTTCCCTCAGCTTTTCTTGCTGAGCATGATGTTGTATGGTATGGACCATTGCTGGGGTCAGCTGGGGTCAGCTGTTTTGGCTGTGTCCTCCTAGCCTGCTGGCTGACAGGGCAGCATGAGAAACCGCAGAGTAGAGACATTCTTCCTATTATCTAAAATCTAAATCTAATATCTAAATCTACCCTTTTTCAGTTTAAAGCCATTACTCCGTGTCCTATCACTATAATCCCTAATAAAGAACCCGAATCACTCTCCCATCACTGGTTACCCACCTGTCATTTTTTTGGCAGTGAAACCCTCTCATGACTCGTAACCCCACATATAGCTCAAAGATACTCTTCTACTCATTTATTGCATAACTCAGATTTATACTGACACTACTTCTTGTTCCCCACCAACACTCCATCCCATTAATTACATCAGCTTTATCTTGAACTTGTCATCTTTTCACATTATTTCTCTGATTACCTCTTCTTTTTCTTTCATGTGTTCCTCCATATTTCAGTTCCTGTTGAAAAGTTATTTCCGCATTTCTTCCAGTGGAATTTCTAGTTGACTTAGATTAGCATGCAGATTGATTTTAAAACTCACAAGAGTATAATTTTCTTCTGAGCAGACCTGACAGATCATCACCTTCCTGTGTTGGGTTTCCACGGCAATGTTTTGGTAGCAGAGGGGCTGCAGGGGCAGCCTCTATGAGCAGAGCCCAGCAGCTGCCCCATGCCAGAGAGGAGCCAGGTCCAGCTGCTCCACAAGGGACCTGCTGCTGGCCAGAGCTGGGCTGTCAGAGATGCTGGTTGGGCCTCAGAGAGCAGATTGAAGAAAGGGGAAAAAAATCTTCTGTGCTACAGCAGCTGGGAGAGAGGGGTGAGAGCCAGCCCTGCAGCCCCCAGGTGAGTGCAGCAGGAGGGCAGGAGGTGCTCCTGGCAGGCAGGCAGCTGCAGTTCCCCTGCGGCCTGTGCAGGGAGAGGCCCCTGGTGGAGCAGGCTGTCCCCCTGCAGCCCATGGGTCCCACATGGAGCAGATCTCCACGCTGCAGCCCCCCCGTGGGTGGAGGAGCCCCCGGTGGAGCAGGTGGATGTGGCCTGGAGGAGGCTGCGGCCCATGGAGAGCCCCCGCAGGAGCAGGCCCCAGGCCAGAGCTGCAGCCTGTGGAGAGGAGCCCACGCAGGAGCAGGGGTCTGGGGGAGCTGCTGCCCACCCGTGGGGGACCCGTGCTGGAGCAGTTTGCTCCTGGGGGATGGATGGACCCCTTGGGACAGAGCCATGTGGGAGCAGTTCCTGAAGAGCTGCTGCCTGTGGGCAGCCCTTGCAGGTGTTTTAGTTTGCTTTTAGTTCTCACTGCTCTCGTCTGTCATTAGTAGGCAATAAATTACGTTAATTTACCTATATACAATTATGTTATGAAAGTTTCCATGCTGTGTCACTTTTTTGCAGAGCTCTGATTCCCCCCTTTGCAGATTGGCTTGTCATGAATCGCCAATTGGAAAAAAAAAAAAAAAAAAGAAAAAAGGGTAGATGTTATACATTGATAACAGATTAATTTACTGAAGAAATGACCAGGTAGAATTAACTATAACTAACAGCATATTCACAAGAATAGAAACTCTAAATGTTTTTTGTTTGTTTGTTTGTTTGTTGAGAACTAAGATCTGCATAGTAATCTTTTTGCATCACCTCTAGTGTATGAATTTGTCTACTTCATGGTCAGAAAACTTCTAGCAATCAAAATAAAATGTGTAGGGAAAAGACTGATGAGCTTGAAGACCCTTTGTTTTTTTTTAAAATCTGGATTAGATAGTTCTTATTCCATTGTATATTTCAGTAGTTGAAATAAGATGAATTAAAAAAAGAAAAAAAGATTAAGACATGACAACATTATACAGTGAAGCATAAAGGGATTTCTACATAAACATAAGAAATTTTCCACTACTTTAAAACCATTTTTTACCACAATTCTGACATAGTCTATAACTCAATTGCAATAATGCATTTAAAACATAAACCTGTAATTAATAACCTTTGGCCTCTCTCTTCAGAGGAAATAACCAGGTGTATTGAAAAAAAAAAAAAGAAAAAAAAAGGTCATATAATTAAAATAATATCTAACTACAATGAACATAAAATAAGTCTACTAACCCACAGCATGAACTGTTCCTCTATGCTTCTTTGATATCTTGTTTGCCTTAACTATATGCAGAGCATTTTCTTTGAACTGCAGCTCGCAAAGTCTTTCAAGAAGAACCGTTATTTCTTCAGTGATGGTATCCAGATAAGTTTCATTAATAAACTTCAATGATGAAGAAGGATCAATAGTTCCACTTAGTACATAGAAATCTTCTTTTATCATTGTGCACAGTGTGGGTATTGAACTTTGGTAGCCGTGAACGACTTTATCAAAATTTGTTTCACCACAGCTAGACAAAATACAGTTCTGTAGAAGATCACTAACCAGTTTATTCTGCATGTTTTGGTATCTCATTAAGACTTCTGATTCAGGGTAAAGAAACAAAAGTTGCTGTATGCACTGAGTTTTAAACTGTATTTGTTGTTGCAAAGCATTACTATTTGTTTCTTCTTGACTTTGCAGTCTATTTACTAAAAATCGTCGAAGGTGCAATCTCACATCATCCCAGAGAGATTTCATGTCCATAGTTGAATCATCCTCAATGGCATGAATGGAAGATGTAAACTCAAAAGACGTCCCGCTTGGAGTGCAGGGAAATGAGACACCACACTGACTAGAGAGATCCAGAAGGAAGTGAAGTATCATTTCTTCTTGATTTTGCTCATTTTTCAGCAAGCTTTGCTAACAAAAGTAAATCAGACAGTATTTTAGAAATGTTTTGTTAACTTTGGTTAATAAAATTAACAGCTTTGTGCTAGAGTACCAATTATTTCCAATGCTAATTATCTTACCAGCAAATGAGAAAATGAAACAAATTGCTCTATAAACAACAGAAATAACAAAGGCTGTTTTCCAATGAATTTATGCTCCCATCCATCTCTTTGTCTACCTACTCCAGTGAATTTACATTCTTCTTCCCATCTTTCTTACATCCTCAATCCATTTTGTCAATCAGTTCTATCCCACAATTCAAAGGAAAGCCTAGAAAAAACATAGCTCATTAGATAAGCCTTGGCAGATGATACTGTTTGTTCAGGTCCACACAAACATCTTGGAAAGAAAATTATATGAAATTAACACTTACAAGGATAATAAGAGGTTTTGCTCATAAAACCAAGATGGGATTTATAAAATAAAACTCTGTTGCCCTCTGTGTTCTGGTTCAGCAGGCAACTGTGAGAAAGGCTATTCTATTCATTAAATAATCTGCCCATAACTGCCTTGAACTACAAATAAAAACTTAAGAATTGAACAATGGGCTTAGATCATATAGGGCAAAAGAGTAAGAAGCTGCGTATCCTGTCAAATCCAGGTGCAGACTGATACATTAACAGTATGGGAGCCTCAAAATACATCTCAGCTACATAGATCGAGGTAGAAGGAAGACAGTTAACAGAATATCCATGAAGCCACTTGGATACATGTGCAGACTTCACTGCATCTGAAAAGCCTCCCTATTTCATGGACAGGATCTCTGATCTTAGAACTCCTTCAAATCCAAGATGCCAACCAGCAAATAAAAGGTTCTTGTCACACCTCGATGCCTTCTACTTGGCTCACAATGACATAAATGTAAACAGCACTCTGCAGCTTTCTTTGATATGCTTGAGGAATCACTTGGATAAAGAAGTGGCATCCAATATATTAGTAGAAGGCAGGCCCAGAAGCCCCTTGGTCAGTGGATTCCTAAATCTATTTCCTGTCTTGGAGAAAAAATCTTGCCCATTATAAACCCATTTCCCACACCCTCCACATTCTTCCTGCTGCAGGTTGGCTTTGCCTGCATCCCTAGGCTCATCAAAGTTGTATTGAACAGACCCACTCTCAGTCTTCCAGCTGCATGAGAGAACTACAGATTTTGCCATGACAGTCACAAAAAAAAAAAAAAAGAAAAAAAAAAGAAAAAGAGAAATTGCTTGCACATTTGCAAGCCTGAAGTGAATCAGGATATGGAGACCATCTTGCTTGCTCCCTCACCTCCCATCAGTTCTCTCAAAGATCTTCCAACATAGAAAGTGTTGTGGCAAACCGTGTAAGTATAGATTTTTCCTCTCATGTCCTTTATTTGGGTCTCTCCAACCTATAATGCAAGGCTCGTAAGGCAACTTTCAGAAACCTTCTACACTCAGAACTACTGATTTAGTTCTAACTAAACTATTTACAGGAAATAATCAGTTTTATTTCTTTTCTCATTATGAAAGAGAGAAATAAATCTTATTTGAGTATGGTAGTACTTCAATAATTTTGAAATTAAAAAAAAAAAGTTTGTTCTTTCTACTGTAGCAATATTTTATCCATAGATAATTTAAGAAATACAAAAAAGACAACATTTTTGACAAACTTTTCAGTGTGACTTTTTTGCATGCTTTTCAGTCACAGCAATTTTTTATTATCAGAACTTCTTGTATTTTTTCTTAATGACTAAAACTGTTGCACTATTATGGGAGAAAGCAACAATTTAACCTACCTGCCCTTTATTTTAGAGCATTCCATTATGAAAAATAAAAAACTTGTACCACAGTAGGTAATTCTGAACAAAAGAGAGAGCACAATAACCTTCCATATAGGAAAGTCTTAAAAATTGACTAACTAGCTATTTTTCTTCCACTTCACATCTTTATTTCATGGAGCTCCCTATGCAATTTTGTACTTACTAGTAGGAAACATATGTTGTAGACAGAACAATAAAGGAAATTATCAGTCAAGTATCTTCCTATAAAAACATGCATGTAATAGAAATATGTGGAACCAATTAATATCTTAAATAGTGGAAATTAATATGCATATATGTAAGGCTGATTTGATTTCATCTTATTGTCTACTAAAGCATTCTATGAGGTGTTGTGGATGCAAAGACAATGTGTTGAGCTGGTAAACGGAGACTCTAGTCACTAACTGCTGCTAGCATAGTTAGAGTAGCTGGAAAGTCAAGTGCCCACAGATAGACTTATGAATTTAAAGGTTTGTTTTGTTTTGTTTTGTTTTAATGAAGTATGATCAACGATTATATTCTGAAATAAACAGAACAGGAAAAGGTGTCAAACCAGTGATTGTAACTCATGCCTTTACATGATGAATCCAAAATGTCTTCCAACCAAATCCATATGCTGTTTTTTAAGGTTAAACCAAAACATTTTTATTCATGAAAGCCAGTAAGAATTTTAATAGTTTCAAATGCTTTGCAACTTAGACTAAAACGTAAAAAAAAAGGAATTTGCAGATGCCATCTTAGACTTAGTATTCCTCAGAAAAAGTCCCTGAAGTGAACAGTGAAGGTCTGAAAACACAGTATAATCAAGTGTCTTTGAACACTGCCTGTATTGACACAGGCTTTTCTATCTGAAAGTTTATCTTTAAGAAATACTTCAAAAGATGATGACAAAACTATTCAAGAGAAAGAGATCCAAATTAGTGTCTAAAGGTTTTAGAGAAGTGTGAAAAGTTCTCTTATGAGTACAGAAAGTCAGTGATAAAAGTACACAAAAAAAGACTTGCATTCTATCAACTAGACTACTACCTGGTATAGACTACATCCAGTATTGTTAAGGTTTTCTTGAAAGAGATTTGCCATTAGTTTAGGTGGTAGGCAATTTAATGAAGATGTGTCCGTATACAGATTCAGCTATTAAGTATTTAAAACTACAGACTAGTACACAGAATTATGAGATTTCACATAACTGAAGTCTTTTAGGGTTCATGAAGAACCTCTCAGTATTTCCATGAGAGCTTATAACTGCTTGAGAATACCACATTGCATTATTTATTTATTTTAAATTTGTTCCAGAAGCTTAAGAGACAAGTGGAATACCTAACAAAATAAACATACATAATGAGGTATAGTAACAAATAGGGATACTGTCCAGAGGTGGAAAGAAGGGTAATTTTATTGAAGATATATTGTATGATATTTAACTTGTCATTTGTAAGCTTTTAATTAAGTCAACTCAGTAATTAATTCAATGGATGGAAATACACAGTTAAGAAAGGTCAGGCTGTAGTAATCTCATTAATGCTGAATACAACTGAAAACAGTTTAATGCACATGTGTTTATGGAGCTAAGGATGAGTATAACTTCCTACAGATGGACAGATGGTGCTAGTGCAGATGCACATTTCATGTGTAGTCTCATCAAGGCAATAGGCTGGCTTATCTGAGAAGCCACGAGCCTGAAAACAGTTTTGTCCCAGTTCCCAAGCTCCACAGATGTTCGTTCTCCCGATAAGCTGTGCAGTGTTAAGGTTTTGAGGCTTCTCACCCTTCTAAACTGTCTGTTTAGCAGCCTCCCAAAGAGCTGCTCCCAAGGTTTAACAGCCCACAGCCAGACTGTCATGAAGTCTGTAGACTCTTGGGAAGCTGAGAGCTAGAAAGCACGTTTTGCATACGATACATCCAAATTTTTTGCAGAGATGGGGATATTTTGGAGTTTGCCAAACAAATGCCGCCACCTGGTGTTCAGGTATATGGCTTAAAGTGACCCGGGAGAAGGATGAGCACAGGCAACAGACACGGGTAAGTAAGACATCATTGCCATGCCCTCTTCTGAGGGTGTTAAGTAAGGATATAACTGGACTAAGAGAAGTATCAAACAACTCGTAAATCCGTATTCTCTGGGATTCTCCCATTTTGTCTAAATCAAGTCTGACAAGTATCAGTCTGACATCCTTGAGCAGCATGATTATTAACAGCAACACACATACTGATCACCCATGTAAGAAAGGGATTAAATCACTTCCTCACCACATGAACATTAAAGACCTGGTATTCCTAGAAATGACTTCATAATTCGACATATCTTCAATTAAGCAGGGCTATCAGTCATGTAATTCAGTGGATTCAAGTGTGACTGAAAGATCAACAACCAGGTTTATGAATCAAAAACAAAAACAAAACCAACCGACCAAACAAACAAAAAAAACCACAACCCACCAAAAAGAATAATAAATTTTTAAAAAGGAGATTTGATGAAATTTGAGCTTTAGCCAGAAGTTCCATATGAGAAAAATCTCCACTTCTTGTAACCAGGTTTCTTCTGCCAATATGGGATATCTTATCCTAAAGGTGTTCACATCCAATGACAAAATCATGACTAAGAAGTAACCCAGAATAATTCACTGGACAAAGTCTATATTTATTTGTGTTGATACTCGTATATATGTATGTTATATAAACAAGCATTTATGTAGTTTCTATACAAAGTTGAAGGCTGCCATTTATTGAGGTATTATCCTTCATTTATTTAGACAATTCAATTTTCCAGAATTCCACTTCCACGTATTTATTCTAACACTAACTTTTCAGGAAAAATTGGGGTAAAAATCACATCTTTTTTCACAAAAGTGAAACATGACTTCTGGTTGGGTCCAGTTACACAACTTGCAAGAAAAATGGATGTAGCTCCCACATGCTGATTTAGGAAAAAGTAGATATGAAGTTAATGCCTAAACAACACATAAAGCACAACAATCTGTATTAGATGGGATATATTCATACTGATACAAGTGAAGAGAAAGAACTAAAATTAACAGACTGTGTGTAGACAGTAACTTCATATGTTTTCACCTTCAAATGTTTATAAAACAGTATTGGTGATGCTGAACATGTGGAAGTATCAGCAAATTTTTTTAGATCCAAGTTTGTCTAGTTAGGACATGATCAAAAGGAAGCATAAAGCCCTGATGCAGACATAAAATCAGGACTAAGCTTTATGTTAAGTTTTCTGGACTATATTCACAATAGTGAAGACTGAAATAAAGCTAACAGGAAAGAAAACAAACAAACAAACAAACAAACCATAAGCATCATATAATAAACTTTCCCAAACATTAAACTTTGTAGTAAACAATTTTTTACCAGGGTCCTGAGGAACTCCATCAGCTCTCCATGTGGTGTAGATGAAGGTCTGAGAGAAATAAAATTGCAGTTGTTTAGCCACTGAAGGCAGTCATTTGTGCTTTGCAGTATTTCATCAGTACATATTTCATTTACTTCTGATTGCAGGTCTTTAAGACACTGTTCCATGCTATAAAGAAAAAAAAAAAACTTTTAAAAAAAATAAATTAAATTAGTCACACTAAATAAGGCCTGAGTTTCCAGCATTTATATTATAATGTACTTTAAAAAGTTCTCACACAATCTTGTACTTTCCAGTAAAGCAGTTGGTGAATAAGATATTTCTCACCTTAAGAGCTGGTATTTAATTAGCTAAGGAAGATAATATAAGCCGAATTAGCTACCATATACAAAGGTGAATGTATCATTCTGTTCCTTTAGCAATCAGCAGTTGCTTTATAATACATAAGATATTAACAACTTCTTAAAGACCAATTGACACACCACAGAAAAAGCTGAAAAGAATTTTAGTCACTTTTGCTGAGAAAGCAGATCTTTTATTTCCTGTTTTTTGTTATTAGAATACCTGAAAGAAAGTTTGTTTTCAAGGAGCTGATCCACTCTTTAACAGCCCTATTTGTGAAATCATGGTAATATGATATGGTAATTACTGTGATTTCAGTTGCAAAAATCACAAGAACAGCTGATTATCCAAACAGGTTTCATTTCTGTTGGTGTTTCTATTTGGCATCTACATGAAAAGAACAGAAAATAAAAATCCATAAACAGTCTACCTCCACATAATTTCCTACAAAAACACCTTTTCACTATTTCAGAACTACTTATCTTAAAAGTGATGCTTAATGTTTTATCTGATTTCTATTAATAAAATAGTATTGACTATTTATTAAACCTAGGCAGACCTAGGTTTAATAGTAACAAAGCCAACACTAAGACCAAATTTTGGTATATGGCCACGCAAAGCAATTCTCACTATTCCTTTAATTTTATTCCGGAGTATATTTGTTAAATTGTTTATGTTCTTACATAATGGATGTAAGGTTTGATGCAAGTTAAAGTTTAGTTCTTTCTGTTAGTGGAGTTAAAGATCTAGATGACACCCAGCTAGCTCTTTACAGATACTTCAGTGGCTGATACTTTTGATCATGTTAGTTTCTGTTTTCATGACATCAGCCAAACAACAAGAAAGCCTATTGTACTGACTCTTTGTTTTATATAGATGAAGTATGTTTGTTTTTCTTTACCTGCTCTCTAACATTTACAAACTAATATGTTTGGCAAAGTAGACAAGAAGACTAGAAAAGAGAAGAGAAGAAAATGAGGGTAGAAGGAGAGGAAAGAAAAGAAACTGAATATCAAAGTGTGTAACAAGGTAAAGTGTATTACAAGTAGTGGCAAAAATACCAGCTTTTCCAAAACACATGCAATGAAACACTTTAAATTAGTAACCTCGAGTACAGTATGGATATTTTTTTCTGCATTACTCCTCTGTACAGAAAGATTAATTTAACAAATGTTTATAAAACATGTAATCTGCTTTAGATATGAAGAAATAACAAATCTCAAACACTACTAACCTATACAAATTTGTAGCAAGTGGTGAAACTGATGATGAAAAGCCATTTTGCTTATTGCCCACTGACTACATTTTGTCAATTGATGGTGCCTATAGTACCGCGGAAGAAGAATTTATTTGTTTTTGTTTGTTTGTTTCTACTGGATTTTCTCCTTTACTGAGTGATTTGCATTTTATTTCTTTTACAGATATTATGCAATGTACCCTAAACTCCTTCTAGTTGTCTCATTCTGATCAATAATGATAAAATAAATCACTATCATCCATACCTTTGGCAACAGTCTGTTAATTTGAATTTACATTTTAGAAAATCAAAGGAAAACAAAAAGCAAATGATCACACCAAATTATGTGCTGGGTTTTCCTTTTACTTTTAAGTAGCCTGCAACAAATATAATGTATTTTGTTCTCAGAATGCCATGAAGACATCAGTGATGATAAATATCATTTTGTGCCTTGTTTCTTTCAAATAGTCATAGAAAATAACAAGCTGCAAAAGTAAAATGTATCAATGGTAAAAAGAATGTAAGGACTACTCTGTACTGTAACTTAAGTGCAGAGTGCCTATGACATTTTGAAAGGGGAAAAAAAATAAATTAAATGTTTCCAAAACAAAGATTACTATAAAATTTACCTAAGTTACTTATTTTAAGTTTACTTACTTTAAAACTTAAAAATATGTGGGTCATTTTGAACAGCTTCTTACTTCCCTATATTTAATTGTATTTAATAACAATTACGGATAGATTAGTTTCATGCTTAAAAGGCATGATAAACCAGTCAAAGTGTATTTTACTTACATGAAGACACTGCATTTTACAGCTGCATTATCTTAAAGAAACAAATGCAGTAAGTTGAACGAATGGAAAAATATATTACAACCTGTAAAATATTATGAATACATGGGTGGTCTATACACCTCTCTCCATAAAATTGAAGTGGAAGTCTTTTCAAGACTTTTCTGAGCATCAGTGAGCTCAGAATGATGTGCACTGAAATGAGCATCGGCTCATTGTCACAGGACCTTATCAGGAGCACAAAGGACTTCCACTGATAAAACAATCTTTCTCTGCCTGTGGCACAGTCAGGTTCCTGGTGGGACAGCCCAGCCATGAATGCTGATTCGAAACTTGATGAAAGATTGGTATGTATCTTTTTAACTTGAGAAACCTGTTCTTTGGAGTATGAAACAATATGCCATGACTCCAGGAACACAAGCTACAGCTTTTATTGTGGTATGCTGATGTGCCTCATTCAGCCATACCCAACAGATAACAGCACTGGGCATTGTAATAGGGACCACTGCTCTTAGCCTCTGCCAGTCTGCTTCAATTAGGAACCAGCTTTCACACTCATCTTCGACATCTGAATTGGTGTGCAAGTCAATAAAACACAAACCACGGACAAGCCACAGCCTTCGCAGGAATAGATATTCCAGCTATTTGTCCCAACACTGATAAGGGGATTAGGAGGATACATTTCAGTGGACCTTCCTGTAGGTACCAATCATGACAATTCTATTAATTCTGTTTAATCCTTTTATCTCAGTAAGATAAAAGTGTTATTTGTACTAAAACTGTTTTCCACTAAATAAAATATTTTCATACTGTTTACTTACAACATACTGTTATAAATGAAGATACAACTCCATCTGAATTTAGTAATATTTATAAAAGGCAAGTAAACAGCGCTAGGTGCGTGGAGAGTCCATGCTCTACCAACATGCACACCCAACTGTCGAACTTCCTAAATATATATAGAGCATTGCTTTTACGTATTCATAAGAAACCCGAGTACGCCTATACGTATGTATAACTTATCCCCACTTCGTATCATAATTCTCTTGGTAGTAGTCATTGGGGTTTGTGGGGATGAAGGCCCCATCACTGCTAGCAACCTTTTGTTCCTGGATCCCGTCCAGACCGTAGGAGCAGCTTCAACTGCCTCCCTTTTCTTCTGCACATGCTCTGCCCTCCACAAGGTTCCCGAAAGCAACAAAACATGATTGACACCAACCCACGGGAGGCCAACTTTGCCCACATTTCGTTAACCCTTGAAACCACACTAAAAATATGATTATCAACAAATTTTAATGGTTCCAACCAGCAAACGCCCAGCAACTTCCATGCTTTGACGGCTGGAGAACAAGCAACCCCAGACTGCATGGCGTCTCCTGAATCGCCCTTCTGTGTTCCCTCTAAACTCTTTATATTCCTGATGGCCTCATCGTTAAGAGTCTGATGTTAACACCAATCATGGGGCTTGTCGACCCCCATGGCCACACTCCCACATCTCCCCCTTCTTTATTAACATCAACCATCTTCTTGACACTAATTATTACTCCATATATCACAATACTGTAGTTAAACGTGATATCAAAAATATTGCTATTTCTCACTTTTATGAGTTTTGTCAACATATACTATTATTTAGGATTACTCCTTTATATTAATTAAATTATTAAATAAAATATTTAGGTTTTTGTTTACCTCTGAAAAAAAAAACTCTTTTTGTGCATCATCTGAGTTTAGAAAGCAGTTATTTTAAATAAAATACTTCCTCCGAATTATAATTATCCTTACAGTATATAAAACTTTATAATTTTGTATTTGTGTAGAAAAGTCTGTTTTCCAAGTTTGCTGAAGTTTCAAAAGCTCTACACAAAAGATATGATCTTGATGTCAAAAATATGCTCAAGGTATGTAATGAATTGTATTCTTACAATCACAAACAAGTACAATCACAAATGGCTATTTAAAATCCTATATACATTTTTTTCCCAAGTAATCCTTTTTCAGTAAAGGTTCAATGAAATTATATTTTAGTAAGTTCACTGCACTAAACAAGCTCAGTTTTTTGAACAAACTGAGGCATCAGTCCAGATGATATCAATAGACACTCTGTATGCAACAACAGGACCATAAGTTGTCTTAAAAACATGTGTGGTCAATGGAAAAAATACAGCCATGTCTATGTGCAACCCCATCTGAATCAGGTAGACAAGATCTGGAAGACAACAGGGAAATCAGACGTAGCTCTGTACATAATTTTTTTTTTCCCCTGATTACCATTGTTAACTGGGTCTTTGTTCCATATGTTGTTTTTTTTTTTTTTTTTTTTTAGTTATTATTATAATCATTATTATTTGTTTGTATGTTTGTTTGTTTAGAATAATCTCTGAAGCATTTAACCTTACCGATAAGGAAAGGAATCCAATTCATGTTTCAAGTGAACAGGTACCAAAGCTAAGATTTTGCTGGAACTAACCAGAAAGTACTTAATTCTTCCATTGGAATTCAGCCTATTGGTACTACATTAGAATAACTGTGCATGGTCAGTCAGAATTTCTGCATATGTGTGGCAGTGGTCACTAGGAGATGTCAAAGAAAAATTAAAACAAAGCAAACCAGAAAAAAAAAAGTTAATATTTCTCAGAATATTTTCATCATTCTCAGCAGTTTGTGACACAAGGATTTAAATCAGATAGTGTCTTAGCATTTAACAGGCCTCAATTAGTTTTTCTTCCATGAAAGCTTCCACTTGTGTTTCATCCTATGGAACTGTTCATACACAAAATGAAAAATAAAATAAAATTAAAACAAACAAACAAAAACACAAACAAAAACAAACACACAAACAAACAAAACCCACAAAACAGCCACAAAACTACTAAATACAGTATAAAAGTAAATGAAAAAAAACTTAACCTAACTCTGTAGCAAAGCAGTCTGAAAATTATGGATTTTTATGAAATTGACTGATTTTTCAAGAAAGTTCTTGAAAAGTTTTTTGTTCTTGAAAGTTTTTTCAGTTCCACTTGAGAAACATCTTGAGCCTCCATGAGTACATCAATGTTTGCAGCTAGAATTACCAATATGCTATTATGCCAGTGAAAATGTGATCACACTGAAATAGATTCTCCTTCTTACAACTGATGGTGTTTTTTTCTTTTGTTTTGTTAGTTTTGCTGTTTTAATTTTTACAAATAAAGCTAGATTGTCTTGTGCTACCTGTGTCCACATTAAGAGTGCTTTTCTGGAGTACCATTTGTAAGTATTCACACTGTACAGAGACAATCTTGACTTGAGAACTCCTATGTCCTTCTATTTATTAAGTTAATAACTGTTTTTAGGAATAACCTAACCATGTGGAGAGACCGCTTTTGATATGACTGCATCAGCAGACAAACTGAGGGACTGTTCAGTTACAAACCAAGTACTATAATGGAACTGGTAGTGTATGCACTGCCACACTGATAAAACATTTTGAGAAACATAGCATCAAAATGAGGTTTGCTGTCTCCATGAATCATTCTCCATTGCCTAAGATGACTACAACTAAGCTGAAGGATGATCTTCTAACTCCTTTCAATTCCTAAAGAGCACTGTTTCAATTTATTTCATGTAGAATATGGAACAGACATAAAATGACAATGAGATTGCTTAAATTTAAACTGCTAAGCTATAACTGAAATAATCTTTAAACCTCATGTTACTTAAGCTTAAAAGCCTCATATGCATCCAGATCTGCTGTTAGAATGCTAGAATGTTTACGTGTCTTTTATTAAGAACAGATAGGTTGTTTTAACATTAATGAAATAATTGTTTCTACTGTCTTCTGAAGGCAGAAACGCTAACTGTATACTAGTTTAAGATCATCATTTATATTCCTGGGAAAGTTTGACTGCTAGCTTACAGGTCATTTCATGTAATGTGAATCATACCATTTGGAAATCTGTGTCAGAGGACCTGCCATATACTTTGAGAGTAAGAGATCTTTGAAAGAAACTTTTAGCAGTGTAATTCCCACATGCATTTTACTCGTACCTTTTCTAGAGAGAAAGCTACCAAGAAAGTAAGAAGCAGCTATCTCGAACTCAGGGATCACACGCAGAGACAACACAAGCTGAAAAGGAATAAAATTACATCCTTGTCGTAGTTCAATTACTCCTTCCTACAAATTACAATAGGGCAGTGGTTAGACAGAAACTTGTCACAAGGATTTTACTAACATTGTTCCGGTATCTTAATAAGAGCTAAATTTTCTGTTAAATACTATATAAATGTAGAGCAAGCAGATTACATATACAAGTATCATGGTTTTCTTTCTTTCTTTTTTTCTTTTTTTTTTTTTTTTGAAAAATATTCAATCCAAGTGTCCATTACCAATGTTTTTCCTGTCATGTTGGCTGTAGTAAAACTCTTGTGAATATTCAACCGCTACTTGGGATTTTGGATGGAGATTCCAAGACTTTGCCAATTCTTTTGAGTGAGTGAGTGTAGCTCCTACCTGAAAATTCCAGAAAGGAACAAGCCACAGTTTTCTTCAAAATAAAATAAAGAATAAAAATAGAGGGAAAGATAACTCTTGCAGCACATCTCAATGAAAAATACACAAGCCCTTGCATACTGCAATTGTGAAATGGAAAAATGTAATGAGACAGCAGTGCTTGTCTGAAACTCCTGCTTCTTTGCTGTGAAGTGTTAATGGTGGGAAGTATTTCTATGCACATCAGCAAAGTCGTAAACAACATCCAAGAGAACTGGAAAGTGTCATACTAGCACCCTGGTTAAGGAACTTTCGAAATAATCCTGAAGTCTGCAGGTTAAGCATCCTGTCCTGATTATAACAACTTACTCATGCCCTGAATATAATTTATATGAACAGTTATGGGACAAAATGCAATGCTGTAAGTACTTATTAGTCTTGACCTCACTGGAGCCCTTGAAAAAAGACCTTCAGCAAAATCCCAGATGACTGATTTACTGTTAATTAGACAGAGGGTCAGCTTGAAGTTTATCAGACTGAAGTCAAATCAAGCCTCTGCAAAAAGCCCTAGAAAGACACGGTCTCCAGTGTATCACAGAAATATAATTATTAGTAAATAATTTTGCTGAAACCTGAGTAATTCTTCTGTTGAAGAAGACCTAGAATACTTTACAATTCCCTACAGCCTCATAGCATCTGTTGGCACTTTATTGCCACTAAAAAGCAGACAACCACCCACTGAAGTGACAACAGTTCACATGCACGTGTATGCACACTCACACAAATCACGAACTGCTAAAGAGCCTACAAAGTTTGCAATCACATTTAAGCTATGCAAGCTTGCCTTGCTTTCAAACACTATGCCTTATTTTCTGCTTAGTAGTAGTAAATATCAGTCAAAAGTTTAGTTCTATGAATTACTCATAAATTAACTGTTATGAACTCTTAGGCGTCTATACTAGAAGACAAAAAGTCTAGCAACTCAGTGTTGAGAAACAAAGAAAGTCAAAGCAAATGTGAGGGGAAATACTGGAGACAAACGGCAGTCCTAATGAAATTATGAATACAGCTTCATGTTTTAGAATAACCTGACACTACCACTGCACTTAAAACTGGGCAGCAATGACAATGACTTTGAGAGTTCATATTCACCTCCCTCTGTAAACTACTGTAAAAATAAAGTTTTCATTCAAGTGTAATAAGAGCTCTGCTATATAACAGTGAATGAATGAACCACTTATTGCCTTAAAACTTAGAAATAAAACAATTTCCCACAGATGCCTTTTTTTTTTTTTTTTTTCCCTTTGTTATAGTGTCAAATAGAATTGGTACAATTCAAAAATACAGAAAGTAATTCAAGAGCTGGAAAGCATATCTGATTTGTTGTGTCACACAATTTTATAAAAGCTGTTCAGTTGGAAGGCAATAAATGAGCATTCAAGTGATTTACACACTTTTGGATCATAATTTTTTACACAATGTTTTATTTTTAAAAATATATATATGCTGTATACTATTATGTTTATTCTCTGTGGTATAATAAAATCATAAATCTATCTGATGAAAAATAGATTGTATTCCAATTGTATCACTGTAGCACATAGAGCTGCTCTTATCATACCACTTACAAAGATCAATGGTAACCTGAAAATGATTTCATTCCATGCTACCTCTAATATATTAGCAATAAAGGACTGTTTTTAATTTAAAAGTCACATCAGCTGCTGTCCATCTTCTTTTAAACTCCTCTCGATTTCTGAGACTGACATATTACAGGAGCAAAATATCACCTGGTAGCGACAGGGTTTTCTGACTTTTCCTGAGAAAATTAGTTGAAAAACTAGCTTAAGTGTCAATTCAACAGAAATGCAAAGCTTTTCCTGACATGTTTCCTGTGCTACCACACCCTAATCAAATTGCCTCCTCTCCCTGCAGACCTTAGGACTGAAACTATGAGAGGGGGATTCTTAAAAATGCTTAGATAGTTCCACTGTGATGATGTTAATGTAAAATATAACATAAAAAGTTCGCTGATGGTACTATTAAAAGGAGCAGTCAGCTGGCCTCTTCTCCCACAGCCAAAAGATTTCTCAGCCAGCAGTACATATTTGACACATATTTAAAACCACAAACAAAAACAGTAGTAAGGCATGTGTTCATTTTGACAATAATCACTCTAACCCTTAGGCTGACTTTGCATAACAATGACAAATGCAGTGTTATCTGGTAGCTGAAGAGGTGACAATATCTGGTTTACACATTTGTTAAATATACTGGTGCTGTTTTTTCCAGATACGTAACACCATATACCAAACACACCTTTGACTATTTTATGACATCAAACAAAGTAAGCAAGCGTCAGCATTTCACTACCATCAAAAGCTGGAAAATTGTAATTGAAATTGCACTGTGCAGTGGTCCACAACTCAAAACATATTTCCCAGATCTTCAGTAACATTGTTGCCTCTGGGTAGCTACTACCAAAACATCTGTAGTCACTAAGATTTTAAGCAAAATTTTGAAAAGTGAGATATTGATAATATTAATAATTTTAATAATAAACCTTTAAAAAATCTCAGCTTGGCATAACGAATATAGCAGTAATTCAGAGATGACCTAAATCAGTTTTCAGTGACGTATAGCAAAGATTTATCTCCATTATTCAGGAAGCTGTTTGGTAGCAGACAAAGACTTCTCACAAATGTGGCCTTCATTAAAATTACATGATCAAAACCCAAGTGAAGGACATTCTTTGAAGGCATGACTCTACAACATGCTTTGCTATCTAAAGGCAAACATTGTCAAAATTTAACACAAGATGATGGTTCTTGTTATATGAATGTGTAAAGGACACTCAATCTATTTGCATAAGAGCATCTTTCACAATATTTAAAATACTTCAGAACACATTTTTAAAGCACTGATTTTTGTGAACTAGTATGTAGCAAAGAAATGGACAATGAAATAAATTGCAAACCAAATGCTAGTTAGAAAATCTGGTATTGCAGCATAAACGTAATTGAAATAGGTAAAATAATTTTATAAGAAATATTTGTACTAACTTGGTCTGTCTACTTTCATTAGAACTGTTTAAAGGACACCATGGGTTCAAATTTTACTTTTTTTGTAAAATTCTGCAGCTCTCAGTGAATAAAAATTCTTTTAGTTATAGAAAATACAACTGCAATAGAAATAGATGGTATTTTTCTTCCGCAATCACAACTACTGCAGTAATTCCCAAAATTAAGATGATTCATATGTTAAAAGTACCATGCAGAGAAACACCAGAGCACAAATATTAAATGTCATTAAAATGTGTTAAATGCTCAAGCAGTAATGGTGAATTACTATGGAAATAATATTAACCTACAGCAAGAAAAGAAATAAGTCAAAAGGTGTATTTCTTCCTAAGCTTAATGACTTTCACTAACATTTTGAATACAAATAAAACTCCCTTTACCTGGAAGAATTCTTCTTTATTTTTTCATCAATATCGTTAAGGACTTGTTGAAACTCTGATTCTCCAGGAAGGACATTTAACAAACAGTCCAAATTGGAAGAATCAAGAGAATACTCTCCTCCCCACTCCATATTCAGAATCTGTAAAATAAAATATAAATACATGAAAATAGTTAAATAAGGAAAAAATCAGACTAAGTATCAACATATACGAGGTGTTGAAATAATGAAATACATATGTTAATACTGGAAGCATTTGTGTAGGAAATTATAAAATGAGTGTTGAATAGCACACCTTCTGCCTGCTTCTCAGTACAGTTCTATAGAGAGGTATACCTGTAAAAAAGATATAAATTTAATATCTCACATTTTTCATTAAAAAAAAACACAGTTATTTTATCTCATTCGGAGTCGTACCTTTGTTTTCTGGAATTAAAGCACATCATCACAGCTAACTAGAACCTAAAAAAAATCAGCTCAAAACACTTCAGTGTACCTGAAAACAAGAGACATCAAGATTTTGAGATGTCTTTCTCAGTGACTTAATTGATACCTATTTTGCCAAAACCTAAGTCAAATCCACTGGTTTACTCAAACAAAATAAGACACTAAATCCCAGGAGTCTCTACACCATAAGCAAAGCACTAGCAGAGTGCTGCTGTTTTTTGAGAAATAATGAAATTGATTTTACAACTAGTGATGACTTAGTACTAAAATTAAAGAAAAATTACTTAAAATTGGAAAGTTCTTAATAACTAGTCTTTTTAATGTCTACTATTTATTAATACTACTCATAAGCAGTAACTTAAGGCACAGATGTTATTATTCAGACATGCGCAATATCTGGGCAACAAATTATGATGAATTAACCATTCACCATTTTTCTTACAAGCAATAAAAGTTTATGAAACAAGCACTATGTTGGCCAACAAAGATTATTTTAATATTTTAGACTACAAACTGTAATAACAGAAAATGCATATGTAATTTTCCAAACAATGAAATCTTGAATGATCAGAATTAGCTTTATTTACATTGTAAGCCTAATTTAGGTTATGGAAAACACCACATAATTACCACTGTGATTGTGGTTCATATTATCTTTTGGATAGTGACTCACTATATTTTCACTAAAAATATGCTTGCTGTACCAGCAAACCTTATTGAAAAACAGATCACGATTGCCTACTCTGCCAGTATTCAAATGCAAACCCATCAAGACTGATACTTTTTCCTCAAATACTGTTTCTTCGTACTTAAGATCTGTGAAGGACTAAACTCTTAACTGAGCAGAAAGTTGCCCAGTTCTTATATGAATCTTAATAGTGATGGCATGAATACCACTTTTTAACCCCTGTTGCTGCCAGCAGATAATATTTGTTTTTCTTTCCTTTTTTTTTTTTTTCCCCAAGGAAATTCTTCTAGCCACATTTGGGGAATTTACCTAGCATCACTACTGTAAAAATAAACTGATGGATTCTAAGTGAACATTCTACAAACATCTGCTCCAAAATACACATCACATTAAGACTGAAGATCAAGATTGTATGTTTGGTCAAATATGAGTACAAATTATAAATAGCAAAACTGCCCATTTCTTCAGCAGAAGTGTCACTGATTCTGGCTTTGGTCTTTCAAAAAGAAAAGTTAATGCCTGAAGGTCCTGTAGAGCCTATTATCTTGCACATCTGAATGAACAGTATAAAACACATAGAGCCAAGAAATATTTATTATATCATTATCTTAAATTCTCAGAAGCTAAAGAATACCCCTTCACAAATAAAAATTCGAAGACTTCTCAACATTTTGGAATGTAGCTGAAACTCAGTCACCCTTCTGGTTAAAATGTCTGGATGTAAACCAAATGCATCATGTAATACATCGAGGGAGGATCGGTCTTTGAACATAAGACTCAAAGTATCTTAACAGATGTTGCTGTAATTAAAGACACTGTAATTAAAAGTAGAAGTTAAAAAGCACTCTCCCAAATGCTGAAAAACTTCAGTCAGCCATTCTGGAAAAAAACAGTGGGCCAAACTAAGTTGCTCAACAAATGCAAAAAGATTAAACAGTGCTTTATGAAACAGAGATGAAATAAATACTGAAAATAAAGTTGTTTACTTGTATATGATACTATTTATATTCAGACATGGTCACACAAATCCATTCCCTTTTCTCTTAAGAATTACTTCAGAGTTTATACAGAATGTGACACTAACTCTATTCAACACCTATAAATGAAACCCATCTTTTATTGAATTACTCTTCCAGAACAGTCAAAGATCGGTGTAAAATGTACTGTATAATAGATACATATAATGGAAAAAAACATGCGTTTGAATGATTCAAAGTTTTCATAAAATAGCTGTGCAATCAAAATTTAATATTTTTTCCTTATTTTTTTTCCTTTCATGGCAGCCAAAATAAGCTTGTGTTTCACAGAAAAATACCAGCACAGTTTACAGACCACTTACTGTTTAAAAAATTCATCATATGAAAAAAATCACCTTGTAAACACGACAGCCTAGTTTTCACATATGCATTTCTGTAAGGCTTCTATGTCATACTTTCCCAGTTCGCTTGTCAAAACAAGGTAATTATTTTTCTCAGTCTTGGTTTATGGTGAAAAAAGAAGCATTTGATTAACCAATTTCCAAATACTGTTTTACATGGTCAACAGCAACTCCTTCATACAAAAATCTAAATATTTCTGTAATACAAGACTATCACAAGAAGAAGCAAAAAGCAAAGTAAAAACGTTGCAAAAGGAGTGCCTAAGTACCTCAAGACATGAAATGATTCAGATTGAGCAGGGACTCCACTGTTCCTTGAGTGCCCTGGTGCGCCCAGCTAAAGGAGACCAGCACCTGCTCCACCAAAGGGATAACCAAAGGGTTATCCCTTTCTGTCCCCTTCTCTTGGGGAATTTGTGGCTGCTCCCTGACAGCCAGTATGGCAAAACCCTCCTGAGATGGTGGAATAGTGATTTTTGTTAAGACAAGAACCTGTGTCTTCAGCTTTTTATTATTTGTAAAGTTACGGGGGAAAAAATGTCTTTCATATTCCAAATTATTTCAAAGCATTTTAGTCTTGTAATAATGCACTGCTTCTGCAAATGTAATTAACTTAATAATAGCTCTTATGCTGCATAAATAGGATCATTCTATAGGTTTTGTATTAACTATTACAGGGAAATATTATGTGTTCCAAGGCAATCAATCTTACGGAACTGGATTCACATGTAGCTCAACTGTAAGAGCTACAGTTCTTTTTCAAAATATATTAGAGGGTCACCAATCACCATTTAAATGAGGTAACTGTCACTCTCTTTTGGTAGCTACTCAGGAAACGTAACCTACGTACAGTGTAGCTCAACAAGAAACAGCTTTCAGGTCTCTTATTTTAACCCACCTCTAATTTTAAATTTAATATTTAAATATTTTTATTTTTAGTACCAACATGATTTAACTTCACTATAACAATGTGGCACCTCTAACAAACTGAACATTAAGAGTTGATTTTTACCAGGAACAATGCATTTGAAAAAACATTATGGAAGATTCAGGTTGATGTGACAGACAGATATATATACATATTTTTTTCCAATTCATGCAGTGTTAGCCACTTTTTTTTTTTTTTTAACCACTTCAGGAGCATTTTTCATTGCTTTGTGTGAGTTTCTTATTTCAGTGTGGATGAAAAGGAAGCAATCTTTTCATAGAAGTCCTAAATAAAATGATAATTAGTTCAAATCAGGTATTTTCTCATTCTGATAGAACAACTCAATAAGCATTATTGTTGTGAAAACTCTTCCATTACAGAAATACATGGAAATTTGAAGGAATTTCTAGGATTAATTTGTAGTTTGTAATGATTATATTTACTGTAATAAACATTTGTTCTCAGACAAATAGTTTGTCAACAGCACATGGACCTAAAACTTGATTTTTTTACAGGCATTTTCACTAAATGTATATACATGTACAGTATACCTGTATACATGCCTAAATCACAATATCTAACTATAGATTTATAGTCTAACATACTGTAAAATAGATATGCAGCTATAGATCTCCCAGTCCCAGAATAAATCCCATTCTTTTTAAATATAAATCATTAGTCTTTCATTACACTTGGTAAAACATTACTAAATAAGTCACTTTAACAGCACAGAAATCCTTTCCAACATTTCTAGCAATTTTGTAAGTGTTGACAGAACTATTTATTGATAAATATTCAGTACTGTTACTCCTTAGTTTCTCTACAGCACTTCAGGCAGTTAAGATTCTTGTTTTGATTTCAGTGGGTTTCAGATATCACTGGACAGAATCAAACATCAAGAGGGTCAGGCAAATTTTTTGTTATAGTTACACATGACCTGCAGGGTAAAAAAAAATAAATCTAAATACAAATTTAAAGTTCTGTTGGCCTGGGATCTCCTCTGAATCAATTGCCTAGTGTAATGGAAAATTAATTAGCTGGGTCCTTTAGGCCCTTTTGAGAAAAACATAAAAATAGTACCTATGTATTAAAGAAAATCAGAGCAGAACTGAAGCACTATTTGTAGAGGCAGACATGGTGTTTGGTCACACTCTGTTAATCCTCCAAGTAAACTTTAAACCTTCTTGTGTTTTCACAAGAAACCTTGAATACATCTATGCAACCTCTGCTTAAACTAAGAAGTTTTAGGAACTACACCATTTCACAAAATAAAGATCCGAAGAGAGACTGGCCCATTGCCTTTGAGCATCCAGCTGAGCCAATTGAACAGTGGGTCTTCAGAGAGAAAACAAAACTAACCATCAAGGTTTCAATAAAATCCAGAGGTAGGCTTCTCTACACACACTAGTGTGTATGAAATAATGTAAACCTTAGCCTACTACTTAAACATTGGCAGATATGTAATGGAGCCAACTATTTGTGGGCCGTCACACCAAGTAAATGATTCATACTCTGATAAAAGGTCTGAAGTCCCTGTGTTGATATGCTGGTAAGGCCAGAACACGACACAATATATAACAGATTTATTTAAGCAGACTGAAAATTAACAACTGTAATTAAATGAATTTCAAATAACTTTAACATGAGTAGTTTGACAAAGATAGAGAATTAAATACCAAGTTTATGTTTAATAGTGGAAGGATAAGAAAAAAAAAGTCTTAAATTTGGTTATGATAATTTACCTTTGTGGGTTACTATGGAAAAAATATTTTGATTGTATCATAATTTTGGTTATTTACCACAACCAGCACAAATGTATAGACAAAACCCTTCAGTGAAAAAAAAAATTAAAAAAAATCAAACAAACAAAAAGTAACAATAACAAAACCAAAAACAACAAACAACTGGTAGGCTGCTATTGCTTTATTAAAACCAGTGATTTTTAAACCAAGCTTTGTGTAAGCTGAATATTCTACAACTCTGCCATTTGGTCTTTAAAAAGTCAGTCAAGAATTAAACAAGAAATCAACACCTGTCATGAATTTCATTCAGTTAATGTCCATTAACATATAAATATTTAGAAACTACTACTATTATAAACATACCCATTTAGCAACATGTTTTTCAAAATATAACACCCTGCACTTCAGCACAAAATTCTTTGCCTAAATGCAACCTAAGGACCATGGTAATCAACCTTTCTGGACTGTTACAGACAATCTAGATATTTGAAAGCTTACTTTCATGTTATGTGATTTTATCCACATATCCAGGAAAATAAAATAAAATTATTACTGTTAACATTACTTTAAAAAGAGGACGTCAATGTACCAGTGATTTGTAAATGCGGACATTTCAAAGTGCAGCACTATATACATACAGAGCTAGCCAAATATTTTTTTTTATTATTTTTTGATAGTGCTTATCTTACAGTTGATATCTTTTTATTGCTCTAACATCTCTGTGAAACTAGAGGGGATGAGAGAATTGACAAGATTTTTCATCACTGAGCTTATATTCCAAAGCATCATCTTAACAATGATTTCCCTTATCTGTATTTAGTTGCACAACTGTTCCCAGATGCTTTACTACACATAAGATGTCATCTGCAATCACACAGCAGGCAGAGATACGGATGGCAGTGGCTTGAGATAATATTCATTGTGAAATTCCTACTGTTCCGGACTCTGCATCTCTGAATATTTAAAGTTTTTTGGAAACCACATAGGGCTTACACAAGAAACACATTCAAAAATCATAATTTCTAGAGCTCTACTCTGATACAGTAAAAGCTTTATACCCATGGTATACCCATGTATACCAATACTTTTTTTGGTTCTGTTAATGGTCAGGTACAGAAGATCCCTATTTAAATTTTCCAATTGCCCATCATACTCACCCATTTCCCAGGCTTTCTTGAAACATACACAGCTTTTACAAAAATAATACCATCTATTTCCAGGAAAAAAACCCACACATATATATTCAATGCATACCAAAAATAGTCTTCATGAGGGTAGTATTTAAATAATATTTGGAATGCCACGAATAACTCTGATACAAGTTTTAGTAAAAACATTTTATAATGTTCCCCCTGAAGACATTTTATATTTAAATGTTAATTTCATATTCTTTAGTTATTACTCACCGTACGTATAACACATTTTCCCTTGCATTTTTCAAAGAAATATTCTCAGTATCTATAATTAAATTTGCAACTACATTGGGCACATTCTTCCTACAACTCTGTCCTTATAAAAGACAGCAAATTCCCCAAAAGTGGGAATAAGATATATTCCGCTCAGTGGAACTGAAGAAACTCAGTCCTCGCTTTGGCTTGTATCTAAAGCAGTAATATTAGATTGCAGTTCTCCAGTCTAATGCAGTTACACCAACCATATAATGATCATTACCGCCTGAAGCCTTGAAAACAGACCAGATATGTAGCCCTTGTAGAAATCTTCCTATTCTTAGAATCAGTTAATGTGCATTTCTGACAAATGCAGTATGCTGTTATTTGTGGGTTCTTCAACCTATGAAGCTTTGGGCTGTTTTCTAAAATTCTGTATGTGCAAGAATTTAAAACTGAGATCTATGAGTTCTCCTTACCACCTCACCTGCATTCTTTGGGCTTCTCACAGAGATTTGCTGAGAATACAAAGCAAAGGAATCAGCACTGCTTTCTTAGGTTTCCTTCTACTCAGGAGTGGTAAGAGATGCTCAAAGACACAGAGATAATCCTCATTTACATAAACTTAATCAAACACCAATGGCCAAAGGCAGTGGATTCAAAAGAGGAACATGCCATCTGGAGTTGCAAAAAAACTCCTGAGGAGTTATGTCAGAAAAAAAAAAAAAAAAGTGATAAAGCATAACTTGATTTCATAACCTTCAGAAAATAAGAAACGGCCATCTTCTGAGCAGCTCTTCAGTGGAACAGTGTCATAGCATCTCACAGCTGGGTACCCCACTGTGTACAATACTGAAGATTCAACGTCTACCAACAAGCTATCCACTAGCAAAGATAAAGAAGGCTGCAAGATGCCTCTCCTCATGTAATTCATTTTCATGACTGTAGTTTTATTATATGTAATAAAAATAAAAGAATAAACTTGGTGTAATGTTTTCTTCTTCAGAAATGGTTTAAGTCCTTTCCCCAAAAATTCAATAATCCACTTTTCTGCTATTGCCATATGCACAGAAATGCAGCATAAAATCCTCCTGCCACTGTGATTAAAACTGGATCAATCAATCTCATTGTCAAATGCATGTACTTTATGAATGATGAGTGTTTCAAAAATTATTTTCTATTACAAAAATAATTACTGATCAGTAGACTACAGTAATCACTTTACTAAAGTACTAAAGTAGTGCATAGACTTAGATTCTTAGAAATCTAGGTACAAATACCTTCCATATATGTTTTCTTATCTCTCTTTTTTTTTTTTTTTTTAATTGATGGTATTTGCCAAGAACTAGAATAACTTCAAAAATAACTTCATGGTATTTCATGTATTTTCCACAGCTATTGCTCAGGATCGTAAGTACTGACTGTGATTCTGTGATTCTGTGATTTTGCATAATAGTATGAGAAAATATCTGAGACCAATAGTTTACCAGAAACACTGCATGGCATTGCGTTTTTTTTTGTTTGTTTCTTTTTCCTGAAGGACAAAAAGGTAAGAAATCTCCTATATGTGAGACTAATGGTGTATCTATTGCAGAATTATCTTTTCACCTATGGCAATAGGAGATGCTATTTAGGGATGATATGTGAGCTTTCTCACTTTCTGTCATGTACGAAGAAAGAAAGAAGAGGTAATACTTCACAAACCCCCAAACCCCTCAGAACTATACTCTCAAATAGACCTGCTATAGCCTTCCAATCTTGCTTGTCATTAATGTTTTAAAATAAATGTACCTATGGAACTAATCTTTTAACACTCTGGTAAAGAACCTAACATATACCATTTCAATTAAAAACCTTGCAAACACATACTAGATATTTCTATGCTTACCCCAGAAGCCTTTTCTCCTCTTGTTTATTGGAAAATCCTTCATCCTGGCGCAATACTCTTTGAGAACAATGGTACTTAAAGGAAAGAAATTTCAAGACCTTTGAGGTCTTACAGTTCAGTAGATCAGATACAGAATTGTTAGAATGTTAACGGGGAATAGCCTTCCAATGAAACTATTATATTTTAAAAGGACTACAAAAAAAGTCTGTGACCACAGCTTTTGAAAAGTAGGATGCAATTCAGTCCCTTCACTCCTGGACATTCTATTTTCTTCCATTACTTCTCAATTTAAAAGAGTTTGAAAAATGCCAATTTTATAAAAATGAAATGCAGGAACACTCCATAGAGATGTCTCTTAGTGTCCAAGTTTATAGAGATGACCTTAGGGGCTTGCTTAGTAGTAAAGATATCACGGATTAATTTTTTTCCCCAAAAAACTATTATCAAAGCTTCTTCATAAATTTTACACATAATCATACAAAAGGTTTTACTGACAACAGGACATGAGGTGTCCATTAAATGTCCTTGTTGTTTCTTTTCTTTTTTCCTTCTTTCATTTCTTAAATCAAAACTTTGAATTAATTTTCTCTGATATGACATGCAAAGGTTTCATGCCATGCTGCTTAATGCTGAATCATTCAGTAAGTAATTCACATCAGTAAGGGTAATGAATTCACAACTGCTTCCTATTCATCTATGATTTTCAGCTTCATAAAGCCATTAAGCTTCTCCTTCCCTTAAAAATAAATAAACAGATAAATAAAGTAATGACACTCTACTTTCTTTTATCTTCTATACACTGGATTACGTATACGGCAACACACATGATCTAGAATGTTAGGCATCTTCAAGCTTACAAGATAAAGTCATTTTTGAACAAAATACATCTACTTGCTTTCCCCAATGCTCAATATTTAGGATTATGCAATGGAAACACCAAGCTTCTTAGCCACTTTCTCATCCAAACCTTCAGAGCAGCCAATAAATTTAATCAGATTCGTCTTAAAGATGCAATTCCCATCTTTGAATTCATAAGAAACCTGCTGCTCTTACTTCAAGTAAGTCACCAAAGTCACAACGAAGCCCAGGAGAGACACAGACAAAGTACTTTTGGCTGACAATATTTTGGGGGACTTATAGATAAAGTACCTGGAATCTACCTTACCAAAAAAATGAGGACACACGTCTAAAAGGCTCGCTGCTGTCCAACTGCAGGAATTGAACATAGGAATTGAACAACTGAATTGAGCATAGGACATTTTTTGTTTGTTTGTTTGTTTGTTTTTTGGCAGTTAAATCACTTCTGGAGTTTTAAGCAGGAAATACCCCAACAGAAGCAGAAAATGCAACCTGATGGAGATTCTGAGCCACTCTGGCACCATTTACACAAAGTATGTTAGAAATGGTTTTCAGCACTGATGTCTATCTAAATTCTGCCACATCCAGAAGAGCTTGACTGACCACTCTCTTTTTAGTACCAAGGAAAACAATGAGAGGCCATCTGCAGTCCTTTGACTTGTTTGGATGCACAAGTAACCTGAGCTGTAAGTTCTGTGTTAACAAACTGTACTCCAAAGCAACATGGATGACCAGTGGAGCTGGGGAGACCTCAGCACGGTCAAGACAGTGCTTCAAAACAATCACGAAAGATATTTCCTGGCATCCCTCTGGAAAATGTCGGCTATTGGATTCAGAGTGGTCAGGTGACAGAAAGATGTGGACCATGCCAGAGCGAAATCCCAAGGCAGGATCTCAGGACACAGAGTATTATTAAATCCAGAGGTTCATCTTTGTCAGGTAGTTTTGAAACCTCACTCAGAATACGAATCTAAGTGTGTTGTCACACTATATACTAGCCAGAAAGGTGGTCCTCCATTGAATGATAGAATCACAGAATGTTTGAGGTTGGAAAGGACCTGTGGATGTCATCTGGTCCAATTTCCCTGCTCAGGCAGGGCCACTTTGAGATGGTTGCCCAGGAAAAAATTATGTCACCTTCTTCTCCATCTGTGTTTCTGATCAAGGTCTCAGAAGTTACTTTGCAGATTGCATGTTCCAGGAGAAGTTATTCAGAAACAGATGGAGAGAAAGGAGGAAAAAAGTAACAACAACAAAAGTCAAGAAAACTGTATGGAGATATGTGCAGATTATTCTTGAAAATAATGAGAAAACAAAGTACCAAAACTGCATAAAACATGAAACTGTCATAGCTATGACATGGTTGAGAACAGTTTCACTGCTTCCGATAACTGAGAACAAATGAAACACTGCCAGGTGCGCAACGGCCTTAATATGAATGGATATAGTATGAGAGGGAAGAGATACTGCCTTTAAAAGCATTGTTCACAAAGTATTGCCCCCCAAGTCTCTCCCACAAAAATTCTGCCACTTTCAGCAGATGATCAAAAATTAAAGCTGGTTTGCTTAATAAAAATGGTATTGAGTCAAGAACATTAGTCATCACTGATGCTGGATGACAAACAATAACACAGACACACAAAAAAATAAAATAAAATAGAAAGGGTCATCTGATTAAGGACAACATATTCTTCCTTACAGAAAATCTCATGCAAGCTTGGATAAATTATCAGAATCAGAACTTGTAGTTCTATGACAAAAGTTGCTACTCATTTTCCATGTGCTGAAAATGAAAAAATCACGCTACATTTCTAAAGCTTGCCAAATGACTTGCCATGCAGGTAAGTTCTTAAGAATAACAGAAGAGTTAGATTGCACCATTTGTTAGTTTAGCTCATGAATAGTTTGTTACCAAAACAGAGCAGTATTTCTTTAATTTTCAAAATTGTAATTAAATACACTGTTTATACTTCAGCTTAGACGTATTTTTCAAAATAAGTTTTCCAAGATCTTTGTAATTAATCAGTAGGCAAGATGGAAAGGAACAAAGAGAGAAAGGAAAGAAGGAAAAGGAAAGGGAGAAAAAAGGAGGAGGGAAAAGGAGGAGAAAATAGAAGTTGTATATCTTTGTGATTTATCCTGTTGCTTTTACGTTTACCGCTTTTAGTTAATATTTCTTAGAACTTATTGAAAATTGTACCTAAAAGTTTGTATTTTGTCACATTCAATGATAGTGAATGCACTACTGATTATATTGTGAATGTTTCATTTACTACTTAGCACATCAAGTTATTTTCAATATCCAACTTTCTGTTCTCTCAGGAAATAGTATTTGGCTACCGGCATTTTCTTTTCCTTTTTTTTTCTTTTTTTAAAGATGAAAGTGAAGTACTCAGAGAAGTTCTTTACTTAAGGCTATACTAATTTATTATTATTTTTTAATTTAAAAACATAACAGTTCTCTTTGCTGTTTTAATCACAGTATTTTATTTCAAAATTTTAATACAGTATCATTGAAGAACTTAATTTTTAGCAGTAACTTTTGACCAGAGTGATTAACTACATCACACAAAGCACTTTTGCATTTACTTTGTAAAACACTTTGTTCTTTTGTTTCTGCTTGGGATCTTACACATTCTTCAAATCTCTAGTGCTAAATAAGTGTAGAGAAATATGCCAAGTTTCAAAGAGGAATTCCTGTATTTCATAAGGAATAGAGCACTTTTATAAACAAAATAAATTCCATATAATAAATCATATAAGCTTTGCTTTTTCTCCAGGCTGAACAGACCCAGGTCTCTCAGCCTTTCCTCACTGGGAAGATGCTCCAGGCCCTGTATCATCTTTGTGGCCCTCTGCTGGACTTTTTTCAGGAGATCCCTGTCTTTTTTGTACCGGGGAGCCCAGAACTGGACACAGTACTCCAGGTGAGGCCTGACCAGGGCAGAGTAGAGGGGGAGGATCACCTCTCTTGACCTGCTGGCCACGCTCCTTTTAATGCACGACAGGATCTCGTGGGCCCTCTTGGCCACGAGGGCACAGTGCTGGCTCATGGCCAACCTGTCGTCCACCAGGACACCCAGGTCCTTCTCCTCAGAGCTGCTTTCCAGCAGGTCATCCCCCAGCCTGTACTGATACATGTGGTTGTCCCTTCCCAGGAGCAGGACTCTACACTTGCTCTTGTTAAACCTCATTTGCTTTCTTACTCCAGAGCCCTCCAGCCTGTCCAGGTCTCACTGAATGGCAGCACAGCCTTCTGGCATGTCGGCCACTCCTCCCAGCTTTGTATCATCAATGTACTTGGTGAGGGTGGACACTATTCCCTCATCAAGGTCGTCAATGAAGATGTTGAATAAGACTGGACCCAGCACTGACCCCTGGGGAACACCACTAGTCACAGGTCTCCAGCCGGACTCTGTGCTGCCGATCACCACCCTCTGAGCTCAGCCAGTCAGCCAGTTCTCAACCCACCTCACTGTCCACTCCTCTATCCCACACTTTCTCACTTTTGCTAGCAGGATGTCATGGGAGATAGCATCTAAAGCCTTGCTGAAGTCAAGGTAGATGACATCCACTGTTCTTCCTCCATGTACCCAGCTGGTGATGCCATCATAGAAGGCTACGAGGTTGGTCAAGCATGGTCTTGCTCTTGAGGTTGGTCTTGCTCATCCATGCAGGTCTCCTGCCCCCCTTCCCCAACTTCCTACTCTTAGGGATGCACTGATCCTGAGCTTGGAAAAAGTGCTGTTTAAATGTTGCCCAGCTCTCACAAGCACCCATACCTTCTAGCAACCTAGATCATGAGATGCCCACAAGTAGGTCCCAGAAGAGGTCAAAGTTGGCTCTCCAAAAGTCCAGAGTAGCAATCCTGATGTTTTGCCTTACTTCTACCACCAAGATTCCATCTTGAACCGCATGATTGCTGCATCCCAAACTGCCCCCATCCTTCACATCCCTAACAAGTCCATTCCTGTTGGTAAGAACAAGGTCCAGAAGCACCCCCTACCTCGTCGGCTCCTCCACCACCTGCCTCAGAAAATTATCTGCAATGCATTGTAGGAACCGTGTGGACTGTGCGTGCCTGGCTGAGTTAGTTACCCAGCCGATGTCTGGATGATTAAAGTCCCCCATGAGAATCAGCATCAGGGATTGTGAAGCTACTTCTAGCTGCTTGTAGAAGGCTTCATCAACCTCATCACCTGATCCTCCTGATCAGGTGAGCTGTAGGATGCCCCCAAAACAGTGTCACCCATATCACCCAACCTGTTAATTCTCACCCACAAGCTCTCCACTTGTTCTTCACCCTCCCCAAGTTGGAGCTGGGGGAGAAGAGCTCTAATTGCTCTTTCACATAAAGGACAATTCCTACCCCTTGCTTCCCCAGCCTGTCTTTCCTAAAGAAAACATAGCCCTTCCAGTCATGCGAGCTGTCCCACCACATCTTTGTAATCACAACGAGATCGTGGCCCTGCGACCGTATACAGATCTCCAGCTCATCCTGTTTATTTCCCATGCTGTGCACAGTGGTATACAGGCACTTATAAAAGTAAATGCCTGCCCAAGATCAAAATACCCTAAGCTCTGGTCTAGACACCACCCCCTCAGCCAGTCATTTACCTGAGCTGTTCTCCTTCTTTCTGGGTCCCAGTTACCCATCGGGAAGACAGAGGAGAACACTACCTGCACCCCTAATCCCTCCAACATCCTTCCCAGGGATGCAAAGCCCTTTTTAGTGTTACTCACTTTCCTCATTGCAGCATCCTGGGACCCAGCCTGAATGACAATAAGAGTCTTCCAGTTTAATAACTGCTGCAGAGCCTTCCTAATGTCTCTGACACATGCTCCAGGAAGACAGCACACCTCTCTCTCGAGGTTATCTGGACAGCAAGCGGGAGCCTTGGTGCCTCCCAGCAAGGAGTCCCCAATTACTAAGACTCAACACCCTTTTTTTGTGGCCCTGGTTTGGATGCAGTGCCCCAACCAGCCCTGCTCCCTATGCTTGCTACTGCCTTCAACCTCGATGTGCTTCTCAGGGCCTGGGTTCCGACTACTCTCCAGACCCTTACCCCTTTCCTGCCCAACAGCCTCAAATCTATTACCCAGGGACACCGTGGGTGTTGGTGGCACCATGGTTGTTGGGGGCAGACACCTCCTTCTGCTTCGAGCAGAGACGAGGGTCCAGCCCCTTTCCTCTGCGGGCTCTGTTTGGGTTGCTGCCTCAGCCAGGCCACCGTGACAAGTGCCCATCATGGTAAATTTTAAGAGGCAGAGTTCCCAAAGGAGAGGAGAGGAAGAGAAAGGGAGGTGGGAAAGGGAGGAGAGATCTCCCTGTGCAACCTGCTTGTGCTAACTGCAAGCCTGTCCTGGTCGCGGCGCTCTTAGGGCCTCCTTTTTTACCGTCAGGGGGTGGCTGCCTTGGCTAGTGGCTGCAAAATGGTGGTGATGCCTGATGTAATCAGCACGCCGCTGCTGGCTCTGTGCACGCCTCATCAGCCTCCCTCATGAGGGCTGCTGGGGCCTGGCGGCTCCCTCAGCTGCCTCCAGCAGCCTTGATTCCCCTGCTCCGTGGCAGAATGTGTCTGCACTGGAGATGTTGCCATACTAACAGAGGTATCCATATATACTAGTTGCTGGCATTCCCAGGGGTTATGGGTTCTTTTAAATTACACCATGTTTGTCACCGGCTGTGTTCCTCTTTTCCAGCTGCAACTGCATTAAATATAGCAAGCTAAACAGGGAAGCGAATCCCCAAAAGCTCAGTTTTCATGCATAGCATTTTATTCTTATGTACCACAAAACACTATTGCTTAGACTTGTGCATTAGCCAAGTACAGATAAGTAGGACAACAATCTACAGTGGCCACGGCATGAAAGATAAAAAGTATGGGAATTATCATCATAAGAAATTGCTGTCAGATGTTTCTGTGCTGGAATTCTGACTATTCAAAGTGCATTCATTGTGAAACAGATGTACAATACTAGGGAAGACATAAGAATAAAGAAAAAGTGGATAAACTATAAAATAACTTTTACATAGTTTTTATAAATGTTATTAAACAAAGCAAACAAATAGTACATAAATACTTTCTTACACATACACAGTACAAAGCATTTCTTGAAGTGTTTAAAGATCTGAAAAAAAAAATGCAACACAGATAGCTTTTTTGAATGATTTCATAAAGTTATTTGTGTTATGTTTGTGTTCTAATCTAAATACTGTGTTGGGGGAGTTTTTAACAAACCAGTAAATTCTGTTCAAGAAACTACTGTGCTTTTTTACAGACATTGTTGTGTAATTAAAAAAAAAAAAAAAAGTTTTAAGTATTTCCAAGCTTAAGTGAGCAAACTTCTTTCTTATTAGTCTACTTCTGTTTGAGAACACATGTATAGTAAGTAAAGTAAGTCACCAGACTTTGCTAAGTAGCACAACAAAGGTTGAAGGAATACAACTATTCTATATTATATAGTACCTACGAAAGAGGAGGTGGTCACAAACTATGTTGGTAAATGGTTCAAAAAGGCTTGATGTTTGTTACCTCCCAAACATTAAGCTAGCATTTGTAATTTGGAACAGCTGCTGTACGACCCAGAGATCAATTCTGAAGCTCAAGATTTTTCAAAAAAAAAAAGTGGAAATTTATTTTATTTTTGACAGCCTACCAACAAGTTTTAGAAGTACTGAAAATGCTTATTTTATACAATGCCTTTAGTTTCAAAAAAATTATCTGCTTATGTTATTTTTTGTCCAATTCTATTTCAGCAAGTTTTTAACAGCTGTTATCACAAGGAGGCAGGAGTTGAACATGTTACTTCAGTCAAATATGATATGTCATATGAACTAGTAATAAAGTATTGGTTTCTAGTGCTGGTGTTTCTGGAAACAAAAGCCAGCACAGACTATCAAATCACTCCATCATGCAAAATGCTGACAGAAACCAAGAGTAGCCCTTAGAAATCAAGAAAAGGTGTTTCTAATCACTCTGTGTGCTAGGTTCTGCTCAGCATGGCCACTGTAGAGACTCACCAAAGTCTTTGCTGACCTTTATTTCATAAATACTAGCACTACATTGTGATTTCCTTTTTTAAAAAATTAAGCAGACTCCTTTCCCACAACTGAAAGTCCTGCACTAAAAATGGAAACTACAAGGAAAGGCATCTCAGCTGACAAATGAACTGCACACTTCAGTAGGAAATGAAACGTTAAATTATGCTAAAACATAAACACATGTATTACACTTGAAGTAAAAATAACACATTGCATAAATTGTGAGGTGCATTTGTGTTGTTTGCATTAAGAATAAAACTCAGTACAGCTATTATAGACTAACATGAACAAGCAACAAGGAATCTCGTAGATGATCTTCACAGATCCCTTCCAGCTCAAAACATTCTGATTCTATTAAGCAGAGGCTGAGGGAACTGGGGCTGTTCAGCCTGGAGAAGAGAAGGTTCCAGGGAGACATTATAGAGGCTTTCCAGTGCCTAAAGGGGGCTACGGGAAAGCTGGGGAGGGACTCTTTGTCAGGGGTTTTAGGGATAGGACAAGGGGTAAGAGCTTTAAACTGAGAAAGGGGAGATTTAGATTAGATATTAGGAAGAACTTCTCTGCTCTGAGGGTGGTAAGGCACTGGAACAGGCAGCCCAGAGAAGCTGTGGGTGCCCCATCCCTGGAGGTGTTCAAGGCCAGGCTGGAGGGGGGCCTTATCCAACCTGGTCTGGTGGGAGGTGTCCCCCCATGGGAGGGGTTGGAACTGGGTGCACTGTAAGGTCCCTTCCAACCCAAACCATTCTGGGATTCTGTGATGAATCTGAAATTCACTCCGGAACCAAGCAAACAAATTAATGCACTTTATGCCAGCAGCATCTGCGTTTGTCTACTATGCTCTCAATCTCCGAGCAAGCATCTCACCTTTTGTAGTTGAAGCACCATTAATTACTGAAATGCTAAGTTTTGAGTTTGTTATTTCTTGCTCATGTGCCATCAAAATAGTTCCACACACAGACATTGGAAAATGTAGCTTGATCCAATTAACTGCCCCTCTGAGGAATACCAGAGAACAGGAGACAGAGATGGAGTCCAACAGAATCGTGACATATTCCAAACCATGAGCATTTGGCTGAGTAACATGCTAATGCTGTACATTTAGGAAGGGCAGCTTTCCCCCCAGTTCTAACTAACTAGGAGTAGCACTTCTACAAAACCTAGAGCCTGAATTTTGATCTTCTAATTGGGTATTCTGTAATTTGTGTAAGCTATCAATGGTAGCTATGCTGTATCAGCTCTGTGGTATTGTAAACTGACAGTCAATTTAGGATAAACCTCTTAAGGACTGTTTTAATCTTGTGTGATAATGATTGATAACAATTAAGAACTACATGTATTGTTTATCAATGTCAAAATAGTGAAGCATGAAACTTGCCTGATTCATTGGCCTTCTATACTACCTACACAGAAAGTATGCATATATTGTGTGCATATATTCATGATCTAGGGTAGATCATGAATATATGCACACAAATATTCAATTGCAAGTGTTAATCTCTAGTGAGCATAGTTCAATTCCTAGTTCAGCTACATACTTCACATATAGTACAGGAGTTAGGTTAATTATGTATTCCTATTCTTTAGATTTGATTAAAACAGGAACAGTCTTTTCCTCCTCTCCCTTTCCTTCGTCCTGTTTGGGTTTTGAGGTCTTCAGCTGAAGGACTGTCTTTCACTATGCCTAGCATCAATCAGAAATGGGGGTGTATGTAAGGCGGGTAGGTAGTATGCCCATCAAAAAAGAAAACTGTAACGCTAACCTAACTTTTTGATAGTTCAAGTACAGGCTTCTGCAACTGCAGAGCCACACATTTCATGTCTTGTACAGGAGTAGCTCACTGCCGGGTCTTCTACCTCCCTCTAAGATTGCCCTATGCACACATTTTCAATCTTCCTCTATTTCAGGGTGGGTGTCAGGGTGGTTGTTTCTGACTCACATTCTCTCCTCTAGCCTACACCAGGGTTTTGCACCCTTCTCTCAGTTACAAGCTCTGTGTGCTCCTTTATAGGAGCACCTCCTTTACCAGTGCCCCCACTCGGTGTTCCACAGCACCCTCTGATCTCATGGCAGTCTTTATTCTGAAAGTCTGCAAACAAATCTCTGTAACCTCCTTTCCCTCAGTCACTCTGCTCTCTAACCCCTTTTGTTCTGGGAGATGAATCACTCTGAATGCTAATATGCTTCACTACACTGTGAAGATAGGTGAAGATGAGAGACGGGCCTTGCTATACTGGCATGGTTTAACTGTTCAAACATTGCATTTTTAGCCACGAAGCTGTTTGAAAGATATGAAGCTATGGTTGTGCTAAATAACAGCACAGGCTTTTATGTGTCACCTGTTTTCCTTTCAGTTCTCTAATTTCCTATTAAATCGGTAAGACTCTACACTGAATACTGGCCCAAAACTGAATTTTTCACAAAGTTCTCACACTGGAAAACAGAAAGTAAACCACACAGAAATGAGAGCAACCTTGAAATTCGACTATCAGATGTTTTATTTTTGCACTGATTTGCCTGCTCAAAAATTGAAAGTTTACCTATACAACCTAGAGATAAAACAAAGGATTAAAATTAAATAATACATTGTATATTCACTAGACACTAAAAGATGCATACAGTGTGCAGCTAATGTATCTTCAGCAATTAAAAATTCAGCTATATGAATATTGCAATAATTTAAGTTTTTAAATTATTTATCTCGAAGTGGCAGAAAAGATCGCTATTTAAAAATAACACGCATGATGCAAGTCATGAAAAATTGATATGAAACAGCAGTCTTTAAGACTTGAGCTTGCTTTATGCAAAACTACAAATGATAAGAAAATTCCTACCAAAATTCCAGGGACCAGAAAATAAATCTTATGACGTGTTCTATCAATTCTTAGTCCTCAGTTTTCTCCCCTCTGAAGTATATCAGCAAACAGTATGAACTCAAAGGAAGGATAGTGTCTTGTTGCCTAAATCACAAATGAAAAAATTAAATTCTCCCTGGTACCACCCCTTTTTTCTTTCCATTTGCCCCTCTAGTCTCTTTTTCTGCTACGTGCATCTGCCACCCCTCCCTGCCCCAAAATTCGCCAAAGAAAACAAGTGCTGAATGGCTTTGTGTTAAGTCAGAAAAATCATCTATAACTGCATTTAACTGTATTTGCTGCTTAACATACCCAAACAGTGAACCTAACATTTAGAATCTATCGTATCAACATAGTCATCATGATCCAAGCTGCAAATAATAGAGAGTGTCACTGTCAATTTTGCTTTCTCACACTTCCTTCCCTTCACTTCATCTGATTTTAATAATCCCTGTCAAACCACAAACAGTCCAAATTACCTTCTTGACACAGAAGCTTTCAAGGAAGAGACAGAATCTCAACTTTCATTTAGCGACTACAAAAGCAAGCTGTCCGACTGGACAAATATTATTTCCACTCTTGACAATCTCTACAGTAAAGCATGCTTTTTAATTTTCGCTGAAGCTGCCAAGGGTTTCATATAAGCTTCTTGTTTAGTGTAGATTGACTCACAGGATTAGCAAACCAACAACTGTAATTGTGTTTAAAGAAGCCAGCACTTTCAACTAAAAGAAAAAAACTGCTTGCAAAAAGTGACAATTGCATGTCATAAGCTAAAAATAAACTGCATTAAAAAAATAATATAAATATATATATGTAAAATATTTCAATTCAGTAGATCTCATATGATCTCTTTCAAGATCATTTTACTTTTCTACCATTGACCAAATGGTTGCTGTTAGACTGTAATAGAAACCAGACTTTCGAGGAAGACAACTTTATATTCAACTACATCAGTGACATTCTAAGAAAGGTTAGCATTTGACAACCGGAAATATGTTCAAGGCAAATAAGCCTCTGCAAAAAGATGTGATCTGTAATCATTTTCCTCTCTGTTGGCTTGTCTTCAAAGTAGAGGTTGATAACATTACTCACTGCTTCACATATATCAGTTTAAAAGTAATTGATTTTTCAGATGAGGCACAGTATTGTATAATTAGGATTGTACTTGAAGTTTATGTGGATTAATCAAAGCCTAATACATTTTAATATATTTTCTTCACATATACACAGCAGTCTCCATAATCATGTGGAAGTCTATTGCTTCTTTGTATTTTGACTCATTTAAATTTGCCACCAGGTTTTGAAGTGTTACCAGCTATACTAAACAAAAAACAAAATAACCAAGATGCTTCCCATCAGAAGTCTCATGTTAGATATTTGTTTTAATATCTCAAATTGCTTTTCTCATATGCAAGCCTAATTTAAGACTGACAAAAGCTCTTTAAAACATTAGTTGGTAACTAATTGGAATATACCAAGGCAGCAGAAGACCATCTTTGACAAATTCATAAAATCAGTTTAAGAATTGCAGAGGTATATGACTAGATGGTGTCTCAAGTTTCACAGCAAGGCAGTTACGCTTTCTACTAACATAGGAGAGTTTTAGCATTAGTAGTTTGAGCTGACAACTGGGTGTCTGTGATTACTCAAGTTCATGTTAAGACATCTTCCTCCTTGCCTTCTTATTTTGTTTTCCTTCCCAGTGAAGAACAAGAGTTTTAAAAGCTTATTGCATTTTTCTTCTTTAGGACGGCTAGCAAAAGCACAATTTTGTTACTCAGCAGTAGGGCGATCTACCATGTTAGGTCTGCATCAGATTGGACCTGCATTATCTTTTATCACAGAAAACGTCACAAGATTGCTATCAAAGCACCTAAAAGGAGGAGACAAAAACAAAACAAAACAAAACAAAAAAAAAAAGGGTCTTTTTAAATTAAGTGTTTAGTCTTGAATATGTCTTTACTTCTGGTTAACTGCCACTTTGAATTCGGACCAGAACTCATAACTGATCATTAGCTATCTTTCTACACTGAAGTACAAAAGTATTTTTCATTTAGGATGTATGCACTATCACACACTGGCAATAAGAGGTAGGAAAGACATCTGTAGAACAGTATGTTAATGTACAAATATTGACTGGTATATTAACCTAGTTAACTGTAATCAAAATTAGCGTACAAAAATAAACCTTTCGCCTTACTGACTTGCAGTTCTATAACAAACAAGGAAGCCAGAATTTTATTTTTATTTTTAAAGAAAGGAATTTCTTATGTAATTTAGAAGACATATAGAACTGATTTTTTTCTCAACTGCTTGATCAGAGGAAACCTTTATCTTCCCAGAGCATCCTTCCTATCATCTCTTCTAACCAGTTCTGTCTCACTTGATAAATTAAAGTTATCAGCTGTTGCATCTTTATTTCTATAGAGAAAGTGCAAGTCACAGCTGTGATGCTACAAAAGCAACAAAAGTGCAGCAGAAAGTAGCATTTTTAAAGAACATTTATCCATAATGCCTTTGCATTGCCACTGGAGAAGAAATGAAAATAAATAAGTAGTTATAATGAAACGAGCTTCCTTCTCAAGGATTTTATAAGTGGTGCTCTTAAAAGTGATGCCTGAAGTTCCTGATCATAGGGCAACTAAGAGTGTTCGATCTGGTAGCTCATGAAATAAATATCTTGTACTTTGTGGCGAAGTTCATCTGCCTCTATAGTGTTAGTCAGTATATGATAAGGTAATGTCATGTGAGTATGATTCCAGATGATTAACAGAGAACCCTAATAGGTTCTACCATCTCTTATGTAAAGACATTGCATCAATAATTTCGTTTAAAAACCTGATGGAGACAATTATGTTGGGAATCATAACAAAATGCATTCACACAGTAGAAAATAAATCTTCCTTTGGAAACAGACTAGATCATATATTATTATACAAAAAGGAAAGACAACTGATTCCTTTGTGATGCAAAAAGGGGTTCCTCCTTCCTATCATCTTAAACAAATACTGTAAGGACATTACATGAAATTCTCTAGTGCAGAAAGCACTTAGCCTTTGGTTTCATGATTAAGAGGGCAAGTGCTCATAAATATCTTACAAGGGAACACCATGCACTGTGTTATTTCTTACATAATTACATGACTCAAATGAGTTGTGTATCCAGTGGAGAAGTGGAACTACAGTGTAAACAATGTGCACTACTTACCTATCACATTAAATCAATCTTTTCCTTCAGAACAATAACAGACTAAAAACTAAAAAACTGTTGTTTGTTTGTTTGTTAGTCTGTTTTTTCTTAAAGGAGCATTATATTTAAAGTCTCTAGAGAGAAAAAGAGGGGGTATACACAGACTAAATTAAAAAGGAATAATATTTTTTCTAGGGTCACACTAACATTCCAGCAAATTTCTTCTTAACTTTTATAGCATTTTACTACTTTTGTAAATAAGTAAAAAATAAATAAACAACAAGCCATAGAAGGTTCAAGTTGAAAACACTCAAAGTATTATGGTTCTTTCTATACTTTTTGTAATTTGACTGCCTAAAACTGAGTGTAGTGACAGCTCTATCAGAATAACCTTCCAAAGTATAAGTTGCAACCAAATCTATTTTTATATGAGTTCAACAGTGAATCTTGGAGAATCAACTCTATTCCATTAATCTGCAAGACAAATTATGTTTGTTCTGGGCCAGCCAAGAACAGGTGGTCCCAGTTGAAGATTTTCTTCATTCATGCAACACCAAAAAAAAAAGTGTGGTGGATGTTACAAGGACAAACAAAGCATCTAGTGATAAAAGTATTTAATTTTATGAATTCTGAGTAACAAAGAAAGAGTTCAGGGATAGAAAAAGGAGAGAGCGTTTACTGAAACAACATTTTTTTCTTAGGCAAGCTGGTAATAAAAGACATTACAATATCCTGACTCATTCCAATTTTTGGAGCCGAACGCTATTCAGAAACTTTAAGTTTGTTCCAAACAGGAAAATCAAAAATCTCCTGTTTTTAAAATATGTGTCACAGAATGGCATTGAATGAATGATTTCATTTTTAATACCAAGGCAGTCTAGAGTCATTTTTTTTCTTTCATTTTTTATCATACTCCAGGGATAAGTTGATAATATGAAAAGTCTGCTGTATTCCCCACCATCCCCTGTATCTGCATAACCTGACATAACTCACATGCTCCCAGTCAAATGGCATGGTAAGAGTCAGAAACATTGTATAGCCTACTATTCGTATCACCAATAATCCAATTCTTCACCTGTACTACTAGACAATATACCTCCCAAAATGACATCTTGGAATGATTACACATTCTTATTTAAGTTAGAATTTTGTGATGACATGCATTAATGACAATGCATTCAAAAAGAGCAAAGTTAAATAGTTTGACTTCACAGAGGAAAGAGATTCAGATAACTTGAGAGACGAGTCACCCTTCTTGACCCTTTCCATAGGGTCAAGAGAGGTTATTAGATTTTTCTGTACATTATGGAATAGACTGTGTTCTGCTCCAAATAAAATAAATATCTGGGAATGGTGCACCTAAGGAAATGCTAAAAAATAATAATTTCAAAAACAATGGTCTCAACTTCTAAAATAGCCATATATTCCTAACTACAAAAAAAAAGATACTTTATTCAGATTTCTTCCAAAATCACACTACCATGCAGCTGAAATTCATACCTATATAATTCTTAAAGAACATCTAGTCATTTTTTGTATTTGGCGTAAAGAGAGAAGAATTTATAAAATTGCTGATATGAACAAAGCTTTCCTAGAACTTTTAAAAATCTCTTAAATATAAACCTAGCATCTCTTATGTTTTTGTTTTCAATCAATAAAAATTCATATATATTCTTGATTAGAACCCATAAGCACTTTCCTTTGAATAGGTCTCATCTCATTATACAGTTAAAGTTTTTTACGCATTCATAGTTTATAGCAAGTCGATTTCAGAAGATATAAATGTACAATTTACATATACACATACCTTCAGTATGTTCTCTCTGTAACTGAAATCTTCTTTAAGAGACCATGCATAATGTTCAATTAACCATTTTTTCAATGGTTCTGTGTAAAAAGAAAGTAATAAAATGATAAATAGGTAATATTTGAATAACCACTACTTTTACAAATAAAAATCCTAAGGGCCTAACTACTATGTAAAATTGCTCACTCAACAAGACCATATGCTTAATTCCAACTAATAAATAATAGTCTGAGATCAAAATGTTAAAAAAAGCTAACAACTTTGTAAACCTCCATTTCTTTTGATATGTATTACACAAACCACATCAGTAGCATAGTACTACTTCATTTTGTTGTTCCAAAAGCAGAAAAGCAATAACGAGAAGATCTGTGCCAAATGAGAAACTAGAAAGCCACAGAATGAAACAAAATAACACATGGCAGGTATTAGAAATGTTTAGATAAGGACCACATAGCTCAGTCATTGTTTCTGAACTTCACAGAAAGGCTTCATTGAGAATAATCTATCCTGTGGTCACCGACTCATAGAAAAATCAATTTAGATAACAAATACAAAAAAGATGGAAGTCTGAAGTGAATATTGTATTGTAAGAACTAAAGATTGACTGCTGCTTTTGCTAGTGTTTGTGAATACTAATGCAATGAATGAAATAAGGTAGCTAAAAGCTAGCTCAGCAAAAATACCTTATATTCCTTCTGTATCAGCCCCTTACTACCTGCAAACCCCAGTTATCAGGCAGCTATGATGGGTAAAAAGCACAGGGGACTGCAGTGAGATACTGTCCACTTGGCAGTAGTGTGGACCTTATCAACAAAGCTACAATAAGTATCATAGTTGAACATGAAGTTGGTTCACAGACCCTGAGAAATCATCTCCACAGAGGAATAGAAAGGATCGTGTTTACATAGGCATGGCAGAATATGAAGTTCCATTTTGCTTAACAGCAACAAAATGGGAAAACATATGTAGGAAATAAAAGGAAATATCCTGCTCACCTGCTTTTGTTTTACAATATTTCAAGGAATTAAACGAATCTATTTTCAAGGCTTTCAACACATTATTAAATTCTTACTTCATTCAGTACTCTTTTTGTTTACTTGTTTGTTTCAAACTGCTTCTTTAGAAGGAAAGAGATTGGGATCTACTGACACTTGCAGGGGTTTTAGCACAGCACCCCAGCACTATAGTTCCTGTAACCACTTCCCAGGAGTTCTCTTAAAGAATCAGCAAAGAGGAAGGAAGTTCGAAAGAACTGCTCAGAAGTCTGACAACCAGCTAACCCCTATTCTTGGACCAATACTTTCACGTCTGTGTTTTAAATGAACAAAGCCAACAAAGCCTGTACTTTCTGCACTGCTTTTATTACTTTTCTGAAAGCAGAGGCTATGCAAAAAAAAATGTATCAAAAATGACAGCAAGGTTGTAACTCCAGCCCACAAAAGCCAAGAAATATAAAGTTAGTCTGACGTTCAATCCTTAAATCATGCAATTGTGCTTCTTTTTTAAAAAGCAACAATGCAAGTTAATGACAAGTTGTCAGCCCTAACTTTGAATTGCCTGAAGTTTGTCATTTGGTGTTTGTGTCACAACCTTAATGTTATTTAAATGTAGTTTTTAGTATCTATTATTTAAAAAGGTCTACTTTACGACAGCAAAAAGCTTTGATGGAATAAACCTCAAAGTACACTGTAGTGCTGGTATGCCACTTCATTAGAAGTGGTGCATAAAACATATGCTGTTGACAAATCTAATTCATTAAAGGTGAGGTAGATGCACTTTAAAACAACTGGATGGCATCATTATCTACAGTTCTTTTTATAAATTATTCTTCTTTTCCCTTTTGACTGAACTTGTCAGTGTTCCCTTTTCAGACTGTGAATGTTTTTGCCTTAAAATTCAATACCTTCAACATGTTTGGACAAGTTAAATAAGTAGCGTATTTGCTAAAACTAAAATTGTAAGCAGAAACATTCACACTGATTATTTCACCTATATTAACTAATGAGAAATAAAATTAAGCGACAATGTATAAAGAGATTCAGTGTTATCAAACATAAAATTTAAAAATGAGGAGAGGAGGAAATTACAAAGTAGAACAGAGTAATGTTCTGGCAGTCTTTTGCATTGCCATTCAGATGACTTGAATTTGATATTGAATTGAATCCTGCAAGAGAGAAGGAGATCAGGCACATCACAGAGCTGACAGCTAGCTGACATACTTAGTTCTAAAGGGGAGAATTATTAACCATATTACTCAGACTTTTAGGAAAAGACCAATACTGCTACAAGAACCAGAGGCTACAGAAGAGTTTCAGTAAATTTAAGCTCAGATTTGAAGAGTGGCCCATCAGAGTGGAGAAATCCTTGAAAACCTTTCCAACAAACAAAACATATTATCAGTCAACAAATGATCAAATTCCACTTTAGAATATGTGCCTACGAAACATGGGCATTTTTCTCCTCATCCCAGGAAAAATCAAACTCTTCCATGAATGTGGACTTCAGAACCCAAAACACAGTGCAGAAGCTTCAACAAATTGATGAAAGTAAAAAAGAATGCTTTTGAAGACTAGCTAGACTATGGTTATGGTTAAATTCTACCAATCACGTATTTAGAAAGTACATTGTATACAGGGAAATTGGGGAAAGAAAAGGAGAAGAAAAGGAGAAGAAAAGGAGAAGAAAAGGAGGAAGAGAAGGAGAAGGAGAAGGAGAAGGAGAAGGAGAAGGAGAAGGAGAAGGAGAAGGAGAAGGAGAAGGAGAAGGAGAAGGAGACGGAGACGGAGACGGAGACGGAGAAGGAGAAGGAGAAGGAGAAGAGAAGATGCTTTTTGTAACTTTTCTTTTAGTTCCTTACTTATAAAGTAGCCTAATACTACATATTCAAAAAATATTTATTGGAAATTTTGCATGGAATATATAATCATACTTCAGTATGTCAGTACTGAACAAATACTTTCTAATGAGTTGGATGGATTAGTAAAAAATTTTGCTTTGTTCAAGAAAAGTCCATATAAGGCCCATAATATCATCCTATATATTTTTATGTAGACATATGTACACATATGCATTTTTTACTAGATACGGTGTCTCAGATTAATTCCATATTGTCTCTTTCAAAAACAATTTCATTCCAATATAAGATGCACCCTGAACATTTAAGAGATGTACATTTTGCTTAGATAAATCTGGCATATGAATACGTTAAATATGGAAACACTTCTAAATATAATTTACCTAGGCCTATTTTATGCCTCCATGAATTGCAGCAAATCAGTTTCTGCAAGCAACTCCAAAAGTTTAAACTAGAAGATGACAGATTAATTCACCACATTTCAATCAGCATTTACCATTTATCTCAGAAGACTTGGATCATGTACGTCCAATATGCTACATCTGCACTTCTCCTAACCAGTCTCCCCATTATTGCTCATGCTGTTCCTCTTTAATTTTGTTTCCTCTCCTACCACACTGACTTTACCATCCCGTGAGAGGAACAGTCATATTTGGTGAAGTGTGCCCCCCCACTGGAACACGGGAAGAGGTAGCTGCTGATGCACAAATGTACAGGGGTATCTCCACTCAGGGAGAGGCATCTCAAAGGCCCCCGGTCCCCAGAATCCCTTAGTGAGCTGAATTCAAAATCATTTCACTTACAACATTCTCATTACCCAAAAGATCCATATTCTATTGACTGTTGCTACTAGCAACTCTTCTTGTGAAGTCATTTCTCAGATCTGGCAGAAGGCGGCTTCTGTTTACCTCTTAACACCTTGGAATTAGGACTTTGGATATCTAAATCCCATTCTGATCTGGCAGTGTAACTGCCTGATAGATCTTTGAGGATGCTGCTGGGAATGGGGAGGCAGGAAAGGAGGAGAAACAGCAGCAGCAGGGGTACCATCCTTAAAGAGTTATGCTTATACAGAAGAGCTCATAATGCATTCCCAAAGGAAGCTTTCATGCCCCCCCAACATTTCCTGAAAAGACAGTCTGTTTCCAGCCCGTGATTTCAGCTCTGCTGGTACTTCAGCCCTTAATGATGATTTCTATGAGCAATCATCTTGCAAGGGATGTTGCTAACCTCAGTGTCCTTCTGTCAATACTGGCACTCCAGATGGGAGAAACCACTAACAGTGAAAATCTTACGCACTAATAAATGTCATTGCTTCACCGAGAAAGTGGAAGAAAAGAGGAGGAGACCTTATCTATGTCATTGCTTCAAAGGAAGTCTTTTATTCTGTGCATAAGGGACTGTCAAAGCACTCCCTCTGCAAAAGGTCTAGCTGCCTTTTCTGCAATCCTTAGATTATTTTCAGGAAACGATTTGGAGGACCTCTCCAATTCTCAAAGAGCTCCTGAGACTACAGATCACAACAGGATATTGTTGACTCTTTAGATAAGTGTACATGTCCCTCACAACATAGAGCAGTATCTCTGGATGGGACAAAGACTTGTGTCTTGTTTCTGGGTACACCAAAGGCTAGTAGAATCAAACAGTAATCTTCTCAATAACAACACTCCACTTCTTTGCACTTCCAAAAACCATCAGCCATTAACCAAAACTTCTTGTTCCTCCAAATGAATTATTCACAAAAAAAAAACAGTGAAAAAAAAAAAGATAGATATTCAGCATATTTTGTACTGAAATGAGCCTCATTATCAAACACTCAAAGCCTCCCTGAAAAGATATACCCTTTCTTATGGCAATAGGTTCTTACAGTAATACAACATACTTCTTTCCAACATACTAACAGTTGGTTTCGGATAGATTTTTTGGCAAATGCTGTCTGCTTCTTCAATCTAATAGACAATGATTGTTGTTAAAATAAAAAAGCACCAATGAACACATGAATTTATTACGGCCTTTTTAAGACACTAAAGATACACTGAGGAAGCTTGCCTTTGTCAGTGACTTGGATTTCTTAGGGATGGATGACAAATGAAGTTGTAAGAAATACAACAGATATCAGCAATATCTCCTGATGACAATGCTCTCACATTAACTTACAGGGCAACTAAGCCATTAAAAGGAAACTCTACAATACTCTAAACCTCACTGCGGGGAAAAAATATAAATTTCCTTCAGTTCCAAATATATGCCTGATATTTGCATTTCACTATATTATATGATCTTCCAGTTACATATTGATGAAATGTATAGCTCCAGTGCTAACAAACTGAAGGTTGTTTTGATATTAGCCTTCCTCTTGTTGCACCTTCATTGTCTTCCCTATTATAATTCATGTCATATTTTTACCTAACTTCTTTTTAGTATTCTTCTTTTCTTCTTTCATTCACAGACATCCACATCTTTTGCATACCCCCTGTGCTCACCTCAAGTAGAGCAAACAGCAGAGAAGGTGTAAAGTACACATGTTACCCCACATGCCTAAATTGCTTTTCTAATAACATTGAGCTAGGGCATCAACGATGCCATTGCATGCCTTGCAAAAGCCTGATAAGAAATAAAACTGTTTTGTTCTGTTTTTATTGCAGAAAAGAAGCCATTTTTTGTATCCGAACATTCTCAGTATATACACTGCTTTTTAAAAACTTACGATTACTATGAAAAAAATACAATTACAGCTACCATTACACACTCGCCATTCTGACAGGAGTTACTTAGGGAAGAATAATACACTGAAGACAAAAAAGTATACTTTAAAACAAAGACACACAAGTCAACACATACGATCTGAATGGGGTTATGCAGATTCTCAAAAGAAAAGTGGTGAGAGGACCTCTATGTACAAAAAGTTGCTGGCCGTTTCAGAACAGATCTCTGACACAGGTGAAAATATTAGAAGGTCAGTGGGGGAAGTAGGTCGATTAAGTACGCCAGGCAGGCGTGGTGGATGTAGGTCAGGGCAGAAGACTGGTATACTGATTAAGAAAAAAGGTCCAGGCAGCAATGGACTAGCTAAAGTCATGCAATGAAAAGAAACTCAAATTTTGTGTAGCACAAAAGTATTAAATGCAAAACCAAACCATCCCACTATCTCTGTTTTAAAACAACAATAAAAAAAAAATCTACTCCAAGTCATGAATGACTGAAGTGCACTAAAGAAGTGCATTTCTCTAATTCCTTAACAAGCGACCACATACAAAGTGTATAGCCTAGCATCATATACAGAAGAGTTACTGAACAAGTCGTGGAACTTCATGCTGTCCTATCTACATTTGTCCCTCAGCTTTGATTCAGGGACACGCATTAATGGGATGTGAACTGGCGGAAGGGTAGACGAACGTAAGGACATGAGATAGGCTGAGCTTACAATAATCAGAAAAATAAATGATCTGTGTAAGTAAAATGGTTACATGAAAGAAACAAAAATGATGCCTCCTGAAAAGACTATAAAAGAAGTTGATTTTGAATATAAATACAAACTTGTGATAACTGAGTTTATAGGTACAGCCTGAAGAAGTGAAACAATTTTCACAATGTGCGTTATGTCATTCCTATATTCACCAGCACACAAAAGAAACTTTAAGTACATTTACAGAAGAACTACTATTAATAAGAAACTATTCTAGCGTCTGTAGGTTTATATTGTGTTCATATTACTTCTAATTCTAGTAATCCTTTATAACTCCAGAAAAAAATATATTTTTTTTCCTTCACCATTAGGACAAAGCCAGTGAGTGCTTCATACTAAGGACAGACTTAGCAAATGGATTTAGAAGAGGGCTCAAAGTAAGATTTTTCTCCACATGAAGGCAGTGTGGAGACACTTCATACTGTTTTAGTTTTTGTGATAGACTTTTCAGTGTAGCTTCTGGTTGCTTTTACAAAGCTGTGATTGCTAAGCATTTGACCAAAATTCACCCATTTTGACTTTTGTTTTGTCCAGTGATACTGCTTAGATGAGTATATACACGTATGTACACATGCAGAGAGAGCCAATGTCAAAGATTAGCAGACAAAATCTTAGACAGAGTTGAGGCAATAGCAGAAAATACCTCTAAGAAATCCTGTTTTAAAGTGTGCAGTTAATCAAGCAGTAAACTTTTTCATATGATGGAAAATATTTTATGTACTGTATTTGGTTTACATGGCAATGTTTGTTGTTTTTTGTTTTTTTTTTTTGGGGGGGGGGGGGTGGTTGCATGGGCAGCCTCTGAGAGCAGTGAGAACTTAGCGAGAAGCAGCCCTGCAGCCCCCAGGTGAGTGCGGCAGGAGGGCAGGAGGTGCTCCTGGCTGGCATGCAGCAGCAGTTCCCCTGCGGGCTGTGCAGGGAGAGGCCCCTGGTGGAGCAGGCTGTCCCCCTGCAGCCCATGGGTCCCACACGGAGCAGATCTCCACGCTGCAGCCCCCCCATGGGTGGAGGAGCCCCCGGTGGAGCAGGTGGATGTGGCCTGGAGGAGGCTGCGGCCCATGGAGAGCCCCATGACTCCAGTTGGTGAGCCATCTCCCTGTCCTAATCACAACCCATGAACAATTTTTTCATTCTGTCTTCTCCCCCTGTCCTTCAGAGGAAGAAGGATGAGAGAGTGACGTTGTAAAACTCAGCTAGCCATCAGTGTGAAACCACCATACGTACACAATGAAAAGTATGATAAGATATAACCTTAATAATCATAATGATAAGATAATCATAATCATAATGATAATTGCAATCACAACGATAAAATAATCTGCCAGATCACACTTCATAACAGAAAAAGATACCTAGGCATGAATGCATGATTTCTGGACAAGAAGACCAATGGGATCCTGGCGTGCATTAAAAGGAGCGTGGCCAGCAGGTCAAGAGAGGTGATCCTGCCCCTCTACTGTGCCCTGGTCAGGCCTCTCCTGGAATACTGTGTCCAGTTCTGGGCTCCCCACTACAAAAAAGACAGGGATCTCCTGGAAAGAGTCCAGCGGAGGGCCACAAAGATGATACAGGGCCTGGAGCATCTTCCCTGTGAGGAAAGGCTGAGAGACCTGGGTCTGTTCAGCCTGGAGAAGAGAAGACTGAGAGGGGCTCTTACCAATGTTTACAAATATCTTAAGTGTGGGAAACAGTGGGATTTGGCCAACCTCTCTTCAGTGGTCTGTCTGTGGGGACAGAACAAGGGGCAATGGCCACAAAATGGATCACAGGAAATTCTGCATGAGTATACAAGAGAACTTCTTCACGGTGAGGGTGATGAGCACTGGGACAGGCTGCCCAGGGAGGTTGTGGAGTCTCCTTCTCTGGAGATATTCAAGGCCGGTCTGGACGCCTACCTGGACAGCCTGCTCTGAGGGACCTGCTTTGGCAGGGGGGTTGGACCCGATGATCTCTGGAGGTCCCTTCCAACCCCTTCAATTCTGTGACTCTGTGTGTGATTTGTATCCCAATCGCCGTTACTGCAAGAAATCAGTTATCATTTTCCACATAGAAAGTCAAAAGGCCGATGGGGGACAAAAGGGATCCCAAGCCCTAAGCTGCCATTAAAAAAAAAAATAAAAAAAAAAAGTTTTGGGCAGAAAGTTAGAAGAGTGGAATGAAAAATAAAATTCCCTCTTTTTTTTTTCTTTTTTTGTTTCTCTAATAAATAAAAATAAAAAGAAGCAGACAGAAAGTCTGAGGAGATGGGTACCTGAAACACTGCAAGTAAACCCTTTCTGTGAAAGAGCAATGTTTGTGTAGCCCTGTAAATAATGAAATGAAGATATCTACATGTATCTCAAACACAGAGACCAACAGATTTAATATAGTGTATAATACTGCACAAATAAACCATCTTTGCTAGGACAAAGAAACTGAGAGGTGCTGGAAAATACTCCAACTAAACTACCCCTAGCTGTATGAGAACTCATTTTCTCTCTTGTAAATTAGAAATAAAACAATCATAATGAGATGAAAAATATTTACTGTAATAAGATCACTGCAAGAACAGAAAAATAAGAAAATGTTTTAGTCTTATTATGAAAAAAATGGAGAGCATAAATGAAACCCAAACTTAGCAGACATCACCAAAATGAAGGTAATAGAAATATTCTTACCACATTAAAGCTACACTGCAATAGCAATGTAATTTAAGTGTTTGAGGTTTCAGTTGTTTTGATTACATATATTACATGTGCCACAGACCAGAAAAAAAAATTCTCAAAGACAACAGTCAGCATAGAAGCATGTAACTTCCTCACTAGTAGTTAGTTCACAGTATTCTGAGCTGAAAGTTAGTGTTACACGTTGAAGACTTCTCTAGTCTGTTAAGAACACTGTGGCATAAAACTATTAGTTATTATTAGTTAAGTAATAATTAGCACTTAATAATTGTTAATAGTCATAATAATTTAACTGTTAGCTTTAAAATATATTAATCCAAACAGAGTAGACTAACCCCAAATTAATTACTCTTATGAACAGTTGTATGTCTTTCTTTTCCAGTTTTTAAATTAGAGAAAATTTTGACCATCAAATAAATATAACATTTATAGACAATAAATTAATTGTAGTCTAAACCTTAGATTACGTATTGCAAAACAAATACATTTTGGATTTCCCTCACTCCAATTATGAAAATTAATATGAATTCCTTTACAGCACTGACAACTCAGTAGTGAAGGTATAAAGGTGAAATAGGTACAAAACAGAAAATGTAATGTGCAACTAATTTTCATTGTCTATTAAGTAACACAAGCAATAAATAAAGTCATTTGATTCTGAATATTCTCATAGACATTAAAAGACTTTTCAGCGCCACTTATATAAAAACTAATGACAGAGGTAGTTGTTGGTTGCTTCACCATACTGGCGTACAAAAATATAACTGCAATGTTAAGGAAACAAGTTAGGACAAAACTTCAGTAAGCAGTATGAGTAGCAACCTGAATCTACTTTCACTTTTCCTTGAAAAGTTGTCACAGTTTTTGCGTTACTTTATAGTAATGAGGCTATAGACAGGATAAACATTTTTTGTTTTAGATAATTATTCAATGAGTGGTTCCATGTCTTATGTGAAGCATGAAATCAAAGCGTTGCTTGGGATTCCAAATAAATTTCACACCATCTTGTTCATTCAATCACTGGAGTACCCGAATACATTACAAAAAGCAACAGAAGACTCATGAGGGCGGACAAATCTATTTCTCCATGTTGATAGCTGGGAAACTGACAGAATTAGAACCAAGTGTCCAATGTGCAGACACATTTTAGATGTCTAAATTTAAATTTTTTGGTGTGTTCATGGTGGTTGTGCTTTTTCTTGGGGGTGGCGGTGGTGGTGTTTTCCAACTGGAATACTTCATGTTTTAGAGCAGTAACGAGGTCAAAGTGTTTCTTCTGTTGACCTAAACTGTAGTGACAATAACATAATATTTGTGGAAGTTTTGATGTACACATCTCAGTTTACATGGGAAGGGAAGGGGAAGGGGAAGGGGAAGGGGAAGGGGAAGGGGAAGGGGAAGGGGAAGGGGAAGGGGAAGGGGAAGGGGAAGGGGAAGGGGAAGGGGAAGGGGAAGGGGAAGGGGAAGGGGAAGGAAGCTACCTCAGTGAGTACAAAGCAAGTTGTCCACTATCACCTATGAATTTTATGGGGAGAGAGTTGCATACGGTTCTCTAAGGACGCAACTCAAGGTTCTTGACTCAGGATACGTGCCTTCTATTTTCCAACTGTAGGCATAAAAATGAAGTACCCTACAAAGCCCGTTTTATTTGTTATAAAACACTGAACTATTTATCGTGTGCGACCCGCTCCGTGCGTGAAGGTGACACCAGGAACCCAGCGGAGTCACACCTCACGCGTGGATGGGACCAAAAGGAAAGTTTCACAAGCAGCTGCCATCCCAGTATTTCTAGGTTTCTAAATTGCGTGGTTGACATACAATCTGAACGTGTTTTTTTTTTTTTTTTTTTTAACTTTTTTTTAGGTGGCTTGATAATTAAAAGAAAAAAAAAATAAATCACTGAATTACGTAACAGCGACTTGGTGCCAACGAGATCCGGGCAGGGGGCACCTCAGCTCCCTCTGCTAAGCAAGCTGCCACCTCGCAGCCCTACGAGCCCGCTCGGCAACACCATTTGTGATTTCCACAGCCCAAAAGCACATCCGAGCCTCCGAGCCGGCGCCGGTTCGTCTCGCAGCCCTCCTTTTCGCCTCACCACCCGGCTGTCCCCACCCCTGTACACACCACCACCACCACCACCACCACCACCACCACCACCACCACCACCACCACCTCCATCTCCATCTCCATCTCCTCCTCCTCCTCCTCCTCCTCCTCCTCCTCTCCTCCTCCCTCGGATCGTGGCGGCGCTGCCGCCGCCCGGGGAGCCGTGGAAGTGCGCAGCGCCCAGCCGCGCTCCGCCCGCCGCACCCCGGGGAGCCCCCGGGCGGGGCTCCTCCACCGGGGGGGGCAGCCCCGCCGGGACCACTTACCCGGCCGGGCGCCCCCAAGTCCCGCTCAACTCCGTGCCCGCAGCCCCCCAGGCGACCGCCGAGCGTCGGTGACAACGGCCCGGAACGGCCCCGCCGCCACATCCGGAGGCGGAGCGGGAGGAGGCGGCCACGGCGCCGGGGAGCGGCCGGGGCAGGGCTCGGCCGGGAGCGGGACGCGAAATGGCGGACGCCGCCCTCCCGCCTGGCGTACGTGGGGCGCGGGCGGGAGCCGCGGGGGCCCCCCTGTGAGGAGCAGGAGGAGGAGGAGGAGGAGGCGGCGGCCTTTCCTTCGCCTTTCCTTCGCCTTTCCCTCGTCTTTCCCTCGCCTGTGAGGGCCGTGCCGTGCTGGGGGTGCTCGGGGCTGCGTGGTGGTGGTCTCCGGGTGGTGGGTGGCCGCCGGGTGAGGAGAGGAGGCTGCTGGCTGTGTGCCCCCTCCGCCAGGCAGCGTTTTGTAATGCGTGTTTTGTGTTTCCTTCTCGGTTCTTCTTCTTCTCGCAGGTGGCGAGTGGTGGCCCGAAACGGCGAATCCAGTTAACTGGGTTTAGAGGAAGAGAGAAGAAAGCGCTAGTTGAGTTGCTGTTCAAGCTGGACTGCGTTTTCCTTGATAGTAAGGTACTGTTCCTTGAAGCACCTTGGTTCCTTGGTTTAAAGCAGGAAGGGAAAAAAAAAAAAGATGCAACCCTTAAAATCAAGGACTTTGTAGCAATTTAGAGTTGTGTATAAGTAGCCAAGAAAGTTTAAACGTTTTCAGTGATAACACTGTGTATTTTGTTTGTGTTTTTATTAGAAATACAAGAATTGTACGCATCTTATAGCGAAAAAGCTTTGCAAGAGTGAAAAGTTCTTGGCTGCCTGTGCTGCAGGTGAGTAGAAGATTCGCTGTAAGATTTCAAAGAATCATAACAGAACTAGAAAGGAGCTCTTGAAGGCTTCTAGTTACCTGTTTTAATTTCATGAATGGACTGTCTTACAAAACCACCTTCTGCTTGTTCAGATATCCTTGATTTTTGTCAAAGTACCGTGTTCAAGTTTTGATTTACTTCTTTTTTTGCTTTGGTAAGTGCTAAGGGATATTCATGCCATCTTCTTTCACTTGATATACATTTCTTTCTAAACAAAAACTTTTGTTATATATCAGTTGTATCGTGAGGTCATATCCAAATGACACAGGTGCATGTATATGGCCACCTGAAGAGGGATTGGATAGAGTATGGACACCTGTAGTTACTGAGCTGGTTTTTGACACCAAATTTGCTGTAGCATTACATGTGTAACAATGTTAAGGATTACTGTTTCTAAGTTTCTGCTTATGCAGCATGATAAAATTCCAGGCTATTGCCACTGGCATTTTACTAGGTGAGCCTCTGGCCTTTCCTTTTGTTGTTCTCTCACCTAAGTTTGGATGCTGGAATTCTGTACTGGAGCAACTAAAATGCTTTTAAAACAAGAACTACATATTTACATATTTGAAGATTACTTCTAAGAGAAGTTACCTGTGGGCATTGTATAATGAGTTCAGAAAACATTGCAGAGTTACAAGATGTTGTTGTCCTCGTCAATTAACTATTTAAATATGATCCTTATTTTTCCCATACTGTGTTATAACAACTGGCTGAAGAAAGTTTTGGGATGGATCTTGAATCTTGAATTTAAGAGATTACAGATAGAAATAGATAAATTTACTTGTGGGATTACCTGTAAAATTAGTGATCTTATTTTTAGACTTGCAGGCTACATTAGCAGGTATTTCAATCATCTGTCACTGCTAGAATTTCAGTATATGCATTAATGATTACTTGAATGGATCTAAAAATTCTGATCAAACTCATATCAAAAAGGAAATAGAAGGAAAGGTGCCATAAGAGAAGCAATATATGGATATATTTAGAATCACATTTGTGGTGTAGTATTTCATTTTAAGTCTTAGGTACTTTAGATATCAAATTTTATTTATATATTTTACTTTGGGAGATTTAAAACAACTGGATATATTTTTCTTGAACTGAGTGGAAACAATATACATACTGTCCACGTGGCAATGCAAAACTCTTGTATTTCTGTGTTTTGAAACCTTCCCCAAAACCATCTAGAACTTAATTTTGGAAAAAGCACTGGTTTTGCATAATCATTGCCCTTGGTGGCAGACAGAGTGTGTTCATTCCTAATGCATTTTTTCCTAAGTACAACAGATCATATTTAAACCCATTTAAAACTCAATAGAAGTGAAGGTAAATAAACAAGGGTGCCAGTCTTCATGGACTCCCTAGCTGACAGATAATTTGAGATGGAAACTTTAAAATGAAAGTGATTTTTTTAACATACACGTTGTGTACAACACACCTATTTCATCAGAAGTCTACTGGTACCTACACTAGGTTATACAGAAATACCGTCTGTGCTCCTGCACTGAGACATTTTGCCACTCAACCCTGCTGTTCTGTGAAGCCAATTAGGTTCACACAATTCAAGTCAATTTCTCTTACAGTATCTTACAGTCAGTAGTGTTTCAATACAGGAGTAGGTTACTAACCACAGCTCTTGACCTGAACCTGTAAGAAGAGAGAGACAGAGGGAAAAAAAGGGGAAGATCATTACATACAGTATCAGAAGCATACATGCAGAAGATGAAAGAGGAGAGGCGGAGGAGGTGGAGCCAAAGGAGGAGAGGAAAGGGTTGTGAAAAGAAGAAAGGGGAAAGACAAAAGTCTAAAACCAAATCCCCTGAACATTGGTATTCGCTGTACTTGCAATGTAAGTAATACCAAGAATGTATAAAAGAAACAGCTTACATGCTAAAAACTTCATCCATCTTTTTAATTACTGGAGGTAAAACATTGCCTCGGTTCACTAAATTAAGCCCTTAGCAAAAGCAAAGAAACAAACAAAAAAATCAACTAGCAAATGTGCATGGACAGCATTATTGCATACAACTACACCAAATGCACCTCTGATCTCTTTAGGTATGTTTTAAAAAGTTTCAACTTCTCTTGAAAACAGAGGGTTAAGCAAGATTCTTTTCAAGTTGTAAAAAAACAAAATCTGGGAAGCTGGAAAGTTCCATTTGCAGATTTTTGAGGAGAGAGTCACATAATTTATCTGGGAAGGGTAAAAAGGTACTTGATCGTTAAAAGAAAACAAAATGATCATTTTCAGTGGTATTGTGAGGTTTCTCGTTTTTAAACTGTGAAGATGAGAACTCTTGTAGTAGGAAGAAGTTTTTAAAATGGTACTTATAATTCCAGCTTTTATTTGCACAAGAAAGGTTGAAGTTAATTTTGTAGTAGATCTTCAGCTGATTGCCATTTGTCTGCACAAAAAAATCTTTTGTGGTTGACAGTTCATTTGCTTTTTAGGAAAGTGGATACTAACTAAGGAGTACATAATTAATAGTGCCGAAAGTGGCAGATGGCTTGATGAAACAACGTACGAATGGGGATATAAAATTGAAAAAGACACCCATTATTCACCTCAAATGCAATCTGCACCTAAAAGATGGCGCAAAGAACTGATGCAGTCTAGTGCTCCAGGGGCCTTCCACAGATGGAAAGTTATCCTCGCTGTTAAGGAAGGTGGTAAACGAATGATGTCTGTTATAAGGTAGGAGGATATGTCTTAAAGTTTAAATAATGAGCAACAGAACACTTACGGTATGGTGTTGAACACATCTTTATTCTTCCATCCCGGTTAATTTGGTCCATAACAACTTCTGGCTCTTCAAACTCTGAATCATTTTCATTAACATACTTTCCTACATTTTACAATTCTTTTAATCTTTGACATCACAGCTTTTTTTAGATTTCTTTTGGTATAATGTTAAATATAATATGCATTATCATATGTTAGTATCCTAAGTAAACAGAAACATTCTTCATGAGACGTGGTACGTAGATTTTTGCTTTTTTCAGAGTACTGCTTTATGTTGTGTATGTTACATACCAAATGGTAGCCAGAATCATTTCATTTGGTTGGGTGATCTGAGCCACCCATGAGCTATGGCTTAAGGATCAGGGCTGCACTTTGACCTTTTTCTTCTTCCTTAATTTTTTTGGTCACACCTATGCAACAGTTTCTTGTAATTCTGAAGACCTGACTTGTACTATAACACCTAATATGTACTGTAACAAATACAAAGGAAAAGAAAAACTCAGGTGTGAGACTTCTGAGACTTTGTTTTTCCTCCCTACCCATTTGGTTTCCATGCTTAAAGTGTACATGGTATCACAAGTACAGTATTAAAAGTAACATTTGTTGTCTAAAACAGTAAAAGCAAGCAGCCCCTGACTTTATTTTAGAGCTATCCATCAATGTAAGTTCATTGCAGGAGAACATACTGTCCTATTCTCCTCTGTTGAAATTCCAGTTAGTTAGGAGTACTTCTCGGGTCTGGGTGTACCACAGATGCATAGGCAAGAAAGGAGTGAACTTTGTCTGGTTGATGATGGAGCGGGGCTGCATCACCAAATACCTGTCTGCAGTTCACAAAGACAGTCTTGCTATGTGTGCTCCTTCATTTTCTCAAGGCTGTTAAGCACCCTTTTATCGTCCTAATAAAGGCTGGGCAACGTCATATGTCTGCACTCTGTAGTTTGTGAACAGTAATGTAACTTTTAGCAGTATGAATATAACACAGTAAATAAATCTTTCCAAATATGTTTGTTTAGAGTTCTGCAAGCTGGAAAGGCAACCATATGTTCATCCCAAAATATGGGGAGTGATATTACTCATATATTTCTCCATAATAAATTCTTTCTTATGCAAAATGAAAAACGTTTCCCTGAAGATCAGTGCTACCCTTTGCAATATATAGAAGATTACCTTTTGGAGGTAAGTAAATTTAAAAAACATACATAAAATTAATTGTTCATTTTTATTGTTAAAAATTTATATCAAGCTTACTAATTACTTTGTGTGATGCAGCATTAATAATAGAGGTGGATATGATCACCCTGAATGTTTTGAACTGATGAGAAGTAATGCAGCTTTCTTGTACTGGGACTGTTTATCCTAGAGAAGAGAAGATTTCGGGGAGATCTCTTCAGTCTGTATAAGTACCAGGAGCAGGGGGTGTACAAAGAGGATGGAGTGAGGTTCTTTTCAGTGGTGCCCAGTGCCCCAATGCCAGGACAAGGGGCAGTGGGCACAAACTGGAGCACAGTAGGTTCCCCCCGAACACCGGGAAGCAATTCTGTGCTGTGCAAGTGATGGAGCAGTGGCACAGGTTGCCCAGGGAGGTGGTGGAGTCTCCTCCTTGGAGATCTTCAAAAGCCACCTGGGCCTGTCAAAAACCACCCTGCTCTGGGTGGCCTTGCTTGAGCAAGGAGTTTGACCAGATGATCTCCAGAGGTACCTCCAACTGTAACCAGTCTGTGATTCTGTAACAGAAGAATTGTCTTTCTCAAAGCAGTGTGATTCAAACTCAAAGCAGTTTGATTCAAAGCAGTAGAAGTGACGCCAAAGAAGCATACATCTTCTTGCTCTGTATGTTCCTTCTTGGCTCCTGCTTTGTGCTGTTACTAGTGAAAAAATGAATTAGACTTCAGGAGGAAGTTTCAGTGTAGCTGACCATCAAATAAACAGTTTAGAAAGTTATTCATAAATTGCCAAGAAAAATACTGATTTTTGTTCTCTTTATTTTGGTAACAATTTCAACTGTGTATATCATGGTTGGGCCAGTTGATCTAAGAGGTCATTTCCAGCCCTTATGATTCTATGATCTGTGTGTTTATCTGTCTATATATATGTGTAGATGTAGATATTTTAATTTTATCCTCATGCTTCATAATCAATTTAATTACCTCTTTTCTGAACTAACCTCAATTATTCTACCTTTCTGTTCATAACATTACAGTCTGGTAAAAAGATTCAGATTCTTAACTCAGAAATAAGTTTGCTCATAGTCCTTCATGGCTGGGAAGAATTGGTGGTTGCCATATGAATTCTCTGAGGGGACTCTATTGGGCAGAGGAAATTCACTCAAACTATTCCTGAACTAGGAATTTTATGTAAGTTTCTCACCTATATTCCCTTTTCAGTCAATGTACTCAGACTGATGCTGCAAGAATTGTAATTCCTAAAATACATGTATGAACTGCTGTCTAAGCATACCATTAACTCCCCATTACTACAGAGAGATCTTTCCATGCTCGAGGACAGACAAAGTTAAATAAAAATCAATTTAAACTAAAGGATTCTGTAACGAAGCATATGAGAACAGAGTAGCCTGCCAAGAGGATTTGTTAAGCATGTTTTGTACACAATATGAACGTTCCTTTAGACTTGCAGTTCCTCAGACTGAGGGATGATTTTAATCAACTGCTAAATAAAAAATGCTGCCTTTGCAAACTTGTAGAGCTAACAGTGGGTTTATTAAGGCAGTATCTGCTTCTTCTGGAAATCTTTTAAATTCTTCAGATCAAAGTATTTTGCTCTCCTCATTTTAATGATTAATAAAGCTGTTACAAAAGGGCAAAAAAGGGGTTGAAAGATCTTAGTGTTTACATGCTGATTAAAACACACAGCAGTGTGGGATCTTGGTCTAGTGCGTACTTTCTTAATCATACTTGTTCAGGGAAATTTATGTTTAATAGAGGAATGAGAGTCAAGTATTTATGACTATCTCACCTTTTACTGATCTTCGTGAACCCTGAATTCATCCCAGTTGTGATAAGTGTTCCATCTTTACTGATTCATTAACTTCCACACATCCTTTTTTCTAGATTTCACTAAAGTAACTCACTTCAGAGGGCACAAGAGCACCAGTTTCTATTTAAATGCTTCTAAAGAACTCAGAAAACTGCCAAGACTCTGTCTCTTAAAAGGACAAGAGTAAAACATAGGCACAACACTTTTGATAAAGCCTAATGCACGTTAACAAAATGTTATGAACATGCTCTTTTCTCTTGCTTCTGGCAGTACTTGGTACACATTTCATTAGGACTTCAAAAGTTCCAATTTTGTAAATCTATAGTCCTGCTATTTGACTACTACTTCTTCCCATAAACATGTGTCTTATGGTTTAGTACCCAGATCAGATCCTAAATTAAGCAAAACCGCAGTGTATTCATTTTTAAAAGTGAAACTGCATGTAGTCATAGGCTTTCAGACTGTTTTCTCTCTGATTTTTTTTTTTTTTTTTTTTTTGGGACCAACGCTTTACTTTGTCTGTATTTCGGTATCTGTTCCTATATCAACCTCTGTTAAAACACTCTGTGGGACTGTCATAAATGATTTGAAACTATAAGGTGTTGTTTTTTCCTGGTTCAAGGTGTTAAAGCCATATGCATGATTCTAGGGAGCTATCCTCATACTTAAACACAGACTTTAGATGCTTTTTTGGCTGCACACTAAAATTCACAAATTTTTACCAAGATAGTACTATAAATTATCTGAATATAAGTATTTTTAGAAGCATGTTGAAACTAATGTGCAGAGAGTGGCACTAAAAGTAAAGGCTAGTTAATGCATCAAAGCAGGGCTTGAGTTCACACTCATCTTTGGCTCACCAAAAACTATTTAGAGCCATTTTCAAGTTACCAAAAGTACTTGACGCATCAATTCCTCTCACAAGCAGACTTGATTTGGGAAAGACTTATTTATTACAAATTAATAACAGAGTAGAATAGTGAGAAACAATAAAATGAAAACCACCTTCGCCCTACTCTGCTCTTCTTCCCATGTTCATCTTTGTTCCCCATTCTTCTGTCTTCTGCTCCTCCAGGAGCAGCATGGGGGTTTTGGCCAGTCCTGACATGTCATCTCTGCTGCTGCTTCTTCCTCACACCTCTCGTAGGAACGCTCCTTCATGAGCTGCTCCATTGTCAGCCCTACCCTTTGTTCAAGCCTTCAGGAATGGACTGCTTAACCCGGGGCTCTGTACCTGGAGCACCTCCTGCCCTCCTTCTGCACTGACCTTGAGAGCTGCAGGGCTGCTTCTCACTCATTTCTCACTCTTGCAGCTGCTGCAAATGTCTTTACCATTTCTTAAATATGCTACCTCTGGGGGCTCAGTTGTAGCCAGCAGAGAGCTCCTTTTGAAGTGTCTGAAACTGGCTCTGCTCTAAAATGGGGCAGGTTCTGGTCTGTTTGTACTCGTAGTGGCCACACCTGCAGCTCTTCCACCCCCCACCACCAAAACCTTGACGTGTAAACTCAATGCAGCCTAAAACAAAGATGTTTTAGTCTTAGTCTGTGCAGATAAAAAAAAAAAAAAAGCACAACTTCTAAATTTTAAATTACTAGCTTAGTGCACCCTTAAAGGCAAGAACTGAAAGGATTTCACTGTAGCGGCCTTTATGGTCATAGACAAACTGATGAAAACCTGCGTTAAAAAAAACAAACAAACAACAAAACACCTCACTACATTTTCAACTAATTGAAAAGATGTGGGCTTTATTTTTGTTTCTGAAAAGTCCAAAAAGAGAATCTGTTATGTCTTAACACAGCTCTTGTTTCAACAACAGAGATTGGGACAGAGTTACAAGTCAATTAGGAAAATAACTGGGAAAACTTATATTGGTAGTTCTCGTGCTATAGCTGCCTGCAACTTCAGTGTTCTATTTCCACAGATGTTTATTTGCCACATGCTGTAGACTCTTGAAAAATTGAATAAACATGCATATACACACACGTATTTACAATAAAATGTATGGAAAGTCTTAAGGACATAAAAGGTGTTTTACAACATTAGCTTAGAGCACTATAAGTGGAAACATAATTTTTTGTTTGTTTGTTTGTTGTTTTTTTTTTTTCTCTGCACAGAAGGAAATAAAAAATACAGAAGTTACCCAAATGAACTATTTCCTGCCTGCACAAGAAACTGACCAAAATGAGTCGAATGTGAAGCTTGTCGAACTGAAAAATGCTGTGATAAAACACATGTATTTTGTAGAGGTGAGTAACAGCTAAGGCTTTCTCAGCATAAAATGTAAAATATATATAATTAAATGTAACTTCTATTATGGATGCTGAATCTGCTTAACTAGATATTTTAACTTCTTCTGTAGTATTAGTGGTAACTTTTTAGCCTGCGATGTTTAATAATCTTATGTTTACTACATCTGCCACTAGCCAGAATACAACTTAGTAGTGGTAATTGATAGTCATAAGTGTATGAAAGACACAGTAGGCTGTTTGAAATCTTGGTGTAATATGTGACATCAGTAAAAGCTAATATTGTTCAACACAGTGTCACATCGCGTTACAATCGTTCTTTGACTTCCCTGTTATCTAGCTACATTACACTAACACATTTTTAAAACTAGCCATATCCTAGAACAAGCAAAAATTTTGTTGATTGATGTGGGTTATTTTTTGTTACAAATAAAAGCTAGAGCAAGAAGGATTTCTTGGTTTTAATGCTGTCACATATCCTGATAAACTTGGTATATTTTTAATTAAAAACAGCATTTAATTTCTAGAAAAAGCAAGTAATTACAGTGTGTATTATCGCTGTAAGTTACACTGATGCAGGTGATACTGTGTAAGTATTCTTGTAGTAGCTTACATAAAACACTCTTGATTCTGCAACTGCAAATTGAGGTCCACTGTATCTATCAATATTAGCTCCTACTAACAAAACAGTTCAACAATTCAAATGCTCAATGTACGAAATGTTTAAACTCAAGACTGGCAATTTGAAGACTAATGTTGCTTAAACACATACACCGTCAAATACTCCCATCAGTGACATTTTAACAAGACCATAACCTCCAGACCTTTAAAAAATAAATCTATCTTTAACTTCTCATGCATAGGACTATTGCAGGCTAACCATAGTAGGCAGCTGATCCCCACACAGCTCCCTTCCTCCCCACAGCTGGACTGGGGAGAGAATCAGAGGCAAGAAAACCAGTGGGTTAAGATAAAAAACAAAACAAAAACAAAAACAAAACAAAACAAACAAACAAACAAAAAAAACCTGTTTAATATGTAAGGCGAAAGCTGTGGGCACAAGCAAAGCAAAATAAGCTCCCATGAGCCTGCGGATGCTCAGCCATTTCCAGGCAAGCAGGGCTCATCATGCCTAACAGGTACTTGGGCAGACTAATGCCATGATTATCAGAATCATTTCCCCCAGCTTTTCCTGCTGAGCAGAATGTTGTATGGTATGGACCATCGCTGGGGTCAGCTGTCCTGGCTGCGTCCTCCTAGCCTGCGGAACTGGCCTTGACAAATAAGCCAGCACTGCTTAGCAAGAGCTAAAGCTTTGGTGTGAGTACTGTTTGCGGGTAGCAGTGTTTTGGTCACAAATCCATCATAGCACACCATGAGCTACTCTGAAGGGACTTTTCCCAGTTCCCAGCCAAAGCCAGAGTAACTATATAACAGTAGCACTTTTTATTGGATTATCTTTCCCTCAAACTACTATGAGCGATAGAGTAATTGTAATCCTGAGGACTTTTTCTGATAAAATATATTATTAAGCTCATAACACTAGGTAACCAAATGTAATAGTAATACATTTTTGCACCTACTATCATCACATTACAAGCAACTTGCAAGGAGTATCCAGAGTTTGCATTTTGCCATAGAAAACCCGAAAGCACTAATACATTTTAATGGTTAAGTGGATCAAATCTAATCAAACTGTCATTACGTAACAACTGCATGAAAAAGAAGCAGAAAATAACAGGAAAACTGAGGAGGAAAAAATAATATTAGTTTCCTCTCAGGTCATTAATCCCTTATTTCCTAATTTTGCCCTCTAAATATTAAAAAGAACTACAAATAGGTTGCTATGCTTATTGTTATGTTTTTACTGTGTTAAAAAAAAATAAATTAATACAGTATTTATAGACCGTTGTTTATTGGTATCCAGTGTACAGGTTGACCTTTTTTTTTTCCTTTTTTCCTTTTTTTTTCCTTTTCCTTTTTTTTTTTTTTTTTTTTTTTTAGTCCGCTAAACATAAATCTGCTCATAAAGACCAGTTGAATAATCCAAAGGTAAGGATTCTTTTAAGGCTCATGTTCCATTTATGGATTTTTTTTAATGCAGTCAAGTAAATATACTTTTATTGTCAAATTAGCTATTGGATAAATATTTTAAAATACTTACATTATCCAAAAGTCTAATAAAATTATTGAAAAGTTAAAAAACATCATTCAGGTACCAGTGAATTTATTCATTGTTATGATGCTTCCAGTACCACCCTCTTATTATGAAGAAACCCTTTAATACTGCTGGCTAAGAGAGCACTATCTGTTAATAACCTAAGAAAAGAAGAGATGCCATAGCATGATTTAGTGTCACAAACTACTCAAATTATGTATTTTTGAAATATTAAAGTATAAAAGATATATTCTGCTTTTTGCAGCTCTCATGTTTTTGCTAGTAGAGACAGACTTCAGCTAAAGATTGTCTCACCATAGAAAGAAGCAGTACTTCAGCATAAGCTTTAAGCATCATCATGCATGCTTCAGAGTGTACCAAAGTATGGATTACAAGTAGGATAAATCATACTTTCCAGTCCTATTCTCATAACTACTTTGACTTTTATTTTTCTTTGTTACTATTTAGTTGTCATGTTTCTTCCCATTAAGACAAATGCATGCCATAAATCAGGTACAGGTCAGCACCAATTAAGTCTTTGTTGTAAAGTCTCTTAAGTAAAAAATACTTCAAAATTTTTCCATTTTCTATATAACACTAAGAATAAATTATTTAAATATGTTTGTTGAAATGTTACATCTCAGTAATTAAAAAGCATTTTACATATTAGCTATGAGCTATTGTACTTTATATGATAACTTTTATTATTTAAAATATTAAAATGGGAAACTTAAAGCATATGTGTTACCTTTGTGTATTTCTTCCGTGCCTGAAGACTCATTTTCGTGAACCATACTAAGTAAATAGTTGCTTGGTGTGTAATTGAGGTCCCAGTCTTCACAGAATCATCTTTTTATCTGTTTCCTTTGTATTGATATAATAGGGAAAGAGAAAAATATTTTTAAACATAAGCACCAAAATGCCTTTGTCATTGTCCTACACTGTAATAGTCATGTTTTGGTTAGTGAGTTTATGGGGAAACAAAACTTTAGGTTTCTTAACACTTTTGAAAACAAATTGTTATTTGGTACTCTTAATAATGATAGAACTTTAAAGTTGGAATTTTTGAACCCAATTCTAATTATTTTCTGTAATATAACCTGACACCATCTTTTATTGCTTTGTGGAGTATCTGTTGTTAGCCTTAGCATTTGATATGTTTCTTCTAAAGGCAGTATATTTGTGGCTGTTAAACACAGCTCCAATATAGCTTCAATAAGTATTTCTATTAGTCTAGAGGAAGTAAAATTAAATCTACAAACTAAATTATCAGATCAGAACTGTGTACTGTATTCAGTCATCTCAGTTTGCTTCTGCTGCTTCTATCAATCATCTTCCCTGTTATTATTTTATATTGTCTTTTCTGCATTTTGTTACATAAAACACAACTTCTTTTCTATGGACCTTCATTTTCATTTGTTTCTGCTCAAAATTTTAATGCTTCTCCTAGCAGTGCTTCATAGAAACTGGCATTTTCCTCATCAGCCAGAATGCCAGCCAGCACAGTTTTGTACACAGCTTATTGAAGGCCCTCATTACAAAAGGTGTCTCTGGATTCTGCAGAAAGTCCACTATATTGGTTTTCTGTCATCCTTCCTTATCCCTTCCAAAAAAGATGAAAACCTGTTCTCCTCTTCCTTCCTGCCCTGAAAGTAATGCAAAAGGCCTCTCACAGTCTCCCAAAACTGTTTTTTTTGTTGTTGTTGTTGTTCAGTGTACTTTTTAAATAATGCATGGACGATGACTGTTTCGCCTAGTACCAGAATTTTTAAGAAACAAAAGTTCCTGTCACAATATAGATAGATGTGCTGGTATGATCACCAGATGAGGGCCAGTAGTGACATGCTTGTCCCTGCACAATATATTATCATCTTCTCATGTTTTAAGTCTAGAAAACAGAGTTGTTCTTTGACTGCCATTAAACAGTTTAGGATTGCTCCTTAGATGTACTGTTTGCATATAATTAGCATTACAAAAGTATGAATGCAACTATTATTTCCAAAGGAAATAAAGTGAACGTTTTAATAGTGCATATATGAGTGAGAAAATTGAAATAAATGTGAGTTGCAAATGCCAGATGCACAAAGATTTGATTAAAAGAAAATTGTCTAGGTGAACATCTTTATTTATTGTTAATATAGCAATGGCATGCCTTAGGGATCTCAGAAATGTAACATTTGCTGAGAAACTAAATGCTGCTAAGATGGAGCTCAGTCACTTAGACCTTAGCTGTGATTTAACAATGATTATCATTTCTTTCAGAAGTTTTTGTTGTTGTTTTCAGGTTTGATCTGAGGTCTTAATGTTTTTGTTTCTTCCTAAAACATTTATTGGAAATTCTCACTGATAGCAGTATACTCCATGACCTCAAACCACAATTGGACTTGAAGACTGTGTTAATTTTAGTTTAAATTTATTTTTAAACAATTGATAGAATGTCTCATGTTGCTTTGCCTACTATGCATTAGGAGCCAAGTTTCTTGGCAGAGTTGGTAGTCTACCAGGTGTTAAGGGACTAAAGCAATAAGAAATCTGCATAATTGTTTAACTTCTATCAGCTCAGTGTTCTACTCTTCTTGACTCTGCTTCTTTCAGTTGTGGCTCCCTATCCCAGTTTCCTTGAGTTTACCAGAATCTCAGGCTATACAGTGAAACAAAATAGCTGGGTTTCAAAACAGAAGCTAACAGCAGTATGGTTGCAACTGGCTTATGCATCTTAGCTTTGTGTTGGACTAGAGGAAAGACGTAAATAAATAGCAGTGTGGCTGAGATCTTCAATATCCCCTCTTTGATATTGGTAGTCAGAGGAAATAAAGTTTTTGAAAGCTGAGAGTACAGACGATAACAGGGAAATTACAGGGCAGATACAGCATTCCAGGAAAGCCATTATAGATTCTTCCAGGCCCTCTGAAAGCTTGCAAAATTAAGTGTTTCACTGTCATGAGTGGCACAGAATAAGAAGGAAGTCTTGTGCCATTAAGAAGATCTTCAGAGCTTTGAAGTCCACTGGGATCAATACCTGTACTATCTGTAGCATTAGCTGCTGCTTTGACATGTCATGGTAATAGGAGCAGCACTAGGGAGATAAAACTGTTACATGGTTTGTAGCTTTATAAAGTTTATAAATGATGTATTTTATGATTTTACATTTTTGTTCAATTTTTGTTAGCTGTTTGCTGATACTGATTATCTTACTGCTCCAGTCATATGTTGTAGGATGTACTCTGCACGTTTAGAAGCATTAACACTTATTCTTGTGCATACCTTTTCAGAATAAATTATAGACAAGCTAAGGAGTGTGTGAATTGTAATTTGTTTTTTAAAAAGGTAAATGCATTCAGATGGTCCTAGGAGGTAGGCACACTCTGTAAGGCACTTTCTTGTTAATGAAAGCCGTAAGCAGTAAGGTGAAGGTATTTCCATTCTAGATGGCAGCAGCTCACTGGATCAGGCAATAAATAACCTTTCTGTTGTAATTTATAATGTTCTTCCATTTTATTATATTACTAACATTTTACTTAGAGATTTCGTGTTAGTTCTTGTTCTGTCTTGGGTTTGTAAGTTAGTTCATAAGCTGCGCTTTTACTTATGAAGATATCTCATTTCTAGCTTAAAAATACCACCCTGTCTGGAGCTGCTTGGCGCATATTTGAAGGATTAATTGAAGAGCATTTATTACCTGATGTAATCTCAGAAGTTGCAGCTGTTCAGAAGTACTCTCTACCTCCTGTGCATTTTTTTCATTCTCTTCTAGAACATGTCCTGTTGGTAAGAGCTGAAGGCTAAAGTATTAGAAAAGACTATAGTGTTATAAGTATTAAAGCAAGAAATACTATCTTTTCTTCTGACAGTATGCTTACAGTTTTAAGTGATGCATTAACACTTCACATTCATCAGTGTCTTAGGATTACTGCGATCTGAAAAGGAAATAATACTTTTTTAAATATTATTATTAATTTACAAAAACTATGAATGTGGGAGTCTAAATATTGTGAAAGAACCAACCTAGAGTTTTTTCATTGCTTGTAGAAACAGCCCTTGTGCAACAAGTTAGGTTGTTTTTGTTTTTGTTTTTTAACTTTGTAGGCAACAGGTAGAAAGCTCAATAGAAAAGGTTTGTTCTAAGCAGTGATTTATTCAACTGGAATACCACACTAGAGCAATTGTTTTTAATTGTTTTTTTGTTTGTTTGTAAGTTGTTTTGTTTTGTTTTGTTTTCTGCTTCTATTTATGCATTAAATAGCTTGTTAATTCACTGATGTAACTTTAATTTTCATTTTGGTCATGCGAGAATCATGTTGTATACTTGGCCAGTTTATAGCTAATAGTTTTTTCTTATTTTGTTACAGGGAAATACTGATGCAGTTTTTCTTGCTAAATTTCGTCATGTTTTGTACGTTGTTCTCCAACGTGATCCTCCTTGGAAATCCCCATCTACATTAAGATATTATTTGGATTTTCTTCAGTGTCCTATCTGTAAGAATGGCACGTGGTCATTTGTAGAGATGCTTGTAAGGTAAAAAAATAAAAATAAAAAATAAAAATAATGTTGTATTAGATGCAATAGTTCTTCCAGATAAAAAGTTACCCCAAACCTGGGGAGGGAGAAGGAGGCTTGTAATGCTGTTATACTGAAGTCACATCTTCACCAGAACAGGTTAACTGTATGTGAATGTCTAGAATTGTAACTGAGATTTGGACTTCTGCTATGTTTCAGTATCTGTTAGGTCACAGGTAGAAGTGTATCTTGGAACAGAAAGACGTGTTTGTTCTCCTTTTTTGAAGAATGATTTCTGGTTTTAAACTTTTCAAAATTGCGATTATGTATTATTGCTGTTCTGGTGTATATGTATATATGTACATACACCAATATATCTGCAGTTATGAGGCAAAGCCCAGTCTTATCTTGGCAAGCATGAAGCTTCATGTTCTATTTTGATTTTAATCATAAACTTCCTATACAGGTACAAATACAGGGCTTAGTTTATATAGCTGTTTGGCAAGTTTGTTGATGCTTTAGCTTAGGAACTCATTCTTTGTAACTTACATCAACATAAATTAATTCTTCACGCAGTTGGAACAAAACCAGCACTTCTTATTACTGTCATAAAATCGTAAGTAATATTTAAATAGTTTGGTACAACTGTGATTAGAAGCGTGTAAATGTAGACCGTAGTAACTATGTGCTTCAAGGCCATTGAATCGCTGTATTGGAATCACCATACTTGGACATGTAACAATTTTGATTAGGAACATGTCATTGTACCATTTTAATGGAAGAGAATTTAAATATGAGAAAATATGTAAAATATTTTATCCTTTCTTACCTTTTGGCAGTCTCTGGATACCCAGCAGTTGTATATCTGTTATTCTTTTTTGTGTGTACGTGCATGTTCTTTCTAATAGTCAAAATTCTAGCAAGTAAAATTTTGCACACATTACTTCAAAATTATCTCTATCATGTCAGACAAGCACTACATTTGATCAAAAACTGTATTCCTGTCAAATAACTTTGTGAACTGTTTCTGAACTGTTTATAGGATGGATGTTAAGTCTATGAAATACTGCAAGACTGACACATAATTAAAGGATTTACAAGAAGTTCTGTTAAAATCAGTAAATCAGTGGGACAGAAAAATACAGAAAATGTGGTTAAATTATTTAGTTTGTGCAATTTTCATCTACAAAACAAGGCCCCAGTTACAAATCTTTTAAGTTTTTGGAGAAAATGTGGCTTTAAAACCAGAAAGTTTGGCTTTAAAATGATAAATGTTGCTGGGGAGCAAAGCATTTCCTCGTCAAAATTGTCCAGAGTCAAAGTTGCCTTCTTTGCCAATAAATCAGACTATCACTTCTGTCATACAAATGGATTTTTTGGTGTTTATTTTTCAGGTCTTGCCTTTATTGCAAAATCATTTGTCATGCAGCCCCAGATTCAGGAAAAGCAGATGAACAGAGAATAGTTCACAAAACATTATTGAAGTTTTTCTTTGATTTAGTAAAAGCTGAAGTAGAGTTTCTGACAAAAAGGTGGGTTTTACAGGATAACACTTTTATTGCTTTTTCACAATTTAATGTGGATTTTTGTATCTACAGCAGGATGTAACCTGATTTTTTGTATGTCTGTGATAATATTCTGTTTCACAGAGATGATATTAGTTAACATTTTTTTATATTTCTCAGTTCTCAGTTTATTTATTGTAATTGGCATTGTTTTTTCCTAGTTGTGAAAAGTTAGTGGTCTTAAAGCACAACTTTATTATTTCACTATATTACAAGTTTCAGTAAGCATTGAATTTTGCCCGTAAAGCTACATTTTTCGCTTTGCAATGTTTCCATATCTATTCCATAAGTTAGACAAGCAGTATTTTGAACATACTGATTTAAAAAAAAAAAATCAATTAAATGTTACCTTTCACTAGGGAGATAATTATCTTTCCTTAGTTTATGAAATATAAAAAAAGTCTTGGTTTTGCTCTGGCAGCCTTTATATATTAGCACAGTATTAGAATTCCTTCAGTCTGACTGTAATAGTCATCATTATTTTACTTATTATTCATCAGAAATTGTGTCTGATCTTTCCATACTTAAAAATTGCCAAACCTTTGTATGTTTTGACAGAAGATAAGGTTTCTGTCTAGTAACTATAGTAATCAAAGTGGCATAAAGAATTTATTTTTTTTCACTTGCTTCTTTTTTTCAGTTTGGTTGAAGAGACCAATTCACAGCACCAGCAAGTAATGCCACAGACGGTTCTTCTGAAAACCTTTTGGCTGGGAAGCGAAACCTCAGTGCTTTTCACCAAACACATAAATATTCTAGCAGATTGGGTCATACTTTCCCATAGAGAATTGAACAGAGCGAATGATGTGAGTATGAATTTTATGCTTTAAAATAATGAAGACTGACATATTTTTTAAAAGACATTTCTTTGTTCATTCCTTTGTGAGGAATTATATGTAAGTATCACAGCTGCTTGTTATATCTGCCTTTTGTTGTGAAGCATGCTGGTTTTTGCTCCACTAAAGGAAATGAATTGATCCATAAGATTCTCATATTGATCTGTAGAGAAGAAACGAGTCATGAGTAGCTTGTTGGCTACATTCAGATGTTCATATGCCCTTACCAGCAGGTATTACTGTAGTCATTAGGGACACAAGCTTAACACATCCTGTCAAACAATAAGGTGTAACAAAAGAGATGATTATCTTCTTTTACAGTGATTGTATTCAGGCAGCATTGGAAGGAGAGAGCTAAGAAAACATTTTTTTATTGTTTTCTATATAGATAAACATTATTTTGTTTTATTAAATGCCCCAATTTCTTCCCAAGTCCTTTAGTTTCATTTGGTATCTTCCCTAGATCTTTTCATAAAAATGGAATTGAAGGCAACTTAATTGCTGTTCTGTGACCTGCTGACCAGCAGGACATTGACCTGAAAGATACTGAGTGTCCTCTATACCACCTCTTTCTTTTCAGAAGCTAGAGGCCTTGTAAAACATCTTTGACTTCTTGATTCTCACATAAAATACAAACTTACTGCTGTCTCTGCGTTCTCTTTTAAATTATTGTGAAAGCACAGAATAAATAGGTACTTCATTCACTTTTTCATTACAATAACAGAACAACAATAGAAAATCAAGTATTCCAGAGAAAAAAGCACTTGCAATATAATAGCTACTAGTTCTTCATTATGTTAAGAAAGCAGAAGGATTAAACATAATGAGAGTTTCACTCATCTTACCTAGCCAGACCTCCTACCTTTTTTGAGGACTATCAAAGACAGATATTCTGAAACAGTGCTGCCTTTTATCCGTGGTCAAGATATTTAAAAAGTACCTAAAATTAGGCTTCTATACCCATATTTATATTTAAACAACCTACCTTTTCAAAGGTCCTGAGCACCAAGCAGGCTCACATTCAGTTGATTTCATTCTGATTCTTTGGAAAATGAGATTGCTTTCATATGTTTCCTGGTGTTGAGTGTGCAGTTTAAGTGTAGACACATTTTTTTTTTCCTACTATGCCTTCTTTTGACAGTTCCTGTACTGTAAGCCATACCTGTATCATAAAATGCTCTTTGCATAAGCAGAATGATCACTTGTGGCAGAGTGTAGTACATGTATGAAAAATAAAGGAGGACTAAAACACAACATAAAAGGTAGACCTACCTCTTGTTTAGATTTATTTTTTTCATAGTTTTGTATATGTTTAAATACAATAGAAAATATATGTATATAAGAATTGCCCTTTCAGCACAAAGCCAAAGTGCCTATTGTGTTTACATTTGATTTTATGCACTAGAATTATTGTGCAATGTCCGTGCAGATTTCTAGCCTTAAAAAGCAACATCTATATTCTGTTGCCTGATAATATCTGTAGTGTTGTATGTTCTGTCCTACTGCCCTATCCTTTAGCTTCATATTTTTATAATGTGTTTTTTTCCTTTTGCATTTTTTGGCAAAAATAATCTCTAGAACAAAATACTGTATTTTTACATACAAAACTCATCATTATTGCTTTCTGCACACTCAGTTTTGTTTAGAACTTGAAATAATGATTTTTCTTATATTCAGAGACTCCCTTTAGAATTCCATGACATAGCTGAAAAGGTCAAAGGAGCCAAAAGAGCGGATCCTCCCCAGCTATGCAGACAGAACTGTTTTCTTTTCTTTTTCTTCTTTTTTTTTTTTTTAATTATTCTAGAGATGCATACATAAAAACATATGCCATTAAATAGAGCATATTGGGTGCAATTTTTCCCCCGTCTATGTTTAAGGGTATGATTCATTGTTAGCAGTTTTATTTTTCAAAAACTGCTTACTTAAGAGGCAGCACATTGTCAATATACATGTAAGGCCACTCAGAAACCAAAATGAAAGGAATGGCTCAGGCAATCTTTCCATCCATACAGGCAGAGAAAATTAAGTGTGTTTTTTTTTTTTTTTTTTTTTTTTTTGCACAGTGTAAGGGAGTGACCATGTCTGCCTGCTTACATAAAGGTATGAGATCATGGAAAGACACAAACATGCCAATTGTGATACAGTAATTTTTGTGAAAAAAAAAAATGAAATAGCAATTCCATGCAATTGTTCTGTGAAAATATCTGTGAATAAAAGCAGAGAAATAATTTGATGAAATTCTTTTTGAGACATATCAAACAGATTCATTTCTAAGCAGTAAAAGTGATTTTTAAAATTTTTTTTAAGCTATTCAGAATTTGGTGAGAAGCTTCTCTTTTTATGTGATTCAAAGGGATTGCTGATTTGTTGCAATAGAGGAGAGGGGAAATATCTGTATATATTCCCTGTCATCTAGGTGGTTTTTTTTGTTGTTGTTGTTTTTTCAAAAAAATACTTAATACATGTATGTAAACATATATAGGTACACATGAGTATGTAAAAAGAGCAAGCCGGAAACAGATGTAGCATCTGAAGTGAGAACCTCCAGGCTGAAATTCTGCATGAGAGTTGCTGGTTTTCTTGGAGTAAATGCTCTGAAGGTGTTTCACTTTTCAGGCCCATTGTAACCTGTATCAGGAACAAAGAGAAAGAATGAAGGGCTACAAAGACTATGGTTACATATGTGGGTGACTGTCGTTTTATGTACAGGTACATGTACTTTCTTGTGTTGGAATTTACTTTATCTTAAAAGTACTATAATAAAATTAGTGACAGGAAATCGAATGCCCTCACTCATCACTGTGTTAATCTACTGGGACATCCTGGTGGAAGAAAAGTATTCTTGTAGTTTAAAATGCACTGCCAAAGAACACAGATTTTTTTTTTTTTTTCCATCTCTTCATCTCTGGAATCAATACTGAATATATGGCTAAAATCATAGAATCATGGGAATCATTCTATGTGTGTCATAGTTCAAAAGTAAATAGGATTGATGCAGAAACTCACAAGGTTCCTTGAAACAGAGCTGTTAAATTAACTTTAAAATTTACAAAGGAACAAACATGTATTATTTGTAAAACTGAGTAGCCATTCGGTTAGGACATCTTTTCATGATGATACTGCCTCACTAAGAGAACCAGAACACTTGTCATCTCTGCTGCTGCTTTTTTTTTTTCTTTCTTTCTTTCTTTAAGGCCCTAATACAGTCTGACAAAGGAGTGTAAAAGGGATTCATTCCAATTTTTATTTGCATTGTCTTTCATATTTGTAGTGTGCTTTCTTCCATGTTTCCAGTATCAGTACAGTATGGTATAAATTTGTAGAATCGAATGTCTTTCTATCACTCCCCAAAACTTTCTTTGAAGTATGTTTTAGACAGTTTTCAGAGTACTGTATAACCCTGAAAACATTATACCTTATAGAAAAGAACTCTAAAAAGCATCTCTAAAATAACTCTCTAATTCAAAGTAAGAAAGTTAAAATGAATTTTCCTGTGACTTAAAAGCTTTCCAATGAGAACTTTTATGAATACTAAAAGTTCTATCACTGGAGGACTGTACTTGACTCAGGAAAGCATTAAATGAAACAGCAATGAAGGAACTGGGTTTGCTAAGCTAACAGTCACCCATTGTCCTTTATATGCTAACACACTCAACAGCCTTTGTTCACTAAAGTGCTTTTTCTCACAGAAATAGCATTGATTCTCAACTCTAGCAACCAGTAAGAGAGTTTTGAAAAAAAAATAATACTTAATTGGATCTTATTTAACTAGCTAAGCATGTTGTAGTGGGTTGACCTCAGCTGGCAGGTAAGCCCCCACTCAGCCACTCACACAGTCCCCCCTTAGCAGGATGGGAGAGAGAATTGGAAGACCAAGAGCAATAAAACTTGTGAGTAGGGATGAAGACAGTTTAGTAAGTGAAGCTAAGCTGTGCACACAACCAAAGGGATGTAAGTTCATTCGCTATTTCTCATTGTTAGGCAGATCTTCAGCAGCTTCCTCGAAAGCAGGATTTTGGCACACATAGTGGTTACTTGGCAAGACAAATGCCACAGCTCCAAATGTCCCCCTTCCTCCTTCTTCGCCCTCCTCAGCTTTTTTTGTTGAGGACAACATTTGGGCTATTGCTTTGGTCATCTGGGGTCAGCTGTCCTGGCTGCATTTTCCCCCAGCCTTTTGTGCACCTCCAGCAAGTAGGCATCAAAACGTTCACATTTTCCAATTAGCACCCCGAGACTACTTGCAAGTTCAGTAACTTACAAGTTCCATCAGTGTTCAGCAACCCATTGGTGTGTCGTTAGCACTGGTTTAGGAACAAGTTCAAAGCGTAGCACCATACAGGCTTCAGTGAATAAAATGAAAAATCTTTGCCAACTAGACCCACTTTAGCATTGTAAGTAATACTGCAGTCCTTTAAGAATCTTTTCAATGTGACTTGAAGTACTACATTTGGCAGTAGTACATTATTTGCAGGAATTTTAAAAATACACATTTGCGGAGAAAAGAGACACACTTGAATAGTTTCTTAATGTACCTACAAAAATCACGTCCTCGCTCGCTATTTATAAAGAAACAAAACTAAGTCAGGTTCAAGTCTGGTTAGAGGTTGAAGAATAATTGATAGGGCCACAATCAGTGGTTTCTGAATATTCTCAATTTTTATTGATTGAAGGCTTGTGTTCCAGTGACCAATAGCCACATAATTTATCTAAATGATTGTGTAAACAAAGACCTCTCATTTAGAAGTATTTTTACATAATGCAAAATTGCCTTTGGTAATAGCATAGGAACTTATGTCATTTGTATGGGTAAGCTGTTATTTCATATTCAGGAATAAGGGTTTTCATATAATGTTCTTAATATTGTTTTTGTATGTGAACAAAAAATCAGCGGGCTCCTGTGAATTTACTTTGTTACTGATTTGCATACAGAGATCACTTAGCTTTGTAAGAATTATGCTTATATTCTAAAAATATTGCTGCTGAAGCTTTTTTATTTTTTTCCCTTTATGTTAGGTTGGTCATTAAAAATATCAACTAAATTACAGGAAAATTGCAGCTTTAAACCAGCACTAGAGTTGTAAAGCTGTAAAAGACTTTTCTTTAGGATTTAGAGGATGTAGTCTCATGAGTTTGAAAGCAGGAGCTATTTATTTGCACAACGATGCTTTGGCATACAAGGTAGCATTCCCATGTCAGTTGGAAATGCTAGCTTCTTTTTCCTTTTTAATATTGTACGCATATGTTTTCATGACTATGTTTGTATTTTTCTGTGGTTGAAAATGAAAATATTGTTAATAAGTTAATATTTCAATATTTTTAAAACAGATTATGCTTTAAGTAAATTAGAGCATTTTCTCCTCATTTGTAACATTGAACCACTTATTTCATGATAAGAATGCTCTTGGTTTGTACTGTTACCAGAATGCCAACTAAGCCTCTACCAGTTGGCGTTACCTGAGTTGTGTTTCTCAGAGTGCAGATATACTAAACTAGCACAGGTAGCTGCAGCTAATGTACCACCAGCCAGCTTTACTTTTGCAACTGTATATCTGGCTTTGTGGAACATCATTTATTCATTTATATTTGGAGTATTAACACTCATTATTTCCATTTCCTGTCCTGTCCTATCCATCTTGTGTCTCCCAACCTCCCCACAAATTGTCACAGCTGAAGTAATACAACCTTGTGGTTTAGAAACAAGAATAAATAATGTGAGTACTTGCGCTTTACATCTGCATTTACCTCAGTCTACATCTGTATGTCCTTGATCCCGTCACTTACTTCTGTTAAAAATCAGCTTACTTAATGCATTTCTGTAATTTATTTATTTTTTTAACAGCTATTGACAGGATTAAAGTATTCACCCAGTATTTGGCTTTGAGATCCAGTGACGAGGAGGTGTGCATAACTAAGAAAATTCAAACAGATTTGTAATGCTTTGAATTAGTTCTTCAATTTTTACTCCTGAATTCTGGGAAGATACAGTGTAATATATGTTGAAAATATTTAAATATTGGCAGAAAAAAAGATCACGTTGACCTGCCATACCAGTGTTCCAATTTTTTTTCCATATGAGATCTCACATTTAATCTAAAATAATGTATTATGATACAGTAAAGCAAGGGGCAAAACAAATCAAGCAGAGCTGAACAGAAAAAAAGGAATTAGGGCAGGAAGCTATCTCAAAGATCACATTCCTGACAGATTTTGTCTAACCAGATCTTAAAAGCTTTCAGTGACGGAGATTACCTCACCTCCCCACACAATGTTTATTTGTAGTTCTGTTTTTTCCTTTTCTTTTGAATGACAAGAAAGTCTGTTAACTGTATGGGCAGTATGTATGTAGGTTTTCTGCAAATGATTTTGTAGTCTTTTTATAATAAATCTCATCTGTGTCACAGTCTCCATTGTTCTCATATATGTCTGTCTGATTTATTGATGAAGCTCAAACTGCTTTGGTCTTTGGTGCTTTCCAGCTCCTGAGGGAATTGTATTAAATTATTATAAACCAACCCTGAATGTATTTTGTTCTCAAAGGAGCATCAGACAAACCATTGACTGTGGTGCATAGCTGAAAAAAATAAAAGTTCTGTTTCATTTAAGTAACTCTTTAGAGTCTCAAGCTTACCAATAAGTACATATTTGGTTCAATTTCCCTCTTACCCAGAATTGTGTGTTTTGAAGTATGCATTCTTGTTGACCAGAATGCAGTGTATCAGCAGGTGCTGTAGTGCCTCTGCGGTGATTCTCTAGTAGAGCCTTAGGTAGGTTCTACTTAGACTCTGCTAATTTTGTTGAATTAGCTTCAGGTATTCTTACTGTTTTGCATGTATTTTCTCTAATTTTCACATTCAAAACTGATGTGCAAATCTGTGAATTTGCTGTGGTTGCACATGTGGTTGGAGGAATGTCATAATTTGGACTCATTGTACAAAATACTTCTACGTGGCGGATAAAGGTGTTGTGTAGACAGATCTGACTATCCTTTGCACATAGTGACTTGGACACCAGAAACAGTGTGTTACCAAACCTATACTAGTGAGGGGAAGTGCTAGTATGGATGAATACATATTTTAATGTGACAGTAGCTCATGGATGACAAATTGTCTAGCTACACGTCATCTTAATAACTCCTCAAGAACATATGCTTTGCTTTCTTTATCTGTGTATCTTTATTTTTCCTGCAGGTTCAGAGGATAAAAAGCTAATGCTAGTGCCCTTACTTCTGTTCATTCTAAAAATGCAGCTGCTGGTCTTTTTGGAAGTTTGATAGCAGAAGAAAGCTTCCTGATCTCACATACTGCTTAAGTTCTTTTTCTGTGCAGGAGAGTAGCACCTTACAACCTTACCCACCTTTTGGCACATATGTTAATCACACCGGGTTAGGTTCATGATGGTACCTTTAGGAACTGCAAATCCTAACAGAGCAAGGAGGCTAAGAGCCCTGCAATTGTTAAATAAACACAAGGTTAACTAGCAGAAATGCAATACTTGAAATTTTACAGTTAAACAAAACCTATTTTGAAATTAAATCACTTTGTACATGTAACCTTTGATCATATTTTACATGGTGTTCTAGAAAGTGTGTTTCCAAATAACTTGTAGTTCTCTAATGCCATATCGCAACTGGTGTGGCATTAATGGCATAATTAATTTTGTTGACCTGGCTGCAACAGTTTGTTTTTAATCAGAGAGAGAAACACCAGAGAAGAACTGATATGCCTTTTATCTGAAGATGTTCTTTGGTATTATTACTGGTACATTTTCAGTGTGAATTTACTATACAGTACAGGTCTATAGATACTTCTTTTCTTTTCCTCTCCTTGTAGGCTTTCAGATGTGAAATAGCTTCTCTGTTAAAGGCAATTCTTGGAACTGTAGTGGAGTATTGGATCATCTCAGGTTTACTTATGGACCGAAATGTGTTTTGTCAAATAGCTGAGGATTTAGCACAATACATTGCCATTGCTTGTGACGGTGAGTGTTTTAAATGCTTCTCAGTCTTTTAATCAGATATACCAAAGAAGTCCTAAATTAAAATTCTCAGTTTACATTCAAGTTATGTTTTACCTTCTTTTGCAGCCATGCAGTCTTGTGGTATGATGTGTATGCAGGAAATTGTTTTACTTTGTGTGTGTGCATGTGTGTGTCTGTCTGTCCCAGGCAAAGACCAGATAGAGAGGGCTTTCCTATTAAGATCCTTTTAAATAAATCTCTGTAAGTATTAATGTGAAATCAAGATTAAAGAGTGTGAAGAGGAAATAAAATCTTTGCAATTCTCTTGTCAGTTTAGGAGGAAGTGTAAACAAATCATACTAAACCGTAACTTCAGAGAGGCAATTTGGAAACGTTTGCTCAGACCAATTTTCTGATGAGACCTTTCACTCAACAGACTTGATCTTATTTGTTAAAGGCATTTCAGCAGGAAGTCCACAAGCTACCGTGAAATTTTGGTCCTTACAGACATCAGATAGAAACATTGCAATGTTTCATTCCAAATCCTTAGAGTTAAAGGAAATTAATGGGGTGGGATGGGATTCAACTGCTCCTATGAATATCATATAACTATCGCTCCTCTTCAATTCAATGTACTAGATAAAGAGAAATGTTACGGCTCAGACCATTGTCATTCAGCATCAGCTGTGTTACTGGTTTTTTCAGCAACTGGGGATGAGGAACTCAACTAAACAAAAAAAATTAATCTCAAGAAAAGACTGAACATTGTTAGTTTCATGTTCAAACTTCATTCCCACCATTTTTTTTTCCTTTTGTCATAGAGTCATCAGAAAACTGTACCTCAGCTTTTATACCTCTAAGTATATCCCAGTTTCAATCATATTCAATCATAATTTTCTGTAGAGAAAGGTGTTGGTTAGGCACTTGAGAAGACCTGTAGTGAAAAACAAACAAACAAACAAACAAAAAATCCATGTCTCTAGCCAAATAGTTCGATTCTGGTCTTGGTCTTTCCTATGGAAAGTGAATGATAAGAACCATTGTAACCTGCTTCAGATTTAACAAAAACAACAACAAACAAACCAAAAAAAGTTGGAACCTTGTAGTATGATGTAAATCAGTTGAGCTTTTAGTATCTCCTGTTGCCTCTCCAGAGGATTTCCTTTTTATAATAATTTTTATATGCTTCTTCATCCATTCAGGCCATTCATAGGAATAACAATCATAGTCTGGCTATAAAGAATAAAGATTATTTGACTAATTGGTAATTGCTGGGGCGCTCTTCAGTCCACAGGACTTAAAGTGTGAAAAACCATAACAATTTTTCTGTCAGTCTTGGAGTAGAAGACATCTGTACTTAAATGTTCTTGTTTTGATTGTGTCTATATATCAGTTACTGTGTGTTCATTTCTCAGCAGAGCAGAATACTATCTCTGTTCAGTAAAGACCTTGGCAGACCTTGCTTTCCACCTGTTTCAGGTGCTATTTTGATGAAATTCTGCTGCTAGAATCAAAATGCAAGTATAACCTTAAGAAAAATCATCAATTCCATCTCCTCTAAAAACCAATACAAAACAAACAAACAAAACCCCAAACAAATAAATAAAAACAATGTGGTAGGCCAGAGCTAAGCCTGAAGACAGTTACATCTGAATAGTATTGAAATCTGGTTAAGGTCAATTGTAGAATTTGTAGGTCCCCCTGCATTACTTAATCAGATTTCTTTGTTTGTGTTACATACATATTACCTGAATTGTGTTTGTGTTATGTCACATGAAATTTTAAAGGTGATCACTTGCATAATTTCATCAAATGAATAATTTCATTCTCAAAATCAATCCAGAGCTTTCATAAGGTTGTATTCAGAGCATTTTTTAAAGTGTTTAACATTGTAAGAAGTGGTGCTTTGCCTTTTAAAGTTTGATGATCGTTGTCTACAAAGCTGGTCTTGTTATCAGATGATGGATAAAATCTTTTTTAATATGACTATTTTAGCAATTCTAATAGACAATAACTTACAGTAGCTGCAATAGTAGAGCTCTTTTTATTTCCTTTGTTTTTATCCAGATTTTTCAGTACATGATTTACAAACGTTCATTTGTACCATACCATCCCTCTGGCTTCAAATGTTTGTGGCAGAAGCAGTTTTTAAAAAACTGTGTTTACAGAGTAATGTAACTATTTCTACAGAACCTCTTTCTCTTCAGAAAATAGTAAGTAACTCTTACACTCCTTAGTAACCTAGCGTACTTAAGTACTTAACATATAATTAGATTGACTGAAATCTTGGAAAATATCTGTCTTTTGTGGTATAAGGTCTTGGTCATTACATGTATGCTCTTCCACCTGTAGAATGTCTACCGCATTTATATTTCTATCTGTCTGAGAGCAAGGTTGAAAACAACAGTGAAGTTTTTCTTATCAGGGAATTGGTAACACCTCTTCAAGTTAATTAATCTGTTTATATGCAGCTAACATGGAAAGTCAAAAGGAAAGCTTTTTAAAATAATCTTTGATGTGAATACTTTTTTGCAATATTATGTCTGTAATTAAGGAAAATGCAAAATACTGCATGGTTTTCCATGAATATGTTTTCCTTCAGATTTTTGAAGAGGAAACGGTCTGTTATTCTACTGTGTCTAAGCATGTGTAAGATACAAGACTTTACGATTCTGAACCGCAGCATCTTCCTCTGAATTTCTCCTCTCAAAAACTTTCTCCTGCTTGCAAATCTTTTCTTGCCTTCAAATCACAAACTGTGATAGCTGATGAGGAAATGTATAATGAAACTCTCAAGACTACAGTTGCTGTCAGGATACGCATGCATCAGGAAGATCACACAGCAATGACATGACCTAACTTAGAACCACATTTCAGTAACTTCAATGCTAAAGTCTAACCAGAATATGGAATTCATAAGTGTTAAGACTTAAAGTTGACAGGTAGAATTAAAGAAAAACAAAGTCAAACTTAATATTTTTTTCCATATATAAGTTTTCTCAAACTTTGCAGAAGTTTATTGTGAACAGAGATCATTGTTTATTAAAACATTGTGTTTAAAGAGAGCTTGAACAAAAGACTGACAGAATTTCAAAAATAAACCAACTAGATCTAATATTTAACATATGTTGCCAACACATATGTAGCAGCAATCACTATTTTTAGTATTGCCATGACTACTGATCACTCTCTGCAACAACTTTAAAAAATGTTAGTAGAGCCTGAAGTTCATGGGTTTCTATGGCTTTCCTTAGCATTCTTTTTTTCTTGCTCCATACGATAAATACTGACCACGGTCCAATTTTGCTTGCTCTTCTCATACAGCATCTTATCAGTTAGACTCACTTTCCTATGGGTTCAAGTAGTGCTGTCCTACTCTCTGCAAGTAACTGTACAGTGAGTCTGTCCATTGCACGTTGCTTGCAGAATCTTCAGCGATGTGTTATATACTCAAAGCCTTCTTTAATATTCTTTGATCAGGTATAATGACTGTAATCATTCAGTGAGTCCCCTCACTGGACTATGGTTTTGCCAAACTGCAAAACCTTGCACGACTTTCTGAAAAGAGGGTTAGATGTGGGTTGGAAGCTCTATTGCCAAAAATGTGCCAAAATACCTACAATGCTATCCCAATAATGAAAGAACACTGAAGAGCTAACTGACTAGCTTATTGCTTTCACAATGTCTAAAGGCTTATTCCAACCCTTAGCTTAGAAGAGATCAAGGAGAGGAGTATTTCTTTGCTAAGTTGCTCCCTGGGTGTTGTTCCCTGATGTGGGGGAAGAAAGCTTATGAATACTTCCATTAAGTAAGTGAGAATCAATTTGCTTTTCTTTAGTCTTATATCCAGTTAAAGAGATGAAAATGTTCTTGGCTACGGAAAAAAAAATATCCCACCTCCTGGCTCAGACATACCTCACTCACCTCTGAGGCTAGCATATGAGTTGTGAATTACAACAATATTAAAATAAAGATTGCAGAGCTGACTTTAAACAACCTATATGTGCAAACGTCACTTAGGGACCATATTTTAAAAAACTGAGATTCAGTACCCTGTGGGTGGTGAATGACTGCTTGTACATGAAGTGCAACAGAAAAAGACTTCTAATGTACTTTACACAAACTCGCTGAAAATGTTACTTTTGCAACAGGTCTGTTCCTATTTGCCTGCCTTGAGAGAGGTAGGGATGTGTGACACAAGAAAGATGCATAAAGCAAAGAAAAAGAAAATAGGGCATCGGCCATGCCCTGAGTCTCAAAGGGCATTACAGATGCTAAGTGGTGATAAGCAGAACCAAGTCAAAGTGCTGCCTGATCTACCGTAAGTAATACCTATAACATCACCAGTTTTATTCTGCTTTGGGGGACAGCTTCTGACCTGACACATTTTTTGAACTTTATATGACCTGTTTTGTTGTCTACAAATTACTACAACTGACAGAAATCTCCATTTTAAACCTGTAACACCTCTGGTGTGGGGTTTCCCTTTTCTCCCCATCTTCCATCTCTGCATACATGCAGACTGATGTAGTAATATTTTCCCAATATTAAAAATAAAGGATACATAGAGAAGTTGAACCATTCACAGAATTACCTTTTAAAAAAGTTTAATTGAGGGTAATTTAATTTTGTTGCTGTTTTAAATACAGTTATAATTAAGTGACATATAAATTGCATATTTAAGACATTTTAGAAATAACTGAAATTGGTAGATCTAAGTATGATGTCTGTAAACATTTTAAAGTCTTTAAGTACATACACGTTATCCAAAAAAATAAGAGTGATTTTAGATGTGTCTCCTTTGCTCTCTTTTCAGTGACTTAATGTTTAGTAAGTGCTGTACAAGGAAGCGTAGAGCAAATGAGAAAGTTGGGGCTTCAGACACCAAAGAGAATCGCTACATTTTGGCTGAAGAGGCGCATTTTTACAGGAGAAATGTTAAAGGTATTCTATGTATTTAATTTATGTTAAGAACTTCATATGGTTGGAATCAGCTGTTTCAGGTTTAAAAATCTTGACCTTATGAATGTTCAACTAAAATGATGGCTTATGCCCAAGAATTATTTTCTTATGGTTCACGTTTCTTTTTTTTCAGTGTCTGTTTGAGAGGAGGAATTGTATATATGGTGGAATAAAGCTGCCTTCTTCATTCCCCTCCCCCTCCCATATATTAAATACAGTGTACAGCTTGTGTGAGCTCATTCCAGGCTTGCCCGCCTTACTTTGCTAATCCACCTCAACCTGTGCTTGGTAGGATCAACGTCTTCTGATTTGAAAGTATAATTCAGTCTTCATCTCTTTCAGTCCTAGACATTTTGTGAACAAAGACTGAGGAGTATGCTATGTTACATAGCTGTGTTAAGCATATGGACTGTTTTCTTCCAGGCATTCAGCCCAGACTATGAAAGGCATTTGGCTTTTGTCTTAGCTATACTGGAACCCAAGTACCTAAGGAATAAAACAGCACTGCAGTAATTCATTCAGTTCCTACTTACTACACAAATGCAATAAATTGTACTTTACATGAGGCTTTAACTCAACAGAATTACTTGCTGGAACTACTTTTTATTATCTTCATCATCAGAAATTTACCTATATCACTTAAAACACAACTATTAATCATGACATCCAAGAGAAGGCTTAGGAAAAACTAGCAAATTGAACCTAGGATTGTTCAAAAAATTATAATCAGAATTGTATCACAAACACTGAAGTACAAAAAAAACACCTCACCCTCTTTTGGGATTTAAGAGAGCTTCAGTAACAGAGCCAGACCATGCATTTTTAAAATTGGTTCGCTTTCTCTTTATTGCTTTTGCAAGTAAAATTGATGTGAATTATTACATGCTGACTTCTACAAAGAAAAGTGAGCTGAAGGACTACGGGAAAAAATGCTTTTTTTTTCTGTTCTTTCCCTGCCAAAATTGTAAGTAGTATCTACTGTTGAAAGAATGAGTATGGAGCTGACAGATTTACGTAGTGAAGGTATTAATATAACAAAATACACTATGTTAATCTTACTGCAAACGCTGAAGAGATTTAGCCAGAGATATTCTTCGTTTCTAAGATGTTTGTTGCATCATCTTTCACCTGGCATCAAGATTTTTCTCTGGCTCTTGTTCAAACCTAATCATTTACTTGAAAGCAAAACAGTGTTCAGAATGGGTCTGAAGTTTTTATCATGCAGAGACTAATGGTGTCTTTACATATAAGCAGCAGTTCTCAGTTGCTTGCTGTTCAATCTTTCACACTTCAGTTTTACATGATACTAAGGCTTGTTTTTTTTTTTTTTTTCAGAGGATTTTCTTTTTTGTAATTATTATTATTATTATTATTGTTATTAGGACCCCTTCATGTATTGCTCCCTCTTTTCCCCCTTCCTTTGCTACTGTAGCCAAGTCAGACAGCCTATTGAGAAACAGCAAACCATCTGTTAACGGATTTGAAGTTCTGAATTATACTTGAGTGTGTAGAGGCACTCGTGCTTAGCCAGAAACATTCATTTGAATTAAGCTATAAATGCTGTGTAAAAAGAACCATACATTTTAACGTAGGTTCATGAATAAATTTAAGGGAGGGCAACTGCACTCTAAAGTTTTATTGCTTCAAAACCCAGTATTTTTGGTGTTCTGTGATCACTTGGTGCTTTTATAGTGTGATTGAAGCTTTAAACCTTGAACTGGGGGGAGATAATTCCTGTGTTAAACCATTTGCAATACAATTTCATTGCTGGATCTCTGGTGGAACAGAAGCGCTGTGGGTTTTTTTTTTTTTTTTTTTTTTTTTTTTTTTTTTTGAATTTTCTTAAAAGATGGTTAAACAGGATAAAGGAAAATCTTACTCATTATTGAATTTTCTGGCATATAGCCAGGTCTCCTAGTTCCAGGCACTTTGATTATTTTCTTTAGTTGCTATCTCGCCTAGTCTAGTGTAATCTATTAATTTTTTATGGTAGGAGAGACAGCCCTGCATGAAGCTTGCATAAGAAACAAAGTGGAAAGATTGATTCAGCTTCTCTCTTCCCCTGGAACAGACATTAATGTTAAAGGTAAGTTATTCATTTTATCTACAGAACTAAGAAATTAAGCCAGATAAGGAACTGTTAAACATCCTTTTGCTAATTAAGTTTATATTTATGATACGAAAACTGCCTTTACTATTCTAACTAACAAAAATCAGGACTTCATAGCAAACATTGCTGAAAGGTTAATTTTAACTGAAGTGTGCTTTAATATCATGTTTCTTATCAATTTTTTTAAATGCCATTTTTTATCAGATGTTTTTCAATAAAAGTTCTTATTTTGAAATCACAAGTTGCCATTGTCACCATAATGAATGCTAAAAAGTCAACTGTTTTGCTGTCTAATGAATTACATTATTAGCATTTTAGTACTACTTCTGCTGTTTTAAAACTTCCCTTGATTTATAATTCAGACTATGCTGGCTGGACGCCTTTGCATGAAGCCTGTAACCATGGCAGCACAGTGTGTGTCCGTGAAATTTTGCAACGTTGTCCAGAGGTAGACCTGCTCAGTCAAGTGGACGGGGTGACTCCTTTGCATGATGCACTGTCAAATGGACATGTAGAAATTGGCAAGCTGCTACTTCAGCATGGGGGTGAGTGCATACATGATAAACTGGTTTAGGGAAATTATCCTGAGTCCATACAAAGTTTGTGGTGCTTTTATTAGTAGTTGCATAAAATAACATTTAATTATAAAATATTTACTTTAAAACATTTTTAAGCCAAGCTGTTTTGGTCAAAATAAAAATATTACTGTTCTCACACTTATCTTGATCAGCTGAATATGGAATTAGCCAGGATTTTCACTTTTGTTTCCAATATGATAATGTTTTTATTCTGCATTTTACCCCATATGCATTGTAACTATATCCTCCAAACTAATTAAAGATAAATATTACCTATTCACCAAGTAAAGCTAAGGTTTTTCTTTTGTTTTGATCTATTTTTACTGTAATGCAAAAATAGATCAGTAAATCTCTATATAATCATGTATTTCAATTTAAATTTGTTCAGCATTTATGAAAATTAATGTGATGGTCTTTGAAGAACACAATTAGCTTGGTAATTAGTTTAAGAAAGGAATCTATATTGTAATTGTGATAACTGCTGTTTAGGGATAATAGTGGGAGGGGCGCCTTAGTTTCTAAAAAAAGATATATTGCCCCTTAGGCAGACACATGATAAATGTTTTGAACAATACATTTTTTAAGTGACAAGGAACTTGTATCTTGTGTTGAAATACCCCCTATCAACCTAATTAACTTAACATGCTTTTTAAAACAAAACAACAGCAAAGAATGATCCTGGATATCCACTCTTCCTTCTTTTAATTTATTTACTAAAATGAGTATTTGCGATATCCTTACTCTTGACCTACAGTGTCAATTTAATCTCTGTTGTATGCTGAGTCCAGATTTTTTCAATAAAAATCATTCTGCTTGTAGCCTGAAGGTAAAAGAATGCACTGTATTTAGATGGCCTATTACTTAATTAAGCTAGAGAAACAAAATTTTATTTCATTCTTGGCGTAAGACCCTGTGTATTTACAGTCTTCTCCTGCCCCCTAAAGGCTGTCTCTGTCTGTTGTACAAGCACTGGCTCATAATCGATACATTCATTCCTCTGCAGTTTCACCTCTCTGTGTTTGCTGAGCTTCAGTTCTGGGGCTCCCAGGTGTTTTATATATCTACTGAACCACACATCTGACATGCCAAGCCAATACCTGGGCTCACTTCCATCGGTCTAAGTGATGCAATAGCCAATATTGTAGTAAGCCCAGCTCCTCAATTGGAAATGGCACTGCACTGACAGATGTGCATTTTTCCTCAGCTATTGTGAAGAATAGGTAGTGGATGATCCTGTTGTCCTACGGGAAGAGCTGTACTTCCACTTGCATTCATCAAAGTTTTCTGGCAACCATAAGGCTGCGTGTACCCTTATCTTTGCCTTTGTCACACTCCGGGTTTTGGCCTGTCAAGTAGCTGACAAGACTATGTTAGAAAACGTGTTACCCATTCAGTCTGGATTTACTCTGCTCAATAACTGAAGAGTACAGCTCTGCAATAACTTCTTCCCTTTCTGCAAAAAGGTCCTCAGCTTGCAGAACTTAATTATTTTACATAGTGAGGGAGTGAAACAATATAGCTTCAATCATAGGGAAGTTAGAAGCTCTAATAATGGTAAAGTCTTGCAATGAGTAATCTTTTGTAATTAAAATATATTTCTGAAAACATATTAAAGATATGAAATTGTGTCATTTCTTTTGCATAGTAACCCGAATTTACATGTGAAGATTTATATTGTTTTCACCTTTGAAAAACACCACCTGTAGTGTTTCATCCCTCTTCATTTTTTTCTAACTGGCGTGGCCTTTCTTAAACTTATCAGGACATCTGTAAGCTGTTTAAGGATTAATAGCTCCATTGTACTAATAAACAGGAAATATTGAAAGAATGTAGTATGAAAAGAAATATTTTCTTATTCTCTGAATGAGAAAACCATGTCCCACTTAACTACTTTAAATCCAATTATTATAGTAATTATTTTTTGCAGCAATCTGCTAAGACTAAATTTTCTAGCTCAGTTGAGGAAGACTAGGATTCCTACCTCAGTAGTTTATCTTGATGCATAGCTTAGGACAAGGTTAACCACGCCATCCAAAAAGGTAAAAAAAAAAAAAAAAACACCATAATAAATTGCCTTTAATTTTGAGACAGTTTCAGTAAATAACCCAGCCTGTAAATTTCCTAATGAAATTGTACATTGGTAATAAGACAAATTTTTTACATATTATATGTATTGCTACTTGAAATTTTAGGGTAAGTTATATTTGAATTTCATTCACATTTCTGTATAATAATCCTTCACTTTCAACATAGCAAAACCAGGAAGAAAATTAAAACTATGTCATAAAGAAACTGTTACAAATGTTCTCTCTGCATGTTCTAGGTTGTGTGTTCAGAATCACAGAATTGTCTAGGTTGGAAGAGACCTCCAAGATCACAGAGTCCAACCTCTGACCTAACACTGACAAATCCTCCACTAAACCATATCCCTAAGCTCTACATCTAAATGTCTTTTAAAGACCTCCAGGGATGGTGACTCCACCACTTCCCTGGGCAGCCCATCCCAATGCTTCACAACCCTTTCAGTAAAGAAATTCTTCCTAAGATCCAACCTAAAGCACCCCTGGTGCAGCTTTAGCCCATTCCCCCTCATCCCATCACTGGGCACCTGGGAGAATAGACCAATCCCCACCTCACTACAGCCTCCTTTGAGGTACCTGTAGAGAGCGATAAGGTTGCCCCTGAGCCTCCTTTTCTCCAGGCTGAACAAGCCCAGCTCCCTCAGCCGCTCCTTGTAGGACTTGTTCTCCAGGCCCCTCACCAGCTTCGTTGCCCTTCTCTGGTTGCAAATGTCTAGCTCATCAGTTGTACCAACATAACAAAAATGAGTTTAAACAGACTCTTAGTTTCTGGCAAAAAAAAAAAAATCTTGATCAGCTGCCAGCTGGAACATGCCATTATTATTAATATTTGTATTTTTCTTGCAGGACCAGTCCTTCTACAGCAGAGGGACTCCAATGGAAAATTGCCACTGGATTATGTTCAATCCCTACCAGTAAAACAAGAACTTTTGAACATTGTTCATCCAGAAGAGAAAATTGAAAGATTCTATGAACGCACTGAACAAGATTACTGCAGTCAGCAGAGAGAACTGTGGTTGATTTTATTTAACAAGATGCTGCTAAATTTTTGTTCAGTTTATAATCTGTTTTCACCCTTCCCTTCAGTTCTCAGAGAGGTAGCTTGTTCAAGTAGACTTCCAGTAAGGGCTCGTGATTCCTGTAAGATGGAAAGTACATTTTCTGCAGATTGGTTAGTAGATATGTACTTCAGAGAACTAGAAACTTTTAAAAAGCTACCACAGTTTCTTCAAGAGATATCTACAAACATATTTATTTTTCCAGGAGAACAGATGAAGGCTTTATTAGCAACTCTGGAAACTATGGTAGAGGCAAATCAGCTCTTTACTTAAATCCTTTAAACTGGTAGCTTCCAAAAACAGTTACCATTAGTTAAATCATGATGGCTGGCCATTGACAGTTAGCTAATAGTTTTTTGACAACTAAGAAGTACAAATTTCACAGCCCTACGTGTTTTTATCACCCATGACATCAATACTTTCCTCTAGTTGAACCTGGAAATCAGATGTATTCATTCAGTGCATTTTTTTGTCAGGCAAAATTTATCTAGCATTGCCTTCTAGTTGTCAGATAGCTCTGGATGTGTTTGACCACCTCAGGAGGGTGCTGTATCATTTGCACTAAGTAAAACTTTGCTTTTTCTGGCCTGGGAATCTTTATCAGAAGTCTCATGTCATAGCTCACTTTGGTCTCAAAAGGTAGAGCCTCTGCTGTTAAACTGAGTTGGATACTACAACAGTTTTACCTTTCTAAAAGTGTATACCTACATATTTTCTTGTCTTTTAATAAAACTGATATTTTACCTGTCAGTAAGGAAGAACATAGGGAAAAAAAAATTCTCTCCATTTTTATTTTGTTTATCTTTGTCTTGTAAAAATTGACATTACATTTTGGAAATTAAAAACGTAAGGTAGGTATACCTTCTGATTTCAGAATTGGTATATTGTAATTTCTCTAGTTTTTGCTAGTTTGTTAGAAAAGATCACACAAAGAAGCACTGTGGCACTCATGATCATATTAGTTTGTGCACTGACTACTCCAAGGAGACTGGTTGAAGTACTCAGCCTTTATACAGGACTCCAGTTGGTATCACTGACTGGACCTGTAAAACCATCAGGACATCCTTCTGCTTCCCAGACCGATGATGCTGTGGAGGGCCACATGCACCTGCAGCATAATTTATGGTATCACTGGCTCTACTCTAACTCAGGCTGGTTCGGGTTCGCAGTGGTTTGATAAATCCAGTATGCTGGCAATGCGTAAAATCGTCTTGGTAACATGCCTGGGATTCCCTCCACTCAAGATGCTGGTGGAAGTAGTGGTACAAATCTAGCTATGTTGGCAGGGGAATTTACTAAGGATTAGACAAGACAGTTTAAGTATGTACTGGGTATCAGATTCTGACACTAAGCATGGATCTCCTTAAAAATTACAGCCCATTTAATATGAGAATTTTGTTCTCCATTCTATGAATACATGCAAACTACACATGATAAATCCTCTAAACTAATCCTCTAACCTAATTTGGGATTGTGTGCTACATATTCTATCAGATGGTCCTTTTAATTAATTAAGAAAAAGAGAAAATCCTGTGCGGTTCTTTAAAGGTATCGAGGCTCCTGCAGCAGCTGAACTGTATAATTGTGCTGTGTGAGGTTGGAGATCTCAAAGAGATGCATATTTTGGAGAGCTCTTTCTGCACATTTATATAGCAATGACCATTCTTCTTGACGTGCGTCTTGGTGGAGATTGAGTAACAAAATTGTTTAAGAATAGGTCTGAGAAGATACACTTCCAAGGGAAGTTTCTCTCTTCCCCTTTCCAGGGAAGAGAAGGAAATGCTGCCTTAGAATGAGGACAACTGATCCTTTTTTTTTTTTTTTTTTTCCTAATGGATTCAGTAAAAGATCAAGAATAATTCAAAATCTTAGCCTTCAAAAGGAAGGTACTAATTAGCAACGTTTCCAGTTCTTCTGTAGTAGCAATTTATAATATTAAAAAAAGGAACCTTAAAAGAAAGGGTGTGGATAATAGCTGCTTCTGAAATTGATGTTGCTTGACTAGAGGGAATAAGTTACATTGATGCAGCTGGCTTGCAGCACATTAAAACTTCCATTTAGCCTTTCTGCAGCTGAGATATATGATCTCACAGCAATTAATCTACTGAAGATGCTCAGACTGGGTTGGTCTTGGAACCAGACCTTCATTACAAATGTTCAGAGTTTATTAATGATGGATTATTATTTTCATATATACATGCAGAACAGCCTACCCTAATAGAATAAAGGGTCAGCTCATACTGGATTTGTTTCTGTTTGTGCCCTTTTTATTTTTCTTCAGTAAAAGTAAAAAAGCAACACCCAAAAAGCCTTTGTTCTGTGTAAGATGAACTAGCAATAAACTTCAGTATTCCCTGTTGCAGGGCATGATGAAAGAAATGCTATTCACATACTTTGTAAGGAATGCAAAATATGTCGGCAATATTAAAGTTTTCTTTAATTATGAATTTGGTAGGTAATTGGGAACTTAAAATAATTGTGACTCAGAAAACCATGGGAAAAGAATTCTGATGGATATGAAAAAGCAATTTCAGAATATTCATACCTATTTATATATATGTATATATATACTATATATATATATAGTATACTAGTGACAGAAATGAAAGCAAGCAAAGCGTTGTTTTGGTCTGACAGAGGGGTTCTCTGCTTAATCCAAGTTATTCTGTATGGTTATTTGCTATTATGTTGTGTGGTTGGGGAAAAAAAAAAAAATCTGACATTTATAAGTCCTTCTTACCTATTTCAGCTAGTTTCAGTCTTCTCTCCAACATACATGTATTGTAGAAATGTTCTCAGTGATTATTAACATTAAAAATGAAACGTCCAAAAGTTAGCAAATGTAGGTATGTAGGATATTTCTGCTTTTTAAAATCCTGATCAGTATGCAGGATATTTCCCTTTGCCCAGTTTAGCTACAAGACCAAACAATACCAGCCAACCAGTCCGCCTTTCGCACCTTCTCTGCATGCCCGTGTTTCACAAGCCAAAGCACTTCACAAGTGCTTCCGTCTTCCTCCTCAGCCAACTCAGGCCTTTAGCAAGTTCCTTGGTTTTCTCCACCTTCAGCATGCCGTTGGAGAATGTCGCTTTTACACGTACATGCACACCAAGTGCTGCCCTGATGAGTGAACGGTGGTCAGTGGCAGCACAATACTTGGTAGGAGGAAAACAGAAGGTAAAGCACACTGCGCTGTGCACTTGGGAGTTGTAATGGGATGCAACGTTGATGCTCAAACCTCAAAAGTGGCCAAAAAGAAGTTACACGAAGCCGAATTTCACTTGTGTATTCTCTTTGACACATATCCTTTGTTTCACAACACTGCTGTTGCTGAACATGAAGCTCAGCAATTTATGTGCATCTTGGTGCTACCTGTAAAGACACTTTTCCTGGGTGTTTATTGATTTCAGAATGGTCACAATTAGCAAATAAGTTACTACAGACAGCATACTAAGCACGGGCTTGGACTTTTGCTGTTTTGTTTTATGAGCAAGGCTTAGCTCACGCAGTTTAAATATTGCTGTGGCTTCTATAACTATTGTAAGTTTGTTATTGGAAGGTGTTACTGAAAGCTCAGTGCCAGGGCTCCCTTCTTTAAAATACTGAGCTCTGGACAGTTCTGAAGCGCTTTTCCTGCACCACCTGAGTTGCTTAGTCCCTGCATTCATCAGGGGCAGTTCCACAAATGCCCTGTGCAGCGTTAATATCAGCCCTCTGCCTTGGGCTAGCACATTCAAGGACCATGCTGTGCATCATGCCATACTGTCTTATGGTCAAGAGTGCCTGGTAAAGCCAGAGTCATCTGCAGTTTAGTGTCAGGAAGGCATGGCTTTCATCGTGTGGCCCCACATTCAGCTTGAGCTGGCTGCAGTAAGACTTGTTTGTTTTTTTTTTCTTTTTTAACAGGGAATCCTCTTTAGTGACTGAACAGATCAATCTGTGTGATTTCTTCATGTCTTGTGCCACATGCAGATGTAAATATGAAACACTGTGTATTTAATCCATTGGTGAAATAATATACCAGTCCAAGTGCCAACCCCAGAGGAACACCACAAAAAACTTCAGTTATTATTCCCCACTGAATACTGTTCAAAATCTGTCAGATAGATAACTCGTTTTTTAATCTGTTAAACACACATTAAATAATTCTATACTGTATTAATCATCAAAATGTAATATATAAAGATCCATACAAGTTCATAAATTTATCACCATATTTACCAGGATATGAAATGATGCTTCTTCAGGAAAACTGATCTAAAAATTACATTTTGCCAAATACTCATCTCTGCTGTCATATTTAGATGAAGATATTACAAATGTACCTAATTTATCAACAAAATGTAAAGACCTGTTTGAAAATACAGACTATTTAACAGAATTTGTCCTGCAGGCGGGCAAGGAGCCTTGTGCAGAACAGATGAAATGGTAAAGCTGCAGAGCTTCAGTAACACTTTCTGCACAGGCATCTGTGAACCAGGTGTTGGAGAGCATGTTCAGATTTCAGCCAAAAGTAATCAGAAATATTAAAAAACAAACAAACAAACAATCAAAAAACCTCTATCTGCCTAACTCTGATGATAATAAACACTATAAGGTAACTCAGACTATTTATTGGTTGTTAACAACGTAACAACACCAGGTATTAGAGGCTGCTGGCACAAGGCAAGCAAAGAGAAAGAAGAGAAAGAAGCAGAAGCAGTGCAAAACCACTACACTCAGGTCCTGTTAAGAAAGTATTCTTTCAATACAGGTTTCATTAATCTTTCAGGAGAGCTATCTTATTGAGGCTGGAAAATTGTCATTAATCTTGAACGTAGGAGAAGTGAAAATAAAACAGTGGAAGACCAAACAGTCAGCTTATACAAATTGTTGAGAGTGCTGACACAGGGAAGTTTGCCCGTTGTGGCTTGTCACTTGCACACAGCTGAAGTCTGATTAATCTAATTCTTGTCTTACCTAAATGAGCCTGTATACATTTGCTAAATGTCACCGTTTTTCATCAGAATCATGTAAAGAAGGCCTCATTCTTGTTTAGCTGCCAGTACGCCTAAATCACTTTGCTCTTGTACTTTAAAATAAGAAGTAGTGTCTCAATATAATTACCCATACACCAACTCATTTGTAACCAATGGTGCTTTTGAAAATCCAGGGAAGGCATAACTAATTTAAAAAATAAAAACCAAGCTAATCTAAGGAGATCTGTATTAAAAAAGAATAATCATAAAACTGCAGACTAAATAGCTTATCTTGCTGATTTGCTGTTTTACCTCACTTGCCAATTTAGTCTTAAAACTTGGCATATTTCTCACTAATGCTCCCTCTCTTATTTTGTTGTGCTGTCTACCCCAATACATGCATGTCTGCTGAAATTTTGCTCTGAGGACAAATAATATCTGGCAGTTTGAGGTGGTCAACCAATCATCACTTCTAGCTTTTCAAAGCACACCCTCTCTGTGTGGGGGACGTGCTATCTGTAATGGCTCTTGAACTACTGAAGATTGAACTTCATGTGGATACCATGTGGACTGATGATAACATATCTCCTCTATCAACCCCTTCTGATTTCAGGAGTGTTCATAGAACACGAAGAATTACTTGCTCCCTGATGGGCCTTTGCAAACTCCACACAAAAAAAAATCAGGGAGGGAACTGATAAGATTAAACAACGGGTACAGCTATCAAAGGCTCTAGCGTAGCTATATTTATAGGGAGTTCACCAACATGATTAAATTAATGTGTGGTTGTTTTGATTTTTTTTGTTGTTGAGTGTATGTGATAAATCCAGAAAAAATCTTTTCAAATGCATTTTGTGCCACATTTATACTAGGTTTATGACATGTTTTATTTCATATGGTATTACCATCTCATGTGTCTATACTGAGTGCTAGCCATCAGTGTGATGTCAGGCTGCTGGGCTGCTGGAGGGTGCTGTCCCAGCCTGCTGAAGGGGAAAAAAAATGAAAACTTCTGCTTTGCAAGACAGGCTACAAACAGGCAAAAGGGGTGCCATTTCAGAGGTTTCCCTTTTATAAATTGAAATACAGTTTTTGTGTTTTCCTTAGCCTGTGCAGATGTATAGCTCTGGAAACACCAGATGAATATGAACACATTGGGTTTCTAGCAAGTGCCAGACCCAAGCAAAAACTCTCAGGTCTCTCCAGGTTTCTCTCTAGCAGCATGGGGAGAGCGAGGTTCCTCCAGATCAGAATGAAGCCACAAGGGAAACCAAAAGGGAACTGTCTGCAGCTGGCATGAAGAACGGAAGCATTCCTCCTGGCAGCCGAGTGGGATGTATGAGGTCACAGCACACTTTAATCCCGTTTGCTTACTCAGAGTTAGAGAGATGGCATTATCCCTGGTTTCCATGTATTTCCCCGAAGTGGATGCCTATGTGGAAGACTCATTTCAGAAAGCAGAATAAGTATTACACCTATCTTTCAAAACTGTACACTCTCCCAGAAGCTTCTACAAGCCGGAGCACCTTCTCAAGGGGAGGAAACGTTTGTTCTCTTTTCTCCTGCAGGGGTGCACACGAAGACTAGACTGATGTCTCTGCAATATCCATATGAAAAGCAAACAATGATTTACCGGTTTTAGTTAGATCTCTTCCTGTTGCCCTCCAGAAGCATCACCCTCGAGGCTGCCGGCTGTCTCCTGCCCCTGCTGTCTCCCACACCAGTGGCCCTGGACCAGTTTCTGCAGCAAGCCAACAGAGGGTCATTGCTCTAGTTAGCCAGGTCTCCTCTCTCATCTGGATAGCCCCACGTTGGCCACATCATGCTGCTAGGAAATGTGCAGTGTGCATTTGAGGCCACTGAGGCCTCTCCAGCTTGGGAAGTGCCATTGTCTACAGCCAAGCCAAGGAGCTGCCACAGGGTCTGCTGTTATCCAAGTTATCCAAGCTATGGTTGTCGTCAGCACAGCTCCAAACCTCTGTACTAGCCCTCCAGCAGTCTGACAGCCTCTGGCCTTTGCATGCTGCAGGTAGAGGACATCTTCTCTTCACCAACTTTTTCAAAGCTTTCAGGGCCTTAGCAAACATCCCACTGGGCAACTGTTTCCTGCCTCTGCTAGCGCAGTCAGATTTTTATTGACTGGAAAGATGGCCCAGAAAAAGTCTTTACAGTTTGTGAGAAATTTTAAGAATTTCATCCATCCGTATCGAGGATTGGTCTTCATTTCTGAAGTGCTGTCACATCTGACTGCCTTTTCCATCCATGTTCCCTGTGACAGGCAGGACGTCTGGAGGATGCCACCTGCTCTTTTGCATGACCCCGTGTTAGGATGTTGGATGTGGGGCTCAGTGGGAGGATGCTTTCATATCCTCTCTGACCCTGAACCTTGCAGGCTTCTAAGCCTTCTCCTTCCACCGTTCAAAAGACACTTGTTTCTGAACACCTCATATGCTGTCTACAGAAGTTACGCAAGGCCTTTAGTGGTGCTGTCACCTGCTAAATCCACGTTACTCAGATTTCTATTTAAAGTTCCAGCCAGGAGTGCCAAGAGCACTCCTACCTGCCCACCTTCAGTTTAGCTTCATTCCCTGGCTTAACAAACTGATTTGCATTAATTCTATATTATTTTTTCCCCTCATTTAACAGCAGTGTGTATTATATGAAGTCCACACACACTTGATGTCTCTAGCTCTTCATTCCATGGCTAAATGTTTATCTCTGGTAGAAGGGTGAACAGGACTGAAATTAAAAGACAAATTGGCAAATGTTTTTCAGTACTGACTGTAGGAATGAGAAATGATTTTTAAAGCACATTATTTGGAAATAATATGGGAATTTGCATATATTTTTCACCACAGAATTTGGTTACTTGGTGAGAGAATTTGAGATGCATGGAGTTTCCCTGTTACATGGTGCACAATGCCAGGGAAATGTGTACTGAGCTGAATGTGCACTCTGTAGGGGTGTGTGCAAATGAATGAAAACAAAATATCAGTGTAGGAACTGGTATTTCTAAAAGCTAGGAACTTGTCAAATAGCTACAGTGGAGTCTGTCACATTTCCCCAACTGTGTACTGAAAGCAAAAAGAGGATTTAATGTTCAGGCTGAGAAGGAGAAAACACAAGACATTCAGAATTAGGGCTGAGAGTTCATCCTTCCTGGGCACTGTTGCCATTTTCATTTTTAAAGTAGGTCATTTAAATTAGCACTCACAAAAACAATGAGCTAATGCACCAGCTGGAGACAGGGCAGCAGGGCAGACATTATATAAGCCCCTTCACAGAAAGGTAAGCATGCACCTAATGGCTCCTTTGTTATAACCCTGATCTTCTAATCTCAGCTACTGTCAGCTGTGCCGAGCATCTGCAGCTCCAGAGACTGCACACATCAAGCTCCCAACAATCTGTATCCTCAATAATACGTGAGCCCAATTTCCTACCAGTGACAGGTTGGTGCAAACTCACTGCGTGACTCCAGATCCTCTCTTCACCTCTCCCTTTGCTTTATCACAACTTAAATCAAAAGGTAAACAGAAGCCCTGGCTTTAAACTTCCTGGCATTTGACAGTTCTGGCATCAAGTGTATGTGTCAACTACTTCAAAAATTCATTTCTTTTTAAAATGCCACTGTTTGTTCTGCAGAGTGTCTGGTCAAAGTGCAGCTTCTGCATTGTGCTGCAGAGAAAGGCCAAACTGCAAAAATCATAGGACTGTATTTAATTGTAAACCTCAGGACTTAACCGAGAACAGCAAAGTGCACAATGAAAACTAGTTCTCCACCATTAAGAATTCCTTAGAGCATCTTCTTCCAACCCATACTTTGCTGGAGTTACCTACTTTAAACACAACTCTTCACAAACTATAGGTTTTCTGCTTTTGTATGGTTTTCTGTTAATTTATTTTCCAAAGTCAAATGCCTGTTGTGATTTGATTTTGAAGTCATACAGAGGTACAGATCTAACTGGAATGGAGCAAGACTGTAAACGCAGACATTTCAGAATCAAGTAGCAGACAGTAAGATGCATATATATATATAAATATATATAATATAGAATGGTTACAGAACTCCCAGAGGAGATTTGCTTCCTTTAAATGTGGATTTTCTCATCTCATATTCTTCATTTCCAGACTGACTTTCATTGGAAACAATTTCAAATCATTTCACAACCCACCGACACCCACCACAGCAGTAAAAACATGCTGAGCAGCAGGAAGAAGAGGCTAGATTGGAGCATAGAAAGAAAAAAATCCTGCTACAGATAGCAGGGTCACTGCGAGAAGAGTGTGTGGCCTGATCCTCCTGAAGTCCCCTGTCCTTAAGCTCTCATGCCGTACAGGCAGGGCCTTGTTCCTGTTGAGTTTCCACACAGGATCTGCCGCATGTCACAGTCAACAGCACTACTGACTTTAACTGCTTTTGCTTTTCAGGGAGGTCTAAGTGCTCTGAAAAGACCAACCTGTGACCACCAGCCCAAAGACCACTTCCGAAGAGCTCACAGCCAACTTGAAGGCTGGGTCTAACTCTGATGTGGTGTGGGGGATGGACAGAGTCTGGATGCAGGGGACCAAGAAGAGGGAGGTGAAGTTTTGTGAACATATTGCCTAGGAATTAGGTCTATAAGAGGATGAATAAGACAAAGAGAATTTCTGCATGGGAGAGAAAGGAGAAGCCTACCAAGAACAAAAAGCAAAATGAGGAGAAGCAACAGGAGAACATGACATGGCAGAGAGTGGCAGTCCCCAGTAAGGTGTAACTGGTCCTATCAGAACTGCCAGGAAATAAAGGAGAAGAGGTAAGGTGCAGTAGCCTTGAGTTTGGCTGTCTAGAGACTGCTGGCCAGGGTCTCTAGGAGGATGGGAAGGAGTGGGCCTTGGCACTGGCAGGCATGGGACCAACTCATCAGCATGCAGTCAGCAACATCTGACCTTAAGAAGAGACTAAAACCGTGTGGCAGCTGGAAAGCAAGGTGTAGATGTAACAACAGCTTTGGGATGTGGTGCTCTTGGGGGTGCCAGGAGGGATTGCCGTGGCTGTATTGGGAAGGGAAGGACAGCAGGAAGGCTGGTTCCACCGTAATTCTTCTCCCAGCTCTTTCCCAAGAGGTCTCCCATTCTTTCCAGAACTGTATACTGCCACAGCAAATTCCTGTCATTGAACTTTCTTCTAAGTGAGGCACTTACATTTACACACATATTGCAAGTAGAGTTCCATCCTTTAAATGAATCACAGTCTTTAAAGAAATCTGCAAGAATTAAAGTTATACTTCCTAGCCATTCGGTTTCCCAGTGATGGTTTTAATAATCCAGGGCCATCCTTACTTCTCTTTTCCTTCCCTCAATACATGCCTTTACAGGGACTCAGCTGGAAGAACAGAAATGTAACCAAGAGAAGGAATTGCTTTAGTCTCTAGGCCTGTTTCTTCTGATCAAGCCATTATCTTGTGCCCGTGAGCAACAGCTCCTCCCGCTTCGAGTGAGACTGCTTGTCGAGCTTGTTACGTGTCCGTCCTGGGGGAAAGGAGAATATTTTTTGCTTTTGTTACCGTATTTGTTCAGGAGGCAGAGAGAAATCTTCCTTTGTGCCATATGCACACCGAGCAGGCTGTTTAGGGGGTGGAAACATGCAAATGAGAGGAACGTCCACTGCACCAAGCCATTAATTAACGAGGTCAGTAATACAACGTGGTAGGAGCAGAACAGGAACCAGAGATCCCTTGAAGGGCTCTCTGTGCCTGGTTCAGTGGCAGGGGCTCGGCAGTGCAGACTGCAGCGGGGCCAGCATCTGGTGCGAGGGCTGGGAGTGTCCGGCTGGTGGCGGTGCCCATGCTGCAGGTTAGTTAAATGGCTCTCCTCCCCCCTTCCAGTCGTATCTAGCAATGATGCCACATGGCATTTATTTGATATTTTCATTTTTCTTTTCAAAGTCCTTATACTTGTGGCAATTGTGATGACGCAGTAGCTGAAGAGGGGATGATGCTGAATTCCAGCTCTTGTTCTCTTCCTCGCAGCTGCTCTGTGCTTATCATTCCCTATTAATTTGATCATGTTTTTGCATAATCATGCAATGTGTCTGCACTTTCTTTGCTACTTTTGACTGGGGATCTTTCTGCATCAGTTGTGCCTCTAAAAGGCCTTTTTTTTTTTTTTTCAACATTCTTAAGAAAGATCATGTGTAATATGAACAATTATGCAAAGTAAACTTTGTAGGAATATGTCTTTATGTAAGGGTACAGAAGGTCAGGCAATATCAACTTATTAAATGACTCCAGAAAATATTAATCTGCACTCTTTAATCAAAAATATATCAATGATCAACATTGTGGCCTTTCTTTTAATCACCTCCTGTAATTTAATCAAAAGCTGAGCAAGAAAAGCCATTTTTAGTATTACTTTTGATTATATTAAAATTTTTAAAAAAATCTTTATTATTGTATGAATCATAGCTAAGCATTTCAGGCTTTTATATTGTGAAATCTGAAGCATAAAAAAAAAAAAGCTTTTGACATTTAAATTTAATTCAGCACTGAGACTGATGAGAAGAAAAAACATGGCTGCATGTATTTTTTGGTCCCCCTTAGTAAAAAAAAGTCAATTTCAAACTTTCAGAAATTTGAGTTGGACTCTCAAGATTCAATAGAATTGGAAATTGTCCTGTTCCATGGCTACATCTGGCATTCCTTGAGCATAAAGTTCTTACTAACAAAAAAGAAATTATGCTCCAGAAGTACAATGTTTCCTGTGCAATGGATAGTTAAGTGGATAGTTAAGATTTTTCCCTTCCCTTCTTCCTTTTTTTTTTTTTTTTTTTTTTTTTTTCACAGTTATAGCACATGGATTTTTAATTTAATTAAGATCTAAAAATCTTAGTTTGTGAGAAAAATGCCTTCTCTTGATTACTTTGACACGAAAGGGGTGAAAACCTTCTAATGCCTGTTGCAGCAAAAAGTATCAAACCTTCCAATCAGATGACCTGACCTACACTTGTTCACATCTACAGCTGGCAGCAGCTGTGCTACAACCTTTTTTTTTTTTTTTTTTTTTTTCCTGAGAGAGAGGCTGCTTTCAAAGGACAAGATGTAGCATTTGCAACAAAGGCTAAGCCTAGTCAACTGAAGCAGTTCACCATATTTTAAACCTGGAGAAATATGGAGAGATAAAGGCTGTTTAGGGCAGTTTAATTACTTTTCTGGTAGGAAGAGAAGGATCTTTTCCTACCAAGAGCAGAGGGACAGCACCACCTGGAGGTTAGCCACTCTGTGCCTAAATGAACATCATACTCACCCTCAGTCCTGCTTCCCTCTCCACTGATCAGCCAATTGCATGATGCTTTCAACCAGGTGCAAGTGACCGAGTGGAGAGCAGTTTGTTCTTTTAAAGCCTTCACTTTTTCTCAGTTGACATCTAAAGATTGCATTTTATTTGGGAGTAGTTGAATTTCTCCTTTAAGTGTCAGAAGATACATTCCTTTTATTCCGTACTCTAATTAGGCACAAAGCAATGGAAATCCAGTCCTTCACACTGAAAAACACCTATAATTGCAACTGTGTATGTCTTAAAAATCTTTGGTTGTTCTCCTCTGCGAGATTTCAGAAAAATTCCAAAGGAAGAGGTAGTTACTGAAAATTTGCAGTTTAGGTGGGGGTGGGAGATTATCAGCTTTAATAGAAGCAGCTGCACAGCAATCTGGAAATTAGCCCAGTTGGGAGGAAAAAGTTTGTCCTCAAAAGAAAAGCAGGCTCAGAAATGTAAAGAAGCCTGTGTCTGGCTGCCAGCACGACTCCTGCAGCTGAGCACGGAAAGGAGGCGTAGGTGGAATGCGCCCTTCTCCTGCAGGTAGGGATCTCTTGCTGCTGGGGAGTGAGCTGCGAATGTCTCACCACACTTTGAGCGGCTGGTACATGGTCTAATGCTGACTAGAGAATAAATTTTTCCCTTCTTTTCTTGCTTCGAACTCCTGGGCTACCCTGGAATGAAATACATTAGTGCATTGCTGTCAGGTCCAACGGCTCTTCCTCTTGATGCTGAAGCACACATTAGCACATATGTGGTCTTCTTAATGAATTTCTCTTTGTCCCACTATTGTTTTAATTGCATCTTCTGATGGTACTCTGAGGTAGCAGCAGAAATGGAACTAGAACTTCAGACAAATAGCCTCCAGTGGACACCAAGTGTTCCAACACCTGCTTGAAGTGTGGACCCAAATGAAGCTGTTAAACTTTCTCTCCCTAGAGCAGAAAGAATTTCAAGATAATGAAAGACATTGTTCAATCCTGATTGTTTACACATGGACAAGTTATTTAGGAATAATACCAGACAAATCAGAAGGTTATAAGTTAGAGGGTTACCACACAAGGTTAGAAGTTGACTTTAGAGCCAAACTGGAAATTGAAGATACATTGAAGTATTTGCAGTATAAGGCAGGATCAAATCTCTGAAGAGGCCTCTCCCACAGAGATAAACTTAAATATTGAAAAGGGTCTCAGACTAATTAAATTATTTTAAAACATAGTTTTATAATGTTCTATTTTGGCAAGGAGAAACCTCAGTTAAAAATGATAGTGTGTTCTGAGTCAGTCCTACTCCTGTGCATTGCATTTCCAGTGAGATCAGCTTTAAAAGACTGAGGCATTAACAGAAGCTTAGCAAGTTTCAACAAACTTATGGCCTCCTTCCTCTGCCCATGCACTTACATGTTTTTGAGCTTAAAACACTGAAATCCTGCACAAAGAAATACGGTGCTTTCATTCACTTGTCCTTCATGCCACTCAGGGAAAATGATACTGTAGAACTTCAAAAAAAGATGCTTCCTGCTATTAGTATAGAGATGCTTAAAACTGTGTTTAATGCAGTAAATGTGTATAAGTCAAGACATTACCACCACATAGGACACTTGAAATTGAGTACAGAGAAAAAACAAAACAAAACAAAACAAAAAAGCAACACAACAGGAGATTGCACACAGAATGAAGGGTAATATTAAGAAAATACAAGGCTTGCAATGTATCAAAGAACTTTGCATAAGTGACAACTGGCAACAAATATTCGCACTTTGTCGAGTAGAAATTTTTTTTTTGCTTGTTTGTTTAGCTTTTTTTAACAAAGAAGGCTTGTCAGTGAATCTTTCTTCATCAATAGTATGCTGCTCTTTGGGCAACATATAACGAAAAGGTGGTTAAGTAAGCTTTGCAAATTAATTAATTAATTAATTTAATTAATTAATTAAATTCATTTAATTAATTAATTAAAAATCATGATGTAACAAGAGCATATTTAGGTCTAAGACTTTCTACAGAACAGTTACTTGAGTGGCATTCTTTCAAACATACAAATAACAAGATCAAAATAACTGTTATATCAGAAACTGGCTATCAACATATCTGTAAAATAAACAAAGTCAGAATGATCTTTCATGAGCAATGCAGCTAACATAGAATTCTTTAGAGAAATATATATACATTTGCTTGCAAAGTATTTCTAAATAGTCTTTTCAAAAAGTATTGTTAGAGTAGTGCAATATAACTTTATCATCAATTGCAACCAATGAGAGGTAACCCACAGAGAGCAACAGGAAGAACTCCTCTTGAGGACGGAATTCTGCAGCTCTCACCTGGGCAAAAATCCCCTTTAAAGTCACTGGGAGCTACGGCTAAGAGCTGTGCACAGGTAGTCCCCTAGGAATGAATTCTCTGCTCATTACATGGGGACCTGAGCGTGAAAGTCTACAAGCAGGTATCAGAATATATCCCCAAGCACTCGTTATGAAGTGGCCACTAAAACCTCTGAAATGTAAACCTTCCTACTCTAAATTTTGTTCAATTTATAAAATAACGCAGTTTCCATGCAGTAGGGCACAGTTGTTACCAGAAGAACTGACTACATTATTAGCTAAGGAAATAAAACTGGTATATCAGTTTAACCACAACTGCATTTTTTCCTCTACACTACATTTCACATTGGTAACAGGTAATGTGTTATATAATAAAGCATATAAGTATGACCTTGTGATTTGAAAGCAAAAACATTTTCTGCAAGATTTCTCTATTAAAATAGTTATGTGCACAAAAGGTGTTCATAGCATGACACCCAAAGCAATATGGAGTTAGTTTGATAGTATTTCCATTACAGCAGAACTATGGACTTCATTCACTAAACTATGTAGTACAAATGAAGATTACTGGTACGTATAAAAAAATCAGATAGGCAATCAATTACAAACCTGGCAGTATTTTGAGAGAGACAGAGATTTTTAGGTCTTATAATGGAATGATAAAAATGGCAGGAAGTTCTTTTGGGAGCTCCAGAAAGACATCTGGATTTGGTGTTTCTCTTTAGCTTACAGGCAGCCCTACTGCACAGGAATATGTTGCACCAGGAGTTAACACCACAGTCTGGAGTTCAAAAAAATTTGCTAAAACTTAAGTGCAGTAGGTTTCACTACATTGTGTTTCTGCTGAGATGTATAAAACATAGAAAATTGTAATGGTGGCTCACTGGATAAAAATACTAAGGTTCACAAATAAAATTTTACAGAATTTTTGAGTCAGATTTAAATTTACACCCTTTGTAGATTTAATCATCATGATTTGAATATTTCAGATATCTCTGACCATTGAGTAGCAGTGCGTATTTACCATTCTACATTGATTTCTTTAACGTGTCACACTATTTCTAACAAGCCTTTCAATCAGCAAAAGCCCTACTTGAAACCTTCATCAAATGTGTCTTTACAGTGCTAAGTATATAGTCAATGAGAAATGCCTTTATACAGTATTTACAAATTCTCCCCATTAGATAAAAAGGCAAAATAAATAAAAAGCTTAGAGAAAGGAAATGCTGCTTAGGCTGTAGGCTTCTCCTTTTATCTTCCCCCAGCAGATGCTAGTTTCTTCAATACATGAAGCTGGCTAGCCAGGATTGTTTTTCTTCCTCTTGCTTGGGCTGTGACTGGGATCTTGTTTCAGTTCATGATATTGCACCTGTTTAAACACAATGTTCAGAAACTGGTCAGGTGGCCACCAGCAAGAAAAAGGAAGAAAGAAAGATTTCTTTTTATTTATTTTCTTTCTTTTTCTTTTCTTTTCTTTTCTTTTTTTTTTTTTCCAAGACAAAAGAAAACAAAAAATGAAAACTATCCCCCTGCAATCTATATGGGGTCTACAGCTGTGAATCAACAACAACAGAACAACAGACCTAAAGTAAGAGAAAAAATACCATTAGGAAAATTCTGCCTGGAGATTTATTTTTTTTTTTATACCCCTGTGAGATGTAACAGAAAATAAAGACTATCACCTTTAACGTTTTGGATGAATATTCTTTGCAATCTTTTTCCTAAAAACATACTTATTTTCAAAGGCCTACCACAGAGGGGGTCAAATTCAGATTGGACATATGCACATGTGCTTCCAATTCAAGCCAGCTCTGAACCGAAATTGTTACCTAGAAAGATGGACAGCATGTAATCTTCATGATACTGGAGATGATTTATGTGCCCAGCATATCTTAATGCTTGCACCTTCACAAGGGGTTGTGTACTGCACTATAAAAGCTTATAATTCATAACTGGCTCACTTTTAAAGAATTTTATGGTCACAGTTGAATTGTAGCCAAAATTTTTCACTTTAGAAAAAACAGGCTGTGAAGTACTTGGGACACTGAGCAAAGCTGCCTGCTGGTGACTCTACCCATGTGCAGCTCCTCCATCATTTGATCCTTCTTTTGCCTGTCTGCATGTCCTAGTGGCCTCAGGGAGCAACATTTCCAACAAAAAAACAACAAACTTGCAGTGCCTCATCCCAATAAGATTCACAGTACACAGTCTGGAGGCTGCTTAACACAAGCTCTAGCACCTACTACCATCTCCCAAATACTTGTCCTTTTATTGATTTCCCATTAAGTATAACTGAGGTAGTAGTTAACTCCTCACTGGACAAAGTACCACAGACTCCCTAAGGTTCACAGACTATCCCCAGCTTGAGTTTGAATTTCTTTTTTGTGCCAAAGAAAGTGAAGGTCAAATCAAAACAATCAGATTAAAACAAAACAAAAACAAACAAACAAAAAACAGAAAATGATGATGCTATATATTAAATTAGCAACTGTATGGACACCTTAAAAATATACACACCACTTGCACATCTGAAGGAACCCTGGACAGGAAGTCAAGCAGCTCGTTGTTATCAATTGCATATGGACTTCGAAGCTTCTTCGTAAATTTATTGATGCCTGCAAAAGTGAGCATTCACATGTTACTTTCACCATTTTTTTAAACTGTGTATATATTTAATGACAAAGTACTGAGAAAGATCTTAGGATCAATTTCAAAGTCTGAGAGTAGCATTAACTAATTAATGCATAAACCATAAACTCAAGCTCTAAAAGCCATTATCTGCTGTTGTGGTTCCCTGTGATTCAAGGTAAAGTGATGTACTTAATTCCTCTAATACTGTCTTTAAAACAAATTTGACTGAGAACTCCCCTTACAACAGAAACCATGGTTATGACGCAGAAGATGGAAGAATGAGAGGAATAATGAGGAATATCTCTGTGGTGATAGGACAAGTAACAGAGGGCTTACTAGCAGGATAGAAAACTCAGGCTAGATGCAAGGAACATCTTTCTAATGCTATGGATGGTGAATCAGATGGGAAGCAGTTCATCATGTGAAGGCTTAAGAAGAGATTTCATAAACTTCTGTCTGAAGATGACAGATAGAGATGATCTGATGGCACATCCAATGGACACAATGGTTCTTCCAGACCTCATAGCCTTACAGTTTGACAATTAGCATTCATAGGCACCACGAAAATCCTCCCCAAACTAAGCTAAAAGTAGGCTTTTAACTTAAACTTGTTTACATACCATGACATACCAGCATACCAGCTCGGATTCATGCAAGAATCTCGTGTGTGGGCTCTGGGAGCACACACCTAAATCATGGCCAGGAATGGTACAAACTGGACAGATTCTTGTTTGAGCAGCAGAAAGCTAGGACAGCATTTGAAAATGTGCTGCTCTGTGTAATTTATCAAGGCTATCAGAGATAAGATAATCCCGTTTATCTTCCAGGAAGTCTTTGGTGCCTAGGCCTTTCAGAAAGCTTTAGCAAGGACATTAAGCTTCAGGACACAGTGCACTAGCAGTAGGCTTGGTAATAGTCAGGGGTGTCCACTGAATGAATTCTCAGCAATTTGGTTAAGACAGGAGATCACCAAAATCCTTTTATCACTAGATTAAACAATAAGTACTGTTAAAGAATATGTGGGATTCAAAGACATTTGTTAAAGAAGATTCTTTACACCAGCAAATTACTGAGAAATTCAAGGTCTACCCCACTGTCTATTGCACATGGCCACTAGACCACCCACTAGTGAATTCTAGACTTGTTTTGGCCTTGCCTTATCATTTGTTACTCATACTGAAAAGAGCAAGCCTCCCTGTGAAAGCAAATGCATGAATAAATCACAGTCAGGGCTTGAGAAAGGTGAAGAGCAGAACAGATGATCCAGGATGCTACAGGACAAGTAAAATACAACTAGAGGATTATATCTTTTCTAAAAGCTTGAAATTTTTCAGTTTGAAGTTATTTTCTTTACATTCTCTCATATAAACAGCTGTAGCAGCTACCAGGGCCGTGCACTGCTATGAATGGGATTAGAGTGCAGAGGGGGTTCCTACTCCACTGGAGCTGATGTTCAAGGACAAGTTCAAGGACCGACAGTCTGCTGAGGGAGAAACAGGGATAGGAAGCAAAGAACCAAGGATTTCTTACCAGGGCAGGCCAAAATGGGCAGCCCCTGTGGATTCACAGTAGAAAGACAACTATACATAAGCCTAACTACAGTATGGAGGAATTTTCATTAAAAGAACAAAACAAAAGAAAACACACACCTCCCCAAAGAATGAAATGGGCAGATGCTACCACAGAGTGGCCTGGTTTCCTATGGAAACTCAAACCACAGCAATCGTTTCTTTTAAGTGCAGGATATATGCATAGAATGAAGAAATATTTGTACACAGGGGAGGCTAGAAAAACAGAATAACGGAGAAAACAGGCATTTGTTTGGAATGAGACCTTTTTGAAAGGAGACCTGCTCCCTTCATGCAGCAAGACATGGCTCTGCACTAATGCATTACATCCCCAAGGAGGTCTGGGTTGCTGGAACAACAGCTATGCAGTACCTCTCCCATCTCCCAGCAAGATGCAAGGGAAATGAAGGTATGTGGAGGTACCTAATGAAGGTATCTCCACACATATGCTGAACAAGAAGTTGCCTAAACTGAAATGAATATGAAAACCATGAAACTGTAACCTCTAATGAGCCAAAGGGGCTAGAAGTTGTATGACTAGGTAAGTTGTGAGAGGTGGAAATGAAAGAGAGAGGGGAAGAGAGCAAGGTGCATCTAAAACAGTGATTCTGCTATTCATCAATGGTTTGGGAGGCATGGACTCGAGTTTGGAAGTCAAGGCTCTGGCTTACCTGAGACAGAGACATGAGCTTACATCTGTGGGTAAGTGTAGTACCTTCCAAGGTATTGCCAGGGATAGGTGTCAGTATAGCCTTTCACACAACAATGCAGATTTAATACTTTTGTGGGTCTTGGAGGGGTATTATAAGCTTAATTTCTTGCATGAAATCAAGGGAATGTATGAAATTGAGTGTACAAGATGTGTCCAAGAAAATGCAGAACAAGGACATTGATCAAGTTCTTTAAACAAAAGACCTACCATCTTGTCTCTGTGAGGAACCATGCAATTTTGGGAATAAACTAAGAGCTTGGGTTGCACCCAAGTGATGTTGGGTTTCTGGGGAATTAATGAAATTCTGAGGCAATTCTTAACACTAAGCCCATATAGTCATTTCTTTCAGTTCAATATTGTGTTTTGTTAAAATCTTCATTATTGATCCTTCTCAATTTTATATATTCTGATGCACTGATTTGTGAAGACTGTATGAATAGTAATAATTCTGCCTGATATATTATAAGAATAATATTCAGTCAGTTCAATGATTTTACGTTGTGTCCTGAATATTCAAAAGTTTTTTTTGTTTTGTTTTGTTTTGTTTTACATAAAGGCATGATTATTTTCTTCAGAAAGATTTAACTCTTCATAGGTTTATATGACTGAGTAAGGGTACAGCTGCTGGTGATGTAAGATGTATTAAAAATGAACAAATGCAGACTTATGGCATTATTTACAACAGATGAAGTAATGGTACTGTTTAAAATCAGTATAAAGGATAAATATAAGGACAAGTAATGAGAGCTTGACTCAATCACAGTGCCCCTCCCTTCCCCAGAATCCCCTGCCCCACCCTCTCAGTTTCTGTTCATTATCAACTGGCCAGATAGCACATGCACCTTTCTGTCAGACTAAAGGTGACCCTTTAAACAGGTTTCTTGTTGCTACGTTTACATACACTTTCACAAGATAAAGTACTGCAGTAAAAAAGGCATACTGTCCTAAATGCACTATATAGATTGAAATGCCTCTGTTTGTGTATAAGTGGTGAAAATAAATCAGAGTAATATCTAGACAAAGCTACACTTTGATATATGAAGAATCCTCATGGCTACATGTTTATAGTATGATGAAGTCTAGAATGCCAGCCAAGAAAAATGCATTTTGCAGGTGGGCCTAAATCTTTACGCAGTTGTGATTTTTAACTAACCTGTCTGTTTCCATCACGGAGCAGCTTCATGATCATAAATACAGAAAAGTACTGACAATATAATTCATCCCTTAAAAAACATTTTTTCTAAGTGGTGCAGACAGTTAAAAAAAGGCTTTACTTACCCCAGACAAGGACAATGTATCTCAGTGGAATGAAATACAGGATGATTGTGAACACACAGAGGGCAACTATTGCCAGCCAGCTCAAGAATGGAACAGTCCAGTTGAATGTGCTAAGTGAAAAATTAATAAAAGTCAGAGCATTGGTCACCCAGCAGAGTCAATAAAAGAACGAATAGTGGGCAGGAAGGGGGAGGAGTGCCAGTTTCCATCGATGACAATGAACTGAAACTACAAATGAATGCATGGGCGCTGGACACCATCGAGAGAAGGGTTTGGACCTGGATGCCCCATCCCTGGAGGTGTACAAGGCCAAGCTGGATGGGGCCCTGCCAAACTTGATCTAGCATGTGGCATCCCTGCCTATGGCAGGGGGTTGGAGTTATAAGACCTTTAAGGTCCCTTCCAACCCGAGCCATTCTATGATGCTATGAAAATAGAAGGAGGTCCCAGTGTCACTCACTTCCCCACTGGATGGCACCTCTCCCTGGCCCAGCTGCACCTGTCTTCCAGAGGAAGCACTACTCGGCTTTATGAAAATTTTAGTGCCTGTCCCCAGGCACTGGACAGAACAAACATTTTCTGTCTCTGCAAATGTGCAGGCAGCACAGGTCCTTGTCTTCCACTCATTTTCCCCTGACCAGAATAGGGGTAGGTAAAGTGTTAGGGAAAAGGAGGGGAGAGAACAATTGGTCCCAAAACCAGGGATAATGCAACATTAGAGGATGAAAGAAAGACAAAAACACCTACTCTGAGTGGGAAAATGAAGAAGGAGGAAAAGGAAGGAAGGTAAAAAAGTGAGTGGCGTAAGATAAAGTACATTACAGGAAAAGCTAAAGAAATAAACTAGATCATTCCAGATAAAATCAAATCAAATGCATATTTTTTTACAAATAAAGGAATAAGACTTCTGGGATCCCATCAGGGTTTCAGGGCACTTTACAAAAAAGCCCCATATTAAAAAAGTCCTTAATAAGGCTCCAAAACTCTATGGTGTGATACAAAACTGCTGATCACCTCATTTTACAGAGGTTGAGGTATGGACAGGGAGGAGGTGAAAGCTAATAGGTCTTAAAACAGCCACGCTGTGGCCCTCCAACCTCTGCAAGCAAGGAAGAGAGAAAGGCCAGATGGCCAATTAATACATATTGTCCCATGGGATCTCCAGTGAAAGGGAGCTGGGCTAAGTGGGATCATTTCTTGAAGGCACCACCATGTCAAAGGTGTAGCATGACATTTATCCAGAAGGAAAATGTGGCTTTGGCTCTAAGTAGCTTGATGATACTCTTTAAAGTATTACCACTAACTATATGCCCAATCAGTGTGATTACATTATTTTGGCTTCTCTGGCTGAATAATTGCAATTATCTGAATTGCTAGCCATATTTTTCATAATGAGCTCTGGCTTCCTGTGTTTATTTGTCTTCTTTTCTCCCTGGCAATTTTGACATGTCTCCAGAGTGAACATTATGTAGTGTCACTTGGTGTAGGATCACTCCCTTTCTCCTCAGGGGACACCTGCTCTTTCCCCCTCTTCTGCATGCATTTGGGATGAACAGAAGGTTGAGGGTCTGCTCATGTTCCTGTGACTCGGCTTTGTGCAATGGATCACAGACACACCATGTGTGGGAACACTGGCTCCTCACTTAGCAAACCTCCTTATGTGCTGTGTTAGCACAGCATTCAGTACAGGTTTCCCATTATAGTTTTAGGAACAAATTACAAAGATTTATAGGAAGATTCGGTCTCACTCTGCTTAGAAAATTCTGTTCCTCTCATCTGGTATATAATAGAACAAACCCCACCTCCAAAGTGCATGATTTGAGAAACTTAATCATCAAGGCAACTTCCGTAAGCAGCCTTTTGATAAAAGACTTCTTTCACAGAGGCTCATTTTGCTTGTCTGGAAAACTTGTGCAATATAATGTGCTTACATCTGCCTCTGCTGCTGTGAATGCAGCCTGTTTGGAAGCGTCCCCACGGGAATGCTTCCCAGGTTTTCCCATTAGAGCCTTTGCTCTTAAACACATCAGTGGCAACCTCCTCTTTATCCTGATTCTGATATGTTTGCCATTGCTAATAGATTAAAAAAAGCAAGGCAGAACAGGAGGAGAGATGACTCTTAAGTTCCCTGCAGGCTGACCTCCACCCAATGTATCAATTTTCTAAAATTCCCTTAAAACACACATTATTTATTTTGGGGCCATATCCTTTTGCATGAGCTGTGGTCTCATAATTGGGAACACCAAGGCATGGCACGTTGCATGGAGCAGTGGAAAAAAAAAGGAAGGGAAAAAAAAAAGGTTGCCTTGTGCTCATAGAGCATACCCAAAACAAGCAGAAATACACAGCTTTAACTTTCCTTTAAGATGTGCTGAGCGCATCAGCAGAAACTTTATAGCAAAGTCTCCTGTGAAGGTTTTCTAAGTCTGTACGGCCCGCAGGTCACCTTTCTGCATACCCTTCCTGCCCGCAGTGGAAAGGAGGTTGTGAATGCTCTGCTCCCAACTTTTCATCTTGCAAGGCTCTGCTCTCAGCTTTCGGAGGGCAGAAAGCCAAGTCAATTCTGTCCCTGCTTCTCAGCTGACAGCGTTTCTGGAACCCTTCTGATCTCAAATAAAAATCCTTAGACTGCTGCTCAGTGACCATGCCAAAAATACACCAAACTTCCTGTCATAAATCTCAAAACCTCTCTTGCTTAATGTCTAAATTTGTTGGCAATTCTTATATATCATGTATAAGTTGTTATAAATTACATATAATCCAGGAGGAAAGGTTTTGCTAACTTACATAAATAGAACATTTCCCGCAACTGAACATACATATGTCCTTAAATTCTGATACCCCGATTCAGCTCTGCTTATTTCCTTTCTCAAAACTGCATCTTTATTAGTACTTTTAAATAACTACTGTTAGGATTTACAATAAGATTCTCTTTCTGTTTCACTTCAGTGCCTTACTTCTGTTTTTGTTTTTTTGTTTGTTTGTTTGTTTGTTTGTTTGTTTTTCTCCCCAATTAATACATTTCCAAATTCCAAAACAAACATGACTGGATTGTTATTAACTCAGAGCTGCCATAGAACAAAGTAAATTAAGATGAGTTTTAACAACAGATTGGCCAAAACTGGAATCCATCCCCCCCACCTCAAAAAAAAAAAAAAAAAAAAAAAAAAAAGGAGGGGGGGTAAGGAGTAGAGGGTCTAACACTTTGCTTCTCAGCTTGGGAGAAATATGAACAGTACTAGAGAGCAATGCAGCACCCACAACAGCACTTACTTCTTTACCCTTTCTCCAAAGGAAGCCACTTCATCAAGGACGTTCTGGACACTAACACACACCTCCTGGATCGCATACAGTTTATTCATAAATCCTTTTTTTTCACTGTCCTAAAAAAAAAAAAAAGTAGTAATTGTAGTAATTGTATATAAAACATATCTGGCTGTAGGAAGCATGACATGCATCCAACCATTAAGTTTCAGAAGTGCATGTGTTACAGATTTATCCCTTTGTCCTTTAAACCCTTTAAACAGTGCATATCAGAAATAGACGTTGTATATATACTTAGTACCACATGGTTTTGTTGTTGTTGCATCAGTTCCTAAACATGCATTTCAGTAACCCAGGCCTCCAGGTTATAAATGTGTTGAGGGTGCTGACTACCTATGTTGTGCAGCCTCTCACGCAACAAGAGCCAGGAGGTGGAATAAAGCATTTTCTCAGGATGCCTGTTATCTCGCTGATGCATGTGCCAGGCAGATAGCAGCTCTGCATGGGAAACCTGAGGCTCTCACGGCTTGGTCTGAGGCCTGGTTCCCACCATGTGCACAGCAGTGCCAGAAGAGCCACGATTGTGCATCCATGCTGCCTGCCATTCTGCTTGGACAGTGAGCATGCTTCTCTCTTCCCCCTTTTCCTGTATTAACATTCCAGTTCGTGAAAAGTATGGGAGACAAAGCTCTGACTGCCTTCACTGTATGGTCAGTGCAGTCCGTGGCTCCAGAAGCTAAGAAAATGGCAGCCACAAAAAGATGCAGGAGAGGCATCGTTCTAGGAAGCCATTTGATTATCTCCTTACTTAGTATTCTACATGCTATCAGATTTAAAGCCATCAATTTATGGAAATATAAAAGCCTAACCATAATTTCTCTTTTCTTTAACACCAATATTCCTTTTTTTTTTTCCTCTTAAAAATGTGTTTTTTTTTTTATTATTTTTTTTTTCCCCAAAAACAGAGTGACCATTTGTTTCCAAAAAGTTCCCACCCTCATTAAGATGTTTACTGTAGTCTTTGACAGATTTGCCAACAGCAAATGTTGTCCTCCTGTCTGCCAACTCGAGCAGACTTTGCCTCCTAGAAGAACCATATATCTATCGGTGGTGTGGATGACACCAACAAAGTGCTGCATGGCACATCAATGCCCTCCATGGACCTTCCCTCACCAGGGCCTCCTCCTGCTCTGACAGTCTGTTCTTTCTCCCCAAAAAGCTTTCTATCTCTAAACCCAGGCAGGCTGTAACATCAAGTCCACACAAAGCCCAATGTACTCTCACAAAATTAGAATTAGATGGGCTTAAAATTAGGCCCCAGAGACAAAATTGACTTTTTTTTTTTATTATTTTTTCCTGAGCCACATGGAAAGTCAAAACTATATGTTCAATATTTCCAATGGATCAATGACATATTACACTATCTAGTTCAAATTTAATTAGTGTTTTCTCAAAATAAGAAATGTAATGAAAAATATTTCAAAACTTGCAAAAGGCAGTAAAATATTTGATAAAAGAGTTCCTTAGCATTTTGCTACCAAAACCCACATACTACATTGTTCTCTGTAATCGACTCCGAAGTCCAGTACCTAAGAAAGGAGCATAGGTTGCATTTTGTTTTTCTTTTCTTTTTCTGATGCTTTACTAGCAGCCAGTCTGTTGGTTCACTTATTCTGTTGTTATTTTTGCTGCTTTTATAAACCAGTTTGGATGAGGAAAACATCATTTAACATTAACTCATCTGAAGTTATTCTAGTGACACTGGTTCTGCAACTATTTTGTCAAGATTTCTTGTAAAGATGTTCAAAGAATTTAGCTACAAAACACAGATTGTCGAAAAATAAACAATCATGAGAGAGAGAGAGACAGACAGGAATGGCAAAACTACTTCCAGTGATGGAGCGTAATTTAAGAAAACAAAACAACTCAGAGACAAGAGAAAAGTCAGTTTCTCAAGCAACATGAGAAGCCTTCTGTTCTCAGTTAAGAGCAATAATTATTTACATCACAAAGAAGTGTTTTTGTGGATGACCATAATCACAGCCACCAATAGCAACCATATCCAGTGCTGTACAGCAACACTGAGTTATTTTTGATATAATTTCTGTAGTATTTATGACACCCTTGAAGCCTTGGCATTGAGAATATTATTGTCCTCAGGTATACAGCTTCCGAGGAGGTACAGCATATATCCAGTGCATTTCATTTCTTATCAGGAAAGAGATATCTCTTCTATTCATTCATGTAAAACATACTTCCAGTACTCGAGAAATATGAATAATCTGTTTTCTAGTACTGCAAAGGTAAGCAATAAGCCATACAGAAATCACAGATATTTGTCTGCTTTGTCTCTTCAGTTTAGATTCAGTCCTCTCTGTAAAGTTATCTTGATTTATAATCAAATTGTGTGAGAAAAGAATTATGTCAATGTAACAAAAATAGTACATTTTGTGATATCTATAGAACTCAACAAGGTTTACTTTAAGAGGTCCTGAGGCTATTTTTCTTAACAAATATTTTACAAGACAAACTTGTACCTTTTTTGAAAATACATCTGCTTTAAATCATCCCCTTAAAACAAACACACACAAAAAGGAAAAAAAAAAAAAAAAGAAAAAAAAAGAAAACCAAGAGACAGAAGGAGACAGAAAAAGAATCACTATTTCCACCCTCCCTGTACCTTCTGAACTTAAAGAAAATTTGTTGACATATTCTGAGGCAGGAATAGACAAAACAGCACAGGAAAGTGGAGGCGGTCAGAAGGATCAGGGCTCAGCTTTTCTTAAACTAATTCCACATGCCCCAGAACTATTAGATGTTTTTTATTTCCTGCTCCAAAGATTTGTGGAGAAAATAATCTGGGCTAAGGAAAAGCTGCGTTTATTTTCTTCCAGCAAGATGCTGTGTTAGCAAATACAACATATGAGCCACCTTGAGCAAACCAAGGCTCTTAATAATCCATTTTTCAAACACTACTGGTATTTCCTTTCTAAAGAAAGATGGGCTGTGACTGGAATCAATTTCATCATTTGTATGGCTACAATTGCCAAGTTTCTGGAAATAATTGCCATTTAAATAGTAGATAAAATTTATTATACAAAGCTATCAACAGTTTTATTACTATTTAATTTCCATGATTTGTTTGCTTGCAGAAGGCTTAAGGTATCTGAAAAGCAAGATATTTGCCAGGGGATGTGTTTAAGCATAAACTGTGAAAGCAATGTCAAATTCATGCTGATAGTCTGACTTGAATTTACAAAAGGGAATGAACCCAAAGACTGAAACCATGTCCTCCTTCTACTTCATAGTGAACTGCAGATTACAGATTGATATAGTGTTTGACCAATAATTAAACTTAATTCTTGTACACAATTTTCAGCTATAACTGTATTTTTCATTTGGTGAAAACAAAGTAAATGGTTTCCTCTAGACTTTGTGGAGCTAACCCACTTCAAAACCTGAATACAAACCATGTTGTCTGAATCTCTTTATTTAGTGGGCTATGCTTCTGATCCCATGAGATAAAATAGGGTGATTTAGGAAAGGATTATATCTCTAACCCTAAACCTCTCTCTCCTCTAGGTTGAAGTGCATTTACAAAACAAACATTTCAAAAGACAGGGAAAGCAGGAAGAATAAATAAGCCAGACTCGAAAGTAAACTTTGCTGAAGTTAATGGAATTAAAGTAGTGAAAAAGAAAGAGCTTTAAGTGAAAGGAGACATTTTTAATATAGAGAATAAAGCTCCGAATTGCTTATGGTAGATAACTGTCCTATTAATAACTGCTATGTTGGAGGGAAAGAGACAGGTCTTAAAAACAAGAATCACAGGAGCATTTTATCTAGAATATGAGTAAATTTTGAGACTTCAAGGAGATGCTGTCTGGAAAAGACAGAGACTCCATAAGGATCTTCCTTAAATACCCCTTGCTGTGAAAGTGAGTATGATAAATTCTGTGCAAGGGAAAATGACTGAGACAAAGCCTGGCTGACTTGTAATGGAGACACAGAAAGGACACCACCCCATCTCTGCCTGAGAGCCACTGTATATACTGGGTAAGCTGTAAGAAAATGTTGTTGTTGTTGATCTTGTTACTTGACTACAACAAGACACAAAAACTGCTCTTTGCATGTGCCACTACCTGCAGCTACAGAATCATCAGTGACAGGGAGTTTGGTGAGGAATTACCCTTACCATTCCTTGGCTTTAGTAGCAAACCCATAGCTCTCTGTTACTTGAATAGGGGAAGAACTTCTATTAAAAACTGCTGCAGGTTATTTCAACTAACAGCAGTCCTCCAGAGTAGAGCGTCACCATCTGTAGTCACAGGTGTCATCCCCCAGCGCAAGTCTCAGCCATGTGCTGGGGTTGTGGTACCTGTGGAGACCTCCTTTTGGAGACCAGCCGAGTAGGCCCAGACATATCAGTACGAAATGCATTTCTCCTTTACTGTCAAGGTTCATTAGTACCTCTCAGAGAGAGCACGCAGACAATGGCTGTTGAATACCATCCTATGGCCTGGCTGCTGCTCAAAAACATGTCACTGGGGATTAATGGCCTCACCAATTACCTCCTAGGTTCTAATCTCTGCTTTCTGGGAAGGTCACTAAGAAGAAGACAGCAGGCCTACACTAATCCAGCTCTAGAGGCTTTTGATCTCCTCCACGTCTTCTGAACCTCTATCAAAAGGCTTCAGACTTGGTGATGGGTAAGTCATTATATTACCTTTTTCTCAGGGAAATGGAAAGAGGTCAGACAACCATGATGATACTGTTACATTCAGGCTGACTTTGAAAGTGAGATCGTGAGGTAAAGCTGCATGGTCTAGAGGACCTGGAAAGACACACTGGGTGACCTGAAACTGGCCTCCCCCATTATGTCTGTAATGAACTGAGAGGGTCAGGTAGTTTCATCTGCTCTTCCCTCTTGAAGGGTGACATCCGTGGAGTACCAAAACCGTTTGGTCTCATCAATTCTGGGAAGACCCTTGAAGAGATTAAAACCTTTCAGGGGGAGCTTAATGATTTATAAGATCCCACCCTTCCACGAAACCACCTCATAACTCTTCAGGTCCTAGACTTTTAGTTATTTTAAATAGTGACTGACTGCATGCCAGACAGACAGGTACCAGCACGTGTTCTACCGTTAGTATCACCAAAAATAGATAAAAACACCTGGGTATTACTCATACCATCCTGAAAGGGAACAGGTGAACCAGGCTTTCTCACAGTGCTCGCACAACTTAACATGGACATCAAATCTCAGGGTTACATTAGAGAATCAGAACTGATTTTTTAAACTGGAATTCACTTTTCACTTTTGTCTTTTTTTACCTGGTAAAGCACATTCAGTGACTGCATTTAAAACAAAACAAAACAAAACCAACCAAACAAACAAAAAACCCAGTTGCTTACAAATGCTAGAATTTCATCTAGCAAGTCTACTTGCTAACATGGGTCTTTATGTGTGCATTCTACCACAGAGAACAGTGCATGCAGAACAGGACTGAAAATAATTGCTGATGCCCAAATGGAAGTCAGGATCAGGATTTCTAAAATACAGAGAAAACCACATCATTATTAAAAGGTTAGTGTTTTACAGAGGGAAATTATATTTGTGGTCATGATTATTAAAGAAAGAAGCAATAAAATGTTATTGCCTACTGAGCATTCAATATTTAAAACAGCAGAAAGTAGGCACAATGGAAATCATATAAACATGTGGACAAAAACACTGACGATTCACTGCTTATGAAGACACCATGCCTGTGAGCATGAATATTACAACAATCTGTTCTTCCTCAAACATACAGTGAGAGTTGATAAAAATAATTTTGAACCTTCTGTGACTTTTTGGCACTACGACCTATATAAAGAATTAGGATTTTTTTTTTTTTTTAATATATATATAATGAACTACTGCAGTGCTATAACGTAAATATAAAATCAGGAGAAAAAAAAGTCAAGAATAGCAGTAATAATTCTAGAGAAAAATGGTGCTAGATGTTTCTGTGAAGTAGAGAAGAACTTTAATGGCAGTTCTTATATAGTTCAAATGAAAATTTTCTGGCCAATACTATTTTTTTTATCTTTTTCTGCTAAGTTGCATGGTATTGCTCAATGCAGCTCCTTCCTGATCTTTCCTTCACTGCACATTTCAGTACAGTGAAGGTAACACACCAAATAAAATAGGAACATGAACACAATAGAGCCCATTAGGGGAGTGACATGCCATTTCACTGAAGGGCCATCTAGTGTGAGGAAACAAACACTGAAATTTTCATTGTACAGTACCTTTTTGGCTATCAGTAAGCATTTTTAGATATTCTTTTCATACATAGTCTTAGCAAACATACTACTTGAAACGGATGGAAGCTTGTTTGTTCATGGTGATACATTCAGAGGCAAAAAGTCATGCCAACTAATGGTGTAGCTTTCTTTACATTGTTTTGGTAGAAGGCTTAAATAACTAAGAATCCCAGACTGTGGGATTAAGCATTGAGATGACGGAAATCCACCAGATGCATTTGCTTTAAGTTCAACTTTGAAAATCCTGAGTTTTTTCCCTTGGCTGACTCTTGTTTACACCTTTATCCTATTCTACTATATTTAAACAAGAGAGTTTCTTAGTTCATGCAAGACAGAAAGAACTATACTCGAGATTGGCAGTGGTCTCGTTAGCATTCCTCTTGTAACCAGTCACACCAATGCCACTCAGGAGAGGATAAAGCAGGAATCTTGCTGTATTGTCCACCAGCTGGTTGCAATAGCTAATTTAGATAGAATACAGTCCTGAAGTTCTACTAACAAACAAACTTTGACCATGACTTTACAGCTGGATTTTAAATTACAGCAATTCTATCAGCATTTACCCTCTATCTACACTGAATACATAATTGCAATTAACAGTGTGTGTTCATTAATGCAATTCTTCAAGTTCTACTTGTGAAGTTCTTGTGAAGTTCTACTTGTGATGTGAAGGATAACAAATCAAAAGTAAAAGCCCAAATCTCAAATAAGTCAAAGCTCAAAGCTCAAGTATGTAAAAGCTCAAAGTTCACATAATCTTTAAAAGGTAAGTGAAGAGCTTGGTAGATCTGTTGAAAGAAAGAGCTACTTTCAGTAAGAATAGCCCCACTACTCAGAGCCTGAAAAGAAGGTGCTTGGAAACACGTCATACCTGCTACTGTAAAAATTCTTAACTCAGGTTAGGAGGAGAGAAACAGGTAAATCAGAAAATGAACAGTGAAGTGTTGTGATTAGTGATACATATGAACTTTTAAGATACTCATCTAAATTAGACTCACACATTTTTGTTGTCCACTCATTGCCAACATGAATGCATCATCAAAATAATATGGTGCTCTCTTTTGAAAGTTTAAAGTAACCTCAAAATTTATCTTTCAATAAATGTCTATACCACTCTCACGCATTGATATAAAAGATTATGGAGTTCTGCTGAAGTTACAGTCATTTAAAATTTCATTTGCAGTTCTGAAAAATTGGCTTGAAGGTAGCAGATGTAAAGCTTAATATGATGTTTTACTGTATATAGAGCATAATTTTAATTTTCTCCTTGAAAAGATTATGATAACAATAAACATGTTCTTAGGTAGGCAGAGGAAAAAGACTAGCTTTACAAGATCACTTCCACTCTGAGTTAGGACACTGTCTCAGCACCGAAGTATGCATTTAAATTTACTTCACTGTCTCTGGAAGTTTCCCAGTCCTATGTTGACAGCATACAATGATCTTGTAATTCTTACATAAGTCATTCACCTAAACAGAGATAATGATTTTACACTAAATTATTGTCCAGACCTGGGAAGTCCAAGAGACAGCAGCTGTAATTGCTTCTACTGCCAGAAGACCTGCATCTCCAATGCAAGACCACAGAAGGTAACCTCAAAGATGTCACCATCAACATATTAACTGTCACCACAAGAACTGGCTGAAGCACAGCAAAGAAACAGGAATCAAATACTGATCTAAAAGAATTCAGCACTCCAGCCTTAGTTTTCTGTTTTAGAACTAACATGAACTATTCTCTAAAAGTGTCAGTCTTACTCCATTCTTCTCAGGAGGAAGAATATTGTCTTCCTCTATCCTCCTCCTATGCCACTACCTTAGTTTAGACACGTAACTACACATTGCTAAAGACTGGTTAGAGGAGTATTGCTCTCTCCTTCCTGAGCTAAAATTTCCATCTCTTTAAACAGACTGTTTGCTCTGACCTTTTCTTCCTATGCTTACAGTTATTACCAACATGTTTAGATCAAACACATAAAAAAACACTTTGAATTTCAGAATGATCATGTCATGGACTTCTGACGTTTTTGTTTTATGGAAATCAAAAGGGGTTTCTTCTGAAGTTTCCATACCCAAATATGCATACATAGTGTTAACATTAAACTGTCTGAGCCTGCTCAAGTGGACTGCTGAGCAGAGGAATAAAGGCATGACTTTACCATTTGTATTTGCTGTCCAAACAGAGCACTATTGGAATAATCAATCAAATGTTTAAGACAGCTTTGGATTCCAGCAATTTAGCTGAACTTGTTATGAATTAAGGCAAAAGAAACTGTTTTGCTAGGGACACTACTTGTGAAGAGCAACTTGCTCCGAGACTTGAAAGCATCAGGCCAGATTCTCAGCACCTGCATTTTGCTATCTCTGCTCAACCAAACCCTGACAATTTATACCAGCTGAAGATCAAGCCCTAAAATCTGAAATACTTGACGGCTGTTGACTGATCAATGATTAGACAAAATTTCTTTCCTAAAAGAAATTTCTTTCCTAAAGAACTTGATCTGGACAACAAGAACATTAAGCTTAGTGCTCATGTAAGCCAGAAAGTGTCGGTTGCCTAAAATCTTTCATTCGAAACATGAATCTGCAGCAATCAGGATGAAAATAGTAATATATGAGATCTGGGCAACATTATTCACAGGGGACCAATATTTAAAGCAAATTGTCTTGGAAGCAGTTTGAGATTCAATCCCAAAGTAGTGACCAAGATGATGACTGAATGAACTACAAACACTCAAAACCAAAAGGCACAGTATCATCATGTCATGAGTCCTGCTATTTCAGTTCCAAAGAAATCCTGCCTAGAGCAAGAAAGATTAAATAATATTCCAAAGATAATGCATATACATGCACATGCACATTTCAAATGGTAGCTGCAGTTATTCAAGAAGTCTATCAAATATTAATAAATTGAAGAAAGACTTTCAAAAACATTTTTTATATAATTCTCCTGGAGAAAAAAAAAGTTCAAACTGTGCTTTTGGAAAATTACATGGAGTAGAAAAACAGCTTGGCATTTGAAGCAAAACAATATAAAAAGAATTAAAGAGTGTACAGTGGGCAAGGAGTGATATGTGAACCGGGAACTGGGAAAAAATCCAGGGAAATGCCTGAAAAGGCTCCACTGCTGGTTTTCTCCATATCTGCTCATTTCATTGAAATGGAAAAAAAGATCCCTCCTTGTTTATTAGAAACTGCTGGAAGTTTGGAAAGGATCTAAAGCTCAGCCATCTAATGAAGATGGGGTGGGTCCATGAATATGCAGAATCACAATGTAGGGTAATTTGTAACAATGTTATTTTAATGTCTAACCACTACCATAGTCTGTTCTACATTCATTTTAAACAAGCTCCAGCATACATAATGTCTCAGAAGGAAAAAAAAAGCACATATTTATTCTGGACCACAGTAAATTATACTCTGACTGAAAACTTAGAGGTGTTCACATTCTGGAGGCTTATATGTTCTGATATCGTACTGCAGAATAGAATAGCAGAAATTAAAAAAGAGTTGCTCAAAGGCAAATATTTACACAAATGTCCTTTTTTTTTTTTTCAGTAAAACAAACATCTGTATTTAAAGCAAAAACTTTGACTGTGTACTGTATGTATACAGCAGTTACTTTACAATAAAAGACCTTGGAGAAAAAGCTATCAGCTTGTCCTCAGTCACCTCAGGTGAGTTTACTTTTGAGAAATAAATAACGAAACTTCATCAGCTGAAATGATAATTAATGAGGATACCCTAGAATGAAGAAGGAAAACAAACTATTGTTAAAATTAAATACAAAATCCGGATGATTAATGTAATGTTAGAATAGTAACTGAAAAAAATAAATGGCCTGAAGCACAGAACTTTGCCAGTCTTCAGGCAATATTAACTTGCCCACTGAGTACTCATGACATACAAGGTACAGTGGATCACAAATGATACTATTTATACTAAATCCTACAAACAAAGCAGGAAAAAATAGCCAAGATGTCTTGTATAGAGAAGATGAAAAATAGGTGTTTAATGGAATTTATGTGCTTTTCTGGAGAAAAACATAAACAACGTACTTTAACCAGTCACCACGTCACGTGCATTTCTCCACACCACTTCTTTTCTCATCATCTACTAACCTGCCTACTGTGGTATTTGAAAACCTGGAAGTGGCAAGATCCACAGATATACAAATCCTAGGAGCAAGGGGGGCTAGGAAACCTGCAGGGAGTAGTAAGCCTGACAACAAACTAACAAATTGTTGAAGTTTAACATTTCAGAGTGGATTTTGGGCATTAAGCAAACCAATGTATAAGACAAGCTTCTAGGAATGAGCAAAAGGGGCACCCAACAGCGTTTAGCACTTGAAAGGCTGAAGGAAGAGTTGGCATTCAAAGCATGCTGACTCCTGTTGGGATTGGACCCTTTGCAACATGAGTTTATGTTCATGAGAGAAAACTGTAAATTGTAAAGTCAGTCTCCAGCCACTCTTCCCTCCCAGATCCCTGATCCCTTCCTGGCATTTCCACAAATGCCAGAGATCCTTGTAGGATGTCACCAGCTTCTAACAGCTTCAAAGCTTTGCTGCCACCAGCTGCCCACAGATGGGTATGAGTGACATGCCATCATCTCCTGATTTCCCAGTTCTGCCACTGCCGTCTGACTGTGTTACTGCATGATCTCTGAGATGGACCAGCCTCTTTAGAATACACTATAGTCATCCTTTTCAGCAGAGGAGACAAATTAGGCCTTAAAAAATAAAAATAAAAATTAAAAAAAATCACCATCAACTCATCACTTATTTGAGGACAACTCACAAAGAAGCAACCTCCAGCCAGAGTACAAGAATTCAACAGCAGCTCTCGTCTTCAACTTTCAGCAAACAGTTTCTGTATTATTTATTGTCTAGTAAACAAAGTTTAAATGCTTTTCAGCCTCGGTTGCAAACTTGGTACCCATTTGCAGTCCAACAACAGCAGGGAATAAAGCTGCCATCATATAATGCCTTTTTTCTCCTATGTGCCTGCTTTCCATAGATTTCATTATTTCTCTGGGATCTGCACACATTGTCATATCTGGGGCACAGCAATACTAAGTAAACAGGGAGAAGGGTTGTGAAATTTTTATCATCGTTGCAACAACTGGCTGTGAGGATATACTGTATTCACACTTTTTCCAAAGAAAAAAAGGCAGAGAGCAGGTATCACTCCTCCAGAAAAAAATCTCTACAGTATTCCAGCCTGACAGCTTGAAATTAAGCAGACAGGCACTTCAGATATCTAGACTTTGTGGCATAACAGTTAGCAAATACACCGCAGTAAGCACCTGCACTGGATTAAAACAGCTTTTTGTACAGGGCCACATTTGTATGGGATGATACTTAGGAAAACCCAGACAATGCTGGGGTTGTTTGCTATTAAATACATGGAAGGACTGCTCCTGCACTCTGCTGAAGAGCATTCAGCAGCAGAGAACTGCAGAAAAAAGGAGGTGGAGGTCAAGCAGACACTGAGATTCCCAGAATGTTTTCCAGGCATTTGGAGAATGGAGGTTCAGCAGCTTCCAGCGCAACAGGATGGATCCTTCTTCCCTATAACTCCTAACGGCCTTTCCCTCCACGAGCCTCTCAGTCTGCACCCACATGGATGTTGGGCACCCACACTGCTGTTAGTGGCGCAGCTGTTTTACCACAGGTCTCTTCAGAGCCTGTGGGCAAACGCCATCCAGCCCCCAATAATTTGTTATTGTTCATTTTGTTGATTTGTTCTATAACCTCTTTTACCAACATGCTTGATTTGAAGCAGATCCTATGCCACAACCCTTATGGGAAACCTCTGCTGGCTCCTCCACAAAGAATACAGATGCAAGAAATTAGGAGTAGGGCTTAAATTCAAGGCCCCACATAGACTGTTTTTAAAAGCACTGTGTGAAGGGCAGTCTGGAATTTTTAAATTATTTGTGACTGAGTTACTGAAACATTTCAGAATGGAAAACCAGACCAAACAATACCAGAAAAGCGAATGATAATTTACACTGTTCTCCAAAGAAATCTTTTACACTGCTCCTAAAAGAGAAAGGGTATTAAAATAACCTAGCAGGAGAAAGAGGTAAAAGAGCAGACATATTTCAGAAGATTAATAGTGAGCTATCATAAAATTTGATACTAGAGCTGATGTTATTTAATGTATTTATTAATCCACATCAAAAAGAAAGAAGGTTGAACCACCAAATTTATAGGTGACAGAATTACTAAAGGAGGTGATGTCAAATTTCTGAGGAATATAACCAAGTTAAATGTATGCCTAACACTGGTGGTTTAACTTTACCTAATGACATCATATAACCTGATGAGATAATTTCAGCTGAAGAATTGAACTCAAGTTAAAAATAAAAAAAAAAAAGCTGATCCAGAAAAAAAATAGAGACAAGAGCTATTGAAATCATAAAAATTCTGCAAAGAAAAATAAGACAATGAATTACAGAAAACACTAGGACATTTTAATTTATACAGAAGATGAATGAACATAATCAAGATATTCAAAATAATGAACGGTTTAGGGAAAGCTAATAGGGGCTCTTAATTACTCTCAGAAGGCACTAGTGAGAAATGTTCCACCAACTGGAAAGGCAGCAGAGGTAAAACTGGTAAAAGTGAATTCTTCTGTTGATACCATGCAAAACTCAGTGGTGGAGATCACTGCAAGAACATTATTAATATGAAGAGATTAATAAAACTAATGGAGGAATTAGGCATATGGAAATTTTCCTGTGAAAAAGGTTATCAGAATAGTGCATAGAACAACTACCCGTCATTTCAGACAGAAACACAACACAGTTAAAATTTCTCACAGAACTCAAACAAGAACACTTCGAGACAGAATAAAGTCACTATGAAAACAGGATATAAAACATAAGCTGAAATCTTTGCTGTTTATTAGTTGAGATACTGCATCTTTGTTAAAAGCTGTCAAAGTAGTAGTAGAAAAACAAGAAATCAATGGACAGAATCAAGGAAGTGCTGGTATTGTACACTAGAAAAAATACTGAGAAATAAAGTCCACTTCTTTCTAAAAGGGTTTGCACAGATGTGAACAACAACAATAAAAACTCTCCTGCTTTTTCAACTTCTCCAAACAGTGAAAACAGAACTTCCAAAGCCTTTCTGAACAAAGAGGTCACATAAATGCTTTCCAGCTACAGAGCTGATTTCTTCTAAAAGGAAAAAAAAAAAAAAAAACAAAAAAAAAAAAAAAAAAAAAAAAACACACGCTTTTGGCTAACCATCCACATACCAGAAAAATAAACACTTAATTTTATCATTTTTTTTCTAGTTATGAAGATTGAATTTAAGAGAATAAATGGCATACTTATGGCTGTAACATTATTCACTTACACCAACAGTTATGTCCTAACAGCTATTTTATGTTTCCTTCTCTTGAAGTCTGCCAACACATGCTTTGAAATAGATTAATTTTTATTACATCGTTGTACAGCAGCATGTACGAGAACAAATATTTAAGATCACCAGCTTTCTCAGGGAGGAGGGGAAATCAGAATATCTCCAACATGATTTCAAGCTGTAAATCACCTGAGAACCTTTGCTCTGCCTATAAAAACACAACAGCAATTTTCTTAGAGTTTGCTTACTTGTAATTTACATGACAGAAGAGCTTAGAAATCAGATCCTGCCAGTCAGTGCCCCAAAGTTTGGCAGGAAATTCTTCCCTGTGCTGAGGAATAGAGCTTCCCTTTCACCACAACTCTCAGCTTTGGAGAAGCTGGCACTCCTGAGCTCACAGGTCCCACATAGCCTCAGCCCAGAAATTTCATTCCCTTTTTATTGAATTTACTACTTTTGATTCCTGTTGGGTGGAAAACATTATTGTTGTGCTTTGGGGGAGAAGAAGGGAAAGAATTCACTAACAAGGCTTATTTGAAAACAGAAGTGTGTGGCAGTGCAAAGCATTTTTCTGCAGTACCTGGAAGCACCTGGGAAATGCCCCGTGGTATTATATTAATGCAAAGGGAATTTAAGGAAGTTCCCATGTCGACTGGAGGTGGCACAGCCTGTTTCAGCACGCTTCCAGGACTTTGTTTGAGATTGCTCCCCACCGCAGGGAGATGGATCAAGTTCTTTATTATTAACGGTATTAATATTAATAAATGACAGTAACAGTAATATTAATAATTAATAGTAATAGTACCAACCACCATCATTAAGACTTTTTTTTTGTTGTTTGCCCTAGGAAGGGGCACGGGGACCCATCAGTGCAGGTATCCCGCGTCCCCAGACGAGCCCACCCTGCAGCAGGGCCAGAAAACCCATTTGCTGCATCACAGAGGGTGGATGAAGAATGCAAAAAAGCACTAAATACTACGTTAACAATTACCTCAGAGCATGTGAGATAACAAAGCAAGCCTCGTTAAACCAGTGTAAATTGGGCACTCTCTCTCAGAAAAGTAGTATAAAGAGGCAGCCACCTTCTTCAAGGCTGGTTATTACCATTATTTTCTACCTTTCACACATGGGTGCTACTGACCTTCCTCAGTTCTCAACATGTTGTATTCTTGGCTGCATTTGCAAATGCAAATGCCCCGCTGACACAAGGGCACCATTTTGTACAGCACTGTGTCATTGCATCCAGTCCTGGCTTCAAAAGGGCAGAGATCTGCTTGACAGCAAGAGGCTATTACTTAATACTGTCTTCCACGCAGTTATTTTATTTCCAAATTCTTTGTATTCCATCTATGTGGCATCAGTGCTGTTTGCCAAATCCAGTCACAGTGATGTGCTTCCCCCTCCCCATCTTCTCTAATATTATGGAGAAAAACAGAAGTATTGCAATTGGAAATGATTTACATCTTTAAGGGAAAGATCCAAATTATTCATCTGAAATACTATTAGGAAGCCATTCGATTTTTATGAGGAAAACCTCTTTATTCTGAGGGTGATGGAGCATTGGAACTTGCTGCCCAGAGAGGTTGTGGAGTCTCCTTCTCTGGAGATATTGCAGACCTGCCTGGGTGCCATCCTGCACAAGATGCTCCAGGTGATCCTGCTGGGCAGGGACTGGACCAGATGATCTCTGGAGGTCCCTTCCAGCCTCCACCACTCTGTGACGCTGTGAAACAAAATGTTTCAATCCCATTCACGCTTCTGTTTTTCCATACTGTTATTACAAATGTTACTTTCAATAAACATTTAAAAAAAGCTCAGCCACCATTTAACTGGTATAAAGAGAGATCTAAATCTGTAAAACAACAGTGATAACTAAATGCTGCAAATTATATATAGGTTATACTGGAGGTAATTTAGCATATCTAAGCACTCTTCCAATTTCCTCCTTGAGTGCAGGAAGAATTGTACATTGAGAAGGGGAGGGAGAAGGAAGATAAAGACGGTGGAAGTCAAAAGCCTTTCAAAGTACCAGCAGAATGTAACCTGGCAAAAATTGCTGACTTTATAATCTCATGCCAGGCTCATAAGACAGGTTTGATGACTGGATGGTCTCAGCATCTCCAAAGGAAAGGAATAACTCTGCATATCAAGGTAGCAGAAGTGTGTTGGAGTGCTAACCTCTCTCTATAAATGATGGAGAAAGCAAAGCAGGATATTAGTAGAGCATAACAGCAACAGTATTTCTGTTGTTTAGTTTCGTCTTTGAGGAAACACATGCTTTTTGACTCCAGGGAAGCCATTACAGACCTTGTCCTTGTAAACAACCTCATTAAAAAATAAAATAAAAAATTAAAAAAAAAAAAAAGGATATTGAAATAAGAACGTGGAGCTTTACTCTTCTCTGATCCTACTGATTTTAGGCTCTTTCATTTATCTTTTATTACCTTTGAAAAATATAATATTGCATTTTCTGAATGTTCTTCATTAATATTTTCTGAATATATCTTCTAAACGATCAGATTGTGGAAACTAACCCCTCCAACCCTCTTAAGGTTCCTGGGAAACTGACAGGGGGTACGGAAACCAACCTGGATGTCCAAATCCTGGTACTGTCTTTGGGGACTATTTTGATCAAAAATAATCATCACATGCTTCCAAATGAAAGTACACATTGTTATCATAATCCAATAGTGGCGACAAGGAGAGCAAACGTGTGGTAAATCTCATGATCTCTAAATCACCCTTTTAAATGAAAACAAAACAAAACAAAACAACAACAAAAACATGTTACAGTGGGCAGCACACAACAGTGTAGGTGAAGCTCACTGATGTCAGTGGTCCCAAGGGTTCATCACGAAGTTTTCTGAGCTTCTTTGTGCAAATGAGAGAATAAATTTAAGTTTGGACACTTTTTCTTTAAGTTTACAGAGAACAAAAATGGTCATGATCAATCCCCTCTTCAGTTTTAAAAATGGTAAATATAATGCACTTCTCTCTACTCTTTCAGCACTCTCTTAGTTTGCCATGAATTTTGGAAAAGAAATGTCATTAGAACAGGAAGATCTTATAATTCTCTTACCAGTCTAAGCATCACTTCCAAGTATTCCCCCAAATCAGTCATTAAAAATGCATCATGTTTCCTTTTAAACTGTTATTTTTTTCTGTTTTACATAGCTGAGAACATTTTTAAAGGATGTCCAATATCAGATAGATTTTAAACATTTTGTTGTATTTCCCTCCTCATGCACTACAGATACATTGTCTCCCTGGCATTGTCTTCTTTGCTGTTCAAGTTCTGGAATTTCTTATTCCCATTATGCCTTTTAGCTGATGAATTTGTCCCCTTTTTGCTCTCCTTACTTCTTTCCATAAAAAGGTCCTAATAGATTTTCTAATCTTTTTTTTTTTTTTTTTTTTTTTTTTCCAGTTAAAGTTTGTTTTAACTTTGGATCTTCAAGAAGTCTCATGAAATTACACAGACTGGATGTTTCTGTTGTTTTTTTTTTTTTTTTTTTCACCCAATCTGTGAACAAAGATCACTTAGGTTTTCTGAACTTCAATCTGCTTTGTGAATTTGTGGGGCAAAAATAATCCCTTGTGCACTGAATTGTATTCAGTTGGCCATAAATTCCAAGCTGCTGTGTGCTTATTATCTTAGACACTTGATTTACCCAAATCATAGCTATATTTTTAAAATGCTCTTTGAATACAAAGCTCTACGGACAATTTGCTCTCAAATTCTTCAGTCATTGTGCTCACCTATATAGGTGAAACACATTGGAGTTTTTCTTTATTTTCTGCCTTCCCTGTATGTTTTCTCCTGATGCACTCATCCCACATTTTCTTAAAGTGTTACTGCATGGTCCTGCTCCTTATCAAATAGTAATTTTCTAGAACTATTAATATGTCTCACAAATGACATCATTCACAGGCTTAATCCCCTCGGGATTTGGCACTATGCTTAGCCAATGCATAGGATGTAGGTAGGAGAAGATATATTTAAAGAAAGAAAAAGAGAAAGATCTTTCTTTCTCCTCTCCATTTCAGGACACATGTACAGACTTCTGAATGCTAACAATCTGAAACCATACTCTTAATGTCTCACTATTAAAATCAGAATAGACAAAAAAAAAAAAAAGCTCTGTAAAACATTCTTATGCATATGAGGTACTTCCAGTAACACCTGTTAATGATCTGGAAGTGCAATATTAAAACTTTTTCCTTTCCCAACAAAGTCTAGGGAAAATAAATATTCCAATGTCTCAATTAAGGAGGGGTTGGTGTGGGTTGGTAGGAAAAAAAAAATATCACTTTCTTAAGAGTAGATTATGAACATTGTACAGGTAGGAAAATTAATTTAAAAAGCCAATGCAGTTGATTAAAAAACAACTAACCAACAATAAGAACAAACCAACCAACCAACAACAAAACCACAATCAGAAACCAAAGCTAAACATCTAGGGTTCAATAATTACTTTCTACCTTTTAGAAGTGTTCTGTTTTGGTTACCTGGAAAAATATTTGACTATGTGCTACGTATCATATCTTCTAAAATGTGGCACCTTTCCTTGCATTATAATGCTTTTGTAACATTACACCATTTGTTGTAAGAAATGGTATTTCTTCAGACTGGACCTGCTGGAGAGGAGCTCTGAGGAGAAGGACCTGGTGGACGACAGGTTGGCCATGAGCCAGCAGTGTGCCCTGGTGGCCAAGAAGGCCAAAGGGATCCTGGGGTGCATTAAAAGGAGCGTGGCCAGCAGGGCAGGGGAGGTGATCCTCCCCCTCTACTCTGCTCTGCTCAGGCCTCACCTGGAGTACTGTGTCCAGTTCTGGGCTCCCCACTACAAAAAAGACAGGGATCTCCTGGAAAGAGTCCAGCAGAGAGCCACAAAGATGATACGGGGCCTGGAGCATTTTCCCTATGAGGAAAGGCTGAGAGACCTGGGTCTGTTCAGCCTGGAGAAAAGAAGACTGAGGGGGGATCTTATCAATGTTTACAAATACCTTAAGTGTGGGAGACAAGGGGATTTGGCCAACCTCTTTTCAGTGGTTTGCGGGGACAGGACACGGGGCAATGGTCACAAAATGGATCACAGGCAGTTCCACACCAACACGTGAAAGAACTTCTTCACGGTGAAGGTGACGGAGCACTGGGACAGGCTGCCCAGGGAGGTTGTGGAGTCTCCTTCTCTGGAGATATTCAAGGCCCATCTGGACGCCCACCTGGGCAGCCTGCTGTAAGGAACCTGCTTTGGCAGGGGGGCTGGACCCGATGATCTTTCGAGGTCCCTTCCAACCCCTTCAATTCTGTGAATTCTGTGGACAGGTTATGCCTCTCTGAAACAACATTTGAGATCCTTTTCAAAATACCAATTTGGAGATAGCAATTTGGAAAGTCCAAAATACTCTACGACTTCCACCAGGCTCCCAGGAATGGATCGCACTGTTCTTTAACTAAATCAACAGACACTGTCTCACACAGCTTGATTACTAGCAAAGAGGTTTATCACTGACATTTTTGTGAAGGCTTCAGCAATAAGAAGTGCTGCCCTTGAATCCACTGGCTTGGAACCCACCCTGCATGACCAAGATTTGTGAGTAACGTGAGTGCACTAACATTTGCAGGTATGTTGTTATTCTGTGGGAATTTGTCTGAGGCTTTGGGGGACTATGGTCCATGAATAAACAGTCCCTGAAGTCTGACTAGCATCAGATGAAAATACAGCACTAGTCCAGCCAGACCTTTCAAAAACAATCAGTCTTAAAGACAAGGAGCTTCCAGCGGTCTCTTCATGGATGTAAGCTCCCAACTCCTGCAATAGGATGCCTCCAAAACAGTGGCATTTCATACCTTAAAGTGGCCTCATTTGCTTGGTGTCTTCTGTTTCTTTCCTCAAGCACCAGTAATTACATTCCTGGTCAGATTATTTTGAAAAGCACCTGTAGTCTTGTTTGAATACAGCTGTTTATAAGTCACTGCAGCTCTTCTCCATGGTCTTGCAGGTATTAGTTTAGAAAGCAAACCAACAAAAGGACAGTATGCAGCTGTCATCTGAACACTTTTAGTTCGTTTTCAAATAAAGAGACAACATTCCACTGGGGAAAAGGAAAACTTCAGCACTTGCAGAAAATGCCATTTCCATGTTTATGCACCAAGACTTCAAAATTCAGCATAAAACTTCAAAAAAACTCATGGTGCTAGAGAACACATTTTCTTCTGAATCAATATATCCTGAAGAAGATGGGTGAGAAAGATTACACAGGATAACAAATGTTTTTAAAATTTATGTAGTAACAAACTGGCTCTTGGGCTATAATATTATGTAATGTAATTTTTGATAATGCAGCTTTAAGCTTTCCCTGAACAGACTACAAAATCTTACTTTTTAATAGACTGTCCAGAAACCACAACTATTGCTATGCAAACCATTCCTCTGTCAAAATGCATGGGAGTACACTATACCTCAGAAAACAGCTGAGTAAACTGTTTCTTGATCTTCACTATATGCTACATATTGATCTAAAATATTCATTCAGCATTTGTTTTTTGAGAGTGGAAAGGAGAGCAGACCAGGCATTTCACAGAATAGGCAAGAAGATGTTTTGGTGCACCCACACATATACACATATATTGAATTCCCTGAAAAGTTAAAAAAAAATAAATCCAATCAGAAATCAGCGTCTTACTCAGCAGCAAAGAAGGTATTCTGAAGTACCCCTACCTTTTCTATCCCTACTGATACTTAAAATTTCAACCAAAGAGTAATTAAAGACCAATAGACCTGTTCCATACTTAAATTTAAATTATAGCTAATACGATATATTAAGGACATATCAAAGCATGGCTGTGTATGCTGGAGGTAGGAGGAACTGCAACATTTTTTAGTGTAAAATATATAAAAAAAAGCACATCTACTGAGCAATTGATCTTAAATATTTCTGATTGCAAGAAAGCTTCAGATTAGCACCAGTGTTTTGACTTTTTCACACTGTTAAAGAAAAACAGAAAGCAATACTTTTTTGACAGAATGCTTTTTTCTCAGACCTCTGTGTTACTTAGATGCCATTAGGTATCTGTTACATTACATAAATGAGTGGTGTCCATTTTGCTTTTCTAAACTTTTTGGCCTTCAGAACAAAAACAGTTTGCTAACATAAAACCTATTTTTGCCATCCCAGACTTTGTTACTTTAGCACTCAAGCAGACTAACAAAAGATAAAAAGGGAAAGGAAATAGGAGAAAAAGAAAGAGGAAAGAAACAATACATAAATATTTATTACCCATTTTTCTTATATGCTTTTTGAAATGTATGAAAATAATCCACATATGTTCTTCAGCTCAATTACTTACAAATAACCTATCTGTAGAATCAAGTAAGTCTGTCAGTTGTGCAAGTTTATTTTTCCATGTGCTATCTCGAGATAAGCAAGTCTGTAATATTAGATTTCCACTGACATAATTGTGCATGAATTCTGATCTGATTTAGTATTACATGGTGCAAAAGGTGACACATTTTCTTTACTACAACCCATTAGAAAAGGAAAGGAATTGCCAGCTTGTGAAATCTGAGGAGTTTGATTGAAAGACTGTGGGACTTTGAGGTCAACTCGGTGGAAAAGTAACTTGCTCAACTACCCCGGGCATTAAGCACTGTGACAAGCAAACCAAATACCCAGTGTAGTTACTCAGTTAGACAATCAATAAAAAACATTGCATTATCAGACTGCTACAGCTGTATTTTAACCTATCATATTACCTCATCTATTCCCAAACCAGTCAAACACACATTTGCTGATCACACAGATAACACAGATACCACCCCAGTCCTTAAGCCACACTTAATACTAAGCAAGAGTGGTAATAGAACTGTTTATTGCTTTTCCATATGCCATAAATTCTAATTTTCTGTTCTATCTAGATGGTGCACCAAAGGCTGCACATCCAAAGTGCTACTGAGGTGGTGAAGCTGTCTTCCAAAACCAACACCTATGAGATTTGAGGTTAGCTCTGCACGCGCCCTCGTGGATGCTCAGCCAGCCCCTGCTCCCCCTGGGCTCCTCCTTACCGCATCCCTGCCCACCTGGTGCCAATCCATTCCCTAGGTTGTCTCTATCTTTGGTTTTTTTTTTTTTTTTTTTTTTTTTTGCCTCTGCATCCCCATCTCCTGCCTGTTCCACCTCCTGCAGGCTCTTCCACTCAGTGCTGCTCCCACCAGGTTCACAGGTGGTGTCCATGCCTGCAGCATGGGACTCAGCAGAAAAGCCAGGGAACCTGAAGGAAATGCAGTCCAGACCTGGCAGGAGCCCACACTGAGCAGGAGAAGCCATGGTGGGTCCCAGCCCCACCTGAAGGATGCAGGCTCATTCCCTCTATGGGAATGCACGAGGGAATTCACAAATGGAGCAAATCTGCAGATTTCTGCTGAGTGCTGGCAAACTGCTGCCTCTTCCCCAGCTCAGACCTCCCACCACAAACAGGGATACAGTTTTGCAGAAATTAGGAAAGCCTCATCCTTCACATTACAGCCACCTGTCTGCCTGGCTATTTTCAAGTCTCTGCTAGCTATGGTACAGGAAGGTAGATAGTAACAGAATTTTTTCCAGAAAATTTTACAGAATAGTAACTGTATTTTTTCCACACTGAAAAGCAATATATTCTTCCCTTCACTTGTAAGTTGAAACCTAGAATGCTGATTTACTGGAAAGTTCATGTGTTTAAATAATTGGCCTGTAAACTTCATCATTCTGGAGCATGAACATTAGAAAATGTGGTGCATTTCATATACCAGTTCCCAAAAGACACCAAAACCAAGAAGCTACAAAAACAAATCAGCAAAGATGGAACTGCTATCCCAGCAGAAACTAGGAAGGGATTCAGGGTGGAGGAACAGGAAGAAACCTTTTTCTGCCGTGGAGAATCTGCAGAAGTATTCAAATATAATTTGAACTCTCCAAAAGCAAGTATACTGCAGGGCAGTGTAGCAGAAGGTACCTGGTAGCAAAAAGCCCGTAGCAAAGTCTCTAGATATCTGAAGTCTCTGTCACTTAGGAGCTGAATGTCCACAAACATCTGCTGGGATGGATGGAAAAAGTTACCCCTTTCTGAATGGAAGCATATCTGAATTTTTCTGAAGTTGATGATCACAGCAGTTCATTTAGATTGCGCACTAAACTGCCACACCTTTGCATCTTTTACAGTAGTGATCAGTAAATGCATAAGATTGATATCTACAAAACTAAAAAGAAGTAGAACAAAGGCAATTATATGTAGTATTTGTCCACAAGCTTTATGTACACCCAATTTAGCTGTTTATGAGCTGCAAATGAAACCTGAGTGGCAGCAGACACTGCTCTCTGCCACAGTGCACTCTGTCTTTGTGGATGCTGCTGCACATTGCCGATGCTGATTCCACACCACGTTCATCTGGGAGCAGCTTTTGCACTTAAATTCTTTGGGGCAATGGTGCCTGCCTCATTTTGTCAGGATTACATTTTCTGGATGGCCTGTCCTGCAAATTCTTCACTGATCCACACATTAGCATTAACTAACCAATGCAAAATCTACTGACACATTGATATGTCAAGCTGCACACAAAATATATACATGCTGTTTGCAAGAAACTGCAATTTATTTTCCCTTATTCCTGTATCTGTCTGCATAAAGCACAGCAATACCTGATCAACTGTCCAGTGAAATGCTTGTAGTTCACATTGCACTTTTTCTTACAAGCATTTCAGTTAAGCAAAAAGCACCTACATAGTTTTAAAGAAAGACTTTCAGTTGTGCTGTGCTGCTGGCTTCAGCAGCAAACCTCAGCTGAAAAACAAGACCATGACTTGCTGCAGAGAGCCACATTACTGGGCATCGTCCTCACCCACATCATCTTCTGCCACTCCTTCATTCACATTCATGTGCACATTCACATTTCACACCTCACCACATTCATGTACTGGGTCCAAGCAGCAATCACTCAACCTCACGCTAGTACGTCTGAAACCACCTCACTCTTCTACCCGACTTCCAAAGTTGTGCCTTATCCATTGCCACCTCTGCTTTCTGTGCAACTTGAATGAAAACCTGTTCTGTATCATGGGTTCTACATTTTGCTGTAGGACAAGACCAAAAAACATGTCTAAAACAGGTGTTTTGGGCTGCTCTTTGGAAGGATAAAATGGGAAGTTACAAATAAACCTAAAGAAATATTTGTGTGGCTGACAAATACTCATGTTAGGGGATAGAGGGGCTTGCTTACTTTTGCAAGCAGTATGTGACAGTGGCTTAAACAGAACCCGGATCTCATGAGTCTGTGTGCAACTACATCTAGAAAGAAAATCTAGAAGATATGTTAGAGAATGGGAAATAGTTCATTCTCCCTGCTTCTGAAGCCACATAACAAATGAACGCCCTTGGAAGTGAGAAGCCAAGTGACCTGCATACATGTGAAGGTTTCAGTGAGAACCCAGCAATAAAAGCTTTTGCTCTTTTCCTTTAACACTTATCATTCGTCTCCCCTGAGTCACTGAGAAGACCACACAGATGCTTTTACTACGCATCATTTTATACTGCCACTTTTTGAGGAGCTTGGTAAAATATTTGGTAAAAACAGACCTTTGCTTAATCTCAAACAATGTCATTTAGCTTGGTTATGCTGAGAAGTAATACTACGGGTAGAGGGAAAATGTAGGGCAAAATTATGTCATATTCAGAAACAGCTAACATAATTAAGCCATATTCTTCATTTAATTTAATAATTTATTGAATTATACTTGGATTACTTAATAAATGAAGAACATTACCCACACTACATTATTCACAGGTGAAAAAAATCATATACATGGAGGAGTGTAATTTGTTCAACAGTTTATAGACCCACAGTCCTCCAGAGACAACCTCACACACCTTTAAAGTGCCAGACTTTAAAGATAAATGTCACTAACGATCTTACTAATATTAGTGTGATACTGATCTCACTAATATTTGTTTTATTACACTGATTTTGACTGCACTGGGGTAAAGAAGCCTGATCCTGCAAGGTCAAAATCTCTCAGTTATCTGTTCTCAAAGGTGCCTGCTTTGACCAGAGAGCCCCTTTGGTGCCCTAGTCCTGAGTGGGATGAAATTATGAAACTGAAAGTTAAGGAAGTGACTGTGCAAAATGCCCACGTGATGCAAGTTCCATCCAGGCAGAATTAGCTCCACGACTGAGACTGGGATGATCAGAAAAGAGCATCAGCTGATGTTTCAGTTCCTGGGCTGAAGCAGTCTGCCCCTTCACCCCTCCTAGTAGGTACATAAACCTCATGACCCTTATGACTACCCCTCTGTGAATAACTAAACTGAGGTGAAACCAACTGCTTGACTTCTGTAGCTACTTATTATTCCAGAGTACTCTGTTGTAGGTTTGTTTCATAAGTAGTGATAACCTAGCTAAGTTTTTAGGGGACAACAGTTTCATGTGCAGCAAGCTGTTTAAATTTTATTATTTACAGCTGATATTTAAATGTTAGTGAATGTAGCTTTCTAATGGTGGAATCAAGCTACAGCTGAACTTGTGTGCCTATTAGTAACATTTTGGAACGTCCTCCTTTTACTCCACTGACTGACTATTTCTTTCTTGTTTTCCCACCATTTGTTTTATAGGAATCAACTTCCACTACAATAGATTACAAGCTTCTCTTTTATAGAATATATATGTATACACTGTATTGGGTTTACCTTTTCTCCTCCTCATGATGTACTCTTGGAAAAAAAAAAGGCAGGACAGGCTACTGAGACAGGTTATAAACTTGGCTTGGCCTGAAAACAAAGTTGGTACCTTCTGGCAAAGATGATTAAAAGCTTTAAAATGTTTTAATTTGATTCAACTATCCTTTATTATAAGAGCTTTTAGTTATCTTGAAACATACTAATATCGAATGAGAACTGAATAGATTTTGTTCTTTGCAAGAACAAAGCCTGGAGAGAGAATCATCAAAGAGTACAAATGATTGGAATATTTTGTATTACTAAAATATTGTTACTGTTAATAAAAAAAATTAAAATAGAATAGTGCTCATACTGTGTGTCTTCTTCCTCTTCAGTCTGTGACAGTAGCGTTACTCACTGGCCCAATTCTGTGACATGCTGAGTGCTTCCCACAAAATGCTGAGCTGAAATTCTCTGCAAATATCTGAAAACTATGTGGGACTTGTTCAAAGAATAAAGCTATGTGAAAAGTGTACCTGGACTTTTTAAATGACAAACTAAAATCTTTATTACATGTGTAGATTATGCATATTGACCACTACATTATCATTACATAACTGTGCAAAGACACTTTTGATAGCTTGTTGATAACTTGACTTCATGTAATTTAACTGACCCTTATTTGCTAAGATAGTGTGCGAGCCAGTGTTTGGAAGGAAGCCAAAAAATGAAGAGAGAGAGAAATCAGATTAAACTGTAAATCTTTGGTTGGCATAGATTTAGCAAGCAGTATAGAACATATGGGATGCAGAATCCAGTGCTATTTCTTTGAAAAACTAGTATTAAACTAAGGACAAATGTCTGAGCCAAACTCATCTCAGTTCTTAAATAGGTAACATGGAAAAGAAACAAAATTAGAAAAAAAAGTAACGAACTGTTAAACATTGCTTTGCAATTGATACAGCAAGAAGTGTACTTGCCATTTTTTTATTAGTCATATTGTAACTGAAGATGAAAGTTTATATTCTCCAGTTGACCTTGAATTGTGACCTTAAATTGACACTCCTGTCTACTTTAATTGCAGCAGAGGGTAAAATGAAATGAAGTAAAATAAAATAAAATAAAATAAAATAAAATAAAATAAAATAAAATAAAATAAAATAAAATAAAATAAAAATCCAGAATATTAGAGGCAAATGTGTTGTGTATATCTACCTTGTCAAACTCCTCTCAGTAATGCACACACCACTTTTGATAAAATGCCCTACTTTAACTAATTACATGCACTTGAGTCCTTATCATCCTCAACTTATGACCTTAAATTGACACTCCTGTCTACCCTGTGACCTTAAATTGACACTCCTGTCTACTTTAATTGCAGCAGAGGGTAAAATGAAATGAAGTAAAATAAAATAAAATAAAATAAAATAAAATAAAATAAAATAAAATAAAATAAAATAAAATAAAATAAAATAAAAATCCAGAATATTAGAGGCAAATGTGTTGTGTATATCTACCTTGTCAAACTCCTCTCAGTAATGCACACACCACTTTTGATAAAATGCCCTACTTTAACTAATTACATGCACTTGAGTCCTTATCATCCTCAACTTATTACCTCTGTAGCCCTGCGATGTGGGGGTGTTGGGCCACAGCCCTCCATCACGCATCTCACAACCTACATCAGCGCGCGCCCACACGGACCTCATCAAGTAGCCCAGGAGTTGCCCTTTCCCTGCAAGTAAGTGACTAATATCTAAGCTGGCTCTAAAGAAAGACACTTTTCATAATCGCCCAACAATCTGCTAAATGAAAACATATGGATAGGCTTAGGTAGAGCCTGCCAGGGGTCTTTGCTGAATGGAAAACAGGTGCTCCAGTTCTGTGCCATGTAATACCCCATTTACCGTTAAGTCCAAAGGTTACAGGACTAATAGCTGCCTTGTGGTAATCACAGAGAGCAAAGACACCAGCCATGGTCAAACATCTGGGACATATTTTACATACTTGCAACATATGCTTCAGTTTCAATTAAAGCGAGGCTTTGGCACATTTATTAATCTTTTTACTTTTATCACATAAGAAGACCCATTTACCTGACTTTTCTATTTTACCATATGAGAAAACAGAGAAATAATAAAAGCCAGAGGTCACTACCAGCTGGTGTTAAAAATGTGTCTATGTTTTCTCACAAAACTTCATTTTGCACACAGCTTTAGGAAAACACATATGTGAATTAGAATAATATGAAACTGCACTCCTTTCTTTTTGACAAAAGGATGTAACAGGACCTGAAGTAGTAAACAGAGTATGTCCGAGTGCACCACAAAGGAAAAAACACCCTACTGCACTTCCAACAACAAAAAGTTCAGTCCTAGAGAAGGACTTATGTTTTACAGTTCAGCACAGTGCCTAATAATGCCTGCTTTGAGGGCTATTGAATATACATGGTAGCCCACATATTTTTAAGAAGCGTAATTTTCTTTTCAGTTCAAACAGCATATTCAATTAGGAAAATTTAAAATGTTTGCAGTAATGGAAGCAGCTTTGAAATTATACAGATAATCCTAAGCACCTTCTATAAAGAAAGACAGCTCTTAAATATTCAATAGAGGGGCTCACTTAATGCACGTGGCAATGTTAGTTCTTATTTTTATTTGATATTGGTAACTATATCTAGAAAAATATATGAATTCTATTGTCAATTTGAGAAAGCTAAGTATTAGATCACAGCATTGAAACCTAGAGTGATATTTCTAACTGGGTGCATCTGCCTGGCATCTGTTAACAGCCACGGAACTGGGTAAGGGGTACCAGGGAGGGGGAGCTTGCCTCCCACCTTCATCTTCCCTTTTTAAGGAGTTTGTTTAGCAATCTCCAAAAACAACTATGTTGTAACTACAGTGTCTGACTTAAACTACAAGCAGCCAAGCATTTTTCTTCGTGAACTAGTCACAGTTATTTAGAATATCCAGGAGCACACGTACTACTGGGATGATACTTTTGCACCAGTTCTAATAATAAAGCAGGAACAAACAGGAGAAAAGGGCCTCAAATGGATGGCAGATCACTGTTTATCAGAAGAGAAATGATGATTCAAAGCCAGCATGTTGAGTTAAAATACAAGCTCTTCACAGCTACATGGCTGACCTTTGCAATAAATCATATATTTTATTGCCAGAAGTGCATGCTCATATCATTTAGTGTTAAAAACCATCACCTATGTGTTTTGTAAAAGAAGGTTTTGTTACTACAGTGTTTGCCAATTCTGAAATGATGTAGCTAACGATTTAAGTGATGTATAGAAGAATTTCACATAATATCTTTCTGTCAATTGTAAAATGTTTGAGCTGGCAACAGAATGAGGAAAATACTCCTTTTTTTTATCATCTCTCAGATCTTAGGTGTTAGCCAGCAGAAAAATAATCATTCAGGGGATTAACTAATCACAGTGAATTTTCTGACATTTCAAATGCTGCTGCCAGCATATGAATTCTTACAGCGGTATATAACTGTACATCTCAACTAGAAGCAAAGGTCAAGGGCATAAATTAAGATACACTGTTTTTCTCCTCACAAAAAAAAAAAAAAAAAAAAGGAAAAAAAAGAAAAAAATCGCTGCATTATTACAACAGAAGTGTGTGAAGGTCAAAATCATCTGTATTTTTTTAGCTTTTCTTTTTCCTTTTCTTACACAAATACCATCTCACTGGTATCAAAATACCAGAAACAACAGGACTATCTGCACTGTACTTGTCTCACCAGAAAGGTGTCCTGCCAGTGCTAGCCATTGCTTCAGTGGTGCAAGGTCATTCTAATTTCTTTTCTCCGGTTTTTCCTTCTCCCTGGGGGACAACCAATCCAAGCAGTCCCATAGCTTGGCTCAATAAGATGTGGAAACGAGCTGTTATTTACTGTGGTTGCAATCCTCAACCCAACCAGCAGCCTACAAAGTGAACCAGTTTTCTCCAATAGCCGAATAATCTGCAATAGTTTCCTGCCTTGCTGGGCCACTACGCCAACTTCAAATCAAATGGATGCCTATGAGAATTGTGATTATTTAAATGTCATACAGAGTGCAAAACATTTCAGCCATTCTTCTACCAAGTAATTCTTTGAAAATTATAGATGTCAATATCCCGTCTTTAACCAGTATGGAGTTGCTATTTTTACACCATTTTCCTTCTAAAGTGCAGCCCTATTTGTAATACTCAAGACAGGACAAATTTTTGTCCTTCAAAAACAGTTGTCACTGCAGTTATCTTCACAAGAGCTATCAAGTTCCAGACAAGCTGAATTATTTTTGTTCCTGGCAGAAAAAAAATATTTGACCCAGCTCCGGACCAAGAAAGGAAAAAAAAAAAAAGCAGGATTTATAGTCCTCTATCCTTTCCTGCAACACACAGTAGCATTGTTAGGATGATAAACAGCTCTGTCCAATTTTCTGGACTAAAACACTTCAACTCCTTTTTTAACTGTCTGTAAAAACAGTGTCATGTCTAAATTCTCCCATCCCCAGGTACCCAAGTGCTAGGAAAGATAATTACCTTGTCATCTCTGTCATCCTCTTCTTCCTCGTCCTCTAGCATGTCCTCCACTACCTGCAGACAGAAACAGTAGTAGTTGTCATGATTTAAAAAGGAAGAGTTTTGTTCTGTCAATTCTAAACCTTTTGTAGATGAAAACTTTATTAACATTTGAAATAAATGCACAGAAGGAAAATGTACAACCAGGAAAAAACTCTTGATCTAGAGATTCAAATTTTGGAAAGTGTTATAGCTGTAATTGACCTACATTAGGGAATTATATACTGAAAACCCTTCCTGTACAAAATGCTTGCTTGACAATTTAAGTATTTAAAAGGTAGTTCAAAATTCAATGTGTGATAGTTTTAACTAAAGGAATCCTTTGTCAGCTCCACTGGTGGCTATACAGAACACACACACTCTTGCTTTAAATTTACTGTTACCTAGAGAAACTTGTAACATTTTAAATAAAATTTATAGCATACATCGAGATATTTTTGAAGAATAAAAAGCTGGGAATAAATTCATATTAGCTTGTCTCTTATGATCTACAACAGTGACACATACCATATGCTCTATTAGCATTAGCACTATGTTTCTAATAGTGATTTTATACAATCTGTGCATCTAACTTTCCTCACATTCATTGCTAACTGTAGCTGCCACATGTACACATGTATTTTTCCATTTAAATATTTTTTGGTCTAACACTATGAAATATATACGTTCATTCAATTAATTTTACAAATATTAATGATTTATTAATCACAGAATGAGCATTAAATGAACCACTATTAAATCCAGTTTACAGAGCAATGAAATGACTTTCTGAACATGGGCTGTGGCTGAATCTGTCTCAAAACCCAACCCAACCCATTCTATGATTCTATGATATGAAGTCACAAATCCCTCTCTCATAACACTGTGATTAACTCTTCAGCCTACCTGATGGGAGAAAATTCTCTGTTGACAGAATGGAAATAAACTGGTACCCACTTATATGAGGAAAGATGTGGCAACTTATATCGTTATTTATAAGTAAATACTTATTGTAATGTAAGAGCAGCCATAACGAAGCTCAGCAAAGATCCACCTAGCCCAGTGTCATATAGATGCCTAACAAAAACCATGTATTATGCATTATAAAACACGCAGAAAAAAAGGTCAAGAGAAGGAAAAAAACACATTAGTATGAAACATTAGTACTTTGGCCTATGTTATGGAGTTGCCACCATATGAAGTGATAGTTTACTTTGTTATATAGCTGAAGTCACAAATGGCTTAAGTGTACTTGTCATTTAGGATAACACATTCAAATTATAACCTCAGCATTAGTCACCAAACACAGCTGCAACAAACATTAGTCCCCAAACACATCTGCTTGAAATCCATGTCTAAGAACTGAAGGACTTTAACGTGATTCAAGGGCGAAATTCAGGAATGGGTTAGCTCAAACATCAAGAAGATCCCAGTTAATAATGCTCCAATGGCCTAGGCAAAATGTAAACAACACATAACATTGATATAACATGCACCCACAGCAAAGTACTCTGCCTACATCAGCTGCACAGGTCATATTTCCAATTCCAGATGCTCATCCTTGTTTGAATCCATTTCCAAACCACTTCTAATAACATCTGTGGGATTTTGGAGGAGCCCCCAGTTATATCTACTGGTTACTGTGTTCTGGAGCTTAGAATCAAAAGCAGTACTAGAAACACAGAGACAAGTAAAGAGTAAGCATGTCCAATGGCACATGTAAGTAATATAACCTGCGTAACTAATGAACAACCCCTCTTCTATTTTTTTTTTTTTCTGCAAAGCAGAGCAGTTTCAACAGGAAGGGCCTAACGGGCTGGATTATCTGCAGCCTCTGACCTGAGGCCAGCCTTCACAGAAAGGCAGAGGCAGATGAGAACACACAAAGGCCAGAGGAACCACACCTCGGCTTCAGACACTTGCTGTGAAAAGGAATTTCCCCCCCCCCCCCCCATGTTCTCCTCTGTTCCCCCTCTGGGTCAGCTCTGCTCTATTTCTTAAAGAAGGAGGATCAGAGACAAGGACCAAAATGTTCAAGATAGTGATAGGCTAGTTGAACCCTTTAGCATGGAGAGATGGAAGTGTTGAAAATGTATTTTTGTAATGTCTGTTAGCTCCTGCTTAGTTCAGTGTTCCATTTTATGGATCCAACTTGGAGGTGCCTGAGTACACAGTTGCATAGACCTTTCTGTGGAAGCAATGACATCTTCAGTTTCTCACAAACCTGCATCAACTACTTGTTCCTCTCAGGGTAGCTCACTCTTATCTTTCCTACACTGTTCCAAGTGCTCGTGGAGCTCAGCTGTAACTACATCGTTGGAATGATCCAGTTCTTAAAGAAAATCCACCCTAAGACTTCTTATGTGGATGGTTTTCATGCAGTTTATAGAGCATCTCCATAATTGCTTGCATCAGCTCTACAGAGGAATTGGTGAACTGAGGAGAGGATGAAAACAAGCTGTTAAGGGCTGCAATGAGATGGAAACCCTCTTAAATCAGTTTTGTCATACACAAAAAAGGTCTGTAATTACATCATTAGGTGACTAAAGCCCAAGGTATAAACCTAAATCTGTTGACTCAGATACTGACTACGCCTGGAGCTGACTAAACTCACTAGGTCTCTTACTTTTCAACATTAATATTCCCCAGACACTTAAAGATCTCTTTTATGTACATCCAGAAATTCCTTGTCTTGACAGGATTGAACAGTGTAATGCCTATCTCACTTTAGTGCTAAAGTTAGCTTGGAGACAATTAGCTGAATTGGAAACCTCTAAAATTGTTGCAAATGATGGCACCTCACTGAAATCACTTACATGACAATACCCATTCTAAATTATCTGGATAATAATACTTCAAATTCACTTTTTTTTTTTTTTTTTTTCCTTCCTCATCTAATGATCTCAAACTACTTTACAAGCTTCTATAGAGTAGCAAAATGTTAGCTTGTTCAAAGGACATAAAAAGTCCTTTGAAATCCCCTGATCCCAGATTTCCAGCTCCTCCATTCCATTTTTTAATTCAAAAGCCACTACCAATCTGTGTTCTTGTTCTAGGTTAGTCATACCATCAATTACATTGAGCTTTAGAGTATTGAATTGTCTGGAAAGGAAACAGAATTCAATTACTGTAGCAAAATAAAATGTAGTAAAAGTGTTCACATGCCCAAGATGCAGGAATTATTCTTTAAAGAATATGAAGCATAGTCCACGTCCTCGCTTCTCTTGAAATTCAAAAGGAAGAGTTAAAAATACCATGAATGTTCAGACAATATGGACACAATAATACAATTTATTACAGCACCAAATTCAAGTGTTTTCAGAACTTTGACAGAAATTAAAACAAGGAAAACAGATTCTTCATAATTGTATGATATATGAATAATTGGTATGCTGAAGCCTAACACAAGCTGTATACTGAAGTACAACCTATTTTTGCAGAACACAGTAAGGCTTTTCAAGATATGTTCAGTGAATCTCAGCAACAGATTTCAGTTTAACATCGTACTAAGAATACTGTAGAAAAAAAATCCATTTTGGATTTTTTTTTCCCTTTGATAGTGCTTCGTTGCTATTCAAATAAAGCGCGTATGTGCTGCTTGGGTTTGAAGCAACATAGTAGTTATTCAAATCTCTATGTCAACCATTATACCTTAGGGAGATATAATGGAGAGAGGGAGGAGAAGGAAAAGGAGGTAGAGGGAGAGAGAGGGAGAACAGGAAAAAGCATATGAAGATAAAATGAAACATTAGAGTTATTTTATTAAAAGTTCTATGGCAAAAATCTTAGATTGCCCCTAGAACACTCACTCTAAATTATGCCTTCCGATAGCTTGCTTGAAATCAAGTAGTATTAATCAAACAAAGGAAGGGCACTGGGGAAATCAGAAAGATCTAATGCAAGCAGTTAAAAGTGACATGACCTTCTGTAATGTCACTTGTCACAGACTTATATGCCGCATACTGGTAGAAGGTCTTGAAAGAACCTGATTCTTGGTACTGTTCCTTGAATGTAATACTAATACAAATGACATTTTAAAAAACACATGTAGACATCCTCAAATATGGCATGTCAGCTACTTCACAGCTAAACAGTAAGCAGATGTTGTTTAAGTGTTGCAAAATAAGATCCTTTCTGTGCAAAATAGCCCTGTTAAAAATGTATTAATCGGGAAGAGCATACAGACTAATTACCACACACTGACATTGCTACTGACCCATTCCTACCCTCTTTGAGGCAAAAGAACTTTGTCTATAAATATTGTGCAATTCATAATTCATACAAGATTACTGAAGCGCTTGTTCTGTCAAAGCAGCATCTATGTGTAGCTAGGTCAAGCAAGATTACCAGAAGAAAGCACAACCACTGTATTTGCATCATAGACAAAGCCCAAATACTTGTGGGCTAGAATGCTGTTTTCTTAGTAAGTTAGTTAATTGCAAGATGCATTTATTCTAAAAATGATCTAGTGATCTAAAACCAGTATGGGACTTCTGAAAAAATATTTAATTGCAACTTCTAATATCAACGCCTGCAAAGTATGCTATAAATTGTAATTATTTACAAGCATCTTCAATTAAAAATCAGTGATTGTAGAGAACTTTACAATTCATCCTGAATCTAAGTGCTTCATGGAAAAATGGCACATTGAAACTTAACACCACTTTTAAATGCCCTTCTTTCTTAGTGTCAGCCTGCTGTTTCTCACACAAAACATGCACACCGCAGGTTACTTCATGAATTGTCTTCTGTTCTAATTTCTTTGGCAAATCCAACAGAAACACCCGCCCAGAAGTAACTTTGATGACTTTATATGATATCAGTATGAGATACTTGCAGTACCAGATTGCAGGTTTGCCTAATGTCTGTTACCTTAGTAGCTTTTTTTTTTTTTTTTTTTTTTTGGATGTGATGTACACAACAATCTATAGCGTTAGTGTTTCTCTAGATTTGCTTGTGTCTTACTTGGTTTAGTCCTTCAAACATAGGTGGTCTTAAGTGAAAAACAAAATAAAACAATTTATGCTATATCATATGCTACAGTGTCAAAATATCTGCAGACATTTTGACTTTCATGTAAAGGTACAGAAGAAGGTACTTTCAGAAGACAAAATATAAGCGAATGAGATTTGGTTCAGAATTAAATACATTTTAGACACACAAAGGGTGCAGTCAGAATTGTACTGCTCGGAACAGTTTAGATTTCATGTAACACATATTGTCTAGATGTAGACTGTATTATACGTTTGCCTGTCACTCAATTCATGGTGTTTGTGTGTAAAATGCAATATAAAATTATGCAATGTGTATGGATTAACAATGATGTGTAAAATCATTTAGGCTCTTTCAGGTAATTTCAAAGTTGAAGCAAAGGCATTCATCACCAGTAAGCCCACTGTAGCTGTGTTTTTGTAGTCATTTTCACAACATGACATCTGCTACTTTCACTGAATTGTTAAGGAGAAACTTTGCAAGAGATACAGCTTAATTAAAATGTCTACCTTTTCATACTGCATTTATAAGAAAAATAAAAATCAAATTAACAGATTCTGATTTAGTACTGTAGTATATCTGGAATACAACCGATCCTGATTTATACTATTAATGTTTTGACCTTGGGGTATTTCATCTGCAGTAATCATCAAGATAACTGAAACACTAGATATAATAATAATTAGTGTGATAAGCTTGCCAGTAAGGTTGAATATATTGCAGTACAGAAGACAGCAGACTAAAAAGAAAAGCATTAGTACTTTGCTGCTAAAATACTTCCTGATTTTTACAGAGACACTCAAATACAATTACTTCTTACAGAATGCATTTTGTTAGCTTATTCTGGGAAGTGCTCATGTTGTAATTTAGTCTGATACTTAATAGGAAATGAGACTTTAATATGGCTATCAGATGCTTTTTGATGCATGCTACTGATTACATGTAGTTCTGTAATGTCAACAACAGAATTTTTATTTGTAGTATAATAAATTTCTTGGCAACATGCATAAGTAGTAAATACAGTTTATAAGAACATGTAACCTTTCTCCTGCTGTCAGCTTTATATGTCCTCAATATTCAGTTGCTAAAATAGTTAAGAATATGTCATTTTTTATACAAAATGGCATAAGTAGAAGGCTGTCTTCTCTCTATTTTTTTTTTTCCAATATTTGGTTCCCTATTTTAGCTCTTTCTAGTATTTACACAATACACTGTGAACTGAATATTAGGCGTTTATTTGAAGTATGTCTCCATCTAAAGGCTTCAACATGTACTGTGCACTTGAAAATGTCATATTTCTGGTTTTAGAATGCTTCATTTTCAGCTCAGCAAAACAAACAAAAAAGCAAACCATTGTCTGCATGGCTAAATATCAACAATACGTTTGCTATACAGGACTACTAAAAAGCAGCTTCACAAAATTTTCTGAGAGTTCTCCGTAATAAAATAGCTTATTGTATCAATAACAGTATGAAGAGATAATGGTGCTTCTAATTGTTACTAATTCTCTTGATGTAATTTTAGGATTCTAGTAGCACCAGATATCTGACTCTTACAAAACTGTGTTTATCCACATAAATCTAAGCTTGTGAGTGTGACACAATCTATTACATTATAATTTTGAGCTGAGAAGCTTTTCAGTAGGAAAAAAATCTGTTATTAATTTTATGTGACAATGTATATAATACATATATTAATGCAATTTCAGTAAAATAAAATAAAAAAAACAACAGATACTGATACGTTTGGATTAATATATTAGCACTGTACTATAGTTCCAAAGTTATTAAAGTCTAAACTGAACTAAAATGTTCCTAAGGAAAATGGAAACAAACTGAAGTTAAATAAAAAATTCACATGACTACGGGAATTTTCAATGCAAACTAAACTGATCTTAAGTTTATAAAATATTGATTGTTTATAATAGCTGCTATAAGTTGTCAAGTCAGTCTTGTTGCCATGTAAATCTTGATGCAAATGCAAAAAAAAAAAAAATCATTAAAACAGTCTCATAGAAAAAATGCATCTATGTGCAGTGAACTTCAATTTTCTCTTAGATGCCAAAAATATTGCAAGGTTATAATTGAAAAAGTGTGGCAAAATTTAAGCTAACAGATGACTGATTTATGACTGGAAGAAAAAAAAATATATATATATGTATATATTAAATGCTGGAAATATCTATGGCTAGATTTTGGTGTTTTGTCTTGAAGTGACCAAAGGCAGACAAAATATTCCAATTCTGTAGTGCGTTTGTTTTTTGTAAATGGTACTGGTATGTGAACAGCCATGTAAAGTTTTAGCAAAGGGTTAGTTCATACTCTAATATTTTATGAAAACCTCTGATGCAAGGATTACACTTGCAGGGTGGACAGTCTCGTTTAACTGTAGCACAGACAGCCAACTGCAGTATTACATTCTATTATGCTGCAGGAGAGAAATGCTTCCTGCCCAACTTATATCTTTATATAGTGTACTCTGTGACTGTTAAATTAGTGCATAATGCATTTAAAATATTTATAGTACCAACATTTAGTTAAATAACCTTTATGTAAGATTTATGTTGATTTGTTCATTTCTCATTTAATGGCAAATTATGAAGAGCATGTTTCATAAAGATAATTCTCCATTTAAATTCAGCAGGCCATTAAATATTAAAATTATGTTTCTGATGCAATCTAGAGCAAATTTGTCCAGCTTCAGCGATTATTTGCACTCATAAAAATTAGGCTTGATTAATAAAATTTAAATGCTTGATTAAGCTGACATTTTCATGTTTCTTTTCTGATTTATTAAAAAAGCCTCTGTCCCATAGTGGGGCTATCGTTTCTTTTTCCTCCCTGACTATATGGATCATATAGAAAGAACAAACAGCTGCATGAAGACAGCAGACTACTTAATATTCAGGCACGTGTTGCTTGTGGTCTTTGTGCTCTGATAGCATCCAGGCTGCACACACAGGCAGATGATGACCTATTTACAAAAACCTTTCTAAATTCTTTTAGTGACAGTAGCAAATGGAGAGCAGGTTTGCAGTTCCGATTAATTTGGCAATGGTAAGGGAGGCTGCTTGGTTTAAGAAAAACTCGTGGACATCGCAGCACTGCTCAGAGTGATGTGCTGATTGCCATCTGCCTCAAGCAGAAACAGATCGAGTGTCACTTTCTATTTCCAGGTACAGAGTACATTTGGCTAGTTAGCAGCAGTTAGCAAACATAAGGTGAGACCCCTTCTGCATAATGTTGAAAACCATTTCAGAAAAACAACTGTTTTTCCTATTAGAGGTGTCAATGACTTAAACTAGTTTTGCACAGATATTTTTCTGTGTATCTCTGTTTATCCCACCAGCCCTCAAGCTCTGCAGATTTTGTGGCTGCTGCTGTTGCTATCATATTGGAGGCAAAACTTCTCAGCAAAGTAGAGTCAAAACTAGAAGCCAAGATGTAATTGCTAACCTGACGGCCCTCTTTCGTATCATCTTGTGTAAATCACATCTTCCGAATGCAAGCTAGCTAGCATACAGGGACAATAACGTCTATCTTTGCCACAGATTCATAGCAAAAATTTAGTCCTCAGCTAGAAATCCCTGCTGACTCCCCAACAGAAGAGGCACTGGACTTCAAGCACAAAGACCTCGATACTGCATGTGCAATGGATCTGAATCACTTTGTGTTTGTGCTCCAAACACTTTGTGTTTGTCTGCAGAAATCCCGTCAAACTAAGAGCTTTATGGAGTCATTATTTCACACTTTAAGACCATAATGCATAGAAATGAAGAAAAAGCAAGTCACTACCTCATTATTTGCTTGTGGTAACACAGCTTTCACGCCAGCAGGGAACAGGTGCCTGGAGTCAGGCCCTTTCCTGGTGGGGTTTGTTTGTATAGCAAAGTACTGCTCTCTGGCCAAACAGGAGTAGCCTCAAATACACCAGAGGCTCTGGCCCACTGCTGACTTGTCCCCATGACAAAATGATTTGGACTCTACTCAGAAAAGCTGTTCTATCTGTAGCTGAACTGATTGTGACACTACTGACTCAAGCTCATCCACCCTCACCACTCTTTCGTGTGGAAAGAGGGAATCCAGTGAGATGGATATAAGCATCCTTCTTCCCATTTCCACCTTTTGTTTTTCTTCATGTGGTAATTTCCAGAACACTCACAATAAAATAAATAAATAAATAAATAAAATCAGAGTATAGATCATTACTTTAAAATAAATTACCATATAAAACCCACATATCCTGTAAACTCTGTTTAGGATCAGAAAAATCCTCTTGCTATCACTTTGGAGGACTATATAAAAAGAACCCACACAAACTGGTCAAAATTACAAAATGAAATGTTATCTTTTACAGAAGTTATTTTTCTTCCATTTTAAAAATTTCATCCTAAATGAGTACATCTTTAACTTTTAATAGAAACATATACTCTGGCAACATAAGTCATCAAAGCTTATTTCGCAAAAAATCTCCAGTGAAATTAAAAGATGTATTGTACCATTTTATATCACTCTTACAAGATTAATAATATGTGTATATACTCTATTATACAGATTCATAAGAATTTGTGTATGGCACATTAACTCCCAGCTGCTCACCATCATTTTCTATGCAATGACATGTGCAACTTGAAACTTCAAGAGGAAATTAGCTGTTTAATATTTCCTTTAAGGCTCTAAGTATTAACTATAAATGCAGGATGTGAACTGAAGTGATTAAACCTCTTCTCCATAGGGGTGTATATGGCAGAAGAACATTCATAGGTAACTCCAGGCATGTGCATTATTCTTATTAAATTTTAAATTGCTTAGGAAAAAAAAAAAACAAACTAACAAATAATAGACCAAAAGGAAAGCAGGATTAGCAACATCAGTGAGAGAATCATAGAATGGATGAGGTCAGCAAGGACCTCTTGAAGTCATCTAGTCTAACTTCCTTACTCAAGCAGGGCCACCTAAGAGCAGGTTGCCCAGGACAATGTCCAAGGGTACCTCCAAGGACGAATATTCCACAACCTCTCTGGGCAACCTGGTCCAGTGTTTGACTACTCTTATAATAAAACTGTTTTTCTTGTGCTCAGACAGAATATTGTATTTCAGTTTGTTCCCACTGACTCCAGTTCTGTCACTGGGCACTACTGAGAAGAACCTGGATCCTTCTTCCCCACCCATCAGGGACTTATCCACATTGTTAAGATCCCTTTGGGTGTCCTCTTCTCTAGGCTGAACAGGCTCTCTCAGCTTCTCCTCCAATTTCTTCGTCTTTCCTTTGCTGAACTCAAGTTCTTGGCCTGTCATGACTACATAGCCAGCATCCATCCACTGCATGCCAGTTGTGAGGTCTGTCCCACCATGTCTCCGTGATCTTGCATGCATGCAACTGCACCTTTCCCCATCATTTCAAGTTTAATGCTCTCCTCACCAGGTAGGCCACCTTCTGGGAAAAGTGGTTTTGCCCAACTTGGTGAGGTGGATCTTGTCTCAAAGTCCTCAAAGAGGACCCTTGGTTATGAAAACCAAGTCCCTGTTGTTGGTAATGCCTGTGCAGTTGGATGTTGGCCTGCCAGATTTGGACACCTCCTGCAGCCCTTTCTTTATGGCATGATCAAAGGGAAAACCACCTGGGCTCCATGTAACCTACTTAGTGAAGGAAAAAAAGGAGCTTGGAGTGTCATCAGAACAGATCCAACATGCCTGCCCAATGGCTGAGAAATTGTCACAGTTTGTCCTAACTGAAAAAAATACCAAACATTTTAATTGGTAACTTATGCAAACCAGGCTTCATTTGCAATACAACGTGTTCCAACTGCACAATCAACTACTTCATCGCAGGGAAGGGGACAAGAGCAGCTGGAGAGTGGGAACAATTTTAATCACTTTGAGGAATTATCTGACCACTCCTTAAGTTAGGCAGCTCCAGCAGATAATCAGAACAGTGCCTAAATTAGAATATCAGAAAACATTTTTTTTTTCCACCAGCTTCATGGAGTTCTAATAACTACCACTATTGCTTAAAAATAAAACTGGAAAAAATAAGGTCCCAGACAGCAATGCTGCTCTTCTCAGTGATCTAGAAAGGAGAGATTTTTTTTTTGTACAGTGTATCTGAAAACATCAAAATATTTAGCAGTTTCTAAAAATGAATGAAGAGAAGCTTTAAACCACAGCATGCCCTCTGCTAGTTTGGATATAAGTCTTTCAATTACAGCTGTGTGGAGGATGAACTTATCTGGTTGCTCATCTGTTGCAAAGCTATTTGGGTTTCCCAGAGAATTAAGGTGTCTGAGGAATAATCCAGTCCTTTGCTCTCCCTCTACCCTTGTTCTCCCTGAGCAGCCCAGGCAGTCTGTCACTGTGCCATGCTTGGCTACCCTGTACCTGTAACATGCACAGGGCTGGCAATATGTAACGGCTGCACTTCGTCAGCAGCTGACAGGAAGGGCTGCTTCCCACAGCACAGATGACAAGGAGCAGCGGGCAGCAGGGATTGGAAAGTGGCAGCAGTTGATACCTCTCCTCTCCCTCAGAGGATGTGAAAAGACACTGGGAAGAAATAAATAAATAAATAAATAAAGCACACACAGAAAGCAGTAAGATCCACTCAGTTCTCATCTTGTGTTTCCGTAGGGATTGTTTAAGATCAGAACTGCAGTCATGCTAAAAATAAATTATTTCATGAGGTCAGATACTTAGGAGTATGACTATAAGGAAGTGCAAGAATATGGATGGTATTTCCTTAAATCAAGAAATATCCTTGGGGACAGAAGTTAGATAAGCTTCAGGCAAAAACGTTACTGCAAAATTCAGAGGAAAGCATTAAGAATGTCTTCCTAGTGATTTTTCCTTGTTTAATACTCAGAGGAAATATTTATTCTGTGATTTTTAGTTCCAGCCACACGACTTAACACCAAACGTTCATTCGTTTTAGATCAGTCCTGAATTCTCACACTCACTCAGAGAACTGTCCACTAAATCTACGTATAGCTGACTCTTACACTTCCTTCTGTGAGGTCATGAAACCTCTCCAGTTACCCCAGCATTTAATGCAAGAGTTTGTATTTGATGAAAGCGTGCCTTTCAGAAACACAACTAATTTTGACCTAAATGTATAAGTGATATGTAATCCAATGCTTTTCCTGAAGTTTGTGCCAGCATTTGATTAAAACAACAGTGATGATCAGTCATGCAAAGAAAGGCATGAAAAATCCATGAAAGCAATAATACCAACTATGCAGCTTCACCTCGCCACTGGACTTTCCAATAGACTTATATTCTACTGGTAGATACACCTGGGGCTCCACCTTGCCCCATCTTCATTGCACAATTAATTCAAGAAGGTATTTGTGCATTGAACTTGTTGGAATTGCAGTAAGTGGCAGAATAATCATACTAACACTCAGATGTGGACAGAAACTTAGTGAATTATTTCACTGATCTGCAGTGAAGTGCAGTCTCTAATACCTGCATTGATGAGACAATTGATAATTGTTTTTGTAGGGATGCTACAATGGGAAAGAATTCTTCTAAGCTCCTTTTCAAGGCCCAAAAGTATAATGTACAAACAATATTTAATTACACTTCTCTAGTGTTAATTCAGTAAGATAGAAACAGCAAATACATTTATCTTTTTGCATTATCATTAACTTGAGGATTCCAAAGTAACTTCTAAAGACAGATAATATTTCTAAGATAAGTAGTCATTGTTTTCACTGAGGCACACAAAAAATCTCTGGAGACCTGGAAACAGAAGCCAGATCATCTGAATCCCGAAGCATCCTCTAGCCACTAGGAAACACTGCTTAATTAATTTAGTTAATATTTACACTCTGCATAGGAAACCAGAAATATTTAAATGACTCCTAATCTAATGATACTGTGCTAATGACCTGAGCTAAGGGCTTGCGATATTACTGAAGATTTGTGAGTTAATTAGAAAGACATTCAGTAAGTCAGTAGATCACTTCATAGAAGACAGATGCTCACCGTGATGATAACCAAGCTCAATTCATTAAAAATGAGGTCCCACCTTACTTGTAATAAATAAAAAGTAGTAATTAATAGCACAGATATGAAATATTTAGGAAGAAACTGACTGGTTAACATGAACTGTGTGGCTTGGTCTGAAGCAGTCTCAGCAAGAGGAACATTTTCAGAGCATCACTTGGTGTCCTGAACAGAGCTCATCAATAACTTCAATATTTTGGTGGCAAAGTTACGTGACCCAATTAATCTTCACAGGTAGGTGTTATTTCAGAGAGAAATTAAATGTATTGCAGCTTACAAGCAAATCTCTCCTTTCACAAGGGATTTCAGTTACTCATAAAATCTACAGGTTGAGAAGCTTTAAGCATTAAAGGCAGCAGGAGACTAAGGGCTGTGATTTACGAAATGCATCTCTTAAATCTTGATCTTAGGCTTTTTCTATACTTGTAACAATCTTCAGGATTAGTGAGTATCTCTATCATCCCCACCTTTAATTTTAGATGACCCTTTGAAGTCTAACAGTCTTACTGATGCAGACAGGTAATATCAGTGCCAAGATCGGGGCTGGATCAGTTCTTCTGGTCACATTAAGGTCATAGGATCGTTAAGACTGGAAGGAACCTGAAAAAGTGTTTAATCCAACCTCCAGGCCAAAGCAAGGTCGACCGTGAGGTCAGATCAAGTTGCTCACAGCTTTAGCCTGTCAGGACCTGAAAACTTCCAACAGAGACAGCACTGCCTCCCTGGGTAACCTCTTCCACTGCTTAACTATCCTCATGGCAAAAAAAGATATTATTTTTTGTTTCAATGTATGCCTCTTGCTCTCCCAACCATATATCAGTGTGAAATACCTAGCTCCAACTTCTTGATATCCTCCTTGTAGGCAGTGGAAGGCAGCTGTTTGGGCCACCTGCAACCCCTGAGCCCACTTCTCTCCGTTTCTCCTTACGGTGAGTGCTTAAACACCCTCACCACCTTGCCAGCCCTCCGGTGAACTCACTCACATTAATCATCTTTCTTGAACTGGGGTGTCCAAAAGTGGGCAGTATTCCAGACGCAGCCTAGCAAGTGCTGTGCAGCGGAGGTTAATTGCTCCTTCAGTCCACTGGCTGTGCTCCTGTTAATGCAGCCCATGATGCTGGTGTCCCTTTTTGCCACCAGGTCATGGCGCTGGCTCATGCTTACTTTGCTGTCTACTGAGACACACAGGTCCAGCTCAGGAGAGCTGCTTCCCAGACAATCAGTCTCCATTCTGTACCATGTCAAGGTATTATTCCACCCAAAGAGCAAGACTTCACATTTTTCCTTCTTGAATTTCATGAGGTAGCTATTGGTCATTCCACCAGCACGCCTAGGTCTCTTTGACTGGCACATGTGGTGTATCAACTGGTCTCACCGCCCTGGTGTCACCCAAAAACTTGATGGGAGTGCAGTCTGTCACCTCCTATAGGTCACTGAAGACAACAACAAATGGGACAGGTCCTTTTATGTTGTGGTACTCCACCTGTTACCAACCTCCAGATAGAGTACGACTAATTAAGCACTGTCCTCTAAGACCAATCACACAACCCTTTCTTTTTTTTTCTTGTCCATCTAGCTATCCATACATATTGTAGTGTCCTGGACAGCACACTGCTTTTAGGGAGTAAGTACTGAAATGAATATTAAATTGATAAAGCTCAGCAAAATCCTTAAGCTGTCTAGATACTACAAAATTTGCACTGCACAGAAAACAACTTCAACTTTTGATATGTGCTCCTGAAAATCTGAATTATGCTTTTTTTTTTTTTTTTTTTTTTTTTTTTAAATAAATTAATATCAGTTATTAGTAAAATGTCTGCTACTTTACATCCCAGGTAGATGCATTTAATTATATAATAGGATTAGATGAAGAGAAAAAAATGCTTTTACTAAACTCAATGAATGGTAACATACAAATGATAAACTGTGAAATCCAATAAAATGTAATACATTCTGAAACTGTTAACAATTTGGAATCATTTTAACCTTTAACTTCAGTATGTGAAAGAAAAAATGCAACATAAGGACACAGTCTCACACAACCATTTTCAAAGAATTTGGCTTCTCCTGACCTATAAGCCTCTCATCTCTGCTCCCACACAAACCCTATTCTGAGGATAGTACATGTTCTATATTTTTAAAAGACATTTTCAACAAAAATGGGCATATTCATTGGCCAGCTGGAGAAAAATTAAATTGCAGGTGGGGAAACTGTCCATTGAGTTTTCCAAACTGAAACGTTTTCGAAAAGATGTCATATTTAAAAACAAAGTTTTATCTAGTTAAAAAAAAAGAAAAAGAAAAGAAAAGGACATGTATGTGCTTGAAGTAGAGAAGACTTACTGTATCATGTTGCCTGTTATCTTTCCCCGATATGATCAAGAAGTAGTTCCATGCCAACAGCAACAACAAAGCCAGTGGTATCATGTAGAGCTCAAAGTTCCAGACCACAAAAAGAAAAAGCTAGAAGACAGAGCAGGAAAAAAAAAAAAAAAAAAAGGTGATTCAACTCAGCATTACATTAAATTCTTATGCTCAGTTAAGAGCAACAAATTAAAACCATTCTAAAGTAAATCACCTATGCTTAGGCAGGCAACTTGTTAAACCACTTTACCAAGTAGCCACTTACCTGTGCAAAACAACTGCTAATCTTTTCATTGTTTTGTACCTTATCTTTTGCAAAGGAAAATTCTATGATTCTATGAAAGTTGAAACAGGATAGCCTAAGATGGAATGTTAATAGTTTTCTTATAAAATCATGCTTATGTGGACAAAATAATGCAAAATGGAATAAAAATTAGATCACAATGTAATAAAGTTAGTTATTTCAAAAAGTTAATTTGCTGTTCAAAATAAAGAACTTAATAATGTTGTAGTAATGTCACACAAACAGAAGAAGTAATTAAATGTGGAAAATTCCTTTGTACAGAAAATCCACAAAAAACAAACAAAAAAAAAAAACAGCATAGTAACAAGCAAACAGCATGCAAGTATTTTAGCGAAAACATGGTGAAACAGTAATGACCTCAGAATATTATAAAATGGGATTGAAAGGAGTGTTGAGCAGCTGCCGAAGTCCACCCCTACAACAACTTCCATTTGCTGAAGGGCCTGGAGCGTGGTGGGTGATGTCTCCCAGAGATGCAAGCTTCCATGAGTGCACAAGGGAACTGGGACCCCCTCAGAAACCCACCTCCAGCACATAGCTCTGTATACCACAGAGCTGTGACGTGCTTCATAAGGTGGACTTCAGCCCTAGATCTGTCAGTCCTGAGAATTGGTATAGTGATGACTTTTTTCGATAACTTTTTTGGAGCCAGGAAGTCCTAAACTTTTGTCAGATGCTGCAGCCGTCTGGCCGAGACACATTCAGCTAGATACCTTTCCCTGATGGTTCAAGCGTGGAATAATTGGTTTACAAGAAGTAAAGATATTTGGGTATAGATGGGGTCAAACTAAAACCAATTTTACATCCCATTTTCCTTAGGAACAAAACCCCCTTGTTATAGCCAGCTCTAACCATAACTTGAGTTTGTTTTCTCCTAATATGGCCAAAACCACAAATGGAAGTATTATGGCAAATCATGATATTTACTCGATCTTACAATTAAGCTTCAGATATCTTGCTAAGCCATTGTCATCCAAATAGTTAACCTCTGGAATGTTTGTCTTCTTACTACCAACTAAAATTAATGATGGTGCTGCATCACATAACTTGCCAACCTAAGACAATGCCAATAACCATGCAAACTAAAAAGTGGCTTATTTTGCCAAATTAGTCACCAAGATATATAAACTTAAGTAAAAAGAAAATGGGCATTTTAACAGTCTTCTGCTGGGCTTCTGTTTCAATTTAAAACAAAATCTTCTTACCAAATACAAGCTTCCTTATAAAAGAAAAAAAAATCTTTGTTTTAAGTAATCTCCTATCTCATGATCAACTAAGCTACCTCACTCCCCTATCACTGAATGCTATGCATACAGAAGTCCTGGGAGACTACAAGACAAACACGATAAATACTGAAAGAACTGAAAAAGCACTGAGTGCGACATATGTAAGAGGATATTGGCACTTCTGACAGTTAATATTTCATTTGAAAGAAAAACATCTTTTTTAGGTTGTTTAGTTTAAAAGGAAATCTGTTAGGAATGGTAATGAATAAGAAGCAAACAACAGCTCACAGATTTTGAGAGTTTCTCCATGAGCTTGCTAACTACCCTTTTGAGAGCATGATCTGCAGGAACTCGATGCAGTAAATTTGATATGACCAACTTATAAACAGAATTCACATCTCAAAAGGAAAGCAAGAAGTTCTTGCACCCATTAACCCCAGAAAGGCCCTAAGTCAATGCATACATGATGGAGGGAGCTTTGGAAGTGAGCAGACAGTATCGCACTACCAGCAAAACAGACCCCAGAGATTACCAGTTGAGAAATGGTAACCCATACAGTCCCCCTTATGTTCCCATCCCAACTTTGGTTAAAAAGATGGAAAGAAAATCCTTGTGTAATATCCTGGCTGCTGAGAAATGAAGCCAGCAACCCAGATGGTCTCAGGAGATACTGACCTGACAATAGACTGTGGAACACGGTCATCACATAAGCTATACTCCAGGACGTCAATAGGTTCCCATTCAAATACACATCACCTGAAATTTCTGAGTGCCAAATGATCCTTAAGGCTATTAATTCCTTAAAATACTGTAATTTGAAGGTTAATAAGATATTATGCTAAAATATTACCTTTTTATTACTTGTATGGACATACGTTTTCCACAATGTGGATATTACACCTTTAGATTATTTTGCTGACCTGCCAGCTTCATTTCCATCTAGCGTGGCTGAATTTCAACTAGTTCTTCCTTTCAGGCACCTGCCAGGCACTGGGAAAGCAGGGTCCCTATATTTGCAACACAAATGAGATGTATGCTGCATGAGACCAGCACAGTGATGGCACTGCAAGTGAAATGGCCTCACTATCTTCCCCAGAACAAAAATGCACTCACAGGAACACACAAGGGAGAAAACAAGCAGATTCCCAATAGGAGATGGAACTTTTCATTAAAAATGAACAACCCCAAAATCTAGTGCAAAACAGCAAGAAAATCCAGGGGCTCAATATTACTCACAAAGGACCTCAAAGACAGGGGGAGAGGGAAGAAGTGTGAAGCTATTCTCTTGACTTCTTTTCATCCATGATGGGGAAGAAAACTTACATATCCATCCATTAAACAAATAAAGGACAGAAAAAAAAATATCTAGAAAGGCTATGGAACAAGAATAAAAGGGCAGGTCTGGGACTTGCCTGTGACTATGAAGCATCCAGTGGAATATGGACTCTATCTAGTTTGCCCTCTTGAATATATGATGGCTCAGAAATAATGGCTTTAACTTGTTTAAAAAAAGGATCCTCATCACTACCGAAACAAGCCAACTATTTTAAGGGAGGAGTGGGAGTCTCAAAGGTTACAGTTTAATATAGCTGCCATCTCCTACACAGAAGACTATAAGGGAGGACTTTTTCTTCTCCCCCATGAGATCAAGATTTTCAGAGTCACAGGCATGAACTGGCCATTTACAACATCACATCAGTTGATACTCTTAGTGAGAGACACATGCATTAAATGATCATTCAGGGAGACACATGACACTATCCCTCGTGTACAACACTTCAAAAAATAATTTAAGTTGGAATATTGAATATCCTATTCTTTTGCAAACTACAGTATATTTTAAAAAGAAATCTCATCCAAAATGATTAACACTTCCTACTGTTCAGAAAAAAAGCCTGCCCTTTCAGACTAGCAGCTGTGGATCATTAGCTTTCCAGTGATGAGATGTGTTTGATGAGTATTTTTCTTTCTAATTAAGAGATGAGATCCTCTATTTGACTCTCTCTTCAGACAGAAGTGAAGAGAAAGATTTCTGCCTATGTGGAAAGGCCATATTCTACAGAACAATTATTTCAGATTTCTTTTTATCTACCTCCACCCAATTTCATTTCATTTTTAACAGAACCCTGTTTGCACCCACAGACTTCACAGCATTAACCCTCGTCTTTCCCAGCTCTTTTTATTTTTCCATTTCCTTCTATCTGACTACCAGCAGAAAACAGCACACAAAAAAGGGAGCACCCCAGACAGGAGACACTGACCCACATCTTCAGGTGCAGCAGGGACCAGCGTACAGCTGAAGGAGGAGGCCTGCAAGTACAGCTGTGTGAGAACTTTCTGACAAAAATTAGGAAACGCTTACTTCACAGAAATGCCTGCTTTCAATAAAGTCACACAGCTGAGCAAAGGATGCTTCCAGCTGACATGTAGGGAGCTTTCCAGAACCGCCAGCCTTTCAGCAACCTTGATATCTGGATTACCTTGCAGCAAAAGAGTAAAGGGGCCTTCACGGCATGCCAGCCTCTAAGCTTTCAGGGCTTGTTGCTGCAGTGACTGTGGACTGGAAGTCGAAGCAGATGAGTCGCCTCGCAAGTCCCAGGCTGACATGGGAACCTCTGAAATCTGCATTCACAGAACCTGGAGTCCGAGGCTGTAATGTGTTCAGCAGTAGGGTGAGATACGGACATTTCCGTCACTGCCATGTCACGCAGTGCATGTCACTCATACCACAGCCTCCTTGCCAAGTTATGGCTTTCTCTGTTCATTTTTAAAGAGTATTCTTACAGCCTTATTTATGTATTATCTATATCTGTGCACTATGTGCTTTACCCAACTCCTGATTATCCTGGAAATTTAAAAGTTGGCTGAACAGAATTTTGGCACAATCGCAAACAGCCTATGTCTGCAACTCCAAACAGTGTGCTCTAATCACAAGATCATCCATTTACCCTTTAAGCTTAAAAGGACAATTGTATTTCCTGAGGCTTTGTCCCTTGTATGTATTCTCACAAGACTAGGAAGAATGAAAGATAACTCACATATCTGCATGGTACAGACTTTCTATTAAGTACTGCAGGTTTTAAGGCTCCAGCAAAATCCTGCTTGGTGTTTATACTGTAAAAGACTTAAAAAATAATTTTCATTGCACCTTGGAGAGTCAGAAGCCTCTTCCATTAAAAATATTAGTCTGCTACCTCTGAGGATGATGTCTCCTCTCATCTTCTATGGCACTTCTATTTAACAAACTAAAACTGAAATATGTCCTTTAGCTGTATCAGATCCCAAACACACTGCTATTAATGTAAATATATATGGAAGTTCATTTAGAATGTAGAGCCCTTGTTGAGGTAAGTCTGGAAGAAATATGTCTTTTGAACATATTATAAAGCATCCTCCAACAGTTTTTTTTCAGCACTCTTGCAATTTCAGATCCAGTTACCTGAGTGTCAGGTAGCAGTGGACTCTGAAAGATTTGAATCTAAAACACACTATCTGTTATTCCATTTCTTTAGATAGGCACAGGTCAACTTGAAAATGGCTAAAACATGGGAACACTTAAAAATTTACATAAACTTAATAGACTGAAGTATTATTTTAACATCAGTCTTGGTGAGGCTTTTGTTGTATTTAGGACAGCTCTTGTTAGAATACTTTGGTCCCATGATCCAGAAGAAAACAGCAAAAGAATTCCCATTTCTTACCAGGCAGAGATTTCTGATAATGGTATTTTCATGATAATCTGTACAACAAATCCATGGTTCTATTACATCTCCATTCTTTCTCCTTAGTGTGGTGCAATGCTATTTATTAAGGAAGCAAGTCTGACAATTAGATATGACTCACTTAACGCGCCTTATACCAGCCAGGATGTTTTGAAACACATCTACAGCTAGATAGACTTATTTCATCTGAAGAACCTTCATACTATCATCCAATCACATCATAATGTAAACTGCCTGTCTTTACAAGATTGCCAGCACCAATAAAACCTTCTAGTTAGAAGCTTGAAATTTTTCATTTATTTTTTTTCTTACAACTTGTAACTGACATTTCACATCTTTTTGCAGAAGCCATAGATGAAAGTGCTAAGACTTTGCTCCGAGAATGCTGACAATTCCAAGAAAGTGAACCCCAGAGCATGAATACAGCACTGATTTAAACAGCATATGAATTAGTAATGTAAAATTCATGTCACTGTTTTCAGTTTCATATAGCAAAAGTTAGGTGGAAATAAAAAAGGCAAAAAAAAAAATCTGCAAATATTTACAAAATGTGGAATCTCTTGGGTCATTTCTTCTCCTTCATTTAACAGCTTCTGAGCTGCATTATTAAAACTGCAAATTTAGTAGTCAGGTTAAAATTAGAAGAGGGAAATATGGCTCACTGAGACCATTCCCATATCACACTGCCTACTGCTGTTGTCAGGGCAGTTCAACAGATTTGTTGTCTCAAGACTTTTAAAATGCAGACAAACTCAGAGAAATCAATACTATTTTCTCTATGAGCTATAATACCTGGTATCAAGTAACAAATGCCCTACTAGGATACATTAGATCAAAGGCATGTCTGAGAATGGTTCATTGAGCCTTGGTCCCATTTTAATACTACATTTTCTGAACAAAACCTAATTGTTTACTGAATGACCCATGTCATTGGTTTAGCAACATTGCCATGAACACTGTTACAGACATTATTTTCTAAGCAAAAAAGTGCTTTTAATGCCTGTCGTCAGATTGATTTCACTTTGCTTTAATATAGAACTCTTAGGCTGACATACACTTTTTAGCACAGTTCTGCTGAGAGGGGTGACAACCAGGTGTAAAGCTCAAGCCTCTTTACAATTCAAAGTGTCCAATTTTACCCTGAGCTTTTAAAAAGGATGGATTTAGTCCTCCCCCTGTTGCATATGATTTTTCCATTGGAAATCAACCCTGTTGCTCCTAACTTTAAAATTCCTTAAAAGTTGCCTAACAGTTACAGAAATAAACATGCCATTTTGGTCAGAAGTGTCACACGCCAAAAGACATTTCTAAAAAGTACTTTTCACATAATTTTAGGCTTTTCTGAACACACAAATCTCTACCGCAAAACTATGCTCATGTTCCTTTACATGAAAATTTGGAACCTAGCACAACTGCACTGCTATGAGGGTAGGACGGTTGAAAATGTAAATGTATGTGTCACTGTAGAAGCAAAATCCAAAGTGTTGACTTTATGAAAAGTGTAAAATCAGAACATGGATCATATTTGATAATTACAGCTATTTATATAATTGCAGATGAAAGAAAATCATTCAGCATTTTAAGACAAACACTATAAAAAGTGTAATAGAGCATAAAAGTCACCATTACTCAAGTATTGGAAAATACAGACTTGTAGATATTTTTTTCTAGAGAAAAATAGGTCACAGTTTAAAAAGTTACCAGCTGAATGTGAGCTACTTCCACTTCACATATGGCTCATTTCTACTGGTACTAGAAAAAAAAAAAAAACACCCCTCCCCACCACTCATTCATAACCAATCACCACTGAAACAAATGGACCATTAGAAGTCTAGATCCTGAAGGAGTAAGCCTTTTGGCTGTCAGAAAACCTATAGGGACAGCAAAACAATTTAAGTTGTATGAGAATTAAGACTGAAGTTACCTGGATAAGACACATACTGTGATTTCCATTAATAAAATTCAAAAAAGTTCTGATTTATGTTTTTATAACCATATTCATGTTTGGAACAAAATGGAGATACTGGCTTCCATAAAAGAGCAGAGAGACTTCCACAAGCTGTTTTGAAGTCTCATTTCACAGATGGGAACTATACTGCCCTTACTATATTGAGGATACTCTGGCTTAAACTTTCAGTTAAGACTAAATCCTATAATTTTTTTCCACCGCTATTTGGAAATAGCTGCATCAACATAATGGTTTCTCTGATGTCCTAGAGATGTCAACTGGTCACACTGCCCTTGCTGAATCTGTCCCTTCACGCAGAGCTGAAAGTAAGGTAGAATAAAGCAATATTTCTTCTTCTTCTGTTTCCTTTCTGTTCTTATAAACAGTCTGATCTACAATTTCTGTTTGGAAGAGGTGTGGAGCCACCACAGAATAGGATGGCAGAAGAATCACCAAAAGATGGCGTCAGTACTTTTCAAAATTCTGAGAACATCTGTTCAATAGAGCACTAATACATGTAGACAAATTCAAATTTCCCTAGTGATTTCCTTAAAATCTTTTTTTTTTTTTTTTATGTATTAGGAACTATTTTGAAAGGTTCTACTTGTCATCAAATATCACTTGAAGGCAAGTAACTTGGCCTAATGTTGGCTTTACTGAGCAATCAATGCATCAATCAATCAATCCACTTTAGCGAGCCTTTCAGGTTGATGTTCACACTTGTGACTGATGACTGGTTTTGTTTTCTTGTTCTACCATGTCTGTAATATTGGTTGAGTTTAACTGTAAAGAATAAATAAATAAAACCAAAGAGCAACAAAGACGGTGGAGGGTCTGCAACAGAGGGTGTATGAGGAGCAGCTGAGGTCCCTTGGTTTGTTCAGCACAGAGCAGAGCAGTCTGAGGGGAGGCCTCATGGCGGCCTGCAGCTCCCTCACAAAGGGAGCAGAGGGGCAGGTGCTGAGCTCTGCTCTCTGGGGACAGTGACAGGACCTGAGGGAACGGCATGGAGCTGGGACAGGGGAGGGTCAGGCTGGGTGTGAGGGAAAGGTTCTGCACCCAGAGGTGGTCGGGCACTGCAACAGGCTGCCCAGGGTGTTCATGGCACTGAGCCTGCTGGAGTTCAAGAAACATTTAGACAGAACTCCCACACGGTGTCTGTTTTTTCTGGGTGGTTCTGTGTAGACCCAGGAGTTGGACTCGGTGATCTTTGTGGGTCCCTTCCAACTTAGGATATTCTGTGATTCTATGATACTATGAAAAGCCTAAGATTTCTTTGCTTTTGACTGTCCAGCTTTCTGTAAGTACCTATGGCTTAACCTGCAAGTCAGTCACAGAATGTAAGAGAATGCCTTTCTACTTTTTAACTTACTTCACTGTAAACATATTTTAATGAATAATAATGCATTTCAACTATCTTGCCACTTTCTGTAACTTCATCTCTCAGTTTGTCTTGTAATTTTCTAATTTTCTCCTTCACTGATTGCTAAACTTTCCTCCAACTTCAGTTCTGAAAAAGCTTGCAGAGTTATGTTTAGCATCTCCACCAAAGTGTGCCTATTTCTATTTGCAACTCTCATATTAATCCAGAGATGATATTACTGACTTCTCATTTCTTTACCGTGCTTCACTCTTTCCCCACAGGCATTACATAGTATTCCCTCCTTCCATCTCAAATGATCTGCCTACACTTATTTAGATGCTAGGGTTGTCTAGAAGTGATACTAGGTATATATTTTCCTTCAGCGTTTAGCAAGCCCCTAAACTTTCTTGTGCAAAGTAAGATTGTAGATTGCAGAAATGAGAAGTCAGGAGAGAATACTAGTTTAGACAGGAGAGCAAGGCAGCTCCAGGTGTTTGAACAACCTGAATTCTGTAGTAAGAAGATTGTCCCTGGGCCAAGGCCACTGAGAGATGTATTTTTAGTTCCCTGGTAGGATAGCTATAATTACATCCTGCAATGCTTTCTAGGAGCAAAATGCAAAATAAAACTCAGTTCATTTTTAACTGGCAGTGTTCCTTAGAAAACTGCAGCAGACCTCAAGAAAGCTGAAGCATGTTCACATCCTTCTAGGTAAAAGTAGGAAAAAGGCACAATAAGTAAACCAACGATACCTGCTATTAGCATAAACAGCATGAACATGAAATATTTCAGCGAGATAAATGCCACAGTATTTAAAATACAATTGATTAAATAAAAGATATCTTATATACATTTTCAAATTGAGACTCTATTGCAAACAGAGCACAGATGAGTGGAAAGATAGCCGTAACTATCCCTTTATGACTTGGTAGAATCAGTCAAGACTGGAATAAATAAAAAATATTTAAAGTAAGATTACTGATGTATCAGTCACTGTTTGCCTGGTTTTACTTCTCTATGCCTTTGCTAAACTTCTCTGGTGTGCAAAGCTCTATTCAGGTGCATTTGAAGACTGGCAGCAGATCCATACAGCATTTGCTGCAGAAGTAGGTATCCTTTACAAGAAATGGAGTCATATACTTGGTTAAGAAATATGCTGGTCGCACCTAACAATGGCTGGTGCACTTTCAGTCTTGTGAAGTTTCTCTCAATACCCACTGAGCTGCCCTACCTAACTAAGGCAAGTGCAAATCTGACATGTTACCCTCTGTTGTGGGGAAGGTGTATATCTGTTTTTGAAACAGAATGCCTCCCTGAGAAACCAGAGGTGCTGCATGAAGCTAAAGAATGTAGACTTGCAAAAGAGAAAGCATGTCATTTTGTTAGAGAATGATAGAAAAACTCACATTCTGGCTACAGGTAGGTAACCATTCATATACATGTAAGATGCTGGAAAAAAAAAAAAAAAAAAAAGACTAAAAGAAAAACCAAGGTGGAAAATATTCAGAAGTTCACTGCAATAACAGCAAACTCTATGGACACCAAAATGCTAGATAGGGCACAACCCACCTAAAAGAAATAAAAAGCATGCTCTGAAATGCACTCCATAATTAAGCAGGCTAGCCTATAGACATTTGTGTGTGTGTGATTTTAGCATCTGAGTTTTAAGTTTCTCTATTGTTAGTTGTATTGAGAAATTAAATTTTTAATCTATAACCTATAAGGTAATTTGTCAAGACAAACACATTCAACAAAACAAGATTTTCTTTTTTATGATCCTAAGTGGAAAACTGTTTCCTGCTGCTTTTGTTGAAGTAATGCTTCTGCAGGGAAAAATATATTTCCATGCTATTAAAAAAATGAAACATGCCCTTCCAATTGTTTCTGTATAATAAATTTAATTATATTTTTATTTCCACAAACTACATTAAATCATACATAGCACAGAGAGGTGTGCCCTGGCAACCTTCCCATTGTTTTTATAGTTACTTTTTCCAGCCAGAATATGCTGCAGTCCAAGCTGTCTTTCTTTTTAAAATCGTCTCTCTCCATGCTGTAGGAGCTTGCAGGACGTTTGGTTGTGCACTCCAAATATATGACATTTCATAGAATCTACCTCATCTTTTAGTAGTTCACTGTTTCAGTAACATTACATTTCATGTATTCAGATGCCTGCCACTCCAACATGGTTAGCTGTACTTTAACATAGAAATGTTCTACAGCTCCAAAAAAAACCACACATTTATTGAGCCATCATCATCAATAATGTGTACTAACCATTGAAGAATACTATATTTTACAGATGCTCATTTCAAAGCACATCTTTAAAAGGCGAATAGAGGAATTCAGAGTATTTCATTGCTATCTACAGAATGGTATGTTGTCATTCTTAATAGTCATTGCTACACTATTACACTCTGATTTTTTTTTTTCTTTTCAGAGTAACATAGCAATGAGAGCACCAGTTTCAAAACAAGAACATACATATATATATATATATTTTTTATTTTTTTAACGTGCTACACATACCAAGGAGACAAAAACTGACAGGAGCAAGTTCTGAAATTAGACATTTCATAAATTTAAGTGAAAACAACTCAAGACTTGCAATTATACACGTAAATATATGGTTTCTATACCTTAACAATCTATTCAGTCTCAGAATCTTTTGGCCGAAGCAAAATGGCTGAAAAAGTTATTACAGAAACTTCCATAATTGTTGCCTAACACTTCCCATTCCAAAGGATTTTCTCCCTATATTAAAAGAGGCATTTATTAATTTTAACGTGTCTTTGAAATACAACAAGAGGTTATCCATAGGTTAAAAGGTGTATATTTTGTCTTTCAAACACAAACTCACTAATGTACAGTTGTTTTACATAGTAGTGAAAAATCTCACTTCCCTATCTACTTCTGAATTGCTGGAATGCCAATATATTATATATAATAATGACCTTGAAAACCTCAGACTAAGGTTTGATCTTGTGACTCTCATAATTGAAGAAGCTGAAAAATGTATGGTGTACTTTTTACATATTTTATGCATATACAAGGGAGCAGGTTCGAGGTTTGAGTAGGTCACCTTCCTTCTGGTATCATTCTTCCTTCCCCGGCTCCCACATAAGGTTTTGCTGACATCTGGGACAAGAAGATGGGGGTAGTTTCAGCTAGGATTTTAGACATCCTGTAAAGTACTGTGTGACTGACCTGTTGTTTTGAAGTGAGCTGATGGTTTATGTTCAGGTCTAGACTTTTCAGAGCTGCAGCACACTTTTAGTAACTAAACTGATGCTCAGTGTAATAGCAGTGCTTGGTTGCTGTCTTCACAACAGTGTATGAAAGCAGGCTGAACATTTTGCTGACGCTCATCATGGCTATTTGCAAGATACAAGAATTCAACTACATGTTCTCCAGGAAACAGTATTCTGACATGTGTAGTCCCCTCTACCCATTTATTGAGCTCACTCTTCAGAGCAGCTCTGACTGATGTACTTCCCATTTCATCCTCTTATTTTCTGTCTCTACCTAACTCCTGCTGCAAGGAAATTGGGCTCGCCCTTCACTGCTGGGTCTCACCTCATTAACTGCACTCTCCTTTCTTCCTGGTGCTCCTCCCACATTGTCACAATGCTCAGCAGAACCCTAAACTGTCTCCTATCCAACCCTTCCTAATCATTCCTTTCCATTCACTCCCTGCTTCTCTCCAGAACACCGCCTAGAGTCAAATCAGGATTCAAATCAGAATTGTCTAGCTCTCAGCTCCTGTATATGTCTGGCCATTGTGCTGGCTCTGGAGAATCAGGACAGCATGGGGGAGGCAAGCAGAAGAAAGGAATGTGTGGGAGAAGATGGTAGCCAAACTGACACGTTTAACTACTGTCTCCTAACACACAGGGCAGTTCTCAAGTGCTGGTCATAATGCGCCAGAGTACAGGCAGAAGTCAACATGCAAAACACTGAAGTTAACCCCTTCTTAGGAAGTCTTGTAAAGTTTAAAAATATAGGAATATATCCTCAGAATGGTTGCAATGTTTTAAGACGAGCATAAACATAAATTTTTTCTACTTCAGAACAAAAATAAAAGACATTACTTCATTGGCCCAAGGAAAAGCTTCAACGCTAAAATTTGAAGACTGACAAAGTCAAATGCAGCTGAGGAGATTACAGACAGATCTTAACAGCAGACAGTACTACTGAAATAACCTACAATAAATATCAGGCAGAAAGAAGGAATTTGGGTGTATAACGAGAACAGGATCTGAGTTATTGGAAAAAGTCTCTGTGGAGATCTAAGATAATCACAAAAGCTGTCTTCCTCATTAACAGTTTCACAGCTGCACTGTTCGTCCAAAATAGAACAAACTACCTAGAGTCCCTTCTTACAGTTTCTCTTCATATCTTAAAATAATGCAGCTTCTTCTTGGGTTTCTGATAATTCTTAGTGGAATTAAACTAGTAAAGATATACTGTTGTCAGATTCCACAATTCCTTTTGCTAGGTTTCTTTGAAATACCAGCAAGGTGGAAATCACAATAGCTGGAAGTTACCTACCATGGCACCAAAAATAATATACGCCAATTAGAAACAGTAACGAATGAGTTCCAAATAAAGAGATAAATATACATTATGTGCATGCATAATTTTACATGCATGCACACACAGATAAAACTACAAATCCACATAGCACAGTAATCTTTCCTTCACATATTTTTTAATCCCCTTTTTACACCTTTTACATAAGTCCTTTGGGCCACATACAGCATTTAGCAATATCATTGTTGGCATGAGGTTTCATTGTTTGGTACCTCATTTGATCATTAACCTCTCTGCATAGTTAAGAAATGTGATGAAATAGAAAAGCTCTGTCTACTACTTTGTACTTGTTCTGCCTAGGTTAAATGATGCATACCACTTGCTCCTGTTGAAAGGAAAACAGCTTTCAAGCTACTTTATTAATTTAAAAAAATATATCTTGTAGTGCCAGGATACTTTGTGGTGTCTTGGCTTTCCATTCATAAGGGGTAAAACAAACTCAAACATAGCAACGAGTCTGGTGCTTTGTGAAATTGGAGATGACACTGTAGTGAAAGGGAAGATGTTTAGTTTCTTTGTTCTGAACCTTATTTTGCCATTTTCTCAAATCCACTGGCAGCACAAATGGCAGAGCAGAGAGTAACATCCTCCTTTCTGATGAGAAATGTTTTTGCCCTCATGTTGTACATGGCTATATATGGTGCAAACCAATAAAAAATCAAAGACATACATTGTCCAAAATAAATGTACAGAGTTACTCAGAAATTACTACAAACTAATTTTTGTGCTTCCCATGCTTTTGGCTGGATTGCATGGGTCCCATAGACAGAAAAGCTTATGCTTTTTATGAATCTCAGGTCCAAGACAGCATAGAAATAGCAGGTAAGAGGCCCTAGGAGCATTTAGTGGTGTAATGTAAGCCTGGAGGGGGATATATGTTTTGTATAGGTTAATCCCTCATGGAGGAAAGTCGCATGCCATCTGAGCAGGGGCTGCTCTTTACCCTGTGTGTCTAACATCCATCACATCTTCACTCACATCATTATTTATGTCACAACCTTCTATGACTCAAGAGAGCCATGCCACCAGCAGAGCCAGCTGCATTTTATATATGTTTTTTCTTTACTACCTCACCTTCATGCAGGCACATTCACATTCACAAATAAATGAACAGAAGAAATCACTGGTAGGCAGTTAAAGGCCTGCCCCCCATGTCAGCTGGGAACAGTGGGAAATTAGAAAACTGGTGCTTTCCATTTGAAAATATTCTTACAGAGTTTGCAATGCATCTTTCTCTCATCTCTTCCAATTCTACAGACAAGACTATTTTACTCTTTTTAGGTTGTATTCCTTTTGCTGTATTACAGCTTCCTTTATTTATTAATTAATTTGCTTATTTTTTTCCTATATGATTTCAGAGTGTATTAAAAAGTCATGGGGCTTTTGTTTTCATGTAACACCACAGTTAAGTGGTTGTTAATTTCCAAACCTTGCATGAAAACATCAAGAAAAAGACTATACAGATTTGGGTGGGCACAGATGAAATTCCAAATTTAGTGACAAATGTTCAGCATTTTACCATCTTCATTGAACAGTAAAAGCTTTTTATCACATTGGAGGCAACAAACTTCTGAAAATCTGATTATCCTTTAACCCTACAGTGGATAACGGCCCATAAACTACTTGAATTTCTTAAAACTCTATTTAATTACTGCCTAGTGCACTTTTATATCACTCTTTTAATATTTGTACGTAACATACTATACCTAATATCAAGGTCCAGTTTTCTATAGTGAGTGCAAATAAGTTAAAAATAAAGAGATATCAGTGAAGTATAGAAACAATGAAGGAGGCTCCTTTTTTTTTTTCTCCCTATTCCCTTCTAGATTTGCTTATACTGCTTTCCTACCTGAAATTTCCCACCAGTGCTTTTCCACATTTAGTGGAAAATTATTATGTTAATAAGCAGTACAGCTTTCAGGAAAAAAGATGCTACATTGTACTGACCTGTCCCGACCACAACAAGGGTGGAAAAAAAAAAAAGAAAAAAAAAAAAAAAGTGGTAGGCTAATTCCCAAGGCACAATCCTGATCTGGCAGTAATAGATGAGTATGAAATCCTTACCCCACAGAACTTGTAAGAAGGCTGTTGCAATAGATGGGCCATGGAAGTCACTGTCATGTTCTCCAAAGCCTCCCCATGTCCCCTCAGAATGTGGATAACCTCTTTCATTTCCACTTTAGAGGGACACAGACTTGTTCTGTCTGTGAAGAAGGCCACATAAGGATGAGGCAGCATTTCATGCGTGAGTTAGCTTACTCAGTCCCTCGAGACATGGCTAAACCCCAGTGAGTTTGTACTGCCTAGAGCACTGCTTCTCAAGCTTCTGAAATGATAGGCTATTTTGAGTTATCGCAATTTCTTCCAGACTACCACACACCCTTATCATCAAACTTTTAAACATATACACTTTAAATATGGATTTATACCTGAGAAGTACTTGCTATGGGAAGTGACTACAAATCACAGTCTGAGAACTAGTGGTGTAGCATGTTGTTATAGAGCACGATAAAAGAGAAAGAAAGCAACAGAACAAATATAATCTGAAACAAAGGGCGACATAATAATGAGGTTAAAAAAAGAGAGAGAGAGAGAGAAGTAACACAAATAAGTATAAGAACATACCAAATCAACAGACGTTCTGGAAAGTTGTATGTACTCCTTATGTTTCAACACTAATCAACCCATGCAGTTACAAAAATAAAGACAGTGTCAAAACCCCATCAGATAATTATATCACTTCTTTCATTCCTGTCACTTTATTTCATACTATTTAGTACTACTACATAGTGTTCATTATTTGTGAAATAACATTAAAATTGATAGGATATAATATGTTATGTTGAATGAACCTCAATTATGAGGTACTTTCTTTAATTTTCTTTAATATATCTTCAGAGCAGGTAGAGGAAAACAAGTTATTATATTTCCTAACTATATCTACACACAGGCTTAGCTATATCTCTCCATCTGAATAACAATTTTGTTTCTAAGAATAAAAAGAAAGACAATTGGTTGAATTACTTCTGAAGTATATTTTTATACTTGAATATATTAGTATTAGTTTTATAGAACTTATTCTCAAGCTGTGATGGCAATTTCTAAATACTTCATAGGTGGGTGGTTTTTTTCTTTCCCTTTTTTTTTTTTTTTTTTTTTTTTTTTTTTTTCATCTGCACCGCAACCACCACCATGAAATTGTCATTCCCACCTCAAGGAGAAAAGCAGTACAAGTTTCCTAATAATACTCTTAAGTAAAAAGTAATATGTTGGTAATGATGGCTTTTTAAGGCCCCCAAACCAACACAAACTAAGATGAGTAGAAATGAAGAAGGAAAGGTGGGAAACACAACTTTGCCATATAGGTAGACCAGGAATTCCAGAGGAAAAAACAATTCTCACCAAAATTTGAATTCAAAAGAAAAAAGGAAATACTTTCCACATGAAGTCTCTGTCTTAAAAATTCTTTAAAATTTCCCTCCATGTTTCTGCAATCTCCATTTCAAAATTCTTCTGAAGAGCACTTTTGAGCTATCTGAATTTAAACATATAGATCAACATTCAAATACATTGGTTTAACAGAGATAGAGGAATAGGCTTGTGTCCCACATTCAGTATGGGACAGGACATCATTTCCTCCTGTAATTCCTTTCAAAAGATGCACACGCTGTATACATACGTGCATGTCTGTGTGCATACAGATGGAAGCACACACACAGGAAGAAGAGAGGGACATGGGTTTGCTGCACCTTTGCTGGTCAAATCATCTTCTATTTCAGTGTCTACATACAAATTTTGGTGTCAAAGTGCCTACATTTTGGTTACTGCCTTTAAAATGTAGAAAAAATAATAATTTAGTAACTCTTCAGCAACTTCCAGCTCTTCCAAAAACTATAGTACCAGTGAGAATTCATTTCAGTCATGAAGATTGTGACATATCTGGAGAAAGCTCTATTTGCAATTGTTGGAATATCATTTGCTCTGACTGTGCCCGCTTCAAACATCAGAAAAACAAAAGCTTATTTTCTATGCTCTTGCTTCTCGCTACCATACGAAGGCAGGAAACCCCCAAATGCTGTAGAATTATTTTCAGTGTCAATTTCTTGTTTATCACATTTTCCACCCTATCTATTTTTTAGTATCTGATAAGTCTCCCTGGGATCTAGCTACATCTCTGATAAAGAGCTGTTTGACGACTGCATTCTTGACACAAGCTTTCTTACACATATTTTATCTGTATGTAAATACACAAAAAGGGCATAAAACATATTTACAAGCACAGGTGTTCCTGATATCATATTCAAACACATATACAAAGGAAATGTATGTATGCACTCATATACATACAGTAATACAATGGGATTTCCATGGGGAAATGTGAAACTTATTGTTAAAATGTCTGTCATCCATGTAAGAGAAACAGAAATGAGCTGGGCATTAAATTTGCATACAGCCCCAAGCACCGAGGTTCCTGCATGTGCAGTGTTCTCCTGTTCTTGATGATGGGCATATCTGGCAGGAAGAGTCTGTCAGGATTAGCTCAGGAAAAAACACCCCCAAGGAGATAATTTGAAGACATACTGAGAATTTGCCTCAGTACATGAAAATAAACATGAAATTCACTGCAAACTATGCACACTAAAAGTTACCACAAACACTACGCCACACACCAGGGGATAATCTATTTCAGCTAATTAACACACAGCCACACACAGCACTGTGAGAAGTGGTTGCCAGTTAGGATTGATTTAGGTCTTGCATAGCTTAAATAGATTTAGAAAGAAAAGGTCTATTTAAACGTTTAGACAGGGAGGGGGAAAAAAGATAAAATTAAAGTAGCTGTGAAATAAACAAGCTCAGATTCATTTGATGGCTTAGCTTTCTAGTGAATAACAAGACAATGTAAACACATTATTGCTACTGTTACACTAAATACCCCAAAGGTACAGTGCCCTCCATTTTAAAACTGATTTTCACAAAGTAAATTCCAACACTCTCTGTTCCAAGTTACGATTAAGATTTTGCTTTCTTTATAACTACAGCCATGTTAAAAGTGTATATTTTAATAGCAATACTGTCTGTTGAAGTAAAAATTGCTCCATCTTAAAGTTCAGGTAGAAAACAGTTAAATAATACATTGGATATAATTTTATTTAAAAATATATATATATACCAATATGTGAAAACAACTCGACCTTAAATCACCTTGGATAAGAAAATGAAATATTTCTTTTTCCTTTCTTTGTCTTTTCCCCCAACTCTTTTTCTTGCAATTTTCTTGCCAGGAGACAAGTGTGAGGCCATTTCATAACATTTACATTCTTAACACATGCATGAAGGAGGTAACACAATACCGTATCAAAATTAGGACATGAAAGCACATCTCCAAGATTTCACAGCTACAAGTGTTACTGAGCATCTTTACCACCCTCAAACAGTAACTGACAGCATTCCAAAGATCTCACACTTCTTCGATGGCCAGCTAACTTAACCAGTTATTTCATGGGCAGTTCGCAGGTACTGCTGGAGAGTAGTAAAACAGATATGACTGAAAACAAAGCCAGATGAAGACTGCTCACCTACCCACAAAAGGTTTAAAGTGAGAATGAAAGCCAAGAAAATAAAGAGGGGCCAGAGAAGGATCCAAGCAAAACCAAGGTAGAGCCCAGAGTGTTTGGGCAGTGTGCTCAGCCTTTCGCACATCGTGTTGCCCAGGTCAGTTGCATGCTACTGAGACCCCAACAAGCAGGGGAGTGCCACTTGCATTTGTGCTAAGGACAGAGGAGAACAAGACTGTATGAGAATGTGAATAAAATCTAGATACTGGAAACCCTCATTCATTAAAATGAGTATCTTCCAGTATAGACGTATAACTCCCAAACTGAACATTAATTCCCAAAGTCCAAAATGTTTAATTTCAGGGTTCAGAAAAATTAAGCCTTAAAATCCACAGATGGAGCTATAAATTTTGGGAAGTGATGGATAAATCATAAGATCTCTATTAGAATTAACCAGCAAAAGTTGTGAAACTCTGTCCCTAAATACCAGACACCTAAACATATGCAGGCCATAGGCATGCAACTTCTGTTCTGGAAAGGGATCCTTTCAGATCTGCATCATGAGCAGCCAGTACCCAACTAAAGACAGAGGTAACAGTGTCAGTGTTTAGATAATGCCCGAGCAATGCGTATTTCCCACTGCATTGACATTATTTTGCCAAACTGCTACAGCAGCAAGCAGGCATCTTTTATAACAGTAAGGTGACTACTCTTTCATATTTGCTAAGTGCCTCTGAAGGTCTAACAGCAGCCAGTGGAAAACACTAGCCATTTTGCTTTAGTCCAGCGTATTTATCATATATGATCTGGGAAGAGAATATGGGCAACATGAATGATGCCTCATCGTTGGGTCAGTTACAGACAACAATGTGGGGACAAAAGTGAGTCTGTTATGGATAACCAGGATGAAGCCAGACTATTAGCTTTTCATCTCAGCAGGAGGAGAAACTAAACTGAACTTTTTACTGGTAGGTCCTTTTGATCTTCCCAGTAGAAGACAGGTAACAGGAAGATTTACATTTCATCTCAGGGTAGAATGATTGCTCTGGTCTGCAAGCAAAAGGACAAGTTATAACATTGTACTATTGTTGATTGGTTTTCCTTTGAAGACTTCAGATTAGAAAAAATTCAGTAAGTAATTGGCAAAAGATTTTAAGCCCATAACACTTAAGCTATTGATTCGTGTATGAAGAACTCACTTAGAAAAAAAGAAGATACTTTTAAGATTTTTTTTTGCTAGGATTGCATCTTGGCACCACCAAGACTAATTTTCTTCACAAACACCAAAGACTAAGGGGAAATAGGATAGAAATGGTGTAAGAAAGGTCTTTCGTGGATCAGCTTATAGTAACCTTTAAGTACTGCAAGGTTTCCAAACAACAGTGCTTGCTGCTTTTTAAATGGCTGGGTATTTTAGTCTGAGGGCTGTTAGTTAATATATTTCTCACTAAAATGAGCAAAAAGATCTGTTGACCTTCCTTTTATGGAGGCATGAATAAAAGGGTATAGCTATTTTGGAAAGCCAAAAACAGAGCAGCATTTCCATGCCACTTTAAAATAGTGTCATACTAAAATCAGAGCCTTCAAATCACAAGGAGCTGTCTGTAATTCTCTTCAGTCCTCTTCTCCTGAATCTTACACAACTACACTACAAATTCAGACAACAGCTTCCCAACACTGGCAAGGAAAAAACCCTTTCCTAGCCAGGAAAGTACTATAAAAATGACAGAAACGCACATAACAGTGCTAACTGAGCCATAGCCCTTCCAGTGTTAAAAATCTAGAAGCGGTAAATTCTAGATCCCATCAGTGCCAATTCAAACTGAATGAACATGTCATTGCTATAAAACGTCATCCTTTCGCTCCTAAAAGAATGAAGTTATTAGCACTCTGCCCCAGCAAACTGGTCCCTGCAACAAAATATCCGAAGGTTGATCTAAAAATGGTGTAAGCAAGTGGAAAACCTAATAAAGTAAAAATCCCGATGTAAAACTAGCCTAAAAAGAACAGAATCCAGCCTTGGGTTTTTCGCATTGTACACCAAAGTAATACTTGTAATCCCCTAAAACAGTACTTCAATAATGTTTATCCGTGTCAGATTTCAAAAAGAAAAATACATTAAAAGTAGGACCACAATACTCAGTGTCTGCTTCGTGAAAGCTTGTGATTGCATTCCAGTTATTTCCTTTGAAAATTTGATCTTGTGTCTTGACAGTGACAAATCGCTGGTCCTTTGCTCAGTAGACCTTCCTGATAATAGAAGATATTCTTCCCCAAGAGAAGGAATATTTCAAGCAAACACATTCACGTGGACTGAGCCTGCCCTTTTCTGAAAAAGAGTTTGATCTAATTGCTTGAATGTCATCATAGGACAGAACATCTTAAAACTGATTACCAGGTAAATTTTAAACGACTTCAAGCATTAAAAATGCTTACTTTTCTTAAGATATTGTTCATAATATCTATAAGACACAGGTTTTATATCACTGTAATGCCCCCATGCAAATTGTTAGCAAAGTAGTATTCATATTTTGAATAATTCTTGAAAAACAACTAGCGGGGTTCAAAAAAGCAAGAGGAGAAAATGGGGAAGAAAAAAATATTGTACTATAGCAGTTTAGGGGAATCTACCGTAGTGGCATATAACTGTATTTCTTTGTAATCTTTCTGCCAGAGACCCCAGCAGATTTTTACCTAGTCCTATCTAACTATGAAAAGTTAAAAAAGATAACTTACATCATATCCTCCAGACAAGCAGTTAAACGGTTTCCTGTCATGTTTTGTGTAGCCTTATTTTTTCCACACACCAAGAACAGAAATACAGGGAATGCAATATACAAAGAAAAGCTACCAGCCATGTCTGTAGACAGTTTTTTCTTGGTTCACAAATCGATACCTATGTATGACCTGCATATAAAATATCTGGCATGAAAAAAAAAAAAAAAAAAAAAAAAGCTTGAGAATGTAATGGGAGACTTAAAAAATAAAATGTTGCTAAAATGATTTTTTTTAATGTGTTGATGGAGGAGCTTCCTTTCCTCACACCACTGTGAGTAAAAGCTTATGTTTCACAGCAGCCAGTTGTGATGAGCTCCTCCTCCTGGGCTTCCTGCTTCCCTGAGGGACCCCCACGCTAGAAAATGACTCCCCTGCTTCACCAGCTAAGATATGAACATTTGCTACGAACACCAGATGCCTTTCTAACATGGCCACTGGCATGACAAATTGAAGCAAGGCCTTCCAAAAAAAAAAAAAAAAAAAGTCAGATTTTCTTGTTAACCATGCTGCACGTCCCCAGGCAAAATAACCAATAAAAAATACTCTTTTGTCTTTTTTTTTTTTTTTAAATGCCTGGATTCCTTTAACAATTTTAAAGATGAGGAGGTTCGTATTCTACAAAGGCAGCAGACAAAGGGTGGCTCAGTTTGTGCAGGAACTCAATCTGTGCTTTATGACAAAAATGCCTCCTATTCGAGCGAGGAGAGGAGAGGCTGAAAACCCCTGTGCTGATTGTCCTCATTTGTCTTTTTTTTTGGCTGCTGCAGTTAGTCAAAGGTTGGTTCCCTCCTGCCTGCACCTTACTTTGCCCGTTCCAACTCGCAATCAAACATTCAGACAATACGACTCAAAATCAGTTTGTTCGCAAGGAGGTTGTCTCAAACGTCTGGTGTTCCCTTCTCAAATATCTCAGTTCAGCACTGCAAGGACAAAACACTAAGTGAGTACATTAACAGGAGCTGGGTATGATTTTTTTTTAAACATAGCTAACTGAATCCTCATAAAATTAAGCACAATCTTAGAAATACAGAAAATGTTCAGTGTACCGTAACTACTGCTTATGGTGATAACCAGATCTTCTTTGGCATGGCCTCGTAAGAAGAAAATAATAAACCTAAAAACATCCTGTGTTAAGTGACAGAAGAGCAACTCCAAAGGAGAATCAACCATCATTTTAAAGAGATGGCATCTATTGCTGGGTTCTGGAAATGGAAACAGTGATATTATGCCACACATACTGGAAAGGGAAAAAAAAAAAAGTTAACTAAAGACAATTTGCAGAATAATTTTCTATCTGAACAACCCTGGCTTTAAAAATAAAACCTATATTACTCTTTTTTTTTTTTCTCTTTTTTTCTTTTTCTTTTTCTTTTTTTTTTTCTACTGTGTATTTCAGAAGTTGAAAAGCAGTAATAGCAACAAGAGTGAGTGGCCACATCCCCAGCAGGGACAGTGTGTCCGTGTGTCCTGCCCTGCAGCTCCTGCATCGCCAGGCCACGGAGAGCCACTGACCTGCGCTAGTGCCAGATCAGGCCCACATCAAGGAGGGTGAATGCAGTGCCTTGGAGTTTGTTCACAGCTTCAGAGCTTTCCTTACCAAAGTGCTAAAAGAGATCACATTGAGTATTTTGCGGAACAGAGAAGAAAATGTTTAACAGAATTGTAGACCTATGCAAATGTATTAATACCTGATGGACAGTATGCTAAAACAAATAATTACGAGAGAGTGCTGTACCTCCATGACTCCTCATTAGAGTGTCTGTTGTACCTTCCCCCTACCAGTCCCACGGAAAAAAGGGATATGTCTTAAGAGAAAAGTGAATCATAAGGCCAAACAACTTAATACGTAATCTTTAGGCTACTGTTTTAAGATCACAGATTGTCATCAAAGTCTGGAAATTATGCAAATAATACTTGCTACATTTAGAGGTCTGCACAAGTAAAGACTTCTCGACCTAAATAGTAATTGTGTCTCAAGAAAAGGCAGTTATTTTTTGTGTGATGCAAGGGTGCTACCTACAGGTCTGAGTGGAGAATAACATTCAGGGAAGATAGGAAAAAAAAACCAAACTACTTTTTTGAGAAAATAGCACAGCACTGGCATTCTCACTAAATTAAACCCATCTTCATTTCAGGGCAAGGAACATATGGAATTTCTTTACATCTTTACACCTGAAGATTTCAGTAAACCCAATTTAACTCTAAGTCTTACAATTCTGCTAATATTTTTCTATCTAGATTTAAATCATTTTTACTATCACATATATGCTTTCATATATGGGCTTTTTTTTTTTTTTATATTTCATATATGGGCTTTTTTCATATATTAGGCTTTTTTTTTTTTTTTTTTTTTTTTAATTGACAACAATTACATAAAACCTATATTATTCTAACACACATTTCAGACACCTTTTCTGAAAATTAATTTTGGCTGTAACTATTCAAAGATTACGATTCAGTGCTTGGTCTTGCAAATATATTTAGTTGCTGGACAAGACATATTTGCACCATCTTAAATATACTACTCTCCTATATCTCTTGTATAATCAATGCACCATTCAATACAGCACAACTGTCTTGAGAATTACTTACAATAGTCTAAATACAGCAGTATTTCCAGTATTTTCAACATCATGAAGAGATTCTTGGAAAACTTCATTAACCCAAGTGCATGCTTTTTCTTCTGTGCATCATTTACACACACATTTTCCCTTGCAGGTGGAATAAGGCAAATATCTTATGCGTATGTGTAAATTTACTCCTGCGTATGTGTAAAATTACTCCATTTATGATCTGAATTGAACTTAATGATACACATTTAATGGCACAGGCTCAGAGGACTGCTAAATGTCCTGAAATAGCGGTCCTGTGATATGCCCAGTATTCTGCAGACACTGCTGCAGTATACATCTAATAGATAATTGTAACTGTAGCAGCAGCAGCGCTGTCTTGCATTCATGATCGGCTGAGAATCAGGCAAGCCATACAGTTCAAAAGTACATCCTGCTTTAAAAAAAAATGTGAGATCCTTTCTTTCTCTCTCTCTCTCTCTCTCATTCTTCTTTTTTTTTTTTTTTTTTTTAACATTTTCCCAAGTTGTATAAAAAAGTAAGAAAAGATTATTAAATGCATGTTATATTACATAACACAATAATAACTGAGAATATTTTCCTTTTAGATACAGAATGCAGAGCTTCTGTTAAACACTATCATTTCATATCCATAGTGACAAAAGGACACCAGCCTGTCACAAGCACAATTAGATATATTTTAGTATCACTGCAATGCTATGAAAAGGGTTACTTGAAAATGATGTTTTTGTTTTTTGTTTTTTTTTTGAGATGTTTTGTCCGAATCCATAATACTTCTCAGGGATTAAACATCAAGATAGTTTCTATTTGTAATAATTACTGCATTGAAAATTAATAATCTGTCGAACTGGAAAACTGCTTTATTTTACAGTCCCAGTTGAATGGAGTGTCTAGACTAAAGTATGTTTCTGAAATAGTTATGATACATTATTAAGTACTTCCAGCTTTGCTAGAAATTGCATTAAAAAAAAAAAAAAAAAAAAAAAAAAAAAAAAGGAAAGGAAAGGAAAGGAAAAAAAAAAGAAACACGATAGAGAGTTTGGTTAAAAAAATACAACACAGTTTCAGGAAAAAAAAGCAACAACAATGTACTGATGTAAGCTATAGTATGAAATGAACACTATTCCCCAACAACGTGTAACTTTTGCTTTATTCTCAGGCAACTAAAATATATCTTATTTTAAGGAAAAAATATTGATCCTACTAATATTATTACTGATTTAAAGTTCAAAAAATTTTACAAAATATTCAATTATTGATGATTTTCAGATGAAAGTTCAAGGATAGTTGTACTGAAAACCATCAGATATTCTTTTCTCATTTCAATAAATTGGGAAAAACTTGTTTACATTATTTTAATAACCTTATATATATGTATTAGTATGATTACATCACAATAAAATGAGCACTATTCTACTTTAATTATGAGGATAATCCTGAGTCATTTTTTAAAATAGAAATGTCTCAGTATAATTAAACTGTTCACAGGACATTTTAATGAATGTTGAAGAGAGAACCACAGTCTGTAATAGTATATTCATAACAAATTTGCTCTGAAATTAATATTTAATTCATTTAAAAATACTTTATGCCTCCTATATAGTTAACCGTAAATTATTTTAAGTTGCCTTTCCCACTGATTGAACTTATTCATATTTTATTCAGTTCTCCCAATTTTTAATTGCATCAGAAAGCTCTGTGAGCACAGTTAGTGGTAATGTTCATGGGTTGCTAGAGGAAAATTAATAAAGGGAAAAGTTCCTATGAGTTGTCTCATTAGGCTAACTAAATTTTATATCATATGCTCAAATTTTTTTACTAATTACTTGTCTGGGACAAACTACTGTATCAACATATGTCATTTTGGTGCACCTTCTATTATTTTACTTGCAAAGATACATTTATTTTTCCTCACCAGATATTCCTAATCCACAACCAATATTAAATTCCTCCAAAAAGAGGGGGGACGACACATGACTGAAACACCCCTCCTCTCCCTCCTGCCTCCATTTCATGGTGGAAGGAAAGCAATGGTTTGTTGGTTATTGTAAAAAAATATTTCTGATAAGGAAAAATCAAAATGTATCAGTCACATACAAATAATATCATTCTTAATTTTGCTATATACAGGTGCTATGCACATATTTCTAACTTCTGAAGCCTAAGGACTATTATATAAATAGTAACTGACTTTTAATGTAAAATAACTGGTAAAACATTTCTACCTGGCTCTAGTTCTTCATGTGTGTCTTAACACTAACTTCCTCTTCAAATTGCTGTAACATTATGTTGCCTAAATTTTCTACCAGGAAAACTGCTAACACTTTTTTCTTTGTACTTTTCCCTGAGACGTTTACAAAGTTCTTCAGAATACCAATCAAAACTTAAGAAATAAAATAAAAACATTTCCTTTATGAAAGCTCAATGACCTTTGACATCATTCACTATTTAGAAACCCATAAAAGAATAGATAACAAATATATGACTCACAAATTATCAATTATGAAAAATAATCTAGGGTAGAATGCTACACTAATGCAAAAAGATGGATTACTTGTCATAAACCAATAAAGCTTTTGTTTGCGAATCCAATATCTCATTTCTTTCCTTCGTGTTGGAAAACTTAAAATGATTTTTAAACTGCATTAACTTAAAAAAAAATGCAACTATCATAAAGGTGAACACTGAAAACGCCCCCAGAAATAATCTGTCATTTTTTAACCAATTTATATTTTCTTTTCAACTATCAGTCCTAAAAATCAAAAGTCAGCAGAGACTAGATCCATCACAGAGCAACTAGGTAGTCCTGCACTTCGGGGTTGCACACGAGTGTCTGTTCAAGCATCCAGACCTCAGAGCGGTCTCAAAGAAGTGCCATATTTGTCACTGCCAGGCAGACAACGGAATTTAATTAGTCCATAACTACTTTTAGAGCACAGGCAGCTGCTTTTGAAGCACTCCACCTGCATTAAAACTCTTCAGGGTCTGGGGTTTGCATTGCGCTGTAAAACTTAGGGATAAGGAATGTTTAGGTCTTTTTAATATGAGCAATTAGAGAAAAGGGGGTGTCCACAGAAAATAAAATAAATACCAGCCCAGGAGTACAACAGTGCTGTGTCATCAGCTGTTGCGGGGTTACCTATGAAAAAACCCTGACTGGTGATACAGCAGACAATTCATTACAACATTCTTTGACTGGAAAATGACAAGATTGCTCAAATCAGGAGCTAAAACAAGATGAGCTTTATCTCCATCCAGAAATCACAAACTCCCTACGCAGCCTGCTCAGCCTTTTGCCTTCTCTGCAGATTGTGAGACCAGCACGTGTGGCACAATGTCAAGGAAAAAAAATACCAGCAGGAATGCAGCTGCTGTGATATGTTTATAGGAATAACTGACACGACTCTTCGTTCCAGTTTAATCTGTGACTGTCTTTTCACACGTATCTTTTACTTTGCCTATGCCAGAATCTGCAGTTATCTCCAGCTGACTAACATCAGTTTGGTCAAGACACCTGATTTTAAACACTGTCAGCTAGAGTTCCTAACTATCTTGCACTGTGAGAATGAGTTGAATGATTTAATTAAAATAATTTAATTTAAATTAGGTATATTAGAGATTCTAAGCAAAGGAGCAGAAGGGCGAGTGCGGTGATCCGGAGGCAATGAAGCATACTAACCAGAGATTCCCAGGTTCAGATCCTGGGGTCAGATATTCACTGCCTGCTCTCAGCTTGGGTTGGGAGTGTGCCTGGAGGTGGCTTTTTCTGCATTTGGGAGCAGGGCTGCATGTCGGGGTGGATTAACTACATTGTCACTCACTAATGACAGCTGCCAGCTGATTAGAAACCACATTAAGTTCTTAGCTTTAACTTTGCTAATCAGTAAGATCAAACTCCTACAACTGGATTTTTTTTCTTCTGTTAAAAAAATAAAAGGGAAAAAAGGAGAGAGAGAAAGAATATGAAGAAAGCAGTTTGCACATTTGCCACCTAATCAGGACGTAAAGCAGTGAGTAAGTGCACAACCGTGAAAGTGAACTCCGATGGAATAAAATACCCTGGCTGATGTGTACCAGCTTTACCAGCACTGCTTGGAAGGGCTGTGTTCCTGCGTGTATAGGAAAAAGGCTTTAAACAATTAATATTATCACTTCCAGTGTTGAACACTTGATTGTTCAACAGATGTTGACAAGCAAGAATCAGCCAATGAAAGGGAAATTTTGTTTAAACACTTTGACATTATGTTTTTGAGAAAGTAGAACTTGAGAATAAGAAGGCTCTTCTAAGTTTACTAAGAGAAAGATAAAAATAATGGATCTTGCTAAAAAGAAGAGTTGAGTAGGCTATAGTGTAATCATTCTGTTGGTCAAGGCAAAGTATGTGCATTTACTTTCAGGAACTTGTAGTTTTTGCTATATTCACCGTATAGACAGAAACCTCACTCTTCCAATTGTACTTTTAAAGTAAAGTCAAAACAGATGGCTAATGCAAAGATCATAATGAAATTTTTTCCTTTATACCTACAACTGATAAGGCCGCTTTTGGAAATATAATGGTTACACATTGCTTTCATGGCTTTAACAAACTCTTATTTCTGCCTCGCATTCTATACCGTGTAGATCCTATTTGTGCCCATTCTGTACTAAATTACAGATAAAGTTACAGCAAATTTGTTTTCTCAGAAAAGCAGTGAGGCCTAATATCCCTGGAGTAACAACAGCCGTGTCTTTCATTCAGAAGCAGCACTGGAATAATTTTCCCTCGGAAACAAGCGATTCTTGCAGTGACAATGGGCCTGTTCTTAGAGCTCTGAATGGGACAGGCTCAGCTTGCGGGTGCTCAGGTAGGGCGGTGAGGGGGCACCTGACCCTGGCGGGCAGTGGCTGCTGTGGTAGGTAACTTCAGCGAGCTCCCCTGGGGGCTTCAGCTCTAAAGCAAGTGAAGGAGGACGCTCAAGCACATCGATAATTTAAGGAGGTGTATCTTGTTCGTACCGATGGAACCAAGATACCTAATAAAAACCTGACACAGCTGGGGAAGAAAGCAAAAATGTCTTAAAAGGTTAGAAAACTAAACCCCACAAAAAACAGTTATTGGATGTGAAAGGAATACCTACATACTGATGGCCTGCCAGTGAACAGAAGTTATCTTATGAATGCTTTAGCTAATAGACTGTGATGAATAAATAATTTTTGATATGTTTCACTGGAGTCACACTGGTGAATTAATACGCAGCATTAAAAACACTCTTCAGATTGATTTCAAGTTGTAATGCTAGGAACGTAGTGACATTATGCAAAAACAGAGCTCAACAAGCTCAGAAGAGATTTCATTAGTCACCTCTTCTTGAAAATAAATTCCTCCAAAATATTTCTCTGTTTATATTTCTGTATTTACATACTACAATATTATGCTACTGTTCCTAACAGATGAAAATCAAGCACATTTAGGGAATAGGCTTTGAACGTTCTTAACATTGCCTTACACTGTTAATCATTATCTTGGGAAAATTATATTGTTTTATATACTAATACTATGACATTTTATTAACTCATAATCCTTCTGCTAACAGTCGTGCTTTTAGCAAGTAATAATTAAGATGGCAGCAAATATTAAAAATATCTAGTTTTAACTTCTTCAGTCACGTTAAAGTAATACAGCATCTGCTAGAACTAGAGCTTCTTAGAGGAAAAACAGCAAAAAAAAAATACTGTGGACCAATCAGAGTATAATCGTTCTTCCTTAAAAAAAAAAAAAAAAAAAAAAAAAAGCTTAAATAATCATTAACAGTAGACTTTACAGTACTGACCCAGTACTGACCACTCATCTTCAAAGGAATTCACTGCTTTTAATTATAAAAAAAATACATTTTGCCTGCAAATTGAAGAATTCATCATTGTAAAATATGTAAAATAGAGTTCCAAATGTGTGCACCTGTGCCTTCTGGTCTGCAATAAGGAAGAGATTTGCCCTTTCCTTATGAAATGAAAGAAACACCAGAACGAGGCAGACCTCATAAGAGACAAAGAAAGAACAGAAACATTATACAAGCTGACTTTATTAAGATGAGAATAGTTGAGAAAGGAGTGTTTCAAACAAAGCTGACATTACACATTCATATACTCAAAGAATAAGAAGAAATATAAGTAAAGAGCAGAAACTCCTGCATTAGTACTGCCAGAGCTACTATGAAAGTAGAGATTTACTATCATCTTGATGTGTTTATCCCTCAAGTTTTATTTAGAGGAGACATAATGAGGGTAGAAAATCAAAGATATGTATTTATATTGGCATAGGTGTTGCGTTTTTTTAATCAGAACTTTCCCAAGCATACAGTGCCACTGCCTGTAACAATGAATGCAAAATATATATTCAGTATATCAAAACAGAATTAATTTTATTCCTTTTTGAGCACATCTCTTTGCTAGCTTTCTATATTTTTTTAATGGGGTTAGGAAGCGTCTGTCTGTGTTCATTAATGAGCAGTGTCTACTTACAGAGGCTAGTCAATTAGAACTGGAATACAGACTTGTCTAATCACAGCAACTATATGGCTGTGGAGAGAAAATCATGTCTCCTATTCAGTCAGTGCTGCACACTAATTGCCCAAGAAGTTCCAATTGCATAATACCACTTTTAACAGATAACTTTGTGGTGCTAACAATAGTTGTGAGAGCAGTGGTCAATCTCAAAACTAAATTATGCCTTTTCTTTTTTCTTTTGCAGATTAGTGGATTCTTTCTTACACTACTTGTGTTCCTGGAAAGCAGTTTGTGTCTTTTAACTTCAGAGCTACAGTAGTAATTCTGCTGATGTTATTCATGGAAACTTACAAATTCAAGATCTACCATGCGGTTGCAAGTCTATTGAGTACCAAGTACAACCATTGCACTTAAAGCTATTAATCCCTTTTCCTCTTCAGTAACAATTCTGATCCCAAAGTTAATTATCTCTAATGAGTAAGTGTTAATACTTATGGAATAAATAAAATCTACCAGTGAAACCAAAATAAATGATACTTTTGCTGTGCTTCCTTGTTTAGTGCAAAACTATAAGCAGATTTTGGGATATCAGCACCTGAAATTTTTCTTCTGAATGTTGAATACTAAAAAAAAAATGAATTGTTTATATCAAACAAGTATCTATTGCAGTTCATAGACTTTTTACTTCAAGGTCAACTGGAATTCTGCTTTCCAACAGAAGCTAAATCACCTAAGTACAACACTTGGTAAAAACATAGCCCCACAGTCTGAAAGAGCATTTCACGTATTTAGATACTACCTGGACAATACTGTTGCTTGCAAAAATACCTAATTAAATGGACCAAGACAGTTTTGTTTATTCATTGTTGTGACCAGAAAAAGAAGTTAATGTGCAAAATAGGCCATTACTAACACCCAACCTTTACCAGTAACACAGCTAAGGCTACAAAAGGACTTCACAACTTTGCAACCATCGGTTTGACCTGTAATTTAGAAATCTACATGCACATTCTGCCTAGACTATGCTGCTCAGTGATGCCTTGTCACTGAGGAGTGCAGCTGTTGCCTTGCGCCAGCACCAGGGGAAGGGGAAGAACTACGTGTAAAGGTCCAGAGAGGCCTTTCCAAAAAAAAAAAAAAAAATTGATTTAATGCCAGCTCTTTGGGTATGGAAAGCACCCCGCGTGGAAACAATGTTTAACCTGACCAAACTGTAAAATAAGGGTTATGTTAATAATGTGCTTGTGTCTGATTGAGGTGAAAAATGAAAAAAAAAAAAATTGACTACTTCAAAACTTCTTAAGTATTCTCCTGTCATACCGTGCTTCAATGGTTTACCCACTTGAAATTTCAAGACAGCCTACTCTGTACACACACGTTGTCCAAGAAAAGGGCAATGTCTGACACTATTGCTTTTGTCCACTCTGTTAGCAGTTCCCACAATTGTGCAAATCAGGAGTTTTCCCACTTTAGGAACAGCTGCCCAGGTGGTTTGTACAACTTTCCTACACGAATCTTACGGGAGCTCAAGGCAGAATGAACGGGAACAGCACTAGGACATGTCCTGTTTCCAGCCCCAGAGGGGCCAAGAGAGCTGATCAGCTGCCAGAGTCACCCCAAGATACCACATGCCAGATCTGAGGCTTGGGAAGAATGGCTCCCACATGACTTGTTGCACTTTGATTTCTTACTGTCCTGAGGGAAACAGATTAACCATTCCCTCTCTGTGCCAGGCCTGCTAGTTCTGGACATGGCGTGACATGAGCAGCACTACCCATCACCACCTTCCTGCCACTCTCTGCTCAGAGGGAAGCAAGCTTTCAACCTCTTCCCTTCCAAACCTACCAATTTTGGAATGGGAAGCACACAACATCGCTCTTTTGCCAAAATGTGGGGTAAATCTGTGCGTGTTAGGTTGTCCCCATTTTAGGAACATGCTGCAAAACTTTGTGGGTAACTTCTGCGATGCTTACTTAAGGGTGTTTTTCTTTTGGGGCTCTATTTACAAGCCAAGAAGACCAATTACTGTTAGTCATATAGCAGGTGCAGCACTAGTAGAAACAAAGTATTTTTTTATGCTTTTTTTTTTTTTTTTTTTTTTTTTTTTTTTTTCAGATTAATGGTCTCTATTTCAGTTTCTGGCATGGATTTCAGTTTTTGCAATCAAAAAAAAATTATAAAATTACATGTTAAACAATATAAATAGGACAAACATTTTAATTATTTATATTTGAAACATTACAAGATTTGGAAACATTACATGTTTTTATTGCAGTAAAATTGAGCATACTGAAAAATATTAAAAAAAAAAAAATTCTTCCATCCAGGCACAGAAGCTTATATATCAACTATGATCTACATACTTACTAAGCAAGCAACTACTGTATATAAACACAAAGAGGATGCTTTAAGGATCATTAGAAAGAAACTGGTAGTTTCACTCCTGAACAAGCTGTTTTCTTAACCCTCCCGCATGCAACCTTTGAAACACTGCTTCTGTATTTAGTTTTCCTCAGCTGGGTTTTTCACAATAGCATACAATATACCGAGTTATTGACTTTTTACTACACTGAAACATTTCATAAAATGTTAGATTATTTTAATTATTGAAAAGTCCTGTAAAGCCAATGCTGCCCATAGTTCTTTCACTCCGAGGCAAACAACTATAACACTGCTGCTAAAATAAAAAGTTAAATGCTCTTCATAATGAGATTTCAAATGTGCTGATTATCATAGAATCACAGAATGGTTTGGGTTGGAAGGGACCTTAAAAATCATCCAGTTCTATCCCCTGCCATGGGCAGGGACATCTCAACCAGAGCAGTCCCCATGCAGCCTGGCCTTGGCCACTGCCAGGGATGGGGCAGCCACAGCTCCTCTGGGCAGCCTGGGCCTCACCACCTTCTGAGGGAAGAATTTCTTCCAAATATCTAATCTAATTTAATCCGGTTCTTACATGACTCATAACATAAAGATGATGAAAAAGTTGAGGCATTTCGTAATTCACCCATGCACACTACTTAAAGAAAGTTTAAATTGCCAAAATGTCATGCAACAGCTGTGAAACAACTCTGGGAACCTAGTGATACTAAGGTACACAACTACTTTCTCCTTTGAACACTGCTACTAAATAACTATCCAAATATAATATCCATGCTATATGAACTTTTTTAAGAGCAAGATTTTGGTGCTCTTTATGTATTTATTTAACTTATTTATTTGTATGCAGGAGAGTGTTGAACACCCCGGATTAAAGTGCCGACAACAGTACATGATGCTTGCTTGCTGCACAACTGCTCTCTGGTCACACAGCCATGCTGGGCTAGCTGCAACTGTACTGCAACTCACTCTTTTAGTAAAACTAAGCAGAGAGAGCCCCAGCAATATCAGACAGCCTGGGGGCACCTACAAGCTGCTCTGAACAAGAGACTCCAGAGCCATGCATGGTTGTTAATCCCACTTACCTTCAGCAGATAGAGGCAAAGGAAACTGGGCATAACAGAATGACAGAATGAGGTTGGAAGGGACCTCTGGATTCATCTGCTCCACCACCATGCTCTAGCAGGGTCACCAAGAGCAGGGTGCCCAGGACCATGTACAGGTGGCTTTTTAAGATCTCCAAGGAGACAACCACTCTGAGAAACTTATTCCAGTGCTACATCACCCATGGTCACTCATTAATGCATGGTCAATTAGAAGCTGTATGTTATCCATTAATGCTACAAAATAGTTGGTCTTCTTGTATTCCGACAGGGTGTCAGGCATTAAGTTCTGTACATTCTCAATTGTCCTCAGAGGTAATATAAACCTGTGTTTGTCCTCCCTTCTCCCCACTGTGTGGGCAAAGGGCAGTAAGAAAATTGTTCACGTTTATTTCTGAGGTGGTCAGTCTGAAAAAAAAAAAAATCTCTTTTCTCAGATATGATTCAGCACTTTCATATGTATAAAATATTAAAATAAAGTTAAAATTTCCTAATCCATTTATCAAAAAATATACTAGGCTCTTTTTTTTTTCCTGACATTGTCAGCATTTTGTCTACAGCACAGTACTAATATTGTATTGATACCCATATGATTTTATTTAGTGTTAATTTTTACAAAACTATACATATAATTCTTCCCTACTTTTAATTTTGCATATTCAAAACCTGTCATTGTCTCTTGTGACAGCTACATCATTTCAGGGTATTGCTGTATGGAACTTACTTCAGACCCAAGATTGTAAATCATGTGATTTGGCTATCTATTCTTTTGCTCACATCGCTGCCTGAAGAGGAAATTTAGGCTCATTTTGTAAACTTTTTGGATACCTTAAATACAGGATTTTATCTAATCATTTTTCTTAATTTCTGACAAATCATATTTTGGTTCATCACACCTATCTGGTTTTATCAGCACTTTGAAAGCTTTAATATGCAAATACCTTCAGTACAAAACTGACAGTTTTCTAAGTAGTGAGACAAGGAAAATAAGTGGGAAGAAACCTCTGGTAGATAAGGGAATACCCAGCCGTGACAGCAATGCTCTTGTCTGTTGTTTCCAGTTTGAGAAACCATAAAGGCTCTTCACCTCAATTACTCATGCTAAATAAGGGAAGTACTTTCATACAGTACGCAGGTGCCTTTGAGACTTGAAATACTTCAAGATCCAAAGAACTCACAATGGAAGCTAGGTAAGTACCCAAAGAAGATATGCAGATGAAACAAACAGCTATGGGAGCAATTTACGTGCCTAAAGGTAATAGTGCCACTTAAGATGCTCTGGGGTGGGTATCCCAGTCACTCGGGTGGTGATCACAGATGTGATACAGAGGCATGCCCTCCTGGAACAGTAGCTGGACAGCACACAGGAAACACTAGGCTGCCTACAGTGGCATCAAGTCTGCACTCAGGCAACAAATCACACTGCTAAACTGATTTACTAGGTATGTATTCACTCTATGAAGGAAGTAAAATGAAAGTTAATTTTTAAAACAATATAAAATACTAGAGGAAATTGTTAAACGTATAAATATTGCCCAATCCTTCCTTGTATCAGACTTGCAAGAATACTATGCACCAAACAAACTACATCCCAGAAGTCACCACGTTGTGGAATATGCATAGGTTAAGAACATGTTTCTTTCCTATCCCATTTTCCAAAAACTGACAAGCACATTTTTGCTGCAGAAAGCTCAAATTCCACTGTATTTTTGAATCAGTATCACACAGTTCTGCTGGTGTATAGAAAATCAGGAAAGAGAAAACAGGATGTAGATTTTTTTTTTTTTTCCTCTGTTTGCTGTACTTCTGGAAAAACAGAATGGCAGCAGTCTAGTATACCTTATTCTCTTCCCTTTTGGTAGGGACAGACCTGATGAAAAGCTGAAAGGCTCTTGTAGATGTGTGTGCCCTGCATTGGAAAAGAATCTTTTAACTGGCCTTGCTGCTACCATGTCGCTTTACCTCTGCAAACTTCTGAGAACTGGCAGTTTTGACACCAACAGGAGTTCTTGGAAAGGCTTTTTAGGATGTAAAAGGTTTTGCAACTACCTTACCAGAACTTCATCCAATTTCAAATTCTAGACGACAGGTGGCAAAGCCAATCCAATGAACCACTTCACTGGGTTTAGTAAAAGGCAATTTGATGGTGTTTATACGTCATATCCCCCAAAATGATATCGACTAGGATAAAAATCTGTGAGTTCTTTAATATATCTCCTAAATTCTGTTTATCCCAAAATTACAGTGTGAAAAAAAAAGAAAAATATTTTATAATTAACGGAAATGCATTCCCACCTCCTGATGATACCATCTCAAGTTTCTCCAAAATATAATCTTTGTCCTTTAGCATTTAGTGAAAGCTGCTTCTGAAATGTATCATAGTGAGAATTTCCCTCTTCAACAGGGAAAAGCCAAGCAAGTAGACAAAATTATTTTACTGTCTCATTTCCTGTCACTGACCAGCTCTTTTTTTTTCTTCTATTTCCATCACAGTTTCAGTTAATTAGCATGACACCACCGCAATTAAACGGTGTGTGTGCAAGAGAGCTAACACTTAATCAAAGGCTAGGGACACTATTATGTCATTTCCACACATGAGTTGTGTAACATTAGAAGACAAAGAGAAGGTGAGTTAGACCTGATAAATGGCTTGGATGCAGGGTGCACCATTTTATCAATATTTCAAAGCCTAAAAAAGAATATTTTCTGTGTGCACGCATGCACATGTGTTGAAAGATTCAGAGGAATAAGAATGTACGGGCATGTTCACAGAGAGCATTAATTTGAAGACATACTGAAAAGTATGTGTGGGATCAGGTGAGGATACTCTGCTTCCAAATTAGAAAGGAAACAAGTTTATTTTATGAGTAACAGTTAAATGTTCAAGCAGGCAATTAAAGTGCTTTACTGAGGCCATTTTGGGATACCAAACACTTCGAAGATTATATATTCCCTCATATTTCATGTTCAATGTTCCTCTAAGTAAAATATGTGGTTCCTTTTAGTTACCCAGTTATGAATTGTACTTTAAAGGCAAGGGGACATTTTTGATAATGCACATCTTAAACTTTTCATTAAACTACCAAATTTAAATTCTACCTTTTTGTGCACTCTGACATTTTTGTCTGGCATTTTCATTAATTTTGCGACATACATAAATGTAGCTGAAATGTTAACTGATCAATACTTTGTCTCTCTCATGTAGCACTAGAGCGAAGCTCCCCAAGGACCACGCAGCAGTACAGAAATTAAATGTGTAAAATATCAAATGTTAATGTTAAACACAGCAGCACTTACTGTATAACGACTGAAAAGGCTAAAAGAATTCCAAATGGACAGATGGTAGCACAAATTATCTACAATCACATTTAAAGATTAAAGTTTGTCCCGTAAAATAATTCATTGACTCATGTTGAAGTGTGTCCTTTTACTGATAGCTCAGTTGTCCAATTATTTTTGTGCTCATTATGGTGAGAAATGACAGTACTGGGAAAAAAAAAAAAAAAAAAAAAAAAAGTACACTTTTTCCCCCTACACTGCACCCACTGACATCTGCAAGAACACAAATGTCTGGTCAAGAAATGGATGGAAATTAGGCCCAATTTAGTAGACAATTCAGTGCCCACAGTAGATTACTCCAGAGAGGAAAAAGAACAAAACAAAACAACTTTTGCATTACTCTAATACAGTTCTTCTGCCTGAATTATAGTAATTAAGGAATAAAAAAATATACAAAAATTAACTGCTCAACTAATCTAGAAATCTGCACTAAATCCAGCAAATCAGGTGAATTTACAGCAAAGGCCCTCTGCACATATTCCGTTCTTTTATACTGTATTTAGGTGCTTAAGAAGTGACACATTTTTAATTATCTTGGAGACAAAACAGGTATGTTTGTGACAGAGTAAAAGCTCCTTTGCACTGAAACCTTAACTTTGTTGCTATGCACTTCCGTTATTTAACAGGACAGAAAGAAGGAGGAAAGAATATAAAACACAGTAGTTCAAATCGGAAGTCACATCACTATGGCCAGATCAACCCATATTTCATGAGCTGTTTGCAAATATCTTTGCATAGGTGGAAAACAAAACAAAACAAAACAAAACAAAACAAAACAACCAAACAAACAAAAAAAACAACAAACAAGTGAAAAAACAACTGGAATATAACCCACAAAACAGCTTAATATCATGTCACAGTAAGATCAGCACCAACATTTTTAAAAAATTACATCCAATTATTATTCACAATTATTCTTCTACTGTGGATTACTGAGGCACATGAAAGGAAAAAAGAAAAAAAAAAGATGAAACTTTAAGTCATTCATGCAAAATCCCTAATGAAGGCAAAGAGCTTATGAAGTACAACAGAAACAGGTAAAATAACTGCTTAACCCAGGAAATGCATAATCCAGAATGTTGAAAATTTAGCTTCTAGGTCTCTGTGCTTCTAAGTACAGTTTGTGAAGCACCAGTTGTTGAGCTGGTACTTTCAGATAACTTTGAGAAAGGATGAATAAGGAGCACCACGATAAAGCTCTCAGAAAGCATTTCCTTTTTAAAAACGTCTCAAATAATTTAAAAGTTTGAGACATGTAAGTTCTGGAGTATATATAACCAGCACCTTTAGTGTTTCCTGCTAACATTGAGACTCTCCAAGAAGAATGATTTTAAAAGAAACTGCAGTGAACACTTCAGAGTGCAAAGAGCATAAAGCAGGTAACTGTAGCTTATTATAGAGTCACCATATTAATCAAGGCTTTCTGTCATTTTCCAAGAGCAGTCTGGCTTTCCAGGACTTCTCTCTCATTATAACTAACCCATTATATTTGTGAAAACTGAGCTAGTCAACCAGAATTTCTTCTTATGTGGTCTTGTAGCAGGGGTCCCCCTGGAAAGCAAAGCCATGGGGTAAGGTATGAGAAAAGGTTGCCTGTAAGTGTCACTCTAAGAATTTGGGGCAATATGAGGTCTGAAAAATCAACGCTCACGTATTTAACTTATGTGAAATGGCTGTAAGCCTCTATTGTGATATCATCTGTCAATGTATGTCTTCAAATTCAACAAGAAGGAAGAAATGGTTAGTTTAAAAGTTTACTTCTAGTACATTATTTATTAGTCTGCCTACAAAGCTGGAAACCTACAGAATGGCCTATTTCTCATCTCCTTTCTGGGACTGACATTTCACTGTGACATTCTCTAACCTCAGGGAGACAACTTCAAGAGAAGATACGATTTATATAATAGTGAAGAGATGAAAATGATACATACAAGTACAGCTTTTTTATAAAACCTATTGAATTGCAGCATAACCTGTGTGCAAGCACAACTCAGTACTACACGTGAAAGTGAACCACTCCCATGAAAGATACGCAATTTTTCAAGGAGCCATAATACCTCTGAAACTCCAGAAACCAGCTAAATCCAAGGTTTACAATCATGATAGAAGTTCATGTAGATACAACTTAGCTGATCAAAATATGCTATGGATGTTTTGTCCAATAGAGGGATAATGTGATCTTTGGACAGAATAACATCAGCTTAAGAAGCACAGATAAAATTTCTGGATGCAGATCAGCAACACATTGATGAAGCCACAGTACTGACCCCAACAATAATGTATCCTCTACAGCAAATAACAATAATGTATCCTCTACAGCGAAATAAATACTAAAAGAAAACTAAATAAACAGCAACAACAACACAAATATCTTTTTATATACATATAATCAATAACAAAATTCTACTGCAACACTATAACTACAATAATAAAGTACGCTCGCTACAGCCCACTCCACTCAAATTCTGTGCCTATGCATTCCCAGCTACTCTCTTATCACATTGAATGTGTTCTATGATCAGAAACCACCATGATTTAATAGCAACATGTCTTTTTCCATGGTCACAGCAGTGCACCAAGAGAAAGAAATAATTTAATTTGCCACAATAAACATCATGTAATTCCATTTCCCTTCTCTTTTACAGGTAGGTGTTCCAAATGCATTTTAAAAATGGTCTTGGACTGATGAATATTCACAAACTGGAGCAGTAATAGCAGCATAAGCATATGAGTTTTATGTAGGCAATGCATTTTCCAATGAAATTTTGGTCATCCTAAGATGAGTATACTCCAAAGTATCCTGTATTGCTGCTCCAATGCCTAGTTTGATTTCTCCAAGTTGCAGAGACCCAAGCTGCAGGCACCTAAGCTCATAGCAATATCACCACACTTTCACTGTAATTAATCAAAGCAACATCAGAAACATTCTCTGTTCACATCTCTGATGAAAAAGTTCCTAACTTCAGTATTTCAGCCAATTTCATTAATCTGGATGTTCCAGAAAGTGTAACCATGCATAGATTTTAACTCCTCATGCAACTCCCATATGCAAAAACCAAACAAACAGGAACTCTGGTCTCATTTGTAGCTTATACAGTTTTGAAAATCAAAGTCAAAAGACATTCATCTGAGAAACACAGTCTGTGATGAAGCTTGGAATTGTCCAAATTTAGTATGAGCACAAAGTTTAATATTAATGACGGTAATGTTTATGAAGAAATATTAGTTTTATTTAAATCTAAACCAAGTTTTATTTAAATAAAACCAAATGAACTAAAAACAGAGCTTGATGTTTTAAAGGTAGTAGTTTGTTTGCAATAATGATGTTAAAGTTTTTTGTTTGGTTGGTTGTTTTTTTTTGTTTGTTTGTTTGTTTGTTTTTAATCTAGCCAAGGATACTAATTCTTAGCAATCAAGCAACTACTTGGGTTCAGAGTTTGTAATTCTACAGAAGTTACAGGTGTAGCATATCGGTATATAGAAGACAGAACAACAATATCATCTTTGTGATATGTAAAAGCACCTCTATTAAATAATAAAAGCAAATTATAAGAATATAAACATTATACGAGGGGAACAAGCAAAAATTAACAGAAGTAACATGTAAGAAGCTCAATATGTATCATCCATACTTTACCAACTGTATTGTGTCATATCACATACTTGTTACTTGTACAATTATGTACAAATACTGTTTGTGTGACATTTTACAATTCTGTATTTAAAAAAAAAAGTGAATAAAAATGATTTGTGATATCCTCATAGTTTTAAATAAAACTCTAAATGAAAAAAATCAGGAAAACCTACATCAAGATTGCATCATCTCTTAAACACAAATAACACAATGGTGATTAACGGTAATATAAAAAAGATCATACCAAAAAAGCAGCAAGACTTCTTGGGGGTGAATCCCAGTCAAAGCAACTGTTAATGTAGTAGGCGGCATTTATGAGCACCATGACACAACGTTTCATGCGGATGAAGTTTCTCAACAGCAGCTGGTAAAAAGGTGAAAGAATTAAAATATTTCAAAACCTCAAAAGCATCAGAAGAGGTTCATGTTTATAATCTCACTGTTAATTTGGTTAGATTGAGAAAAAATAGCACGGTCTAGTTTAAGGTCTATCTCACAGACAGAGAATAGTATTTTAAAATTAGAGAGACTTGGAAGACAGAGAATTTATCTAAACGTATCATTTGCTGAATTTAATTCTAAACTATATACAAATTGTTGTCTTCACACGCACAACTTTATGACAACTGGAGATCTATTTTTAAAAGCCACTTGAGAAATGTCAGATATGATTTTGTTATTAAGATATCAGAGTTTTATTAAACAGGCAAGGCTTTCCCCTTTCTTAGTTACTTAGAAAATTCTGTCCTCGATAAGAAGATGCTGTAGGATGCTAACTTGACATCATGCAAAATCACTGCTGTAAGATCAAATATATTCTTTATATCCAATTTTCCTCCTTCGTAACAACTTCACATGATCACCATGTGTGATTTAAGTGTCTATCAAAGTAACTTTAACTTCATCTCTATCAAAATGAAATATTACAGGGCTAGGTTTAATTCAGAAGATTACCCTTAAATCCACTAAAACAGCAATACACCTGACCAAAAGAAGAGAACAAACCAGTGAATCATTCCTGCATTGAATGGCATATAAAGTGCTGGGTAGGTAAGATGTGCTCTCTCCCAGAACATCTGGATAGTTTGAAATGCTATTGCATTAGTCATATGTAAAGATTCATTTTTATTTTATTTTATTTTCTACATGTGGTATTGTGGTCGGATATTCCACAAAAGCTAAAAGCAAAAACAAACCACCAAGTGGATATTTAAAGTTTACTCCTCTTGCGATCTGCAGAAAGCACAATACCATTTTTAGTTATCAAAGAGGGGAGAAGAATTAATCTTGAATAAGAGGCCTTGTTGGCTTTGCTGGCATAACAGTGAAAAATGCAGGTTTAGTAATCTCTTTACTCCCAAGAGTAAAGAAAGGAATATTTTTTTTAATGAAATATATCTAACAACATATTCTCAATTCATCCAGTAGATAACTTAAATTATACTCAAGCCAGAAGTTTTCTACAAAATAAAATCAGTTTCAAGACTTTTGTCTTTTCACTGCAAACAAAAAAATCCTGTTGCCATGATTCAGTCAAAAGCTCTGTTCTCCCCATATAAAATACATAATTCATGTAACATGAAAAACTGAAACAAAAGTAATTCAAGTGCAGAAAAAAGTAAGATTTGTTTACTATTAAAATTATCAGTGGCAAATAATCATGAAAAAAAAAAAAAAGGAAAAAGAAAAAAGAAATAGGGTCCACACATTTCCTACCCAGATGGCTCTCAAAAGTGATAAGGAGTTTTAGTTTGCTTCCACCTGAGATTCAAACCTTACTCCATGAAGTTGTTCAAAATTTGGCTACATGATGCTGAAAGAGTCTCTACCATGCACAAAAACGGAGATCTTTCAGGTCAAGGTTAACAGCAAAAATTTATGCAAGACTTAGTTTACATGCACCTGCGCTATAATCTGATACGTGTGGAACCTAATGGTTTCAACTGTGTTCTTATTCACATATTTCACGGAAATTAAGCTGCAGTTTATAGAGAAGAGATACAATAAAACCACGTATTTTGTTTCTGCCTCTTCCTACCTATCATATTTTTTTTGTAAACAGGTAATGAAAATGTTATTCTTTACCCTCAGCAGTGCGATACCAGATATTTAGATGTGCACACTCGATATTAAGGCTTTTGGAAAGGATTAGTGTTTCCTTACTCTTTACCTGTTTAGACAGTCTGTTTTCCTCTTCAATGTACTTCTGTTCTTTGGGCATTAAGGTTCGTATGCTGGCTTTCACCTACACATTAAAATGTGTGTCAATATTTCAAGCTTACTCGCTCCTTACTAATAACACATGCTCCGATTTGCAAAAATTACGAAGTTTCAAAGTCACGGCTGCCAAGCCCAGGACACACAGATGTACACAGAGGCAGGGGCTGCTGCTTCGTGCATTAGCAGCAATAGCAGCAGCAGCAACAAAAAGAGTGGGTGTGCCAGGCATTGGCAGAAGAGTATTCTGTGGTATACATCAAGGTTTAGAGAAAATGAGGAATGACAGAAATTCTCTACAAATCGTGAACAAAAGCTTTCATGAAACTGAACTCTTTAGCAGTACAAAAAAGCCAAAGTTAAGACTTACAGCATTAAAAATCACATCTATTTCAAGATAGATGACCCCCTTTGTTGGCCCTGTCAGCTGCTTGTTTTTCAAGACGTAGGCTTTCTGTTCACCATTTTGAATCTGCAGGAAAAGGACATGACAGCCGTCTGTCTCGCGGTCTCCGCTGAATACCCCCCCCCGGTGACCCCTGACCCCCAGCTGCTGAAACTGACAGAGAACCCAAAACAACTGTGGCAAGTCTGACAAGTACCTGTTCATTACCAGGACCGAGTCTGTCAGGAAAAATTAACTATCATGGGATTCAACACGGCCGTGAATGGAGTATGTTAAAATTTTAGTGTTCTTATTACAGACCTTGGTTGAGAAATGACAGACACAGAGCTGCAAATCTTTTTTTTTTTTTTTTTCCCTTCTTCTTCCTCTTTTTTTTTTTTCTTCTTTTTTTTTTTTTTTTTCATTCTCCCCCCTTCAGCAGGAAAAATACAGACTGGTGTGTCAGGTGAATGAAACTTACAGACAGCAGTGGTATCGCAACTTTGCCTAGAAAGTCAGCACTCCGATCGCGGTCCTCATCATAAACTGTCACTTCAAGCACTGAGTGGATGTCTTTAATATTGCTACAGAAGGAAAAGCACACATGGAGGAGAGAAGTCACCTACACCAGCAGTTACCAAGGACAAAAGCTCAAGAGGTTAGCAAAATCAGAAACCGGTGTATGTTTTCCAAGCCACAGCAGAGAACAAAATCCAAGAAAATCAGGCTTCCCTCTGTGTAACCCCAGCACTCTCCAGGAGCTGCAGCGACTGTGCTCTGCAAGGCTTTGCCAGCAGAAGTTTTCTGAAGGATGTTGCTTTAAATTTCCTACCTGGCGTATGTGCTGCGTGAGCTGCAAGGAGAGCCAGCGTGGAGGTGCACTGGGGATTTACCGCGGCAAGCAGCAGGCTGAGAGCCTCACAGCCACCCTGAACACTGCTACCCCTGCAGCAAATCCTACTGCAAACACTGTGCTGTCTGCAGGCTTCTAAATGAAAACAATCATCAGCTACATGAGGCATCCTTGTAAAGAGAATGAGCTCTTTAATTCTAAAATCCTTGCTTAATTACAAACACTCAGCAGTCATTACAACAAATTAGGAACAAGAAATAAGAAATGACGTGTTTTTCAGCTAGTTCTGTTTTTTGCCTGCAAGCTATTAAACACTCCACCACCGTGGACAACAAATGTCGCTGTACATTGTAAACTCTCAAGTGAAAAAAAATCACATTCCTTATGCAGAGAGAAAATACCAAAATTGTTTGAGAGAACTCATCTTTGATCAAACAGCTGATCCAGGAAATACGAATTCAAGCAAAGCACTTCAACTTCACTAAAATATGTGCCTCCAGAGGAAACTGCATTGCTAGTCCAAAATTAAATAACACGTTTGAGGACAAGCAAAATAGTCTATGCAGATATGTGTGTAAGAGAGGGGAAAACTTCCCTTGAAGGTCTTTTGAGTTCTTCTATTTGATTCCTGATTAGTCTTTTGTCCTGTATAAAAGCAGGCAACTCCTTATGCAGAGAACACTGTTGAGCAATGGAGGTTGATTAGTTATCATTTCTATTAATAAATAAATAAAAATAAATTAATGAAGAATTTAGCATGTTTGTACAGATACACAAATGAGAACGATGTTAATAAGCTAATGGGAAGTACAACTATTGTGAGAGTTTTTCTTTTGTTCAGAGTTCATTCCTGAGAGCCAACTGCTGCAGGGTAAGGAAAGCTATGGATGCCAAGTATATGAGTGACAGACTCAGAGGAAAAAAAAAAAAAAAGATTAAAATCTTCATCATAGACTGTGATTTAAGATCAATGGCATAACATCATTTTCACTTATGCTAAAGTGAGATAAGTGTACACAAATTGTACAAAAAAAACCTCTATTATTTTTGCAGTGGATTGTTAGCTGATTAGTAGCAGAGAAACCTGCAGCTGATCAGTTTTCTACTCACTGATGTTACATTGCAACAGGCAGAAAGAAAAAAAAAAAAGGCAACAGAGCAAGACAAATAATATGAACATTTGGTTTGGGCAAGACATTTTTCTACTTTCTCAGAACATTTTACTGTGTTCAAAATTAAACAGGGATTGAAAGAAAAACAAACACACACACAAACAAACAAACAAAAAACAAACAAACAAACAAACAAACACACAAAAAACTGCATCACTTTCCAATAAACTAAGCACTTAAGACCACATTTTGCCCAATAGCAACATTTGACTATTATGACATTATATTATGAGAAGTGCAGTTGGCAAATAGAAATAACAAATGGAAAATTCAAAGACCATAAGAAAAGACCAAAGAAAAGCATGAACGCATTTAAAATTCATTCCTTTATATAGTTTTTGAGTGTTCATTAAGGGTAACAACCACATTTTACTGAAGGTCATAGAATCTTTTTTCCGTCCAAACTTCAGGGCCAAAACCAGAGCAGAAAGCTCTTGAAACTCCACTGAAGATAGCAGAAGTCTGGAATGCTCAGCATTTTTCAATTCTGGTTTACAAAAAACAAACTTACTTTCTTACCTTGTGAATAGTAAATGTTGCCTTTTCTCTACTTTATTTTTCATGTTTTTAACCCTCAGAAAAGCGTGCAGCTGTTTGGTTTAGAAATGGCAGTTGGTTACTGGTTACTTTCACTGGAATTTGAGGTAGGTACCTTTGATTTACACTTACATTCCCTTCAAATAAACAGACAAAACAACACAAAACAAAAGAACCACCATGAAACACTCACAAAACCAAAACACCTACAATGTGAAGATTTTGTTCCATTCTGGATTGAGGTTCTTGTAGATGGTATGTGTCAGCAGTCTGTCATTATTCAGTTCAACTACACAAAATGGGTCACTTTTACCTATGAAGAGAGAATTTGGAACAAATTTCATGAACTGAGAAAATACACCATGAGCAACTTCTAAATCAAATTTTTTTCTAAATTTTAAGTCAATAAAGAATCAATTCAGCTATGTCCTGTAGTCTGCATTTTATTCAAGATCATGATAACAGACTGATCATCCTTGTAATCTATTAAGATTCTTCAGTAAAATAACATTTGTGTGTGTGTATGTGAAGGCAAAAGGAGAGGAGAAAAAAAAATGAAAACAAAAATTGCCATATAGTTTTTTTTCTCATCAAAACCAGCATGTTCCTAAAAGGTGCCAAGCACCCTTCTGAGACGGCTAAGAGAACTTTACTTTAATTGTTCCAAACCTATGTTGACTGTAATGATAACATTATTAGAGCATTTTCACATGTTGGAAAAGTATTACTCCATATTATTTGTAATAACATAGCACCCATGATACTTATCCAAAGATTACTATGCTCTACATGTTTCATGCTGCACAAATCCTTTCCCCCAAATCAAAAAGACTTAAAGACAGTTTCAGATAAAAGCCTAACAAAAGAGAGAAAATGGACAAGTACAATTAAACAATAAGAAAATATCAGCTGGAATGATGGGCTGCAGTCTCAGCACAGCAGAAGTTCAAATGTGGTTAAGCTTTTTGTATACATTAATGCACAATGAAGTAGCTCTGCACATATTTACAAGAAGGTCCCTCAGCGTGAAAGCCACCACAGATAAAAGTATGAAGATGATGCTTTGAAAGTGTAATATGTAGATAATGGAAATGGTAGGATTGACTGATATAGGCATTTTTTTGATTTTTTTCTTCTTTTAATCTAAAGAGAAGGAATGCATAAAAAAAGCATGTGTGTGTGCCCCTAACTGTATGGCAGCTTACGAGTAAAGGTGAGCTGTGATCAGCTACCAACCAAAGAGACAGGAAAAAAAATCACCCAGGCTAAAAGTTTAGTGGGATGACGTAGAAGTTACACTAAGCTTTTTCATAGATATCCACAAAGCCAGGATTTGTATTTGGAAACAAGAAATAAATTAGACATCTGAGTCTCATGTTTAGCATTTGTTTAGCCATGTAAAAAGGGACCTTCCCAAAGAGGGAAGAAGAAAGAAAGAAAGAGGAAAAAGAAAAAAAAAAAAAAAAAAGAAAAGGGGAAAAAAAAAAAAAAAGAGGGAATGATAATATTTAAATTATGATAGTGGTAGCCAGACAGAGAGATCCCTCCTGCTTATTTTGTTTTTATCCAGTAACTGAAAAGAACAATCCAATGCTCATCATTTTGCTGTCCTATCAATTAGCAAAATGAAACTCATAGACAACCATGTATGCTAAAAGCAAATTTAAATATTGTACAATGTCAATTTTCTTTTGTTCTAGCCTAGCTGACTTCTGTGCCTGCTTACCTTTGCCTTTGGCACAGCACACAAGGGCACGCATTATTTTCATTTAAGGCTACAAATACGTTAGTACAAAGGTGGAAAACAAATTGCTACTTCCAGAACCCTAGGAAACTTTGTCAGAAATTAATAACTGAACTGCACACTAGAGAGTAGAGCATTCATGTCTCTGGACTTTCTTCGGATAGCAAAGTTTTTAAAAGTTATGGAGTGTTGGTTTTGGCCATCCACAATCAAATTTAGCACACTATGCAATTGCATTTCACAGCATCTTCAATAATTCCGTCATGCTATGTCATGCATTATAAGGAGACATAAATTGAGTAGTTCAATGGGTCTACATTAATGATATTAGGGAGGCATGTAATTTGTTTCATACCTTATACAAATGACAATGAAATCAATATTTAGACAAAGCTGTCCAGGGGGCAGATCTTCCAAACTGCAATATTGATTCAGACTACATCAGAGGTTAATGTGCATATTATTAACTTTAATGATAAAGAATAATTGTTTTTAATGCATTGTAAATAACAGTTAGAATAGACGTTTACCTTCTCTAGAAAACTCTGTATCTCTGTGTCACTCTCTATCACTGAATCTTTCCCATTAAATGTGAAAAAGGACTAACTCATTAGTCATTAGAGATGAATATATCATGCATCCTGATGTTTTCCTGCTTCATAACAAGCCTAAATAGTTGTAGGTAACTTCAAAAAGTTATTTTCATTTACCTTCTCTAGATTTCAGCATTTGTAAAAAAAAAAAAAAAAAAATCATAAACCACAAGATAGCTAGAGTAACAAGGCAGAACGGACACAAAAGGTGAGCTAGGTGTTATTTTATCTCCTTTTTTTTACAGCATCATCAATCATATTTGCATATGACAGGGAAATGTGATGTGTGCTTCTTAATTGTATACAGATATAGTAAAAATGTACTAGACAGTCTAGAGGTCCTGTCTGTAAAAAAAAGGGGGAAGCATTTAATAGATTAATTTATTTCCTGCATCTATTGACACACACTTTTTCAATGACTCTCTTTATACATTTATATGAATATAAATCCATTTAAGAACACTATATACTATGCATCATTCATCACAGAGGTGCTCAATCAAACCAAAGTCAAATGGTTCTCAGAAATAAAAGAATCCCTCTCATGCTCAGCTTTTCCAATCTCTCCCCTACCCCCTGAAATAAGTTGAAGAGTTTGAGACATCGACAAAAGGAAATATTACGAAATGGTACAAAGGAAGGCCCAAATACATTGGTTACCACATAGAAGTTTCCTTGCAATGAATATCCTTACAAAGGCACACTGCTTTTACCATATGAGGAGGCTATGAAGTTCCCATCTGCAAGGCCCTTCACCATTGCCTATGGGCACTCCTTCCGTATGTTAAAACACTCATAACTAAGCGGGATATCTGAAAGAACACTCTTAGCTGACATGCTAAACATATGGTACGTGCAAATGTTATTTGGATACCAACCCAAATAAGTGAACATGATCCAGAAAGACAAAGCCAGAGAAATGTACAAGTACTTGGTGAAACTCACATCCATCTGTCATCTTTCAAGTTTTCATTATTAGAAAGAACAACTACAATCTTACCTCTCACTGACAGCCATGGCAAGTGTTCCTGCATTGCAAGTGTTTAAAGTAATGGGAACATTCCTAATGAAAGTCTTAAAAGAACATTAAAATATAAAAGACTGCATCTTATGTCTCCTTAGTCTCTAGGACTAAGGAAATCCAAGAATTTACAACATATATTCATCACTGTACTTTTTGAAACCATTACCTTAAGTACAACACATGCTCTAACCAAGCCAACCTCAGACAAATTCTGTCTAGCTAATGCAAGTGGCAATTTAAGGAAAAAAAATAATAATAATAAAATAAATAAATGCTTTTTTTTCATTTTAGTATTAAAGAGTCATGTGTGTTCAGAAATTTGATATCCATCTAGCAGTCCTAAAAGTACACTTTAAAACTTTCAGTTAGACTTGTGCTGCCTAAGCTCAATTACATCAGTCTAAATTATATCATCATCCCATGTATGCTTTTCACTACAAACTGAATCACGACTGTCATAACCTGTCATATGTTAAGAAATTTTACCCAAACCTGTGTGTTTACTGAGCCTGCTCTGTGCCTTTTGAAGGCCTCCAGCTTCTGATTTGAGTACTTTAGAGGTACTTAAGTTTATCGATCAGGATGACATCCACAAACTGCATCCAAATATAGCCCTAAACGTGTGTGCTCCGTGCTGTGCAAGACCATCACCTCTACTTAAGGCATTCACACGTTAAAAGCATGCTCCCAGCTCTACTGAAACCAGCACTTATGATTTTGAGTAATCCCATGACTTCAGTGGGACTAATCACTATTATGCTTGGCACTGTTTGAAGGAATTCGTAAGACAAGTAGGTAATAAAACCAATGAAGTACACCTTCTCAGTAACTGAAATCAAACCTGCAGTAAACCTCAATAAGAAGTCAAACAAATCTCATTAATCCACTTTCTTGCTGTAATGTTTCATGCTTTTTGGACTCTACTTGTAAAGTCCTAAGGGCTCCTAAAATGATGGAAATAAAGTGCTAATTTAAATAATACTCATGGTAGTCTGGAAGAGAAATCAGTTTCTCTTTTGATGGATCTTTCTCACCCTTTTCCCCTCTTTAGTCATTACAGACCCATACTATCTGAGAATTACACCTTGGAGATATTCTACTTCACAATGCAAGCTCTTGCTTAAAAAAAATAAAGAACTCCTTATCTTCTGCAGTCTCCCGCTTTATTCATTAAAACACAGATTGCATCTACTTTGACAGATATCCTTGTTTGTGTTATGCTATATTGCATGTAATGTTTAGACAGTCAGCAAGACTGGAATGCAATCTGAGATTGCTTCGCTTAGATCTACGCAAAGTATTTTACTTCAATCAGCATTGCATTCCTCATGTGGCACACTATAAATGCATTATTTAAAACATATGTCTTTTACCTCTCACCTGGTCTCTCAGAACTACCAGATGCCTCTAGATGAACTGAAAACTCATCACCATCAAAAGCCCAGTTCTACAGCAATGCTTAAGCTGCAAGAGACGTCAATCTGGGACTAAAGAGATCTTAGTTGTTACTTGCTTCAGTACTCTTAGTCCTACATGGTCTAGAAAGTCTTTGTAAGTTTGGAGCTCAGATTCATTACGTGGAGTTCAGAATGCTGGTGACTGGAACAAGACTTCTGCTCCTGCAAATACATACAGTGCTCTTTTTCACCAAAAAAAAGAGACTTAAATAGTGACAATTTGACAATTTTGAATTGGTTCTCAAAATATTTAGAAAATTGAAACAACAAAACCTTAACCTCTAAATTATTTTATCTTTTTTTTTTTTTTTTTAATTTATTTTTTTTCTCAAGTGGCTAGCACCGCATTACCTAACAGATCTGTTGTGTTCTGCATCTAGGAAAGTTGGGGAAATGTCCATTTCACCCACTCACAGACCACTGGATATCCACATTCCTAGATCAGCTCACTTGTTTCGCTGGAACTCATCAGCAAGCATGAAAGATGCCAGGTAACTTGTGGACACTTAAGCACTGATGTCCTAGGTCTGACAGAAATCTATGTGGTGCACCCATCTCAGAGCCATGTGCCACTGCAGATCATCTTCCATGCTTGAGGTCAGCCACAGTCTGTCCAGGATGTCACGTGTAGGGGCAACAAATTCTGCTAAGACAACAGCATGGACTTCACCCCAAATTCAGCTCCCGAAGTACTACTTCCTTAACAACAGATAGAATGATGCAACCAATTCAGATGCTAGTATCTTTTCTATATATATAACTATGAACTTTACCTGAATGTTAGAGCTGTCAAATTGCAATACAATATAATCTGTATTTGTGGGCAAGTTAAACAGATATGCCCTTCAATAGTCTCCGAGGAGCAAAGTTGTCCAATGTTTTTTTGTTTGTTTGTTTGTTTTTATTCTTTGTAGACTGTCTTCCCAGCAAAAATCTTCCCAGTAATTCTTCCAAACAGGGACTTCAGTTCAACATCATTGTACTACTGTGCTCACTTTCTGGCTCCACTTATACACAAATACTTTTCCCTGATAAAAAGCTATCAGACCTTAAATTTACATTTCTTTCCTTCCATGTTTTGTACAACTTCAACTCTGATGTTCTTTCATTATAGAACTGTATTAAATGTAAGCATTTGTCTCCAGAAAACTGCATGCCAGCTCTATGTTATTTTTTATAGGTAATATTGTAAAAAGGGAGACTTAAGTAATCAAACATATGGCAACATCCATATTTTATGCAGTAAGATAATTACCTCCTTTAGACAGGAAAAAAACCACCTGTGCATAGTTACTAACATCATGCTTTTCTGTTTTCAGTCTTTGAGAAATCAGCTTGTAGGAAAGAAAATAAAAAAACAGACCATCAGCCATCACACAATGACTTTTTCTTTCCTGCCATTGAGTCTTACAAGCAGCTATCACTGATTCAATTGGTTTCCAGAGTAGGCTCAAGCCATGAAGTATATGGCAGACCTACCTGTCCCCTGGAAAACTTATTGCACTTCATAAAGATTAACTCCCAAGGGACTTCAGATAGCATGGGGTTAAATCCCTGTGAATCCTGTGGAGACGTTTCTACTGTGGCTATAAAAAGCGTGCATTGATTCAGTATACATCCAGAAAAAAATTCCTAATTTTATTTTTTGTGAAAAGGGAGGGGAGGGGAGGGGAGGAATGGAGCGGAAAGGAAAGGAGCAGAAAGGAAAGGAAAGGAACGAAGCGGAAAGGAATGGAGTGGAGAGGAAAGGAACGGAGCGGAGAGGAAAGGAACAGAGCGGAGAGGAAAGGAACAGAGCGGAGAGGAAAGGAACGGAAAGGAAAGGAAAGGAATGGAGAGGAACGGAGAGGAAAGGAACAGAGAGGAAAGGAGAGGAACGGAGAGGAAAGGAATGGAGCGGAAAGGAGAGGAAAGGAACGGAGCGGAGAGGAAAAACATATGGGAGGTTAAATGTAGATTGGACACTTACTCTAACTTACTTGTTAGAGTAACTTACTCTAACACTTACTTGTTACTAGTCAGTCCATAAAATTATATAAACTGATAGAAATCCAACTTCAGTGTTTGCTAGATTGTAAGTAGACCACATTCCAGACTAAACATTATATGATTTTTTGTATTTTCAAACTACAGTATCAAAACTGAACTAGAATCAGAAAGACTACTAGAGACATTTTGGGTAGTTTCAAGATTCAATAGTAGATTTCAATTCAATTTCTGCTTCTAAAAGTCAAGTTCATAAGACACAATTTCATAAAATTCATCCAAGTTTAACTTGGTTATAAAAGCTGAAATATTGTTTGAATATTTCATAGGTTATTATGGTTCTCCCCTAATGCTGGCCATGCCTGTCCATTACAGACCTAAGTCCCCACAGCCAAAAAATGCCTTTATTTTTTGGGAAGACAAGACAGCCATTTCATGACTCTGGGGGGCAGTGCCACTCATGCAGACGCTAATGTCACTAATGTTGTTCCAAGCTCCCTGCCAGCCAGCTGCCTGCAACAGAGCAGTCAGTCTGACCTTTGGCCAGGAGAAGGAATGGCTCAATAGCATGAGAAGCTGCCTTATCTAATGGATTAAGCACAGGACCCAAGCCAAATGCCAACTTTGACAAGGACTTGCTCTGTGGGCCTTAGCTGAGTCCGTTAACCTTTCTTAGCTTTCCATCTTTAAAATGGAAATGATAAGTCCTCTTCAGCAGTGTTGCAATGGGCTGATTCCATGAATGTTCAAGGCATTCAGTGCAGTGGCAAAACCTTGCTCAACTCATTTCCACAGAATATTTACAGAAAAACGTGGTAATAATCACAAATAATTTCATTGGATTTTTAATTCTAAATGTTATGGTTAATCGAAAATGCCTTTTAAAATCTGAGTTTGCCATTAGTAACCTAAAACTGCTACTTTAATCAGGAAAGAAAAAGGAGTTTTGCAGTACATGATATTGGACTGATGTCTTCAGGCAAAACATATGGAGAAGATTAGGCGAGATTTTATCTACCAGGCAGTAATGTCCATAGATTTCATTACTTTGTGAAGATAATTCAAGTGTATATTGAAGTCTGGTTGCACTAATTGACAGAGCAAATTGACAGAGCAAAAAACATAATTCCGAAGGGCCTTTGAATTTATTCCTTCAATTTTACACGTACAGACTTCCACGCCTTTTTGAATTTAACATTTGTATACATCATTCTGACATTTCTGACATTTGCTAGCATTTAAGAAACAATTTCAAAGAATATTTTTGCACAAAAGGTATTAAGACATCTTAGTAGAACAGATTTTAGAAAACTCATTTACATTCTGCACATCTAGCCACCTTGGTTTCTTCATTCTACTTTCAAATATTTTAATCAAAATTTCAACATGGAATTTTCTTAAAAGAAAGGCTGAATGTCATACATAAAACTTAAAGAAAAAAAAAAAGAAAGAAAAAAAAAAACCTCTCTCATTTTCTATGCTTAGTTGCTGGTCTTCAAAGGAGGAAAAACCAAAACCTGAAATGCTTTTGGCTCTAAACCTAAATATCACCAAGCTCTTTGATATAATCCATCTCAAATACCAGGTTCTGAAACCTCAGTAGTCCCCCCAAAATGCAGAAAATTGATTAATAATGAGGTCAGAAATACAAATAAATTAACTTCTAATGAAGACTGGAGACACAGTAATCAAAGTGTTAAAAATTCATTTCATGCACATCTCATTTGCCTCTTAGCTGATATTTATCACATAATTCTGTGAGAAAGTAGAGGCCTAAGATGCTCCAGATAAATGTCTCAATTAATTGTACAGAGGTAGCCCTCTTTGAGCTGAACCAGAGCTGTGAGCTCTTTATTAAAAGCACTATTCTGTAGCCTGTAACCTTGTTCCTTGACTCCTCTCTAGTTTCCAATTTAAACAAGTCCCCATGCGGCCCGCTCTAAAGGGCTTTGTCTCCCTGTCATTGTTAAGAGAGCCGAGGCATCCTGGAAGTGTGAAATCAGACCTCATGAGCTGAACGGTTCCCCAGGGAACGCCGGACCGCGCAGAAGGTCAAAGTCATGGGCTGGACCATCTGAAAGCGTCTGATCGCCGGTCTGTGACACAGCAAGTGGGGTGGGGGTGGGCGAGAAGCAGGCGAGGGGGCTAGAATGGAGCACGTCTTAATTAAAGCCCAAAGACAGCAAAACAAACTGTTTTCTAGGCAGACTGTCACAAGGAGCTCAGATTTTGCTCTGCTAATGAATCTGAGTTGCTAACTATTATTCTTGAAAATAATGGGACTTGCGCTGACGCTGATAAAACCTGTAGCACATCTTTTCCCACCATGCTTCCTTCTCGTCAGTAACAAGGCAGAGTTTTACATTTTATTTCAGGTTATCAGGAAAAGGATGGAAGGATATGTCCCCAAAAAGGAGAGGCGAACACCGTGAAAATAGCAGGCTTCCCCTCAACCCTACTTATATACAACTTGGCAGCAGAAATTTACTTATTGCTTTAACTGACACTATTTCACTTTGGAAAGGTCTATTGCTGTCCAAGCATCCCATGGCTTGGGTAAACAGAATGTGTATTAATTTCAGAGATCAACTGACATGATGAATCCATCATACCTTATGTTTTACTGCATTATCAGAATATTTCCTCATTTAAAAGACTTCATCATAACCATACAAGCAACTACTCCAGTGCTCTGCAAGCAACCAAACCCTTGAGAAAGGCTGTGTGCCTTCCAGAGAAAACAAAAGAGAGCAAAAAAGTGGGGGAGAGGGAAAAATACAAGTTCTTTTAGCTGAATAGAAGAAAATGTAAACTGTGCTGTCAATAATACAATTTCATTTGTTATAGATGTTTGCTTGTTTGGCAAACATCAGGCAATATTAAAATATAAAATGCAACATTAAAATATAAATATTTTACTTGAAAGAATAGCTGCTGTGACCAAAATTTCCAGCAGAACATGATTTTGTACTGGTGACAACCCCAGAGTTTTGTTTTACCAACAGAAAGACTCTGTGACTGATGTCAAGAGACACCTTAACCAGGGAAGATGTCCTGATAAACCAGCCAGCACACTTCAAGGCCCTGGTTCTGCCAGGTGCCATGTGTTTCAGCACTCCCTGAAGTCAGTGAAATGTTTCAAGCACCCATCAGGAACCTCTCATCTCCTCTGTGGCTCTCACTTTCCCAGGCAAGTCATTTCCATGAAAGTGGGCAGAGTGAAGAGGAGTCTGACTCCGTGTTTTTCTCAGATATTCTTCGAGTTATGGCACATTCAAACAGCACCCCCTTTTCAGATAGATAGTGACCATTTTCTCACCTGCCTGCAGCTTCACTGAAATTTCGGTCTGCCTTGGCATCTTGTTCAGTGCATGTGTGTGTATCTGGGAGTTGCAAAATGAGGCCTTACCCTTAATTTCTTTTTCTTTCTATTTTTTTTTCTCCTCTCTCTCTTTTAAAAATCAGTATTAACCTTAATGATTTGAAATGCAGCGTCCAACACTCGTCTATTAACACAGAAGAAAAAGCTACCCTCAACTATCAACAGTTTATTAGGGGCTTAACTGAAGTGACCTACTGTAGTAGTATTCAGCTGAACAAGACTATGGGCTTTCTCTCTGGAAAGGAGGAGAATTGAGGGTTTCATTAAAAAGTAATTTGTGCTTTTTACTCGTTCATTCAACGGGAGTCTCAATTGCTCTTTATTCACACAGAGTTAATACAGTATTACAATGCTTCTCAATGAATGTATGGTAACAAAAGAAAAATTTCACATTTTGAAAGGAAAAAAAATCTTTGTAACTGTGTAGTAAGACTGATGACTACTTAGAAGATTACAGAAATCTTTTTTCCATCTATGCTTATGTTTAATGATGGAATATTATGGATTTTAAAAATCCATTCAGTCCAAACTAATAAATTTTGATTTATTACTGCATATGAAAAGATTCCTGAAAGTGAAATGGGAAATGTTCAATAGACAGGAAACAAAGCAAATCAGACAGGTACAATACAGGTGTTTCAGCTACTTTTCAGACTCAGGGAAGGGGAAAAGATTAACTGTGAAAAAAAAAGATATATTAGGAAGAGCAAACTACTTCTGGGTTTTTATTCACATAAGCAATCCCTAATTGTGCAAGTTATACTACTGATGACAGTGTTCTCTAAACTAACTAGTAAGTATTCTTAGCTAAACATAGGTGAAGGATCTTTTTTTTTTTTTTTTGTAATTTTTACAGACATGATTTACTAACAATCAACAAATGACTACTTGCAAATATTATTACTTAAAGTTTAATCTGAAATGAATTATCTGTACATGCCCACATAAATTAAATTAATAAGAACCCACTGTCCTCTTTTCAAAATACCATATACTACTATCCAAAATATGCATGGATTTCTGTTACATCTACACAGCCTTTTTAAAAAGCATATATATGTACCGCTAGTGAGCAAAATACTAAGGACATGAGCAAGTTATTGAGTGTTCTTCCCAGTCTTCCTGACTGTCATTCTAAATGCAATATCTGAAAATTTTTGGTAGCTCTATACATCTTTAATTAAATCAAATGTATTTCCAAAAAATCTGTTCAACCAGCACAAATGACATGTTGATCTGGAAAAGTCGAAGACTGAACGAGGTCAGGGACTGAATTATCCCATTTGCCCCTGAATAACTTAATCTCTCTCTCTGTTCAGACCACATTGGATTATAAGGTCAAAGCAGAGTGAGGAATCTTTAGAAGCATTTCTCCAAGCTCCCCCAAAATAGAATCTGTTATTTTGTGCACCACAAACTGGAAGATCAGTTTCAGCAATTAAATGTTTACTCTGTTACCCTGTCTAAGAAAAAAAACCAAAACTGGTATTCATGCTAATTTGAACAAAACCATTAAAAAGAAAGTATCATCCTATACATCTGTATCTGCTCTTGTAGTAAAATATTTATGTCCAAATTGCACTCCAACCAGCTATATTAGCATAGTTTGCCTTTAAAAATAAAATAAAATTATAAAGATGGCTATTTTATGACATAGAACAAGCTCGCTTTGCTCCATTTAGCCTTTGCAGTATGAAGGTGATTTTACTTTCAGGACATAACTTGGATATTTCTGAAGAAATTTATTTGGTATGGCTGGGGTACTTTTCCTGTGTTTTGAAAAGAAACAGGTTTAATTATCCAATTATCCTATATAACTTAAAATAGAAAATCGTATATAAAAATTCTTATTTCCCTTTTTAAACAGACAAGCACTACTTAAAGGAAACTTTACATGTGTTTGAAATATCTGAAACCAAAAGCAGCCTTGCTATGAATCTGGCAGGTGCCAAACAATTATTTTGGTAAAAATTTTAAAGTTGTATCTATGTCTATCATCTTTCATTTCCCTTGTCTGTTGAACTCTGCTTTAATAGATACAAACATATAAAATAATACAAATTAGAAAAAAGAAATCTTGTGTAAGTATCTCATACAGTACTTTTTGCAAGACCTCTGATGGGGTCAAAATATATATTTCACCCTTGTCAGAAATAACCTACATAGGACTCCACTAGCATTAGAATGACTTGCTGCCTTGCTTACAAAAGTTTTGTTTGTGTGTCTGAGGATTTTTTAATGAGGAGAAGGTGAGACTAAGCAAGCAGGCAATAATATTTTGATAAACTTAACCATCTTTTCATCACTTTTAAAAAGGCCTAGTATTACTATTTACTGTCACAGAAACTAAATGAGTCCTTGCCTGTAACATCAGCTGCCATCAATGCTTCTGCTCGGATGACCTTCACCTGAAGAAATCCCACGTCCTTCATGTTATGGAACATCCTCATTGGACTCTAAAAAACAATAATAAGAAATACAATTCTAGATTGCAAAAATGACAAAATGAAAGCAATGTTGATAGCCTTTTCCCTCTCCCAAATATGTTAGTGTAATTCTAACATATTCACCTTTTTAATTATTATTTTCTGCAAAACATGCAGTTGTTGGTGTTTCTTTCAGTATTTTGCAACTTTAACTTATCAATCAAAAACACAAAGGAAAAATTATAATATAAATGATTAAATATGCTAATTCTACTGACTTAATCCCCCTAATAGCACATAAACAACTCTCCATCACAATTGTAAATTACATCAATGTATTAAGAGAATTAATACAAACATTTCTTCTCCCTTAATACTTTTTTGAAATCTGTGCTCACGTTTTCTCTTTGAAGGCTCTAAGAATATTTTGAATAGTGACTTAGGACCAGTATCAATTTCATTGTTCTTGATCATTATATGTAAGCCTGTATGCAGCATACATGCAGCAAATAATATAAGCAAAAACAATCAAAAGAGGATTATAGCAATTTAACACGTGTCATAATAAATACAGGCAATAAAAGATTGAAAAAAAAAAAAAAGAATGAGAAGGTGATTTCAATTACACAGCAAAAAAGATTTTACTTTTTTCTTTCTTTTTTTTTTTTTTTTTAACCATCAGTTTATGCAGTATCTACATATATTAAAAAAGGAAGAAAAATTAAAGAGTAGAGTAACAATTGCATTTACTCAGCCTACATAGTTATATAAAGCTGCATGGAAGCTGCATTCTGTTTTTTCAGATGACCAAATGTAACAAACTGGGGTAATGCAGCAGCTAGGCATGGTATGCCAACATTTTTAAGCTCTAACTTTGAACGTAATTTAAAAGTTGCAGAACTTCAAATGCTGGTACATCGAATTCAATTTTGATTTTGCAATCAATTAATGGCAAATACGACATTAACATTTAGTTTCTTCATAACCTATGGGAAGAACTCCAGAAGAGGAAACTAAAATCAGATTTTTAAATCCATTTTAAATCATAATCATATGTGGCCTAATTTTGGGTTACTTTTGCAAGTCCTTTTCATAAATGCTAGCAGGTACATTTGCTTCTAAACATTTTAACATCTGAAAAACAAACAAACAAACAAACAAAAAAACACAAATAGTTCCCATGGCCATTTCTAATATTTTAATTAGGTATGTGAAGGTATGGTAACAGGTGAAACCTTTTTCACTGCTTATTATAATGTCTAGATTTCTAGGATATGCAACCACCAGGTAAACAGCAGGTCAACAATTCTGAAATTTATTATGAAGTCAAAACTGATTATTAAGGACAACCACAATAACGTCACTTATCTGAAAATCACAGGTGCTGCTTAAATGCAATATTAAATGTCGCAAAAATTTGACGTGTAGATAAAATCCATTAAAACATTAGACATATAATATACATCTCCCTCTTTCTGTCAGTAAGGCATTCTAACAGTCCAATCACACTCCGATATTAATTTCAGAAGCCCCAACTATTTATTGTGTACAGTGAAGGTTTGACCTTATTATCCTGAACTGAGGAATCCAGTTAAGCGCAGTACCACATGCGCAACATACTTACAAATATGCATGTATGTCATCATAGGAAAATGGTTGATAATTTTTATTTGTTTTAATAGGTTTATAATGAGAAATAGGGTTTAAAAGTACTGACGGTGAACTTTAACCAGCACATACTCAACCCTCTGCTTGTGTGCTTACATGCAAGCTGAAAGTGGCAGAGGTGGTGGTACAGATAGCAGTGTTATAATTTAAATCCATGCTGGCACCATCTCTCATTTATTTCAATAATGATCAAGGTTTGGAAGCTCCTTATCAGAGCTCATACTGCAACAGAGATAATTCTACTCTAATACCATGATGAAAGTGAAAGGACTTACAAACAGGTTTTCAGGTTTTACGTGTTTCACGATGAATGAAACAAACACATAGCTTCAAAAAGAAAACAAAGCAAAAACAAAACAAAATAAAACACCAAACAAACAGACCTGGACAAAAAACTGCTCCCTTTCCTGCAATGCTATAGATCATTCCCTCTCCAAATTTCACCCAGCAAATTGCATGTTCTGCAAAAAGGCACTGGAACTGTGTTGCATTTTGCTACCTTTGTTAACATCCCACAGAATAATTATTTTTGAACTTTAGTTCCAGCAAGTCAGCTAGTTTAGATTCACTTACTGCATTCCGTGACAGTGGAGACTAGTGAAAATGTATACGGCGCTTCTGCAGAGACTCTGGGAGAAGCAAATGACTTTAATACGTTACTTTAAATACATAACTTTAAGTAATGATTTATCAGATTATATTCTGTCTTCTTATTTATGATTATTGTTGAAGGCCTCAAAAACCTATGGTTTCTGAAGACTGAAATTTCCATAGCAGAGGAATCTGTGATTTGCAGTGAATCTTTTCAGCCCTCAATAGATGGGAAAAGATTGAAATGCTCTGGAGATGAGTCCTCTTTATTTTTTTAATGAAAGGCTGTATAATATATTTTCTGTATGGCTGCAGCAGCTGTCAGGGAGAGCATCTCAGTTCAGCTCTATTATGGGAGAAGCAATACCCCATCCTATGGCATCGAGATACACTGAGGGGCCAGTACTGATTGACAGGTTGTCACCATGACGTCTTATTCCATCTCTGTTATGGAGAAAATTAATGTCACACCACCAGCCTTATGACTTGCTGTCATCTTAGAACTGCTCACCTTTTATCAACGCTCTAAATAACATTTCAAGCCCATCGTCTCACGGTGGACAATCTGGTCAAGGGACATTAAATCGGATGACTGTGAAATGTCATAATAAAAATGGAATGCTAACAACTTCTTCTCTAAACTAGCTCCTCTGGTTTTTAAACTGTGACAAGGGGGACCGTAGGTTCAGCACACCCGTTCTGAAAAGGTCATACAATCTCTCTTGGTCTGTACCCATTAATGCGCCCCCCTCCTCACCCCAAAAGGAATTAATCTTTTCAGACAATTGTGGTAAAATAATGGTTCAAACAGTAATGCCTGTTTAATTTGTAAGGCTCTGATGTTCAGCTACAAATGGTTAAATGACAGTAATAGAGTCATTTTCCAAGGCTATTTGATCTGATGGCAAGGTCAGCTCATTAACTGTTTTTGGCTGTGGAAAGGGTGCAAAATACATTTCTCAAATGGAAGCTGGATTTTTTTCAGAACACAAAAAATAAGCTCCAAAATACAGCCCACGAATGGGAAGAGGGCATCTTGGTAACTGCAGAGTCTTTCTGTCTATCAGCTTTGAAGTAGAGATATGAATACCAAAGATAAATCAAACATCAGTGAAAATAAACTATTTGAATTTTCTTAATCCTTGCCATCTCCTTTTGCTGCTGTCCACAGGTCATTTAAATTAAAAAATGTAGGACTTTTCAAAAGGCCTATTGATTCCATAATTTTTAAAAACACATAATGAGAAATTGGCCCTTCTGCAGTAAGAATATCTTCCATAGACACAAATACTTTCAAATGCATACATTAATGTAAATACAAGCAAAGACACAAATCCATGAATATTTAAGCAATGTAAATAAATAGATCAGTCTTATTCCACATAATTATGCTTTACACTGGGGACTAAATCTCAAAAAATGAGAATTTAGGAAAACTGATTAATAATACACAGTCACAACATGTTGCTATACTGCTTCTAAATTATCAAAACCATCAGTATCACTCAACTCCCATCATATCATCACACACAATAATCCACAGAAATGTGGTATTGTTGCACATGGTAGCTAGAAGTATATCACGTCAAAAACGTATCCACCAGAAATTTATTATATGCATAAAGATCCATTCTGACAACCACAGGCTGTCTTGGTGGCTTCCTAAATGTGAAACAATTCTCTTAATTGTAATTATTTTTCAAAGATTTTGCACAATACCTCAGCCCTCAGTTGGTTTAGGAATATTATGTTTAGCCTCACCAAGTCACCTCTATTAAACTGTGTTTATGATAACACTATTGGTGTATGAGTTGTACAAGCATTAGCAGACAGCTGATTCAGGGGAGATAGCCAGAATAAATTTGCTGAAGCACACATCCTGCTAATCTGTTTGAAGAATATTGTACAGCATTAGTACCAGCACTTCATGTTATCTGCACAGACTGATAAGGTACATCTTTATTAAATTCTGTTATTGAAAGGATGTCAGTCATGGAATAGGAATATTTTAAAATCTAAAAAAAAATTAAGCGGCTCTTTGTTAGTCAGAGCTTGGTTTAATGGCTGAGTGTCTAGAGAAGCCTTTCTAAACACCTGGCAGCATTGTACAATAAAAGCTTTGTAATTTTAAGTGGAAATAGCTCTTTTTTTTTTTTTTTCTCCTTTCTCTGTGTGTAGTGAGACAGTTACTTTTAGTGATTTAGGCATTAACAAATGCTGGAGTAAGAGCTCCCCTCTCTGTTGCTTTGAAAAAATTGCACAGATGCTGTGTAATGTGAGGATGCTGGGAAATGAAAATAATTTGCTTCAGAATATTTTAAAATGGAAATTATGATTGAAACAATTATTTGATGATATAAAATGCTACTTCAGCCTCTAATGTACAGTTAAAAATTTCTTCCTCTTTAGACAAAGCTTAAAAACCCCAGACAACTGGCACTTCAAATCACTTGGCATAAACACCCACCAGAAACTGTGTAACCACTAACTTCTTAGTTATCTCGCACTTGGTAAAAACGATCTGCAAGGCAAACTTCTTTATGTCATGGGGTCAAATGAAATAGCTGAATTACTAAGGTAAAAAATACCTTACTGTACAAAGAGGATTTGCAGCCTTCCTGATGCTACTTGTTTTAGCTGCAATAATATTAATGACTAGTTTAAATGACTGCTGTAGGCTGAATGTGCTAAGGATGTAAGAAGTATATTTGGACTTTTCTCCCTAATACTTATTATTCATACAAACAACCATTTTGCAAACAGAGGGCAAAAGAGAACTCCATACATATCTCTTCAGTATTTCCTCCCGTTCCTTTGGGTCCTCCAGAGAGTTGACAGAGAGGTCAGAGATAGTGACTGCAGCAGAGGCTGTCAGAGTGACCAGCAACACCAGGTATCCCTCTCCTTCTTCCAGCGGCATCTCCAGCTTGTGAGTTTGCTCTTTACTTAGGGTTGACAGGTCAACCTGGCACCTAGAAAGAAACATTTTTCATCGGCCTGTGGTTTTCTTCATATTAAGCAACAGCATGTTGGCTTAACGGCATTCAGCTGGACAAACAGACAAACAAACACAAATCCATAGGAATTCCTTCCAGCTTCTGAAAGGATTTCTCTTCAGTTTCTGCCCATGTAGCTTGCTTGTTAGCAGTGTTTTCAAAGATGCAACTTGTTATGCATGTGAACAATAGAAATATTGATTTAAAAACAAACAAACAAACGAACACTGGAAGCAAGGTTGTCTAAAATGCATTAATTGAGTTCCAGTCAAAGAGAATTTTAAAAATTCAAATTTTACTTTTCAGTTTTGCCTGTTGTATATATCTTAAAATGTAAGTTTTGGTATGAATTTTTTCATTGTCATTCATCCAGTAACCGCAAAAATCCCCTCTAACAAAAAAGAAAATATAAAATCTGTGTGGACTTAATTGTGATGGAGTCAACATGACTGAACATAGAAAAGCACAACTTGAGCACCACCCAAGGCTCAGCTCTCTTGCAGTTAGCTGTGAATGGCTCAGGGTCAAAGCTTCATGCAAGCAGCCAGGATAAAATTTGATGCCGCAAGCCCCTGTATAATAAGATGTCTCATGTTGTAATGAGCAGGGACTGCTTATAACGGCACAAATAGTGGCTGAAGCCAATCCACCCTGCTTGATCCTTCCCTGAATAACCCTGTCTGCATGGGATACACCATACACTGAGCTAATGAAGAATGGCTTCATACATGCTAGCCAGCAACCTTTGCAAGTGTTGAAAAATCTTTAAAAATAAAAGATAGAACTATGAAGGAAAAGCTAACAAGGAGCTGACCAGAAAATTTTACTTAAAACCATAGTTTGCAGTCAGTAAATACATACTCTGTATGTACCTTAGAAGTATTAATAATTTCATGTGTATACTTCACAAGTTTCAAGTTTCCTAGATTGCAACCCTGAATGTGTATAAAAATTCAATGCCTGTGTCAAATCATAGATTCATTAAGGCTGGAAAAGACCTTCAAGATCATGTAATGCCATTTTTCAATGTAAAGGAATTTCTGTAAAAAGCACTTTTAGGAATACTTCCACTTACTAGTAGTGTTTTGCCAATACATTACTCTGAATAAAAACAAAAACAATATCAAAGTAAAGTGTATGAATACATTCCATACTTAGTTAAACAACCAAATAGTCTACTTTTAACAGTGATTATTTAATGTGACAAGCACATGTTCTATATGCCACTCTCACTAAGCTAAACATCTAGCAAACTCTTTTCATAAAATGTCAATTGATTTTGAAGAGAAAGATAATGTGGTGACCGCAGGGCCAATAAACTGAGAAAAAGGTGGCAGACATGAATAAATAGGCATTTAAGGACAGGAAATAGCCAATTATCAGAATAAATGCATCCTCATAAAATAGGCACTGTGCAATCACAGGCAGATTAGATTTGCTACAGGAAAATTTTCTTTTAATTTTTTAAAAAACATTTACTGTCTGCGTAGCTGTCAAAATTAAACTACTGCAAAGCTCATACAGTAACAAGGTTCAATTATTTTACAATGAGAAAATTTCTAACTGACATAGCTCTCTGAGTTTTATGTTTACTGTTTATTTTGAATGCTTTGGAAGATAAGGTGTTAGAAATGAAATTAAGGAAAGATGAAAGTTGTTGCTGTCAATGTAGGTTTACAGTCAATCCAAGTTTCACACGTGCACATAGGCAGTCAAATCTTTGTTTAAGCCACAGTGAGGAGTATAATGCTCTCCTTAAGATAAGAAATACTATGATCGAATGTTAAAACTAGGAATAGGTTAAGATGCCTCTAGTGTTAAATATTCTTAGATAGTTTATTTCAAAACAGATATTCCTCAAAAATATCTCTGCAAACAACCTCTGTAACTTTAACCAATAATCATTGGAAGAACCAGCTTAAACTCTCTTAAGAGCAAGTAAAAGAATCAGAAAGCCATTACAATATAAGTGATACAGAAATAATTCATCCCTCACTCAAAAATAGAAAACAAATGCTACCTGTACTCCGACAAAAAACTCAAACACCCACAAGCATCATAAAAATGTAGTGACTGTAAAATTATAGGGTTTCTATAAGCTCCAGTGCCTTGAGTTCACAAAGTTACAGCACTTTTTGTGCTCTAACTATTAAAAGTATGTGTTATTTTTTATTTAGGCTAAAATAAATTGAAAATTTGATTTTACCTGTATATTTTTCCTGTAAGTATAAAAATATTTGAAAAAGTACCACGTTTAAGAGAGACTTACAAAGAAATGTGTCTCTGTGTATTTTTGATAGATCTCCATGAAAAATCACCAGCTAGTTATTTCCTAATATCATACAGAGAGGTAGGAAGTGTCTTGGAAACTTCTTCTAGTGAAGGCCTTAATCATTTTACAAGAAAAATATTCTCCGAATGGCCCACAGATAATTTTATAAAAATCTGAGAGTACTCCATCAAGGAATGGCACCACCATGCTTTATGGAAATCCCAGTTAAGAGCAACAATGTCCTTATTAAGTCAGATGAAGCACATTGCTCATTCCCACATCCCCTGCTCTGGGTGACATTTTGCAGAAGATACAACTTGCATGCAGCTAACTCACAGAAAGTGTGGATGCACTAGGCATAAGGCAAGTGCACTGGCAGCACATGCACTGCAGTCCAAAGATGAAGGAAAAAGCAAATACAAACATTCCAATTTACACTGTTAGAAAAATTGTGATCTTTTCCATTAATAGTTGAGTTCTTCCTGGGGGGAAGAAAAGAAAAAAACAAAACAAAAAACTTTGTTACACCAAAAGTTTCCTTTGAAATTTGTTGTTTTTGTTAGATCTGTTTTTTGTTCTCATTAGATCTTTGCATGGGAGCAAAACAATGAAGGAAGCTTGTTTTCAGTAAGACATTGTCTAAGCAGTAATCTTATCCTAGAATAACTAACACCAGTAGGAAAACCTACAAAACTTTTTGACTCAATTTACCTGCAAAATCTAGAATTCACAAAGTACTTTTCAAGATTTAACAGTGTTGGAAAGTTCAGGTTGAACATTAAATTTTAAGACAATGATTTATAATCAATACAAGCATGGGAGATGCTAAGTACAAAGTTGTACATAACCAAGATCACATACCTGTATTCCAAGCTTTAAAGCTCACTTTTACATCAGTTAAGATGTTCTTTTAGACGTATTTGTCACCTACAAGTGTTTCCATGGAGAACAAAGATGCTTTGAGGATGAAGGTGAACTTGAATGCTACCAGAAGCTGCTGCAGAACAAGCAGGGCAGTGGCAGGAATTTTTGTCTTTCATTCTCCACTGAGGACCATGAAAAATTATAGACATTTGCAGAAGACCATAAGTTGCATATGGCTGGAGTCACATTGAAAACAGGAGATAATACAAATTTTTGGAGAATTCAGTTTTCATGGCATTATTATCACATGCTGCTGGTGACAGGAAAAGTTTACCTCTGGTGAAGAGGCCGGCATGAAGAACTATAGCAAAAATAGCCATTACCTCTGCAGACAGATTTTCAAGCATGGCTATAAATCACCTTTCAGGAAATTTTAGCTTTTAGGGTAATTAGAGTATTCTGCATTATACCACTGCCCCATGTTATGCGGTCCCTTCAGTGCACAACTATGACAATGCTAAAAGTGCCAGGAAGGGACAACTGAATACGCCCTTGGGTAGCTGACATAGATACATCTTCCCGAATTACCTCCCTTGTCAGCTCTGCACATGAACATTACCAGGTGCCACGTGGATCTGGATTTGCAGGCCTTGAGACATGAGAACGGAGGAAAACATCATGTAAGTGCCTCAAGCTCACACACTGGACTGTGATAGGTAACTAGCAGCTGAGACATGGTGCAACTCCCAGAAAGAGGATTTGAAGATTTAAGGGGAATGCACCACTTCCTCTGAGCATGTCTTCAGCGTGTGTTAATTACCCGAAATGTTAGAAATAGGAATTTCTGATTTATTTTTAATTTGAATGTATCTGGCCTTTGGTTCTTTTTATGCTTTTCTCTACTAGGTTAAAAAAAAAGCCACTGGTACCCCGTATTTTCTTCTAGTGAAGGTACTCATATACCATAATCATATCTCTTCTTGATCTTCCTTTTGATATGCTAAACACCACCAGCTCCCTATATATTTCCTTGGAACACATCTCCTACAGCCCTCAAATGACTTTTTGTAACTTTTCTGATCCAGTGAAATTCTCCTGCATCCTTTTTAAAGTGTGGAAACCAGAACTATATGTAGCATTTTATTATCAGCAGGTCTAAGAGGCAAAAATCACCTCCCCTCTCTAGTTCTAACAGAACCTGGAATGTAAGACCGCTTTGGCACCCTGGTGAAATATCCTTGCTAATGAATGAAATACAAAGGTAGCGACATGACATAGAAGGCCTCTTAAAAGCCAGGTGGCCAGGCAAGGGAGAGACAGCAGATAGCGAGATCATTTTCTCACATGACAAAATAAAGCATAAAAGAGGAATTGGCACAATCCTAAGTGATAGGGACAGAAAAGCACCACTTGGCTACAACCCAGGCAACTTAATTATCGTCACGACTTGTTCAGAAAGACAGCCTTTTAACTCCACTGTGATCCAGGTCTATGCTGCTCCAAAGGATGCCAAGGAGAGGAAACTGTGCAATTCTGCAATTAGAACTGAGCTGGCCACACATCAGAAGAAGCGAGGCACGAACTGCTACAATTTGTGAGACTCCGTAGCCTTTATGAGCAGAGTAAAATGTTCCAGTAAAACCAAGAAACAAACGGAGAGCGGAAATTCTGCAAGGCAGCGACAGAAAATGATAGGGCTCAAAAAGACAGGACTGCAGTTACATGAAGTTCTTGGAGGAACCAGAGTGTGGCATTTTTAAGCATAGAGATAATGAGAAAGAAATAAAACTACAGACCCCACGCTGTGCTTGTGATAGGTGACGGACAGAGGCAATAGACTGAAAACCAGGAAAGTTCCCCAAGGAGCTGGAGTCGGCACTTCAGCTAAGTAGGACACCGACGGCAGGGGAGCTCGGGGCACTGGACGAGATCCCCAGGGTGGTGGGAGTGCATGGCCTGGCTGCAGAGCTCGGCAGGACCCGAGGAAACGGTAAGTTGGTCCAGGTAATGGAAACATGAGAGCCCCACCAAGCACAGGGCAACCTCGCTGGCCACAGAGCGATACCTGAATGCAGACAAGTATTTATGGCTTGCTAAAAGAAATATGGGCTGTGCCACAAAATCCCATCGACAGATTTTGGAATGAGAGATCAACATTTTCCTAAGCATAGCTCTTCACCATAACACTACAGATTTACGTTTGAAATTGTGTAGACAAAAAGAAGTACTTGCAGATGGTTTATTATGTGGTATGTCCTATATCATCCTCATAGTACAGCCATGCACTACAGAAACATACTGTTAGCACTGTCATCACTGTAATTTCTTCACATCAAAATTAACACTTTCCTTTGCTAAACCATTCTTTTGCTTTCAGAAACATTGATTTTTCCTGCATCAATGGAAATTTGATGGTCAAAACAACTAGCTGGTCAAAAACAACTTTGCATGATCTTCCACGTGGCTCCAATCTGTCTTCCAGAAACTCTCAGATACCCCTTTCAACACTACTAATTTTCTTCATATTTACAGTCACAGCCCCCATATCTAGGTTAGCCATTTTAGTTTTCCTTCTCCCTTCCTCTCATTTCTTAGCTCTTACTTCATACAGTAATGTAAATTTCCATATGCAGGACCTTAAGGGCAAGAAGAAGGATCTATAAAGATAGCCCGTTTGTGTGCAGCATTCTGTATCTCAGTTAATACTTTCAGGAATACTACTAATTTTGCAAAAGTACTTGGAAGTAACAAATGTCAATAAAAAAACATGAACAATAAAATACCTGGTAAGAGAAATTTAATTAAGATTTCATTAAAGACAAAGATGACCCTTTCTTGCTTTTTAGCAGAACAGTAATGCACTGTTAGGTGCAGCTAACATGTGCGGAGATAGTAATAAGTAAGGAGTGGAATACCTGAAGGCCAGATTTCGAAATGCACTATTTACCCTTTGAAAACAATTACAAATGGAGATGGCTCAGCACATCTCAGGATTTGTCAAGGACAGACCCAGCAGAAGCATTTTTAGATGTTAATGCTTCTGGCAAAACCTTCATTTTACACAGAGAAATACATCTGCAATGATTTAACTTTAGTCATCATGTATAATCAACAAACTATTATACACACAGTCTGTTGGTTGTGTGCTTGTCTGTGTTTACACAGAATTGCTGTGTAATTCACACACAGATCAAAACTCACATTACAATAGAATATTAAACAATAGATTTAAACTTTGAAAATAAAATTTGCCTCCAAAGTTACTGCAATGTGCAGACTTTTTCAAACAACCATGTAAAAAATATATTTAAAAAAAAGATGAAATACCACCATAATAAAGTCCTATTTACAAATCCAGAAAAATCCATTTTGTCTCCATAGAATTCTGCGAAATTTAAAAATTTTCCAGTTTCAATACAGAGGCTGCACACAGACATTCACACCTACTATTCAAAGCCTCTTTGTTGGGCAACAATATTTAAAAAAGAAAGTTGTCAGTATTTTAATATAAATTACAGTCTCCTCAGTCTCCACACCTTTAGAAAAAAATGACAAAGCAACATTCACAGTAGCACATTTAGCACATTGTCCTTCACTTAACTTTACATGCACACTGCAGTACCAATACACAGCTGAACAGCACAACTGAGTTCTCTGCTGATAATATTCAGTCTGCCGTAGTGAAATTATATAAATTTGGGTGGAAAAATAAAACTGAGAAGATATAAATATTTTATATAAAAATCCCACTTCGGTTTAGAACTCTGAGCAGTATATCACTGTGCTTTCAGATTAATAATGCAGCAGTATAGCTCTCATTGTGCTTCTGTTTATGTGCACCCAAAAAAAGCTCTGTAGCTTCACTATGATGAAAAAATTAAACAGAAAAAAGATAGCCGATTAGCTGTTGAAAAACAAAATCAAAATATTTCATTTTCAGTATTGTAACTTTGGATTCATAATATCCATTTTAAGAGGATGAAATTAAATAAATATAATAAGGTCTGTACCCGTATATACAAACACAAAAACAGTTTGAATTTTAATGACAACATTCAGAGAAATTATGGAACACATATGGAACTTTTCTACTGATAGAGTTAATACATAGCTTTAATGAATATAAAATGCAGAAGGTCTTCTGCTGTTCTTCATTTGCACCAGGTTTGATAAAAGATGGTAACATCTATAAATACTGATAAAAATAGATTTAGATCAAGTCTACAGTAATTTCCTGGCATAAGATAGGAGTGAAAGTCAATGTCATTTTAAGATAAACACGCATTTTTCATACCAATAAATAATGCTATAAATCCTGCTGTACTGGGTTGCAAATAACTTAAGCTGAATAAAACTGCATGACATGGGATTTACTTATCCTGTATGTTCACAGAAACAACTTGTTCTCTGACAGCACTCATTCTTGGCAATTTATTGCAGCTGTCAGCAGCCAATTTGTTCAGATTACTGCTATGCATAAAGGTGTAACAATCATGAGGATTTATTAGCTGATTATCGTAAAGGTGACAGTCAGGATCGCCTTCAGAAACACAGATGATAAGAAAGTTAAATAATTACATGAAGATTAAAATCATTTCACCTTCATTTTGATCATAGAATTACCTACATAAATGTATCACAGTATGTGTTTTTAATCACAGTAGTATATTGACTCAATATGGAAAAGGAATGATTTACACATAGCAAAAACATGTGAATATTAAACATACTCAGACTTAACACCATACAGACATACATGTACCTATGTATTTCTACTTATCAGATGAAGTATTGACTAATACTACAAGTTCACATGCTCATTAGAATATAAGAAAACTGCCCCAATGACTTTAAGTGCTGGTGCTTTCCAAAAAAAAAAAAAAAAAAAAAAGACCTCACATCATTGGTTCTTGATTATTTTTTTGTTTCTTTGAATGATCTTCAGAAGAATGCCAGAATTTAATCCCTCACTTCATGCTGCATGAATCTGTCAGTGTTTCCTTATACAAATCAGCAGATCATCAGAAATATATTTTTTTCAGAGCTTTTGTGTGAGGTCTTTTTTCAGGCTTTTGAAATCTCAAATTAAACACTGAAGTGGTTCTAGGATTTCCTTTTTTGGGGGTTATTCTTAGATGAAAGTTCATAATGCACTACATCCTTTATACTCACATGGATTGTGCATATAATTGCAACTCAAATTTGACTAACACATAGGTCTCAAAGTTAAGAATGGAAATAAAGCAGTCAACATCTCACTTTGGGAATCACCGCACCACATGTGTCTGGGTACCAAGATGAAGATAGAGCTTTATGCTTGTTCTGTGACAGATATATCTTTCTCCTCTGAATTAGGATACCACACTGTCAGTCTCACTCACTTAATACTTTCCTTTTTCTTACAAGCCACTCCTTCCACTTCCATCCTCCTGTCACGCAGATCCAAAGCCAGACTTTCACTTCCATGTCTCCAGTCTTCTCTAACATCCTCCTTTCATCTTCCTGCCCTCAAAAAAAGATTGCAAACCCAAGCCCTCACAGACTGAGCACACATGCCATCTCCACTTTGTCATAATCCTGATTTCATCCTGGTTCTCCACAGTGCTCCAAACTAATGATTATGACAATGCATACACAGCCCACAGAATTCTGTGTTCATGACTTCCCAGTTCTTTTATTTCACTGAGGTGCAGCTGACACAAAATATAATTCCAGAAGAAATTATGACATTCTACTTTGGAATGAAATTTGCAAGTTATGGAAGTTAACACAGAAGGAATACATCAATTCCAGGGTACTACCAGTGCCACTTTCTGCACAGCTCCTGGAGCTTGTCCCATGAATCTTCCACTCGGGAGCCCTGACTTGCAGCTGCCCAGTAGGCATCACGTCTCTCATCCCACCACAATGCATCCCAAGATCATGGGGGAACTCCTGCTCTCCATCCCCACAATCACTGTTTTTTGGGATGTTGCTCTAACAAGGATACGGGCAAAGCAGATTGCCAATCTGCATTTTGCACAGGGAATTCTGCTGACCTTCACCCGTGCTCTGCATGCAGTTGAACTTGACAGACGAAAAAAAACAAACAAACAAGAAACACATTGTAGATGAGAGATGAGAACTGCTCCTTACACTTTTTTTTTATTCTGTTTTATTATCTCAATCTGCTGTTTCTCTCAATATGCACGATCTCTTCAAATGAGCCTGGCTTCTTCCTAACCATACTTTAGCTGGACAGGGCAGTTTCTCAAGAAAAAAAATGTTTTCATTAAAAAAAGTTACTTCTGTATAATAGCTACTGCTCAAATATTGTGTAAGAAAGTAGGAAGAGCATAATAAGATGAAATTGATTATTCTCCATCACTGAGACATGCTAGAACACTACAAGGAAGTCTTTCATTTCTGTCCTACATGACGACCTTTCCTGGAACCCGAGTTAAAACATTCAGTTTATTCTATGTGCCTTGAGAGACCTACTCAGATGTTACTCATGGACTAAGACTCAATCTTGCTTTATAAAATTAATGTCTATTTATCACAGCACACACTCTGAACAAATCTGTAGTGTCTGTACCAAAGTATTTACAGCTTTCAGAGACGGCCTTGAAATAAGAAACTGGGGAAAAGAGGTCCCTGTAAAGCAGAGCTGTCAAGTACTGGTGATTTTTATCCATAGTGATTGGAAGAGCATTAGTGAAAGTGAATATTAAGACCTATTTTTGTATTCAGATTGAGTTTGACAAATAACAAAGTTTTTCATGGAATTCTTCACGGAGAAGAATTTGTTTGAAGGTTACATTATCCACAGATGTGGTGCCATCTCTGGTGAAAATGAGAGTCTCTGAAAGGACAAAGTGAAGAGGGATTATAAGCATGCTGATAGCAGAAAGGTCACAAAAATCAAGCGCAGTGAGATTTTGGGAGAAGTACCACTGATTTTGTTGAAATCAGTTCAATACTGCAGTAGCACTGCAGGTGAGTTTTGTCAGAGGAGAATCTTTTCTGGCATTCATGCTATAGAGGAATTACATCTGTTTGGGTGAATAACAAAACAAAACAAGATACTCTCACAGAGAAATGCTAAAGGTGTCCAGATTTTTTCTTCAAGGGAAGATTTCTCATACTACCACATTTCATGGGCCTGAACAAAATGTAGAAATCTCTTGTTACTTCCATGATAGCTTCCAGTTACTAAAAAGAATATACTTAAGCTTAAGACATTATAACATTCTTAGATATCTGAAAAGCTACCTAAATAGCTTATGTGCCTAAAGTTACCTATTTTTCATCTACTCTAATTTCTGTGTTTCTGTTCTTATCTAGGTTTCAAGCACCCTGAAGCAAAACCCGTGTCTTTATTTTATACAGTTCTCTTTAAAATACTTTAAACTGAATGTTATAATTACTGATAATAGTAATAATGTAAGTATTGCTTTGAAGTCTGTGTTCTGAAAGTCCTAAGTGAGAACTCCAAAACTCACCATGTTTTGGATAAGAAGGTTAAAGCTAAGCAGAAGATAGAAATGATATCCAAAGGTTTGCCACACATTGAGACAAATGATTATGCTACTTCAGAAAAATAGTCATTGTTACCCTTTGTGCTGACTGAAATCAAAAAAGGGAAAAGATAGTGATATGAACTTCAAATATGAACATATCACTCCATCCATGTTTCATTGTATAAAATAGAATTGTGATGCATGCTTTCAAAAAGCTTTTGTCTGATATTAAGGCTGTTTCCTTGCCAAAGATTCTGCATCTTTTTTGACTTCCCACTATTTATGGTAGGAAATAAACACATAATATTATCCAATTGATCTAAAGAAAGCCATTAACTTAAACAGAAGCAGAGAGGAAAAGGTTAGTAGAAACATAACCACATGGACTTCAGAAGCACATAGCTCAGTCTGTAGGATTTCCATTCCTAATTTTAACCACCCAAAAAAGCAATTATACTACTTAATAGTATCAATGTTCTAGTGAAAACACTGATAACCAATATTCTAACAATCAAAGTATACAGGATTAATTACTATTTCTATTGTAAATGTATGGATATCTATTAAAATATGATGTAAACACTTTTCAGCTTTCAAAGAAGCACTGTCTTTGTACATCATCTATAAACATAAGGCAACTAATGCAAATGTTTGAAAACACCTATCATCCTCTGAGGCAGTCACAGGGAGCACAATCACACAGATTTATACCATTTTTGAACTGTGAGTAGTCCTTCATAGAATACTCTCATTCACCAAGTAGACTGAAAAATGGTATTACATTTTGGTATATCATTTTGGTATTACATTGTTATTATTAGTCATGGGAATTATGCTGGGCGTTGCCATATGGAACCTCCTGCATCTTGATTATAGTTCTAAACTTGGGGTTTTCATTTTGGAAAACCTAAACCTATCAATTGGTAAAAGCTGCCACCTACTGGTCAACAGAAATTATTTTACACCATCAAGGTAAAGAATAACACAAATGCAGCAACTTACACTCTTACTTTGTGAAAAATCCTCCCCCACCTTTGAAAAAAAAAGAAAGGCAAAAACAAATGATCCTAAGAAATAGTTTCAACGGCGAGGTTCATTTTAATCATCTGCTCCCATCCCCAGGGAACTAGAAGGCTGTAATTGCACAAACCTGCCAATAAAATCATCTTTTTTGCCAGCATCTTTGTCCCACACGGTAATATCAATAATTCCACCTCGCTCTTCATAGAGATGAAAGTCAAACTGCTCCCTCCACTGAGGATTCAAAGTTTTTGGCACAATCTGAAAAGAGCAAAAAGAAAGACATTCTGCATTGTGAAGGCAAACTTTCTCTTGAATTTCAAATTTGGTCTTTAGAGTCTGTGTTCAGGAAGCATTTTTGCGGTATGAGTATTTCAAGGATTGAGGATTTAAAAAAAATAATTTAAAAAGACTATTGGTCAGTTCTCTTATGCTTCTTTGACACATCATCAACACCCAAAATCTTGCAGCCTGTCACCTTCAAAAGCCTTCAGAACAAAGGATTTATGCTGGGAATTGATACATTTCTTTTGTAGAATAATCATGCCCTATCTTGAGTAGCAGTTAGCTACAAATTACCTCAGCCTAAAGAAGAACAAAGCACCTGAAATGACAATTAGATGGTGACTAAGAGTATTTAAACAGAAACAATTTGATTGTCTCATCTTTCCCCAGCTTCATTAATACTGGGAGAAAAATGTAATTACAAAAAAATAATAATGAAATCAAACAAACAAACAACTGTAGTTTACTTCCTTTCCTTTGCTGCTCAAATAGTAGTAGTTTTCTGAATCTTTTTCAGTCCAGCTACTTCTAACAAAAGATGTATTTGTACTTCAACATACTTCAGTCCATGTCCTTCTGAACATGCTTTGCAGTACAGAAGCTTTGTATGTTTATAAATCAAAACGCAAAACAGTGGTCATATCTGTCCTAGTACTTTGCCTATGAAGCTATCTCTGCTTTCAAGATTGATGCATTTCACTGACCTGAAAAAATGGAAAAATTAAAGAGGATTAAGGACTAGACAAGCTACTGAAATGTTTAAGTCCTCAAAGCATGAGATTTGATTTCTTCATTTTGATTTGTACATGAGAATGCACAGATTTAAAAGTATATATATACATATTTTTTTTTCAAACCAAGTAACACTATCATAAAACTGGGTGACAACAGGGGTGAAAAGGTAGGTAGATACAGACCCTGAAGTGGGTGTGAGGACACAAAAATAGATTTTCAGATGATTGTTCAGGCATTGATGGGGACTGACAGCAGCATATGGATCCTGATGCCGTTTAAGAGACGTTTAATCTCAATACTATGCACGGGAAGTTATTTATCACAAAGCCAAAGGATAAAAAGGGATTAAAAAGGTCAAATATATATATGTATATATAATACACATATATATAATATATATATAAATTGTTGTGGTTTTTTTTGTTTGTTGTTTTTTTTTTTTTTTGGGGGGGGTATGGGGTGGGAAGTATATCAATCACATAGCACCTATGCATGTTCCAACCTACATCACAGAAAAAGTAAAGAACCCATTGGTCGTAACACAACAAAGATACTGAAAGTCAATCAAAGGAACAAATAAATTCCCTTACAGTGTGAAGACAGGTCTAGAACAGTGTAATGTGATGAATTTATAGCTTCACTTTTTTACCCAGAAGACAAAAATAAAGTAAAATAAATAAAATGGAGATTATTGCAAACAGTATGTACAGGATATTGAGATGAAGATCTGCCAATTAGCCCACGTGCTTTCCCATGCTGTTCGTTAAAAGGCTACAAAAAGATTTCTGACTTTCTTATAAATCTGTAAATTACTCTCCACCTTATTCCAGTAAAGACACATGATTATAAATAATGATCATTCAGTATTACACCTCCGAAAAATATTTTTCCTGTATTTCGAACTGATAAGTGTATCTTCTGATTTTGTCTGAGATGTCTGAAAAGAAGTGCATCTCTTCAGTGTCTTTTTTTTTTTTTTTTTTTTTTTTTGTAAATACTTAACAGGAAACATTATTTTCTTCCAATTTACAGACTCCAAATAATGACAGGGAAAATGTCACTAATCTACATGATTTTAAAAACCACAGTTACAGAAATGGAAATAGAGGAGAATGGAATTGACTTCCTTGATAGCCAGTTCAAATGTGGGATAGAAACTACAGTCTGAATTAGGATTCCTGCTAGAGTTCTCTTCACCGAAATTTTAGTAATACCAAGGCATATTTTTCATTTTCAAAAGCCAAATTATACACAGTAGTTAACAAGCTTTGAAACCCTACATGATGACAGACAAAGTGTTCAGATTATCAGTCAATTCACTCGTTGAAATTAAGACAGCAGCTAAATGTATATATCTATATGTATATATCTATATATATATATTTAGACAGTTTGTGAGTAGCCTGTGGGAATCAACAATTCCCGCATAAGCCTAGGTCAGAAGGCCCTAAGGCTGGCTCTGAGGTTTGAAAAGTTGACATCCAGACACTTGTGGCCTCTTTCTGACTTTTGCTTTCTTCTGGCTCCAAAGACCACAAGGGCTGTCATGGCCATAGAAAGACGAAGGTGTGTCATCAGTGATCCCAGCATCTTCCACAAACAGCAATTTTCAAGCCAACAGGAATGAGGAAAATAAAAATAATAGCAAGGAAACAAAGCAGCTCTCTGCAGTCATTTTCTCCCTGATCAATCCTCCTTGCATGTTAAACACATACATATACAAAAACTTAATGAAACTTGAGGCAAGGACACAATGAACAAAATGAGAACATAAACATGATTCTCATCGAGGACACCACTATGCAAATGATGCAAGTCTACTTGCATCAAGCCAGAAAGGCACAGATGTGGTATCTACTTGTCACAATCACTGTAAAATTGTCCCCTGCAATGATGGACCAGGAGCAAGAAAAAAAAGCCAACAGTTTGTATGGAAAATATGGTGTGCCTACATTTTTAGTGCTTTTTTTTTCTTTTTTTTTTTTTTTTTTTTTTTTTTTTTTTTTTTTTTTTTACTATCTGGCTTTATTTTATTTATATTTTGGTTTATAATGAAATACAAGAAAACATTTGAAGAAGAATCCAGGTGCTGTGACAGCTAATAAATCCCCAGCATTATTTAAGTACTTATGCAAGACAAAAAAAGCTCAAACAGGAAGAAACTACTTCAAACAGAGTCTATGTGCAGTGCAGACCAAAATTACCTTGCTCTTGTACTTCTGATGCCCCAGACGGAACTTCACATAAGGGTCACTTAGCCCATTTGCATCCATCGCCTTAAGTTCACGACCTTCTATCAAGGTAATGCTAACTATCCCTCTCCATAGCTGAGATTTTCTGTGCAGGTCTGAGAGGCGTAAGCTCTGGGTCTGAAACTTCAGGGAAATAAAAACAAAGTTTTAGTTAAAACAAATCCATAGATTTCCTGTGTTTTAATGTTCATTTTTCTATTATCATGAATGTAGAACAACCGTCTTAAGCCATTTTAAAGTTATTTGACAGTACATATGTAAACCACATTATAAAGAATTGCTTGGAGAGAAAATTGTGACTAATGTGCAGGTAATGTCATGTTCTGCTTCGCAGAATGAAGCTCAACTAATACTGCTTAAGGAAATGTTAAAAAAAAAAAAAAAAAGAAAAGACAATTCTGTTTTCTTCCTGCTTCACTTCTGTCCCTGCAGAATGAACTAGCAACACTACAAATAAATGTTATGAAGTCTGTTATATGAGTTGCATATGACTGAACGAACTTCAACAAACATTAAAACAGAGAACAGCAAGAAAATGAAACCTCCATTAAGATAATATAAACCCACCACGAAAAGTGTGGATCACAGAAAAATAAAACAATAAACTCCTGTGCTTGACAACTATTTGCAGCATGGAGAATTGAATTAAGTATCAACATGTTAGCTGAAGATTTTCATGATGAGACTTTGCTGAACCTTTAATTGGAACTGTGTAGAAAGTTGTGAACCTCTCAATTGCTAACTTTTGGGGAAAAAAAGTTCACATAGACACCCACAAACCATATGGCCACAGCATTCATCAATGAACTCCACTGGGGGTGGAAGAGTGGGGAGAACTGACATACCACTTTTGCACTTTTCAGATAGAGAAAACACGTCTCAGGTGTGTGGGAGGACACCTCTTATTCTGCAATTGTATTCATTCAGAATTGCCTTATCTAAAATCAGAACATTAGATAGCTATACAATATTTAACTTACAAATTACTCTGCCTAGGAATCAAAAAAACTCATGTCTGTACAGACACTGGGCTATAAATATATATCAAGGCTGCATTCTCTTTATTATGCAATGTAGTTTGAGCAGCAAAGGCTTTGTAGCTTCAGGAACCATCCATGCAACAAAATGCTGTTGCATTATTAGCTTCATCACTGATGCATCTTTTAAGGGTTTTCAGTGCAAATTTCGTTTGAGTCTTTTGCAGGGTAAACAGAACTGGATGGTTATAACCATGCAAATGCATAGGGTAGGAATTTCACTTTATTTAGTATCCAGAGAAGATTACAAAAAGTACACTGAATTATGACTGAATTACAACCTGCTCTCACCAAACTCTAGGGATAAGTGTTATACATAAGGACTGGGTTCACTTGGGTCAGAGTAAACCCAAGTAACATGCTTTTAGCAGTATGTTGCATACCATATTGTAATGTATTTCTAATAGCTATTCATTCTAATGAATATGGTTACTGCCAAAATATTTCACTGTTTAGTTAAGATCTACCTTGCAGAAGTGAAGGATTGGACTGCAGAGAAGTTTCTCAAAAAATTATTGTTATTGCAAAGGCAAACGAGGAACTATAGAGTTCAGCTGTGGAGTAACTTTTAACTTAACCTGTGACATAAAGCAGCAGTGTGACACCAGAAAGTAGAAACCCTACAAAAATTAGGACACAGGAAAGAAACGTAGTTGTTAGAAGAGATTACATTTACAACAAGGTAAAATTATTAAATATAATGAATTTTACCTCAGCAATAATACCCTTAGTTTGGCAGTATACAGTCAACACTTCTGAAAACTTGTCTTGTGAACAAGCAGTAGCATTTCCTAATTGTTTGGTTTCTTAGAAGGTTTGGAGGAAAAGAACTGAATGGTATTAACCAAAACTGACTCCACTTCAAACACAGTGTGATGAGAGACTGGTTAAGGAATCAAAAAAATGAGACAAAGCATGCTTAGAAAGAGAGTTCTTACTGGCACAGAAGCAGTGGTTTCATTGAGACATTTCAGCAAAGAACCCATAAGGGCTTTTTAAAGAACTGAGTGGGAATTCAGATGAATTTCAGAGTATTTTCATGGAAAATTAGCATTAGTTTGCATTTACAGCTGTGGAACTCTTAAAGTAAAACTTAGGCATAACTCCTAACTCTTTACCTAACTAGTCACAAACAAGGCAGTGAATCATTTAGAGAATATACTTGACCTAAATTCCCTATGTTCAATAGTTTTCTTAAAATAACTTGTTGCATTAGAGCAGCTGCCACCATATAAAGCACACTGCTTTTGTTTTATTTTGTTTTATTTTGTTTTGTTTATTTTGTTTTATTTTGTTTTATTTTGTTTTATTTTTTATGAGCAGTAGTGAGTTTCATCAATCAATGTAATTTTCATTTGAGGTGGCAAGGCAAGACCAGATGATCCAGCACAGAGTGTAGAACAGCTGGGTCAGATAGGAGTTTACAAGAACCAAGAAGAAATCCGGAGAACAAGTATTCATGTTTTGCTTCAGAAAGCCCTTTCAGGTCAGAGCTAGGTTATACAGTTTATGATGCGCAAAGTGTTCATCAGATACCAGTGGCGTGTTGACTGATAGCAAAGCTACAGCTCAAATTTCAATCTGCTGGAATAAAAGAAGCTGGCTGCTAGAAATAAACTGGTATGTGCTACTTGCTGCTGCTGCTTCTCTGAGGTAGTGAATTTGGACCATGGTTGTGCTCTTCTCTCCCTGGCTTTATTGGCAACACACAGATCCATGAAATAGCAAACTGAAAAAGGAAGACATACTGAAAGAGAAGGACTACAGCTAGTGGGAACTAAAACTAAGGAGAATACCTAGATTTCAAGTCAAATTTGTCAAAAGCTAATAAATGAAATAATGGAAGATAAGACTAATTTCACATCAGAGTTCTTTCCTTATGACGTTCATTTCACAGGATGAGACGGGTGCATCATTCTAGGTACTTTTTTTTAGGTATGTAAGCAATCTTCTGTAATCCATCCCACAATGCCAGAAATAAAACCATGAGAGTAAAATGAAAACATCAGCATGACTCTTTCCTAGTTGCTCCTATGAAGAAATATTTCTTGAGACTAGTTCTTAGTTGTCTTATTTCCAACAAAGTAGGTGATGCATATTGCATCCTGGTTTCACTCTTCTGCCACAAACAGATAAAAACTTAAAGAAACTGCAAGGTTTTTAATTTCTCTGGGAGTAGGTGTAAAGTTATATTTCAGAATACTTCCATCTGTAATTGGCCATGCTGTCTGTGTAATGTCACAGTTCCAATAGAAGCAAGGACAAGATCTCAGGCCACAGCTAACCAGCATTAATGTGATTAAAAACAAAACAAAAATCAACCAACCAATCAAAAAAAAAAAAAAGAGGCTTGCATACTGTGAAATTTTCTTTTCCCAAATGAAAGTAAAAATTAGGTTTTTGAAAAGGATTTTGAAAAAGATTTTTTTTCATGTCAAAAGATGCTTAGAGCTGCCTGCAAGAGAAAAACACACATCTCTTCATATCTTATATCTTTAATACTTCTATCATAAGCAGTATGTAAAAATAACGTTTTCTGATCTGATAAATTTAGCTTCTAATTGTGTTTCCCCTGTTCTATCTGTATTCAGGGTAGCAGAAAGGCTAGGGATGCCAACAGCAGAAAACCTGCTGACACCAAAATAGAACTGTATCCCCTATTAGATATGATTAATATAGTCCGCCAAATAAACAGCAGAGCTGAAAGATGATCTTACCACATGGCTTAAAATTCTGTATGTGGGCGTATAGTACTGGATTTGAGTCACAAACCAACCTAGGCTTAGAAAAAATCTAGGTACTGGGAAGTCCTGGGCCTCCAGGACTTTGGGAGTGTTGTCCACTCCCAAAGCCAAACGTGCCATGGTGCTCTCCTCAGGACACAGTACAGAGCAACGTCTCAGAGACTTAAAGGAAGGTGTCACTGTGGGCTGAGGCTCCACATTCAGCGTGGACCTTATTGAAGCTGTGGACAGGGCTTCTGAGGGCCAAGACTGCAAGAACACGTTCTGGATGAGTGCATCAGTCAACACAACTTTGTTATGACTTTCTTCGATAGAAGAGAAGCTTTACTAAGCAGTTTTGAAAATCTTTTAAGTGTTTATCTCTGGGTATCTAAGTGACCTTTGAAACTCTAGCCTGTAATTAGTTGGAGAAGCCTCATGAGCTGTCCCCTCCAGACCTGACCTGACCAGTCTTCATGCTGTATGAAGAACCACCTCTCTCACTTGCAAGTGCTTGTGCCCATGTGAACAGAATTTGCTTTTACTAAATCTCCTTGCTACACACACCAATAGGGCACACCCCTCCTCTGTGTCCTTGAATGCAAAATCTATTGCTTGAGAACAGTTCAGCAGTTAAGAGATGAAGTAAGCTAATGACCACATACAGCTTCTCAGACATAACTCTTCAGTGAATTATTGTTCACCTCACTAGACTACTAAACTGTCTGAAATTAAATACAGCCATTAGTCCTCCTGTGTTTTATTGCCTAATACAAACAGGATTTCCTAGTTGGATGAAAACATTTTCCCTTCTGTCATTGATATGTCTGCACAGCCACCCCCAAAATAATGAGTGCCTCTGGGTGCTGTTGCAGGCAGATTAGAACAGTGTGCCTACCACAAACTTATTTAAACAAAAAAAGTCATAAAATCAAATAAATAAATGATGCAGCCATGTTTCCTGCAAAAGTTTATCTATCCAAAGACTAACTTTGGGTTGGAACCTTGAAATTAAATACAATCAAGAAGGAGTGTAGCAAAGAACTTCACTCCATGGCTGAACAGAGTAAATACGAATACAGCAAAGCAAAACAGAGCCATCATTGTAAACGACTGCTGCCAATTCCAGTAAAAAGTCAGAATTCTTTACCCACCAGTTCCTCAGTTCCCCAGATTCTGGTATATGTACACAGCTCAGATAAAACATTTAAAGAAAACAAAAAAGAAAACAAAAAAAAAAATTAAGAATGTCAATAGACATAAGAATTTCTTATTTCTGGAGACAATGCATTATGTGAAAAAGATTTATACATTTTTTTCTTCTATTTTATGGAAAAAAAAAAAAAAAAAAAGGAAGAGAAAAAAGAATTGGATAAGGAAAAAAAAATAATTTGCCATTATTTATACTGAATTCAATTTTGCCTCATCCTTGAATGACTGTCTTATAAACATTAATGTACTCCAATTCTTCAGAACACTACTGTTTAGCTCACAGGCATAGCCACATAAAGATAAACCCTATGCCCTATGTAAGGATTCTTGGACAACACGCATCTATTACAAAAATTTTAAGATTATCACTACTGTTTAGTTTCATGGCATTAAAAATAGCTCTAGTTTTTGATAAGCACTCACATGGGCTAAAATTATATGTATGGTCAAGAAAAAAGTGCATACCTTCAATCTAAAAAAAACAACAAAACAACAAATCACAGTAGCTGTGTCCTGCTACATAAGTGATCTGTAAAACCTTGGTACTGTTAAAACGTGCTGGAAAACAGTGTCGAGAGAAACAGACTTCTAATTGGTAAATAAAACGGGTCAGGATGGATAATTTATCTGTGGGCAATTTATCAGTGAACACAACTATTGCTTAAAGCAGTTCTGTGGAAATACAGAGAAATCAGTTTGTGCAATTTAACAACATTTTTCAGCTTGTGCTTACACTGGGCAAGAATAAATCAAAGGCCATTAATTTCTCTTTAAACTTTCTTTAGATCATGAAAAACAAGTACAATGCTTATTTTTTAATTAATTATTGCAAAATGCTTTGTTGTTCAGACTGAAATAAATTTTGAAATGCGTCTAATTTACTCACTATGAAATAAGAATTAAATGGGGGGGGGGGGGGCAAAGAAAAAAAAAATAAATTAAGAAAAAAAAAGATTAGGAATATCAATAGACACTAATGCTACCTTGCATACATGACAAGAAATCACAGGACAACCAGATGCAAAAAAAAACAGACAGAAAATTCTTCTCCTCTGTTAGAAATTAGAAAAAATACAACACCTTGCAGAATTTATCAACAGATAGCTACTGAGCTACTAAAAAGGCCTTCAGCGGGACTCTGACAATTCCTTGTAATTTCTGCTCACTGTTCGTCAACAAGCTTCATAAATGGATTACTTCTGATAATTACTGTAATATGAAAGAATATTTATCTTATCTTCTGATAAACAATAATTGTTAATTGAGGACATTTCTATTCCAGGAGAAGCTAATCTGACCCTTTCAGAACCTGTGAAGTTTACGCTACCCTATGCCCTGTGTATTCCTAATATGACCACCATGTTAAATCCGGTCTAGGACGTTTGCTCTGACAACTTGATATTGTCACTGTTGTAACAGTTTTCTGGTGACACTGCAGTATTTGTAATAACAGCTGATACTTCTGCAACATTTCATGAATTTTTGTGGTTTCCAGAGTCCAACAATTGTGCATACTACTTAAACAAACGCAAGGAAAGCCACGCTGTACTTTTACACTGGAGCCAGCTCATGTGTAATATGATGAAGGTTGCAACTCTATTAAGAGGAGTAAAAGCACTAGCTAGACCTCAGATTTTCTGGAAAACAGCAGAAATATTTATACAGGACAAAGGGGTGCTGGGAGGAGTTTTTGGAGAGCCTGTGCTGGTATAATGCTAACCTTCACCCTTCTCCTCCTCCCAGCAATTCCTCTTGGGACCTGTGTTTGCAATATGTAGAAGTGAACAGGTCTCCTGATGATCATGTTGTTTTCTGCTGTCTTAATACCAAAGTGGATGTGACACAAAGAAGCACAATGGCCACTAACACTTGACGAAAACTACTTGAGCTTTTGGAAGTGGAAATCTGAACCCAGACACCCCCTCCCCCCCTCCCCCCCCCCCCGCTCTCCGCCTTGCCAATGAAATACTACTCTGCTATTTTGATTGATAACCATAACAGCTGCTACCACTCACGTACCCATAATGCAAATACAAGCTTCACCAAATATTTGCATAATTTTTATAACCAGACGTCTAACAGACAGGTGTATCTATTCTGACATTTTTTACTTATATTCCATTATTTAGCAGTTTTCCTTCAAGCACTATTTACACCTGATAAACTGACATCTAGAACCCAATGGCTTACAAAAGCTAATATCTTCTTAAGCTTAAAAAAATATTTTCTTATAAACCATCTCAAAGTAATTCAACCTCCTATTCTAAAATTATAAACAACTTTGTTTGAAAGATGCTACGTTGATTGTAAATTACTTCAATTAAGAAATGTCATACTACTCCATATTTCTGCTTGTCTTTGTTATCCTTAAACCATGATTTGCTATTTCCAAGTTTTATTCTCTACTCAAGAGACATCTTGTTCCAGCAGAAAAGCATTTGCTTCAATTTTAAAATAGAAAAAATGCTTCATACAGCTTTTCATGCTAGGAAAAGGCAAATCAGTCACATAAAGCAAATATTTTGAATTAGGCATAAAAGTATCAGTTAATAAGGCCACAGTTTTTGGCATTTTAGTGAGTGCTACTGAACATGAATCTTTTAAGGAAAACATCTGAAATAAAATTAAAAAACGGTCAGCACTTAGGAGCTGAAGGCACATTACATTTAGCATTTTTTTCAATTGTTCCTAAGTTATAATTTTGTTTTTAAAGATATATGTATAAAAGTATTGTAATGATGAATTAAAGCAAAAACAGTCATCTAAACACAAACTGCGAACTGCTTTAATTCACTTGCCTTAGGCAATGAATGCACTCGTCACCAACTGTAATTAACCAAAAACAGCTTCACAGTTGTGACTTCAGGATGAAAAACTAATTTTACTCTTAGTTTATATATAACCTGTTGCAACCCAGACTAATGTATCTTAATTCCTGGGAAGAACGGAGCTTTCATTTCAGGTAATCAAAGTCACACTGAAAGAGCTCGCCACATGTTAATAATATAAATTAATAGCACTAATACATTCTAGTGCATTCTAAAATTTGCAGTTCTAAAATATGAAAAAAAATAGAAATTTTAAATGAAGAGAGGGTGACATCTTATCTTTTCCTGCAGATTTCCTCACCCAGCAGCTCTGTAGCTCTGTGGATGACAGCAAGCTGGGTGGTGCAGCTGATACGCTAAAGGGAAGGGATGGCATCCAGAGGGATCTTGACAGGCTTGGTAAGTGAGTGCATGTGAACCTCATGAAGATCAACAAGGCAAGTGCAAGGTCTTGGGTCGATCCCAAACAGAGGCTGGGCAATGAGCAGACGGTGGTGAGACACTGGAACAGGTTACCTAAAGCAGCTGTGGATGCCCCATCACTGGAAATGTTCAAAATCAGGTTGGACATAGTTTTGAGCACTTCCATCTGAAACTGTACAGTCCCTGTCCTTCAGTCTTTCACAGCAAGGCTTCCTGCATGCTCTAGAACTAACAGTGAGCCAAGACCCAGCAAAGGTTGTTAGAAAATCAGTCTGATTAAAAACTTCATTTGATCTTGTACTTGGTCTGGCTGGGATGGAGTTCAGTTTACCCTCAGCAGCCTGGAAGGTGCTGTGTTTTGGATGTATTTCTAAAACATTGTTGATGTCACACCTGTCGATGAACAGTGTTTGCACAGCATCAAGGCTTTGTGCTGACTGTGGTCAACAATCAACAGTCTTGTTAATTTCTCCCATCTTATCGCTATTCCTTCTGACATTATTTACACAGAGTAAAACCTAATTGACTAAACAATTGCTTTGTTTCTTCCTACAGACTCTTCATTTTTAGTTTCTGAACACCCCAAAACTTTCTTTCAAATTAAATCTAAACTTATTTTTTTCAAAATAGCTTTTTTTTTCCCCCCCCCAGACATAGACATACTCTAAAATATTATAAGTAAATTGTGCCCAAATCACTGTGACAAAACATATCTGTGTCAAAGGAAGAGATAAGCATAATTTGCATCACAGAAGATACTGTTAGACACTAGGGGAAACAAACAAAAAAACAAACAAACAAAAACAAAAACACAGCATTCTAATGGAAATGATAACATGGTCGCAGAATATCCATCACTGTAGATTTTTATGCACAGGTTAAAAAAACACATCAGCACAGTTTGGCTGTTCACACATTAGGGCAGGAAGACAACTTTTCAGGTTGTTACTCCTATTTCCTGTCTTTTTTTCACGTCCAATGTACACAGAAGTAGATTTTTTAATATCTGAGGCAATTGAAAATCTGGGAAGCGAGGTTCAGTCTGTTCACCAAAACCACCTGCCTCACTGTTGGCCTCCTGTTACCTTCCCAAGATCGTTCTTTCATATTCTATTGCCTTCACCTCACATGGAATGCAGCAAGGATAAAATTTTCAAAGCAAATTCTATGTACATTATCCTGTAGGTACAGATAAACACACTACCTGACGCCACTATCCCCTGCACTCTTCTGAATTAACCTCCTGCAGCAAATTGTACATACATATATAATAATATATATATTATAATAATATATAATATAATAATATATATATGATATATAATATAAATACAGCAAATTGTACAGCATCAGAGAGAAAGGAACCCAATTTAGCAGTACCTTCAGATTCTCTGCAGAAAAGTCTGTCTGCTCAAAATAACATGAAATGTTCTTTGAAAGAGTGGCACAAAGAAAGGTTAATGAAAATGATTAATTGTCAAATGCAGGTAGGATTATCTCTAAAAACAAACAAACAAACAAGCAAGCAATCTTTATAAAAATAACTAACTCTTTGCGAGGAGAGCCACTTGAAAAGTCAGTGCATTGTAGTGGGAGGTAACAACTACAAAATACCCAACTTTTTTTTTTTTTTTTTCTTAATGAAGCATATAGACTCTTCTCTTTTCCCAGCTATAACCAAGAAAAACATCAAGCAAACAAACAAAAGACCTTAATTTTGACTGAAAAACACATTTGCTCTAACATAAAGTGATCGTGAAGTACAATTACAGCTTGATTGATCACAAATTTATGCTTTTGATTTCAATGTTAAACACCACTCCACATTATAGAAGTGCTAGAAGCAGTAAGGTTATATCTTAGAAACATTTTGGTAGTAAAGGCAATGACAAAATAAATTAAATTTCATCATTAGAAGCTAAGAGAAAAATGAAAGGAAGTACTTAATAAAAGAGGCAACTTTTTTGTTGTTATGTTTGACAGCACTGTACTGAACAGAATATAAAATGAGAAGAAGGAGAGTAATATGTGCATATTCCTAACTCATTTTTATGCTGCCAACATTTTAATAGGCTCTTCCCGTATCCTTTCCTCAGTGACTGATTAAGCCTCTGTGCTGAGGGAAACAAGTAAATAAAAAGCCAGAACTAATTTTTTCCTAATGTTTTTATAAGCATAGCAAAAAGCAGAAAACAGCTCCTCCCAATTCATCTGTGTTGGCTTATGCTGAAAAAAGTAATGTTTTATTTCTCATCACCTGTTTAGCTTTCACCTCAAGGTTTCTCTAATGGAAATCACTTCAGCAATTAGCACTAACCATCTCACTGTCAAGGTGGGTGTTACCTATTAGTAATAAATCACCTCTCTGGCAAGTCTGGGCTTTTCTGTGCTCCTGTTAATCCTAGACAATGGTGTTTTACCACATATCTGGTATCCAGAAAGTTTAGAAAGCAAGAGAAAAGGAAATTTGTTTCCCTCAAACCAAAGAACAAGAGCAAGCAAGAAAGCTGTATTGCCAGAAATGAAAGAAAAAAAGCAAAGTGAGTACTTCATAGGTAGCAGAAGCCTGTGAAGAAGCATATAAAGCTAAGTGGTATGGAGAATAATTTCAGTTAAAAAAAAAAAAATCTGAAGGGAAACCAGGATGCAGGTCAAAACCCAGGAGGTCTTCCCATAAAGAGAAAGACAAGTGTGTATCTTTATGGGAAGGAAAAAAAAAAGGAAAAACCTGCCCTAAAGAAAAACTGTGTGATCAACATGGAGTACCAAGAAAGCCAAAAAAATCAGGTTCCACGCACAAAGAGGAAAACCCATTGACAGAGGTCAAAGCTGTTCATTTTTTCCTTTGAAAAAGCTGGTGGAAGCTTAAAAAAATCATCTGCTTGGTTGAAATGAATGCCTCTGACTATTCAGACGTTACAAATAGTTTTCCTCTTCTCCCCTCCCCTCCTTTTTTTTTTTTTTCTTTTTTTTTTCTTCCTGCTGTAGCCCTTGACTGCTACCACATGGAATATCTAACAAACTGAACCTTAGGAACTGAAGCATGGCCACATTGGGGTTATTGACCAAACACCTGGATCACAAGAGAGTGCATGAAATATTGAATAATCTATTCCCATCTTTACTCGAGGTATAATGAATCTTAGTACAGAAGTAGTAATGAATGCTGTTGCAACTAGTAGAAGCAGAGCTAGTTAGTCTCCCAGAGCATTGGAGTCATACCTGCAAAGTTGTAACCGCTGACCAGTAGTTTGCTCTAAGGCAACGTCTGTTTTCTGGTGGATGAAATAAATAAATTCTAAACAGAGTGCAAAGTGTACCTTCCCAGCACAAATATGATGGTTTGTCTTCTTTGGTTTTTAAAATAGACCATTGGCAGTCTCCTGTTGCTGAAGACAGGAAGTTTGACTTTCCACAGGATGCATATGCTGACTTCAAAACTGTTTGAATTTCATTTTTGCTAGATTCAGTGAAAGATTACTATTACCTCTGACCCAGACACAGGTGGAAGTCATCTAGGTCTCATGAATTTTGATCAAGAGTATGTCTGAGATAAAGCAAACATGACAGTGAAAAGTTTGAAATAGAATAAAATAACAAATACAAAACCAACAAAGCTACTACATACCACAAGACACAAAAATAAAAGCAGATTTTTTTTGCAGCACTACTAAAAAATGTTTACAACACTGGTTGGAAATATGTTTACCCACAAATAGATGCATATAGGTGCAGAGATTCATTTACCTGGGTATTTCATGAGACCCTAACTTCATCAATAGGATTCAGAAGGGGAGAAGTAATTGGGAGTAGAGATTGAGTATTTATCTAAAGTAATTGTGTGTGAGGATATGAACAGTGTAATACTGTCACACAGAAGATTAGTTACTGTTCTTTTTTAGCTACTGCTCAAGTCACAAGCAAGTTAAGCCGTTTGTAGCATAGTGATGTGATAACGGTGTGCATTTGTTATGTCTTAAATCTAGATTTAAAGTACATCAATTTAAAACAGTAAATGTACACTATCGTAACGTACAAAATCAGATTGATTTCCTAGAAGTGTCACGTGAAAGACTTCAGAAAGCTAAAAAAAATGGAAAATTTATAATATTTAAAAAAAAAAAAAAGTTTCTTCTCAACTCTCATAAATGTAATACAAATACTTCCCCATGATGAAGGATCTCAAATAGGAAACTTTCTATATTGTCCAAAAGCATTAAGCACCTGTCTCTCAACATTTTTTAAATGGGCAAATGACGCCTTATTTAATATCAGTCACTCCACACCTCCACACCCCTGAGAAAACTCTTTTTTTTTTTTTTTTTTTTTTGGAGAGATTTGTTTGCAAATAAAATGTTTATTATTTATTTATTTATTTATTTCCCCCCCTAAAAACAGTTCAGGGATTTGGAATTCTGGAAGAGTCCTACGAGGCAAATGAGCAGATTAGATCAAATGTGACTTTAATTAAAAAAACAGTGCAGTTTATCACACAGTTCTGTGGCTTAACTGGAAGACTTCAGTCTATCGATTACAAGCACAGCAATGCATATTACACATTATACATGTATTACAAATTTAGGCGAAAGTATGACTTTAGCTGAGATAAATGTAAAAAAAAAAAAAAAAAAAAAAAAGTAAAATTTAAATTCATGTATTTGCTATTTGCTAAATCTTCTGATATTCCCCTTTTCAAAAATGGTGACTACTGAATTAAGTGTTGCCAAATGAATGTAACAAAGGAAAACGCAGGTGAATAACTCAGGTGAACAACTATGAAGAATTGCCAGCTATCATGACATGCCTTTCATTCTGGATTAGCAAAGCTCACATTTGCATCAAACTGAAAAGAAGTTTGTGACAATTTTTTCCTAAACTGATTTTACAAACTCTCCTCCAATACGTTGAGCAGATGAAGACTTAGCTCAGTGCTGGCAGGGTGCAAAACAGCCAGGCCCTTTGCCAACCTCACAACTGTAGAAGTTTGAGCAACTTGTGTATGTGTTTTGGGAAACGTTACACAAGCCATAAGAGAAAGCAAAATATTACACACCACCAGATCACCAACTATCTTTGCTTCATAGATTTCAGAAAGGAAACGATTACATACCATCCTGTATCACAGAAACAAACTGTGAAAACCCAAATCAGAGCCCAAGAATTATAAACCCTGCTCTTTTTTTTTTTTTTTTTTAAGGTTAAAAATACCATGCGAGTATTTTCAAGTGAGCAGTACATAAAACACAGTTTATCAATAACCTCTTATGACCTCGTCCATCAGTATGCTAGAAAAGTAAATCACTTATTTTATGAAGTTACCCTTTATAGCTATTTCATTTGTTCTCATTTTAACACCTTTACACGAAAATATATTTAAAAAATAATCTACCAATGCATATGAAGACTTATGGATTTAAACCTATTTACACTTTCATATATAAAATTATTTCTAATTATAAATAATAAGGCTCAACTCAACTCAAAAGCAGCATAACAGCATTCAGTAAGAGCAGCCTGAAAATGCTATGAAATCATGAAAGTTTTCTTTATGTTTTTGAAAACACATACCAGAAAAGACTGAATGTACTCTGCTACAGTGAATCTCCCAGCCTTTCCCTAGACGAAAAGAATATACACTAACCCTTTTTCTCACTCACATGACTCCTAGGAGTAAAAAAGTCAGATACTGAATTTGCCTGGAGATGCATCGAAAGAGCTGTATAAAGTGAAGACTGATTCCTCTGCTCTTGGAAAACCTGGCTACTGTTCTTTGCTATATGTGCATGTCCTGCAGTCAGAGAAATTTATCTTTGAGAGCCGCCACTCAGAATGTTTTTTTTTTTTTTCACACAAGCATTGTAAACAGTAATAATAATAAGTAATAGGAAAATGAGTTACCCTCTGACATGAACTTTTTCTAAACATTAACACGTAAGTGTTAAAAGAAATTGTTTATACATGAGATATTAAAGCTATCAGAAAAAAGAGTTAGAACACCTTTACTTGTCATTATCAGAAGTTACTACATCACTTCCAAGACAAGCTAAAATGCTACAACAAACTTGAATGATGTAATAATTACATTAAAAGTTAAGCTGTTTCATGATTTTGATTTGACAGAATACAAACAATTTCATTAAAACACAATTAGGAAGACGATAAATCTTGTGTCACAAGTCCTGCATGGCATATCTGGTAAAACATCAAAGTTCTTGTAATAAAAATGCCAGAAGACCACATGCTAAAAGTTACCTTACTTGATCTTTTCCAACTCTTCCTCATTAGCATTGTCTGAAAATAAAATAGAGCATTTTAATTACCTTTCCTCTGAAATACAGAAAAGGAGGCCAGCTGTCTCTCCAAAGGGACAATCCACATTTAACCACAATTACCACTGAAGCAGCAACACGTACACTCACTCCAGCGACAACTACACAAAACTAAAATAAATCCAGACATCTAGCAGCAGTGTTCACACCCATGTATACTTCTCTGGGTGGTGTGAATTTCTTATTTCTGGAGACAATGCATTATGTGAAAAATATTTATATATATATATATATATTTAATTTATTTTTTTAAGAAAAAAAAAAAAAGAATTGGATAAGGAAAAAAAAAAGTAATTTGCCATTATTTATACTGAATTCAATTTTGCCTCATCCTTGAATGACTGTCTTATAAACATTAATGTACTCCAATTCTTCAGAACACTACTGTTTAGCTCACAGGCATAGCCACATAAAGATAAACCCTATGCCCTATGTAAGGATTCTTGGACAACACGCATCTATTACAAAAATTTTAAGATTATCACTACTATTTAGTTTCATGGCATTAAAAATAGCTCTAGTTTTTGATAAGCACTCACATGGGCTAAAATTATATGTATGGTCAAGAAAAAAGTGCATACCTTCAATCTAAAAAAAACAACAAAACAACAAATCACAGTAGCTGTGTCCTGCTACATAAGTGATCTGTAAAACCTTGGTACTGTTAAAACGTGCTGGAAAACAGTGTCGAGAGAAACAGACTTCTAATTGGTAAATAAAACGGGTCAGGATGGATAATTTATCTGTGGGCAATTTATCAGTGAACACAACTATTGCTTAAAGCAGTTCTGTGGAAATACAGAGAAATCAGTTTGTGCAATTTAACAACATTTTTCAGCTTGTGCTTACACTGGGCAAGAATAAATCAAAGGCCATTAATTTCTCTTTAAACTTTCTTTAGATCATGAAAAACAAGTACAATACTTATTTTTTAGTTAACTATTGCAAAAATGTTTTGTTCTTCAGGCTGAAATAAATTTTGAAATGCATGTGTTTTGCTCACTATGACATGAGTATTAAATGGAGGGGGGAGGGGGACAAAAACAAAACAAAACAAAACAAAACACGCCAGGATGAAATATGTTTTTTCCCTACTTTTAAAATATCCAGAATTTGGTTACAATAGATGCAGTTTGTTGGGAGGAGAAAAAAGCTGGTGAGGAAAACTGAAAACTGTTAAGTTGCTATGGTCAGATAGCTTAACAGCCCTGCCATTAAGTTAATGGTACCATAGCCTCGGTAAATATTCATAGATATTAAATTTGTTACAAAGCTGGAGAAAGCCACTTCACCCATTCTCTTGGGCAGAATGAGAGGGGCACGTGGAGAGCAAGCAGCTCAAGGCCCGCAGCGTTTCTTGTGTAACCACATTTCTGCATCCTGTCTGACCTACCTTTGTGCCTCTCTTCCTCCCACACATCTGCTTCCTGCTTCCTGCTTCATCCCAGACATCTGCAGACCAGGCTGTGAGCAGGGAGGATGATTCAGCCCAGTTATGTGAATCAGACACCTATGTGTCTGATCATTTCAGCTTTGCTAAGTTAGGTGTGTGCAGCAGCTAAAGAAATGTGACATACTTGCTGAGTGCACTGGCAATATCACCAGCTGTAGCAGGTTGAGATGAATCAATCAAAACCATTCTTAGCAGCCAATAAAACAAATATATAGTATGGGACAGGTTGTGGGTTGTGATAGATGGTCTACTCTACATGGAACTATGTGATACAAAAATACTCCATGCCTGACCCCCCTTCTGTCATTCTTTCTTCTATTATATGATAATCCCTTTGGCAAAGTTAAAAAGACAAAAATAAGCTTACACTATAAGATTGACAGTTTTACACTGTAAGATTTAAGACAGTAAGCAAATTGAGGAAATTGACAGCATATTAAAATTGTCAATATTTTTATTGACAAAAAAGCAAAAAAGTCAAAAGCAAAAAAGTCAAAAGCAAAAACAAAACAAAACAGAACATCATTTAGGACATCATTTAGGATTGATTGTTTAAGGCAAAAAAAAAAAAAAAAAAAAAAGATGCTGTAATTTGTAATTTAATTCTCACCAAAGAGCAATATCCAAGTAACACTCATATGCTTCCTTTTTTCCATTTTATGTTACTCAAGCCATTGGCAGCTGCCAAACAGTAGTGCTCAAGCTCTACTGGCCCCAAGGCCACTGTTCTGATCAAGCCCCCAACTTTCTGATTCCCTGTAGCCAAGAGTTGTTTTTAAGCCCTAGGCTTATAAACAGAGAATACACAGCAGACGTGCAGCTCCAAGGAACTCACAGACACTGTGCAAGTTCTCCAGTGACAAAACTTGTGACGGCACTCTGCTAGAGAAAGCCAAAACATGCACCACGGCACCAATGGTTACAACACCAAGCACAGAATTTGCAGACATCTCATACACATTTTTAATTGGCATGCATGCAATATAAATGACACACGGGCATGCATAATGTACAGGTATTTAGAGGTAAATACTGTCAGAATTAAAGAAACAAAACAAGCTTTATTCAAGCATGTTGAAGAGAAAATCCGATTCTTTGTTAGTTCTGACTTTTTTAAAATCACATTCTTCAAAAGGAGAAATTAAGGAAAAGGTAGAAGAGACTGCATCATAAACATATTTTTACAAGTAGAGATAAAAGTATTTTTTGTAGAGCTCATAGATTTTAATGTATTTTTGTATATACATACTTTTTGTGTACTTTTTAATTTTAAGTCTTCTTCGTTTACACTAGTGAACTACACTGTCTGTTCTATCAAAGCAAAGTAATTCAAAGAGTGATATTAATGTAAAGGACAAGTACTGTTAACAGCACAAAGCAAATGCAAATGAATTACTGGAACTAGTGCTACTGCAACTCAATTGTGTTAGTATTCATGAATGCTAAAGACATTCTTACTTCTGTGGTGTATAAGAACAATTCAACCATTGATTTTGATTCACAATTTATGAATGTTCAAAAGTCAGAACAAATCTGACTTTTCCTTTCAACAATACTCATAAGAATAGACATCTATTCAGGTACATAATTTGAATGTTATTATATTATGAGATTAGTACTCGAAAAGTTACGATTTTTATGCTGTCAGAAAAAGCACTAGGTCACCGAAGGCAAAGATTTGCTAGAAATGTTAAATTGTTCAGCCGCCCGTACTCATAGACAATTGCAGGCTACTTCTGCATGTTTTTCCTGAGAAAACACAGTATGAAAATCAAACAATGTGTTCTTATTTATGAACATAGTATACAAAGTCTGTTTTAAATTGAAACCATGTCTAATATTATTCTCCTGGAAGCACACAAACTGTAAACTCCTTAAGCATTGCTTATCACTGTATAACAGGATTTGGTGATAAATTCTCAGCTCTTCCAGTTAGTAATATAATTTTACATAGTTATATGCAAATGTTAATATTCTTAATAGTTATCTGAATCTAAAGATGAGTTTGTTTTGATCTTAGGGAATGGGACCTTTTAGCTATAAATTAGAAAGAAAATCTTATCTATCAGCACACTGAAAATTTGCATTTTGTCAGAATTTCTTCCAGAAAGAAGGAAGAAAATGCTCATCTGTGTACCATACCAAATTTCTCACATCTCTGCACATCTCAAGGCTTCATAAAGGATAGTTCCATCCAAAATATGATCAACTATTACTATTTCATAGTAACTGCTTCTTTTTAAAATGATTTGCAATAATACCTCCCCCTCACAGGCAGGAAGCAACACACAATAAGGCCCCCAATTTTCTGCCACTAGTCCACTGAAATTCCAACTGATATATCTTATCAACCAGCACAGGTGCTAACAGTGTCAATAGTTGTTACTTGCTATGACAGGACACTTCTTGTAATACAAACCTACACTATTTTGGTATGCCAATAAAATGGTTTGCTATTAAGAGTTGTCCTCTATCTATACAAAAAAATGTATTGTCACAAGATTCAACCCTTATCTACACATCAGTAAGACCTCCAAAGCACTCTCAGTAGCTCCAATTCAGGTACCTAAATGATCTGCTTCGAAAGTCTAATCTGCAGCAAAAATTCCCAAACAATACGTCACTAACAGCAAGGACTGTTCAGAGGACTGGTGTTTGAATTACGACTACAGGGCTGCCAAAATATAAGGTCAGACACAATGCTACTTCTATGCTATAGCAATGTGGGAAAGCGAATACATCTTCCATTAAAGCTATTCTTTTTCTTTCCCCAAAAATGGTCCTAAGGCACACTTATAATTTAAGAACATGGAACTTTAAGTACATGAAATATGTATAAGTGCTATCCGTTAATTTCAGACTTATTCAGCTTTGTAATTTAACCATTTTTCACCACTCATATAACTGTAAACTGTTCATACATTTTGTCATCAATTGAACAAATGAAACTTATTCAGAAGAAAATATACTTTTGAAATGTAGGTTATATAGGAATATCAAACCAACAAGATTTAAGAAAATTTGGAAGGACTTAGGAAAAAGTGGTTATAATGTGAAAACACACTTTCTCTGCAGCAGTCATTAAAACATATTTAAGGATCCTGACATGTTTCTATCTTTAAGTTTCAACAGGTACTATACAGAGATAACCAAATAGAGGGGAAGCAGTAATCATTCAAATGGAACACTATATAGATTGGGATTGTAGGACTTTCCTTAATTACTATTTTATACAGTACATGTTTCTATAGCAGAAAAGAATTAGCTTTGATCGTCTAGCACAGCATTTGAAAATTTATTGATCTCAACAAAGTTAAATTCAATAAAAATTATCCTCATTATTATACAAGACCTTTTAAAAACAGTCAGGGATGACAGTTCGAGTGATATATTTTGCAATATATTTACTCCTTAGAGAGTAAATAAAATCTAATAAACAAATGTACAAGTACATGTGGTTAATGTGTAAAAGGTAATTGTGGCTTGACTTATTAAACCTATATTACATTTGTATGCATCAATTCAGTATTAAGCTTATTGGTCATCTTTCCTTTGCTGTGACATAAGTACTCTAATTTTATTGTAACTTTGTTAGGACTGCTGTGAGTTCCATATCTTGGCAAGACTGATTTCTAATAATAAATAGAAAACTCGAGATTAAGAATCAGGGCATTGTCAATCTTGAGCATTTTTAGAATAAAGTGCCAAAAAAACCCCACAGCTTAATAACAATAACAAAAAAAAGAGGTCACTTCAGATAAAGTAAAAGCATTAACTTACTAAATAGAAAGGTAACAATGAAATGCATAACAGCACAAAAACAGTTTTTCCTCTAATTACCATCAGTCAGTTGGACATGTGAAAAATTGCTGTCCAGCAAGTCTATGGCACATTCAGTTCCTAAATTCACTGAACAAATACCCATATGAAAGACATGTCACACTGTTGTGTCTTAATTTCACTTTTTTTAACAATGATATTCATAAGCTCTCTTTGTGAATATTATTGTGATAATATTCTTCCTTAAGACTGAAAGACACAGCAAGTATTCTATCTGTATGGTGAAAAAAGGAAACAAACTTCTACTGCCCACGTAATGGTTTTGCACACCAAAGCACATTTATTCTGTGCTTCACGATTTAAGATTACAGCATGATAATACCAAAATCACTTGAAATGACAGGGCTATTATCATCTGACTCAGAAATGCTGTTTTTACTCAAAGACATAAAAACAATGATGTAATCAAGTATGTTTTCAAGTCAAATGATGAACACTTTTATGTTGAAAATTTGCAAGGAACTGTTCTGAGTTGCCTGCACAAAGGTATAGCTTAAAGAAAGAATAATATAGTTAAAAAAATTAAATATAGTTTAAATAAACTTCCTGTACAATATTACTATTTTCCATTATTTTTGGTAATTTCTAACAGAATGTCATAAAGAAAATCAAGAGATGAGAAACTTGTTTTCAAAACTCTGCACCTTTAGCACTTGCAGGGGAAGCAGGCGATCAGGCCCAGTCAGCATGGCTTTATGAAAGGCAGGTCATGCCTGACGAACCTGATCTCCTTCTATGACAGAGTGACGCGCTGGGTGGATGAGGGAAAGGCTGTGGATGTGGTCTACCTTGACTTCAGCAAGGCTTTTGACACCGTCTCCCACAGCATTCTCCTCAAGAAACTGGCTGCTCTTGGCTTGGACTGGCGCACGCTTCGTTGGGTTAGAAACTGGCTGGATAGCCGGGCCCAAAGAGTCGTGGTGAATGGAGCTAAGTCCAGTCGGAGGCCAGTCACTAGTGGCGTCCCCCAGGGCTCGGTGCTGGGGCCGGTCCTCTTTAATATCTTCATCGATGATCTGGACGAGGGCATCGAGTGCACCCTAAGTAAGTTCGCAGATGACACCAAGTTAGGTGCGTGTGTCGATCTGCTCGAGGGTAGGAAAGGTCTGCAGGAGGATCTGGATAGGCTGCACCGATGGGCTGAGGTCAACTGCATGAAGTTCAACAAGGCCAAGTGCCGGGTCCTGCACCTGGGGCGCAATAACCCCAAGCAGAGCTACAGGGTGGGAGAGGAATGGTTGGAAAGCTGCCAGGCAGAGAAGGACCTGGGAGTGATGGTGGATAGTCGGCTGAATATGAGCCAGCAGTGTGTTCAGGTGGCCAAGAAGGCCAACGGCATCCTGGCTTGTATCAGGAACAGTGTGACCAGCAGGGCTAGGGAGGTGATCGTCCCCCTGTACTCAGCTCTGGTGAGGCCGCACCTCGAGTACTGTGTTCAGTTTTGGGCCCCTCGCTACAAGAAGGACATGGAGGTGCTTGAGCGGGTGCAGAGAAGGGCGACAAAGCTGGTGAGGGGCCTGGAGAACAAGTCCTACGAGGAGCGGCTGAGGGAGCTGGGCTTGTTCAGCCTGGAGAAGAGGAGGCTCAGGGGTGACCTTATCGCTCTCTATAGGCACCTCAAGGGAGGCTGTAGCGAGGTGGGGGTTGGTCTGTTCTCCCACGTGCCTGGTGACAGGACGAGGGGGAATGGGCTTAAGTTGAGCCAGAGGAGTTTTAGGTTAGATGTTAGGAAGAACTTCTTTACTGAAAGGGTTGTGAGGCATTGGAACAGGCTGCCCAGGGAAGTGGTGGAGTCACCATCCCTGGAAGTCTTTAAAAGACGTTTAGATGTAGAGCTTAGGGATATGGTTTAGTGGAGGGCTGTTAGCGTTAGGTTGGAGGTTGGACTCGATGATCTTGAGGTCTCTTCCAACCTAGAAAATTCTGTGATTCTGTGATTCTGTGATTTGTTGTACCAATTACAAAATACCTAGCTCCAATTACTGAGTTACTAGGTTATTTAATTAGCACTAGGGAAAAAGTTGGAAAAAGAAGAGTATCACAACACAGCAATATTTGTCAGATATGTAACAGGATTATCTGTCACACCAGTGTCTTGTAGCATTAGAGAAATGTATACACTTTTACAAAAACTATAAAGTTGATCATATCCCTGTTTGCAATATGGCCACAGAATATGAATGAAAAATTTCATCAGATTAACACTTCTTTTCCCCTCTCTGAAGTGAAAGGAATTCAGATTATTTTACAACTTCTTTAGAAGATTTCATCTCTTGTATTACTACTGTAAATGTGCTATTACTACTTAAGTGAAAAAGCAACAGATGAAAAATTAAAAACAAAACACATCCAAACAGCAGATGATTTGTCACAACAGGATCTATCTACAAAACAGGAAAGCATTTTCACTAACTAAACAATTTACAAAACTAAGATTGATGAAGGAATTACAATAAACACGGAAAATCAGAAAAAAAATCAATTTAAATCAATTAATAAAGTTGAAAAATATCACGTAATGATTCAACACTAAAAGCCAAAAAGTAGAAACACTACTTTTCCTTGAGTTTCTTTCTTTTCAGTGTAGATTAGCATTAAAAGATCTTATCTGGAGATGGCAGCACTAGGTCCAAAATTCTTCACCAATGTTTCATTGATATTCTTCTATATTAATCACCACTGTTCATCTGCAACTGGCTTTATTTGAAATTGCAGACTGTTTATGTTCTGTCTGGATCACTCACTACCATTTCAGTGAGAATCCAACCCAGATGAAATATTCTCAACTATACCTGAAACACTGCTCAGCATTGTTCTAAGGCCTAGAAATATCAAATTAATCTCATGATATATCATTTATTCTTGTGCTTTAAGTCATTTAACCATAAAGGGGTCACAAGAGTGATAACACTTATAAAAATATTTGCAATTACCGCTTCTCGCTGTTCTTCTCTAGGAGCCAACAGAACTGATAACAATATACTTCCCAGATCATGGTCTGGATAATGAGGATCCTTCAGACTCAAAGTAACATCTGTTTGCCTGCAAGAGAAAAATGTGTATTTGTTTTGATTGCAGGCCTTCAGATAATTACATTTCTGAACCATTACAATTACAGAAATCTGCATTTATATGAAACTACTTGAAAACGATGTCAAAAATTTAGCTTATTTCTTTAAGTACTGCACTCTCATAAATAAATACTAAATGCTATTTTTCCACGTTAAGTACTTACACATGCTCAAGTAATTAAATCAACCAAAATGGTAATGGATTAAAAAAACAAATAAAATAAAGAAGAAAAATAAACATAAGCAGTAGGTGGTAATACTGTGGACAGAAATAAAATAAGAACAAGAGTAAAGTGGTTATAAAACTTATCTCTTTATAGACGCTGTAACAAATTTTCTGCATGATCAGTTAATACATTATTAATGCTAATGTTACAGTAATTCCCTAAAACTAAATGTTTTCCTTCTGCCAGTTTTATGTGATGTAGGTTTACATTATTATTTTTTAAAATAAGGTTCTATTTACAATTCCACAAACATGAAATTGACAGACGTACAGAATTATTCCAAAGGCTTGTTTGTGCCATACCTGTTTAATTCTAATGAAGTGAGATCCAGAAATGCTGATCCAATAAAGTCATCTTGAAGTCCAAAGTCATAGTCGAACACCTATGATGCACAGGAGACAAAAGAATTTTCCAGCATTAGAAATCTTTTTTTTTGAAATTTTGCTGCTTCATGTTCTTTAAAATCCTTTTACAGATTTAAGCCACATGTTCCCCACATGTTAAATCAGAAATAATTGCAAGCATCATGTAACTTTCTGTCCACAAGGTAAATTTTTAAACTCCTTATTTAAAAGTCAGAATGCATAATGTACAGACACAGACATATACAGCTAATAGACCGCATATGAAAACAACACCTGTTGCACAATGAGAAAAGCTGTTTTTTATAAACATAGGCACAACGAGAGGAAGACCAAAAGAAAAACTAAATCAAGGAGAATCACTGATTTGTTAGACATGAATTAACACCCTTATGAACTTTATGAAGTTTAGAAAGAAAGGTGTGATATGATTGTGTAAAGTGGGTTATTAACAGCACTTGTGACAGTATTAGGAATGAAAAAATAGTATTAGTCTGGCTTTTGAAGATTTTATAAGTTTTTAAGTTTTAGAAATATTATAATCTAAGTTGTTGACTTAATATAGATATGCGTATGAAAATAGTGACGCTTACTACTACTGTGAGAATGCTGCCTGCTAGCTCTCTATCTCAAAGAGAAAGCACCTGGAGAAATTTACTGAAATCCAGACAAGAATCTCTGGCTATTACATTGAGTTGCATCATGATTTGAGATGTATTATACTTTCTCAAGTCAGAAGGAAGAATAACAAATCACTCAGGGATGGCTTTGGGAGGGAAAAAAAAACAAAAAGATGTATGGCAACAAAAAAAAGTTATGACATAAAACTGCAGAAATCAAAAGTTGGAAAATGTCAATTTTCAAAATCAGATTTTCCAGGTAAGTTAGATTTTCTTGTCAAATATTGTCTTGAGAATTTCTAAGGACTAGAACATACCTTCAGCTCTAAGTAAGAATGATACTCATCAATAGCTAGTGATAATAACATTTAACTGAGAAGTGAGAGGCCTGGACTCAAGGCATTTGATTTTGATATAACTACTTCAACTATTGCATTACAGAAACTCTTTCCAGCAGTTAAAGCTACTCATCATCCACAAATAAATAGTTCAGTGGCTACAGCACTGCTGTGGGACACAAAGGATTGAATATACGTTTTTATATACAAATCCACTATATGCACTGATCTACCTGAGTACTTGAGCAGGTACTGTCATATTTTTTCTATCTCACTTTCTTTCTGGCGTGAAAGGAAAATGAATGATAAAATCTCTGTTATTATTGCAGAATAGATTTGCTTTCTCACCCTACAAATTACAAAGATGAAAATGTCCAGTGGACCTTTACAGTTGAGTTAGTATAATTTAGCCATGTCTTAAAATACCGGAATGAGCTATAAAAACTGCAATATTTAGACAATGCTTTCATAGTACGTACATGGATAGATAGGTATTATACCTGTTAACGCCTACTTTCCAGGAAAAAAAAAATTGTTTATTTGGCATAAACAAATCAAAATAGGTAGTTATGGGTAAGCATCTGCCTTTGAATCTATTTCTCTCTTTTAGAGTACTAGGCATGTGTTTATTCATTACAAATCCCTACGAGTAATAAGAGCAGGAAAGTGCTGGTTAAGAATTATAATTATTTGAGCAGAACACATAAAACTTACAATACAGAGCCATACTCAAAGACTGATTAAGTGACATTTATCTACTAAAAAATTCTATAATTTTGTATGTCAGTTACAGTTTTTGTCAGCTATTTCAGATTAACACTTATACTGAGCTGAGTATTCTGACAAATTAAATTATAGGTATGACTTAATTTTCTAATCTTTCTCAAAGTATCCTATTTAGAACCCTAAAACTGTATTTTTTCCTGTAACATTTTTAGAATTTAACTTCTATCTACATTGTTTTACAAAATAAACAATCCCATTTGGAAACAGATCACTATAAACAATTTGGGCCAGAAAAATGCTTTTCCAATCCATGGAATGCATACACAGATGGATGTTTCCTTTCTAATACGGATAACTAAGAAATATTCATGGCACTGCTGCAATTAACTCTGAGCATTGCTGGCCTCACTTTGATTTAAACTCAAGCTATCTGATATTTTGGCATAGATGATGCCTCTGTCATGACAAAATCATCCTCACGTGTGATATACTGAGTAGAGTTAAAATATAAAGAAAAAAAAAAAAAGAAAAAACACAAAGCATTACAAAACATATAAGCAAACCCATTGTGTTCAGGCATGAACAAGAAAAAAAATGAGAGAATTAGGCACATATGTTGATTAATTCTCAAGTTAATGTCAGGAAAAAAATGCTTTTAATGGGATAGATTATGCTTCATATCAGAATTATACAATGTTTCTACACATAAATGGCATGCCATCAATATACAGTGCAGTTTTCTTGCAGTGACCTTCTCTTAAGGTCTCTTAAGGGCATGACCTTCTCAAGAAGCATGAAATAATTACAGCCCGAAATAAACTAAAATACCTCTACCAAATTTTAAAAGGTAAGTTCTCATATTATTATTATGTTTATTTAATTTAAGTAATTCACCTCGAAATATATATTTTTAATAATGCAGTACTTCACAATAACTTTTGCAGCAATTATAACCTGTACTTTTTTCCTTCAATAGCTCTTTGGTTGTAATTTGTCAGACATAAATACCTTTATATATATAGGTTCTCTCAGATTATCTATAAGAATGGAAGTTTTTTCTTCCCATACAGGATTGAGGTTCTTATGTATTGTTTTACTTCTAAATACTTCTTTTCCTCCAAGTTTGAACTTGACGTATGGATCACTGGTTCCTGTTAACAAAATACATACTGTTAATTATGTCCTTTCAATACAATACAGATAAAAATGTAATTTTTACTGATAGTCAAATTAAAAACATCAGCTGAGGAAAGAATTACTTTTTTATTATCACAATTTATTTTACACAGTGTCATTACTTGGCTAATTCTCTGTGCTGATATTGAATGGGTACTTGCATCACTTTCTGTTTGCAATCCAAACTCAATACTGGCTTTTCCGCTATAGTCTTTAGTTAACAAAATAATGAACTTATTAGAACTAGAATCTTACCTTAATGTAATCAGAAAAAATAGACTATAATATTAATTTATTTAATACATTAATCTAATTACACTAAGTCTCTGAAAACGCATGGGCAGATGTTAAGAATGAATCCTGTCTCCACAGACATCACCAGTGTAACTCTTCATTGACTTTATTGCTTCCAGGATTCCTTCTGCCATGAAGGCTTCCTACACCAGTCAAGGTGAGGAAAGTAACCCTAAATTCAGGCCACAAAGTTCATGTGCTTCCTGCAGCAACCACGTAACAGCAGGCAAGCACAGGCTTAAGCTCCCTGATATGAGTAACAGTTGACTGACCAGAAATGTAACCCCATAAAGAACTGAAATAGAAATGTTAAAAATGCTGTGAATGGGCCATGGATGGGGCATGGGTGTGAAAGCATCAAAAAAATGAGTGGCAGAAGGAAGGCTACAAGAACAGTACATGCTGAGGCCACAGAGGTTAGCAATCCACCCAGGTGCACATCTGCATCTTCTCCTCAGGACAGCCAGACAGGGAGACAACAGACACTAACTAAACACCTGGTGACATACACAGACTGTTATATCACTGCCAGCTGCCAGAAGGTACCAAATGGCATGTGCAAAACACAGTGGTGACACCACTGCTGGGAGCCTGGGAGGTATGAGGACCTGCCAGCTGGCATCCCCTTCCCTCCTGGTCACAGGACAAAGCCTTGCACAACACATGGCCTTTGTGAGCATGTGGGTGTCAGTGTGAGCGAACTGAAACCAGCTTTGTCTAGAACCAAATTTGCTTCCTCCTGACACCAGATCTCATGCCTATTTGCTAAATTATTATGCTGTGATATTATTTCCAACAATCTGACTCCACTTACCATGCCTTGACCAAAAACCTGCACGTGGCAAAGGGGGTGAACCTGGGGTAAGGACAGGGACATGGCGAGCCACAAGGCTTTAGCCACTTGCATCCAGAAAAGGCCAGTTGCATCCAGACCAGACAGCAGCAGCTCTGGGGACTTCTCCGTGTGAGATACATGGGTGGCTCACAGCTGGGTGGGCTCCTGCTTCAAGATAACCACACAGCTACGAGACATACAGCTTGTGCCAGCCCCAGTCCTCATGGAACCACGGCCTCCACAGCAGGCCAAAAGAACACTGCCAGTCTTTTACTGTGCATTTTGATTGCAAAAGACATAGTTAAGACTTTAAAGGAAAGGAAAATATTTGATAGAAAATACAAACTAATTACTTTCCCTAAAACGCCAATTGGTAACATTTCACATTTATGTACATAGAATTCATCTCAGTGAAAAATTTCGGATGGCATTCATCTTTCTACTTCTCTGCCAGCTGTTTGTCAGCCCTAACAATATTTGAGTCTAATGGATTCAAGTTTATTTCAAAATCAACAATACATCTGACATGAACAAAATTACATTGTCATGAGCTAAAACAGGGGACAATCTTTCTTCTCACCATTAATGGGTTGCATATTCCAGACATTTGTGTTTACAACCATCAGCAAATGCAGTGATTGTCTTTTATTAAAACAGCAATGCTATCTTCTGGCACGACTACAGCTCTTTGCACTGTTTCATGCAGCCACAAGATGTCAGTACTCTTTAGCTAAAATTACATATCCCTTTCAAAAATCTAGCTGTGGAAACTGGGATCTTGCATGTAAGAGGGCTGCCGTCATTCACTTTTATCATTACTGAGGCAGTCTCGCAGAGGTATAAAAACTTAACTCTAGCACAAATCACTTTTTCCTTAGTTATGTAAATAGTAGTAACAATTTATTAGTAAGGCAAAGATCATATATTTGAGTTCAAACTGTGAAATTCTTTGAATGTGGACACAAACAAATCAGCAAGAGGAATGTGAGCCATATATCCCCCACGAGCCGTAGTGATGGGAGAGCATCCCAGTGATTATCCTCACGGCTGCCTTGAGCTACTGATTATCTGGTCTTTAACCAATTCTTTTTATTCTGCAAATTTCACAAAATTCTCTTGATGTTTGAAATTAATATAAAACAGTGTTGTGAGATTAATAGCTCATGAATATTTCAGGACACAGATGTCAAACAATTTAATTTTAATTCATTTTTATGCAACAAATTTAGTAGTGAAGCATATCAAATGTTACTTCCATTTACAATGTATTGCAAAATCTCAGGCTTTGTAACATTGTGCAATGGATGCTTGAACCTTGCTTTGAGACATACCCACTTTAAACCAAGAGCTCACTAGAACCATTTAGTTAGAAGTACAGTGCCCTTCACAGACCTTTCACATTCCTTGAAGAACAATTCATCAGATTTTTTGAAGGTTGCATATAAAGAAAGACAAAATTAAAAACAAATAAAAAATATATTGCATCAGTCATGCAATCCTTCACTAATGCCCTGCATAGTTGAGGAAACCCCTAGGTGTAGTGTTTGAACAACACACACTGAGCCCAAGTGTCAAGCCAGTATTCTTTTTTAAACACCACCCCACCAAGGAAATAAAAGGATTTTCTGGAATTTTGTGCTCAGCAGCAGAGCATGAAAGAAGGCACAGCAGAAGCCAAAACCCCTTTCCATCTAAAGTGTTCTGTTGAACAGGATCAGGTGACCTCCTGCACAGCTCTGTGTCACAGGGTCCCAATTTGAGTATGTATTATAACAATAAAAATAATATTTTTTTACATAGCAATTATAGATCCCTATTAATACATAATATCAATATTGCATTATTAATATAATTGCATTAATATTATATTAATACTGAAACATTAATGGTACAATATTAATAATATGCTAATATGATTTTAATATATAATAAAATTATAAAGTGTGTTTTAATTAACAACCTCAGTTCAATTTCATAAGTATAACTTTGCCGTTTTATTAAAATCATTTTACTTTTGATCTTAACCTCACACAAACCCAGTAAAAATCTACAAGTCTTCAGAATGGGCCTCAAACAAAATAATAATAATCTGATACCCAGTCATGGATTCCTGTTACTCAAATCCCAGCTTTTTAATTGTTTTCCTTGTTATCAAACCATTCAAATGAACCTGATACACCAAAGCCTAATACCCCAAATGTTTATTCTACCTGAAGCAGCTAACTACAAAACAGCCTTCACTCATGAGCTTAAAATCTTACAAAAAAGCCAAACTGTGCAACTATAGAATCTATGATTCTATGATACTGATATTTTGCTGAAGCTGCACCATTGCCTGTGTAAAGGCAATAAGCATTCTCCACACAGGGTGGCAGCCTCTCTTTGCTAAGGAGGCTTAGCCAAACAGACACCTAAAGATGCTGCTGCATTTCAGTGGAGAAACTTGCCACCACCACAGTGGTTGTTCCTTGATCCTGTGGGAGAAGGCTCCTCTGGCCCTGCAGGACCTACACACTAAAACATAGGGATGTGCTGACTGTCCTGAATCCAACACTTCTCCCTATGTAGACATCACCTAAGATGGAGTTAGCTTTGCAGGTTTAGGGCTTAGATTAGATCTTGGATATACAGAAAGATAAAAGCATTTTGCAGGAGAAAGAGTTTGTTCAGAAGTATACTAAACTGCTTTCCAGAAGGAACCATAGGAGAGTAACTAGAGAGAAAATACCTCCTAGGCAAATTTCACCGCAATAATAATCAACATTATATCTGATAGAAAGGAAACATTCTCAACAAAACCAATACATAAACGTAATTGGTTTCTGAGGCTTTGTAACATGCCTTTCAACATATTTGGCCTCTTGTTGACTAGATTCTTTTCCTTAATTAAATCTTATTTAACATAATGGTATAAACGCTAACCTAAGAAAATTCAGCAATGAACAGAGGGGTAAATGTAACCGTGAGACAAGTAATGAGCTTGAGACTGCTCCCCCTTAACTGGAGCTAATGAGAGAAGGAAGAGGCAACGTCTCCATATTTACGTGCAGCATTTCTGTGCTTGACTCCAGGAGGGCAGAAGTCAAACAAACAGCTTCTCCAAAAAAACTCAGCTGAAGATTTACCTACATCATATGGGAACCAGATGTTGAAAGTCTAAAGGCAAATTTTAAAACCTTGTACTGAAAACAGAAAAAAAAACAGGCAAAAAGCGTTCATGCTTGTACATAGATATATTATAAAGCAGATGAACAATACTGAAAACCAGCACTCAGCTGCTGTTTCATCTACAGGTATTTTTATACTTCATATATCAAGAAGAAAAAAGAAAAAAAGCATTTTAGAAAAATGGTGAGCTACCAAATAAATTTATCACTCCAGAGAATTAACTGATTTGGTTGCAGCTATATAGCTATGACAGGCATTAATTTCTCCACCATTGCATTTCACTCACAGTCCAGAATAACTTTCAGAACAGAACAGAAAGCCATTTGCAAGCCTGTTCCTGACAGAGAAGAGAGCCTGTGCCCATCAAAAGCTTCTGCACAGTTCTGATTCTCATCACTGCAATTTAAAATCTAATTTCAAATTACTGCTTTTGGACAATATTAAAAAAGTTAGCTTTCTCCTGTGAAACACTTGTTTTTTAGACTGTTGAGAAAGCAAAGCAGAAAAAATCAGAAAAACAAGCTTACTCTCCTCTCTCCTTTAGTCATAGGAGAAAAAGCAAGTAACACAATTCATTAAGTTCTTCCCAGTAGGCAGTTAATCACTGCTGCAAAATGAGCCACATGGACAGAAATTTTTATGTCGCAATTTTTCACAGCAGTGTGTTTTGCTAGTTTATTTATTTTTATTTTTTTTTTTCCCCAGCCTACAGAGCTACTAAGGATAAGCAGTAATGTTACAAAAGTTGCACCTAATACAAATCAAAAGTCTCATTTGGATTCATTACATATGTGCGATTGAATGCACATTTAGACCCAGTTCAGCTTAGTGCTTTGAAAAGCTGCAAGCTTTAAAGAATATTAATTGGAAATCACATTAGTTAAAAAGAGCCTGCTCCTGTACAACACACATGAGGAATATTGTGGGAATGAGCACAAGATAAAAAACAATAAACTTCCAATAAATACAGGAGAAAATAAATTTTCAACACTGCAAGAAAAAAGGCAATGTACACACATCTGGAAGCAAAAATAATGAAATAAGGTCATATTCTTAATTAATTTATTCTCGGAACTATAATTAAACCCCTGTCACGTGTTTCTATTATTATTCAATTTTAATTCAATTTAATTAATTCAAATTTAATTCAATTAAATTAATTAAAATCTTGGAATCACTTCATTTCATCTACAGTTTTTAGAGAAAGAAAGCAAATGTCTAAAAGCATGACACTAGAGTTGGTAAATCAGGACAGGGCCCTAATACCTATTGGGAGGACCTTCACTGAAACTCCTCCTGAAGGCCAATCCCATCCCTCTTTCAGATATTTTCATACAGGAACACCTGCACATCTCATGAGGTGTCTCCTGAAATTGCAGAGATTTTCTGTGTGCCATAGAGAACAAGCCAACTGCAATTTCAGTCCGCTTTAATTCATAAGGCTCCATTTCACAGTAGCTGAGACAACTCGGCCTCCACTGCCTATGGGTGAGACCTTATAAAAAAAAAAAATAATAATAATAATAATAAAAAAAAAAGTAGAATCCATTGACTGTGTACCATCCCTGGTCACAAATATGAACTTTTCTTCACTTTCACTGTGAAAGGTTTTGACTTTTCCTTAACTTCAAGGACTATCACATAAAGGACTTCACTAGATTTTTACCCATATCTGATCATCAAATAATCATTATGCAAATAAATCCATTTTAGAAAATCCAATCTTATGTCCTGATGTATAAATAATTAACAAGAGTTAATTATTTACACCATGATAACTTCATACAAGTACATAGATGCACAGTAACTTTGACATCATAATTCCTGAGAAGCTTAATTATTAATACAAGCATTCGGTCCTGATTCATTTCTTGGAGAACTCTCTCTTTCCAACTCCATTCACTTTGTTCTCCAATAATGAAGTTTTTCAGTCTCGAATCATTTTCTTTTTTACAACCAAGGTAGAAGAAAAACTGAGAGGATGGTTCTCAAGTATGTGTTAATTGAGTATACCAAGCAAAACATGCATCAGTTTCTATTTTTTTACATATTTAATATTTCCAAATTGTGATATGAAAAGTCTCATAAAAAGAAACATAAAGAATATGTCTGCTCAGGAGTACTGACATTCCCCTTTAGTCTATTACTAAAACTAGGGAAAATATTTACCACAAGCTATTTTATATTAATTTAACAAACAAAAATAATAATTCATCTTATTCACTTACACTATTGCGTACACTAAAAAATGCAGCTTTTCCATCAACAATCCTAGTTTCTGTCCTTCTGTCCACCTAACAAAGAATTATCCACCCAATTCATCTAAGAAGGACACTAATTACTTTAAAAAGCACTTATGGAATATTAATATCCTAAGAATGAAGATACCAATTACAAATTTACAGTGAGCACACAAGTGCTACAGGATTCAGAGATCTTCTACTCAGGAGTCAATAGGGAATACAAAGTTTTAATTATTCAGTGTCCATTAAAAAAAAAATGTTGGTTATAGCAGTCATAGTTTTTTATCTTTCTTTTGAAGACTCATTTCTTCCATGAAAAAGGCAGCTTAACTACTAGATTTCAGTATAGCCCATGATAAATCATCTTTGTTTAATAAATACCCATCTATATAAATACTAATTATGCTTGTGAAATACAAGGAATGATAAAACCAGACTGGCATAGCACAGGATAGACAAAGAGCAAGTACTCAAAGGTCAGCCTAATTTCAAGAAAACTTATTTAATCTTAAGCATGGCTGAAGTAAGGTTCATTCAAAGAGAATTTATGTTACAGAAATGTGATCCTTACAGCATGAATTATTATTCTAATTACTCAGGGTAAACAGAAGTACACCCCCTGACCAAAGGATGTACCACTCCTAAAAGCTTATGACTGAAATTAAAATCTTCCTGAAATTGTTTAGAGCATGACCATTTATTTGTGATGACAGACATCTTTTGCAAAATCAGAGGTTTCACCTCTTATACAGACAGAAAAATCTGATTTGCTTTCTGTAGGTCTTACACATTATATCTTCCAGTTTAACAGAAATAATATATGTATTTTTATACAGTTGCAATAGACAAATGTGATTTGCCCTTGTCAATGTAACAATACAGTCAACAATCTCTTATTAGTATTTTTTTCCCATTCCCCAGGGAGAATAGTTACTACACATTAAATAAATGCTGAAATACAATCAGATCTTTGATCTGATCTCAGCTGTTACGTATTTATTTTTTATTTTATGGAAAATAAAATTGTTAGGTAAAACAAAAATAGAAGCCTCTAGCAGCATGCAGCTCGCATATGTCAGGCACAACAAAAAGGTACAATGTGTATTTAATACCTCAGCTGAAACTCATACTCATGGCATAGGCAATCCCTGCTAAAGTCATGTGAAGGAGAGCTTCCACTGTGAAGAAACATTCACAGAAACGCAGTATGTGAAACTTGCCTTAAAACAACATTCTAATTTTCTAGCTAAAAAACATTAATGTTGTTATTTCCTTAATTTTTTTAAGGTCATCTGAGAAACACAACAAACAAACAAACAAAAGCCACAACAGACATAGTCGCATGTAAACAAAGCATAACTTTCAATTCACTTTTAGACACTTTAAAAACACAGGTGTTTATTGCCTTGTAATGACTTTGAATTAACAGACCAGATTCTTCCACCTCAATCAGAGGACAGTGGTCTGGAAGTCCCAAGTCAAGATGCTGCCACCAACCTGCAATAATTTATCTGCATTACTAACAACAGGTTTCATGAGGATTTTGGCTCCTGGGGTAACTTAAAGTACTCAAGTTCTACATCATCTTCCCTGTCCAGTAGGTAATGTGATCTGAAGAATCTATCTTTTGATCTTGGTACAAATTCCTACTGCAATGGTCCACTTAGGAACATCACTCAATTTTTGACACAAATGTCTGCATCTTTGATTGTACTACAGTGGCACACTATTTAAACCATACCACTTTAGTAACATATTATGCCTGACAGGTTATAGGTGACTGGACAGCCTATTATTTATTTATTTATTTTTAACCTTATTTTTAGCACTGTCAAAGTCCTCTTGCTTTACCTCTGTTACTTCATGGTTATAGGAACAAAATGATTCAAAGCTTCAGTCAGATGTTTAGAACTTGGGATGACTTACTCATTGAACTGCATTCATAAAATGACTTAGAGATGTATGTAGGAGCATACACACTTTTCCTCCTCTTACGAATATTCGTATGTTCTTTGAGAACAAAAGCTATTAAATAGGAATGAAAGCTTAGCCACCACAAATACAAGCAACAAACATGTACATTTTCTAATCTGCAATGCTAGCATTATACTCCACATACCTACCAAAGGAAAAATCCATTTAACTACACGACACATTGTCATGTGAAATTAAAGTGAATAATAAACACGTTCCTACAATACTTAAAGAATAAGAAGCATGGTAATGAAACTGAAGGAAAGGGAAATGATTTGAGAAGCATTAAATGAATGCAGTTGCTGGATAAACAATTCCCTCTTATGTTCATCATTTGTATTAATAAAAACAAAACAAAACATATTTTATTCCCAGTACTGATCTTCTTAAACCAAAAATAGACATTTCAAAGTGAAAGATCTCTAGTGTTAACAGTCTTGTGTCAAAATAAATAAATATATATTTTTATCATTTCTGGAACTAATACAAGTGGTATCAGAACTACAGGTTTATTGTTTGAGAGGAAGAAGTTCCAAATGATGCCTCCAGACCATGATAATTTACAAGACAGAACCTGAACAAGGACAGAGCCATATCTTACATGCTTTCAATGTATTTTTCAATGATGTCAATTAATGTGAGACCTGGTTAGCAACCCTTCAGGATTTGGAATAATGGCAACTTAGTAGGGAACACCACGTTGTGTCCTATAGCTATCTCTTGCTGCTCCTACTGGATGAGCAGGAAACTTTTGGCCTTCAACAAAAATCTGGGTTCCTCTACTACCTATTATTATCTGTTATTTCCAAGTGATCAGTCTCACTTCAACTCAGTTCTTCCTTCCTTTTCAATCTCATGCCATGTGTCATAGATTCACAGAATCACTGAATAACCTGAGTTGTAAGGGATACACAAGGATCATCAAGTCCAACCGCTGGCTCCACACAGGATCATCCCAAAGCAATTCACATCTCTGACAGCGTTGTCCAAATGCTTCTTGAACTCCATCAGGCTCAGTGCCATGACCACTGCCCTGGGCAGCCTGTTGCAGTGCCTGACCACCTCTGGGTGCAGAACCTTTCCCTAACCCCCAGCCTGACCCTCCCCTGTCCCAGCTCCATGCCATTCCCTCGGGTCCTGTCGCTGTTCCCAGAGGGCAGAGCTCAGCGCCTGCCCCTCCGCTCCCTGTGAGGAGCTGCAGACCGCCATGAGGCCTCCCCTCAGCCTGCTCTGCTCTGGGCTGAAGGAACCAAAGGGACCTCGGCCGCTCCTCATACATCTTGCCCTTGAGACCCTTCACCATCTTTGTAGCCCTCCTTTGGACGCTCTTTAACAGTTTTACGCCCTTCTTATGCTGTGGTGCCCCAAACCACACACAAAACAGAAGGCGAAGCCACACCAGCACAGAGCAGCCCTTGACCAGCTAGCTGTGCAGTGCCTTATGTAGCTCCCACGAGAGCCTCTGCACCATGCTACTGCTATTGGGACTCACTGTGAGATCTCCCTCTGTCTGTCTTTTGTCTACATCCACCTGTTTAAATCAACTCACTCAGGGTCAGACTGTCCACTCAATTTATGCCCACAATTCACTTTCCTATTTGAGACTTGGCAGCAAATAAATATACAAGGCTATCAAGAGATCAAGAGCTTTATTTCATTTCAGAAATAAATACAGAAAGTCCTTTTCATAAATCTGAGTTTCTGTGCAGTCTGGGTAGGACCATACTACAGAGAAAAACAGCGGTTTGGATTTCCTAGTTTTAAGTCAAATTCTAAGCACAGTCAATGCTGAAATAATTTTTAGACAGAAAATAAGTGCCTCTGAATTTTACAGCCATAAGATCATATAGGAGAAGATATAGAAGAAATACGAAACAGCCTCAAGAATGCAAGGTTTCCACTTATAATTTTTTTTTTTTTCCTCCCAGGTCTCAGTGACAGACATTTTAGTGCTCTTAGGCAGAAGGTGTGTTTGCTGGGACTGCTATCTTCTGCATTCCAGCTTACTCATGTGCCAACACTTAATCACCAAACTGTGTCTTAAAAGAAAGTAACAATATCACCACTGGTATGCTGCAGTCATACAAGGAGTAGTTACAGTATACCCATTAACCTCTCCTATTAGCAAAACTCCCATTTCTTATGACAGTGAGAACTACCACAAATATGACAGCAGCAAATCAAATAGAAGTTAATATAGAAGAAAACATTATCAGAAGTCATGATAAAATATTTTGATCAAAAATAAGCTAATATTTTAACCCTGATTTTAAGATGAGCTTCCAAACTCAAACTGATTAGAAAATAACCACGAAAAAAAACCTATCTTGTTAATAATTCTGCACTGCTTCCTTTCCTAAACATTTTGCATTATCAGTGGAGAAATCAGTCCAAAAGGGCTGCAGAGGTTGAGATGAATATATTGCATTTGCTCAACTTGAAGATTTCTTCTTGAGAATAATGAAAAGGGAAGTAACTTATTGCAACTAAAAATGCTATTCATAAAAGTGTAGGTAATAAAAGGTATAACAAGGTGACAAGACAGAGAGAAGAGATTTCTTTACTTTGTACAGGTTGGAGCATGTACCCAGGGAAATTACACATACTGCAGTCCAAAATACTGCTGTAGATAGCATTAAAGCAGGAGCATAGGTAGGAAAAGGTACAGCAGAAATTAACATTAGGTTATGGAAGATAAGCAGTTTGTCTCTGCAATAGGTGAGTCTGAAAATTCCATATTTTTTTTTCTTCCTTTAATTACAACTAAATTTTGTAAGTATTCAGCTAACACCAGGTGGATTCTGTTCTAACAACTGTTTTTCTCTGTATTGATGTGAACAGGCAAGCTAATCCAAAAGTATTCTGTACCGGTACTTCAGAAGAGCTGCAACAAAGGGATCACAGCAGTGTCAGCTAATGGTGTATGGGCACAAAAGCTTTACAACCAAATTTAAACATCAGTTTTGCTTTCTCATACTGTATCATAGGATCAAACCCAGGAGACCAATGGTACCTTAAAACTGAAAATAAAAATAAAAATAAAAATAAAAATAAAAATAAAAATAAAAATAAAAATAAAAATAAAAATAAAAATAAAAATAAAAATAAAAATAAAAATAAAAATAAAAATAAAAATAAAATGCTGTCTTCACATGTTAGAGAACATATTTTCAGAGTGATGGACTCCTCTGAATCTCAAGTTGTATTGTACTTCAAGTTATACGATCACAAATTACACAACTGTACCTAGTGGCATCATTTCTTATTGTTTGTTACATGCTGTATGAGTACTTCAGGTTTCATTAGCATTCCTTCAAATTCTTTACTTCTATTCTTCTAAAACTGACTTGTAACCAAAATACTAAACATACAGCCCAAACATCACATCTGCACAAGTACTTATAAGTTCTTAGTTAACTGTTTATTTATTTTTTAACTGTAAAACACAACTGCTCAAATGGCCTTTTCTAGAAAAAGTGAGCAATCTATCAAGAGCATTCCTCCAAAGACATTAAGGAAAATTTTACTGTTTTCTTTCTATTGCATTCTTATAGGATCCTAATATATTGAATATATACACATATATACATATGTTATATTACAAACAAGACTGTTACAGGAGGAGAAATTCTGGCCCACTCAGATTCATAGAGATTCTAGTATTATCTCCAACAGAGACAGAATTTATTGTAAAAATCAGAAATAAATTCTGTAATTCTAAAATCTAGAAATTACCTAGAATTATTAAGAAGCCTGCTGTACTTCTTGTTATATGCTAGTGATTTTCAAATATACGATAAACTTACTTACAGAATCACAGAATCACAGAATTGAAGGGGTTGGAAGGGACCTCTAAAGATCATCGGGTCCAACCCCCCTGCCAAAGCAGGTTCCCTAGAGCAGGTTTCCCAGGTAGGTGTCCAGACAGGCCTTGAATATCTCCAGAGAAGGAGACTCCACAGCTTCCCTGGGCAGCCTGTTCCAATGCTCATCACCCTCACCGTGAAGAAGTTCTTTCATGTGTTGGTGTGGAACTGCCTGTGCTCTATCTTGTGGCCATTACCCCCTTGTCCTGTCCCCGTGAACCACTGAAAAGAGGTTGGCCAAATCTCTCTGTCTCCCACACTTAAGATATTTGTAAACATTGGTAAGAGCCCCTCTCAGTCTTCTCCAGGCTGAACAGGTCTCTCAGCCTTTCCTCATAGGGAAGATGCTCCAGGCCCCATATCAGCTTTGTTGCCCTCCGCTGGACTCTTCCCAGGAGATCCCTGTCTTTTTTGCACCAGGGAGCCCAGAACTGGACACAGTACTCCAGGTGAGGCCTGACCAGGGCAGAGTAGAGAGGGAGGATCACCTCCCCTGCCCTGCTGGCCACGCTCCTTTTAATGCACGTCATGATCCCATGGGCCCTATTGGCCATGAGGGCACAGTGCTGGCTCATGGCCAACCTGTCGTCCACCAGGACCCCCAGGTCCTTCTCCTCAGAGCTCCTCTCCAGCAGGTCATCCCCCAGCCTGTACTGATACATGTGTTTGTTCCTTCCCAGGTGCAGGACTCTACACTTGCTCTTATTAAACCTCATTTGGTTACTTCCTGCCCATCTCTCCAGCCTGTCCAGGTCTCGCTGAATGGCAGCACAGCCTTCTTACTTAGCCCACAATTTACCTTAATACATCCTCACCTTTGCAGCATATGAGTTTTCCCAGTGTACTGCAAACTGACATTTTCAAATCTGGGTGCCTAAAACCAACACATTAAAATATGTTTGAAAAAAAAAACTATGAAGTTATTTTTGTCTTTCATAAATATCTGTTTCATATCCACTCAGTCATATCAACTAATATTTTTGTGTAATCTGCATAACTCTCATAAATAAAACTCCATTTGGGGATTTTTATTTTTAAATTTTCACTGCATTAAATACGCTGCTACTCACAGATGTAAATTCTGGCTCAAAGCACTCCGAGGCTCCAAAAATTCAGTATTTTATTTGGATGCCTGATTAGTAGGGTTGTGCAGAAGCTGGTAAAGTGTAAGAGCCTACAGACAGTGGTGGCTGAAACATACCCCTATTTGCCATTTTCGTAGCATGGCACACAGCCAACACTCACAGGCAGCTTTGGCTAGACCTTGCCATGGGAAATTCATAGCACCTGTTGCTGTCTCCAGAGGAACTGAGACTAAGTTTGCTTTGGAATTGTAAAATTTTTAATTGTAAGATCCCAAGGAGTGGCTTGAGAACATGTTCTCAAATTATTTAATAATCCCATAAATTTACTTGAGACATGAACCGGACTTGACAGTCCATCTCCCCACTGTAAAAGACTCCCCTTTAAAGGCACAGCATTGTCCTGGTTTCAGTTAGAACAGAGTTAATTCTCTTCCTAGTAGCTGGTAGAATGCTTTGTTTTGGCTTAGGATGAGAAGAGTGCTGATAACACCCCAACGTTTTCATTGTTGCAGAGCAGTGCTTATACTAAGCCAAGGACATCTCAGCTTCTTGCTCTGTCCTGCCAACAGGCAGGCTGGGGGTGCAGTAAGAGCTGGGAGGGGACAGACCCAGGACAGGTGACCCAAACTAGCCAAAGGGGTATTCCATACCATCTGGGGTCATGCTAAACAATATATAGGGGTGGCTAGCCGGGGGAGGGGGCCGGACTGCTCGGGGTTAGGCTGGGCATCGGTCAGTGGGTGGTGAGCAATTGCATTGTGCATCACTTGTTTGTACACATTATTACTATTAGTACTATTATCACCATTGTATTATTATTGTTATTATTATTTTCCTGTCTTATTAAACTGTCTTTATCTCAACTCACGGGTTTCACTTTCCATTTCTCTCCCCTGTCCCAGAGAGGGAGGGGGGAGGGTGAGCGAATGGCTGTGTGGTGTTTAGCTGCCAGCCAGGTTAAACCACGACAAGCATTTAGCAGTCCTTTTATAAGGCTGCCGTGCAGTATCCTCAGATGTTTCTTTCTTCTTGTGATGGAGAAATGAGGGAAAAAATAACAAGTGCCACATTGTGTTAAGAGAAACGCAGATCAGATGCTTACCAAAATACAAGGGAGAAAAAGAGATTAGTAGGGTGAAAATGATGACTTATTTTCAACTTCAAGGAGCACCTGTTTCTTCTGAAGTTTTCAAAGCGGCAGTAGGATACCATCACCCTCCAAGTGAGGATATCCAATAGCACATAAGAATGCCTGGCTATAGCAGAAACAGAAAGCCATATTAGAAGAAAAGCACTGCACGGAGACTTAAGGAGTTTGCTTGATGGTGGTGAACCAGTGCAGTGAGAGAACAGGCACAATGTCGAGGTGAGATCAGAAGGAACCAAAGCAACACAGCTAAGCCCATCCTTCTGTGGACTTCAGCACCTTCTGCTCAGAAGGACAAAGCTGCTTGCAACACATGAGATGGGTGCTTACCTCTGCCCTTCTGGGTATGCTGCCCTCCCGTTTCTCAGATCTGCACTTCACTCTTTCCTCCTTGCTCTTCTGTCAATTATTCCTCAGTTACCATTAGGTATGAGCCACTGCCACCAGGATCCTGCCTAAGGTCTACCTCTCAGTAAGGTGAACACACCACTACCGGCCTCCCGAGAGCAAGCAGCAGCTCCTTGGCGGTGCCACACTGTGTGTCCACCACACTGCTACAGAAAAACAACTGCAGCAGCAAGGCTACGGCAGAGCTGGAATGTATTTTCCCAGTCTGCATTTTATAGTGGGCAATGCTGATCTGTATCTGTTGACAGTTAGAAATAAAACCACAGCTGTAATTCTCTTTAACCAAGCTAACATCTCTCTACAGAAAAGAGACACAAAACTGCAACAGGCTCTTCCTTAATTTTAGGTATCTTTAGTGAAATACAAATAAAAACCTCTGTGTACCTAATGACCATGTATCTTTAAATAAAACATCCTGTAAATATTTTTATGATGTATGAATGCTGTCACACATCTACATACATTTACAAGAATACCAGGGTAAGAAGCAAGCCAAGCTGTGATCTCTTGTTTCAGCATCATACACTCAGTATCTCTGTTGTAAAGAAACCAAGCTTTCAAAAATTAGCTGTTCCAGACCCTCATATCTCCTGGAGAGCTTATAAAAATGTATTAAGTATAATTGTGACTCAGATAAAACAATGTAATCCCTTTGAAACACCTTAAAATAAGCTAACACTCTTGCATATTCTCATTTAAACTAAATATGAACTTTGATTTCCATTCAAAACCAATTTATATCTGATTTCCTTTGTATTAAATAGCTCTAAAATTCCAGACACAACAAAAATGTTAAAATAGAAATAGAATTAAAAAGATGCTTTGAAAAATGTTTCCATTTAGTAGCACAAAAATACTGATCTGAAAGACCTTCTAGAAACAATTTGGCTTCTGGCTTCCTGTTATATTCTGAGTAACTTTTCTCTTTGGCTATGGCCCTGTGACTATTTCCCACATCATGAAGATACAAGTATTGAAGTGCTACAGTATTGATTTATGCCATTAATCCTCTCATCACACCTTTCCACAGACATGTTGCCATCATTTTCAACCCTGTAATAGACTTAGCTGTATTTCACAATAAGCAAAATTCATTCCCTAATCCCAATCTACCTGTATTGTGGAGATGAACAGTTTGTAGATCTGGATCATTACCCAGTACACACTACAGTTTAGGATTGAATTTCAATATCCTTCAATAGTGATGCACGATTCAAGCATAAATTACATTCTCTGTAGGTAAGCTTACATAAAAAGTCTTTTCAATAATTTTAAGTGCATTGCATTACACATATGTGTGCTTTCAATGTTTCGTGGCTGCACAGAATCAGCTGTATCTTAAGGTTGATCGCTCTTATTTTACAGAATCACAGAATTTCTAGGTTGGAAGAGACCTCCAAGATCACCTAGTCCAACCTCTGACCTAACACTAACCAGTCCTCCACTAAACCACATCACTAAGCTCTACATATAAATGTCTTTTAAAGACCTCCAGGGATGGTGACTCCACCACTTCCCTGGGCAGCCTGTTCCAATGCCTAACAACCCTCTCAGTAAAGAAGTTCTTCCTAAGATCCAACCTAAAGCACCCCTGGCGCAACTTTAGCCCATTCCCCCTCATCCTGTCACCAGGCACGTGGGAGAACAGGCCAACCCCCACCTCGCTACAGCCTCCTTTAAGGTATCTGTAGAGAGCGATAAGGTCGCCCCTGAGGCTCCTTTTCTCCAGGCTGAACAAGCCCAGCTCCCTCAACCGCTCCTCGTAGGACTTGTTCTCCAGGCCCCTCACCAGCTTTGTTGCCCTTCTCTGTACCCGCTCAAGCACCTCGATGTCCTTCTTGCAGCGAGGGGCCCAAAACTGAACACAGTACTCGAGGTGCGGCCTCACCAGAGCTGAGGACAGGGGGACGATCACCTCCCTAGCCCTGCTGGCCACACTGTTTCTTATGCAAGCCAGGATGCCGTTGGCCTTCTTGGCCACCTGAGCACACTGCTGGCTCATATTCAGCCGACTATCCACCATCACTCCCAGGTCCTTCTCTGCCTGGCAGCTCTCCAACCACTCATCTCCCAGCCTGTAGCTCTGCTTGGGGTTATTGCGCCCCAGGTGCAGGACCCGGCACTTGGCCTTGTTGAACTTCATGCAGTTGACCTCAGCCCATCGGTGCAGCCTATCCAGATCCTCCTGCAGAGCTTTCCTACCCTCGAGCAGATTGACACACGCACCTAACTTGGTGTCATCTGCAAATTTACTGAGGGTGCACTTGATCCCCTCATCCAGATCATTGACAAGGATATTAAAGAGGAGTGGCCCCAGTACCGAGCCCTGGATGACTCCACTAGTGACCGGCCTCCAACTGGATTTGACTCCATTCACCACAACTCTTTGGGTCCAGCTATCCAGCCAGTTTTTAACCCAATGAAGCGTACACCAGTCCAAGCCAAGAGCAACCAATTACGTATTATTTACTTCTTATTTTGTTGGTATTTTCTTCTCTTCCACATCCTGACAATGTATATGGTTATGGAGAAATTCACCAGACAAAATACAAGCTCTACGTGTATATTCTTACATTATTGCAGTTATTTGGATTTTTCCTTGTTTTGACTGTCATTTCTCTCAATTATGCTCAATTTAAACAGCTAGTTTCTTGCTGTGGTAAACATTTCATATTGAAAATGTAAAATTTCTGTTTTATTTCTTAAAATTTCAGGTACAGGTTTCAGTGCCAGAGCCAGGGAGTTGAGAAACTCCACTCCTAGTACAAAGTCTTAAGCAGCACTGTCAAATAGTCTTCTGCAGAGACACAGAGGTATGGTGGTATTATCCAACTACAGGCCAAGGCCTTAGGACATTGCAAGCATCTCTTTTCAAGAACTCTTCCTGGATGATTTCACACACAAAATAAGCTACTGCCTGATCATTGTGAAAAAGCCAAATGAAAATTTATTTACACTCAAAACTTTCCATTGCTATTTTGCAAGAACAGATAAGTTTTCACGTGCACCGGTAAAATTTATAGATTTTAAAACCAGAAGTGATCAAATTCATCATGTAGCTAGTCTGTTTATTGACACCATGCAAACCATAAGACTTAGTGGGATTAATCTGTGCTATTTATTTCCGAAGTTTGTGCACTATGAGCACTAAAGGGAGTGGCTTCCTGACGCCAGTGAAGCAAGAAAAGACTGTGAGAAAAAAGTATCTAGAACATTTAAAAGAATATTTTGATATTGTTCCTTGGACCAAAGAGAATGGTAGAATACTAATGACTAAAATGTAGTTAACTTCCACCAGTTGTGCTACAACATTTCAGTTTACATCTCAGTGTAAGTCAAGTCTCTCTTAAAACAAAAATGAATCAATGACACAGGTTTTTTGTTGTTGTTTTTTGTTTGGCCAGTTGTTTGTTTGTTTGTTTGTTTTTTGCTTAAAATATTGCATAGAAATCATAAAGGCATGTTACTGATATGAAGTAGTTGCATAAAACCTATATGGAAGTGAGAGACCAGCCAAAAAAAAATCAAAGATTTTTTTAAAATATAAATTTTAGTTCTTGTGAAAAAGTCTTAAAATATACATATTACACAAATACTTTCCATGACAGAAAGGAAATGAGAAATTAAAACTAAAAAAAAAAAAAAGCACAACATAAAATTACCAATGATTTTCAACAGTGCTCACAGGAAAAAGGATTGAAAACTAAATTTTGAAATCTAACTAAGTATATGGTTTACTTCAGGAAGCATTTAAATAAAGCAAATTCTAAAAACTACACTTGTGGTCACTTTAGGATTTTGCCAGAAGAAAACTGTAAACCGTCTCATCACAAAGCTGAGATGTCACCATGGTACCACAGCTTAGCAATAGTTGGAAGGAAAGCTTGATCAGATTGAAGACAGGTTTTCCTATAAAGATGAGGAGTTAAGAAGAATAGTTACATTTCCTGCTCTCATACTGCACACATTGGTACAGAAACATTGCTTGTGATAATGAAGACCTATTTTCAACCCTCTGAGAAGACAACAGCAAGATGTTGGTCCTCTGATGAAGAAAGAATGTTCTGTTCTTCCCTTGTTGTGACTACCAACCGTGCTATTTATCAACTGATAGCCATGAGCAATGCTGGCATTGCTAGCCACATAAATACAGCTGCAATCTTTTCCCTTTCCTCTGAGAATGTTATGCTGTCTTTTTATAAATGTGGGTAAGACAAAGTGTGCAGAACATTCACGCAAGGAGAATTCAACTTTGAATTCCAAGACTGCAATATGTTCAGAAGCAGGTTTCTAAAAAGATATGTGAAACTGCTGTTTGAGAATTAAGGAACAAAAATATAAGTTTAAAACCAGTAGTTAAAGTATGCTTTTGGAGTGAGATTTACAGCACTCAGGAAAAAAATAAATAAATAAAAAGTGTCAGGTTTTAAGCAGAGGGCTTTTCCAGAGCATCTGAAAAAAAGTTTTGGAGGGAAGGCTTACTGGGCTGCTGCAGACTTACAGCTTATGACTTCTCTGTGACACTCCTGTGATAAATCTCCCAACCTCTGATTTTAATATCCAACACAACTGTCTTAGCAGCTGCATTTAGCATTTGGATATATATCCTTACACAGTGCCTCCCACAGACTGTCCCATAATCACTTTCTGGTTCAAAACACCTAACACAAGCAGTGTTTCAGAATGCAGGCAATGCAACAAAAATGCTGGTACTGGTTCAGACCAAAGGTCCGGGTGAAGTCAGTACTCTGTCTCCACGAGGGGCTTTAAACAGGTGCCAAATGTGACAAGCACATGTTATTTCCCGCTAACATCCTTCTCAGTGGCAAAACGAATTTGAACAAAAAACTTCAGAACAGGACTTTTTTTTTTTTCCCTGTGCATTTCAATAAGTGAATTGTTCTTGCTGAATCTCCTCTTGCACCCAGACAAAATTCTAGTAAGAATTCAGTTTTACATGCCCATTCTTAGGGAAATAACATTGGTGCTACCACAGGAATTATTGAAAAAATAAATAAAAGATATCAAGTATTACACTAGAGAGGATTTAGAGAGAAATGACTTTCCAAATTTAACACCCTTCTGTGCACTTTCCACCCAGCAGCTATCTAAATTCTCCAAGTGCTTGCTTAACACCTGTGCAGTTCCCTTCATTCCAGTTCTACAGTTGCTCACAATATCCTCAGTCTGAGTAACATCACGAGAAAGAGAAAACAAACAGGAACACAGAACACGGCAGCAAGGCCATTCAGTCATGAATGGACAGGTTTTAGCTTGGGATCACAGAATCCCAGAATGGTTTGGGCTGGAAGGGACCTTAAAGCTCCCCCAGTGCCACCCCCTGCCATGGGTAGGGACACCTCCCCCCAGCCCAGGCTGGCCCCAGCCCCATCCAGCCTGGGATGGGCACTTGCCAGGGATGGGGCAGTCACAGCTCCTCTGGGCAGCCTGGGCCTCACCACCCTCAGAGTAATGAATTTCTTCATTACATCTAATCAAAATATACCCATTTTTAGTTTGAAACCTTTACCCCTTATCCTATCCCTACACCCCCTGACACAGGATCCCTCCCCAGCTCTCCTGTAGCCCCCTTTAGGTACTTGGAGGTTGCTGTGAGGTTGCTGTGAGGTCTCGCCAAGGCCTTCTCTTCTCCAGGCTGAACAATCCCAGCTCCCTCAGCCTGTCTCCACGGGAGAGGTTCTCTAACCCTTTTGATCATCCTTGTGGCCTCCTCTGGACTTGTACTAACACTTCTGTGTTCTCCTTGTGCTGCGGGCCCCAGAGCTGAGTGCAGGGCTCCAGTTGGGGTCTGATGAGAGCAGAGCAGAGGGGGGCAATCCCCTTGCAGCCCAGGTTGTGGGTGGCTTTCTGGGCTGCCAGTGCACATTGCTGGCTCATGGTGAGGTTCTTGTCTACCAACACCACCAGGTCCTTCTCCTCAATCCACTCCCCACCTAGCCTATATTTGTGCTTGGGATTGACTGGGCCCACGGACCTTACATTTGGCCTTGTTGAACTCCATGATGTTTGCACAGGCCTATCTCTCAGGCCTGTACAGGTCCCTCTGGATGGCATCCCTTTCTTCTTGCATGTTGACCACACCACACAACTTGGTGTCATCAGCAAACTTGCTGAGGGCACACTTGATCCCACCGTCCATATCATCAAAAAAAAAAAATGATAAACAATGCCAGTGCCAATACCGACCCCTGGGGAACACCACTCATCACTGATCTCCACCTGGACATTGAGCTGTTGACTACAACTCTTTGAGTGCGACCATCCAGCCAACTCCTTACCCACTGAGTGGTCCATCCATCAAATCCATGTCTCTCCAATTTAGAGACAAGGATGTCACACAGGACACTATCAAATGCCTTGCATAAGTCCAGGTAGATGATGTCTGTTGCTCTTCTCCTATTCACCAGTACTATAACCATTTTTGTAGAAGGCCACCAGAATTGTCAGGCAAAGCCTTACAAAGGAGCACTGAACAAGGTACTGTTTTTATTTTTTCCTCTAAATTTCTGAAATAAAGACTCTTGGAAGCCCAAGCCCAGTTGAGATCTGAAGCCTAAGCAAGTAGTGGGGAGCTACAGGTGTGCTCCCTCCTGACGTGAAGGATTTTGTATAGTTCACAAGATGGCAATGAAAGTTCTTCTTCCTGACACACTTACAGTGCCTTGCTACAACTACTCAGTTCAGAACCTGGATTTTCACCTCAGGAGACAAATGTCCCATCCCTTGTTTACTTTAGATTCCTTTGTTATGGGAAAAGCTACTACAGTTCTTTTCCTTGCGAACAAACCAGCACATTTATAATCACATTTTTGCTCATTTAGAAATAATACCAATGGCAGATATGACTGAATTACAACAAATCAGTCAGAAACTGAGCAAGTTATATGGATGTCTCTCCAGCTCATCAAACAAAAACATTTGAGTATCTTTATTTTTAATGAATGTCTGGCAAAGCTTGATAGGCTATCAATACATCTAGAGGAAGAATATAAATAAAAAATGTGTTCTTGCAACAGTGAGAATATTAAAATTTTAGTTGTGGTGACATAAATATCAGAGAAATACCAGGGAGTATTTGAGACCTAAAATCAGCGAAGTAACTTCATCAAGTTGACACAAAAAGACTCTGTATAATACTATTTTTTTTTTAGTTGCAGTCCTACTATTGTTTTTCCTCTCTCACAAGGAATATGTTTTGACAAAAGCCCAATATGTTAGTCAGAATTATCAGGCTTAAATAGCTGCCTGGAAATGAATTACTGGCTGACCTAACTTAAAATAAGAATTGAATTAAAGTTGCATGCAGAGTCACTGAGACAGCCAGCTGTGTTCCTGTGGGTCAAAATATCCTTCAGAAATTGTTTGTGGTACATGTCCCAGTGCAAACTGTAAAACACCAACATGTGATCCACAGATTGGCCAACAGGTAACACCTGTACACATCAAATAGAGAGTTGTTGTCTTTAAGCACAGATCCATTATTTATGTTAAGCAGTAAAGGAACAAAGTAAGTAAGTAGTGAACAAGACAGCAATAACGTACTTAGTTAAATTAAGTCTTTCTTAGTTTGAAACTTCCTCAAAATGAAGGCAAATTAGGTAATAGTACAATTAAATCAATGTTAGCTAATCTTATTTCTCTTCCTGTGTGGGTTTAGTCGGCCTTAGCTCCTTTTACTGTGTGCTTTTGAGTCACAGAATTTCTACATAGTTTTAAACAGAGTTTAACTAACACTAAATGCAAACTTTAATTGTTAATTGAAACTTTAATAATCTCATTTAAATTTAACCAACAGACAGAAAACTTCCCAACATTAAGGCTGTGTTTACCGGCACACACTTACCTCCACGATCCCTTGCTGCTAAATTCTGTCCTCTTCTTAAAGTAATGTCCAATTGGTACATTCCGGGATCCTCAGAGGGAAAATCTGCATTACTAGCTCCAACTGAACTTGTTTTCTGGAGGAGAAACAAATAAAAATACAATAGCTACTGTTACAACGAGTTTCAGTAAGGTGTATTTTTCTATGGTATTATCATCCTATTGAATTAAGACAAGAATGTGTCCCATTCCTTCACCTTAGAACTGCCAGTCCAGCATCAAAGAACCCATGCCTGTCTTCAGCACAACAGTTCCTTAGTATCCCGTTTTAGTTCTTTCTCATTTTTTAAATAGCTTTTTGACTTTTCAATGGTTAAATTTGTAAATTAAAGAAAATGTTTGAAAAATGATTCTTTGATATTTGTATTTACTACGTTAACCTCCATTTTTAATTGCATTCACATTCATTCCTGGTCTGTTAGAGCAGAATAAGAAAAAAAAAAAAAAAAGAACAAAAACAAACAAACAAACAAACAAAAAAAACCTGAACCTTGCAGTGCTGTTTGAACTAGTAATTATCAGTACTCTTAAACCCTGCATTTATTCATCAGTGGCAATCTAGACATTGACTAAACATAAATGTGATACAATTGTGGTGGCTATTGTAGTGCTTTGCAAATTATGCGATTTTAACACAGAGTTATGAAGGAGATTGGTGAAAAATATCCTGAAGACAATAAATGTAGTTATATCCCTTCATTTGTAATACATAAATTTTGATCTGCCTGCAGGTAGGGGCAAAGACAAGATTCTCAGAGTAGTTATTTGTATAAATTGTATCAAGAGAATTAAAAATAAATAAATAAATAAACTAAGTCAGAAGCAAAGGAAGTCTCTGGAGCATTTGAATAGTAACTACATTTCTGTCTCAGATGACAAAGGAGAGAAGTTGTATTTCCTGCTAGATTTATACAGTTCATGCTTTGAACATCACATTTAATTTTAATACTAGAATGGCTGTATCTATTATACATACACAGCATTATATATACAGCAGCTTCAGATATTATATATACAGAGCACCGACATTAGATAGTCTTATGCTAGGATGTAAGACTTCTAAGACTAGTGCCATTAATACTTTGTTATAAGATTATAGCTCCCCTGTAAGAAAAAAAAAAAAAAAAAGGCGGCAGCAGCATGATAGAAATATGTTGGACTATGTGCACTAAGTCCTACACCACTGGAAACTTGTTATTTATATATATATTTATATATATATATATTAGTGCCCACCTTATTTTCTTTTTAAGGTATTAATACATGCAAGCATGAAGAAAAACACAAAATAACAAAAATTTAATATATGCTTTACTCTTGTAATTGCAGAGTCGCACCTGAGCCTAATATGTTAACCTTTGTTGCAACACATCCAGTGCTAGCCAAACCACATAGCAAGATGCTCACCAGTTCCAAAGAAATGAAATTCTTCAAAACTACCGTACTTCAGAGAAAATGGTTAGATGAGCTTTGACTGGAGAGGGAAGATGTTGAAATCTCTCAACATTTATCTTTTGTCCTTGTAAAGTAACTGCTGACCATGCCTGAAACTATCAAAAGACCTTGTAGGACTAGAACAGAAGTCATCCACCATTTTCTTTTAATGGATTAACTCCTCTGTGTATCCCTCGCTGTCTATCTCGTTCCTAAAAATTACTGACCACAGGCAGTTACAAGGCCAAACATAACAAAAACTGAATTTCCACCCTGCCTTGTAAGGGTATGTAGAAGGAGATAGTCTGCTCCCCTAAGGGTACCTGGTCAAGGACCATCTTCCAAGGCAGGAGGGATAGCAAGAAAGGGAGGCAGTGATGGGAACCACATCTGGCCAGCCACACTTCTTTATAAGAGCAGGAGAGAATGAGACACGTTTATCCCAGTGGGGTTACCTTACAGAGGGCATGTAAGCCAGGAGACCATCACCAGGAGGAGGCCCCCGGTCTCAGAAGGGGCAGGCTGATGAGCTACCCACACCTCACCCTTCATTCACGGAGGAAGGATGAACCTCGCAGCTGGTAAGGTGTGACCAAGGGCCCCAGGCCATCTGGGTGCAGGAAGGGCAGAGCTCTGCAGACCTGAACTGATGAACTCCTGCCTCTACCTGACAGAGAGCAGGCTGGGGGCTCAGCCGCCTGTGGCTATCTCCACGAGAGTCCCACGTGTGAGTACTGTTGACCAGGGCAGCCTTTGTGGCTGGTCATGTCAGGGTCCATGTGTCCTGGTACCGGCTTAAACTGCAGAAGGGACAGCAGCAGCTGCATCCCCCAGCCTGGGAAGGGACCCCAGGACCCCGGGCATGGGGCTGGGCTGCAGCCGAGGGGCAGGAGCAGTGCTGAGCCCAAGCAGCTGGAGGACTCCCATTGCTCTTCACCTCCCTTAACATGCTTCTGCAATGCACAGTATCTAATGTGGCCAGAATAAGGAAAAAAATCTTACTGGCCTGATTCTCAGGCTCAGCCTAGGCACTGACATTTGTCAGGGTGCTGTGTAAGATAAAATGTGACTTCCAAAGAAAGTGATGAACACTGAGATTTTCCTTCCCCTTTCTTGACTTTCTTCAAGAGGCTGTAGATACAAGAAGAACCACGATGTCTGCCAACATACACAGTCTCCTCCCTGATTATTCCTTGTGATGCCCCTCTCTCACTTCCCTTCTTAGGGGAAACACATGCTATGAATTAAATTTAATGCTGTAAATATTTCTGTGCTACTCTCCTTCTCCCTTTCTCACCTTTCCTTCTTTTTTCTTGCAATGGAACTTCACTTTCTTTTTTAACTTTTACTCTAATCAGTTATTCATTCAGAGAGCTGCTCAAGGAGACTAGAAATGCTTAGGTAAGCAATGTAACAGGCCTGCAGGCCATAAACAGTTACACAAATGTTATAAAACCAACAGACATTAACTACCCCTAAGTATTAGGCAGTCAAAGCAGTATTTCTGCATCAGACAAGCAGCATTTGAATTATGTAAGTAAAAATGGAGGTTGACATAATATATCCAACTGTCAGTGAACCATTTTTGACCAACGTTTTAAATTTCAAAATTTAACAGTTATAATGGCAACTAGTAAAACACCAAGAACTGCTTTTGTGCATTCTGCAGTAATGAACTTAAAGTTAGAAATACTTGGACAAGAAACTTGAGAAAATACATCAGATCCTATAATTGTCATCAATACATCAAATACATCAAATCCTACAATTGCTGTAAACATTTGTTTTAAAAACAAATTTTCTTATATTCCAAATTGTAGCTAATCATGTCAAGAACAAGCAGGGCTGCATGTTCTCAGTAGCCATAAAAATTTAATCACAACTAGAGGTTGTTATGAGACACAAAGCTGTTTATTAATGGGTGATGACAGCAAGCCTGATGAGGTAAGGTCATGCCTTTATTTTTGGTGTTTAAAATGCAGGGAAGAACCTGAAAATACTTTTGTTTTATTATATTTTTATGAAAAATATTGAGATTCCAGACAAAGAGCATAAAAGCAATTAACCATTGTTTTGCATAAGTAAAAACTTCTGTGGGAAGGCAATTCCTCAATTAATTCATTTGAATTAATCTTTAGTAGTGATCTGTCACCATCTTATTTTAGAATATTATCTTTAGCTAAATTATGACTTAATTGCCAGACTATACAATTTCCCATAATATCAGAATTAGGTTGCTTTAAAGGAAAGTTTTGATTTTGCACATACACCAAAGTCTTGTAGACAGTGAATTTTGATAGAGAGGGCAAAGACACTGATCATCTTGTAAACACTCCATGTGAAAATTGTTGGGACAAAGGTCTCAATGACCATACGGTTCATCAGTTGGACTCTTTTGTTAAATAGGTATCATACTAAACTCCCCTGGGCAGTTCTCTTACTGAACAATGTGAGCAACACCATGAGCTGCTTTTACTTTCAGTGAAACATCCATGGTAAGGCTTTCAACAGTCAACCCTTAAAAAGAAGGAATCTGCAGCTACAACTCATTGCTGACTCATAACACGTGAAGAGATGTCCTAACATGCCCAGAAAATGCAATGTTTATTTGAACTGAACATGGAGCTCACACTGGCCACACTTATGATGACCTCTGAAAGTGGCACTCCTATTTTAAAGACCTGCTTCCCTAAGAACCATCTCCATATTATATAAAATTATCTGAAATCTAAAAGGAGACTATTTCAAGAGCATGAAGTCAGGAAAGAGAAAGCCCAACACCAGTTAGTTGCTTTATCAGGTGTAAGTTAACTGAACCGTTTTCCATTAGAGGGCTACACCATGCAAGGCCATGATCATAGAGTCATATTACCACACATGGACAATGATGCTGTATTAGACCATCAATCAACAAACAGCAGAACTGATGACTTTCAAATGGAAAACACTTGGTATTGTATTTTAAGACCAAAAATCAAAGACAGTGTTAGTAATACGCACATTCATGAAGCTACGCTGTTGGCATAGAAATATGAAATGATGCTTGATCCCTGTTAGATCAGCTCCAGGGTTTAGATGTTTACTGCCATTCAGCCACTCTGGAGACATAAGAGCCAGAGAGGAGCTGAGGAAGAACGTGCCCTTGTGCCCCTGCCATGTTATGGGTCACGACTAGTACGAAGAATCTGTGCATCTCAGCAAAAAAAAATTAGTCTTCTGATGCCATGAGAGGTTTCTGCCACCTAAGCTCATGCAAAAGCAGTCTGTTATCAAGAAAGAAATTAAAGGCTTTTTTTTTTTTTTTTTTTTTTTTTTTTTTTTTTTACTGTGGTAGCAACTCCCATTTTATTCCTGTGAGAAATAAAGAAAAATATTGAGTTTTCTCCAAAACAACTCAGGAATAGCTGGAAACTCTGGATTTAGAGCCAGTTTGGAAACTCTGCCATAAAACTGTTCACTGCTAAGCCCTTTGAGACTGACCAAAGTAAAAATATAGGCAAGTAGTTGAACCTGTGTCTTCTGTACTATGACGGACACTTCACAGTGTTTTCCAGATATAGCAGTTCAACAACTAGATGAACAAACTATTTTTTTACAGCCAAATAAATGTTGGGCATGTAAGAGGGCTGTAAGATAGTTCACTGCTAGGTACATACTGGGTACATAGCTGCAGATAAAGGGAAAAGATGTCTAATTTTATGGCAGGTTGAATTCTTCCACAGCGTGAAGTATTCCTGATGCAGTTCCACTCCAGCACGTGAGAAAAATGATGATGCTTTGAAACTAATAGGATGGCCAAAATTGCCACCATTCACACACCATGTCATTTTTCACAGTTGATTAAAAACACTACAAAACAGAAAAACGCAGTGAAACTGATAATAGTCCTCATGGCGTTACCAAATTTCTGACCAAATCTTTTGAAATCAGACTACCACTTTATGGCTATGAGATAAGAATCAGTAACATTAGTTGTGTTATATTCTTAGAAAGCACAAAACAAATTTTCAGGTTAATGCAGCAACCTTTCCCAAGCTGACAGCCTGGAGTTTACTAACATCTGCAAACTATTCATTGCCTTTTCCATCACCATGAATACCAACATTTTTCTTCAAAGCTACTCACTTAATCAAACTGAAGAAATTAATGGCATTGCTCCTGTCCTACAATTTAAATCTATCAATTAGCATGACTTTACTCCATATATTCAGGGGATATGAAAGATTTAAGGAACTCTCTGCTGCAGAAACTGAGTAGCACTTCAAAGGAACAGATCTTAAAATCTGATTTTGTTTGTTCAGTGCCAAAACTGAAAATATTAATCAATATATATATACATATTAAAAAAACAGCTGTAATACACCCCCCCTTCCAAAAACAATAAAAATTCTTTATTCATACATCACAAATATAACATTTTCCTATAGGCATATTTTAGGAAGTCATATGAATATTACTTCAATCTAGCCTATATATGTCTCATTTAAACAACAGGTTACAACTCTGTTCATTTGATGTTTCATTTCAATATTCTGCCAGAATACAGTGATAAGATAAACAAAAAGCACTTCCCTCTCCCCCCCCCCCCCCCCCTAATATAAAACAAATGCATCAATATCAAAATGTAAACACAGACATACAAGCAAAACCTGGAAAGGAAGTGTCTTCAAATAATTACAATTTTCCAGAGCCATGGCTTGACATAAGCAAACATTTCCTGCAGTAGACTAAGGAAAAGGGCACTGTAACTAGAGTTGTATAAAAGCAGTGAAGAGAAATTGGCAATCTGTCTGCACTGACTGTCCACATGCTGGGGTCTTAGTCAGGAGATGGGATGGTGAAATAAAAGGCATTCCTTTCATAGTCCATACAATAAATGAAATTAAATCAAAGTGTTCTGAATGGTGGATGCAAGAGACATCAACACTGCAGGTTTGATATCATAGCATGAGGCATCACCACAGCTTCTGAAAAAAATACCAAAATTTTTGAAGCAATATCTTGAGTATTGCATAAGCAGAGTTTTCCACCCCATTTATTGCCTGGCTCAACCTCACTTTTTCAGATCATTTTCTTTTGCCAAGGCAAACTACTCTGGCTCAACTACACAGAGTGCTTTACAAACATCTGCTTATAAGGTAAGGAAAGAGATTTGAAAATTCTGAATATCTAAGTGTCTGTCAACTCCTTATGCAATTAGTGGGAACTAGCTGTGCTTCAAATTTATAATAAAGTCAAGTGATAAAGAGTTTTTAATATCCCTGAAAGTATTTACCTATCTAATTTAGAGTTATCATGATCATTACACTCTTAGCAACACTTCTTATTCTAGTGTTTTGGCTGATGGCAAGCTGGGAAGAACTGATAAACTTGGGAGTGAAAGAGTTGTGCACCCCATTTCATCTCATTCAATCTACTTTCCTTGCTCCCTAAATAATGAGGCAGGTGTAAAAGGCAAACTCATTTCAATATCAAAATAAAAGAACATTCTGGTATTTTAAATTGGAAACATGCAGAAATTATTGTAACGTTTTATATCTGCAAATAACATGTTTTTTGATTGACCACATACATGCTTCAGATGGGACTGGTTACTTTGTTAGTTTGCCATACAACAGATGTTTCCCACTGGCTTGATATGAGTACTTACAACGGACGTAAAAAAACTCAACTATGCTCTTAAAGATTTAGAATAAAATGTACAGATGACCTGTGAAAGATTTTGCATATTAGCTCTTTATCACATAATGGCAACAGCAGATGCATGCTAGTCTGAAATGTCTTGATTATGAAGAACTATAAATTCAGGATTATTTCTGCAGAATGAAGAAACGGCAGAAATTTAGTATTAATCTCATACACACACACACACACACACACTTTTACATATGTCAGTATATTCTGCATGTGACTATCTAGTTTACATTGTCAGGAAATACACTGTGGTTAAGTAAGAGATAGAAGTGCACAAAATGTTTGGCCTCCTCTTTCCTGAGCTTTTTGACTACATGTGAAAGCTATTGAATCTGTTGATTAAAAATAACCCATAAGAATTAAAAAGCAGTACTCTCATTTATATCTGTGGAATAATTGGAGTATTTTTTGTGACATCTGTACTATTGTTGCTCTTTGATACTGAAAATGAGCATTTGCTTTCAGTTGCTTTCGAATAAAATAAAACTGATTACTTTCAACAGCTTGCAAGATTTCCTTCTGAAATTGTAACAAATAGATGAACAAATAATAGTAAAATATGTAAGCATATTAACATTTTGAAAGTTTTGGTATTCAGAAGTACATTTCAAATCATTCATTTCAGAAGAAGCAGTAGCCCTGTCTGGCAGCAGAGGAAACCAAACACAGCAAAGCAATCAGAAGAGATTTGATCAAGTTGTTCCTTCTTCCATCTGCTTTCATATTCTGTTTGCTCAGTTTGCTACTATTTATTCAATGAAATCTAGAATAAAATTTTCCTTCTGCAGTGTCACTTACAGACATTAAGATAGTAAAGCAAGCAGAAAATAAAAACAAACAGTCCCTCCTCCACCCAGACCATACATTATGCTTGAATAAAGCAGCCATGGCTTCCTTCCTCTTTCCGTCACATTTCCCTGCTAAATGTGCTGTGCTCCCCTCCCTCCACAGCCCTTATCCTCCCTCGTTATACCAAAAATCAAAAGCTCACACCTAGACTCTGCTCTGTGAAAAGAAACTGCTGTAATTGTGCCAAATCCTTCTGGGGTTTTCAATGTTTCTAACAGACACAACAGTTTACCTTCATACACCAAGCTACAAGCACGGAGCTTTAGACCAAACATTTTTCAAGCATTTTCCAGTTCCTACTCCTTTTTTGACCCTTCAAAGTATATTGCCTCAACCTCTTTGTAAAGAGTTGTTGAAGAGCTTTTTGGAAAGTCCAAATAAATGTTACCACTGTTTTCTTTTGTCTGGTACTGCTTTGGTAAAATTATGCATATTTATATAAATAAATATATATATACATATTTTTAAAAATCTTTTAAATGTACTTCTTATTCAAACTGTGTTATAGAAAACATGGTTATAGAAAACATATGGTTAGAAGTACTATACATGTATAGTATTTCAACTGCTGAGTTACAAGTTTGATCAAGTTTGTAAGTACCGATACATCACTTCAGTGACCTTAACATTACTTATTTTTTCCCAGCACTCCTGTTTTCAGCAAAACTTCTTTTTGCTAAAAATTTGGCTGGTTAAAGATTTAGGTTTTCCTCTCCATGAAAAGTGATTTGTTCCAATTTAGCTGTTTGCTGTGGAACCATTTTTGTTAGCACTTTATTCATTATCTTTCATTAAGCCAGGAAATAGTATGTCTAGACGAGGTTCTTCCCTAACGGCTTTCCTAGTCTTTCCCTTCATCAGCAGCCTCAAAGGACAAAAGCTTCCCTTACCACTGCGTGTGACTTTTCAGGAGAAGCTGATTGCTAAAGATGAAGGCAACGATGGGTTGTGTATAATTCCATTTGAGATAACAATACAGAGGAAATTAGGAATAAATTAAATACATATGCTAGATAAATATATACACTTTTGATTTGACATCTAACTATCAGATTATAACAAAGGCTCCTCCTATTGCTTTCTCTTTAAGATATCATTTCTGTCACAGAAAATGCTTAAGGAAACATTCTAATTTTGTGATTTAGAAACATGGGCATCTTTTGTAGAAAACCGGTGGCAGTTTTGTTTTATTCTATATTAAACATTTTTTGTTGTTCAGCAGCAAATGACAGAAAGCATTCAACCAAAGTAGCCCTAAGCCTGCAAAACATGTATGCCAAATTGCACTTACCTGAATGCAACCAAAGCATCCCTTCACAGCACTGAGCCCATGTGTTAATTAATTCAAAAACTGACATTGCAAATTACCATTTCAGAAAACTAATGTAAAACAAACAAACAAACAAACAACAACAAAAAACATTTACCCATTGCAACATCCATTATAAATGGAAGCTTGATAGGTATCAGAGGAAAATATTTTCTAAATATATTACCTAAATTGTCTCTCCTTTACAGCCTATAAAATTCAGGTGCTTATTTATGTATGCCTGAAAGCCTAGTTAACTAAAGAAGCTTTCCAGACTGCATGTAGTTACCTGGAGTTTTATAAAATAAAACACACACACAAAACAAAACAAAAAACAAACAAACAAACAAACAAACAAAACATTATTTTCTGACATCCAGAAATAACTTGGTTTTCAGTAGAAAAGCTGTAAACCAGGAAGAACCGATCCATTCCCAATATAAAACTTCCCCAATTAAAACAGTACTATTAGAACATACCTTACCTGAAATATATTTTAACATAACCTTACCTAAAAAATATTTTCTTGCTGCAAGCAAACTGTACTGAAGTGAGCCACATAATACCAAGATAGTAGCAAAAGAAAAATTATTCACCAGAGTCTGCAGTTGGATTGACATTTTTTATTAGCAATTGTTATCAGCAATTCTAATCAAGATCATTTTGGCTTGACCTAGATTAAATGTTTCCAAAAACTGGAAATTCAAGTCCACACTGAATAATATAGATTTTTCATTCCTGAATGTTTCAGAATCCCTGAAGAAGATTCTCTACCTTTCCTTGCTTCTTTAAAAGCATTTTCTTTCATAATTTGCAATAATTTTTATATGTGCTGGCCATGAAAAGGCTTCCTACCTTCAACAGGCAAACCTATAAGCCCAAAAAAAGTTAAACCAAAATCCAGTACGAGCAGCATAACAAAGATTGGCAAAGATGAGATGGAAATAAAAAATATACTGAGAAGGAAGTAGAGTGCTAAAACATGCAATTTTTAGACCTCATTACTAAGGCCTATAAATATATTAAAGATGGTTATTACTTCTAATATGCTTATGCGCATTATTTAAATTGTTACCAAACTCTCCCCACAACCTTATGGTTCACAGAAGCTCCTTAACTCAGCAGAGACATTACTGCATAATCTCTGATACAAGAACAAGATGAAAAGAAATGATGGCAAATAAGTTTTCTACAAGGAACAAAGAGATGTACAAATATGCATAGTTGAGAATCTCGGAGACTGAGCCTGACTGAAAAATTCCAGTTGAGGAGTAATTCAAGGTTTCCAGTTTTAAACACAACAAAAATTTGGTCTTCCACTAGGAAAGTATCTGTAATACTATGAGGCCTAACTTTTGTTTTACATCATTGTTTTTTTGCTTTGTTTTGTTTTTTCCTACCTATGGCAAAGCTGGAGGCTGTTCCATCTACTTTAAGATACTCTCCACTTGTCTTGATTCGTCTAAATACTGTGTAAGTATAGGGGGAAAAAAAAAAAAAAAAGTAAAATGTGTTCCTGGCCAAGTATGTAATAGCTATGTTTTTGTTTTGTTTTGTTTTGGTTGGTTGTTGTTTTTGTTTTGTTTTGGTTTGGTTTGTTTGTTTTGTTTATTTGTTTGTTTTGTTTTGTTTTGTTACTGATGAGCAACAATGCAGAACTCTATGCTGGGAATGATGACTGATACTGCAATGTGGCATTTCTGGTCCATGATAGCAGATTGCAGTACTTCCACTAAGGTGAATTTTTTTAAATTTTAGACATGGATTTACTGCTCAGACCTTCCAAGAGCTTGATGGAGGCCCCAGTGATGGCATTTAGTAGCTCAGAGAAGTAGCTGGAGTAGACAGAAACAGCACATACCAAGTCAGATACCCAGGTGGCAAGATGAGAAGTTGTAACGAGCTCATAGGTACTGCTACAGGTCTACTGTCCATTAACCCAACCTCAGTCAATACTCACAGTTCCCAGGAGAGAAACCAGCTGTGGCGTGGGATACAGTTTCAAAGGAAGAGTAGCAGTGGTGCTTTTTGGTTGGAAAACAGGACGAGGCCATGTCCTCTAATGGCAAATCCCACCACTGCTCGGTCAATACCTAAGGCAAAAAAATCGAGCCTATCTTTGAGACCTGACATAGAATCACAAAACTGTAGGGATTGGAAAGGACCTCCAAAGATCACCAGGTCCAACCCAAATTGCTGTTCACATGCTGTTCACATTTTAGCTCCACCATTGGCTGATGTAAAAGGAAAAACGCAAGAAAGTAATCTGTGCAGAAGTCCTCAAAGTTTGTGAAATCCCATCAAATGGGGACTGGACAGTGCCAATCCTGTCAAGAATCCACCTGAATCTTGAACTAATTTATCAAATATCAGATGGGGAGAAATATCTTTGCAAACAGAAAAAAAGACAACCCCCACCAAACTCTCACTGATCTCCTAAAAATAATTCCCCTATGAGCAGCAGTATCCACCATAGCGCCCAAGTCATCTGCAGCCTGCATATTTGCTTAGGAGCTGGTATCACCGAACACCAGATAAAATGAAGAAGTGCTTTCCCGTCACCATTAGTCAGTGTGTCTCTGGCAAGTGTCAGAAAATGACAAGACAAAGCCCAGACCCAGAACAACCCCTACTGTCATAATAAACTAGCCAAGTGCCAAGGAAAACAAAATTAAACTCAGGCAGCTTTCGAAGTGAAGTCTGTCTGCTGACTGGTGAAGCAGTGTAGCCATTTTCCTCTATTAGCAATGTAAGATACTTTAATTTTCTCCAATTAGATAACATGGCCTACTACAGCTTTGTCATCTGGAGATGGATGACAAAATCTGAGTTATTAGCAGCTGAAACCCCTGAATTTCTTAAGGGGACAGTTCAAGAACTGACTCTTCAGAAATGTTTCCCCTTTCCATCAGGAAGAGATACAGATCTGATTCATCAATAATTTGTAAACCTAGTCTGGTCTTACAATGATGTTGAAGGACTTGCAGAACTTTACAACTGCTGGAAACTATTCCTAATTGACATAAATAATAAGGAAGCATATATGAACTATTATCTTAAGAAAGTTTTTCTAGAATGGGGAAAACAACAACATCCAACTGTCATTTTTCACAAGACAACAGTTCATATTGTCTTGTGAGTACATACCATAAAACAACAACAACCCAGTAAAAACAAAAAACATGTAATTTTTTAATGCAAATATCACAAAAATCACTATGAACAATTTTCCAGAGGTAAATATGTCTTAGCATCTTTGAGTAAAATAAGAGTATCAGTAAAGTAACTGAGAAATTAATCTTCAAGTGCCTATAAAGCCAGCATCATTACAACTGGGAAAAGTAAATGTGGATGGCTAAATCAGAAACTTAAGCAGAAAACGAATGTGCCAGTTAGTACCATTGGGATAAGCATTCCCACCAGCTGAATGGATTCAAGTTTTATGACAAAGCCTCAGCCAAGTACCAACAGGGCTGTTCTGCTGAAGACAGGTGATGGAAGACCAAAGGTGTCCAAAGAAGGGCAATGAGACTGGTGAAGGGTCTGGAGAACAAGTCATGAGGAGCAGCTGGAGGAACTGGGGTATTAAGAAATAAGCAGATCAACTGCTTGTTAACTACAGATTTTTAAGGACAAGGGATGTCAGGGACTTGGAGAAAAGAAGTGCTCTATTCAAGCTGGAGAAGGATCTGGCTTACGGTGGGAACTATGCCTACTCATGCAGCATCAACGTAGCATGTGGTATGTCCAGTTCTGCCTCATCCATCACAGCTGACTAGGATGTTCTTCAATCCAAGAGAGCTGACACATGCCTACACAGCAGAGGATGAATTGAGTTTCTTCCACAAACAGACAGCTAGCTAGAAATCCAAAGGATACTCCCAGTAATTAGAGCTGTCTCATTTTAAGTGGACACCCAGAGGAGATGCTTTCTTGGCACTACTACTGATACACTTCATTTGATCTAGGCACCTGTACATACCTGCAGTTTCTCCACATGCATTAACACCTTAGAGGACAATTGTTAGAACAGAAGTTACACTGAAACTTAAGACAATTTGGTCAATTAGGTTACCCAGAGGAGCTGTGGATGCCCCATTCCTGGAGGTGTTCAAGAGCAGGCTGGATGGGGCTTTGGCCAACCTGGTCTGGTGGGTGGCATCCCTGCCTATGGCAGGGGGTTGGAGTTGGATGATCTGTACGGTCCCTTCCAACCTGAGCCATTCTATGATTCTGTGATGATTCTATGAACTGTCTGCCAAAACTTGTTGCAGCACTTTATCTCATTCCCTATGCTGTCCCTTCATCCATTTTTGTTTTATAGGGAAATTGAGCAAAAGTTGCTTATAAGAAAAATCTAGAATCACAAAGGAGAAAGGTTTGCTCTTAATTCTGGGGATAGTATTAGAAAGATTGATACTGCTCTTCATTAATTCTTATATAACAAACATTATGCAAGAATTTCTAGAGCAAGTTTTATATTAGATTATTCATCTGTCATGTGCAAAAAGTTACCAACTCTCGATTTTATCCCACAGGTGCATGGAGCTGATTAATGACCTCAGTCTTCAGTTACCAGAATTTCTCACAACTGTTTACAAAAGCAATCACCTCTAACTGAAAGTTAATTTTAAAACATACTAAATGTAAACAGGACCATGATAAATTGATTAGAGAGTAACACTTTAAAATCTATCTCAAGTGCAAAACAAAACCCTAGAAAAAGGTAAAGACAGTTTTCCATGCCCCCTGTTGTTTTTTTCACCATCTTTTCCCATTTCAGGAGATGCCTCAGCATTCATTTCCCTTCTGCTCAGCAGACTTTGAGAAAAGCCTTTTGTAAACCTTTTGTATGAGGGCGGCCAAACACTACACCAGGCTGCCTAGAGAGGTTAAGGGCATGCTCAAAACCTGACTGGACACAGTCCTGGTCAGCCTGCTTGAGATGACCCTGCTCCGGACAAGAGTTTTCAGAAGCGCTACTTCCAAAGGCAAACCTCAACCATACTGTGTTTCTCTATTGCTTTGAAATACCACGGCAAATAAAGCATATGATGACCTCAGCTCCCTTTTCTGAAGCATGTTTGTGGATGGACTCGTATACCAGTGTTACTGTTGACATTAGGAATTACCATCCTCTCTGCCTGTTAGGAGCAGAGCATGTCCAAGATACATGTGAGCACCAAACACTTCAAACAAGTGTACATACATGCCATGAATTTATTCTGCCATGAATTTACTCTGCACTGCTCATGTTCATTTTAAACTAAACCTTTCCTCCTACCCACTTTGGACTTTTTCTTTAAAGCAAGCCATTATTTTCAATGGTATAGCAATGTATTATATAAGATATAAACATGAAGCTGCTTCATTGATAAGCATATAACATACCATGGATCCTAAGTAAAAATAGTAATAAATAAAAAGCACTACTGATGTTGGTGTTCTCAGTTACACACAACAAACAAACCCCTAACCACATAACTCAAAAAAACAACAACAACAACAACAAAAAAAGGACAAAACCTGCCTCTTAATAAATAGACCCCATGATCATGCCAAGTTGCTCATTCAACAAACCTACTACAGCTTGAGGATATCCATTTTCTGAGATCATTTGTGTACGAAGCACACAGTCCACCTAGCAGACATTGACAGCATTTTTATTTTATTTTTTGCCAATAGAGCAATGAAGCCACAGATTTTCAAAGATCATGTTCACTTCCAAACTCACCAGTCACATTCACAATCACTGTAATTCTAGTCTACGCAATGCCTTTGAACCAGGAATAAATTTCTTTCAAATTATTTCACAAAACCTTTAAATTTACCTTCCTTTTTCAAAAATCCCAAGAGCATAATCTTTTTCAGAAATTAAAAAATCTTCTTCTTTAAGCCCAGGAAATGAAAAGCATCATGAATTGAATTAGGTCTGCCTTTCATCTGTGCAGAATTACTCAGTTCCCAGGACAAACTAGAAGAATGAATACTGCCCAGTCATCTTGGTTTTGAGAAGATTATTGTAAAATACATGGGCTGTCTGAATACATTTTGGCAACTCATGAACATGTGATGCATGCACAAAGTGAACAGGGAAACAAAATCAGCCTCTAAAGGGGTGGACAATACACTGAAAAAAAACCCAACAGATTACAGTCACACAGTTTTTCCTGTTCAAAATAACCTTACATTCCTAAAATCATCAATTTTTGAAGCATTAGAATAACATCTGCTTTTCTGCATTTCCTTTTTTTTTTTTTTTCATTTTCATTTTTCCTAAAGTCTCTTGCAGATACAGCACTAATCTAATTGCTGATAGCTAGCATTTCTATCATCTCTAGAGAAACTTGCCATATCAAGCACAAAAATCCTCTCACTTGCCTGAAGAGTGCACAAGTACACCGCAAGTTATGTCAAACACTGCACGTGAAGGATAACTCAACAGGGAACAAGAGACAGGTGTCACATTCATATCGAAAGAAGAATCTGTGAACAATTAGCCATCTCCCTTTCAAAATGAGAGATGCCTGCAGCCAATATATATGACATATGCATCATTCTCTAAAAAGAAAATAACTGTCAGTCATTTTATTTAAAACTATGCTGTCCACATTTTCACACCAGAAAACCATACTAAAATATCCTGAATTTAACTGTCCATAATATTAATTAATCATATATTTAAATACGCATACACTTTAAGTAACTCAGGTTACTTTACAAAGTAGTTTTATGCTTAAATTATGTGCCAAGGTTATATTTTAAATTCTGTAAAGTGTAATTATCAGAACACAACATTTGTATTACTATAAATTCATTTTAAAACATTAAATTAAATTGATAGTGCCACTATAATTAAAACAACACTAAGCAGTTACCAAGAGAAACTTCCTTGGTGCTTTTACTCATAGTTCAAGAGATCGCTGTAAGGAAGCTAACGTTAGTCTAGTAAATACAAATGGCAAAAAAATATTAAAAATAAGAATTCAATTTTACAAAGTTAGATTTAATTGAACATGAACTGCCTAAGTATTTCAATATTTTCAGCTGTCATTAAAGAATCACAGTGTGTGTTACAGCCATAAAATCCATCAAAAAATTCACACACTATGCAGCAGGTATTTGAGAGCAATTTAAAAGGAAGAATGACAGTCTTCAAACTACCTGATCCATCAGTAATTAAATAAACAGATTCTTCTGTTAACACGTTCTTTCAGTGAAAGAACAAGAACTGTGTGATTTCAATAGCATTTTCCTCCTATATTCTAAACAGCTGCAGACATTAGTCCACCTGTAAGTTACTGATGCTTCTGTTCGTGTGATTCTGTATACTCTTAATGGAATAAACATTTTTCCCCATTTTGTATTACTCACTTTGGACATGCAGATTCCATCAGAAGCATGTATTTAATTATTTTCAACATAGAGTTTTAAATTATCTGCATTTTAGCGTATGATCCGTATACATAATGATAAATCAGAACCTGTTATATTTTATAAAGAAACTAAATTCCTACCTTATCAGGTCCAAACTGAGAAGTTCCCACAGCTTTCACCTATTTGAAATAATATTACAGCAGTGAGTTAAAAACCTCTTGCTTCACAACGATACTTGCTAAGTGGAGTTAGCTGTGTGAGCTGATAACTGCTCAGTAAAACTGCTCACCTCCAGCTGGTAGCAACAGCTCTGTGCAAATATCACTTGACTACTGCTGTGAACTGCAGCTACTCAGAGTGAAAGTAAGATAAGACTTGATATGTGAATATGTTTCAACACATTCAGAGGAAATGACTCAACTATCTGCACATCTTTAAACACTGGAAACTGCTTCCTCCCTCCCACCCCCTGCCGCAGAAGGTGGTATAAACGAAAGTTGCTGTCATTTATTCATTAAACACTGGCATGAACCACACACAAAAGTTCAACTTGTGAACACTAGATCCTAGATAATCCCTACACTTATTTTGCCAATTAATGCCTTGAGTGGAGAAATACAAAACTTAAATGTTTGTTTTACTACACGAACACATAAGAATTTTATGAAAATCAAAGAAAATACATACTTTCTACCCTAGTATATTCACTCTGAAGACACTTCCAAAGGAAGGCTCTACAGAGGGATCTGGATAGGCTGACCGATGGGCTGAGGCCAACTTTATGAAGTTCAACATGGCTAAGTGTCAGGTCCCGCACTTGGGGCACAACAAGCCCATGCAGTGCTACAGGCTTGGGGCAGAGTGGCTGGAAAACTGTTCAGAGGAAAAGGATCTGGGGTGCTGGTTGATGCTCATCTGAATATGAGCAGTGTGCCCAGGTGGCCAAGAAGGCCAGTGGCATCCTGGCTTGTATCAGGAGCAGTGCAGCCAGAAGGACCAGGGAAGTGATCGTCCCTCTGTACTCAGCTCTGGTGAGGCCGCACCTCAAGTGCTGTGTTTAGTTTTTGGCCCCTCACTACAGGAAAGACATTGAGGCCCTGGAACATGTCCAGAGAAGGGCAATGAAGGTGGGGAAGGACATGGAACACAAGTCTTACAAGGGGCAGCTGAGGGAGCTGGGGTTGTTTGGTCAAGAGAAGAGAAAGATCACGGCAGACCCCATTGCTCTCCACAGCTACCTGAAAGAAAGGTGTGGGGAGCTGGAGGTCAGCCTCTTCTCACAGGTACCTAGTGATTAGAGAGAATGGCCTCAATGTTTAGGTTGGATATTAAGAATAATTTCTTCACTGAAAGGCTTGTGCAGCATTGAAACAGGCTGCCCTGTTTCAATTAGTTGAGTCACTACTCATGGAGATTTTCAGAAGACGTGCAGATGTGGTGCTTAGGGACATGGCTTACTGGTAGACTTGGCAGTGCGAGATTAACGGTTGGGCTGGATGGTCTTAGAGGTCTTTTCCAACCTAAATGATTCCATGATTCTAACTAATTTAAACAGACTTAAAAAAAACCTTTTCAGGTAACAACTGCTATTAAACTCTTATAAAACTTCAAAAAATTTTTCTTCTTGGTCACTACAGAAATATCAGAAGCTGAAAAAGAAGGTATGAAGATAAAAAGGCTGAGATAAAAATGATGTAGATCTTTTTCAATAGAATTTCAATAGAATTTCAAAATATCTTCATTATAAGAGCATTAAGTGCAAATATTCCACAACTGGATACACATCATTATTTGCATGATGTTAGAGTCTGTCCAGTCTTATCTACCCTTAGTATGGCACTTAATTTATTTCTTTAATCTCCACTTGCTGAAGAAAATATTGCTTTAATTTAGCTTGAATCTTGAATATGCAGAGAAATGGCTCTCTTTAAAATCCTTATATGTCTTCAACATTTTGTAGTCAGCACTATAGATTTAACATTCTTCTACATCACGTTGCTTTTGATCTAAGCGATCTCAGTTTTATAGGCTTTGGATCTCCTGCATTAAGCATAATATTCCACAGCAGCCAATGAATGAGCACAATCTGGAAAAGTGGATTCTCTCTTGCTAGACTTCTCCATTTCACAGAGAATCCCACTGATGCCTGGGACACCCTCACACACTGGTGCAGTTTACCCTGTACTACGTCAGTCTAGACTTAAATTTAGTGGTGTGCCTGTGAACTACAAGTTTCAAACACCACGGATAGCCAGAAAGTATGTATCATCCTGTAACCAAACATAAAAAATCAGTGCTCTCATGAAGCTGTTGGTGTGATAGGAACATTGAAATAACTGATCTAATATATATCATTATTGGTTCTAATGAAGAAATAAATAAATAAATAAAAATACCAGATTATTCCTCAATAGCACCTTGCTACAAAGGAGAAAAAAGTATGGTGGAATTAGTTATTTCATGTCAACCACATACTAACCAACTTGGGTACTAGACTAGGTCAGAACATTCCACCATTTTCATAATTTTAACTTAGTTTAATGGTGGAATTAAATATTTCTCTAGGCATAAAAAAGTCATTTCTAAAGAAAATAAGAGTAAACACCAGAATCACTCACCCAAGGAACAAGACTGTGACTACAGGTTCTGATAGACCTGGATCAGATGCAATATACCAAAATAACAGAAAACATAGGAAATGCATGCAAAAGAAACCCTCAAAAGTCATCATCCCTATGGCATGAAAAAGCATCATATATGTTACACATGACATATGACATGTTCACATAGATGACACTGCTGAAATGTTCCATGTGAAGAGCTCAAGACAACCTAGACTTTGGCAGACTCCTGAAGCAACTTAGGAGAAGAAGTTAATAAGGAGTAAAGTATCCCCTTTCTCTACTGGAAGAGAATTTTGTCCTAAAACAGCAAAGTTTTATTTTGAATTGATAGAGAGTGATGTTTCTGTTGTTAAAATAAGGATTTGTGTAGCTTCCATGGCTTCAGATACATGCACAAGCCTTTGCTCATGTGATTTAATTCCTGTATGCCTTGCTTTTGATTACTGGAAGCAGAGTAATAATTGTCCCTTACTTTACAGATGATGTTGAGCACTCAGACACTACTGTGAGAGGGTCCACAAAAGGAACAATAGCATCTGTTATCTCCCTGGCTACTGTTCCAGAGAACAATGAATTCATTTGCAAGTAGCACATATGCTTTTATTCTCATTTAACAGCAATTTCCAAAGAATCTCACTTATTTATGTAGAAGAAAAGCAAGTAATGGAGGACAGAAGTCTACAGAAATCAAGAAGAAATTTTAATCTGTACATTTGTTAAAGCCATGTTCTTTATCACTGCTTCCTGCCTTCAAAGCAATAAACTCCATCTGCTACAAATAAATACTAAACAAATTCTTAGTAGGGTCAAAATCCACCTAGAAAGAGCTGTGTGCAGAAGTGGCTTGAAAGCTGATTAAACAGCCATTCCAGATGATGACAAAAGAAAGCACTTTGCTACTCAACATCACAAGGGAGGTTGCTGATAGAGACTCACCCCAGTGAGCCCCTTAAAGTTGTGGATACAACAGGGAGAAGGAGTTGACTAGGTTTTCCATCAGGTGCACTCTTGCACTGGAGATCTAGACCCAGGTATCCCCTTCTTGACTGATGCCTCCTGAACTCTCCCCACGAACCACATGGTCGCTCCTGACAGCCACTTTCCCACCTGCTCATGCCAAGGTCTTCCCCCAGAGCCACTCATAACCAGCAGAGGGGAAAAGAAAACAAGTATGGACTGAGAAATACTGCCCTTAGTGCTCAAGTGACAGCTTGGAAGAAAAGGTATTATGCTGAAGCCCCCACTCTACAGTGGTGTGCATCTCCCATTATGGTGGGAGAAAAGCTTTTTGTTTTTTTCTTGTCTCTTTTTTAATTTTGTTTTCAGAATGTACCTCTCTCCTTAGTTTCTAAAGGCACATGATGATGTATTGTTAGGGTAACAAACATTTTGAAAATATGGTTTTTGAAACCCTACAACAGAGGATGAGAAATCAGTTATTTGAAAGGCAAAACAGGTCTCATAGCTGTCTGCTATGAGAAATCAGAGAGCAGACAATAGACCCGTGACACTGAGTAAAGTGTTTTTTAAAATGTGAGTTTTCTACTGAAGCTCGTATGTCAATAAACACAGGCTTTCTAAAGAACATCTATAAATTACAGTTAGATGACTTTGCTTTTGAAACAATCTGAAAAGTTTCTTCAGTGTCAATGTGACATATTGAGGAATAATGAACTGACTAACTACACTCTGATCTATTCATCTGAATAAAACGTGATAGATTAGATTGACCTGAAACAGTGGAACAACATAATTCAGTGAACAGACAATCGTGGTGTTATTTTTCTTCAGAGAACTTTACAGCTTCTTGACTAGTGTCATCTACTTTGAGAGCATGCTGTACCATTCAAAAGGAAAACATTATCCATAACAGTTTTGCGATCTTTCTTCCTGATTTAGCATTTTAAATTAACACAGAATTAATGAGATATTATAACAATACTAACAACAGCTAAGGGGAAAATCATTTTCAGCTCAGGAAAAGACAGTAATAGTAAGAGTGTAACAACATCTGATTAGAAAGATGCATGCATATCATATTCTATATTGATCTGCCTAGCAATGTACTTCTTTCAACTTAAGAAGAAATTAGTTTACAGTGTGCTAGGATTTTTTTAATTTCACTGAATGCCAATACTGTCACTACTGATAAATGTTTAACCTCCTACAGGCTAATTTAGCACCACATGAACACTGTGGAGGTCCTGGTGTGCCATGGAACAGTTTTTCAGGTTTCAGTATGGAAAATGCTGCTGAGGCCAGGACTTCTTCCTTTATTCACTGTTTGCACACTTTACCTTCGTAATTGAGGAACAGAACAGTAACCATAACCTTTAACGATAATGGTCAACCAATGGTAACAAAACTATGACGCAATTAGTAGGAATGATTTATTTCTGTACAACTACTAATACAAATTACCCTGTAACTTGACGAATGCCTCTGAGTGTTTCCTCTGCCTAGTGACAGCATTCTTCATCTACATTTCTTATTATTTGTATCTGCCCGCATGAAGTATTTCTGCAGATGGAATCAAATACACTTTCCTCAGATACTGAATTTCCTACCAAAACATGAAAAAAAATACCATAAATAACAACCGATTTTACTGATTATTTATGCCTCTAACCTTATTCCTGTAGACCACTAAGCAGGCAGTCAGCTGGAAAGAAAACTGAAACCAGTTACTCCTTGCACGTGCGGAAGTCCTGGAAATTATTTGAATGGTCCTGCTCCCTGCAAGCACGCTTCTCCAAAATTAACCAAGGGAGTGCATCTCCCAACACATAAAGACAGGGCTTCTCATGCCTGCCTCTGTATTATACAAAATCAAAAAACAAAAAAAGCTTGGTGGAAGCAAAGAAGTCCTTGATACAAACCAGAAAAAAAAAAAACCTCAAACGCAGCGATCACAACTGTCCTTCCAAGAACTTCACAGCAAACCCTGGTAGAGGAGACTTCTCTACAGACAGAGAGCAGTGAGTCTGCCAGATCATCAGCAGATTGCCCAGGAAAGATCCTATCTACCAAACAGACTTCTCCAAGTAAGTTATAAGAAGTAAGTTATGGATATCCAACCCATGACTTGCACTGTTACACTGCCAGCAAATAGGAAGTAAAAAATGCTTCTCCTAGTACACTATCCACAAAGGAATAGCTTGAGGCAGGACTACCAAAGAGGCTGTTAAATCAGTATTTTAAAGTAGAAAACACAAACAGGCATTATTTAGAATAATTTGAGTTGTGAAAAGGTATCATAGTTTTGGCTGTGACAGAGTTGATTTTCCTTCTGGTGGCTGGTATGGTGCAGTGTTTTGGATTTAGGATGAGAATGATGCTGATAATTCGCCAATGTTTAGATGTTTAGCTGTTGCAGAGCAGTGCTTGCACTAAGCCAAGCTTCTCACACTGCTCTCCCAGCAAGGGGTTGGGGGGGACAGAGCCAGCACAGCTGCCCCCAGCTGCCAGAGGGATGTGCCATACCATGGGGGCATCGTACAGGACAATTATATGGGGGGGGGCTGGCCAGGGGGCTGCTGCTGCTGGGGATCTGGCTGGACATCGGTCAGATGATGGTGAGGAGTTGCACTGTGCATCACTTGCTTTGTACGTTCTTTATATCATTATTATTATTGTTTTCCCTTCCTTTTCTGTCCTATTAAGCTGCCTTTATCTCGACCCGTTGGTTTTCACTTTTTTCCCCAGCTCTCTCCCACATCCCACTGGATGAGGTGAGTAATGGGTGAGTGAATGGCTGCATGGTGCTGAGCTGCCTGCTGGGTTAAACCACAATAATGGGATGAAAAACCTGCTGCAAATCAGCACTGACCTGTGCCCGCATGCTAGGCAGAGAGCATGGCTTCACTGAACGGCTGCGGAAAACTTGCTCACCTGTAAAGAGGCAGCAGCCCACACAGCAGTGAAGCTGACAGGAAATCTTTAAAGATCAGAATTTTTATTTTTATTTTTTTTAGGTATTTTTTAGACAGCATACTATATGGTAGCATAAAGATTATGTTATATATGACAAAATATACAGAGGGTAAGAGCAAGGACAGGTAGCCTAGGAAGGATACAGACATTGTCCAAGCAGCCAGAGATTGGGTTAGGAAAGCTAAATGCCTATGGAAAATAAGGAGGTGATGGCGACAGATAATTTGGCTTCACTAAGGGCACACCATGCCTGACAAATCTGATGGCCAATATCTTGTGAAAAGATAGATGTCTGTTTCCAAGGAGCTCCTCCAAAAGTAACTGTTCGTACAAAATTTTGGAGGTCCATGTTACTCAGTTAGATATTGAAACAACAGCATATAGATATTGAAGCCAGGACATTTCACTTCCCACCACTTAAAAAACAAACAAGCAAATGAAAAAAAAAAAAAAAAAAAAAAAAGCCACCACTAAAAACTAAACCAATTTTTCATGTGTTCAGAGTAAGTTCTAAATGACAACATCAAAATAAACCTGATAGTCTGCTACGATGAGATTAATGGTTTACTGGATAAGGGGAAAGAGGGCAGCAGATGCTGTTTATCTTCAAATTAACAAGGCTTTCAACACCGTCTCCCATAATATCCTCACACACAAGCTGACAAAGTACAGACTATGCAAGCAGACAGAAAGGTAGGCTGAGCCTTCCTTAGGCTGCTGCACTCAGAGCAGTGCGATCAGCAACACGAAATCCAGCTGGGGGCCAGCACTGTACGCAGCAGCGCGCCCCAAGAGGTGATGCTGGGGCCAGCGTGCTTCAGCAGTTTGTCCATCTTCAGCTAAGTGGAGGACATAGCTAACACAGCAGACAAACTCAGATTTTACTTAAGTCCTTACTCATTCCATATTGAAAAGTACATTACTTGAATTTTATTTATTTTTTAATCTGCAAAACATAGCTTCCATCTCAGCTGAGTAAAAGCACAGCTGAAGATACACAACAAAGAGTTATTGAAATGCAGGATGGGAACTTCTGGTAAAGAATAAACCCTGAAAACAGGCACTTATTTAGAATTTATTGGTATAGTTACATTTCCCCAAATAAGAAATCATCCTTCTAGTAGAAGTTATAGGCCTATAAACAGTATAGGAGAATATTGATTCTCCGTTTTAAGTTTTAATTTTGAAATGCATTAACGCCTTATAACTCAGCGTGAACTTCCAGTATCTGATGTACAAAGATAGTGTTCATGTCAGTTCAGAAAACAAGGGGATGCAAAAATGCTGAAAACCTACAAGCATACTTGCAATTCTGTTAATGATTTTTTTTCATTCTAATAAAGTAACTATTAAAGATGACTTAGCAAAAATAAATAAATAAATAAATCTAAAAGGTCAATAATTGAACATAATTTGAAAAAAAAAAAAAAAAAGCAAACAGTAAGGATTGTGAAATAAGCAGTTATTCAGGTATATATCCAAGGGAGCTACCATCTTACTAATTTATGGTGGAAATTAAGATAAAGCTCTATGAAAAACAACTGCACCTCAGTTTATACTTGTAATCCTGGTGCAATGTAATTGCTGAAGACAATAAACTGGTAAAAGGAGACTCTCTTGAGATACAAGAGTCGTTCATACCTCCTTATTTTAAGCACTGAAAATGTACAGTCTGTTCAAGTACAACTTCAAAGGTACCTCATGTAGTTTCTTTGATTGTGTATGTCATTGTTTTCTAGTTTTTAATTCTAATTAAAAAATAATAATAATAAGTTGAAGCATAACAAATATTGCTGCTGATAAAGCAGGATAAAGTTAAGATGTGCACTGAACATGTGTTATGACAGATGTTCAGTTATGCCAAAATCCAAAATTCATTAAAGGAAGAAAGCCTATGGAGTGGCATGACAGAGGTCACTTCTGCTACAAAAGCACCATACTGAAAGAAAGAAGCTCTACTCTGAACTAAAACAGGTTAAGACGTGCTAAAGCAACTAAAAGTAGCTTTTCTGAGAAGCTTTATAGACTCATGTAGGTCATCTTGTGTAGCACCATGCTGGTTAATTACATTGCTTATAAATTTAAGACTAGTATGTTTCCCAAACTGACTGAAAAAATGCCTCAACAACAAATACCTCACCAAGGTAAGATGCCCCTTTGTAACCCTTGACTTTATAAATGCTTACTTTGCCCTTTACTGTAAAGCAGTCTTCATCAATACATCAAAGACACGATTATCTTGAAAGCACTACAGCTAACCTTCAGGACTTTCCTTTTGCAATAACCACAGTAAAGAGGATGAAAGCTGTGACACGGCCACTACACAGGAAGGACATAAAAGGTGTTAAAAGAAGTAATACAAAATTCATAAAGATATTTCCTCCGTATCAATTTTGTAGTGTATTTTAACTTTTGTATTGAAGTATCTCCCTCCAAAAGTGTAACTTCAACCAATGGAGGACATTATAAATAACACTGTACTGTACGCAGGCAAGGATGAAGACAGTGGACATTTTTCCTCTGGATGTGGATCAAAGGAAGGACTGACATTCTCTCTTTTTTCAAAGAGCTGAGACACCCACTTTGAAAAGCAATGCTGGGCTCTCCAGTCCAAGGGTACCTCTCAAAAATACAGATAGTCAGTGTGAGAGGGTGCCGATTTAAGAATTTTTGAGAAATTCCTCGTTAAGAAAATATCAATAATGAGACGTTAGTATTAACCAGTAATGTACTACTACATGCCTCACCATGGCCACTGGTGTTATACAGGAAGCCTAAATGCACAACTCATGACTGTGCTTTCTGGTAGCAGGCCAAGCACTTCTGGAATTTGCTTTAAGTATTATCAGAAGTCTTTAAGTGCTTCAGAGGCTTTTGAAATCTGACTGTGTGTATTGTCTATTTACTGTTCTGATGCTCCAGCATCAGAAAGCTTAATCTTTTGTCCATTATCATCTTTCAGTAAACTCCTACATAATTCCTTCTGGACAATATGAAAAATGTTCAATGACAAAATATATACCTAATGCACCATTAAAATGTATTTTCTGTGCTACTTATTGCTCTTAAACAAGGGAAGAAGCATCTCCTCATTTTAATAGTTTGCATAATTTTTATTTTCAAAGACCTTCTCCATGATTGTCTGTATGCCTTTTTCTTTATTCCCATAACAGTTTTTTCCAAGCAATCAGAGCAGAATTTATCATGAGCTCCAGGGAAAGACTGGACCCAAGATATTTCAATAATTGAACAGACTGAGCAAAGCTTTGATTTGCTAGTATAGTTATTTTCCAATCTGGAAACGTGAAAAAGAGATCTTGTTTCTAATTCTATGAAAATGCATTTATGAGACTACCCAAAATCTGTACTAGATTCATGTACTAGATTCACAGCTTTTTTTGTAAACACACATATTCAAGATAAAGTGCTGGAGATGGCATTACATCAGACAGTTGCTTCAATGCTTTTCAAAACAGTCACTGCATGGTACAGTACTTTTATTCACTGGAACACTCAAGATTTCCTGGAAGAGAATAGAGCGTGCAAACCATTATCATCTCTTCTAGTACCTTGGAAAAGCATCTTTGTAATAGGCTGCACTTTCATTTTTTCTTTTTAGGCAGGAAGCCATACAGCTTGTACAAACATTTAATCTCTGAAATAAAGAAGTAGAAACCTTTTTCCTTACCTAAGTCCAAAAGTTAGCATCGTACCAAATATTTACAAAAAGTTGTCTGGATATTCAAGCACACATATTGGCATTTTTTCTTAAAGAGAACTTAAGATTCTATTTGGAAAGATGACATTACTGCCATACACCTAACTTTCATCTTACCTCATGCTCTAATTAGCCAATTAATTTAGCAAAGAAGATTTAGAACATATAAAAGGGCCAGTGCAGGTAGTTTGTTTTGTGTTCAAATAGGAAGCTTTATTTACACTGACAAAGGTAGGATTTTGTTTAAAAACAAGTCAGGCATTTTCTCTACGCTAACACAGGAGAAACCGAAATACCTGTTGGTGATGAGTTCTGTGGCCCTACAAACCCACCCCCTCTTCTGTGTTTTAATGTCTCCTCCAACCTTCTTTAAGTTTCAGTCCTGAGAAGACTGGAGGTCAAGATTACCCTCTGCAAAGTATGCAACTTTGGTCAATGGCTAAGAGAATCATGCTTCATCTCTTGCTCGCTTCATCTTTTTTTCTGGCTTACTCTGACTTGAAGTCTAATCTCTACAGAGTAAGATTTAACTTGGTACATTGGGAAATAAAACAAATTATGAATAATACAGTGTGACCAAGGGTGGGTAATTCAGGAATGTGACTAAATCAGGTATTTCAAAATTGCATTTGGCATTCTCACAGAAATCACTTGCCCCCACATAAAACTTGACACTGTTGAGAGATGTGAATGAATAGCAATTTTTTAATGAAGAAAATAGAGCTGAAATTGTGCAAGAAGTCACAGGGTGCTAGGAATACTTCAGAGATGTGAGAGCTCTTCAGTCAAAGCCAATAGGCACTCTAACTTTCATTAAGAATTCAACAGAAATATGAATGTGTTTCTTAACACATTTTTACAAAAGTAATTAACATTTTTCAGTAAATAAATCTTAAGGGAAACACATATTGCAACTGAAAATATTTTTCTATGAACTATGATAATTCATATTTATGTTTGTTAATGCTCTACTAGTGTTAATTAGACCAAATCCAGAGCACTGCTACTATGTATCTATTCCTTGGAGCATTTTCTATCATTTTGATTGCCTAGCATTTTCTACCATTTAAAGACCAAATTAATTTCTCCTATCTCTTTTTATGATTCTATGACTTACACAAAATGCCATTCCTGTACATGAATCACTCCAAACACAAAATGTAAGTGATTCATGTACAAATATTATACAAAAGTGAAATTTCCAACATTTTCAGCAGCGTGGGGATGATGGGGAAGTAATGTAATGCAAGCACAGGTAGGGTGCTGACAGATCAAAGTAAACTTCTTGTTTTAGCTGGAGCTCCTACTGCCCAGTCATGACAAACCACCTCTCTGTCTGACCAGTAACTGCTGAGATGCACAACAAAAAGCACCGTAACAGTGTTGAGCTTTTACTGATTATATCTAGGTAAAATACTGTGATGATGCTTATAAGGTACTCAATTTTACAAAAATACAAAAGATTTATAGTGGATTTTCTATCTCTGCACATTCTTCCTGTGTTACAAATTTGTTTGGAAGAGAACCATGACAGTGGTGCAGGTGCCCAGTGGTAAATCACTGCCGAAAGGCACACTGCGATCGCTCGTTACTCAGTGCACAAACTGTCACGCCTCTCAGTGTTCTGTCAGTTAACCCTCACATCAGAAGGACACCTTATCTATGAAAAATACCTTACAAAAGCTATCAATTCAAAATACAGAAATGAATTAACCCCAATTTGTTTTGTTTTGTTTTCAAGCCTGAGCAATGATTTCAAAACCCATACATACATGTTGCAGACAGCGCATGCTGCACTTCGTAAAGCAGAGGAAACAGCTGTCTGAATGCTTCCTAAGTAACACACAATCCTAGGCATCTCCATACAGCCATTAGTGAAAGTGAAAACAGCAGTTCAGGAGGAGGTATTTTGTCTATATTCCAGATAATACTGAGTATTTTCTTGGATAGGAAATTTGACTTTACTCCAAGGCTGTGGTGACAGACAGGAAAGAGAAGACAGTGGCATTATGCCCTGATGACAACAATGGCGTTAAGCAATCTTAGTCACCACTTCCAACCCTGAATCACTTCACCTTACCCTACTGAAGAGGTCAGGCAAAGTATCTGAATAAATGCAAGAATGTAACAGCCGAGCTTTGCTGCACTTCAAAGGATGGTTTGACTGAGACCTGCACTAAGGAGGAAACAGAACAATAGCTTCATGTGTAAGAAATATCCTTCTCGTGATTCAGTGGCCTGCAAGAAGCAAACTCTTTCAAAAAGAAGGACAGCTTCATGTTTTGGGTCATGATTTGCAGAAGAAAAATATCTCTGCATCCATTGCCAGTGCAGAAAAGGAATTTCATCTGTGATGGATATATCGTACTGTGTTCTCTAAGAAATTTGACATCACAGATATCAAGGGAACGAAGGCAACAAGAAGGGCTTCTATAGGTACACGAACAACAAAAGAAATAGTAAGGAAAATGAGGGCCCCCTCCTGAAGGGCACAGGATTCCTGGCTACCCAGGCGAGTGGAATGGCTGAAGTACTGAATGCCTTCTTGGCCCCAGTCTTCACCAGCAAGACTGACCTTTGGGAACCTGAGGTCTCAGAGGGCAGAAGGAAGATCCTGTATGGAAGAGAATCAGATCAGGGAGTACTGGGTTGAATCCTATTTAACATCTTCATTAACAATCTGGACAATGGGGTACAGTGTACCCTCATTAAATTTGTGGACACCATAGAAGTGAGGCTGAGAGAGCTGCGGCTGTTCAGTCTGGTGAAAAGGAGGACCTCAATGTCTATCAACATCTGATGGGAGGGTGTAAAGAGGACAGAGCCAGGCTTTTTTCAGTTGTGCCCAGTGACAGGAAAAGAGGTAATGGGCACAAACTGGAGCACAGGATGTTCCCCTTGAATACCAGGCAGTACTTCTGTGCTGTGCGGGTGACAAAGCCCTGGCACAGGTTGTCCAGAGAGGTAGAGGAGTCTCCTCCTTGGAGAGCTTCAAAAGACTCCTGGACATGGTTTGGGCAACCTTTTCTAGGTGTGCCTACTTGAGCAGAGGTTTGGACCAGATGACTTCCTGTGGTTCCTCCAACCTCAACCAGTCTGCAATTCTGTGCTAAATATAGAAGGAGACCAGAAACCCTTGATTTTTACAAGGTCAAAGCGGTTAAGAACTTGTTTATAAGCAATATAATGGCAAATCTCCATGACAGGGCACTTTTTTACAGCAGTATGAAAGAAAACAGTTTTCAAACACGCCTTTGAGTAGACTATTTGATATGTTTACGGCATCCTGGCTTGTATCAGGAACAGTGTGACCAGCAGGGCTAGGGAGGTGATCGTCCCCCTGTACTCGGCTCTGGTGAGGCCGCACCTCGAGTACTGTGTTCAGTTTTGGGCCCCTCGCTACAAGAAGGACATGGAGGTGCTTGAGCGGGTCTAGAGAAGGGCGATGAAGCTGGTGAGGGGCCTGGAGAACAAGTCCTACGAGGAGCGGCTGAGGGAGCTGGGCTTGTTCAGCCTGGAGAAGAGGAGGCTCAGGGGTGACCTTATCGCTCTCTACAGGTACCTCAAGGGAGGCTGTAGAGAGGTGGGGGTTGGCCTGTTCTCCCACGTGCCTGGTGACAGGACGAGGGGGAATGGGCTTAAGTTGAGCCAGGGGAGTTTTAGGTTAGATGTTAGGAAGAACTTCTTTACTGAAAGGGTTGTGAGGCATTGGAACAGGCTGCCCAGGGAAGTGGTGGAGTCACCATCCCTGGAAGTCTTCAAAAGACGTTTAGATGTAGAGCTTAGTGATGTGGTTTAGTGGGGACTGCTAGCGTTAGGTCAGAGGTTGGACTCGATGATCTTGAGGTCTCTTACACCCTAGAAATTCTGTGATTCTGTTTATGTGAACCCTGGCATGGTCAGACACTGCTCAATTAGGTAATGCTTTACTGGAAATCTTTCCAGTAAGTTTATGTAACCAAAGCAGCTAGCTCTCCAGTAATGCATTACCAAATTGAGCAATACCTGACCTTACAGGAGGAATTTTACTGTTACCTTCACCATTAGTAATGAATTACACACCAAGAAAACAATACATTGTCCAGTTCTTAAAGTACAGAACAAAATAAGCTGTAAACTACAAAGCATTAACATAGTGGGAGATTTGTTAATCTCCCAGAGGGAGACTGTGGTGGTTTTACCGTGCTAGGCAGCTAAACCCCACAACCGCTCTCTCACTCCCCCTCCTTTAGATGAGGAGGGGGAGAAGTAAAGCAAAGAACAACTCACGCGTTGAGATAAGGATAATTTAATTAAAGGGAAATAATAATAACAATTAAATAAAGACTACCATGAACTAAACAATTTAACTAAGGGGAAATAAAAAAGGGAAAGGGGAAAAGGGAGGGGAAAAGGGAAAAATAAAAAGAAGGGAGGAAAACAAACAAAAAATAAATAAATGAAGGCTATATGGAAGTGCAGAGGAAAGAAATTACTCTCTACTTCCCACAAATGAGCGATGATTGACCATATCCTTGAAGCAAGGCCTCAACGCACGCAGCCGGTGTTCGAGAGGAGGACCGACGTTTTCCCAACGAGAGCCCACCCAGAGGGAGATTAACAAAGGGAAAGTTATGTGTTCAGGGGTTTCCTGTCCTTGTTAAGGAGCTTGGGAGACTAATGAATTGCTCTCTGACTTTTGCAATGCACAGCAGCCTCTGCTACATGAGGGAGTCTTCCAGAAAAGAAAAAAAAAAAAAAAAAAAAAAAAAAAAGCAACCCATCAGTAAGGGTAAAAAAAAAGAGAGACCTTTCTCCTGGTCTATTGCTATCTCAAGCCTCACTGACTCTTATGCCTGTAAGGTTTAATGCTATTACCCTTAGTACTGCCATGATATCTTTTGTTGGATGCTCAACATTGGCACCCATTGGAAACCTTAGCGACTACTTGAAATTAAGGTCAGGGTAAGTGTGGTTGCTCCCCCACAGGCACAATTAACTGCTCTCAGGTCTGTTCATCTCCTCTCAAAGGTCAGACTTGCTCAGCTTTGGCCAAACACACAGCTGGCCTCACCCCAGACCAGCAAGCAGGTTTCTGTACTGAAACATGCAGAATGTACTTGAAGACACTTCACCTGTGAGCAAAAAGCACACAGTATCATCCACCCATCCATCCAACAGTCTGAATCCAAACCAAACAAGCTGTCCTTCTCCTCTGTGTGTATTCAGCACGTTCCTCATACACCACACCATGCATTTCTTAATGGTTCAGTCTCCTATTGTGTGCCAAATACTTTCTAACTGATTAATTGCTGTATTCAAATGACACTGGTTGTCATTTTTACCATGACAAGTAATACTTGTTGTCTCAAAAGATGAGGGAAGCCTGATTATGATCTTGCTGGTGATGGTGCTTTCTCATTCTCCCAGGCAAGGGAAATGAGTAGGGGATGAGAAAAGCTGGCACGTCTAAACTTTTTCTAAGATCTTGTCAGAAATAAAGCACTGATCAACTGCATACAGTAATTTTCCAAAGGGGAGTGCACTGTCAAATCTCTTCTCTACAAACTGAACATAATCTTAGTAAACCTGTAAGCCTGAAGCCATTGTGTTAGATTCCAAAATTTTCACAGGACACAAATAAGAGGGTTGGTGTTGATCCTTTATGAAATGTCTGGCATGATTTTTATTTTCTGGCACTTCACGAAATAGACAGCTGGGCGACAGTCAAGGCACAGTAAGGAGAGCAAACCAGAAATTAACTGCTACTGCTAGCAAGCGCATGCTTTGTAGCAAATGAAAGGAAATAGGATCATAAACTATCCAAATTGGAAGGGACTCACAGGAGACTCCTGGCTCCTCAAAGGACCACCAAAAATAATAAAAAAAAAATCAGACCAGTGTCTGAGAGCATTGTCCAAATGCTCCTTGAACTCCATCAGGCTCAGTGTCATGACCACTGCCCTGGGCAGCCTGTCCCAGTGCCAGGTGCCTGACCACCTCTGGGTGCAGAACCTTTCCCTAACCCCCAGCCTGACCCTGCCCTGTCCCAGCTCCATGCCGTTCCCTCGGGTCCTGTCGCTGTCCCCAGAGCGCAGAGCTCAGCGCCTGCCCCTGATCACATGCTACAAACATCTTCTAGTAATTTACCAAAACCAACAATAGTTGCAGGATGCCTTCTGTCCAAAGGAACAAGCTGTTAAACTGACAATACCTCATTGTTGACTTCTTCCTAAGCTTTCATCAGTCACCAATCTTCACCAAGGAAAGTTCATACAGTTACTTAGATGTTCTACATAATGTCTGGCTCTGCAGCCTCAGCTCATTTGATTATTATTTGCTTTTGTTCTACCCTTCACTTCATTAATTACTGCTCTTCTTCTAGCTTCTCAGAGTGTCACTCTTCAGGCTTTTATACAGTAAGACTGCATTAAAGGAAAACAATTATGAATTTTATCCATAATATCCTTTATCACCTAGTTCAGAAAAAAAAATTACTATATTTTATGTATTTGTAAAATGCTTATATGTACTGGACTGAACATTCAAAATTACAGTATAAATGAAGAACAATTACAACCTGTTTAAATAGTATTTTTGTTTGTTTCTTTTAATCTGAACACCCAGATATGAGTGCTCTTTCCTATTTCAAGACAAAATTTTGCACTACACAGTAAAACTTCCATTTCATATTTCAGAAGTTTGTTCATGATCTGGTACACTTTCAGTAAAGTGATAAAACTTCGTATCCTAAATGAGTGCCAGAATTACTCTATACAAAATATACTTCAGAAGTATAGTTCAGTTGAAGCATCTGTTCCTAGTAACAATCACCATCAGGTTTGCCTCGCTCCCTGTCCAAAATAGTCCTCATGCCTCTCAGCAGTGATCAGAGTTATACCTCTAAAGAGCATCTGAAGTATGAGAAGGGCAGGTGGAGAAAGACACTGATAAATTCTGGAAGATTCTCACAACTTCATTGTACAGAACAGCAGTTTGCATTTTACAGAGGCAACGGGCAAGATCCATCTATAGTTTCCCAACTGCTATCCAACAAATTGCTCGTGTTGTCTACTCTTCATCTGGAGTTTAATTAAACTATCAATAATAAAAGATTTTGAAGTGAATTGGTTTAGTTCCATCTTGTGCCACTCTCATAGCATGCAGACTCACTTCAATTAGTGTTGGTGTTATTTAGTCTGTCAGCCAAAGATAAAACTTGGAACTCATATTCAAATGTAAATATTGAAATACTACTGTGCACAGAAAAATATCAGGTATTTCTTAATAAATTAGTTATATTATACTTTTAACTACAATACTTTTAAAATATATCATCATTTCAAATAAATACATATACATGCACACACACAAATACTGACACATTTCCAATAAATGTGATGTATTTCCTCTGTTTTCTGCTAGTTATATTTATTTTAAACAACAAATACTTGGGAATTAAAAGATTAATATCTGTCCCTATACTACCTATGTATTCTTCTTTCATCTGAATTAGAAAAAACAAAAAACAAACAAACAAACAAACAAAAACAAACAAACAAACAAACAAAAACAAAAAAAGACAAAAAAAATCCAAAAAAAAAACAAAAACACTTTTGAGCAGAGGAGTATACTATTTTGAAAATTATTCACTGGCTTAAGGTAACAGAAGCTTAACACAGATTCATCAGTTTGCTTAGCAGATGGAAGCAGTACACCCAAAAGACAACTTCAATAAAGCACACTGAAGTACTCCACAACTCCATTTTGCATGGATGAAAGCAGCTAACGTATCAAAAGAGATTTGTTAGTTTCATGAGATGTGGGGGTTACACATTCATTTTTGTATGCTGCAGACATTGGATATCCCCTGTCACTGAATGACCAGCTCTGCAATAAATTACACATCACCAGATGCCACAGGACATGTAGGGAGGAGAGGGTCTCCTTGGCTAAGCCTCACAAGAGATCATACCCCAGAAAGTGTGAACCAATTTAGTTCTGTAGACTGCTAAGAAACAATCATTATCTCAGCAATTAGAAGTAGATATCCCTCACCGCTATTATGCGTTAGTGAAATCTTAATTTATCACACTACACCAACTTCCTCTTAGGGAATAAAAGCCATTACTGAGGCTACCACTGCAGTGGCAATTCTGGACCGCTATCCAAGAGACTCAACTGTCTGGCAGGAAAATGTGTCACATGTTAAAACAATCTAAACTTTTATGATGCTTTTCAAACTTATACAATGTGTTAGTAAGTTTGGAAAATATTGTACATTTTTTTTCTTTGGCATCCCTAATGCTTACTTCCATTCCATCCTTCAAGAAGTCCAGAAGTCCAGGCTTTTCCTCCTACGTATTAGGAAGTGCAGCAAAAGTTTTATCTTTTTGTCTGAAAACAGTCACCTCAAGTTAAAAAGAAAAAAAAAAAAAAAAAAAAGGAAATCAGAAGATCAGATATATTAGGGGAAGATTGTATTGTATTAGGACTCTGAATCTTATTGCTAAAGTGTAAATTTATCTACAGAAAGGATAGTGAATCACTGAAATGCTCTTGCCATATAAAACATTTAAATCACCAGAATGCTTTGTCAATCAAACAATTCTCAGATATATTTTGAAGTTTGGAGCACAAAAAAGGATGCATAATGGCTACTTGACTGTTCAGGTTGTTATTAGGTGATCTTTCCTCCATGTGCAGCTAAAATTAAGAGGGAAAAAGATTTTACAAAATCATTGTATTAAAACAAGTGAGAACATGCAAATAGAACCATAAGCTTATGCATCAAAAATTCATCAAAGTAGTCTCAAAAATCTCTTCTGAGACAAACAGAAGTATTATCTTATGCAAATGAAAACACATGCATACACACATAATTCACTTGATACTACACAGATCAAGTGGTTAACATATAGTTCTCAGCCTTGGTGTCCAACGAAATTGCGTTGTCACTGTAATAGATCTTTTGCTTCCTTTGTGGCACTTAAGGGAGCTATTAAATATATATATATATTTATCTTGCTGTTGATAATCTGCTCAACTGTAATTCTTTTTGTTAAATCTAGCCTAAAAGAGGACAATTCCATCTCTAAACTGTAGAATCAGCCATAGTAGAGAGAGAGTATTTCTATGCTTCATTAACTCCCCCCCCAAATCAGCAGATAAGTTGTTCATGTTAATTTGTTAATTCATTTGTATCTCTGTCTTACAGTTTCAGCTCCAAAATATCACCTAGTAAGCTTCTGGAGACTCATTTCCCCTGAGCTTAGCTCATACCACCCTTAAGTACCTCAAATCCTGGCAGACAGTCTTACGGCCATTTTTCAAGCTGAAAGAATGAAAACGACACAAACAGACAAAACATTTATAACCTGCAGCTGCTCAGTTCTCTCATGTTGGTGGCTTTTTGTTGTTGTTGTTGTTTATTTTTTGTTTTACTACTTTCTTCCTACTGATAGAGATGCTTCCTTGACTTTTGGAAGAGCTTGCAAAACAAGACTGAATTAAGTACTCTTTTGCAGAGCCTTCTCAACTCCAAATAGCAGGTAACAAGGAGAAATCGATGATATAAGGGAACAATATTTGTTTTTATTATTGCTTTAAATAATTTTTTTCCTATATCATGTAATAGATTTCATACAATCTTAACAACAGAAACAATATGTTAAACTGAATTAATCTTTAAATCACTCTGTCACTGTGGAGGAACATATAGTGTAGTAAATTATCAATCTTACCTTAAAAATGCACTAGAGAACAAAAAAAAATGTTTCTGTTTCTAATAGTTTTCCATAAATTCCCCAAATTTCATCCATAATTTTCCTATCTACCTATGATAAGAAATTATGATTAAAATTTTAGTGAAATAAACTCTGGGGGCTTCTTGTACCAGATAACAAATGCTAACTCATATGTGCTTGTCAGTACCCACTACAGAGAACACTCATCGAACTTGTTAAACAGAAGAAAATCTTCTCATGAAGCAACTCTTAAATCATTACTATGCTTCTCTTTCTACCCACACTGCATTTAATGTGGTTATTTTAAGTCCCTATGAAAAACCATGAGGAAAGATCATCAGCATTCACAATTACTGCTTTGCTTCACCCACACATTGTACCTACTCTGTACTTTCTCCACTCATCTGAGTAACACTGGAGCCAATGTCCTGATCTTGGATGTTCCAGCAAAGGTTAAACATTGCGTGATCAGTCATGATACCAAGAGTGCTCAGATAAAATTTTCAGCTGAAGTATAGTGCCAGTTCAACATATAGCATCAAAACAGATGTGGAGGACCTAATACATCACTTAATTCCTTTCACTGTGCTTCGACCAGGAAAAGTTCCTGTGAGTCAAGCATGGAGAGGTCAATGGAAGACCACGGCACAATATAAAGAAAATTTCAAAAGTCATGCAAGAGTGTTAATTCTGCTTCACTGAGACACAAGCGTTGACATTCAGCTATTTCACTGAGGCCTGGAACTAGTCCAAGCTACAGCAGCCACCTATTCGCCGCTGACAAAATGACGAGCTGTAGGCACTGCCACAGACCTTTGCAGGTGAACCTGCAGTTCAGGGCAGCCTTTCTTCCTTGAAAGATGAATTTTCACTTTGAGGAGAGGCAAGGAGAAAGTTTCCAGCCACACCTAAAAATCTCAATCACTACTGATGCCTGAGGCCTATGCTGAGGCCTCTTACTGCATCTAAAGCAGAAGCACACAGTAAACTAGAAAGTGGTGGCTTTATTCCCATTTAACCCAGCAAGTACCAACTGAAGAAGCAAGAATTTTGCATCGTGTTGTTTTGCTGCCAGTTATCCAAAGGGTCATGAATGATGCTGGCACTGAATGTGCCCTCCTGCAACAGTTGTTTTTAAATGCTCAGAAAAAAGTCAGGTGTTGTGTGCCTCAGATGTAGATGGAAAATTTAAGTACCCTCAAGTACAAATTACATGAGCATTTCCTTGAAGTGTTTTGGCACAATCTTCTTTAAAGCAATTAAGTTATTACCATTCACAATTATGTTCAATGAAACTAAAATACTTTCAGTCCTACTTTATTATTAAATCCTCTCAAGCACAGCTTCTTTTTTTTTTTTTTTTTTTTTCCCCTCAACTCTCTGTTCTTTTCCAGTCTCAGTATTATTTTTATTGTTATCCAAAATGAATTTAATGTAGCCAATTCCCCCCTCTACACTGCTTTGAGACCCCACCTGGAGCCCTGCATGTATACCTGCCCACAGCAGGGGGGTTGGAACTGGGTGCTCTGCAAGGTCCCTTCCAACCCAAACCGCTCCCTGATGCTATGATAATGTTTATGATTAATTCTGTACAACACAAGTTATTTACAACCTGCATTCCACAAGAGCAGACTTTGTAAAAAAAAAAAAAAAAAAAAAAAAAGGCATCCAGCTATGCATCAGGAGCGAGGGAGCAAAACACCCTGCTGCAGGCAATTAAGCACTGAATGAACCAAGATAGTCATGCATGGTCCTTTGCTTCCAAATTTTACCCTGTTAGAAAGCACTATACAAAATCTATACGGTAAAGAATTTGTTTTGAATTTATCTCCCTTACCTACATACTTATTAAATTACAGAAACATGTTTAAATGCATTGTTATTAAAATACTAAACTGTGAGTTATCTTGGAAATTGTCCAAAATTTGCCAACAGGACAACGGATGCACACTGCTCAGGTAGATGCCCCAAAGGAGAACCGTGAGCTTTGGCAGATGTCAGAATGGTTTCCTTCTGCCTCTGTCCGCGTGTACCAAGGGGTAATGCCGTGGTCCCCTGGTCTTTCTCCAGCCAAACCGTATCGTATTGCACGATGAATGCTCAGCTCCTTGCTCTCTGCTCTCTGGCATGGCAGCACAGTGCCGCTGGAAGGACCACCAGCCTGCCGCAGGACTGCCCGGAGCCACGATCCCCAGGCCCAGAGCCAGCCCAGGGGCAGCCAGAGGAGGTGGGAGCACCCAGGGAGGAGGTGAGCACCCACCTGGGCCCTGCACAGGGCTGGGGATGGGCAGAGCCCTTGGGCGGAGCCATCCTGAAGGTACCTGCACACATGTGCCTTGGCACCCGTGCTACCAAGAGCAGCAGCAGCGCCTGTGGCAGGACACAGCTTCTAGCCCCCGCCCCCAGGGACAGCTGCGCTGCTGCTGAAAGCCACAAATTGCTCTTTTTATGAGCCAAACTTAAAATAACGTAAGTATCAAGGGGAGGTAATTACTCACTGAAGCATCAAGACTCAGCTCTTCACATCTCTTAATTAGCTGCCTCTAAAAATATAAAATCCTCATGTGAGAATGACATTCAATAGCCTTCAGTGCAAGTATTACAGGAGCCCCAGTTCAAACAAAATGCATATCACTAAACCAAATGCCTCTCTATGTACAGCGACTCCATATTTTCTGTAGCACTTGATCTCGGTACTGCACAAATGACAGTGATCTTACCAATTTTTTATCAGGCACAAGACATTAATTTAACAAAAACTAATCAGTGAAATTGACTGACACCCCCCAAAAGGTTTTTAGTCAAGAGCATGAATCAACAGCTAGAATATTCAAAAGTTCAAATAACTTCACCATAACTTAATTTCAGAATGTGATGGCATTACTACAGTTTTATATGGACAAACTTTACAGTTTCATTAAACTGTGCTGAGATCACAGCTACATTTAAAACAATAAAACAACGTTTGAAGTTTATGGTTCTTTAAATTAATTATTCTACCCTAGTGCAATTTTTGACAAAGAGAACATTGCAGGAAACAGAATTCTTTTCTTTTGGGAAGATACAGGTGGCTAAAAAAAACTTCAAAAATAAGCAATTTGATTTTAGACCTTATCTGAAGCACTCACAGAAAATGACTGAGTAATTTTCTCTAAAATTTATTTCTTCCATCTTTATTGCCCATTCCTTTCTAATCAACTTCAACAATATACACATCAACAATTGAACATGAAAAGGACAACAAAAACAACCAACACATCACAAGAATTAAGAAAACCCCCAACTTTTTAAAGATGTGTCATGTTTAATTTTCCTGTTAAGAATTCTGATTATATTAGATGCTTTTAAAAAAGAATTAGCTTAGTTAAAAGGCTAAGGCTTATTTAAGCAAGACTGTCAGAAAAATCTCTTATATTCACTGATGATTATTCCAAAAGTACAAATTAAATTACACTTATAATAAAAATATGAAATCTCCCTAACCCATTTATTCAGGATATATTTCTTCAGAAATAAGCTTACCTTGTAAATTATACTGCTAATCCATCAAATTCACATGGTAGAGTAGGTACAGTTTTATATTCATTAGGCATTCACTTACAAAATTGACAATCTGGCACAGTTTGTACTCAGCATAACAGGACAAGTTAGAATAAAAATTGAATCATACAGAGAGACAAGTTCAAGTTGAAGATAAAGAATACTGACAGCACAGCAGTAACAGGATATTCATTTCTTCAATATCTGGCTTAAAACTCACCAAAAACATCCATTTTGTTTCAGTAGGGGTATATCCTCAGGATATACCTCAGGACTGGAATGAAACTTAAGGTATTTATTGCATAAATATTTAAATGGCAATGGTTACAATTCTGGAATATTTTGATTCAAACAGAAATTTCAACACACCTACACACAGTCCTTGGGAACAAAATGATTGCTTTAGGACTCACCAATGTACAACAAAATGCAAGAATAAGCTCAAGAAGAAAGCTGTTCAGTTATAAGAGGAAGACAGAAAATGCGAGCAACGCTGCAAAGGCTGATAAATAGGTGCATTGGGTACTGTAACTGGCAGGCCAGAACTTAACTCATCTTTCAGCTGAACACCTCCAGACACACACAGAACAGGTTACTTAGACTAAACAGAAAACGCTAGCCTCTCCCAGGAAGAGGGCATAAGAGAGTGGAGAGGGCTTCCATGTGGTGTTGTTCTTCAGAGACAGTTCCAAAATTTTATTTGGGCTTAAACTCATTCTTGAGCCCATGTGCATAATTGTATCGGTCTGTTCAGAAAGATCACACTGGAAATTCTTTATGGATTCAACTACGCCCTTCATCCTACCTATTCTTGATGGCTGCTTTATCTTGCATTTTTTATAAGACTGACTTCAAGGGGCATAAATTACCTTTCAGACATGAATTGATGTCTAAGGGAACCCAATTAATTTCTTTCTCATTCTCACATACGCTCCAAAACCTACTGTTTGTCATTTATACAAACGCAACACACATTTACCACCTAGAAAAATGAACATAAAGACCAGCACTTGCAATACTGGGGACAGAAAACCCACAGCACTATTATATCTGTGAAATAATCACAACTATTAAATAATGTGCATCTTATCAAATTTCATAGAATCATTTTCTGCTAAGTAATCTCACATGCCTTAAGGAGAGGCATTTGCTCCAGGAAGACATGTCTTCCTATGACCACCTTTCTCATATTAATTCAAAACCATCATTCTCTGTCTTTGAATATACTCTTCATTGTTTCATTGATGCAACATAAAAAAAGGCCGTGAACCGCTACAGAGGAAACACATTCAGTACCATGTATGTGACTGAAACTTATCCTCAGGCTTTCTAAACAGGACCACTGACTCAGGAAAACCAAACACACCAAACAAAACAAAACAAAACCCACCCTTCTCCCAAGCACAAGGCAAAGGGAAAAAAAAAATAAAAAAAATTAGATATTATACGTCAGTTCCCATCTCCCAGAAGAGAGCATCAGTTTTTCAGTTCTTCGCTTGTGTGACAAGAACTGCTCAGCCAGCACAGATTCTTGTGGAAAAGTAAGCCCTCCCTAAATTACTTATTTATCAAGGTCCAAGTCCCAAAGGGACATGGCTCACTCACATCAACCTCTGGGGCTTCCACAACTGCTTCTACTCCTCTCCTGTTCAAGCTTTTCACAGATTGTCTCCATCCAAACTCACCACCTTTTTCCACTTTCCTACTCTACAAAACAAGTTTCTCTCCAATGAAGGTTTCCTGCTTCATTTTACTGTCCTAATTTCATTTTCCACCAATCTCAACACAAACTTGTTAGAAGTTAAATTGAATCCTGGGTATTAGCCATTCACCCGATTCTTTTCTCCTCCATTAAAAGTAGGCAATTGTTCTACCTCATTCCCCATATGAACACCCTCAAATGTCCCTACCTGAATTATTTACTCTCCAGATCTCCTACTTCTGATTCAACCAAATAACTTGCAGAGATTTTCAGGACAAACCCATAAAGAAAGCAGAAAATAAAAAGGAGTCACTCACTGACCTCAGGAAAGGCTGCTCACAATGGGAAGGAAAGATTTGGAAATGAATTTCCATACATGCCTTTAAGAAGGTCATCCGTAAGAGCATCTAAGTGGCATCCTCCTCAACTGAAGCAATATAACACATTTAATTTTCTAATAAACTCTGTTATTAACATAGAGAATTAGAAATGAAAAATATCTTTTATCAAGTCAGATCCATTTCTTTCATTACTGCTAGGTGAAAGAGCTCATAAAGGCCGCTGGCTTTCAGTACTGATGCTCTGCCTGGCATGGTGTATTATGATCAGCTTCTCTTTATCGCAGGACAGTTAACCTTGAGTAGTGCACAAAACATGCACAAAAATACACCTACCGTGAAGATGGATAACTAACTCAAGTCTTAATCTAAACTCTGGAACTCATCACAGTGAAGTCCTGTGTTTTTCTCATTCAGTCCTCATGGGAGAGTGTATTCGCATTTGAAACTCTTCCAAAATTCATGGGCAACTCATGATGAATACGTCTGATAATTTACAGTAAAATGAAATTTACAGTAAAATTTATAGTAAAAATTAATAGAAAGATGAAGAATTTGAGGTTAGATGGGTAATCTACTCTAGAATCTTTTCTAATCAACCACTCTTGACAAATAAAACAGTACTTAAGAAATGGTTTACAATGCATCTTTGAGTGTAGCTCTTTAGCCAGTTTCTCCAGAAGAGGCTGCAGTGGAAAAACACGTGGACAGCTGGAAATATTTTTTAACCATTTAGATGTCATAGAAGAGATGACAGAGGAGACTAGTCTCCATGACAGAAATTGCCAAATCTATGAAGCAACACTTAAATTAAGTACACAACTAACTCGACAGCTTTTGTGCCACAACTCAGCAGAGAAATGTAATTATTTAAAGTATGCAATACATAAAAGCAATAATATAATCACAGCAGGAAAACAGCTTCTGGAGAAATATAGGTATTAATATTGTTTCATCCCATAGTGATCTGGAAAATTATGGAAAAGATGTAATTGGCAGGAAGAGATAGGGTGACTGGTCTCAGGCAGCAAAATGTTTCAGCAAAAGAGAGGAATAGCTCATGGGACAGCTACGGAGGGATGCTGTCTTGTCACTCTGTTCTCACTGAGTAACTCTGCTTTTAAAAGGATTAAACTGTATCCTCCATTCTGGAAAGATGTTCTGTTCTAGAAGAGGGATTAACAGTACGTATTGTTTGCCAGTTAGTTTTGAATCAATCCCATGCAACAATGTTCTCTCAAGTTTCATGATGAGCACAAAGAGCATCTGCATGGGCAAGGTCTTGTGGTGAGGCAGTGCCCTGCCTGCAGCCTCAGCATCACCCGTGGAGAAGCTGGTGGCCCTGAACACGACTGAAGGTGGAGTTTTCAGGACAACCAGAACCACCCCAGCACACCTACAGTGCACACACCTTTGTCTCACTTTCATATATGCAGAACATGTTTTTTGCTTTTTGTTTGTTTGTTTGTTTTCCAAATACAATGAATCTAGGAGTACTGCTGTTCTGTGTTCCCCTCCCTAAAATTTCAAGCAAAACATCAGTCACCCTTACTCTATCACTTGGTAGCAAGTGGCCAATTTTTATGTAAATTTTTTTAATGTTTTTGAAAATGAGCTACATTTCTAAAGTGCTAATTCCTTATTCAAGTTGCAGAGGCTTCATGCAACTCCTCTAAAGCATAAGCAATTCGTCTGCAGCCAGTTAAGCACCAAACTTGTCACTGACTAAATAGAGAGTCCAGTTCCTCTCATACACAGCTTTCATGTTTATAGTCTGCTATTTTCAACTACAGTCCAGGCTAACTCCAGGCCTATATTTATGTTCTTCATAAACTGTATTCACCTGAATATTCTCCTTGATGTTAGCAAAGAGCAGCAGATTCAATACCTTTTTTTTTGTCTACATTTGGTATTTATCCTGTTTAGCATTAAAGGACAGGCACACACAGTGGCTGGATACTGCAAACATCACCCAAGGCAGATGAATAATTTTCACCAAGAAGCACCCTTCTTGGCAGCAGAAGACGCAGCGTTGTGCTTTAACACACACACACAAATAGAAACACTAACAAAATTGCAACACAGTCCTCCTCCTAAGCAGTTCCCAAGAAGTTTGAAATGTTTCAGAAAATTATAATTTAAAAAAAAAAATAATCCAGGAATAAGGGAAGACAAGCTTATGATGACTGTAATGTCTAAACTGCTATGCGTTTGACAAAAAGATGGGTAAAACTAGTAAATATATTTATGCTACAAGAAATAACCTATGAATGAGATGTTACACATAGGACTGTGTCAACTATATTAATATTAAATTATTAATTTAAACAATAATTTAATAATCACTATCTAAATTATGCAGAGGAATGCAGAATTCAGGAAAACTGAGGAACAGTTAACATGAAACTTTCAGGTAACCTAATGTTATGAAACAAGACAACAATACAGGAAATTATGATTATGATAAATATGAGATATAATTTGAGGATTTTGCCAGGAAAAATAGAAATGAAGGGGTAAGCTGGAAAGCATTCATCAGTCATGCTACTTTGGAGACTACAGGATGTTTTTTGTGAAAGTAGATGGCATGGTTTGTATCTCTTGGGAGCACGCTGTAAATGATTACCATTGATGTAATTTATAATACTGGAATGCAACTACCTGGCCCAAACAGAGTTCTACAGCTGCATTTATGAAATTTCCACACCTTATTTACTCATGACATCCTTTATTCATGGTAAACTTCCTTCCAGTAACTTGGTAGACTGTCAAATGAAATGCAAATCAACTGAAATGCAAACATTTTCTGCAATTTTCAACCAAGGTAAGGTTGCCTACTCAGAGAAATAAGCCTTTAAATTGGTAGTAAGAACTTTTGTAACTCATGCCACTGGTTATGCTAGAAAATTACTTTATAATGTTTCAGAGAATTGGATTTAATTATCTGTAGTTGCAATAAAACTTAATAGCTTAGTATAGCCAACAGCGTAACAGAGTTGCATTATTCATTGTGTAATACCAAGAAATTAAAAAACAACAACAACAAACATACAAAACCAGGAAAGTTAGCTGAAGCTAGCTGGCTAGAAAAAAACAAGGAGCAGGTAAACAAGTACTGCTAGATATGCCTGTTAACAGTATGATGCACCTAGAAGCTCTTCTATAGTATTTCATGCCATGATTTACAAGGATAGACAGCATATTCATACAATGAGTCATCCAATAATGGAATAAGAAATAGCCCCTTTTTCTTGTCAAATAACACCTTCCAGTTCTCCTTGTGCCACAGGATACATCTATTCCATATCTAAAGCTTCTGACACATCCTGGTCTTAGTTGTATCTGCTTTGTTAAAAAGAGAAAATACAACACATAGTATATGCAGTATATACAGCACATAGTACAGCACATACAAAGAATACAAAATTTGTATTATTCTTATCCTTCTAATATTATGTAATTTTATAATGTTATATGTGACAGTTCCATTTCTTAAACATTTTCAAGGACATAGCATCAATAGTTAAAAAAGAAGTACAAACCAAAACAAACAAAACCTGAAAGCATTAAAATACAAAGTTAATCTCAAGGGCAAGGATGGGTAAAAGTAAAATGCTCATTCAGATTTATTCTTTTGAATCTACTTCTTGATCAGTATTATCCAATAGGCAATCAGTAACTGATTTTTCACTGCATTATTTTATTGTCACAGAAAGCCTGTGATTCGTGAAGGTGATGTTCTGTAGGTGGAATGCTTCTGAAACAATGGACCTGTAGGAAGTATGTGAAAAACTAGGAAAGACCTATATGTTCTTCTTGTCAGCATTTAACTACTTTAACTTTGTCCGCTGTTCTCTTTCTGACCTTCGTTTCTCATTTTCTCAAAGAATTGCATGTTTTTTTCAATGGACAAAGAACAGCATACACAGAAAAGTAGCACCCAACTCATTACAAACTGCCTAGTTTGTCTTCCATGAGTGTGTCACGATACCACAAGAATCAAAGAAATAAAGCACATGATTTTGTATCTAAAGATAATATAACTCATTTTTGAATGCGACTGAAATTATTAACATGCCTTCAATTTTTTCTTACTATAATGCTACGTAGTTGCATAACATGTCATATTTTATCACACTGTCATCCTAATGCACAATTACAAATGAATAATATGCTTTTGAAATATGTATATATATGCATTCACATATTATGTACTTCAAGAATAAATAACTGTGACTTACTCAAATTGAAACTTACAACCTAATATGTAAAACATTTATGACCACAAATTAGGTTTTCATCTTTAAAACTAATACTTGATGCTTACACAGTATTGCATTCCAACTACTGCACCAAACACTTCATTACCTAAATGAGGCAGTAGCAGTGAGATAGCAAGAATGCCAATAACCATGCAGAGACTCATTATTATGCAGTAACATTTGATAGCTCTTAGAAAATGCTGCAACATCTGTGTTAACAGAAATCATATGTGCCCATTACTCCATTACTTTGGTTTCTATGAATGATTTAATTCCTGAAATAAATCAGGCTTATCTGATCTCTGGGGCCAGAAAGAATCGTGAGTCTTCAGTCATGCCACTCTCCTCATTAGCAAGGCTCTGAAGGGGCTACAGGTTAGAAAAGTTTTGAGCTACAACAACAGATAAATGTTTGAAGAGCATACTTTTCCTGATGCACCAAGGAATACAATATACTGGTTCTTTAAATTAAAAATAAATAAATGGCATATAGCAAATAATACTTCTTGAAGAATATCTAACAAAGTACTGAGCCTAAGTTGGCTAGCAAACGTTCTTCTTCCCTAGTAAAGCAGTCTGAATTTTCAACCCTTTTTTATATTTTAGTTATACCAAGAATGATAATCATAACAGCAAAGGCTTTTATTTTTTTCTGGGGATGAATGTGTTTCTGCACATTGGTGTCTGTGTGTGGGTTGGAAAGAGAAGGTGGTAGGTTGTTCTCCCAGTAGACTAATGCTCACGTAATAGGCACCATTTAGTGGCAAAAGTCACCTCCAGCCTTTCCTCACCATCTAGAAGGATGCTGAGGCTGCCTAACCATAAGCATGGACAGAGCTGCATTGATATTTTGTTTGTTTTTAGAGATTTGAGATTGTCCTCTCCCTGAGCGGAGTAATGATTCACTATGTTAAAAAAAAAAAAAAAAAAAAAAAAAGGAGTAGAATAGAAACTTGCCAGGAAAAGCAGGAAAAGCCTCAAACTTTCACAGGTAGAACAAACCACCAGCTAGACGAACAGGCTGCTCAGCCAGAAGACAGACATTGTAAATCACCAATACCACCAAAGAGCATGCTCTCCAGAAACACAGCTCATTGTCCTTTTCATACACTGAACAAACATTTTTGGTTTAGCACATCTCAGCTCCTCCTTATTTCTCATGGATTTCTAAGACTCTCAGGGAATGCGATAATTTTGCAGCTTCTGTGTTTAGTAAGATGTCAAACAGCACCTGAAAAGAAGTTTATCATAATTCATTCTTTCTTCCTATGAATTGGACTAGGCCTAGAATAGAATTCATGGAATTTATTCAGTAACTACCAAGTCCTTAGCCTGATGAGGGAGAGAACCATGCCAGGCAGGAAAGCATATTGCAGCTTTCAACACATGGGGCAGATTTTATGACTCTAAAATGTATCTGTTGAGCCAGTTTTTAACTTCCCTTAAAATAAACTCTGAAGAAACTGTTCTGTATTTCTAACCACACTGTCAGCTTTCCTCTTAACAGGTCTTTAACCCACCTCTGATAGGTCCACCAGAAATATAGCTTCCTCCTCATTTAAATGTTATTTCTGCAGCTGAGTGAATAAGTTCTGCAACCACTGTTCCTTCCTGGAGCAATATCATTGTTTGGGAACAATGGAATAACAGTGACACATTATGCTGGATGCCCTCCCTAAATGTATAATGTCAGTAATCAGTCAAATGAAAAAATGCTTGCAAGCACCATAGCTGAAAGTTATTCTACAGTGAACAGAAGTTTCCTGATGAGCTAAGTTCCTGTGTGACTACAAAATAATTCGCCTTTAACTCACCTTCTCCAAATACCTCTCTACATTATAACACAAAAAATCAGAAGAGCAGTAGTATTCATTCTATCTTCATTTCCCTTTGAACAATAGGTTTCAATTAATGAAAGTCTACAGTACCTGAAGATGAAAACTTTGGATGCATCTACATAGGCAAAGTCTTCCATAAAATATCTTAATTCCTACAAGTTAATATTTTACTGAAGAATATAAGATTTTGCTAAATTATTTTGCTAAATTAATCTTAGTGTCCTATGAAAAGCACTATGGTAAAACTAAAATCTTAAGAGTACTTCACCTTGCATGAAAGCAACAGTACTGTAACTAAAATATAATCTCTGCAGTACATTAGACTGGCTGCTCTGGAAGTTCATCATCTAACTATGAAGCAACTAGAGCTGATAACTAACCTAAAACACACTTCTTTCCTTTCAGCTCTGGAATGCCACACAGAGCTCAGCAATGCCACCTCAGCAGCACAGCTGCCTCCAGTCCTGGATGCAAACTGCTGTGCTTGATGCGATGCACGCAGCAGTCAGCTCTGCTCAGCGGGGATTATTTGGAGGCGACGAAGCAACAAAGGGAGAAGCATGAGGAACGACTCTGCAGCGATGATGATGGCAGCCAGACTTCGACACAGTGGTGCCTGGGACGCAGGCTGGACCAGGGCCTGGCGTGCAGAGGAACAGCATCTGGAGAGCCACCTCCATCCTGTAGCTCACACTGCAGCATGGCGCCACTACACAGAAGCTCACAGCTTTCTCTTGCTCCATGTGTTTATTCATTCCCAAGGCTGCACTAGAAGCAGCCTGAGTATGAGAAGCCCCCTCTAATTTTAGGACCTGAGCTGTGCTCACTGCATATACCCTGCAGTAAGTCCCTCTGTCCCCCCCTAGAAACTCTTGCAAGTCTTTTTTGTGCTTACTGCAGAAAAGCATAGGAAGACAAGCAGAAGCCTCAATCCTTGCAAAGACTGACATCTCCTTGAAAGAAGTACTGGAAGGAACAGGGTGGGGAGTGCTGGGAAGCAGCAGTGAGGGAGTCATAAAAAAAAAAAAAAAAAAAAAAAAAAAAAAAAAAAAAAGTCAATCTTGAAACAACACTGCAATGCCTATTTTTTCCCCTCAGCGGCCTGGGGAATGCACAGCCTTGCGTAAGTTCAGGCCTCACCTGCACAACAGAAGGAGAAATTTAAGCACCTCAGGACACTTGACATAAAGTGACAACTAGGCGGGAATACACCTAACATTAGATGCTAACGCAGGAGGGCAATTGCTTAACTCTTCCTACAAATTTGGAAACCTGAGCCAGGGGTATGGGACAGCAGTGCCTGTCCTGATTCGGCATCCAAGGCTCCAGCAACTCTGTAAGCAAGGAACCCAGCTCCCTGCAGCAGCCGAGAATATTGCCTCCCTCCTTGCCAATAAAGATGTTTGCTAAGCAGCCAGGGCTCGGACCTTAATACCTGCATTTGAGGAACCTGAACCTGTAACCTCCACCTCAGTCAGTCAAGCCAATTAGAAACACGTGATCTATGTGTTTGGACCAATCAGTCCCTACATAGATTTGCAGAAACAAATCAGGCTAATGCATACTTTTCTCTTTCTTTCTGAATTAGCTTCTTCCTCTGAGAAAACTCTGCTTTTCTGGGTAACAGGTAACCAGCAATTAATACTAAAAGAGACACATTCTCATCCTAAACCCCTGAATAAGAAGCCTCAGATCCCCAAACATTTTCTTCATTTACAGCAGACAGGAAAGGACAGAAACAGGAGCAAAAACTTCCTTCCTACAATTTTATATTTATAAAATTGTAAGAAAAGTTTCAGCTTTTGCTAGCTTATTTCAATCTTTAGTATAAGAAAGATAAACTAAATTAATTAGCACTTTGCTCTACTGTAACTTTACAACAGTTTTGATGTAACAGTAATATTGTCAAGGAACAATGAAAAGTTGGAAGTCTTGATTTACATTAAAAAAATAAATCAGTGCATTTCTTGTAATAACTGTAAATTAAGGACATGCTCCCACAAATATTTAGCAACTCTGACAATAAAACATTAGAGAGCAATAGTACACAGTGCTATAAAAATCATACTTTCTAAGAAAATAATATAATATGATAAAATTGTGTGAAGTTTTTCCTAACAAAAATGCTCAAACATGCATTTTCTTGTCTCCTTTAGTGACAAAGACACACAGCGGACACACCAAAGAATTGTCTGTATCCCCACTTTGAAGCTGTAATAATGTTAATATTAGCATATTAAGCCCTGCAACATCTTATTTTAATCATCCCTGGAAGCCTGTGTATATTTTTAACATTAGTAACGAGCCCTGCTATTTCTCCTATTCCCATCACTTTTATGCAGGCCTGCTGTCAGTAATTGCTGCTCTCCTGCCTTTCAGCTAATTATGTTCTTACCCCCAAGCAGAAAGGTGTAATCTCCTGAAACACAAGTGCTGCTGATAAATAGGAAATCTCCCTTTGAAAGAGTTCATTGGCACTGGCAGGTGAAGCAACCCCTTTAGTCAGGTTGATTTCTGTACTTGAAAAAATTCACAAAGGCTTCTATTCAGTATCCCCCATTTTTTGCATCTCCTAAATAGTGTGTATGTTTTTTTTTGTTGGTTTGGGGTGGTTTTTTTGAAACATCAGAAAACAAGCCTGAAATAACACTAAGAAAATACAAACATAAAAACTGAATTTATAAAACATATCCTGGGAGTACTCCCAGCTTTAGGAATGTATTCCTGCATGTCTCAGGCAGTATACAATGTTTTTGTTGTAATTATGCATTTTAATATTTGTATTAGTATGTGTGTTTGCTGGGAGGTCACATGGCAATATAAGGACAAACCATTCTTTTGCACATTCTAAGGAGAGAGGCAGGTTAGCCATCATGGAAAGTTTCTGTGTGAGCTTGGAGAGTATGTCAGAGAGCCAAGACATCTGGGAACAAGAGGAAATTCTTGAGAGCTGTTTGTATTTGGACCCATCAAGAATTAGATCCAAAACAGATTCAATATGTAAGGAAGCTCAAGTAAACTATGAAAACAGGACAGAGCTAGCAACAGGGAGGAGATCGCTGCTGTCAGATGTACATAGAAATGACTGCAAGACTTACAGACAAAATACAAGCATGCACAGAAACATGATGCCTGTAGAAGCAGAGGCCTATATGTATTTTTTAATTCAGCAAAGCAGTATGGTTCCCCTCTACATATATTTCTAATAGTGGGATCAGCAGCAGATGAAAGAGTAAATAAAATTATACATTAGGGCTACAAGTACAGCTCCTTTTTTCAATCTACTGATAACCCTTAAATGCTAATGCATAATATTTGAAGAGAAATTGCACTTGTTTTTGACCACCATCATAATAAACCTACATTTATCCTACATTCCCAATGGTTCACCCGATTAGTGGTCCTAGGAATCATCAATTTTTCATCATTCCCGAATGAGAAGTTTTCCAGCAAGGTGCTTTGAGGTTTGACCACAATAACTACTCAGGGCATCTGGGAACCAATGTCATGTCCAAGTTAAGCTCTTCCATCACCTTCATCTTAGCACATCTGAACCCATCCCCAGACTGCATCAGAAAGTTGTTGCCAGCTCTCATCTGCTGCTCCTCTGCACTCCACTGCAGAGGGAAAGCAGAAGCCATGGGCTGTCACCTCTGGGTAGGCAGACTCTTCCTAGGAGGATGTGAAGGGCACTATGTAACTTGATGGCTAGCTTGCAAGCAGCAATACTACAACTCAAGTGATACTCACTAGCTAAGCCAAAAATAGGAATTCTATAAAAGAATAAAAAGGCTCAATAGCCAAAGACACATTTTCACACTTACATTCTGACACCTCATAGACGTGTTCTTTAACATGTTATCCAAACTACTTGTATTTAATTGTAGATTCATATTGTTCTATGCTGAAATGTATACATAACACCTGTGATGTAAATAATGGGCTGCAAGAATACAGTTAATTTATGAACTTTTTAGAAAGCTTCCAGTGATGCAGAAATCCACAAAGGGACTTAAGAATTTGTCATAAGAAAGAAGAAAAAATATCAATATATTATACCTGGCAAACAGCTGATCCAAAAGTTCTGAGTAAGAACTGAATCAATTAGAGGCAAAACACCAACATATACTAAACGAAATGTGTCAGCCAGCACTCAGCACAGCTGAACTTTGAAACCATTTAAGCTTAGTTGTATACATTTCTATACAGAGGGAATAAGACTGTCCCCAGTCCAGTTTCCTTCGGCACTTTTTCTTCCTTGAGGACTGAATTACATCAGGGTATTCATTTATAAACCTTTCCAAGTCTCTGCTTTCAAGTATATAATATTAAAAACAAACATACTTGTTCTTAGAAACTAGTCTGCACTGTCTCTGAAAGGAACTGACTGGAGAGGAACAGCAGTCTGTTGTATGAGTCTGGGGAGTCTTTATCAAATATTTGGTTAAACCTTATTCCTGAGAGAATGTGAATTGTTAAATATCCTTTAAATGTACAGAGGTGCATTACCTCTGCTTTTTTTTTTTTCTTTTTTTTTTTTTTTTAATATACCACTCATTTTGAATACACGATGCTTTTATTTATAAATAAGACAAAATTAATTACACACACACACACATTTTAAAGATGATTTAATGTAAGCTTGACACACATGCTAAAAGTAATTTAAAAACAGTTACTCTAACTGTTTAATGAGTTGTGCAACACAGGGAAGGGGCTGGGATTGTTATTTTCAATCATTTGCTCTACAGGCTTAAAATTAATTAAATGCAAGTTGAAAAGCAGAATAGCTACTGCCCAGAAAATGTGAAACATATCAAAACAGATGCTTAGAATTTGTTATATTGTTTAACTTATGATAAGTATACACCAGGCCATACAATGGGAAGTCTCTTAAGTCTGCTTACATTTCAGAAGGAAGGACAAAATAAAACAGACTGGTTTTGAAATTAGAGTGCTTCAAGAAAAATGTAGGCAATTACAGTTTCATTTATAATTACAGCATGGATGCAACTGCTGTGGCATAAACTGAGAGTTAAAAGGTATTGTACCACAGCTCCATTTTCTTAACGAGCAGAAAGGAAATGTATGACAGACTGCTTTAAGTTTTGATTAACTACAAAAATATCTGTGGACTGAAATGTGTGGAAAACTGTTCAGGTTGCCATACCTGGCAAAAACAGTTGTGGCAATCCCAGTGAGATCCTCTAATATTAGGGCTAACAAAGGAACTGTACAAAACTCGCAAATTATATTTTTACAGGTGCTAGACACTGGAAGAGAACAGACAATGGCCACTGCAGGAACATGTTCTGAAATGGCTCCTGTTAGAATTCCTTACAAAGGGATCTACTAGCAGATGAAGCTACTCCTGAAAAAAAGATGGATGTCTCCAAAGTCCTGTAGCTTCTATTCACAGGCAGGGAAACACAGAAGGGAACTACTCAGTTAGGAGATCATTTCAAAAGCACTAATTGTCTGTAGTTAGCTTATTTTTCTATGATGAATTCCCAAACATCTTCAAAAACATGGCTTGTACAAGCCAGAAAAAATCCCAGTGCTGGCAAAAATATCAGGCCTAAATTGGACAGCATAAGTAGAACAAAAGACAATAGGTCACACCTGAGGATGGAGCTTTCTGGCGTATCTTTATTCTGTTTTTACCTGTCCCTGTTATTAACTGTTTAGTTTTATAAAACAAGCAAACAAACCCACTAATTCTGCAGGATGTTGCTCTGTGTTTCCTCACATCTGTTAGGACTTCAGCAACAAAACAAGGCTTTGAAATAACAGAGTTATTTGAACTGAGTTATTATTCTGAAATAACTCAACTATCAAACTTGTTGCCTCTTCTTTGTAAAACATGCAGAATGAAAGGCACAATTAAACTAATATGTATAAAATTATTCAGTAAATCACAGATTGAAATGCTTTTTAAGAAGCAGTATTTGTAGAACACCGCTCATTCTGTCACACATCAACATGGCTCAGATCGTTCTCCTTCGACTCTGCTACCTATACACACCAACAGGCAGTAAGATGCTGACTAACGACAAACCCCCATTTTTGTAAATTTAAAAATTACTTGCATACTGAGTGTGTTTCTGAATGTAAAAACAGAGTTATGGCCAGTTTTCAGAGCCCATGCTTCTGTGCTTGAAGACACAGGAGAACACTCTCCCACTTGTTGTGGTCAGAAAAGTACGTAAATTTACTCGAATGTTTTTCTGGCCAAACCGCTCTGCACATCCTCTTAAACACTAAAACATTCCTCATTTTCCAGGTAGCTTCTTAGCTCCTAAATGTAGTTAGAGAACATGGTTATAAGCCATATACAAAGGACTGCATTCATGTGGTACCTCCTAGTCTGGCATTTCAGCATTTCTGTCCTACAAACTATACTACCCTCAGGCATTCTCTATGCCAATTGGTTTCACCTTCACCACAAGGTTTCACCTTCACCACAAGCAATAGTGTCGTTGCTTACACATTCACTTTACTCTTTCCCGCACTCCTTTGTTTTGTTAAGATAAGAATGCTTCACCTACAACCGCAGCTGTAATTATGTGCTTACTGAAGGTGTGTTTTCCCTGAAGTTCAGCATGCCTTTGTTACAGGGATTTATGAACACAAGTTGTAAACACGTCCATTTACAAGAACATGAAATTCATCGTCTTATAGCTCAGTTCTGTGAGGTTCTGAACACAGGTGCAATACCTCAACATCAAAAAAAAAACACACACGAATAAATTAAAAAAAAAGAAAAAAAGACTGATGTATTTCATAATTCAAGTTCTTATACTTGTAAATGCAGAATGACTTAACCATTACTCTAAATAACTATTCTGTCTACCGTACAGAAAGAATTCTTTTGCTTTAAAGTACTTCTGACTTGGGTATACAAATTATATGATTAAATGCTGTCTGCTCATTCAAGGAAGATCAGTCAGAAGTGCCACACTGGCATCAACGAAAAGTGTCGTGCGAGTCTATTACTGCTACATGTAAATTCTTTTCAGAAATGCCAGGAAAGATGGAATGCCTTTTCAAAAGACCACTAACACTTGCTTAGTGATACTGTGTGCTTTCTGGAGAGGAATACATACACTATAACATACACCTCATGAAAAAAGACCAAGTGAGTGTGGTCTGATTCTCTAAGCTCCATGGTGTAACCATTAGAAAATAAAAAACATCAGGGAAAAAACAAACAAACAAACAAACAAACAAATACTTCAGATATTTTCCACAAATTTTCACTTACCCCCCAGATTTCAGAGCGTGTTCTTGGCAGGACTACAGAACGATCCATGCTGACTCTTGTGATCACTCTGAAGCACTCTGGCCTGCCACCCTGCCCATCAGGCTCTTCAGACAAACATCTTCCAGATACAAAGAGATGGCAAGCCTGCTGTGCACCTAGGCAAGTCGTTCTCAAAGCTAATCACCCTGTTAAGTTAGAAACTAGCTTCTCAGGCCTTACATAACCAGAACCAAAAGCAGAGATCTTTCTTTACCACTTGATTGACGTGCCTAGTTTTATGTAACGCTCCAGAAGCAGGCTCTCACCTGCTCACTGACTTCCCTTCCCCTGCTTGCACCACGAGCAGTCCTACAGGAAAAAATCCACTGAAGAGATCCTCTTTGCTCTGCTGAGATACTCCTGGATTAAAATCATTCTCCACCTTCTTTTAGGTAAGCTAAGCATATTGAACTTTAAGGTTTTCTCTGTTTGACATTTTCCTCAGCCTGAAAATCATTTTTTTGACAACCCAAAGGCTCTAATTTTCAACATGTTCCTAAAAACGCAGATGCAGCATGCAATGTTCTGATGTCCTTCTCAGCTGTACCTCACTCAGAATTAAAACCAACTCTCCTTGCAGTCATGATTTTCAGTTTTATAAATCTCAAGGCCACGTCAGCTCATTTTGCTGTGATGTTACACTAGGTGCCCTGCCTGAATTGCTTGCTCTAGATCCCTTTTATAATTTCTCCTTTCCAGGTTTCTATACCACTTTTGTAGAGGTGAGATCTGCACTCCTCACTCCTCAGGGTATAGACAAGTACCAGTTTTGACTGTGCTTGGGAAGTGATATTTGTTGTTGTTGTTGTTTGTTGTTTTTTTTTTTGTTTGTTTTTTTTTCTTTTTTTTTGAGGCTACTGTGTGAAGTCACTCAAACTGTCATCTATGTCTTTCCACAATCTGTTGTCTGCCAATTTCATTAACAGCGAATTTATTTCTAAATCACTAAATAAAGTGTTGAAAAGCCTTCAATGGGATGCCCTGGATACCTTCTGTTGAAATATTTCTGTTCACTGATGCTAGAAAATGACTATTTTTTTTGTGCATGACTATTTTTAACATGAGTTTTAATGATACTGTGCAGCAAAAAATCTTTAGACATAATTGCGCACTATTAGATCAGCTTCCTCTAATGCTGTCACAGGCACAGAAGACAAAGGCTAGACCTATGCCTTAAATCTCCCACTCTGGGACAGGATCACCAGCCCCAAAGCAAGGTATCATGGCTCTGCTGCCCACCTCTCCTGGCCCCAAACCTGTCACCCCAGACCTCCTCCTGATTGCAGCGCTTCGTGAAGCTGGTCTGGAGCTGCTTCGGTACGCCGCATGCGGGCATGTGGCAGACAGATCTGCAAAGTACATCCTTATGCAGCAAATATAGAAGGAGGGGACTGAACCTTGAACTACAAGATTACACACTTCAACAGCATTTTTGAGAGTTGTCCCCAGCATAAGCATGAAAGACCCCTTCCTTTCCTGAAATGCTTGAACTATACTACTAGATCTCTGCCAACAGAAGCACCAGCTGCAGACTTTGGTTGGCATCTACTGTACTTGAATATACCAGACTTGTAATAGGAAGCCACTAAGTTTCTTTCATTCTCATTTGAATAACAATACATGCCAAGAGAACTGTGTGTCAACATTTGGCCTTTGCCAGCATTAATTCTCGTATAGATTTCTCTTTAACAATCTATATTTTTGTGTTTCAACAGCCACTTGAACATACATAATTTAGGCCAGCTTCTGCTCCCAGGCAAAAATGAAATTATAACAAGCTACATTACCTTACAGATCTCATATTAGTTATGATCTCTAATGAGAAAATATTCTTACAGTCACAGTAGAAAATGTTACAGGCCATCAATACCAAATTATGAACTCCAATGTTACATGTTGTACACACATTTCGACACATTCAAATAAAGTCCACTGTGGTTCTTTGCACACAGTTGCCCTAATTAGCATTTTTCATAATTCATCAAATGACTACAGCTAACACTTATCTAGACCTCACACTAAAGCTGTTGATTATGAATAACTCAATTTACAGCTCCCTCCACACAAGCAAAGGTGAGCCAGACTTGGGCCTGCAACTACCCAAAGGGGTAGTGTGTGCTCAGTGTGAAATGTGCATGGGAGTCATATACACAGGTTTGCATTTGTATTTCTTTCACATGCTTAATAAAAAAATAGTAATAATAATAGAATGGATCCTCCTGCACATAGAACATAAAGGAGAAGAAAAATACCTTAGAAACAATAAGATTGAATGGCTGACAAATCTTAATCTCCAACAAGAAAAGGTAGGCTCAAACCTAGATAAACATGCACCTCCATTTTTACAACATCTTGTAAAAATCTGCAGTAGTCAAACCCTGGAAGAGTTTCTGGAATTAATCCAGAAATTACCTCATCTCCAGTCACAGTCTTTTGAAAAATATTCAATAAACCCTGATTATCTCAGCACGAATGGAGGACTGAGTGTTGTGAAATTTGTACCAAGGTATAGAGCATTATGTCAGGACTGCAGGACTCAAAGAAAATAACCAGACATAAATGAAAATTAGAGAGAATATAAATTGGAATTTCTTTAGCCTACCAATGAGACTGGATGCTACCCGTACAACATTTGCTCAGAAAACGCAGCAGCCAGTGACTGGGCCATCCACACAAGACCACTGATGTTACAGTAAGACATCAAATATCATCCAACCAAAAAATTAATCTAAAAACTAAAATAGCAGACCAAAAAATAACCAAACCAGAGGCTGAAACAATGAAACACAATAGGTACCTAGACAAGTACATGTTCACTACTGACTAAATCTGGTCATCATGAGTTTCTAAAAATTTTCATCAAGTTAGATATATACAAATATGCATACATCTATACAAATGTAAGGCAAAGCACAGCATTTGTAACAACCTAAAATGTGGAACAGTGCTTACTTCCCCTAGCCAAAGAAATATAGAGGGAAAGAAAATCTTCTTGTTGAATAAGCATAAAAGTAGAAAGAAATTTGCTTGCAAATTTTAAGGACCAAGTGATTTTCATCTATTCATCCCTCAGGTACTTTTGACTAGTTCAAAAGACCTTTCTGTACATTCTTATGAACCAGATGAATTTATCTAATAGTCTTGTCAGAATACTTTAAGGACAACTTTGTAGACAGCTTTCTATCTTTATTTCAGATATTCTTATAATTATTTCCATTTTTTAAAAGAAATAAGGAACAAAGAAGAAGATGTCAGCATTTTTACTCACAGAACTTGAAATCCTACAACTATTTGGGTATCAAACAACTTGTCTGCATAGAAGAAACCAGGTAGCACGTGCAGCTAGCTGGCACTGGTTTTTAGGTATACACCACTTTACACTCACTGAAGATTTCAATGGTGTGTTAGGCAATGCCTTCTGTCATCTGCTTACTGTTGGCACTTGACAAGACAGAACTTTACAACAGTACGAATTAATTACTGGTGCTTATTAATGTACTGCTACAATATGGCAATTCCAAATGAAACCATTACCAGTAAAAAGCACTGTCATTCACTTATAAAATGTCATTGTAACTACCATTAAAATAAATAAATAAAAACAAAACAACAACAACTACAAAACATGTTTTCACTTGCTAGAAGCAGAGGATGTCAATAACAGAATAGAGGTTAGATTAAAGTACCAGCGGTAGTCCCATATTCTTCCACAGGACTTACAGCTGCAGTTTACTGAGTGATATTAATATTTTCTTCCTTGGTTACAAAGAACAGTCTATTTGTTGACTTGTGTCTTTATATTTACCTGAAAACCATGTTCAAAATATTTTCAAGAACTACATTTATAATACAGGTAATATTTTTTTCTCTTTCAAAAAAGCAATTGATGATAATCACTACTAATGTGATGTACTCTCAACTGACAGGCAATATAGAATTGCTCTGTAATTGCTCTTAAATACCTATTTTCTCTCAAAGACTTTTAGTAGGTTTAGTTAAACAGATCATTAGGATGCAGAAGCATAGCTTACATAATAGTTTCTTTCAAAATTATTGTATAAATTATGCCACTAAATACAACCGAAACAATAACACCTTCCTCACGTGTGTAAGCTTTTCAGCAGACCCCTATCTCTCTAAAACATTTTTTATTTCCAACAAAAGAGAAAAGTAAAGAGGTAGCTGAAAACATTCATTCATCCCTACTACTGTTGCATCTTGCCTGTACAAGTATTTTCCCACTTGGCAAGTGTCTTACCAGACATAAACACAGAGTTTGCTTGCTGAACTCAAACTGCCAAGTTTTGATTTTGGCAAATCACACTCTGATTTAAAACCTGCCTACCTGACATAGTTTATCCCTACCAGATCCACACAGTTTCTGAGAGTCAGCAAGCTGACCTCTTCTCCCTGTCCCTCGCTTAACATAAGGCAATGATAAATTAAGCAAGCATTTGCTGCAAGTCTGTCCTGGATCCTTAAGGTAATGCCCTCACATGGCCACAGCTGAAGAGACACAAGACATGGACAAAGCACAGCCAGTGCTTTACCTACATTGCACATTTTACATTTTACCTACATTGCACAGAGGCATCACCAAAACAGGAGGAGAAGGATGGTGGGATATTTCAGTGCTCTTGTGGTTTCGCTCGTGGCACACCTTCCTCCTCGGTTCCCTGAGAAAGGGTTTCCATTGCTGATTGCACAGAAGAAATTCAGATTCAGAGTTTGACCGTGGCACAGAAAATAGCTACTGAAAACATGGATGGCATCACTGAGAGGATAAAGGATTTAGAGTGCCATATAACTGGAGAGCAGACAGCCTTCAAGTTCATTTTGTTTTAACAGGGAAGTATGCAAATGAAGATAGACTTTATTCACACACCTGCATGCAAACATACCAATACATATGCATATTTCTATAAGGATTTCAAGGAAGGAAAAAAAAAAAAAAAAGAAAGCGGCACACCTGGAAAGGCCAGAAACCTCTCAAAGAATTTGCCTAGCTGCTAAGTTTGCATGGAATGGATGTACTCATAAATCCACTGGTGAATACATTACAGCCGATTTCACAGCAGCAGAGATTTTAACAATTCCTAATGAACAAGCCCATATAAGCCATAATAGAAATAGAGCCTCTCCCTATAAGCAACAGGGTACTGTAGTCACCCATTGTCACTAATCACCAAAACATCTGGCAAGGGAGACTGAGTGGTGCTTCATACAGAATATTTGTAACCTGTAACTTGTGAAAAAGTCTCTAAAATTAAGTATGAGAGATATAGAAACTGTAGGATCACTGCTAGCAAAGCATATTACATTTCTAACACATAGATTTTGTTCTTTATTCTTAGAAGTTGGCCAAACATTTGCTCTAGTTGTTTCCAACTGTCTGACAGAATTTTTGAAATTGTAAAGTATGTGTAATTATGAGATAACTAATGCATCATATAATCAGTCAACTCAGATGAAGAATACACTTAAAAAGTCAAATATCATCCTGACTGTATCTTTGGCATGCTACAAGAAAAAGAATATAAACATAAATGAACAGGCAGCATCTGGAACAGATCTGCTTTCAGAAACTAATTCTGTGATATGATAGATTATTTATAAATTAGTAACACAAAGACGAGTATATACATTTTTGTGGTATTCTTGCAACATAAGAAATTATAGAAGGATTATCTTCCTTCCCAAAACTGAGTATTACTGTTTCTTTAGGAGAATTTGTCTTGTAAATAACTTCTGTTGAAGAATTGTTTTAAAGGCTTTTATCCCACTGCATTACTCTTGAAATAAACAGAAGTACCCTCTTTCCCAAAAGTCTGAAAAAGTCTAAGTCATTACACATGTGAAATACAAGCTGTACATTTGAACACACACACTTTCTGAAAAGCAATTCATATTTGTTGAAAGATACAAAATAGAATTTATGTTTAATGTAAACTACTTACAAAGTAATGTTAAAAATGCAGAATCAAAATTTCTCTGAAGCAGTACAGGCATAAAAATATTTGCCTTCAGAGAATGACTATACATCAACTATGGAAATTAAATGAAATTCACTATCTTTATTAATTATGTATTTAACAGAGATTCAGAATACACCTGCTGTGTTTTGGATCTGTAGGATCAAAAGTACTTCTGGGAGTGGAGAAACGAGGCCCTGCTATTGTTTGGCACCAGAATACACATTTGTGTAGCTCTCATCTTATATGCTCAAAATTACGTATGAGCTGGAGTCATTTATTTTTATGAGTAGCCTGAGGTCAAAATCTGAAATTAAACTTCTGCTGTGGAGGAATTACCTTATTTAAGTAAAGATGATAATTGTGAGACTATTCCACTACAGGCACCTGGCGTAGTAAATTTTTAGTGCGCTGCATTTTAGATAACTGCAAAGTTCAGTGTTTAGTGTTATTTAAACAAGAAAATACAGTTTTCCAAAAGCAGCATCAAGTCTCCTAATCTTGGCTCGAGCTCCACTGCAGGTGTGCTTTGCCTTTCCATGGCTGCAGCTGGCCGAGATTTAACACACATTAGCATTAAAGCAGGTAGCTCAAGGAGGGAGCTGAATTTAGCTTCAGCTGGATGAGCTGCCAAGAGAACAAGCAGAAATACTCACGCTAGTTAGCCCAAGCCCAGACCTTACTGCTGAAGCTGTGATAATTGATAGAGAAATAGGTGGTTAGCAATTAACTCATCACTATGACACTGATCAGTAAGGCATACTGTTATCACAGAAAAGTGAGTAGAAAGATACCACATGCTTGAGTGATTTTGGAGAGTGACAGTGCCCAGGCTCCCCAGCACGCCCATCAGCCCCCTGACTACCCTCGGCATCCCTTCTTTGTTACCAGAAGAGTCTTACAGTGCTCGTGGGACCTACACGGGCACCACCACTCCTCACCCCATGGGAAGAGCGCAGGAGAAGAGACCGAAAGACAAAGAAGGCAGCCTGCAGGGAAGGAATTGCTAATTAAACCCGTTTGCAGAGCGTGCGAGCAGCGATGCACTGCTAGGCAGGCAGGGCACTCGCACAGGCTCTGACCTGAAGCACATCGAGCTACCTTTGGCTTACCCACTCCAACCACTTACTGCTCTCAGCAAAGCGCCTTTCTTCGTATGTTTCTGCAGAACCCCGCAGACACCTCTGGACCCATGCATGTGTCCGTACACCGTCTTACAAGGTGTGTGCAAGCAGCTTTTTCTCTCCATGGTTGGACCTGCAGCCGGGAGAAGGCTTTTTATTGTGCAGGCTGCACAAAACAAGGAGATTAGCCGGAGCCTGCAGAATCGGAATTTACAAACACACACACAGCACTGCTCAGGCAGTGTTTTTCTGGAGACCAAAGCATGAACAAGCTCTGCCATTTGCGGTCCGAGTAGAGATCTGACTTGTTGTTAAGTTCTGGCTGATCAACAGCAGCTGTGACCTTCAAATAAGCTCAACTTGGCCAGCGAGCCAAGACGCCCAGTGTGGAGACAGAGCGTGGACACGGTGCAGCCCAGTCTCACAGTCAGTGAGAAGCTCCCTGCATTTTTTTTTATTGTTATTATTTTTTACAGTATCTGAAACATACTTTACATAAAACATAATAAGAAAAAAAAATTTAGCCTGGGAACAACACCCCTGAAAAAGCTCTTCATAAACAAGCATATACATGGTAATCAGTTTGTATTTCTACTTCTCTCAGATGACAAAAAAAGTAAAATTTGACCTGCAGAGCCGGGTTGAAGCAGTATCTATTTCCAGAACAGCTCACCCAAATGCAAAGATGCAGACAGCTAAGAAACCTTGGCAAATACAATTCTGATTTTCTGATCCAGAATTACACCTCTGTCGGCACAGGCATACACACAGCCACCACCAGGTGAAGGGTTACTGGCCACCACCTCATCATTAAAGGGGGGACACTGAGCTCTACAGGACAGATCAGTAAAGCACTTTTGGGTATGCTCTGATGTCAAATCTGCTGAACTGGGACCTCTTGTCACGCCTTCTGAATGAGCTGCACAGGGGGCATTTTAAAAATATTATATTTTATATATATATATATATATTTATTAAATCTTCAAAAACACAAGGATCACAGACCTAACTGGCATTCATTTGGAAGTGTTCACAGACAGTGACTCAACTCACGTAGATCTGGGCTGCAAAGGGAAGCAGTACTGGAAATCTGACAGGTACCCCCAGTTTAAGAGCAGCTGGTTTTGTTGGTCAGCTTCATGTCCCAGACTTCAAGGTCTTAAATGCCTTTTAAAAGCATTAGTATGAGGGGACAGCTGGAATACCTGCTGTTTGTTGTTAGTTGTGGTGGGTTTGGTTGGTGGAGGAGGTGGAGGGTTTTTAGTCTGTTTGGTTTTTAAAACATTAGTAGAAGAACCCAAAAAACTTTACCTTCCATTTGTTCTAGAGTTCAAAAAACATAGTAAATCAGTAGTAAGAAAAGATTATTTTGCATATCAACATTCTAAAATAATTTACATTTTATTCAAAAAGCCTAGTCATGTTTGAAATCCTTTACTTTTATATACATACACATGCAAAACATCTCTAATTTCTTCCAACAGGTTTAACGTTATGTCAGTATCAGCTTTTATGAATTTAAGTCATGGAGGGAGAGTACACTCAGAATTGTTACCATATTTAAAATAATGCACTGAACTTTAGGGCACACACTTTTTCCGGCCTCTGTGATATCTGGCTTCTTGCTTTCAGTAGATTTCAAGCTACTGTGTTTTGTTTTTGTTTTAATTTTTAATTATTATTTTGTATTTCATAATAGCCAAACAACTTAAAATCTAAGAATAGGTGTTTTTCCTTGTATTTGCAGATCTAAATAATTCAGCAACATCAAGTGGTAATAACTTTGCTTCCTAGCATTTAAGAAAATGCTTGGGGAAAGAAAAGAAAAAACACCACCCTACTCTCTCTGATATTTAAAATAATTTTTTCCTCTTGGGCTCACAAGACAATCAGCATACCACACACTTATTTGTAGGAATTTATTTTAAAGTACACGTCTTCTCCTTTTTTTTTTTTTTTTCCTTTATTTCCTCCAGAAATTTAATAATTCATAACACTGGGGGTATGACAGAACTTTCTGGTATTTGATTTTATCTATTTTTCAGTACTACAGGGCACTATTTGATTTAAAATATATATATATATTCTTCCTGTTGACACTTCAATAAAAAGCAACCATTGTCTTACTTCTCTATAAACTCCTTCATTTATTTCTTGCACCTAGATCTTGAATAGATTGTGGTACATGGGAAGTCAATCTCATGTCTTTATTTAGGTGTCCTACAACACAAAATAAACCCGCAGCGTCAAATTAGCTGTCTCACTCATCGGTGGCATCAGTTCTGTGGGTTTCTGCTTCTTACTCAAGCACAGTGGAAATTAAAGTCAAGCTATGAAATTCTTTCATTTTTCCCTTTTTGTTATGAATTTATCTTATTTTTAGCTTTCTCCTTCAAACTCTTAAAGACAGCCAGGAGAAGCTCTCCTCCCTGCACTGCCTTCCTGCGAATCAAAGGCAATTCCCCTCAATGCCACAATGTCTGAACTCCTCTGTCCAGGAGAGGAACTGAGAGCAACTGTTCCACACCAGCCAGTGCTCAGCACTGCCAGAGCAGAACACAAGATTTTAATCCAATTTTGGCAGAGACAAATTTATTATTATTGTTATTATTAATATTACAAACCAGAATTTTGCTGCAGAATGTTTCACCCTTATGTGAAGCTCAGACAAGAGACAGCTACAGGAGCATCGCTTTGGTCTGCTCCTTCACGTTACGAGGTCCCTATAGCCAAAAAGAGTCCAGCAACCCTTTTTCTGAGGTGCAGTATCCAAGCAAACAGCCCTCTCTGGGCAACCACCACCAAATCCACCAGAATACAAATACAATCCCCCCTTCTGGGGACAAGGGGAAAAAATAAAATATATTCTTGCTAAATGAGGAACATCTCTTGCTTTCCTGGGAGCACAGCAGCATGCCAAATCACTTCCAAAGTCAGTTCACACAATCAGCCAATCTTATGTCTTGATGCTACTGAGATCATCAACTAGATATTTAGCTAAATAGTGCTAACTACAAGTTTCCATACTAAAAGAAAATAAGTGTCATTAATAGTAACTGCAGAGTCTTCACTGTCCAGATGGAGCTCAACAGTAGGCAAATGCTGACACACAACCAGGCTGAATGTGGAAATTTCAGAATTACGTTTATGAAGTGCATATCTGACTCAGTTTGCCCACACACTGATGTGCTGTGTGACAGAAGGGTTAAAATTATTCCCCTGGGGCAGCTATGGGCAGCACCCACTAGAGCAGGTCCAGGCTGGCATGAGCTGGATAGTCTTCTGCATTAATCATTTAACACAGGGCTGCCCAGTCATCACTTGTCACCTACGTAAAGGAAGGTCATGTGAAAAGAGTTCATGAGACATGTCTCTGGCTGCTGAGGATTCAGCTGCTCCACATAAACCGAGGCAGACGAGATGCTGGCCGTGCCCACCAAGTAATGCTGGTAATGCTGCCAGCTCAGACAAAGCTTCTTCTTTAATGTCTGCCTCCAAAACGGAACGTGCTGCAGCCAGGTTGACTAATAAATATTGGCTTGCTTTGCAAAGGTCACCATGTGTTGCTGTAGGATTCCTGCTCTGCGCGCCCCTACAACAAGGCTAAACCTTGCACGGGAGCCCAAGTCCTTTGGCAAGAAGAACCAAGGGATGACCAAAGGGAGCTGCTGAACCCCACAGTCTGGCCTCCAAAAAGTGGTTAATCCTTTCAAAAAAAGGCACTCATTGGCACTTTGTCATTGCCATCCACACCTTTGCTTGTCCCTCAGGGCACAGACAGGTGACAGAAGCCTGGAGGCAGCGGTGACAGCTCTGGCAGTGCTCCCACCTTCAGTCGACAGGAAGGTGGGCAGGAGAGAACCCTCCTTGCTCTATGGGTATCTTTCTAGCTGGATTTCATAAGCAGTATCTTCAGCTTCCTTATGGTGGTTCACTCACACGCTTGCAGTGCATTTTCTGGTTTTGTGGTTGAGGGTGTTGCTTTTTTCTGGTTTGCACCATGGAGACCTATGTCTAACTTTCCTTAACGGCACCAGCTACTTTGTTAAAAAGTACTTTAAAAAACAAAGTAAATCACAATCACTTTTGTCTCCTGCCTTGGTTAATAGTACATACTCATAAACACCATTCCCATAACTTTGCAATTGTAATGAAATGAACAGAAAACTCACGTACAGCCAGAAATGCCTGAATTACCTGAAAATCCAGACTGTACAGGTTTGGCATGCTATGGCTACTACAAACAGGTGGGATATGTTCAAACTGCAGTCTGTCAAAGCCAGAAGGGTTCTCAAGGATTTTGCTGGTTTGTTTTTTTTAACTAAGCTTGCTCTCGGCAATGTTCCCATCTGGACAGGCAAGGGGAATAAACAGCAAAGCATGGGCGACATCTGTACAGCTGGGTGCAATCTGAGAGGAAAATCAAAGGTAAACAAGTGCACACAGATGTATGCAGTTATCAGGAAAAGGACGAGTCGCTACAACTCCTCGGCAAAGCAGACTTCTTGTCTTCAATTCCTGCTCGCTTGGCCCTGGCAAGTCACCCGCTGGATACTTTCTCCCATGTCTGATAACCACATCCGTCTTCTTCCCAGGGCAAGCAAGGCTAGCGCTGCTAACACCTGCTTGGCATTGGAATTGAGCTGGTTATTTGCAATGGCTTTGCACTAGAGAAGTGTGCTAACTGAGGTGAGCAAGTGCCAGCACTTTCAGCATGGGCTCTGCCATGCATTTTGTACCATGGAGTGCCCTCACCGCTGCAAAGCACCAGCTGCAATCTGCCCCTGCTAAACACCACGAGGGTCCAGGCCATGTCAGGAGCAGCAGTGGTGGTGTGTGAGCATTGGGTGCTCTGCCAGCCCTGAGACTTCCACCCCAGCAAGGAGTCGCAGCTCGGAGGGGAAGGGGGAGCTTTCACCCCACTGCTCCCTGCTGACACCCAGAAACGTGCCATGTGCTTGGGAAGCCTGGAGGAAAGTGAGGAACTACAGCTCGAACCTGAAACTAGTGAGCAAGCTAAAAGACGATGTCAAATGCCCTGCTATAACATTGGTGTGAACGCTGCTTTTTTCCACCTCAGCAAAAAAGCAGCGCTCTGCAGTTCTCAGGCTGCCCCATTTATTGTGTCCTGTTCCCCCTCCAAGGCAGTCCCACACTTGTGACAAGACAAGTCCTGTGACTTGCCATTCCCAGAGGGTGCCCTAGATTTTGTACCTCAGAAATTTCTCCCCTTTTGTCCCTACAGGACACGTACTGTCCTGGCACTCAGCCGAGCCCTGGCTGCACCTGCAGAGAGGCAGCCCAGTCCCCCACAGGTCTCATTTATCTGGAGACATGGATGTGGCAGGCTAAGACTGAAGTAATGCAGGAGCTCTGCTCCTATACCTTTCCTGGGACATGCAGAGCACAGCTAGCAATAGGAGAGCTCACAGCAATCAGTTCGGCAGCATGACTGCCACTGCAGAATAAGCAGCCATACAGCCATGCCCACAAGCATTCAGAGGGTCCTTTTGGAGGCAGGACTTTTTTCCCATCTCAAACATGAGCTTGCACTGAACAGCATCACAGTAAATGAATGTTTTCATCCCGTAATGGCCACCTCTGGATTCACCTGGATGAGCCATGCTGCCCAACCCATGCCTGCACCTCCAACTCCCAGCAGAACCAAACTGCCCGATACCCTGTTCTGCTGATTCAGAGATTCACTATCTGGATTAAGACAGAACAGGTATTTTGCCAGTTCCCACCTTACCATGTCTAAAGAGTAGTGTAAGAATTAACCAAGACACCTTCCTGGCTTTTCCATGGATGGACAGACTGAAGCAAGAGTTGGCCCCTTGGACCCATACCACCCAGACAAAAATAGCTGGGCTGCAGATGAGGCATGCTCATGGACACAATACTGACAGCCTCCATGATCTCCACGTACCAATGTGGAGAGTATGGCAGCCACAGTCAAGTGTCACGTTGTAAAGCATAACAATTATTTTACAGTGCTGGAAATAGTGCAGCAGCATTTATAGAAAGCAACCAACTACAGCCAGTCCCATGGTGATTTTCATTACTCTGCAAACACAGGCAAGGTATATACACACTACATATATATATATATATATATATATACACACACAAACACTCCCTGCAAAGTAAAAGGAAAAAAACATCCCCTCCAGACTTATAGCTAGTGAACCTGAAGTGAAAATACCTCTGAATTTACAGGTCAGGTAGCATTGCTTGAAACCACTGGCAAAAACACATATTTTACAGAACAAACAGCTTAATCCAGAAAGAGCAACATGACCTAATCAGCTCCTCCAGCTGACCTGGCTCATTAAGATATCTATTTTGCCAGTTTCAATTAGGATACACAAAAAATTGCTCATGGCCAACTGGTATCAACTAAAATAAGAAACATGGCATTATCATCCTTTTTCTACTGTGTGAAAAATCTGTTAATGTCTGAAGGCCTGCAAACCATCTTAACCCTGAAAGGAAGACAATAATACAAACATCTTGACTCGATAGAGGAAGCCCAGTATCAGGCACTACAGATAGCTACAGAAATTGTACATTATTATGTCTGAAGAAAAGTTTAAGGTTTACGTTTATTTTTAAAAAACAACATTCCTTGCCTGCAATTTCTTTGTGGTTCCAAATGAGTCTGCACAAAAAAGCAAAACAGCTTTGTATCACAGGCACAATGCAAACTAGGATACTCATAGGCCTTTCCTCAAACCATGCTAGAACTTACTAGGTGAAATACACCTCTAAAATATACACCAAAAGGTAAGTCTTTGAAGGCTAGAAAAGAGACCACATGAAGTAGGCTGAGAAATTCAGTTTTCATTTTACTGTACCCACAACTTTTTCCAACCCTTCTTATATTCAGCAAGCAGCAAAGAGAAAGCTGATGGAAAATAAATGAAGGCATTCAAAAATAAAATGATGGCTGCAACCAACCTCACAAAAATAACAACAACAGAAAAGTCACCACCTTGGAAGCTTGAGTTATCCCCAAAATCTTCAGCTAAACAAACAGCAACATTTCTTGCATTCAGCCCTGGGCCTTAATGCACACCACCATCTAGTAGTTTCTAAAGGTTTTAAGATCTAAAATATTCAATTGTTATTCATTGCATGAAGTTTCTGGACAATCATTGGGAGTGAGGGGGAGGAAAAGAACCAGGTGAAGGGTACATTGAAAGGAGTTTGCATCAGCCACTAAGGTGAGCAGCTCCACCTCTCTATTAAAACAAGTTATCCCTGGTGCCTCTAGCCTCTTCCCATCTGCTTACACAGATATGACATTAACTCAGACATCCGTAATAACACAGCAGAAGCAGCACTTTGCGTGGATTCTCAGATACAGAGGACACCCATTTCCACCACAAAAGGCCTGCAGCCATTCTGCAGGCTGCTCTGCAAGCACGGCACAGAGATGTCCTCCCGCTCCATGCTGCCCACTGCTCGACCAGCATTCTCCCTCCTCAGGATGAGGAGGCAAAGCTGCCAGCTCAGCAGTTCTGCCCTCTCCTCACAGATGCACAGACAGTGCAACTACGTATTTTTGACTTGCTGTGGCTTAATAAGTGGCTGTTAACTGACCTACATTAACTGACCCATGAAAACATCTTCAGCCCATTGCTAGTGTAAAATAAAATGTGCTCTAGTAACCTTGCTGGCTGCATTTTCCAACAGTGTAACTGCTTGTAAATTCACTGTGATTTTTCCATTTATAGAAGTAGGTTTTTTTTTTTTTTTTTTTTTTTTTTTTTTTTTTTTTTCCTTTAGGGTACTTGTTTTGTTGAGCATTCCCTGCCTTTCCAAGCATATGCTAATGCCATGCTGAAGGATGCATGGTCTCAGCGGGGCATGATCTACATGCAGGCATAAGCCTTGGTGAAGCTGCAGAAGTGACAGCAATGCTTAATCTAGTTAAATGATATAGGAGTTAGATATTTGTTAGCCAGAACTGTGAAAAACACTGTGAAAAACACAGTACTAGGGACTGATGACAAATTCCACATGACTAGGTTGAACACAAATATAGAAGCAGGGAACTGATTTGCACAGAGTTGCATGTCTATGGCAGAAGCAAGATTACAGAAACAAAGAGAAAAGGTGACAGCCAAAAAAGTTTTGGGAAGAGTAATGGCTAGCATGGCTAGCCTGAAATTATAAACTAGGATACTGTCTGTTATGCTCTTACTTTGTCCAGCAAAACCAGGGGACACAGGGAGTTGCTTATGAGCCTTTATAAAGTAACAAACAGAGTCTTATCCAACTAACACCAGACCCATTGACCTAACCCACAAGGCCCCAAGCAATGGACAGCCATTCAGACCTAAGGAAAGGTTTGCATGACACCTGTTATTAAAAACTTATGAATAAATACAAATCCTGAAGCTTAAAGTCTTATAGCAAAAATCTGGGCTCTCATTTCTGTGGTGACCACTATTCTGGCTTACCACAGCCTACATATTTACAAGTCGTCAATTTATGGTGTATGTGTAGACGATATACTAAGTGTGCAATGATAAGAAACATTATACATGATATGTATACAGGCCCACACATTTATTTGTGTTATCTGCACAGCACTAAGTACCAAAAGAACTCAGCCAGCACAGTGATAAAATACAGGCTATGTAATAAACAGCCGTACAACATTTCCCTTAATGCTGGGATAGCATAAATAAAAAGTATCCCTCTATGGTTTGTGTTTCCTTGTGGCTCACATTATTGTTATGTATGTCTGCATGGTGATCTTTGCATTATTTTAAAAAAAAAAAAAAAAGTTGAACATTTGTTTCATTTTCCCCCATAAATCACTTCAATGTGAATAGGTCAGGTTTAGCTTTCCTCCTGTTTGCTTTCCAAAAAAAGTCATTTCATGCTTTAAGATAAATCAGTCAACATATATAAACCAACCACCAGCTAACAGTGAATTACAACAACAACAACAACAAAAACATACAAAGCAATAAACAAATAAGAAAAAACAACACTCAAGAACTAAACAAATACGGAACATAACAGGCTTGTGTTTTCTCAGACACTTCTAACATAATCATATGCAATAGTTTTATACCACTGTATGATCTAATCCTTCATTAATGTTGGTGTATTTAATGATTGCAAAGATCTCATAATATTCTCAGCGTTTCTTCAGTCATTCTAGAATCAATACATCACAGTGAAATATTAAACCTTAGGTTAAGAAGAGTCTTTTAAAAAAAAATAAATTAAGAAAAACATGTTTATTAAAACTGTAATGCTTTTGATTCTGAAATGAAATGAGAATGGCGAAATGAATGCTTCCTGAAAGTCAAAAAAAAAAAGCCTCAGAATGCATCCCAAACAAAACATCTGTTTCACTCTCAGTTTCTATGCCTGCAAAAAAAGCATGAGTCATTCTTGAATGCCCTAGGATGGCTGCACAACACTGCACTACACAAGCAGTGCATGATTACTTCCCCCCTACTTTACCCCCCCTCAGTTAGTTCTTCGAGCACTCTCAATGTATGCAGAGGTTAAATACAGTAAGTAAAGTAAGTAAAGTAAAGAGGTTAAGTAAGTCTAAATCTACGTCCTCACAGAACAACACTTTTGGTCTGCATGTTTCTAGGTAATCGTCTTTATATCCAATTCATCTGGTCTTCTGAAAAGCACCTCTACTTTTGTGACTAGGTTTATATTATGTGTCTAAGAAGGTATGCTCCGTTTTTGTAAGGAACCTGACAATTCCCAGCCCATGAGCACTGTAAAGGTGTGTTCTTCAGGACGTCTTTAACAACTCACCCTGCATGCACATACAAAGTGGCTAGACCACAGGCCAGTAACATCCATGTAAACAGCACCCCCAGAAAATGCAAATTTGTGCAAAAATGGCTTCTGCATGTGAAGGAAATTTTAAGACCAGGTCCTGACTGGCAAGCAGAATGTGCTACAGGGTCAGGATGACCAGGGACTTGCAGATAGCTTCACACCACTTGTTAACTTCACAGCTTGTGGCCAGCCACACCAGCCGTGCTGTTCCTCAAAGCAGTCTTACAGCTTGATTTCCAGCTCAAGGAAAGGCCTCGGCAAACCAGGAGCTGCCTATTCACCTGCAAACTTCTCTTACAATGCAGACTTAAAGGCTGAGGTGCCCCGCGTGTGAGGAATTCACCAGGGTCAGCAGGAATTGTCGTCCCAGCCGCTTGATCCCGTGGCAGCAACATCACACAGCAGGACTTGAATTCTGAAGGCCTGAAGTAACCGAGAGGCACAGACAGAAGTCTGGGTTAATAGAGGTAGTTTTGTAAATCTGGGTATGGGTTCCTGCAAAATGGGGATAGTATCAAAAAAAAAAAAAAAAAAAAAAAAAAAAAAAGGGTTAAAAACTGTAATGAGGATTTGGTTATCTTACAGCTTTTTTAATCAGAGCATACTACTAGAACCATGTAAAATTCTATTCTAGCCTCCTACAGAGATGCCTGTGACATCTCATTTCTTATCAAAATCAGTTTCTTATCCCGTGCTGTAGGCAGGCATCCCAGGGAAGGGGCAAAGAGCTGAGAACATACCAACAAATCTAGAGGGAAGAAACTCAAGAATAATTCCTTTTGGCTCTTTTCTTCTCTGCCTTTTCCTCTTCTACACCCAGCCCCTATCCAATCCCTTTTCCACATGAGGCCCTTTTCAAAACTTCCCATGCAAAAATCAGATGTGGTCCAGAAGACTACATCCCACCTCAGGGCAGTCAGTGCCGTGAGGCAACTCTGACCAGCGAGCAGGAAGGAAACCGTTCAGCCCCTGTGGTAAACAAAATAAAATGCTTAAAAAGCATGTCAGGCCTTAGAGCAGCCAGAACGGATTGCGCAAAGTGGGAACTCCCAAAGATTTTGAACGTGGGTTCTCTTTTTCATTCTGAAATAATCCCCTGAGGCGCTGCAGATGCAGACAGCTCTGAAGAAACACTCGTCATACTGTGAGAACTTTAGCACTGGGCAATTGTGCCACGTGTGATGCCACACAGCACAAGAGCACTCTCCCTGCGTGGTCCTGCTGCTGCAGAGGAGGGCAGGAGGAAAGGCATAGGGAGGAGATACCCCTGCCCCAAGCACTGGCCATAGCCACAAAGGTAACTCGGTCTCTGGTGTGTTAGCATCCCTCTTGTGCAGCCACAGGAACAAGTAATGGAGTGGCTTTCTTGTGCCACTTATTCTTATTCTTATGAGATTAAAAAAAAAAAAAAAAAAGCCCTGTAGCTCCCCCAGACAGCATCCCAGGCGCTAATGGAAGCCTGTGTGAAGGGATGCAAGATTACCTTGTTACCCTTTTTATTACTATCTGTGCTATCCTCCTCCCCAGGTGCTGGCTCCAAGAAGGAGCTCTGCAAGTGATGCTTTACAGACCCAGTCTCGCCAGGGCCATAGCAAGCCAGCAGCTCCATGTGCACAAGTGGGTGCTGCATGTCCTGGACGTGACTCTGCAACCCCTTGTTCTGTGTCACCTTCCTGCCACCAGACTTCTCTTCTTCTATGCAATGTATTTAATAGGCAGCTGGAGCAACCGCTCCAAAGGTATTTCCCATGTAACAGAGTCTTCCTTCACATACAGAACGCAAAGGTTGCCAGTAACTGACTAAAGCTTATGATTATCTGAAGCTAGTGAGCCAATCTGTTGAGAAAAGTCCTCATTTTTCTCCATTACTGTTTTGCTCTTTCATTAAACCACTAGTCACATTACAAGAAAAATACATGTTTATATATAAAATCACTCTGCAACCACTGCTAGCACCATGGACTGCCAATTTATCTTTTCAGATTAAAATTGCAAGGCAGCAAAGCATCTTTTGGATCAGCTACAGGATTTTCCAAGAATCCTTTTTCTTCTCAGCAGAAGTACAGCCTAACAATGAACAATGACTATAAATTATACAGGAGAACTGGTGTTTTTCAAATGAATGCCTGAGGTGGACTTGTCTGCATTTCAGAGCTTAAATAAGGAGCTGGATTTTTCAAACTTCAGGGCCCTTATCAGCTCCGTTTGTAATACAAGGTGCTGAATACTTCTCGAAACCAGGTCTCCCACTGAATTGTTAAGACATGGACGTCAAAACTTACATGACCCACACCTTTAAAAAGTACTGCATGCCTAAACAGGCTTCACACTGTCACTGGGAATAATAAGTGTGTATGCTGTAAGGAAAACAGCACTTCTATGTGATATGTTCTTTAAATTTGGCATTAAACATTCTGAAATTTATCAAACATTGCATGCATATGCTTGGCATACTGCATATAAAATCAGTTCTCTTTTGATGTATCACAACACTTGTGGCTTTTTGATACAATCATATTCTTGGTCCAAGGTAAAAAGGTTGCTGGTTTCAGAGTCAGTTGCTGTCTCTGTGCATAAATGGGGTAGGTACTCTGAAAATACTTGCCCTGGAGAAATTAAAGTACTTCAAAATAAAAGCTCTCCTTAAAAACAGGTTTTACTTATTTTTCATTTTGTCTGGTACATCTGTTACCACCACATTAGCCATATAAAATTATCTTAAAGTGATGTATTGAAGTTCTGAGATATTTACTTATGTGCAACATTTACCTGATACTGCTCAGTATTTCATCGCTCACAATGAAAAGATTTTTCAAGTCCCTTCTCCTCAAAACTCTACTGACATACTATTGCCACATTCAGTATTTAGTATCATCAGTGTAAAGAAAAAACATTTAAAATATATGCATTTTAAATAGTTACATAGGTAGTTATCCACTAGATATAAGCAGGAAGCAACATATGTAGGTAGACAGAATTTCAGTGCCTCTGCAACTCCAGCACACAGCTTACCTCACTTCGGTTTTCAGTTAAGTCTGCATAATTTATCAGACATTCTAACTTCCACAAAAATAAGGTTTTTGTTTTTGTTTGGTTTTAAACACACTGTTCAAGTTTTAAACAAAAGGAAGGGAAAAGAAATCATCCACCACAAGACTTCATTTCATCAATAGCACTACTCCCAGGAAGCCAGGTGGAAAGCCTGTGCACACCTGCCTTGAAAAACACTTGCAGAAGAGCACCAAACTCCTTCAAAACCCAGGACTCTGAGGCTTTGAGGAACAAAAGAACATTTTAACTGGAGGCACAGTGAAGCCACATGAAATTCATGACGCTTAAGTAATTATGGAATTGGAAAAAAAATCTGTACAACTCCTACCTAGCGCAAGTTATCTACAAGAAATTGAACTACATCTCCGATATTTTTAGTTCATCTCTTCCTTACAAGTCAAAGACTTTTCCTAAAGCTTTGTAATGAACGTTCACAAAGGAATAAATTAGGGAGATTAATCTAACTCCGCAGTTGAGCTCTGACCTAAAAATGCAATCATTTTGAATTCTATGTATTGAGATAGTTGAAGTGTGCAGCCTACAGAACAAATTCTCATAAGCTATAGGACAAAAAGAACCTCATGATACATACCTTCTGCTATTCAATATATAGTAGCTTTGGTCTGCCCTATTTATTGTTCTTCTATCTTGTATAAAATTCTCACTTAAAGGTACTCCAACTCAAAGACATCATAAATCAGTTTTATTCCTAATTTCCATGGATATCCATGGCTATATTTCCAACTGAAACTTCTCTTGAAAGTTCTATGTTTTGTACAAAAATTGCAGCATGGAATTATTTATTATTGTTCAATGTTTTCCAGTAATAGTTAGTAAATAGTTTCTGTTAAATCCCTTCATCCCTGCCAGTCCTACAGAAAAATCCTCACATCAAAAAGTTTGGCTTCCTCTGTGTATAGTATTATTAGCAGCAGCACAAATTCTTACCAAGAACAGAGCAATCTTTTCCCCTGTTAAAGTTAAATAGCAGCAACCGACATAAAGGCTGCTTCTTCAGGCCAAATTCTGTCTGCCAAGGATGCAAGAGTGCCTCTAGGAAAATATGCAGGTGATGGAGATCTCCTTGAATCCATCTCACTCTCTGCCTTGGGCTCGCTAGATAAGGAACCTCCCCAGCAGCATGAAGAGGACCTCAGCACAGAGGGAACAAAGCACGGGCATGGAGAGAGGTGAGCAGGAGAGCTTCTGGCACTCATGCTGGACAAAAATGGGAGCAGAAAAGGAGCCCTCCTTGCTCACCTGAGACTACGCATGCACACTTCTGGCACTCCAAAGTGACAAGCACCATCGCCATGGATGCATCCTCATCCATAGAAAATCCTACAAACGGCATGAAATGGGCACTACACGACACCAGTGGGGCTGCATGCTACTGGCAGCGGCCTCAGGGGCTACAAAGGCATGAAGACGGGTTTTTTGAGGTACCCTAACCAACTCTTGAAACAACAATAGATCAACAAATTCAGTTTTTTTTTTTACTGTTTTTCTGCCAGAATCTGGCTGGTGCTACAAATACTATGTAGCACAAAAACACACACACACACAAATAAAATAAAATAAAATAATTGACATAATACTGCTATTCATGACATAGGTAAAAGAAGCAATCTCAGTCTAAATAATGCAAATAGCAACATGTTTTCTCCAATAAAATGTAATACAAAAACAAACAAACAAAAAAAAAAAAAAAAAAAAAAACATGTAAAAGTTTAAGAAACTGGATAATTAAAGGAAAAAAAATGCTTCATGCAAATGCACAACCTTCCACAAGGAAGTGCTCCTTCCAGTGCAGCAGAAGAAAAGAAAATGTAGGGTTTATTACAAATGTAGGGTTTATCAACCTTTTCCAAACACCAAGCCAAAACACATTAAAATGACAAGTTAAACAGGTTGCCTTCAGCAAAATATTTTAGAAAAGAAAACTATTCGTCCATGACACCACAAGGTTCATTTAATGGCAAAGATTAAACTGCATTGGATTTGTTACTTAAAATGTCATCTTCTAGATAATATGCACACAGGAAAAAATAATAATAACCATCACATGTATCACAACCTAATCAAATCTGTAAGAAAAGTTATCAAGGATTACCCATGTTTACAAGGAATTTTACAAATTAGGTCTCACTTTTCACTGTAACAGTGATAATGACAATTTTGAAAGTTGGATGGAGTATATCTTTTTTCTTTTTTGAATGAACACATTTTAATTTTGAGTAAATGAAGTGGACAAGTCTCTAGCATTAACATAGGAATAAGCATGCATGGAAAAGCCTGTGACTAATTATACGATAGCTTTGAATACTAATTGGCTATGTATGCATCTGCTATCACACCTACGCATCAATTCTGAATACAGCACTTCAGTGATGTTGTAAAACAAACAAAAACACCTTATTTTGTGTAACATACACAACTTCACATACAAATGTTTCTTTCACCTGTCTTGTAAACCAATATCAAAATGATAAGACAGCTATTTCCTGCAATCTAAGTTTTCTTTCAACACAGTCTCCAATTACTTTTTGTCTAGTCTCCTAAAAATTTAAATATCCTGGAAAAAAAAAGAATCAACTGACCCAAAATCTCCCCCAAAACAATTCTCAACTTGCGTAAGTCTATATTAAGCATGCCTTAGGGGAAAAAAAAATAAAAAGAAAAGAAAATAGACAAAACAAATTAGAGAAGTATTAGCATCCACCTTCCTAATTGCCAGGTGATAGGTTCATGTTTACTCGCACTGTCTTTGATCTCTTCCTGCACAGGAGCATGCCTCTGACTCAAGCACCCACGCTCTTTTTAGGTCCCCAGTCATTTCAGGCAGAGACATTCCCTGGGGCTGCTCAGACCGCAATGCTTTCCGACATGCATGCAGCAGGCCCATCTGTCCCTGGAGAACTCTGCAGTCAAACCAAGACACATTTAATGAGTTTAAATGCTTGCTGCAAAGGGACTCCTCGGGTAGTAACTCTTAACTTGCAGAATTAAAGGCATCCACCCTGCTTACGGTACCCATACCCTGAGAGCATGACCAAATTACACCAAACCTAGGCCAAATCCTGAGCGGGTGTGCACTGCACTGATTATCTGATGCCTTGTATATCACAGAGGTACACCCATTTACACCAGATGAGGATCTTACCTTACACAAAAATTAATTCCAGATAACAGAAGCAGTCTACACTAAGAATAGTAATTAATAAAATTAGGTCAGGCATAGAAGGGAGTTCTTCAACCCATGGTGAATAAGCAGAAGCCACTTAAAATTCAAAACAATTAAAATGCTAATTAGTTTTTCTTCAATTGCCTGCTAAAATGATATCGCTCCATTTCATCTGTGTTTCTTCTGTCTAGATCAACCATTCGAGGAGGAAAAGTAAGAAACACAGAGAAGTCAACCTAAACCAAGTCTCTGTACAGCTGCAGACTGGGAGGCACTTTTTACCTGAAGTGAATCTCCAGGTTCACAGCAGCCGCAGGACAAGGCCATTCTGAAAGTGGAGGTCTTCAATTTCCATGTCTCACAATCTAGGACCACAGGGGGGCAGAACATTTCTCTGTCAACACAACTTTTCCTCCCTTTTCTTTCCTCCCCTCAGCAGATATAAAAGTAAAACACGAGGTGAGGAGAACGCTAAAAATATTAATTGTGTATATTAAGCAAGTATCAAATATAAGTGTGCATTTACCATTTACTGTATTTTCATTCAGATAGCCCACACTCAAAATAATGTGCACCAACTCAGAAAGTACAAGCAGAGGATGACAAATCCTACTGAATGCAAACAAAATCCAACACATGTGGGCAGAGAAGAGGGGCAAGGAAAGAATCAGTGAGACTGATCAACAGAATATTAGTGCTCAGGAGCAAGAGGGATCCCAGGTTATCAAAGGCATGGAGGCTCCTGGCTGGAAAGGCTCTGGAATAAACTTTGCATATTGCCTGAACACATGCTAATGCTGCTGCTAGATTACAAGGGAGAGAAAGGTTGTTTAATTTTTACAAATAATTCACAGCATTTTATGCATAAAAATATTATGCCCTCAATTTTAAGACTCCCAAGTTCTCCTTTTTCCAAAAATACACATGATTAACTATGCAGACCCCTTTGGTTTAGCAGAATATTGACTGCATGGCAAAAACTATATTGAAAATGTCAGATACTAGAGCAGCACACCTAAACAGACTACAGTTATTTAGAAGCAAGTGATAGGATACTAAAGGCAATGCATGCCACACTGCAGACTACAAAAATAAACACTGTTAGAATTGGGTCAGAAATACAAGGATTTTTTATTGCTATTTAGCACAAAAAGTGAGGAGAAATAGTTGCAGGAAGATTGCAGACATCAAGTATTTGAAAATCTTTCTTTCATAGGACGGGGTCATTTCAAATTCCTGACACAAACAAAAGATGACAATGCCTAAGCAAATCCCTGTGTGAGGGGGGCTATGTAAACCAGGTGTGACCTGTGCATCTCACACATCCCTCTACAGGCACTTACACTTTTGTTATACTGGTGTGTTATAGATTCTGGAATTTGATGCTATTGATATTCCCGCCAAATCTTTCTCTTTGTGTCACAAGTCTTTCTGCAATATTCTCAGCTGAACCAAAGGAAGAAATATATATTTTTCCCATTTATCATATAATATTCTTGTCAGCCTTTTCACTCAAGGTCATGTCTTAAAACCTATCACTGAAGAAATTTCATGAGACACACAGCTCAATTTGGAGGAACTTCTGTACAGGACTGACAGAACCACCAAGACTCTCAGCATCTCTGGTGAAATGCCAGTCAAACATAGGTGCACATCCACATTTTAATTTCGGCTAGTAGCATCTTCCAGAGACGTCACACCACAGAGGAGCTTTTGAAAACTATGGCCCTTGTCCAAACCTGGCATTACTTGTACAGAAAGCACCTCCTCACCCAGAGCCCCCAAGCAAAGCCATGGGGCAGGAATGCTTGGTGTGCACCTCCCCTTCAGGGCCACAGAGAAAGCAACCAGAGGGTGGCAACATGCCTGCTCTACATACAATATCCCAGCACCAGGACCATCTTACAATGTAGCTGAGACGAGTTTGAATAAATCCTGTTGTGCCTAACTGGGAGCTGGGACTTAAAAACACCCAGTGCCACCCACCTCAATGCCCTAATCATCAGACTGAGGTCATCTGAGATCTCTCTCAATCTCTCTCAAGGCTGGTTTTCTTCCCCTCCATTAGATCAAGCAATTTTGTGGTCACTAAGTGAAACTGATTCACTTTGCAGCAGCTCAAATTGATTAACTCACACTGCTGGCAAAAAATGGGTCTTAGAGAAAGCATCCAGGACCTGCAAGGAGATGCAAAAGCATAACGAATTAGTATATCCTGAGCCCAGTGATGGATTCAGCACGCCATTGGTGGAAGACCACTTTTATGCAATCCAGTGTTGGAAAACAGGTACCTTGGAGAAAAAAGACAGCTTTGCTCCAAATTAAATTCCAGTTTCCATGAACATATCAACAAGTTCATCATCATTTTAACAGTAGGTAAGATGTATCCTTCCCATTCTGAGGGAAAAGTCTGGCATATTTTCCACCCATTCAGTGACAGGCAAGGAAACAAATTAATCATAGTTTTACATAAAATATCACATGTCAGTTTCTAAGTAGCTTCCTTAGAAACAGAAGTTGCAGAACAGAGTAGCTGATGGCTGTTTATTCTTCTGCTTTTAACCCTCTCACTGTCCTCCTCTGCTGCTTGTCTGTGACTGCTGTGACAACTTCTCTGGACAAAAACTTTCATTCCACTGCACATATGTGCCTTACTGCCCTTTGGCAGTAGTAACACAAAAAATGGATCATTTCTGTTTGAAGGGTAGAACTGAAATTGTGTTCTTCTGTGAAAAGCTTTTTAATTGGATCTACTGATCTATCAAGACACTGAAATGCCAATTGTCAGAAAATTTCTCTCCTGTAGATGAACCAATCAGAAAATACATGAGTATTTTCTTTCAAATGTCAATTTAAAAAATGTCAAAATACATTCTTGACAAAACAGTTATGTTATTACTGCTCAAATCGTGTATCTCAGGATGTACAAAGATTTTTTCCCAAAATGCTGCACAGCCTCATGTTTACAAGCAGAGCACATTAATCTCATGCTGTCGTTACTAGGTCATTCAGCAAGTACACTCCATGTTTTGAAAGTGATTGGTCTGGAAAGCTCCTCTATGGGCAGGAAAGCTGCTTGACTTGGAGAGCAGCTTACTCCTGGGCCATTTCTTACATGTCAATCTCTTTCTCTTGGCATTTTGAAAGGACAGAAGTCTCTTGGAGGATATCACTGAAAAGTATCAGAAGTTATATAAAAAAATACTGCTAGATCAGCACAGATGAACACACAGCTCTATTCTTAAATTGATATCAATTCAAACACAAGAGAGAAAAGTCAATCTCTGAAATAGGAATATTCTACACAGAACAGTCCAATGAGAAAACATTCATTTTGGGTCACCTTTATCCTCTTGGTATAAGATGTTATAAATGATAAGCCTCTAAAAGAGAGAAAGCTGTTGGGGTTTTAGCAACGGTGGGAGGAGATAAAAGGCTGGGTTTTGTCTGTTAATTTTCTCACATTTGCCAGCATGAAACAGATTGTCATCTGGGCACCAGTGGCTGAGATGATACTGCATCTAGCTGCAAGTCATTAAGACAGTAGTTGGACTGGCCAGCCTCTACAGTAAGGACAGCTGCACTGCAGGAAACAGCATTAGACATCTGCCAAAAAGAAGCACAAAAGATTACTCCTCATCCTCTGTTTTTATAGTGGCTAGGCCAGTAATAATCTTGCCTTTCACGTTTCCTAGCACTTCATCTAGACATGGCTCATGAACTGATACATGGAGAAAAAAAAAAAAGAAGCGTGTAACTTTGTTCAATTATCTCTTTTGGATGCTGCAGCATCATCTGGAACAAAGCGACACTTTAATGCATCTTAGGCCTCGAGGCATTTTTTCCATTATCGGCAATCAAGCAGCACAAATAAAACGCTAGTGTTAGTTACAACAGGTTGGCCCCTTCTGATACAGAACAAATAAATAAATAACTGAATAAATAATGAGCACGAGTTTATTCTTCTCCTGTGAGTTTCAACAAGCAGCAGAGTCCTGCTCAGGATGAATGACAGGGATTTTCCCTTGGCCTAACAGAATAAAGCACAGGGGTCTGCGAATCACAGCTCTGTTGACATTCAGCTCTATTTAGGACATCAGTTCCTCTGACAGGACGACTTCATTAGATTGCTTCCTTTTCTTATGCGGAAATGCTGCAAACACCAGAAGCCCTCAGTCTTGCAAAACAACTGAAACAGGGCTATTTGCTTGCAATTGTCATCAGTGCTTTTGCATTTTTTCCCACTTTTTAAAAATCAAATTTGAAGACAAAGCATGAAGTACAAGTGCAGGTTCCCATCTGTGCAGTGCACAGGAGGCACAACCTATGATTTCCATTATGCTGTGTGATGCAACAAATAATTACTCTACCTGGCATTTCACATCCAATAACATTGTCAGTGAGCAACAAATTGAGAGAAATAAGGAGAATGTGTTAATGAGAATGAAGCAGTAATCCTGGATTCTGTGAAAATTAATATTCTAGCTGTGCAGTACTTTTATTGCTTCTTGTGTGCAGGGACATCTACATGGTGATGAGCATGTACATGATATAATCATATATTCACAAGACAAATTAAATATTTTGCACACTTTTCACAAGATAGGTAAACTTCTCCCTTCTGAAATGTTTCAGAATGAAGACAGAATATGAAACTTCATGTTGTACTAGTCAAAAATAACTCACTTTTCAATTACTTTTTGTTTAAAAAAAAAAAAAAGTGTGCTTACATTGCTGCCTTCTCAGATTTCAGTCCTCTCTTTGAGTAAGGAGGAAGAAGATAATGTCTGGCAGCCATACTCTGAAAGTCTCTAATACCTCAGCCTCATGCCCAGCAACATGATAACAAACCTTTCCATATTTTAAAAATAAACTCATGGGCCATAGATCGCCCTGCTCCTAACAAAGTCAGTCAATAAAAGATGCTAGCCTTTTTTTCCTGCCAAACCTCAAAGTGCTGAAATATCGACTTCATTACGCAGCAGGTACAGCTGAGAGCCACTCCATTCCCCAACAGACTCACAAAATCAAATGATGACTGCCCCGGCCAGGACACCCTAGGCTTTTGCAGTGACGGAAAACCTCTCCTCGCTCCTTTCCAGGCGCCTTGCAAAGGACAAGGTGCCTGCAGGCAGATCCTGGTGGCGAGAGGGAACAGCATGGTGACTTCTGCAGTCTGTACCCAAATACATGTAACTCGGTGGTGATGCACCAGTGCAGCCCTTCTGCAGCCTGGCACCACCATGCCACCTGCCACCATGCCCTCATGCAAATGAGGTGTACATGCGTTTCATAATTGAGACTGCAGATCTGCCTTGCCAAGCAACTGTATGGCAGGGCACAAAGGGAAACCCATAGCCTGTGACACTGAACATTAGTAGCAGGGATGCAACAAGGAGGCAGGCGGAGGAGCTGTTAATGCATTACAGCACTGCATCATCGTTGCAGTTCTATTCACATGGTAATGGCTGAATTTGAAACAAATTGTCTGGCAGAGGACTTCATTTTGCTTCCACCTTTAGCGTGCAAACCTTCAGCACAGACTAGGACACCGATGGAGAGGTGCTGTGGGAGTCGAGCAGAGAGTACTTGTGCTGAACACAAAACCTTCTGTGCACATCGCTGTGCACTGCCCTACACTTCACCTGCTTTCCTCCTCCTCCATGGCAATGTTTTCACCAAATCTGAAACCAAATGAAACCTGTGCTGCTGAAAACAAATTTCCCAACAACAGCTGGCAGCAACCTTGCAGACCAAAGCATCCGTCCATGACTGGCCATCTCCCCCAGCACCCTAGGGATGGTACTCACCCTCCTCCTCCTAGCCCATCTCTTTTTCTCCTCTATCAGTCATCAGCTATTTCAACACCAACAAAAGCAACCACGCATCACAACAATCACACCATGATAAAGCAAGAGGAATAAATCATTCCTCTTCGCTAAAAACAGATGGAGTGGCAGAGGAAGAGGCTGAGAGACAGCCTTTTCCTTAGGAAGGGACTTGCAAAGATTTTGAGTAGCTTTGTCTTGAATAACTGCTCAATTTCACAATATTTTGTCTATCAGTCTAGGGTCCATTCCTACTGGGCATGACATGCTATGAATTCTCCAGTGCAGCTGTCATGGAAATACATGTGTCAAGATCTCTGCATGTGCAATGATAACCCATAATTAATTGCAGCTAAGTGATGTCAGTACCCTTTGTTTGTTTGCCTCCTCTGTTGCACAGAAATCGAGCAAAATACACTACTGTGCAGAAATCTTGACCCTGCATCTCAGTCCTTCCCCTCCCCATCACCTTCCTCACCTCTCCACTCACACACTGCCAAATCCCCCAGCCCCTCTGCCTGCTGCTCCGGATGGGTCACTGCAGGTCCTTCCCTTCCAGGTGCTTCCAGACATTTCTAATGGGGGGGAAGGTCCTTGTGCACTACTCAGTTTCTTCTCCTCTGCTAATCGAAGTAGCTGGCACCTGGGTTTTGTCAGAAGTTGCTGAATTTCAGTGCAGATGGTGCGATAAGGCTGTACTGGCCAGTCCCTGTCAGTGGCAGTACTGGTGCTACCTTTCTAAGCAGTGAAGTTTGTAAATAATATGTACCTACCACCTGAGCGGTGTCACCTGTGCTCACCACTGCAGCAAAACAAATGCATAAAGCAGAAACAAGCTGGAACAATTGTTAATCATGCTTCTGTATGCTTTCACTTTTTTTTTTTTTTTTTTTTTTTTATGTTAGTAAATAGATTAACTAGAATATGGCAATTCTACCTGCCACAACAAGCATATTTAAAAACACTAGCTAAAAAGATCAAATGAACTCAGTATGAGCCTTCCACTCTGCAACTGACAGAGGCTTCTGGCAATACATGAGTAACTACAGCTCATATTATTCAAAACATTGCTACAAATAGGCCTGAAGTTAATGTTAGTCTGGACGAACAGCGCGACAGAGCACCAGCAGAAAGAGCAGAAAGCTATACAGCTGCAGTTAATGTTTGGCTTCTGAACATCTGAGGATGTTCAATGGGGCTTCAGACACATGCTGTCCTCCAACACACCATCTGGGGGTGGGGGGACACCTTGAATGGCCCTAAACAGCTCTCCCCCTGTGAATTTATTATTGTTGATATTTTTTTCCCTAGTACTCTATACTCACGGGAAAAGAACAGAATTTTCTCAAATTTACGAGTTAAGGAAAAGTAGAAAGCAACATGAAAAATATTTTGTAATGAAAACAAAGCTGTGCTTTGCATGTTGAAATGGTGTTAGAAAAGGTTATATCGGGAAAAACAGCGCAGCATATTTCATGATACTCCAAACATTTCTTTTTCCATCACTTCATAATTTCATGGATGATTCTTACTTCATTTTCTAGTGTTAATTAACATAAGGAAGTACCTGTAAACAGGGAAGTTACTCAGTTCTCCCACAGATCTGTGACATACAGAAATTCCAGGTTAGATGACTTAAAGCTTTCTAAAGCTGAGGAACCCATTTTCAACATATGGAAACAAACCTTTCTAAGGCACCTACACTGAACACGTCATCTGGAGTCCTACATGGAACGTGCTATACACCCTGATATTGCTACAAACTCACACCCAAAGTGTCTTCTCCACACAGAACCACACAGCCATCCACCATGCTGCTAATCCGAAGGCCGGGCCACCAAAGCATCAACATGATGCAACTGGGAGGTGAGAGAAAAAAAAAAAAAAAAAAAAAGAAAAACACCGCACAGAACAAAACCCACCAAACAAGTTTAAATGGAAAATTCTGTAAATCATTTCAGAAATGTGTATCTCCACCACAGAGATGATTAGAGTGTTTCTACTGTTATTTGGCACTGGTGCTCAGAAAAGATTGCAGCATCAATCTTAGCACTGCAATTGCAAGAGATTAACTGTTACCCTACAAATTGAACTACATTTCCTAGCTGAATCTTAGATACAAATCTTATAAACATGACAAAGATTAAAATTCCCAATACTTGTAACCCAGTGAGTGGTTGTTTTTATTTTTTTTTTGTTTGTTTGGTTTTTTTTTAATCTTTAGATATTTATTCTATCTGTAGATATTATTTTATTTGTTTGTTTTAAATGTATCAGACTAAGGCTACACTATGCACATGCATTTATTCCATCACATTTCCTGGACTCTGTCTGATTCCCAGAGGCAGTACTGTTACTACCCTAAAAATGTAGCATAAAACTGAATTGCAAAAGCCAGTTTTTATGACATTGAGATTATACCTGTTGTTATATTAATGTTAGATCAACTACAGTAAACCAGAAAATCAAAACCACCATCAATAATGTTCATAATTTAAAAATGCAATTACAACTCTAACAGAATAAGAAAGTTTATGCGAAAGAAGGCAGTAAGCCTTTATCTGCAAGGGGATAAGGACATCCCTAAAATGAAAGGCCAAAGCCCCATTTCTCACCTTCAGTTCACACAGCTTGGCAATTCTTTCTACCTTTCATCCAGCCTTCTAGATCTTCACAGGTTCTCTCTGCTGGGCATGAAGTTTCATTTGATAATCATTCCTCGCCCAGCAGAAACAGCAGTAGGAAGTCAGTGTTTGCTTCCTCCTGCTGGGAAGCTTTTGGACCCCACTCTCCAAGAGCTCAGAGCCATTTGCCAGACAGACACAGACAAACTTTCTGAGACAACGCTTAGACAAAGAGTGGAGTTTTGAAAATGTGGGGGTAAAAGGGAATCACAGAGTCCCTGGAAGGCAGTTTTGTTTTCTGACAGCATAGGAGCTCTGCCAGAGGTTGAAAATGAAGTCCTGTCCAAGATGGGTGAGAATTAGTTTCTGGAAAAGGTCTCAGCATCTCTCCCATGCACCAGGTCTGCCAGCAAACAAAAAGCCAGCCCAGACAAACTTCATTTCGGCATTTTCTGGTTAGTGCACTCCAGCACTGGGTAGGAAAGGCTTAGAAAGAGAACCTGGCCGCAGTCACCAATCAAAGTGTCAACTACAGCTTTTCTTCTCTTAATACATAAACTATGGCATAAGTTACCTTAACGAAACGTGAGCTACAAGAAAATGTCTGGGTTGTCTCCCCTCTAAAACACTTGGAAGATGTTGGTATTTTTCTAAAACCTACCTCCATAAAATATTTATCACTAGCTACAGGGTAGCCTAGCTGCTGAATTAATAACACAGCTGAAGCAGCAAATAGGCATCTCATGGGTACAGACATCTCTTACACGAAGGACACAAAAAGGAACAGCTTGCACAAAGTGGGAACATATTAAGGATATTCATTAATTTCAATGTACTGTATAGCTTAACTGCAAGATACATATACATGAGGTGCATTAATTCTGGTTTGTTCAGGTGTCTGCAAGCCTTCATGGGATTTTTTGTCTTTGCTCAACGTGGTGACCTGCTCACAGGCACAGCAGAAGCAAATGCCACAGACCAAACACAACAAAGCCAAATGGCATCCTATCTGTGGCACGCCCGGTGTTCAGACTCAAGCCAACTGCCTTATGTAAACAGCACTCAGCCTTTCTCCAAAAAAGCATCTAATCCGCCTGGTATCACATTTCATGACTCATTCCTGAACAAGACTTTTCTTGAGAAACCGGTGCAGAACTTCCCAAGAATAGGACAGAGAGGAGAGCAAAGTTTGAGCACTGCAGCATTACAGAAGGTGTTTGATGCTCAGTTTTGTGAGGTATTGTGACAGTGCCAGTAGTTAAGAGCAGTCAAACAAGTGACTGAATTTCCTTTGCTTCTCTGAACAGAAATTTACTTCTTCTCTGTCCTTTCAAATGAGCAGAGGAAGGATAGAGAAAAACTACAAGGACTTAAAGAACAAGATTTACACATAATTGAGCAAAGTTTGAAAAACAAGATTTCATTCAGATGTATTGAACCTTGGTTCTGGATTTATTATAGCAACTTGTGATCTTAATTGGATGAAGGCAATGCTTAAGCGGGAAACAATAGGGAGTGTTTCACCTAAAAAAAAATGTATTTTTTAAATAAAAAGAACTTGCAAGTAAGAATAGCCAAGCATTACAGAGGATATAGGCTGAAGGAAGGAGTAAACACCACTTACAGAGTTCTGCTCTTCCCAGTAGCAAAATGAAGAGACAGTCGAGGGAGGTTTTGAAAGCCCATCCAAATCTGTCCTAGCAGTCAAAGCTCCCTTCCTATTGGCAGCAAAACCTCTGTATGTGTGTTCTGCTATGCCATAACCCAGCCTCAACACTGTCCAACATTCATGGCATACATTGTATTGGTGAAAAAACACACTTTCATAAAAGCATGCCATTAACTCAAACCTATGTTTTGATTTATTTTTTTTTTCCCATTTCTGGGAAAAATGGCATGGTCCTGGAAAGATGAGCTACTCATCTTTGTAAGGTCTGTAAGCAAGTAATATTTATCTCAGTAAAAGAGGAGCTGGGGATTAGTACCAGAAAGGTAAGTAGATAATAAATACATTTCACAACAATTGGTAAAAGCCTCAGTCACCTATTCCAGAATTTCTCTGATATCTGGGAAACAAGAAGTATGTGGTCTTTCGGCAACAGAATCCCAAAGTTTAACAGTTGAGAGTTCTGTCTTTTTCCCCCTGTCTCAAGACCACCAAATGTACTATTCCTGACAGAACTGACATTGGATTTACAGCTCCCAGAGAAAACCACGATGTTCTTTTGATCTTGGTGTGCACATCAGAAAAACTTCACTAGGGATCCAAACCATCGTGACAGGATCTCTCTGTGGCAGTGTTTACACATGCTCTCCAGCTCTTCTCTTGTGTTAGCCTGTATCTTCCAGGGTAAAAGGCACTGGTCCACAATTAAAAATAAAAATAAAAAAAGTCAGCTGATTAAGAACTCAGCAGCCATTGCTTGGCACCAAGCTGTAAGGCTTGCAGCCCAGCTTAGCAGCTAAAGGCCTCCCCTGCTGCAGCAGGAGGGACACAAACACTGCACCACATCCAACAACATACCGAGTTCTGCTTTTAGCATCAGTGACACCAAGCCTTAAAGGCACCAGAGCAAGAAGTGGTCTTAATGGGCAAAAAAATGCTCTAAACATATACTCTCATTTCTAAAGATAATATGCCAAGTAATCACCAGGCTGCTACCAGTGCTAATGACTGGCAACAAATATGAGCATCCACAGAAGAACTTGATGACAGAGCAACACTAGCAGATCCTCAGTCATCCTTCAGGGAAACTAAAGGAAACATTAAGTATATTTAGTCTAATTTACTTATTTAGTTACTAAAACAAGTTGAAAATCCTATTGCAGTAGTTAGATTGGGTAGTCCCATTTCTACACATTAGAAAAACACTTTAATTATTAACCTATTAGTTAATAATTTGATATTCTTGACATCGAATATAAATAAAATAAAAATATTGGTTTTACTCTTGATAAAGAGTAAAATGTGATAAAGAGTAAAAACTGTTTTCTCTTGATAAAACTTAAAAACTCTTTTCTTCAAAGACGTCGAATTTCTCCAAGCAGCTTTATGACAAAGACATGGAGGGAAGCATTAGAGCGCATCAAAGTAGTTGACAAGTTTTTGTTTGTTTCAGAAAGCTGAACCAAAGGGATTGCCACGGGAATTAGGTTGTTTAATAAGGTCTGTCATTTTTTTATTCTGTTCTTTCAAGGCTCAGAGTTGAGATCCACGGGAAGCTACTTCATAGTACAACAAATTTAATAACTTCTAAAACAAAAGGATGCTGAGTAATACAAAGAATTAACAACTATTAGGAAAAAAAATCCTCCAGCTATGGTAACAGAATCGTACAGTTTTAATTTTAATAATTCCAAAACGTTACATCACCTGATAACAAACAGGTTTATGGTCGATGGACCATAGACAAATTCAGAGCTGAGTGCCTGGACTGGCCCATGCGGAGGATCCACTGATTCTAGGTGGCTTTTTCTGTGCGCTTGGTGTGATTTGTCATCATTTCACCAGTACAGGGACTGTACACTGCTACTTCCATGCACAGACACAGACTCTAAAGAACACTCCATACTGAATTAAATGTGATTTAATTTATATATTACATATATTAAGTCTACAGGTAAAGATTGAGGGATCTTTCCCTGTTTTACAAGAGAAAACTTTTTTTTTTTTCAATTCCTTTTCTCATTTAAACTTACAGCTTTAGGTTTACATTATAGCTACCTTCTTAAAATTCCCTAGAAGATAACACTTATAATCAGAAAGATCTAGGATCAATAACAAAACAAGAAAGGGAGGAAAGGCCAAACCTCAGTCTTCAGATCAATGCAGAGTCCTCGGTCATCTTGCCAAAGACCAGCAATTCATCCAAGACAAAAAATAAAGATGATGCCTAGGTCTATTAATATGTTAGCACCACATCACAAGAAAACAGTTAAATTAGAACTACCTACAGAGAAGGAATGTGAATGACATGCTGGTGGCTCTAAAACTGCTTTAGTCATGTTTTCTAAAACATTAAAAAAGTGGTTCTCTTTGCATCAATATAGCAACCAACAGTAAGTCTTATTGCTGTCTAATAATTTTCTGTGTCCAGCGCTACAGAAGAGAAAAAGCACTTTTCAGCTTTTGAGCAAAAGTTTAGTAATATGTCTGTATTAGGTGTTTGGCTTTTCATATATAGCAAGTTCAACCTCTTTAAATAATGTATGAAATACATTGAAGTAGCAGAGCTTTGACACTCATTTGAAATCCAGTTAAAGTAGTTACTAATCCTACAGCAAAAGTTATTACCTTACAGCAGAGTCACTGGGGAGAAAATTAGTATTTTGGGGGTTCCTTTAGTGTAAAGGCTGTTGCAATTCCTATGTGCCATCCATTTATCATTCTCAATGCCATTATTATATTATAGAGAGTTTTACATGCAACCAGTAAAAACAGGGCAGGAAAAAAAAAAAAAAAGGCAAAAAAAGAGAAGCCAAACCTTGAATGAGGTCACAAATTAATGGTAAATCTAGAGCTACTACTAGTTCACTTTAAAATACCTGTCCTAAGTACTTCACATGAGAAGAAATGCCAACTGGCCAACTTTGAGAAATGATGCAGTTCCCTTTGAAAACTCTGGAGAGAGTCTTCAGTTAATTAAGCAGAGGATATAATTAAATACAATTCTGTTGTGCTATCACTTGATTTTTGTGTTAGCAATATACACGCGTTGTATTAACATACTGCAAGTTAACAGATGGGTCAGAGTCCGAGACAACATAAAACAGACTTCTGCATCTCCAGTCACTGGGAGGTAAGCAGTTTACCAGAAATCAGTACAACGAGGAAATGGGACAATGCACAACATACCTTGATAGAACTGGATATGTAGTTAAACTCCTGGAGAAGCAAACAGCCCAGAGAAACTGCAACAGCCCTTCTTAAGAAAGAAATGAAATTTAGCAACAGCTTTTTCCCCCTGCTTACTATTTCTACTTTTATTTATTTTCTATTAAGGAGCTCAAGGCTCTTCTGGTCCAGCTTTAAAATTCACTCATCTACTACTTCCCTACATGTCGGTGGCCAGATTCCCAAAGGAAAGCCCTGTTGCCCAGAATTTTGTTCTTTTATTCTCAGAAGACTGTCACCCTCAAATCATGCTCTAAATACCTGTGCAAATGAACTGTCTCCAACTCCTCTTCTTTTGTACGAGCATTATCTCAGAAAAAGGTAATTCTTGCACAAGACAAGACAAGAAAAACAATTCTTGTGTTTGGTTTTCCTCATCACCCTCCTTCCCCAGTGCAATTTCTTAGAAATCCAAAGTAGCAATTAAGATTCTTGCATAACATCATCTGTGTAGATTTTCACCAGCATCTTTTGCCTTTACCTTCTACTTTGTTCTTTTACCTTCACTGGCTGGATCAATTACAGGAAGATGACCCTCAAGATGCACAAACTAGACCCAACAAGGCAAGTTTTCCTAATGTAACTGCACTGACCCCAATGGCGCTCTGCCAGGTGTAGATGTATTCTGGTAGAGAGAGAAGCACTGCCTCTCAGCGTTTCGCTGGCCCTGCATGCCCTTCCACACCCAGTTCAGAGTTCTGCTCTCTTCAGGCTCCCTCACAGCCATCTCTGCTCCTATTTCTATTTAATCACTGCTTCTGTTTTCATCTTCCAGACACCTCAATACAATGCCGTGCTTCTTAACCTGAATGTGCAACCTTCCTTCACTTGACCCTACGCTACACTCTCCCATTTCTGCAGTTCCCTCCCAGGTGCCGCCAAGCTCCCCCTCTTACACCAACGTTGTAACTAACTATTTATATATTACAGAGAGTCAGACAGACAGGCTGTCTGGAAACATCCCTCCAGGTTTTTTCCTCACTGGCTCATCTCTCCCTTGCACTATGCTGCATTATATAACTCAACAACCATTTTTTGTCCCTTAAGTCCTGTAACTGTAAGTCTGAAGGATGCCATTTTAATTAAACAAATGGTTCTGCATGCAGCAGAACTAATGAAGCTTGCTTTCCTATGGCTACGCATCCAGAGGCAGAGCTGCAGTCCCAGCCTTGCCCCCTGCCCTCCACTGCAGGCACCCTGCAGCCTCCCCTCATCTCCTGAGACAGGCAGAGAGGATGCTGCACCTTCATCATTATGGATCAACCTGTGACTCCCAGGTCACTGTCCTGCAAACCTGCCAGGGAAGCAGCACACAGCACTTCTCACAGCCAGGGCCAGGGAACTCTTCCAGCCAGGAATGCTGCTGACATTCACTACTGATTTGAGATGCCCACACCCGTGTTCTCCGATCAGGATGATGAAACACTTGTGGCTTTTTTTCTGACTGCAAACTTTCAGAAATGCTGGTATTTCCACCCTCCTGTTTTTTTTTTTTGTTGTTGTTGTTTGTTTGTTTGTTTGTTTTGTTTTGTTTTTGGTTTTTTTGTTTTGGTTTTTCGCTATCTGATTACGACAAGCTGCAGGTGGCATGCAGCTCTGTGCATGGTCAGGAGAAAAGCCACACTGGCACAGGCAGTGCTGGGCATGTCCAAAGCCCCTGTGGAGTTGCAGAACCCCCTGAGGGCTGCTGGCATCTCCTGCCCATGAAACCTCCACTGAGCCACCACCACCTGCGGCTCCCTCAGGTGTGCATCTCCCAGACGGATGAAGGAGGACGGATGCCACATCCAGGTTCAGGAAATGTTTGGCCAAGCAAACGTGCTACACACCCTTCCGAAGCAGGAAGAAGGATGATGTTTTATCATGCACAGATTTATTTCTTGGTGCTAGTAAATGGCATTTACATTCTGCCTACCCTGTGAAAGGAACCTGAGTTTCCTGCAGAGTGATTGTAGCGTCCACCTCACCCCAAACCAATCCAAGGGCAGCTTTGAGAGGCACTCAGTCTTCCGAGGGGAACCAGGTCAGGATTCAGTGCTCAACTGTAATGATTCTTTGCTGAAGACTCCATGCTTGAGAGTCCGTCTTCTTGAAGCACAGTGCTAGTCCTACTCACTGGAAAGGAAACTTCATCCAATGCCAAAGAAGCAAAGCATTTGCTATATTGTCCATGTTCGCTGTGATCTCACTACAGCACAGAGTTTAGATGTTTTACTTAGATCAAATTATTTTTAAATGGTGTGACCGTGCCTAGAAGTACAATCCCAAGATTAAATCTGCACATAGTAATGCAACCTAAAATGCAAGTCTTGCCATTCACCACACTAACTCATGGTCCTTTTCCCTGATTACAGTTCCAGTATTTTCCACCATCATTGAGGAAGTATTTTCCTTCCTCAAAATATCTAGTACATAGTTACTGAAGAAAATAAAATCAACAGAATAAACATGTACAAAGCTTGGAGGAGCCTCATTTAATTCCATTTTTCAAAATACTGCCTTTCCATATGACTATGTTAAAAATACTTAGAAAGAAAATCAAACAAACAAAAAATCACACTAAGATACTGCTAGTTTTAAAACTTGCTTTAAAATTTATTTGAGATTTGACTGGAATACAGTTGCAAGGAAATGCTGGTGCTTGCTTCACTCTGAGGATTACAACCATTCCATTTCTGGATCATTGTGGATATGCATTTAATTTAATTTGAATGCAACATTTTCTCACCTGATTGCTAATGAAATAAGACACTTAAATCATATAGAACTTTATTAGTATTGATTTCATCAGCCAAGACCAAAAAGTTGGGCAGGGACCTTACTGAACTGTGAGTACAGCACAGAAGCATACAAGACCTGACTCCTGAAATACACTGAACTGGAAACCCGAGACAGTCACAGAATTCATTACTTGCTGCGCACAGGCCTCTGAGGAGTACCAAACACCAATGGAGGGCGTCCAGCAGCGCTTTATATTGTGAGTCATGTTCCCACTCCCACCCTATAGCCCATTGAAGATGGTGAATTAAACCAGGTTAAATAACCTGAGTGAGACTTTACCTCCTGCGATGAGAAGGACAGATGACATGCTGAGTATGGGACCACAAAACAGCTGTTTCAACTCATCTCTTCAGAATAAACATCACGATCAGCGGCTCTAAGCTCCACCAACAAGCCAGGGACATGGAAAGCTTTACTTAACATCAGAAACAGCAGTTTTGGTATGCAGGCACTGCCCGAGTTAATGCTAGAAATTGCCTGCAGAAATTGGCCATAATCCTGCTCATTAAAGACAACTGTTGGAAAGCTTGGGTACCACTTTGTTTGGATTAGCAGCATTCCTTCCAAATATTGTGACTGTACCTTGCTCAAAATAAGAGTAATTCGACTGCAAGTAAATAACAATTGGCATGTTTTGTAAATAAATGCTCTGTTTCTTTGCTGAATGCAGCCGTGGAACAGCACTGAAAAAAAAGTAAAGACACTTTTCACATTTATTAGCTGCTATGTGTGGTAGCCTTTAAAATGGCCTGTGCTACCCAGAAGAGTAAAACTCCTGTAATTCCTGCAACCCAAACCCAAAGACGTCAGCTTGAAATGTGCTATACACTTTTGTGAGCGTGGGCAGAAAAGTAAGGGCTGATGAGGAGCAATACCCACATCGCCAGCACGGTCAGGCCGATGCCACGCCAACAGCCCACAGTGTTTTGGTATTTGGGCAGTGAGGGGATGGACAGAGTGGTGGCAGGACAGGGCAGACAGCAAGGCCCGAGGGCAGGTTTGTTACAGGGTTCGTCACCAATGTGATACCCACTGGAGCTGCTGCCCTGCCCTGGGCACTGAGGGGACTCTGTGCCACCAGCGTGCAGCGGTGGCAGCGCACGGATTCTCTAATTACTGTCATTTACTAGGCATGCGCAAGCGGGGCCACTGAACCACAATGAATGGCTGAGGTTGAAAGGGACCTCCAGAGGTCCTCTGGTCCATGTCACACATGTCACACCTGGAGCATGTCACGCAGGACGGCCCGCAGGCGGGTGCTGAGGATCTCCACAGGAGATCCCACAACTTCTCTGGGCAGCCTGTCCCAGTGCTCTGTCACCCAAACCACAGAGTTCTGCCTCACGTGGCGATGAAAGCTCCTGTGGTTCAGTTTATACCCATTGCCCCTCATCCTATCACCGGTCACCACTGATAAGAGTTTGGCCCCATCCTCTTTATACAGGTTTTTGTAGGGGTTGGCAAGATCTCCCCTCAGTCCCCTCTAGGCTAAACAGACCTCAGTCTTTGCTCAGAGGACAGGTGCTCCAATCCCTTAATCACCTTCGTCCCTCCGTGCTGGACCCCTCTAAAAGCTCCACGTCCCTCTTGTGCCGCCGAGACACAGAATTTGGGCTGACTCGGGAAAAAAACACACACACAAAGTGACAGGCAGAGGAAGCAGGGGGCAGGGGAGGAGGGCAGCCCGCGTGCAGCCCAGCCCACCCCAGTGCGCCCCGACCCCACCACCCACCCCGGCTCGCCCCTCGGTGCCGGGGGTCCCGCTGCCCCCCGCCGTGCCCGACCCCGGGGACTCACCGCCTGGCTCCTGGTGCCGGCGGAGGGCGAGCCTTGCAGCAGCTGCTCCAGGCAGGCGGTGCTGGGCAGCGAGGAGCTCTTCTGGTGGGACAGGTGCGCCCCGGGCCGCCGGCACGGCTCGGAGCCGCCCCCGGGACCCTGGTCGCCCCCCGGCCGGGCGGAGGGGGCGGCGGGGGTCGAGCGGGCGGCCGGCGGGGCCTTACCGGGGGGCGGCCGGTGCTCGGGCGGGCGGCGCAGGGCGGAGCCGGCCTCGCCGCCCTGCTCGGGGGGCTCGGCGGCCGAGCAGCACAGGTTGGGCTGGGAGGACGAGAAGACGCGGTCCAGCGCCTGCCGCCGCCGCCGGAGCCCCCCCCAGCGCCCCGTGGCAGCCGGCTCCCCCTTGGCGCTCGCTGGGGCCGGGGGCTCCGCAGTGCGGCGCTTGCCCCCCAGCTGCAGGTTCCTCCACAGCCGGGCCTGGAAGGATGCGGCCGGCTCGGCATCGCCGGGCTTACCCTCCTTGCCCGGCTCCATCGTCCTCCGGCGGCGGCCCCGGCGGCACAGCCCGGCCGGCCCGGCGCCCTCAGTCCCCGGCGGGCCGGGACGGAGCGGCGCCGCCTGCTGCTGCTGCTGCTGCTGCTGCTGCTGCTGCTGCTGCCGCTGCTCCTGCTGCCACCGCTGCCACCACCACCACCAGTGCCACCACCGACACTGCCACCAACAGCCCCCGCACCAGCCCCGGCCCCGCAGCGAAGGCAGGAGGCAGCCAAAGTTACCGCCGGGCTCGCCTATATATGCTGCGAGGACACAGTGGGTTTAGCCTGTCCCCTCACCCCCCCTCCACGCCGATTTCTTTTCTTTTTTTTTTTTCTTTTTTTTTTTTTTTAATATGTATGTGTGTTTTTGCGTTGAGCACAGCCGCGCGGAGGGCAGCGTGCTCTGCCCGGCAGCGCCGTGATGCTGCATTTTACCCACAGGCAGCTCCCGGGAGCGGGGGAGATAAAATAAATAAAAAATAAAAAATAAGCAGCGGCATCTTTATTTAGACTGCGGTGGGGGAGGAGAAGAGGGGGAAATTAAAAAATAATAATAATTAAAAAGCATGTCTGGGAGAGAGGGGTTTCCATGGGGTAAAGAAAAAAATATATAAATAATAAAAAAAAATAAAAACCGCCTCTGGGAGAGGGGTTTCCACGGGCCGTGCCGCCCACCGAGGAGAATTTTGGGGAGGGGGCACAGGGTGCCCGCCTTCCCCGAGAGGTGGCAGGGTGCAGGCCGGCCGCTCGCCGGAGTCACCTTGTGGGCGCGGTGCTGGAGAAAGGTGAGCCTAAAACTGCTCCTACCAGCGCCGTGGGCGCGACAGAACGCACCGGGTTTGTCAGCGAAGGTGTCTCAAGGCACATTGCCCTTCTGCAGCTGTGCATGCGGATTTATAGCTCAGCCTCGCTGTTTCCTGGAAGTGTGCGTCGGGGGGGAAAAAAAAAAAAAAAAAAAAAAAAAAAAAAAAAAAAAAGTCAATTTATCTTGACTTATACTTTTTCTATAAAGAAGACAGTTGTAAATAATTATATTTTCTGTTTCCTCAGCACAGTGTGCCAGACCAGTGGCTCCATCACTCCATTTTGGATGCTGAATGCTGTCTGAAGTTTCTTATTTTAATTAAAGTAACAGCAGCAGAATGACTTCAGAACAACTTGAAGTAAATAAATATTTATTGCATAAAGTGAGGCATACCTGTGTCTGGATTTTGGATTGCATTTCAATCCAAATCACTTCGTCATACCAGCTGATGATTAGGGCAACTGTATTCTGATTCAGCTTTCCCAAGGAAGGTTGCAGCAGGGCATTTGACAATATGACTTTTGCCAAACAGAAATAGGAGAAAACAGATGTTTTGTTGGCCTTTGGAACTTAATGTGCTCTATCTGTCTGATGTTGTAGGTACCACACAGAAAGTGCTGAAATGGAACTTCATTATATGGCTTACTTTCTTGTGAAAAGAAGGATTGGCTCAAAAAGCAGGAATCAAGTAAAAGTAAAGATAAATTTGGTTCTGTGCCTATGCCTAGGGAGGGAAAAAACACCTATGTAGGGAAGCATTTGAATACTTCTATCTGCCTTGTCTTTTACTCTTTTTATTTTAACGTTACAGTGAAGCAGCTGTAAAATAAACAGGTTTTCAAATAGATTGCAATTTCTGTGAAGGCATGGAAAAGTAAATATTCTTTTAAGAAAGACAATAGCTATAGAAAGAATACAACATTTTGATTAAAATAACTGCTTATTCACCAAAATACTGAAGCAGCCTCAGCTTAATATGCCTTTAAATGGCACTCTTTTTCACCAGTGATCAAACTTTCCCAAATACAGGAAATATGGGAAGTTTGTTACTTGTGTAAGCTTTATTCCTACATCTGCTGATCTGGTAAGTGCGATGCTGCCTGGGAGTCACTGGCTGGAAGGAGAAGTGGGCACAAGGCACCATGCAGCAGCATTTGTAGTCCAGCTCCTGCTGCATGGCGACAACCTCTGCGCCGAGTGGTCCCAAATACTGTGCAGGCAAGCCTCCTGATTTGGCTGCCACCAGACCCAGCATTATTTCTCCTAACATTAAAATTGTGTCATTATGTCACAGTTTCCAAATCTGTTGAAGTCATGTCCATTTTTTTTCTTGTCCAACTTCTTTACTGAAAGGGTTGTTAGGCATTGGAACAGGCTGCCCAGGGAAGTGGTGGAGTCACCATCCCTGGAAGTCTTCAAAAGATGTTTAGATGTAGAGCTTAGGGATATGGTTTAGTGGGGACTGTTTGTGTTAGGTCAGAGGTTGGACTCGGTGATCTTGAGGTCTCTTCCAACCTAGAAATTCTGTGATTATCCAACCAGAGAGTGGATTTGTGTATGACAGAAAAAGGTCAAAGTAGCTTAGGCTGTTTAGTTGCAGAAATGCTCATTTTCCTGGGGGTGAAGTGGATCTGGGACCAGGAGGCCGTACATGGCAGCACTGTAACAGGCAGAGTGGGATTATTCTAGTGTTAATTCAAATCAAGTCACCATAAACAGTTCTATAATAAAATGAGTCATTCTGCACACTGAATTCTCTGAGCTACATTCGTTTATTAAAGTTGAATCTGAACCTGGCAGAAAGATCACAGCAAGACATCAAGCAACATTCAGATGGAAATCTCAACATTTAAAAAGAACATGGATGTAACACCTGTAACAGCTGGGGATGACGCTTTTCCAAATGAACAAATAAGCTTTTATTAGCCCTGGAAATAAAAAAGAGTATCTGAAAAAATTTATTTACACCCCATTGCAACGATGTTTCATAAGCTAAAACAAAACACACACACAAAAGAGAGATCTGGTATTTCAAACATGGAGTTTCTGAAACTGAGGAGATTCATAGCAGAGATTTTTTTCCCCAACATATCAATTATAAATGTCAAAAAGGGAAGAACATTTTGTGAGGAAAGTGACTACAATCTTCACAGAACTGTATTTGTTCTCTCTATGTATGTCATTACGCTAATCAGTTTAATTTAAACTGATAAAACAAAGGTAGCACTCAATGCTAAGCACTGTGATTTTTATAAAATCTATTTCCTAAAACTTTTAATGACTGGCTCCAAAACCAATCTCTCTCCACTGGTTTAGATTAAATAAACATATCTCTCTCTCTGTCTCTTTTTTTGGTTATTTCTTGGAAAAATAAATTATTACCCTGTAGACTCTGACATTCACGTCATTACCCATATGTATTTACACTTGGACATATACCTAAGTTCTCAGTTAAATCCTACTTTTGAAACAGCATCTTTTCTCCCGTTATTCAGAATCTAAAATACAGCAAAGGTGGTCGTATTGTGAAATATAGACAAGACAACTACGGAGGCAATATTTGACTGGAGATGGCCTTAGGATCAAAGGCTGAACAAGATTTTGATCTTTCTCAGCCTGGAACTGCATTTTAACCTCATTTGCACATGCTCAGTGCTGCCATTTAGTCCTCTTCTTTATGTTTCCTCAGTGAATTATTATGAATTTGTGTCTCCTTTTTTTCATCTAAGTGATATTTTAAATGACAATATTTTTTTTTATTATTATTTTTTTCTATAATGCATTTCTTAAGTACAGCTTTGAAGGTTTGTTGTTGTTTGTTTTTCTCTTACAGTAACATTGGGACACAGGCAACCCACCGGCATATTTCAGGTCTTGCGATGTGGTATCTGTGATATCTGATAAACAGTAGTCATTTAAATTTTCCTACAACTTGTTGTAAGAATTTTTGTATTCTGCAGGCAACGACATTGTTTTACTCATTTTAGGCCATGGCTAAAAGTATTTTTACCTGAAACTTCCTAATTGGGATTCAGCATGAGACAAAAATCCTCCACGGACAGTTGTAGCCAAAATAGTTAAAGGCTTTGAAATTAAAACAAATACATAAAATTTTAAAAACATTAAAACCATGTGATATAATTTGAAGCTTCAGGCATCCTTAGCTATAGGCAGTACTACAAGTCCTCTCTTCACTCAAGAAAGAGTACATTTCTTCCTGGATTTTATACAATTATGCTCCTACTACATATGGCTTTTCTAATCTGACATAACATAGCATCTCACAAAGCCAATCACAGCTAAGATCTGGAAAATTTTTCATCTCCTTACTGCAGTTCTGAATATTTTTAACCAGCTATTGAGTTTTTTGGGTGTGGCAATTAAAATACAGATTCAGCCATTACTGTATAGCATTGCAAGCTTCAAAATGTTTTCTATATTAACAAAGTACTGTGAGTATTATAGGATGTTATGAGAAGCTGAGTCAATTTACTGGAGATTGATTTCCATTCCTTCCGTATGTATCTTTGTCTCTAATATTTCAAGAATACTGCTTGCTGGCCTTCTGCTAATGTTACTTAACTATTTCTTTAATCACTGCTGTTTACACTTGACATGGTTCCTCCAACAACCTGTGTGGCCAGGTCTAATGCAGCTCCTGGGAAGACAGGGCAGAGGCACAAGTTGGTGCAGAGGCACAAGTTGGTGCAAAGACACAGCGATGCACCGTAAAGCACGCACAGCACTCCCAGCCATGTGGTCAGACTGTATAGCTGTCTGGGAAGGAAATCCCACAGCAGAGAGAGGTCCAACAAGATAGCCTTGCAAATGGCAAGAAGCATGTCACCCCTTCTATAGCACTGAGCAGAGCAATTTCTCTGCTGTTAGCAGGCTTTTTCCCCTTCAAATCTCCAGCATTGAATATAAAACTCTTTTTTTACTGAGTTCTGGCTCACTTTTTGGTAATTATTGTTAGCACCAAATTGCATTAGTGCTAGTGTTAAATATCAATTTAGAAATTTTATGCAGCCTCAATTTTCTTCTATATTTGTTGGCTGACAGCTTCGGGTTTTCTCCAGTTAACACATGCAAACATTAACAAGCATGTCTACATGTAACACTAGCTTTTCAAGGTGCCATCTACTACCTGCCTGCTCCATACTGTACCTGTGCTGTTTTTATAATATGAACAAGTACGTATAGAGAATAATATAATATATTTTTAAAGTATATTATATACATTATATATATGCTTATATATATATATTAAGCTTATATATATATAGGATCTTCAGTAATTGGTGGTATTGGGTTAGTTGTTTGGCCTCTTCCACTACGTGAATATTTATTTTTTTGCATGACAAGTATTTTTTTCACAACAGAATGAGTTCATCAATTTTTCTTTTTTGTTCTGTGATGCATCTCAGCTCCAGCCTCATTTTTTTTATTCTTATATTGTGAAACTCATCAGTGCTTAAGACTGACAAAAAATAACTGACTGTTAAAGTTATCTCTGCTGATTGGTCCAAGGGTTTTTTGTCATCACAAAATTCCAATTTCGTTATCTGTTAGAGCAATGGGCAAACACTGACACTTTTCCATCTCTCCTCAATATTTTCTTTACTACAGGTTCTAGTGTGCCTTTAGCATCTGCAAAGATTAGTGGTTCAGCTTCTTGCCCTTCCCAGTCTCCCTGAGAACACTTTTTAGGAGGGATGCTTTTAGGCTTTTGCCTAGCTTTCAGTGAAATTGCACAATTTTCCCTTAGGCTGGGACCTGTGTCTCCATAGCTTCTGTGTCTCTGCAGGTATGATGTTCAGGCTACTTTATCAGATACTGAGAACCAGAAAACATTTATTTTAGCATTAGAAACAAAACAAAATAAAACAAAGCAATAGTTTTAATATGGCAGATACCCTCTATATTCATCCTGTTATAGCTTCTCCTGTTGCTAAGCATTTCATCCTTCAGAGTCTGCCTGGTTCCTAAGACTTAGCATGGTGCCTTTTAAATCTTCTTACAACAGTTTTATTCTTTTTCATTTTTCAGTACTTTTTCATTTTTCTGTACTTTTGCAGGTCCAGAAACATATTGGTAGATTCATGTGAATGTTAAGCATCTCAGATTTTCAGAGTGAACCTTTCTAGCAGTAGTTCTTTACAGCTGTCAAACCCCTGCTGAAGCATCAACAGTGGTGAGCCCTTTCTTCAATTCCTGTTTGTTCTTCCAGATGTTGCCTGTGTAGTTATATGGGGAACACTCTCATGCTCATAAATTAGCATTCCAAATACTACAAAATCCTCAAAATTTACTGGTCTTTACAGTCAACACACATCAACTACTTTTGGACAACTTTAGAGAGTCTAATGATTATATTTCTCTCTTAGAATTTTACTTATTTGCAGGTCATCTCTGCATCAAACCATCTCCCCTCCAAACAGCCTGCATGTTTTGTAACCTCCCAATATGTTGAGAGGATGCAAGATTTTATTTATTTATTTATTTTTGCTGTTGTTCTATTTTTTTTTCCCCAAGGTTAATATTACTCAGATTTAGAACTGCTTCTCAATACCTGAAATGTCACTGTGGTCCTGCAACTCAATGAGCAATTACAAGTCTATTTGAAAGCTGGGGTTGTGGAGGACTCATGTTGTCTCCTTCATTTCCTCCTCCATCCTGTAACACCAGCATTAGGAGGAATGGAAAAGAAGGCTGACTGAAAAATCATTTGGAGCTTACACGTTAATATGTGTGTATACATATATATATATATAATATGAATCACACTGCCTTTTTCCGTTATTTCAGTCACCAAAATGTCAAGTTCCTTTCACTATAATTTCTCATACAAATAGTTTATTTAATTCCCTTCTATTATCAAATTATTGTTAATAATGGAAATCTATATAAACTCATACTATCGCTCTTTCTGGTTTTGAACATATGACATATATCTGTTTTACAGATTGTCTTTTCCTGAATGAATTCCTCCACAGACCACAGTGATTTCTGGCACAGAATGTAAATACCTTGTGTTTTAGTCTCCAGATCATTTTGTTGGGTCTTACGTTATGCTTTACATAAGCCTAGTCAAGCAGTGCATTTTAAGTAATTAGCATTACCTCATGATTGTTGGACTTTTGGAGTACCAGTCTGAGACACAATTGCATCAATCTTAAGCACACATCTGTCCTAGCCTTCTTAAGTGTTTTTCTTTATTGCATTTCAGTCTGAACACATTATGATCTGACAGTATACTTGACCTGTTCTTTCCTTGTCCATCTAACTAACTTGCTGCTCTATATTTTATTTAATTACTGTTTAATTACTGTTTAATTACTGTTTGTTTGTTTGTTTGTTTTCCCAAAAATACCTTATTACTTCTTCAAGGCTGTCCAGTGTTTTGTAACACAGCAATTAGTATTCCACATATTTTTCCCCTTCATTTGCAAAACCTTTGTTCTAAAAAAAATTGTTCTCTGTATTTCTACTGTTGTTGGCATATCTTGAACTTCTTGGAGGAAGACTGAGTTTAGTAGCTGTGTTATACTGCTTGTGCAAACTATAAATCTGGCTATATATAGCCGCCTGAGTTTTCCTCTGGGTCATATATTTTAAGCTGTTTTCTTGTCTAAGGACATAGATATTTGGTGTGAAGTTAAAAAATGTTTAATTCTTAATTTTCACTAAGAGTTTTAGTGCCTGGGTTGTCTGTAAATTCAGTCTTTTTCTATCAAAAACTACCTATCAAGTTACTTAAATAAAAGAATATTTGGCTGTCTCTGTACCTTTTTTTTTGTTTTGTTTTCAATTTGTCTGTCTCAATAATTTATTTTTTTTATTTATTTATTTTCTGGTTGCACTGAGAACCAAAAGACTTTCCTGTAGCCATATAACTGTACTCTAATATAAAGTTTAGTTCTGATGTATTCTTTCAGTTGCAATTTTATTCAACAGCCACCTTCCAGGCTTTGTGTGCCCATGCTTTGAGCTGCACTGTTGACAATTTGCTTTTGGTCTCTTTCAGCAGTTCTAGAGAAATGAAAATTTCAGCACAGACCTGAGGTTCCAATATTTGTCTCTGGTGCTCCAGAGCTATAACAATCTTTACCAGCCTCCAGAGTCCTCCTCAGTATGAGGACCTGTATTTGTAGTTGTCATTACTAGTATGTACATCTGAGCATCCATTGCTGTGAGTTTTTTGCTTGTATGTTTGCCTTTTGTTCTGGTTCCCAAAACAACCTCCACCTCACTGGGAGCTACTGGTTCCATTCTCGTACTGGCCACCCCACAGCTAGAGAGACTCCACTGAGTACAGTTTCTGAGTTTGCCTCCTCCTTTTCTGCTCTCCGTGCTCTTTGCAGATTTCAGAGCTGCTAATCACCTACATTGGGGATAATCATGCTAACTACAAGGCCATCTGCTGCTCCTCTTTGTGCTGCATCCGTGATCCACTTCTATTGTGACTAAATTAGCCAAAGCTTAAAGCACTTTTGCAAGGGAAGGGAAAACCTGTTGCCACTAGCTAAATCCTTGTGACCATCATATTGACTGGTGCCCTGCAACCACAGTGCTCCCCTAGCTGTGCTAATGCTGTGGCTGATGTGCCAGCAGAAGTCAGAGCCTTTAGTCCTGAGATAGTCCTGAGCAGCTCTCCCTTCCCTTCACATACACCAGAACTGGGGGAGCTCAGAGAACACTTGTTGTATGTTTTGCTGGAGGATTTCAGAGCACTTCCATCCCTTCATGCCTACCTTCATGGTCCATCTATCACTATTTTTTACCTACTTCCTCACCCCTGGCTCTAGCCAGGAATATGACAAGTTGTGAGGCAACAAAGCTGATTCCTCAGCTGCTGCGAGGCATTCAGAGGGGAGGTAACACAGTGCAGAACATACCTGATGACGAGCAGCATGTCGGGAGTTCAGACAGCAACAAGGTCAGGGAGACAAAGCTTTGGTGGTGTGTGGCGGTGTGACAGGATGGTGCTGCTTCTACTCTCTGCTTAGGTCACACTTCTGCATTTTCTGAACCTGCTCAAATGTGTTCGATGAGCCTGCCTCCTGGGAACCCAGTGATTATTCAGCTTGCTGCTACACGTTTCTTGCTGTTATAGCTTGGAAAAGGTGAAATTGAAAGTAACATTTTCGATCAGCATCCACAAGAATAGAAATGCAACTAAAAATGAATAAATACTTCAAATACTCCAATATATTCCAATGGAAACAAGTGTATTTAGTAAAACTGCAAATAAGATCTGTATTAAGATCATAACAAGTAACTTTAAGTACTAACTATGCTTTTTTTTTTTTTTTTTTTTTTTTTTTTTCCTTGGGAAGTAATTGATACAAAAGTACTTTATGTTCTGGGTTGCTGGGTTGCTTTAAAATGAGTATGGTGTGATTTTTAAAATTTTGTCTGCTGTGGGACTTGATCATTTTAGATTTTTTCCCTTAGTATTCTGGCATTTGAATAAGCTTTTTTTTATGTTGGATCTTTCTTATTTTTGAAGTTTCCCTATAATTTATATTTCTATGCATTTGATCTGAAAAAGGAGAACAGTTACTGACTCATTAAATGTCTGAGGTTGGAAATGAAGGATTTTATCACGTTTCCTTAATGAATTTTTGTGTAAGCTGTGACTGTATTTTGTTTGACTATTCTGATAATGAATGAATGGCTTTAAAAAGAGACATATTTACTTGTCTGAAACATGACAGCATCTTGGTGCTCCAGAGTATAAGAAAAATACTTTCTTTTTTATTCTTTTTTCCTTTAAATCTAAGATTAGATAAAGCTATTAGAAAAGATAACAGATAGACATATATATTTCACCAATAAATCGATTATTTTTCAGAGCCACGGTCCTCACAGAAATCTGACATAGCCTTGTCTAGGAGTTACTTATGCAAAGGTGAGAAATATATTTAGGGCAATGCATGCTGTCAGCTCCACAACTATGCTTAGATGAGTATTCATTGTTAATTATTCCTGAATTGACTATTGATGAATTATTATTTGGGGGATTACAGGTGTGACACTGAAAATCATGAAGTTCTGTATTTCAAAGCTAGCCTACACAAATCAACAATACAAGAAACATTATGGTCTAAAGATTGTTTTATCACTATTTGAGACGAAGTCCAAGACAGCCCAGTTTTTATCACAAGAAAGATGAGAAAGAGTGACTTTATTCATCATTGTCTGTTCCTCTATATTTATTGTCTTTGGGCAACGTTCCTCTGTGTTGTCTCAGGAACATTTAACAGACATAAATATATATATATGTATAAATATATATATATATAAAAAAAGAGAGAGAGAGAGAAGACACTTTCTGAATTAGTATGGGAATGACAGATAATCATCTCAAGAAGTGATTTATAGTTTTTTTTTTCTTTTTTTTTTCTTTTTTTTTAACAAAAGATGTAAAAGAAAAAAAATCCTATTACAGCGCACTAAGAATTAGGCAAATGCCTTTTGCCTGAATTTGAGATTCAGTTGGATGGGATTTAAGAGAGTAGCTCAGACTCAGACAGCATTAGTCTTCAGTGACTCTAGATGAGGAAGAGAAAATGGAAGAAGAAACAGAACTGTCAGTGTTTGTGAGGCAGAATGCAGTGGAAAGGGGTGGAGAGCAACAAGACTAGAAAGCAACACACAGCATCTGTGGTAATCTGATAACAAGAAATTGAAAAGTACAGGGAAAGAAGGAAGAGACCAAATAATTTCCAGAGTACGTTAACAGGAGTTAAGTAGTATAAAATCAAAGTGTGTCTACAACACCAGAGCTACCATGGGTAAAAGAACTGCAGCCACAGGTAGCTGATATTGGCATTGCTTTTGCCCTGAGTGCCATTTAGTATGATATTCCACAAGCTTGCCTATTCCTCTCTTGAGTTACAGATACTTAATGTGATGGAATTTGTTTGCTTGTGTTGGATATATCCAACAGTCTATATCCGCAGTACTCACTGGGGACACAGCATGTGGTAGCAGACAGAAATAAAACACCTGATGGAGATGTAAATGCTGTGGGGACAGATTTAAAAACATATTCCTATGTTCATTATGCTTTGATTGATTAAAGGTCTGTATTATCCTGACAGAATTCAGATGTGCAGATTTACAATTAAATATCTAACTGCTACTGCCTGCATCTGTCATTTTATAGACAATGTAAAATAGCCAACATAAAATGCACTTTGAGTTTCTCATAAAGAGAAACTGACATAGACAATAACAACATGAAAATGATTCCCAATAATTACCTAGAATCCTAGAAAGCCAAGGTTTTACAATCCTGCTGGGCCAACTCAATGCCAGATTTTCCCTTTGGCTGATGTTTCTATTCCCTAATTTAGACCATATGAAGTTTAAAACAACTGATTATACTTTCAGTATACTTTTAGTGGTCAAAGACACTTAAGAAATGATAGATATTTCCCTCATTTTTAATATCACCTAATATTTTTTTGACCTTTTTTTTTTTTCTTCATTTGTAACTTCAGTATGAAATTTATGACTGACATATGCTTATAGGATTGCTTTTTTCAGTTGCTTTTATGGCTTATTTCTTGATGGCAGCTTTTTCAAAAGTTTGTAAGTGCATGTGTATTTAATGTGCATGACAGAAAGAACTTTGGCATATTAAGAGGGAGAAACAAACTGTGCAGGTAAACTCAAGTTTCCCTAAATGACAAACATTATTACAGCATGGATAAAAGGCACAGCAGTTTGTGGCCAGCTATTTGAGAGCCAAGTTCAGTGCAAGTGCCATCTGGTACATGAGATCCAGCACAAGCCCAAGCAATACTGATTTTTCAGGGCTTGCAAAGTCATCTACAGTGCAGAAGCCAGATGGCGAGTGTAGCGTTCATCAGCAGACAGATTTTCAGAGCTGTGAGCACAATGTCATATTTTCTGGGTACTCTTTTGCACGTTTGGATGACAAATGCAAGTGGTTGTAACTTGTTATCTAATTACCTGCGTACACATGACAACCTCTACAGATATATATGAAATTTGGATATTTTATTATTTTTACAGTTTGAATTGAGCATAGAAAATCTCAGACCAGATGTCTACCAACAAATATTTGCACACACTTTAACTTCACATGCCATTATTTCTGTGTTTAAATTCCCAAATTGTAGGCCACATTGAGAATTGAGGCCAAAAAAACGCAAGTCTGGAAAATGAAGCCACCGCTGAAGGACCACATTTCTGTGGTTCAGGCAATGGTAATCTTAATTTCTCTGAGCTCCTGCACTTTCTAAAATGACTTCTCAATAGAAAGGGGAAACTTTGCTGCCTGTTATTAATCACATTAGCCATCTGTTTATCAGCTGGGGTTTGATTATCTATACGGTTCACTTGAAATTTATTTCTTCAGTATTCAATACCTTTGAATGTTAAAAGAGTGTTGTATTTAGTATCTGTTTGTTGGGTTATATGCTGGAAAGAATCTGTATCCTTATGACCAGGGAATCCCCTATTTTAGTAGCATGAAACTAACACAAGTCCTTTCAAACCACAGCAAACCACAACAAATTAACTTCTGCTCACCCTGAGAAATCATAACCATTACTCTCAAACCCTTGTTACCCACTCACAGATTAGGCATGACTTTTGGCATTTCCCCACCAAGCAAAACTGTTCTGGAAGCTGATCTGTGGCATGGAAGTGGCCTGCAAGCAATTGAGTTGATACCTTCACTATGCCCAGGCAGTCTAACGTTATAAGTGTGCACATTGTTTTTCATGTTCAGTTCTGACGTGAGCTTCTTTCATAACACGCAGGTAACTGTAAGTAATCACTCCCAAAAAGAGTTGTTTTGTCTTAGCCAAGGCCAGGTGTACCTGCAATTATTCAGCACCTGTTTTCCCTAACGTTTTCCTTTCCTTCAGGAAGGCTGCATCTTACCCATCTCATTACTGATCACAGATGGCCCATAGTCAGACAGGGCAAACCTTGTCTTGAACAAAAAGTAACCAATAAAAGACAAAAACAAAGTAATTTTCCCTGTGTTTAAGCAACTGTTGTAGTAACTATAGGTTGCTCATATACAATTAAGAGGGCAGGATTTTTACAACTGTGGATACATATGAAACAGACTGCCTGTGAAAATGAAGACAAATATGAAAAAAAAAATTATTATTAAAAAATTAACCTCTAGCTGGGTAATTCACAATACGAAATACTATGAAACATCAGAAAACAGTGCACAGGCATTGTTGATGACTTCTGTCCTACTGGCATCCACTAAATGGTGAAGCATCACTGGGCTGGGTGGATGTATGAGGGGGGATGGCTTGGGCGCGTTGCTGCTGCAGTAACACAGGGTTGCCTCTTGTTGTTCACTGGAAGAGGCACAATATTTTTACAAGATGGCAGAATGAATAAAGTCAGCCCAGCCTAACATTTTCCTTAAAGATTTTAAGTATTTCAACACAGCACGCACAAAACCAAAACTCTTTACTGCTTCAAAACTTCAGGATTCTTACAGCATTTTGGAAGTCAATGGGGTGAGAATCTCTGTAGAGCTGATATATGGCAAATAAAACTCTTAAATACACCTAATTTTCCCTATACTTCATTCTGATCTCTTCTCAGCAAAAGAAATAAAGAAGTAAAGATGATGCTGCCAAGATTTGTCCTGCATGAGATACAGCCAGAGTACTGTAAATGAGAAATAATTTGGCTCTCAAGTTTATTGCCTATTGACTTGGAGGTCATGAGGGGATGCCAGAACACTTCACTCATTTACTTGATCCTGGGAAGACAATGCTGAAGGACTGGGGGTAGCCTGCAAAGAGGAGGTCAACTATACCTCTAGTCTGGCATCAGTCTCATAGTTCAAGGCCAAAAAAGGCCTTTTATGCAGAACATAAAAGTTACTTCACTTGTAAAGCTACTGAGGAGTTAAATTTTTATGGGTAATTCATCAGCAGAATAAGTAATCCCAACCCTTGCCTTCTGACCTCTTATTTGGATAAAATATTTCAAGAAATAGAAAGTTATGATCAGCAAACTTCAGTTGGAAAGGCAACATTTTTCAATGAAAACCAGTGAGTGAGAAGGAAAATATATTGTTGTTCAGGATAGTCTGCTTGTCTATAATACAAATAATCTCAGGTAAAATAAATAAATTAAAAAAAAAAAAAAAAAGAAAGAAAAACGCATTTGTTTTTTTTGGGTAAGGCCACTTGTGGTATTAACTGTGTGAAACAAGCAACTGAGCAAGGACTATAGACAACCTGGAGCATGTCCAGAGAAGGGCTACAAAGCAGGTGAAGGGCCTGGAACACAAGTACTGTGAGGATCAGCTGAGGGAGATGGGGTTGTTTAGTCTGGAGAAGAGGAGGCTCAAGGAGACCTTATTGCTCTGTAAAATTTCCTGAAAGAAAGGTGTGGGGAACAGGGAAAAGGCCTCCTCTTGCAGATAACTAGTGATAGAACTAGAGGGAGTGGCCTCAAGTTGCACCAGGGGAGTATTAGTTTGCAAATTAAGAGACATTTCTTCTCAGAAAGAGCAGTCAGGCATTGGAACGGGTTTCCCAGGGAGGTGGTGGTGTCACCGTCCCTGGGGGTGTTCAAGGAAAGGTTAGATGTGGTGCTTAGTGACATGGTTTAGTGGGTGACTGCTAACAAGGTGATGGTTGGACCAGATGATCTTGGAGGTCTTTTCCAACTTTAATGTTTCTATGATTCTGTGTTACACTGATCAGAGGCTAGAGCCTGAGCTGGAAAATGTCATGTGGAATATGAGGAACAAGGTAGATAGGGTGGCAATGTGCTAGCTCCTGCATTTTTGCCACCTAACCTTAAAGAATCACAGAATCATCTAGATTCTCCAAGATCACCTAGTCCAACCTCTGACCTAACAGTAACCAGTTCTCCACTAAACCACATCACTAAGCTCTACATCTAAATGTCTTTTAAAGACCTCCAGTGACTCAACCACTTCCCTGGGCAGCATATTCCAATGCCTAACAACCCTTTCAGTAAAGAAGTTCTTCCTAAGATCCAACCTAAAGCACCCCTGGTGCAACTTTAGCCCATTCCCCCCTTGTCCTGTCACCAGGCACATGGGAGAACAGGCCAACCCCACCTCGCTACAGCCTCCTTTAAGGTACCTGTAGAGAGCGATAAGGTCGCCCCTGAGCCTCCTCTTCTCCAGGCTGAACAAGCCCAGCTCCCTCAGCCGCTCCTCGTAGGACTTGTTGTCCAGACCCCTCACCAGCTTCATCGCCCTTCTCTGGACCCGCTCAAGCACCTCGATGTCCTTCTTGTAGCGAGGGGCCCAAAACTGAACACAGTACTCGAGGTGCGGCCTCACCAGAGCCGAGTACAGGGGGACGATCACCTCCCTAGCCCTGCTGGCCACACTGCTTCTTATATAAGCCAGGATGCCGTTGGCCTTCTTGGCCACCTGAGCACACTGCTGGCTCATATTCAGCCGACTATCCACCATCACTCCCAGGTCCTTCTCTGCCTGGCAGCTCTCCAACCATTCCTCTCCCAGCCTGTAGCTCTGCTTGGGGTTGTTGTGCCCCAGGTGCAGGACGCGGCACTTGGCCTTGTTGAACTTCATGCAGTTGACCTCAGCCCATCGGTGCAGCCTATCCAGATCCTCCTGCAGAGCTTTCCTACCCTCGAGCAGATCGACACACGCACCTAACTTGGTGTCATCTGCAAACTATCCTATTGACCTATTGAGGGTGTACTCAATGTCCTCATCCAGATCATTGACAAGGATATTAAAGAGGAGTGGCCCCAGTACTGAGCCCTGGGGGACACCAGTAGGGGTTTTTACCCATAAATGTGACCTAAAAGAAAGCCAGAGAGGGACTCTGTGTGGTGGTTTTACCGTACTGGGCAGCTAAACCCCACAACCGCTCTCTCACTCCCCCTCCTTTAGATGAGGAGGGGGAGAAGTAAAGCAAAGAACAACTCACGGGTTGAGATAAGGATAATTTAATTAAAGGAAAATAATTATAATAATTAAATAAAGACTACCATGAACTAAACAATTTAACTAAGGGGAAATAAAAGGGAAAGGGGAAAAAGGGAGGAAAACAAACAAACAAACTAAATGAAAGCTATATGGAAGTGCAGAGGAAAGAAATTACTCTCTACTTCCCACAAATGAGCGATGACTGACCATGTCCTTGAAGCAAGGCCTCAACGCACGCAGCCGGTGTTCGAGAGGAGGACCGACGTCTTCTCAACGAGAGCCCACCCCTCCCCTCTTCTTCCTGTTTCCACCTTTTATTGCTGAGTGTGACACCACATGGTATGGAATATCCCTTTGATTGGTTTAGGTCAGCTGCCCTAGTGATGTTTCTCTCCTCACTTTTTTGCCCACCCCCTAGGAGGGTTAGAGAAAGGCCCAATGCTGTGCCACTGCTGCTCAGCAGTAGACACAACACTGGTGTGATAACACTGCTGTTCCAGCTACAAGTACAGAGTACGGCACTGTATGGGCTGCTGCCGGGAAAGTTAACATTCCAGCCAGACCCAGTACACTCTGTCAGGGTGTGTAGCCATGGAACCAGGAATAATGTCTTTGAACAAATGGAGGGGAGACTTAGATTAGATGTGACGTGAGGAAGAAATTCTTCACTTGGAGCACAAAGCACACATGGGAATTAAGGCTGAAGATGCACCGTGCTTCTGTTCTTTTCTGTAAAGAATATAATGAAATTACCTAAAAAACAGTGTTAAAAATAACCCCAGGGCACAGGATGGGAGGTGCAGGACAGTCTTTCTGGCTGAGGGGCAGCCTTGTGCCTCCTCTGTCATTTCACAGCCACTTTATCTCTTCAAGCATTGTGATTGCTCTCTGCCTTTCCCCGTGTGTTCCTTTCTTGATGCTGTTTCATCTCGTTCATTCACTCTTCTTTTGACTTGTTTGCTTTTTCCAGTTGTCTATGCCTATTCATTTCAAATGAAACAAAAAATCCTTTCAGATCCAGTCCTACAGTCTGTCACACCAAATTTTAGCAGTGACTGGCAGATTTAAGAACTTTGATGTATTAGAGCACTGAGAGGAATATGATGAAAATTAAAAAAGTAAAATCCACCTAAGCAACACTTCCACATTTCCTTGTTTGTTTATTTTACATAGATAATTAAAGATAAGTTTCCAAAAGATATTTCATTTGTTTCTTACTTGTGACAGAATGTGTTATTTTTCCGTGCTTATTTTTTCTTTGGATTTGAAAGTGCCCATGAGAAACCCAGTCACTAGTATCATGTAAAGAAACAGATTTAATGATTTCTCATTTGTAGTGATCTGTATATACAATTTTTTCTTCAAGGATGTACTGACAATACCTAGTTATTTTGTTAATTACACATAAAAAAAAATACGTTTTTCCAATGAAATTTATGTGAACATTTTCAAGCAAATCAGAAGGACTAATAAGTGACCAAATATTGCTGGAAATCTGCTGATACATAAGGCATTCCTGAAATGGAGATGATAGTGCATGAAACAAAATTGTTAAGAAAACATCCAACTGTATCTAAAATATATGTATGAGTAACTACAAGCGAGGATCCCATGCAACTACTGCAATGTTCATTCTTCAGACTTTGCACTCTGGAAGGGTGGTTGACATACACATAATGGTATGCAGAGATATACCATAGTATGCATGCCCAATCATTTGACCTTGAGACATTCAACTACACATGAGCAAATACAGAAAAGATCCAGAAGAATTAAAAAAAAATAGAAAAAGAAAGTGACCTTGCACCAAGAAACTCAAGCTGCACAGATCCACAAGGTAGCTCTCAGGGTTGACAAGCTCCATCTCCAACATCCTGGATGCCCTGAATGTCATGGTAGTCCCAGTTCAGAGGTTAAGAGCAATCACACTTCTAAAGTTTGTGTTTGTGAAGAAAACATACGCCCCCCAAATACCCCATCTATCCAACAGCATCTTCATGAAGCCCCAAAATACCTGCAGGATACAGGAACACTCCATGTTTGTTGTTTCTCCTTTTCTTGGTGTTGAAGCACAGGTTGATTGTGTATTCTTGGTAATGCTGTCACAGCATAGGGCTTTAAGTATATAGCATCTTCCACCTCAGATGTTTTGGGTTTGTTACTCCATGATATTACTACCAACCTAAAACAACTGAGGAAAATGGTATCTTTCCTCCCTGAGGAATTTCTTTGGCGGGTTGTTTAGCTGGCCTGAAAACTGTTTAGGAGAGTTGCAATATGAATAAATAAAGATAAGATACTCTATCCCTTGTCACAAGGATTGGGATGCTTAAGGGCTTCTACTTTGTCATGACCCTCATCTGGTGTCTTGTTATTGGTATGGATTTCCAATGGAAAATGACTGTGGAATAGAGCCCAGAAAATGCATTTATCTGCCTTTCACTTTGAGCACTGTATCAGGCTGGTATACAGATCCATTTCTTATTTGGTTTCCTTAATGTACCAGGGAGCTGACCTGCATTTTGTTCTGTTAAAATATGGGTTCTTGGATGTACACTAGGTTTTCCAGTGCCATTTGTGTTTTTATTAATGTAGCACTTACTTTATTTGGATGTCGAAAGGCTTAATTAATCCAATTCTTCAGAGTCAGGTGGAAAACAATGAGTAATCACAAAATATTGCTAACTGTTATTTTGTCCAGAAGTTGATGGTTCTTTCTGTTGGGAAACTGGCAGCATTTTATGAGAAATATGATGTGAGTACTTCATATTGTAAAAGGAGGCAATTCTGTATATTAGTAAGTTCATGGGTACAAAAATTACTCTGCAGAAGAAACACACATCCAGATCTCTCCCACCTGAAACAACCCTGCAACACCCAGCGCAGACCAGCAGCAATATGTGTGGGCGAGGCGGCAGCTTTGGATCACTTCATAAAGGCGGACTGTCACATGCTGAGAAAACCCGCTGTCAACATCCATCATTACCACCATTTCCCAGCTCATGTAATTAGAATTCGCAGGGGATTACCTACATGTGCCACTTCCTTATGGAGACCGACGTAATATGCCACTCACCCAGACCTCCACACTGCGCAGCCCGGCTGGAAGTGGGTAGCAGGCAGGATGACATCTGTTTGGACTAAGTAAAAATGACATTTCTCTTAGCTGAATTCAGGTCAGCCTGCACTTCGGGGTTAAGCCAAACTGGAGGACAACATAAGCAGCAATATTCTGGAGGAATTTATCATGAGCTTTCCCATGCCTTCTCTCTTGTTGCAGCTGATGAAACCTTTTTAGACATCTTCAAGCATTCATCTGAATTAATAATATGATAAATGACATTTTGATGCAGGAAATATTTTCCCTGGTGAATATGCAAAGTAGTGCTCACCATCTTGTTACATACAGAAACATAATCATATTCAGCATCTGTATAAATGTGTGGACCACTGTCTGACACTGTGTGGCTGGCAACTGCATAAAGAAGCCATAAAAAGAGCAAATTCAATCTTTTACAGATCCCCTGTATAAAATATTGCTCAAATGACAAAGAAGTGCTAAAATAAGAAAAAGGGCATGATAAGTCATTTTGTGCCTGAAGTACATCGATATTTGTTTTAAAAAATAAAAATGTTTGCCATTATCATAGCTTTGGGAAGTCACTATCAGGTAGGAAAAGATAATGTCTCTACCTCTGTTGTACTCTGCATCAGGAACTAAGGTTACTCCAGTTGTCCCAGCACTGCTGAAAAGTAAGGTCAGAGGAGCTGTGATGGGAATACATCTGTTCTTCCTGAACAGCAGAGGAAGCTTCTGACTCCCTTTGGCTATGTCTAATTTGACCTCATGAGAAAAAAAAAAATAGATAAATTGGAACAGGACAGCACAACAACGGCCTTCAAAGGTTCAAAAGTATGGAAGAATCCTCCATAAATTTCTTCACATTTATGGAAAATGTGTAGGAGAGTTGTTTACTTAGTAATGTCTAAAAAAACAACAGAGAGGATTAGTAATAAAAACCTCTGTCTAAATTGACTACAAAAATTTGAATACATATGTCCTTCTGATCTTCGTAAGCTGATGATCTGTCATCGAATGGCACTTAACTGTTCAAAGTAATGTAACAGAAAAATCATGTCATTAGAAGAATTAAATATCACTATTGTTGTTATACTGCATATTATATAAACTTAGGTATAGTTTTGGTATAACAGACTATTAATTTACATCTACAGAGCGTTTCACTAATTTCAATAGAAATCAGTTTAAAAAGACAAGGTTTTCTGGAGCAGTATTTGTATGTGCAGCAAAGCCTTGTATGATTTTTGTAACAACTTTTCCTTCCTCTGGGCATTACTTGTAATATTGTAATGCTTGTTAGGTGTCACTACGTTCAGCCAAAACCAGCAAACTGTAAGTGGGAGAAAAGTGTGAAATCAATACACTCAGAGGTGTCTCCTAAAAGTCTCTGCCAGTACTGAGGTGTGAGAAAGGCTGATATGTTTGATACCCACGTCTAAAAATTACCCATGTCTAAATCAGGTATTTTATTCATCAGGAGCAGGAATGGGGTTTAGAAGTCCTTTTGCTTCTATTTCCATCCAGCGTGATGACAATGGGCAAGTTCCCCTGTATTTTGGCAGCTTTCACTGTTTTCACGTTGCTGAGGTCTAGGCAATGTTCCTACGTTCGACTGTCTTTCATCTTTCTTAGAGCTCTTTTTCATCCTGTACTCTGTGCCAGTTTTCATCAAATCTGTTTTACCCTACTGGCAACAAAACACTCTATATTTTTTGACTGAAAAGTATTTGAGCCAAATATATTTGATTTCTACCCTCAGCTCTTAGCCAAATTGCTTTCTTCAATTTCATTGCAAGATAGCTTTCTCTGAGCCAAGTCCTGCTGTTTTTCCACTAATCAAAAAGGGCTCTTTCATTTTAAGATGTTTTGTGTCTCAAGACACTTCAGAGGAACATGACTACATGTCCTTTCTCTCATTCTATGGAGACAATTTCATACTTTTATTATTCTAAGCTTTAAACTGTGTTAATTGCTCTTCTCCATGGCTCTCAAGACAGTCATTTATCATTAGAGTTTATATTTAGCTGCCTCATGCTTTCACTGAATTTCTCCAAGAAATAACAGAGATAAAGATGAGTTTCAACCAAAGAGGGGATCACCCTTAAGACAATCTTGCCTCCATCACTGTAAGCCACACGTTTCTAAAATAATCCAGACACCAGTCTCACACTAAATAGTAAGGGTAAAATATTCAGCTGTTGAAGTAAACAGCATCTTAGTTAAAACACACAGGAAACACCTTGAAGAAAAGATATCCTCATCCTGCCATGTGTGGGTCTAGCATCTCTCCCTCTCTCATCACCAGGGGTGTCTGCTGAGCAACTGTCCAGGCCTGTTGCACTCTCCCTGGCCACCACGAGCCATAAGGACTTGGCAGAGGTGGTGAGGGACCAGGTTTTGTGAAAGGGACCCAAACACCTCTGCATGGCGGCATTGCAAAGGGTGTCTTCCACTGCCTAGAGGAGGCTGGAACAGCAAGTAATTTTGTACAGGAATGGGGACCACAGGAAAGGTGGCTTATTTTAGAGCTCCTAGGACATTCCTGTTATATGCTTTAACTGCTTTGATAATTTTCAGACCTTCAGGCTGATATGTTCAGTGTTGATTATACTCGTGCAAATAGAGATTGATAAATCATTGCTAAAATATTCTGCTGGATTAGTTATGCTTGTAGGACTGGCAACAAAATAGCGTATTCAAATAGTTTGGGGGTTTTAAACAATCTGTGTAACAATATTACTGCATCACTAATGTGGGATTACACCTTTATTATATCTTACATGCAATTCTCATACTCATGACAGAGTGCTTCCACTGATGACATGTGGATTTGTCTTTTGTGAGGTCTTTTGTGGCACTCTACCAAATATATCCTCCCTGCTGCACACATGTGATCCCAGGAATAGCTGCAGTAGTTGTTCTTGTAGGAGTAACCCAGGTTGGCAAGGTTGGCAGCTAAGTTGTTTTTTTCTATATCATCAGCATTACAGCTGCTGATACTGAGCAGTTTTCATCATTTATTTATTTATTTATTTATTTATTTTAAGAGATACATGAAGCTAGGAAAGTGAAATTATTTCTGTGAGAAAAGAAATGCAGAAACAGCAGCCTGTGCTGCTGGAAGAGCAAACTTAGAAAGAATCCAAGTTAAAGTGAGACTATAAAATATAAACACATTAAGTTTTCTTTCTACAAAATGTATTTTCTTTCTTAATCTCTTTGTCTCAAATGACAATCAGAAGAGATTTCGCTTCTGAGAGCTCATGGTGCAGAAATTATTTTTCATCCCACTTACTGCAGACCCAAGATTGTTGACCAACGGAAGACTGTAGGTGATCTAGTGGCTTGACACATACCCCAAAATGTATATGCTCTTCTTATTTTATATATATTTTTTAAGATCTTTCCCAAAAGTTGTTATGCAATTTTATCTTTCAAAAAGTATCCTATCATTAGAATAAAAATGCTAAAAATAGGTGGAACCTTAATTAATTACTTAGTAATTTCATATTTCTAAAAAAATGTAAATATTTACAGTCCTCATTCCATAAAGAAACAGGTCTTGCTTATCTTTTATATTTCCAAAGAGAATTTACAACACCTTTATAGTGAAAAAAGTAAAGAGGTAAAAAAATAGAAACAGAGTAGAATAAATTACTGATATCTGCAAAAGACCAGAGTCCAAGCAAATTCTGTGCCATACAGGTTGCATTAATGCAAAAGCATAAAGATATTTCCCTGACAATAACATGTAACCTACCTCAGGTAAACTACCCCTTCAGAGGAGTCAGGTAGGTGACAAATAAATAAATAAAAAAAAAGTTACTGAGGCCAAGTTGCTTAAGTTGCTTACAAAGTGCATGTTAATCCTACCAAATAAAGAGAAGCATTAGCAAAATTGCTTGAATTGTTTGTTACATTAAACTGTGTGTAGTTAAACCTGGGCTTTACTATGTTTTATATGCAGTATAAGTCTGTACATAATTTAATCATGGGATAAAACAGTTATATCTGTATTTAATTTAATTCACTAAATTTAATAAATAGTTCCGTAGTGCTTATCATTGAAAAATATCATGACTATATGTCCTGCAAAGACAATTGAAGCAACATATCCTACTTATGCAGAACTAATATCCTTCAGATAGGAACCATAAAATTGAATTGGAATAACAGTCTAGTCATTTGACAAATAAAAAACAATAAAACAGCACATCACACTAAACTCATCATCTTGTGCATGAGAATATTGGTATTATTATTTTTGTCTTGTAAAGGTTTTAACATACATTGACCTGGATTATTAAGTGCTTAACATGCCAAGATTTTGCATTTTACACTGTTTGAATATATGTGCACATTTACAACCTGCTATTGTATCATCTTTGCTCCCACTGACACACTCCATATTTGTATTCTTGGTACATTAATCTTTTTAGCTCAGCACGTTCAATTATAAGAGACTGTCATGTTTTTTGCTTACAGAAGCAAGAATTACCATATTTTACATTGAGATAAAAACAGCAATTATTTTAATTGCATTCAGAATGTGAAAAAAATAATTAAGTTTGAGTTCACAAAGCAGGTCTGCAGTAATGGCCCGCTTCTTGCTGAAGCCAAAAGCAGTCTCTTCCTTTGGAACAGCTGAAAAGCCTGATGCTATTCTGATGCAAGTAGTACATTTGATTAAAAAAAAAAAAAAAAAAAAAAAGAGGATCTGTAAGTTTTTGTAGCTCTCACCCCAATCTCTTAAGTGATCACAAAGTGATCACAAGCTGCACACTAATGATTCTCATGTGAATGATTCTCTCTGGTATTTCCTGCCAAGGGTTTCTCCAGGGTCCTCATCTCTGCTGCCAGCACTGGTGTTGGTGGCTCCTGATGGCTTTGGGGTGTTTGGGACTGAAACAGATGATGGAGCCTAGACCAGCCCCACCACAGTTGCCACCAACAGTCCCTCTTCTTTTCTATACCACTCTTGCCTCTTTCTTTCTTCTTGTCTGACAGCCAGCTACTCCTATGCAGAGCTGTACTAAAAAAGTCACAAAATTAAACTAGCCATCAATTTTAACTCAATCCCTCAATATCTTTCTGCAGTATTCTCTTCTTTGTGTCACATTTGGCACAAAACTCGCTTCCACCTCCAAGTTACCTGTGCTAACCATACTTTTGGGCTTCCTACGGACCTTACGGAGTATTGAACCATCTACAGTGAAGGAATTGCACATAGTTCACATACTGAGCAAAACAGCATAGAATAACATGCTGGAAAGAGTAGAAAAAAAAGATGAAAGGATGCCATACATGGCAGTAGACTATCTAATTATGCAGAACACAATGATATGATTGAGAAAAGTTGCAGTCAACAGAAAGCATCCAAAAACCTGATTTAAGAGCAGCCTACCTTTCTGTGAGAAATATGCCACCAGTGAAAATATGGAATGGGAAAAGTCAAGCAGCTCTTTTAGGAGAATCCTCCCTGCCCCCATTTAAACCCTGTCTAGACCAGACATGCCTTCTTTTCCCATTGTGGGAACCCAGCACGTACGGGCGCAGAGCAAACAACCCATCTGTTCATCCCCAAACTAAATATATCGCGCTGTGCCTGCCATGCTGGGCTTGCAGGGCTGCCTTCACAAGCACATGGTGATCACACAGCTCTGCCAGGCCCCCCGAGAGCTCCCCAAGGTACACGATTTGTGGGAGTCCATCTGTCTGAAAACACAGCTTGTAACACACACCACGGAGATCAGCCTTCATCTCCACCTTGTGCTGGGAGGGAGCGATGGCTGTGCTGTTGCAGGGCAGCGCCAGGCACGGGGAGCCCGTCCCTCATGCTCTCCATGGAGGGACAGCAAGCCCAAACCTGGGGAGAGGCCTCCACAAAACGATCTGCCAGCTTTAGTGTCACCCAGCACCGCTGAAACTAGCAGTGGTGAGCTGCAATTGCCCTGCTGCTCTTTCCCACCAGCCAGGAAGGCATGAGCAGAAGTGCCTCAGACACAGGAAAGGGCCAAGGGCAAGACTTTCAAAAGGCCCTGAATGCCCCCATGGAGGGTTACGCTGCGAGACACTGTGCTGGACCATCTCCATAACTGCTGGCACTTGCAGCTATCTCTAATTCCACCTTTTAAAGGTTGGCACCACAGAATGATGTGTGGGGAGCATGGAGAGCTACCTGTCCAGCCCAGTGGTTTGGGTGCCACCCTGACAGCCAGGTATCCAAAAACTGTGTGTTTCAGTAGCTAAATTAAGATATCAAGGACTCTACCACTTTGTCTTTTATCTTACCTGCTTTAGAATAGACTGATTTATCTTATTTCAATAGTATTTATCCTAATATCAGGATATTAACAGTTAAACACTGCAGAACTTAAATGTTTTCCAATGCATGTAAATTTAAAGTAAGTTCTCAGTGGTATTTGTTATTTTACTTCACCTCTTGGGAAGGGCTACAAAAATCTGCTTATGGAACCCAGCACAAGTTTGGATTTTTCTTCATTTTTTTTTTTTTTTTTTTACAAGATGATGTCTCTATAACAATGTATTACAATAACTCATGTGAATTGTATATTTAAGCTCTTACTACAACTATTTAGAAGTAACATAAGGAAGATGTTTATCTACATTTTCCAATGTAACTTAATGTCTTTTCAGTTTAACTTCTTTGTGATTCATTTCTTCTCCTAATTCTTTTGCTTGGGAAAAGATTTTCCATGGCTTGATTTGAGCAATAAAAACTTTCGCATGAAAGAGAGACCAGTTCTATAAATAATTTCTTATCATAATAACTCACTTCAATTTTTTATTTTGTTCAGGCAGTCAGGATTTCCTGATCTTCACTTCTCTCTGTATGCTGTGGCAAATGTTCTCCAAAGCTGTGGGATCCATTCAGAGTCACAAGGTAAGGGCACATTCTGGAAAGCTCAAATGTCTGCAGATCACCTAATGCTTATCAAGGTCATTCCCCGACAAAAATTCAGAAAACAATATTGCCAATAAGCTGTTGCAGTACTATTTATAACTATTTTCAGTTACTCCTTCTCCTCTATTCTCTTCAAAACAAAAATATTATATGTATATACATTATACCTGTATATATATATTATACATGTATATAATATACATATATATTATATATATATAATATTTTGGATAGTTTTCTGTGTTCAGTACTCTTTATGTTTTTTTTTTGTTTTTGTTTGTTTGTTTGTTTGTTTGTTTGCTTCTTTCTTTGTTTGTTTTGTCACCAAGATGTAGTTGGGTTGGTAACACAGCTCTTTATTACACATGTAGAGAACCAGGAACAAAAATTAAAATAAAATAAAATAAAATAAAATAAAATAAAATAAAATAAAATAAAATAAAATAAAATAAAATAAAATAAAATAAAATAAAATAAAATAAATTTCCTCCTTTTCTGATAGTCAAAGAAAGAAATTAAGTGTGTTAAGTAATTTAGAGTAAGCCACTGGCTGAAACTGAGAGCTTCTGCTCTGGCTCTTAGTTTTTGAGATGATTGCTTTAACGGCCTTTCTCATGTCAACCACTTCTCACTGTCAATTGACATGTTCCTCATGTCAACCACACCTGCTGGCCATTATTTCTTACACTTCTGCAAGGTGTTGTTACTGTGAAAGGGGCCTATTATATACTTACGTATTTCCTGCCTGAGAAGTGGATTAAACCTTCTGTTAACTGCAGAGGTGCACAGAGATTCTGGAAATGTGCATTTTAAATCCTTGTTTAAAACATGTTTTGTTTGTTTGTTTGTTTGTTTTTTCCTTTATTTATTTCTTTATTTGGCAATTAATTCAGTTTTCTGACATATTTTCTGTTCACAAGCTTTGGTATTCAATGAACCAAGGTTTGTAATAATAACTATCCTTCTGTTTGGTTGGTAAAACAAGCAATATCCTCACCTCTAGGATGTTCCGTTCCATCAGCAACTGATACAGGGTGTATGGAGTTCTTCCTCTGGGTGTTCTAGGAGGGGATATTTTGTATGGAGGAAAGGAGCACCATGGAGACAGGACAGGACAGATTTGAAGTGATTGTGGTGCAATTGCCTAAAGTAACTAGGAAAATAAAACTAACATTCACATTTTAAAGAAAATGTACAGCATTGAAGAGGCTTTCAGGGTAGGGCGTAGCTGTATTACCTGAGTGTTCCGCTAGGCTTCCAACCTTAGATACTATCGTGCTGGGGGAACCTGGTGTGCTAGCTCTAAGGAACAGTACAGAGCGTAGGGTGGAGTGGAGACACCACGGCTAGGCTCTGTACCAGGTGGGGACTCGATTGTTCTTGTGCACACCAAGACCGATAAGCTGCACTTTTTGCTACCCTGGACCTGTCATGTTTTGACAAATGCTGTACCCTAGTGTACTTTTGCCCATTATAATATCATTATAATACCAAAACACACCTCCTTCCCAAAAGCTACCCACCTCCAAGGTGCGACCACCCCACACCGAGCATGCGCTCTGAATTCCTCAAAGCCTATTATTTTAAACGGAGACGGGAGAACTTTTCACCAATCATAACTAAGAAATGCTTGACTAGAGCCACTCAAGCTCCACCTAAAAGATAGAAAATAATATAAATTGGCCTAAGAGAGAGGGGATGTTAGGGAAGATACCATCGTTAGGACCATCCTGAGGACCTCCTAATGCCTGGGAACAGTCGACAAGCTGAGCCTATCTTCCCCCCCATTGGGATGCCTTTGGGTGAGATTTGAACACTTGGTTATATCATGTGTCTGCACAGAAACTTAGAAATCTCTCTAGAGTCTTTGTGTCTTTTAACATGTTAATTTCCAGGCTGCACACCTGTGTCACCTGTGTATTTCATGCATGCTAGCTTGCTTTTGCAGACAGTAACTATCCCCGGTAATCCAAAGAACCTGTGTACCTGTTGCTGTAATAAATTGCACTTGATTGCATTGTTCCTAGTCATGATAGTTCTCATTAAATGTGACTAGAGTAAGGGTGGTTATACATGTACGTTATTGGTGAATCTGTGACTGTGGTAGTTCAGTACTCTGAATCCGACTGGACCCCTAAAGGTTACTTGGTTACACCCCTTAATGCAACAGTGATTAATCTGTTGTGGTTGATTTTGGATTTTATTCCCTTGTATCCAAATTAATGGCAAAATTAATGACACTATGCCATTAATTTCCTCTGGGCAGAAACAGGTACTATGAAACTGCCCCGGCGGAGTCAGAGCACACTTTTATTTCAGCGAAGAGGATGCTTTTCACATCGCCTTTCCCACAGTGTGTGCAGTGAGGTAGGACCCTCTCCTCTTCCCAAATTCAGTGTGAGGAAGCCTCCAGACACCCTGGTGAGCTGATTTCGTGGGTCAGAGCAGAGCTGCAGAGAGCTGCCAGGAGCTGTGGAGCTGTTTTGGCTGCCCTGTTGGAGCCACCCAGCTGGCATTTCATGATTCTTTGCAGTGTCACAGAAGGACTTAAATTCATTTGTAGGCTGTGTTCTCAGGCTAAAATACTGCCTATGTACAGAGATATTTCCTTAAGGGCCTTTTAGCTTCTTACATATTCAACACTTGCTTTTGACATATGTTTGTAAAAAATCTCAGTCATTTTCTATTTGCAGAAGTGTCAGCAAAAAGGAGGGGGACTGTGTTTTGTGTTTTGCACCTTGACATGCTCAGTCCTCTGTTGTGCCCTGCACATCCATGCTGCGTAACACAAGCAAAGCACCAGCTGATTTCACCAATAACTCCTGGTGCTGACAAGGAGCCGTGTAGGCACAGCCTATCCCTTACAACCCACCAGCATCCCCACGTGCAACACTTCACACAGAAACAGCAACCTTTTTTGGTTCTTGGACACCCACCTCACTCACACTGGCTGTGGCCTGCATTTCCCCGGCCCCCCTGGAAATGCGGGTGATGGTGGGCACGCTCTTGGCACCACGATGACCAGCAGAACAGAAATATGGCCGGCAGAGGTGCCTGTGGCATCTTACACAGCCCTCTGTGATGTTTCTTAGGGAAGCCATCTGCAGTTGTGCCAGTGTGCTCCCTGAGTCACTCAGAAATTATTCACCCGCGGCTGCATGCTTCACTTGGAGAAATGACTCACGTGTTTCCCTCGAAGGACACCCCTCTGCAGCGGAGTTTTCCTGGGCAGAGGCCAAATACAGCACTTATCAGAGACCTCAGACAGAGCCACAGGGACCGCCAGAAACGGGGCCAAGCCCCCTGTGGAGGGGCAGGGTGGGAGGACAGCACAGGAAGGTTCACCAGGCTGGGGAGCTGCAGCCCCTCGGCCCCACCACGCATCCTGGCCAGGAACAAGAGGCCATCACTTGAGCAGGGCATACAGGAGACATCCAGCTGCCAACCCCCATCTCACTGCCTCCTCGGAACAGGAACTGGGGTTTCCTGGAGACAAGGGCAAACACAGCGCAGCCACTGCCAGCCCACAGGGAGCTGCTGACCCCCCTGCCCGGTGGCAACATGCTACACAGGCAAGTTCATGCACCGAACGGGTCTGATTTCAGTGTAGAGCACTCTGCCCACTGCCAGGGGACAAGTGCCTTGGGGATGTGTCAGCAGGCCTGTCTGTGGTTTGCCTTCTGCTCTCCTGAGCTGCCCCGTGAAGTTGCAAACTGGCTGCTGGCTGTCGGGGGAGGCCGTTCGGAGGCATTTGGGTGTTTGGGTGTTTGTAGCACCCTGGTTTCCTTGGCAATTGCTGCTGGAGCTCTGCCCGTGCGGGGTTAGGATTTGTATGACTAACTGTGAAGCTTCAGAAGAAAAGGGGAGAAAAAAAATACCAGTTTCATCCTACAGGGTGATCCCTCGGTAGTGCTCAGTCCATGGTTTTCCTGAGACTCTGGGTTGCTGCTGCCAGAGGGGAGAACTCCGTGCTACTGTGTATGTGTGCAGGAAGACCTGCTCTGCTGCTCTGCGGGTGTCTGTACATTTAAAACCCTTTTTGGAAGTGAGAACTTGCACACTAAAGTGCTGCTGCCTAAGCAGGTACTACACATGCAGTACTGACTCAGACTTCAGAATTACAGAAGCCTTTTACTACTTCTTTTCATATGAAGCAGTAACAGTGCACACTGTCTGCCTTAATTTGTACATTTATAATTCATGACACAGCACAGATAGTGCCCTACAGACAGACAGAGTGTATTACAGTTATTTACTTGGATTTCTCATTAATTAACATTAAGAAAATGTTTATTATTCGATCTAACTCTTTTTATACTTTTTTTATATAAGTTGATACAGTATTGACAACACTGTTAGAAATTTTTGGACAAAAATGTTGGTTTTGATAACACTGATGCAAGCATGGTGATTTTGAGAAGATTGTGTCTGTGTCTCTGAGAACCAGATTTCTTCCTGGTATATGTGATTTTTGGCTATGATTATTTATCAGTATATTGCCAGTCTGGACATTCTCCTCTTTGACATGACCTACTGGATGTCAGCCAGCATGTTTTGCCGTGTTTACACTGCCTAATAAAACTTTCCACTGCTGCTCTTCAAAAGCAAACGTTTCTGCTGGATTGGCAGCCCTGGGATGCAGGGGCCTCACTGTTTATTTTCACAACGGTACTGCCTGGAAAGCTGCACTTGTTCCTTGCTGGGTGATCATCCCTGCTGGCATCCTCAGCCAGACAAAGCAAAGATTTTTACTGCTGGATTTGAAATTTCCCTGGGAAATCAGCCCCGGTTCCACACAACGGTGGGTTGGGCAGTGCTCATTAAGGCTTAGGAAAAAAGTCAACACAAACAGTGTCCTGCTCTGAGAAACATCCAGAATGGGTCGTGGGCCTGCTGAAAGCCCACCCAAAACTGTTGAACCTGACACTTGAGTGCTGAAGGATGGTCTTGGTGCTCCAGCAGGTGGGCAGAGGTGCAGAGCAGCTGGTATGCCAGCCCATGGCACGAACATCTCCTGGTGCTCTATGCACAACTGCCCAAACCCAGACACTAAACATACTCTGAGCCTCTGCTTTGGCTATCCTTTTTGGCTATCCTTATTTGCGTCTTCATTTTGAGAGGGTTTTCAAAGGTTTGGTGGTTCCTCTGAGCATGTCTGTACCTTCTGAGCGTGCCTGCAGCCAGAGTAAGGGAGTCTCTGCCTTCAGAGCACCCAGGAGGATGCTCCACGAGGGAAGAGGGATGCCCTGCAGAGGGCTAAATATCACAGATATCACAGAATTTCCTAGGTTGGAAGAGACCTCAAGGTCATCGAGTCCAACCTCCAACCTAACGCTAACAGCCCTCCACTAAACCATATCCCTAAGCTCTACATCTAAACGTCTTTTGAAGACTTCCAAGGATGGTGACTCCACCACTTCCCTGGGCAGCCTGTTCCAATGCCTCACAACCCTTTCAGTGAAGAAGTTCTTCCTAACATCTAGCCTAAAACTCCCCTGGCTCAACTTAAACCCATTCCCCCTCGTCCTGTCACCAGGCACGTGGGAGAACAGGCCAACCCCCACCTCGCTACAGCCTCCCTTGAGGTACCTAAAAAGAGCGATAAGGTCGCCCCTGAGCCTCCTCTTCTCCAGGCTGAACAAGCCCAGCTCCCTCAGCCGCTCCTCGTAGGACTTGTTCTCCAGGCCCCTCACCAGCTTCGTCGCCCTTCTCTGCACCCGCTCAAGCACCTCGATGTCCTTCTTGTAGCGAGGGGCCCAAAACTGAACACAGTACTCGAGGTGCGGCCTCACCAGAGCTGAGTACAGGGGGACGATCACCTCCCTAGCCCTGCTGGTCACGCTGTTCCTAATACAAGCCAGGATGCCGTTGGCCTTCTTGGCCACCTGAGCACACTGCTGGCTCATATTCAGCCGACTGTCCACCATCACTCCCAGGTCCTTCTCTGCCTGGCAGCTTTCCAACCATTCCTCTCCCAGCCTGTAGCTCTGCTTGGGGTTATTGCGCCCCAGGTGCAGGACCCGGCACTTGGCCTTGTTAAACTTCATGCAGTTGACCTCAGCCCATCGGTCCAGCCTATCCAGATCCTCCTGCAGAGCTTTCCTACCCTCAAGCAGATCGACACACGCACCTAACTTGGTGTCATCTGCGAACTTACTGAGGGTGCACTCGATGCCCTCGTCCAGATCATCGATGAAGATATTAAAGAGGACCGGCCCCAGCACCGAGCCCTGGGGGACGCCACTAGTGACTGGCCTCCAACTGGACTTGGCTCCATTCACCACGACTCTTTGGGCCCGGCTATCCAGCCAGTTTCTAACCCAACGAAGCGTGCGCCAGTCCAAGCCAAGAGCAGCCAGTTTCTTGCAGGCCTTTCTGCACTCAGTGCTAAAACTGCCACAGTTGAGTGATGGGAAGGGGATTTGTGAGTGCAGTTGTGATACACAAAATAAGACCTGCAGTCACATTTCTTAGGGAGGATGATTCAAAGTATTTGCAAACTATGCTGTCCTTGAGACCAGGCAGAGACATGCAGCTTCCAACTGGCAGAGCCAGCCAAAGTGCTTGCAAATATTAGTTATATTTCTACCCATGCCTTTGCAAACAAGACTGAGGCTGAGTAAAATGGGGAAAGTACTTGCAGTTACAGAGTTTTGTGCTAGCTGAATCCATGTACTGCACCTTATTGCAGACCAATTTTTCTCAAAGGACTTGAGGTTTTGAAATGCCCCATATCCATTTGATATCTCCACTTCTAGAGAGTTATGTACCTAAGTGTCCCCAGCCTGCTGTGGTGATAAGAGCATGAGGGGAATTGTACCACTAATGGTTCGATTTTGCATGTGGTGGAGAGGCAAAGTTTCTGGCTCCAGCTTTTGAGATTTGATCCCATGCCAAAACGTAGGTCAGGACCGGCTCCTGAAGGTTGTGTCCTACGTGTGGCTCCTGGAAGACTACTTGATGACACATGTCGTATGGAAAGTCCAGCCAGATGAGAGCCCTCGGGGTTTTACAACCCAGGGAGGCTGAAGTAATCTAGCTAAGGAATGAACCCAGAGGGCAGCTGAGGAGGCAGAGCTGAATCCTCCCATCTGGATGCTCACGTCCAGCACAGCTGCAGCACCTGTGCTGCCTGCAGAAAGTGGAGCACTGCACAGTCTTACAGGCAGCTGCCCCCAGCATCCTCTGTCCTCCCCCTGGCTTTGCTGGGCCATGGGAAGCACCGCACCACCACACCACTGCCTGCACGGCCAGAGCACAGCTTTCAGCTCCATGGTCTTGGTCACAATGTGGATGGTTTTCCCAGAAAGTACCCACTAGCTTTCCCTGCTGCTACATGGTGTGCACTGAACAGTGCTGGGCAGCATGCTCAACAAGTCCACACGGAGCTCCGTGAGGCGAGACAGCCTGACTGCTGTCTCAGATATAGGAAAAGGCTGCTATTGTTTCAGCCTGGTTTACATAAATATTCAGGAGACAGATCTGGGCAAAGCAGTGGTCTGAAGGAGCCATTTGCTGAACTCCTTCAATATTTGTCATGGCTTAAAAAGCTCCTGTCCGACAGATGTTATCAAGGAACTGCTAATAAGAGCATCAGGATTATTTCATTCATGACAGAAGCAATTAGGCAATGCTGACAAATCATTGCTGGTGTTGTTCTGCAAAACATTTGTTATTGGCTTTAGCAAGGAACATGCCTGGGGTTAATTTCATCAAATCCTTCACACTCACCTGCAACTCTGGTTGCCCACCCTTTGCCGGCAGCCTCTTCTCCCTGTTTCCCAGACAGTGCCTCTTGAGAAGCAATGTTGAGGAGCTGGTGACTGACCCCAGAGCCACCAGTCGTATTTTGGGATGGCCAGAAGCCTTTGGGAGCCTTTTGTGAGGGGTGGATGGGCTCCCAGGCTGGTCTCACACCTTCGCTCTGCCGCTGCTGCAACCCATCTGCTAGTGCTACAGCCTTGAGAGCTAGAAAGCCATCAGTACAGCCATGTGCGTTACCCAAATTATAGCCTCATTGAGCTGCCTTCATAATAATACATTCCACATTATTTCGCTGTACTTTTTATTTTGTGAGGAATTGCAGGCATCTCGGTTGCACGTTGGTTATTTAAGAGGCTGCCTATTCAACAGCTATGCAATTACATGCCTGTTTTATAGTCTCATTTCTCTTCATGCAGAAGGTTTAACAATGATTTATTTGACCAACAGTAGCAATGAGGTAAGTGCCCTGTAATGCATAAAACACAAATCAGCTAATAATTCATGGGGTATATAAATATATAATAATTAAAAATAAACTACTTGACAAATTTGTCCTCAGCTTGTCTGTATCTACAAGGGATAATAATTTTAGAAAAGGGACCTTAAATTCAGCATTCTGGGACATACATCACTAATTACATCCATACTTATAGAGAGATACCAGGAGATGAGTCACATCACCGATCATTTTGTTCAGCAGCTTACTCAGAGAACAACACAAATAAATTCAACTCACCATCTCGCAGCATTCATTGACTCCCAGGTTAGAGTCCCTTGCAGGGTAACCTTGGTTATCACACCATAATTATGAAATACGAGGCCGCGCTGCCTTGTGCAGGGAAGGAGTGTGGGAAGGAGCGCTGCTCAGTGCAGAAGAGTGTTTGTGTCAGGCAGCTGATGGCAAGGAAGACAACTGCTATTAAGAGCTGAGTGATTCGTGCTGGAGTATTATCAGCCTCTGCAGCCTAGTAATGTGCTTCCTCAGGACCTCTGAGGCTCCCCTGGAGCTCCACATTGTGGTTAGGGATGGCAGCAGTCTCTCCACACCCATTCTACAGATGGGTTTCAGTCCCCGTGGTGAAGCAGTGCTCCTTTCGGAGCTGCCCATCCTGCCCGCCTCCAGGCCTTGCTCTGCTCCTGGATGGAGGTGGCTGGGAGTAGCCTCTGGGTGCAGAACCTTTCCCTAACCCCCAGCTTGACCCTCCCCTGTCCCAGCTCCATGCCGTTCCCTCGGGTCCTGTCGCTGTCCCCAGAGGGCAGGGATCTGTTGTGGTTAGACTGTCTCTTTGTTTGGCACCAGGTGGCATCTGCATAAGAAATAACACAAGCCCATATCTCAAAATTTGGGACATAAAGCTGGTAGGAATTCTTAAGATTTTGACACTTTTTTTTTTTTTTTCTTCCTCCTTGCCTTATTGGCCAAAGCATGATGCTGTAAGCTATTAGCTTTAATGACTCTTCCATGAGGTCATCCATCTCAGGGCAGTGGGATCTCATAGCTCACTGGGCTCCCTCCCACTGGACTCTGTCTGGAGCCGCTGCAAGCACAGAAGATGCTGTGGCTAATCCCTGCTGGTAGGAGAAGACAGACACTCAGAAACACAGGACCAGCATTGAGCTTTTTGGCATAGACATTTTTTTCCCATGCAGAAGAATGGAAAATGTTTATATTAACCGAGCTAGCAGGGAGCTTGTAAAGATTCAGATCAGAGTACTGCAACAACAGCTTCATATAATCTGTGATGTTATACAGTAAATTTCTGCAGGCTTTGGAAGGCTCTTTTGAGAGCTGTGTTTAAAAAAAGTCTCAAAAAAAAAAAAAAAAAAAAAAAAAGAGTTATGTCTGGCCAGATTTATTGTATGTTTCAAACAGTTCTTAAATCTGGCCTTGGTGTTTTCTAGCAGAGGTTTTGCACAACAGGTACCATCCCTGATTGTCAGAGGAGATGGAAAAATGCACTGCTGGGTTGGCGGAGGGGAAGGGGTCCCTGTGACACCACACAAAGGACAGAGTGACCTAAACCAGAAGTATACACTGCTCTTACCCCCAGCAGGTGAAAATTTTCAGGATGCATGGCCAATGGCAAAGAGCCCATCAGCTATTATTGAAACTCCTCCTGCTTGGATACGGGCTTCGAAAAGACAAACAGAAGAGATGATTTATGAAATACCCACTTGCATGCAACAACCCCAGTTGGAAAGGAGCCGTTTTCCAGCTGTGCAGGATGCCTTTGCTTCCTCATTCCTGTCCTGAGGCTCCCCTTCCTTCAGCGAGCATCATGCTGCGTTTTGGCTTGCCGGGAAGGATGCACACTCACTGTGGATTTTTTGTTCAGATCCAGACATATTTTCTCTGAATCTCCTGTCAGACAGAAAGAGCCAATTCCCTCTGAGCCACAGCCTTTGCAGGTCTCTGATGAATGTGAGAGAAATGAGGATGGATTGGCTCCTACCAAGAACGTTGCAGGTTCCTGCAACTTGAAGGCATACATTAATGAGTCGCGGCCATGAAGTGCCATCGTGGCAGATTGATCTTTTTTCTTTTTTTTCTTTTTTTTCCTGACTGAGGAGATTACTTTAAGCAATGGCAAATTGATTAATTGCCCACAATGTAACATTTATAATGTTCCTCCTCTGAATTTTCATGGTATTTTCTTGCTTCCTCTTTCACTCTGAAGGCCACTGGCTTAAATTTGGCTTACCAAAGTTAAATCTGCAGCTGTGCCATCAGACAAGTCTGTTAGCTAATGTTCATAGTCTCACTAACAAAACAATGAATTTATGCTAGCAGCACAATACTCTCCTTTATTTATTTATTTTTCTTAATAAAACCACTCTCAGCTGTAAAAAGAAGAAACAAAGAAATTCCAGAAAATATAGCATCGAGAAGCATTTGCCTTACTTGAATAATTTCCTTCCTGATGTGCAATGCTTCCCTGAAAGTGCCTCTGCGCTGCCTTTGCTTTCTGAGAAAAATGAAGTAGGAGAAGTTGCTCCACCTCCCAGCCAGTCTTCCTTCTTTTCATAATTTTTGAATTCCTTGGACATTTCAGAGAGATTTGAGGTGGCTTAGAGATCAGAATTTCCAGCAAGAGAATCAGGAGACGTGTAGAGCTGCAAATTAACTCCCACTGCTGGCAATACCTGGGTGCTTATGGCCATTAGCCTTATGCTCTTGCACTTCACCTAAAAGGCAATACTTACCTTGTTCCTGAGCCCCAGGGGATGTGTTCTGCCTGCAGAAGGTGTCCTGACACCTGTGGGAGCAGCTTCCAAGGTATGCAGTCCTTGGGATCTGAGAACCTTGGCTTCTCCACTCAGCGTTAATTAGGATTGATAATAATAATTGACATGTTTGGAGCAGTAGCTCACAGGGCTTGTTTACAGCACGCAGCTCTCCTGAGGGAGATTATTAATAAATCAAAGTGCCTTGGGCCTTCTAAATCCATGCTAGCTCTACTAAAGCAAAACAAAAGCAGAGCTAAAATTTTAATTTTAAGTTACAAGGCCAACAAGATTCTTAGCAGAAGTTAACTTCTATAAATAATGGATCTAAATCTCTGGTCAATCTGGCCACATTGACAGAGCACTAAGGGTGTTTTATTGCCCTTGTTATGTGTACAAGTATTTGAATGATGTGATGACATGTGATGGCCTAAGTTTGTAACAACAAAGAAGGTATTTATGGATGGTGACATGATGTAGCTGCCCCAGTGCACCCAGATGACAGAAGTACTTGAAGCTGGGGCCAGCCTGCTTGGGGTAAGACAGGGCAGCCCTTTCCCTTTCCCTTTCCCTTTCCCTTTCCCTTTCCCTTTCCCTTTCCCTTTCCCTTTCCCTTTCCCTTTCCCTTTCCCTTTCCCTTTCCCTTTCCCTTTCCCTTTCCCTTTCCCTTTCCCTTTCCCTTTCCCTTTCCCTTTCCCTTTCCCTTTCCCTTTCCCATTCCCTTCTGTCCCTTCTTTCCCTTTGATGCATTGTAACAAACATGATGCTTTTGAAAAACTAAGGGATAAACAGCTTATGGGCACTTCATCTTCACCCAGTGACTTCTGCTGTCATAGTAGAAGAGAACACACACAGCTTCAACTGGACATTTTGGTTTTTAGAGTTTTTATCAAGAGGAGATATAAATTATGTGTTCAAATCTGTTTTGTGCTTTATGGTTGCCAAAGGCTATGTGTATTTTAAAGTCTTAATTGTGCAGACAAATGTAAAGCAGCTCCTGGTACACATAGACACAAGCCAGCTGTAGAGCATCATTGCAGCCCATATAGCTGTAAAATGTTTTGCAGAGTATCCTTGGGCACACTTCAGTCATTAAACTGTCATATTTGCATTGTGTTTATTGACTCAATAGGGCAGCTGAACTCTTTTCCCCTTCCCTTTTAAAGATTATTTTTACATTGGAATTTTTATTTATGTCAGTCTAACAGCAGTGATCAAGAGAAAACCTGTAGGATCATTCCAGTGCCAGGGTGTGTGTGTGTGTGTGTGTGTGTGTGTGTGTGTGTGTGTGTGTGTCTGTGTGTGTGTCTGTGTGTGTCTGTGTGTCTCTGTGTGTGTGTGTGTGTGTGTGTCTGTGTGTCTGTGTGTCTGTGTGTGTGTGTCTGTGTGTGTTAGAAGATCTGTGAGGTCCTTTCCAACCCAAACCATTCTCTGATGCTGTGATTTCTTTCCCAACTGGCTAACTGGGTATTTTTTCCTCATCATTAAGCTAAGGGTTTTAGCTAAATTTTATGACGTAGGAGTATTTCACACAACATTGAAAGCATAAAAAATATACCATCGGCTTAAATTTAGGACATAAAACAACCTTCAATTTCTGTATAACATGCAAACCTGAGGTTCTACAGTAATTAAATTTCTCTGGCTTTTTACACAGCAGTAGCCAGTGGTTCCGGTTTCCCTCAAGCTCCAGACTGTTCCTATCTGCATGAAGCTTCATTCTGTACCTGTCAGTTTCAGATCCACGCAACATCCTTCCTCTCCCCCTCTCTTCTATATTTATATGCAGTTTCACTGGGTATATTCGAGCCCAGGACTCATTCCCCTGGGTTTTGGTGGGCGGATGGGGAGCAGGTAGCTGTAAGAAAACCATTAGGTGTGCAGACTTCTTTCCAGCTGGTAGGTGTAAGCAATGCAGGGAAATACCAAACCAAGGACTTGGTGCGAGCTCTGCCTGCCTGCTCCCAGCCAGCACACATTTTGGGGACTGCTCTGCACCAGCAAAGTTTGCCAGGCTGCTACCAAGGGCAGCCTCTGATTGTGCTTGTTCTTGCTTTAGTTTAAAACAGAGAAGGAAGAGGTTAAAATGAGGATCTCAATGATGATATGTTATGGAAGCACTGTGAATCCTCAGGCTCATGGGACTTCTCAGTCACCCTTCCTTCGCCTACCTTGCACATCATATCCCAGCCACTAACACCTCACCGGGAACTTTCTCTTCTAATCTAGCTTTATAATGTCCATGCCACTATCCTCACTGAAAAAATGAATCCGGGTCCTTGGGCTGTATGTTTTTTTACCTAAAAGCTGCCAAACCCAGGCTTTCTGGTGTTCGCAGGAGAAACGTGTCCCCTGCTCCCGGCCCCAGAGACAAGTTGCGGCGGCTGGAGGAGCAGCTCTCCAGCCAGGAGAGGACCACAGCCTTCCTCCTCCACCAGGCCTTCCGAGTCAAGGACGACATTGTTTCCTACTTCCAGGAGAGCACAGGTTATCAGCACAGGGAGACCGCTGCCCGGCAGCTGCTGGAAAACCATGTCCAGACCATTGCAGGAATGGTTCAGAAGCTCTGCCAGGACATAGAGGTAACACATGCTGAGGACTATTCCCATGCTAATGCTAGGGAAAATGCTAGTTTCTGCACATCTCTAATGCTGGCTTCATTGGCAGATAAGTCCTTAGCATGAGCATTGTGTTTTAGGGAAATTCTGATTTTTCTCACGTAGTAGCACTTACAGTTCCTGGCAAAAACAGAAGGGAGGGGAGTAGGGAAAATAAGAAACATAATTGGAAAGTAAAGCAAAATAATGAGCAGATTAATGAGTTTTGGGGTTGCTTTCCTCTAACTGAAAGGTTCAGATTCCATTTGCTTTCTGTTTTGTTGGAGTGTGGGAGACTGAATTCAAGAGAAATGAGTAAACTACATTTTCATCTAACATAGAATGTGAAGGCTCAGATTTCATTTTACTTAGATTTATAGATGCAGATGTTCTACTTTACATAAATTATGTATGCAAACAAAATCAGATGTTGAAACTTTTCACAAAGCTCAGTTAAAACTGGGATGAAGGATCAGGTCACACTTTGAACTGACTGACAATTCTGTACTAGAAATACATGTGACGATTTATTTATTTATTTATTTATTTATTTATTCTGACTAAATATGTTTGATTATTTGTGGTTATTTGACAAATTTATATGTGTAATTTAACAACACTTTTTGGCTTTTCTTCTTGGACAAAGGTGAACAGTACAAAAACATCATGAAATAGAATTCTCAAGAGATTTTTTTAATCCTTTGAAGAGTTAAATGTCCTCCAAATGCCAGTAAATTCAAAATTTTGTTTTTCACATACTTGCAGAAGTATTTGACATGTAGTGCATTTGTCTTATCAAATATGAAATCTTGGCTCACCTGAGATCAGGGCTGTTTTATGAGAAAAACACCCAAGATGTTATCAGCTTTCTTAGTCTAATCGTTTTCCATGGTTGTAAATCACTCTCATTTAGGTCCTAATCTCAGGTGTGTGTTTGCTTTGTATGTGAGGATTTGTTGTGAGGCTGTGAGGATTTGTTGAGTGTAAAGCACAGAAAGCAGCACGGTGAGACCTGTCAGTCAAAGCCACCAGAGTATCAGTACAATTTGGGAGAACTGCTCCAGGCATATAGCAAATTAGAGCAGTTGAGCAATGACCATCTCTCAAGCATTGTAAAGAAACAAGGGGATCCACAGGAATGTGACTGGCATACTCCAAGTCTTCCTGAAAGCAGGAAGAATATCCTTCAGAAAAAGGATATTCTGCTCTGGGGAAGACACTGGCATGCTGCTGCCACAGGAGTGAAGCTGAAGATGGGGAAACACATCCCTCTGCCACAGCTGGAAAAGGCTGCTGCTGCATCAAAGTAATTAGTGGAAAATGGTCACAACCTTAACGAATTTGGTGTTCATGATCCTCTGACTGGAGGTGCTGGTGGGATGTGGGGTGGCAGCTCTGCAGTGAGCAGCAGGCGTGCTGCGCTACGCTGAAACGTGAGCTCCAGGCCTCTCCTCTCAACCCGAGCAGTAAAACCAGGGCATTTGGGGCATTGCTCGCTCCCTCAGCTTTCTGTCTGTAAAAGGTGATGGTAGCTCCCCAAAGACTGTCTAAAATTAGTTCTGGTGGCACACACAGATCCTCCAGGGCGGTCGCTCCTTCTGCCTTCAGATCAGACATTGTCGCTGTGCAGTAAATCTGATACAAGGCCGCAAGATGGGCCTGGATGAGACACTGAGCAGCAGCTGACCTGCGTGCACATTTGGGGCTAGACAGGTGTGTTTTCAGTGTTTTTAACAGCAGGCCCATGTCCTGTGGGCACTGTTCTGTGCCAGACAGTGTGTTTGGGGATGCTTCCTCAAGCAAGCCGAGTGAGGAGCGTCAGGGAAGAGACAAGCATTTGCGCATCTATGGCATGGGTGGGAGGGATCTGTTTGACACTCTGGTTCATGTCTGACCCTTATTTAATAAATAAATAAATAAATAAATAATGTAGAAAGCCCATAGTGCATTAAAGATCTTGAATTTACAGGTTTTGGAGAGGCAAATAAGAACAAGGGATGGTGCCACAGCACAAACTAATTTTGCTGTTCAAAGCCTGGACCATAAATACATCCAGAGTCTTGGAGACCTGCGTGGAAGAGTGGCAAGGTAAGGAATAAACAACAGCCCCCTTTTTCATCTCTGTTAGTCAGCTTCTGCAAAGCGAGTTCAGAGCAAGCATGAATATACTTTGCACTCATTTTATATCTCAATTTTAGTGCCAGATCTGTGCTGTGCATTCTCCATGTTAGTAAAATTATCAAGCCAGGGGGGAAAAATAACTATGTTGTCCTGTCTCATTCTTCCTCACACACTTAAGACTGTAGAGAATTTATCCTTCCCCAGTCTGGCTAGCCTTCAGCTGTTGTAGTTGAAGCCTTCCTGTTGTTTCACTAGGAGGTGGTGTAGGGTTCTTCACTTCCTCTCTTGGAAGGTGGGGCTTTCTGAGCAAGCTTGATTTCTTCCTTTGAAGGTGGACTTCCACGGGTCATTTAAATAATGTGATTAAAACAATGACAAAACAAAACTCTGCTGTGTCATATCAAGGGAATACATGGATTAGGAGCTCTCTAAACCAATATATTGGAAAAAGTTGCCTTTAAGAAAGAAAGTCCCTTGAAGAACCAGCATGTTTCTAATGTTTTTTTGTTTGTTTCTCCAGAGGCCACTGATATGCTTTTCATATAAAATCACTACTGATGATATTTGTAGATAACACCAAATCATCAGTTATCAGAGAATGTCCTGGATCAGGGGCCATGGGGGCTGGTTTATAAAAAATGCATTTTATAAACCCATTGAGGGAGTGCTCCACTCCTGAATGCTCCTTGAAAAGTTTGGGGAGTGTGGTAGGTAAATAACTGACTGTGAGTTCTCACAATGATACAGTATCAGAAATGCTAGGAATATGGTCTTGGACCAGAGATCAACAGGGAGATTTTGATAGCTCTGTGCATGCACAGAGATTGGTACTAGAATACTGTGTTGGGTCCAGAGTTCCCTTTCTGAAGTGAAAACTTGATGCAGTGTAAAGAAGAACCAGGAGTGTAGTGGTGGGATGAGGAAAATTTCTGGCCAAGAGAAGTACACATCTATGTATAGTTTCTAAAAATGAAAATCCAGAGATGTCTTCATTTCCATGTATAGCTACTGGGAGAACGAGAGAAAAATCATAGGGTGCTGAAGTACTCCAAAACTGATGAAGAAAGGCTCAAGAATCCAGAACTAGAAGCTGAAGCCAATACATCCACAGTTGGCAGGAAAAAAAAAAAAAAAAAAAAAGTTTTTTTTTGTAACCTTGTGGCTGATTAGCATTGGAAGGAAGTAGGAGGAGATCCTGCAAGATTTTCTTTCTCATGGTGTTCTCAGATTCAGATGGGCAGGCTTTACAGACAATATGCTTTCGGCACAGTTGTAATATTCAGCATGTGATGTGTCTCACTACTCTTTCCCAGCATTTCCCTATTGCTCGTGCCGGGTACACTGAGGCTCACTCCTGTTTTCTGTACTGGATCACTGGCCTGCAGCAGAAAAAGCAAACACGTGAAAGGAGAGCAGGAAAAAAAAAAATTTGGAGAGACAAAAAAAAAAAAAAGGCCCACTTCCACTTGCACAAAATAAAAATTCAAGCAGAATAACAAGGAGGTGGGGCTCCTCTGGGGACCCACAGCATTGCCCTCCATGAGCTGCCTTCCTTGGCCTTCCCTTTCCACATGCAGCCCTCACCACAGGACAGGAGCTGCTGCTATGTGGGCACCAGTTTTGGACAAAGCTTTACTGGTGCTTGGTGCAGGGCAGGATCCTAAAAGACACAGATGGAACCACGTGTTAGGATTACCATGAAGTCGACAGCATCATCATCTTTTTCGGATGGAAGCTAAGTCTTAAGGTCCCATTTATGTTTATATGGTATATGTGGGTTCTTCATGTTTCTTCAGTCTCAGGATAAGCAATTGCTGTGTATAGCAAGTACAGCCCAGAGTGGCTGCATACATGTATTTCACATTTTTTTGAATTAGTAGAAATCTTCCCACAGCAAACTTGCAGTGACAGTTTTCCTATTGATTTGCAGCCCCACCTTAATCCAAGAGTATCTAGGATGAAATAAAGCTTAGTGGACCAACGTTCTTTCTCACGGAAGATGATTCTTCCCCGTTTTCTGCCACATGTAAAGGATTAATGTGGATTAGCTCTTGTAATTCAATTTGTGTCACTCTTTTCTCCCTCTCTGTCTTTCCCTGAAAGACAGATGAAGACCTCTTGCCAAATATAGGGCAGTTGTCCATTGAATCTGAGACATTCTGACTATGTTTCTACACTATGTAAATATTGATGTGTCAAATAGCAGTGACTGAAAAAAAACAGCCTTCAACATCATCAGCTAACATCTCACACCAGCTATATTTTTTATTTGTGTTTAAATTCATAAAATATATTAAAACAATAATTCCTTTGGGAATGGGATCATGTATTAGAGCAACAAAAATAAGTCAATCAACTGAAAAAAGAAAGCACCGCTTCTTATAAATACTGACTGCTTATAAACACAGGCTCTTTTCAGCCTCACCAAAAAATGACTGAATAAGCATTGCACTTTACACAGATATTTACATTATACTTTCTTTTTCGTGTGGACTTTTCTGTTGCTCAAAGGAAAAGTCCAGCTTAGTGCTAGATTGGTGCATTCCCATGAAGTTAGTTGACCCTTCAGAATACGCAATACTTTGCCAAATAAAATACTCCAACATATACTGTTCCTTCCATGGCTGTGAAGAGTAAAGCTCCTTGAATCTATAGCAGGCAGCTATATTCCTGCCTATAATTAAATCCTTTGGTACAACCATTAGAGGCATTTAAGACTTTATTCTTTTTAATTTATATGCAAATCTCATAGGAGCACTTTTCTACACCTTTCCCAGCCCGTCCAGTGCCTCCTCGCATACTCCCCAGCTTCCATTTCTGTGCCTGGAAAACAGGGACCTCACTGCAAGCGGTCGTACATCTCCCACATGAACCATGGATTGGAGCAAGATTTAAGCAAGGCCCAGGGAACCCCATTCACTGCAGGACTCAATCCACCAAACCACAGCAAGGCACAGAGCTATGCCATGCACAGTGCATGGGGAGATGCACAGACACAGTGCATGGGGAGATGGGGTTTGGTGGCTACACCTCCAACGGGGTCCCCGCTGCTCTGACCCTGGCGCATTAATCCCACACTGCATCTCCAGGGCAGCCTCATTCCATCTGTGCATGTACAAAGCCTCTGTTATCTGCAGAAGCTTCTTCAATTTGCTTGATGTGAAGGCACTGTAGGAGTGTCACAATATCTCAGCATCATCAGGAGATGACAGAAAGCTGGTCTATTTGAACTGCCACAATTTCTCTTGACATCCTTTACTTGTCAACAGCACTGGCTTTATTCTGTGAATTTTCCTTTTTAAAGGATAATTCCTCTGGCATTTTAAAACTTAGCTGTTTTTGTTATTCAATTTCTTTTTCTTTTTTTTTTTTTTTTAATATTAAGAGGTGCAGTGCTTCGTGTAATGCACACACAGAATTGATTTGTTGCCATAAGAATATTTGTTGCCACACAGAATATTTGTTGCCATAATTTTGTTTCTAATGCTGCTCACACTGGAGCTTGCTCCTGGGGGGGCACATGTGCAGGGGGGAACTCTGTCACTCCTCTCCTCCAAGAGGAGTGGTGCAGAAGCACAAGACTGCATCTTCTTGCTCAATTTGAATATTTTTACAATGTTATGTGAATATTTACAAATAAGCTAACAAAATAATCTTCCTCCTATGGAAAACAAACAAACAAAAAGCATATATGTAAATATACATGTATATACATTGTGCATATGCAATATGTACAGGTGCAATGAAGACAGAAGCTGAAAAGGGAAGAATTTTAGGCATTTGGCTGTTAATCAATGCTGTTACTCTCAAATCCTTTATTTGTCTACTTCACACATGACAAGATATTTTTGTGAATGCACCTGAAGGAGTTTAAATACAAAGTGACAAATGCTTCCTATAAAACAGAAAGGTTTTTGCCTGTAGTGGCTCCAAAATTGATCTTCCCCAACACTGTCTGTTCTCACATGTCTCCATGCAGATCTCTTGTCTCTAATTGCAGATGCGAGGCAAGTATTGCAAAGCTATCGGGAGACATCAGCATTATCAGGCATGAGGTCCAGAAGATTGATAAGGAGATTTACAGCCTTCACTCTACCCTCAAGTATTCTGTGAGTGGCTTTGAGAAGATGGTGAGTGCAGAAGCCCACGGTGAAATACCTGAGGTGGTGACTATGGGTATATGGAGAGCTTCCTCTCCTCCTCTGCTGACCAACATTAACAATGGATACAGTGCTTATATGACAGGATTATTATTTTTTTAAATACAAATTAAGTAGCCTTTTTAATAGGTGTAGACTAATAACAGATAATACAAATATTATAGGACTTGGGATACTCAGATCATTAATGTCCCTTTACAGTTTCTCAACATAATTTACAAGACCCGTGAAAAAAATCACGACGCTCTTTTAAGTGCACCTGGAAAGTTCAGCTGGTTTTCCTTCAGTTTTAAGGTGGTGGCAGGAAGGTATCTAATAGCATCTCCAATTCTATGTGAATGTTGGCAGTATCACAAAAGGTTTTGAAAATATAATGTTGATTTTTTTTTTTAAATTTAATTTTATTTTTTTTTCTCCATAAAAAGCATAAGCCAACAACAAATAACAGCTGTTGCTGCATACAGTTCCTCTGAGCCAGTCTCTTCTTGTGACAGGTTCTCTGCACCCAGTAGCGGTTTTAGATCCTCTGACAGAATCAGGAGCCTTAGCAATAAAATTTTGCATGAGTCCAACTTTACGGGGAAGTTTGGCTTTCTGAGCATGCAGCATGACACACTCCTCTGCTCCTGCCCCAAACTAAATGTTGTCTGTGCCCACTGGGACTGAGCCTGGGAGCAGGTATAGGACATTCAGAGTCTCATGCACTTGGTATCCAGTATAAAGTCATTATCATGTTTTGACTTCATCTTCTGCTGCACAGGACAAGTTCCAGTCATTTTGTACCTTGCCTATCCATGCATCCTATTCTACAAGTTAAAATTACCTGTGACAGTTTAAATGAAAGTATTTTACCTGGAATTCTATTGTAAGACACTATTTGGACATCTGTCTCCTTGAATACACGTAAAAATGTTCTTCGTTCCTGGGAATGGGGAACGGAGCATGTGCATGTCAGAGTCATGTGCAACAGTACACAAAGCAGCAGAGACACGAGGCATGATGCTTTCTCAAGTGAAGTGGGAAAAGTTATTCTCATGTGACTGCAGGACAGAAGCAAAGGAAAGAACTGAAAAAAAAGCCATATTCTGTTGCAAAAAAAATAAGGTACCAAGACAGCGTAATGAGTCTTTGGTGGCAATCTTTTGACATGGATGTGCCACAGCTACCAAATAGTTGGGGGCATCTTCTCACCAGGGTGTTTTCTGGCCTCATCAGTGTAAAATCACCAAGGAACAATGCTGGGATTTAGCATTCCCTCTAAATTATTACTAAATTGGGGAAGGCAGGCTGAGTCACAAGCCCATCAGGTCAGACTGCCCTTTGGGATCAAGCATCTGCATGCAGCAGTAAGTGCCTTGGCCCAGGCTGTGCTGCTGAAGCTCATGGAGGGTGAGGCCATGCAAGACATGGGTTTCTGGTGGATCCCAGCCTCCTGCGTCACTCTGTCCTACACCTTCCAAAAGCATCTGAGCATCCAGCATCCCTTTACATAGTGGGCATGGCCTCTGTGTCACCCACAGATGCTGACTCTCCTCCCTTCTCTGCTCCGGGTGAGAAGGAGCCCAATTGGTGTTGGATACAAATGTGCACAAAAGATAAGTAAGTGAATATCCCTGAATTTAATTGCGAAGTCCATCTCCACAAAGACTTTGACATTGGTCTTGCAGCCTTGGTGACTTTGAGCTCAAGTCTGTCTTTGCTGAGTGTAATTATTTGTGAGAGAGTTCAGAGTTCTTCATATTAGCTGTTTTTTTTTTGTTTGCTTGTGTTTTTTTTTCTTTTTTTTTTTTTTTTTTTCCCTCTTGCAATTATAATACATATTTAAATATAAGTGCTTATAGTCTGGCTCATAAAGGTGTTCTCTGTTGAATTCTCATTAGGTAATGCAGCTATTAGGCAAGATAGAGGCTTCCAACTCTGATCAAAGCTCAAATTTAAAGACAGTCCAGGGAGATCAACATCACAAATTGCAACTTCTGGATTTCAAGTAGGTGATTTTCATTATTATAATTCACCCTGGATTCTTTAGTATGATGAACAGGTTGCTATGAAACAGCAAAACAAACCCATTAATTAACATCCATTCAAAACACTAAGAGAAGGTTAATGAAGATCTATGCTATAAAATAATGAAAATACATAATGAAAGTACATTGTCTTGCAAGCTAATTGTTACAATGAGGCACTAAATGCCACCTTGTAAGAAGAAAGGTATGAAACCAATTACCTCTCCACGCTTAAAAGAAAGGCACTAAATACAAAGATGCTATTTACCATTATAATTGCAGCTAATTTGTGACTAGCCTAATGTGCAGAAGACATTTTCTTTATGCATTTGCTCAGTTTGCCCATTTCTGAGAGAGGAGCCAGGGGCAGGGGTGCTGCTGATGGAGGGAGGTGGCAGGGACAAGCCAGGGATGGTAGCCAAGGGCTGAAGCAGGTGCATAGCTTCATGTGCCCTTGGATTTGCAATTTACTGTTTCTTTCTTATGAGGGATATTTCTCCTATTCTAGCTGCAAAAGTACTTTTACAGTGTCATTTTGAACCTGATGAGTTTTAGAGAAGAGGGAGCGCCATTGAGGGATGCAATGAATGAAAGTATTCAGCATCCATATTCAGGACAATGCAGAACAGCCCAGCATTAAAAGCAGAACCAGCTTGGATGAAAATTTAATTATAATAATACTGCAATAACAGTATTTCAGAGGGAACAGACCCACTCCTTAAAATGTTGAGGTATTTGAATGACGATTTATCTGAATTGCATTCAGAGTTAAAAATATGCTAGAGCTTTAAATGTAAAAATGTTCCTGTCAAGAGGACAGGAAAAGAAGTAGGGATCAATGGGGAAATAACAGATAAAATTGGGAATGAATTAAAGTGGGGAAATAAAAAAAGAATTACAGAGGGATGGAGAACAGAGAATACGAATCAAGACAAAGTGAGAGGAACAGGAAATAAAAACAAAATAAGAGGGAAAGAAAAAGGGAACAATGCCAGAAAAGAAGGAAATTGGAAAACTGAATTGAAGTAAATGCTGAGATTCTCAAAAGTTAATTAGAGCTTACTGAAACTGTCAACAGAAATAGGAAGCTGAAAGGGATGGCTTTCAAGGCCCTGAAATGTACTTGCAGTTGGTCTTTTAACATGAAATCCAAAAGGCTTATTTATCAAAATGCTGAGATTCTATTCCAGTTAATATCATCTTTAATTAAAATAGCATGCTCTTTGGGAAATATATCTGTCTTTTCCCATATTGCACCTTTAAAATTCTACCAGATTTATGCTTACTTTTTAAAGAGCTGAAATTAAATTTAACCTCTTTTGCTGGAACAGACTGGAGCTTCTACTTGCACGCTGGCATGTTTAGATCAGCTTGGAAGCCCAGAGCTGCCTTTTCAGCTGACACGCAGCTGTCTCCAACCAGCAGTTTTTGCAGTCTGGCAGTTGTATTGTGGAAGTGCAGACTGATACTGTTACTGAGAACCTGATGAATTTTTAAAGTGTTTCAGGACTCCCTAGGTAATGTGGACCTTCACCATCAGGGGACTGGATGCTTATCTCCCCAGGCCAGTTAGCTTAGGAATATCTGTAGTATCCATAGCAAAGCCAGCTCACTCATCAATAGATTTAGTCTCATGCATGAAAATTTATTGTAGCACTGCTGGAGTATGTTCCTACTAAATATCCACAAATATCCCCTTATTAATATTTCAGGGATTTGCTGGACCAGAGACTATGGCAAATCTGTGGTCTCTCTTGCTCCCCTGAGATGTAATTGTGTGAGCTCCACGTGGTAGGGATGGCAATTTAAGAAGCGTTCCAGTGGAGCAAAACAGGGTGCTGCTTAACCACCACGTTTTTGCCACATTTTCCAACTTGCCTAAACGCTGCTCTCAAATAATTCATTTTTAAGTTTAAATCCTTTTAATTCCTTCTTTCCCAAGTTCAGAGCATGCAGAGCAAAGTCAAAGTCACAGGCCAACTGCATATCTTACTCCCCACACAGAATTTGATTTTTAACCTTTGAACAAAGCTGACCATCAATAGTCATACGTGTTTAATTCCACTTTACCAATTAAAATGATATTGATCATTATTTTTTTTCAATAATGCTAACAAAACGGCATCATCGTACCTCATTTTATGCCTCAAGGATGAAAATCTGTGATTAACTACACGAAAGGTCTATCTGACGAAATACCAGCCCTGTTATTGCCTGATCTGCTGGTTGAGCAGAACTACAACTCTTGCAATTATCAGCTTGCTTACTGACCTCAAATTTGCTCTCAATAACCTCAGAGCAGGTAGTAGTGGCTTTGATAGAGCCCTAACTCCATCCCTACCACCCCCCTCCAAAGCAGGGTTCAGATGGCAACTTGTACTATTCCAGCCAGGTGGCTCGCTCTGCTAGGTCTGAGGAAGGCTCACTGTACCTCTCCTACCCACCATAAACTACACAGATCAAACAGTGGTCTGTATCACCAGCATCATATCACAATATCATCTTATTTTCTCAAAAGCAAAGGCTAGTACTCCAGGAAGTAAAGTGTGTGCATGTTTGCATATGCATGTAAGGGCTATAAATGACAAAAATCAATATTTCAAATTTCTATTGTTAAAAAAAAAAAAAAAAAAAACAAAAAACACAAAACTTAGAATTATTAAAATGAATAATAAACTGGCCTAACAGCTGTTTGTGTACGCGATCTCGGTAAGACACTATCCATAGCAAACAAACTGCAGACACGTATCACTTAGGGAAATTCTGTTATCATTAATTTGTTTCGTACATTTACACTGGCTGCTGATGGTAATTATCGCTTCATTAGACTGATGCAAAATTGTTATCAACCCCTTGTTATAAAAAAACGATTTCACTCAAACACCCTTTTGAGAAGTGCTATTAAGTATTACAAGTACTTTAAGCATGAAGTCTGGTTATAAAATCCTGCTCTTTACTGTTGGTTTCTGCAGTGTTGCCAAGCAGTTGATCTGTAATTCAGCCCAAGTAAATTTCAAGTGCTCACAGTTTGCATGAAAATATGTGTTAGAAATTAATACCACCACATTAAATTTTTCCATGAACTCAGGTCACCTGCATAAGCAAGAAAATTTAGATGCATGACTAAACTTTGACCTAAATTCACGTCTCGTCATGGCTCATGTTATAAATTACAAGCTGCAGCATGAGAAAAACGAAGTCTAAACCATACAGTCCTCTAGCCTGAGGGCTTGTATATTTGGTACAAGTGACATTTGTTGGTTCCTCTGGCCTGCCATGTCTCCAGGTGCTGCCTGCATTGGGGGGGTCTTCGGATTTCTGTCCAGCTGCTGGTTCAAAGGCAACCGCATTGTGTTTGTAAACTTTTACTCACAAACTTCTTTGATCCTTTTGAACTTGATTTTCAAACCACAAGGGGTTTGATCCCCCTGATGCTCAGCTACAAAGCTGGTGTCCAGTGGGATAGTGTAGTTTCTTCATGCAGTTCAAATAAAGATCATTCAAGTTGAAAATCCACATTTTTCAGCTCTCGGGTATTTTCCTAAATTAGACTGCACTGGATAAATCACATTTTGGCATGTATGCACAACCTCCAAGTTAAGGATTACTAAAATTATTGAGCTTAGGCCTTCTTGGGAAAATACTGAGGAGGTTTGGAGTAACTTAATTTACTCAAATGACTCAAGACTCCCCCATAATACTGACTAAACCTTAAGTCTCATTGCTAAAAATAAGTAAATAAATAAATAATCATGATTTCAGGTTGACAAGCATTCTAAGCGACTTCAAAGATCAGATGCAGCACCAGCAGAAGTGGACAGAAGCGCAGCTGACACGCTCGGAGGACCAAGCCCAGCACAGGCACCAGCTGCTGAATGCCATGAAGGAGAGGCTGGTAAGGCTTTCCTCCACAGCATCCCTTGGGCACGGGGCTGGCCCGTGGGGCTCCCAGGATGGAGGGCACGAAGCCCCCCTCCCAAAACCCTAATCCCATCAAAACCGAATCACACACAGAAGAAATGAGATCAAGTGGAAAAAAAATGAATTGCCCTGGTGCCTTGGGACGCGGCCAGCAAAATGATGAACTACGGAAATCATGTAGTGGGGGAATAATTTATTTCAAAGAGATATCAGGAAGCCACTAGGATCAACTCTTCACTCAAACAGGGCCAGTAGCAAAGGCAGGGCTTGGGGCTCGTCCAAGTAGTTTTTTAGTATCTCTGACAAAACTCCCAGCAACATGGGAAATGCACTTTTCCTTGGTTATGGTAACTCTTCCCATTCATGTAACCCCAGTGTACCTACAGCAGTGGTTTCCTGACCCAAAACGAGCAACAGTGCCACCACTGAACATCAAGTTTTCATTCACTGACAAGCTGAGAATAGTAAGGGATCTTCTATGCAAATTCTGCCTGGTTTTAAATATAGACACCCCATCGCCATACTGCGGTTGGTATATTAAAATGCACCGAGTTTGGATTCCACAGCAGCAGTTAGCGCTTGGCACAGGACCAGTGCCTTTTAATTAATTCCTCCACAGCTTTAAAAGCTTTCCCTCCTTTGAAATAAGCAACTATATGCTCAACCTCAGAGTTCAAAACTGATTAAAATATCATCACCACGTCTCAGTGCCAGGGTGAAGATAGCTGATCAAAGACCACATTGAGAAGCAGGAGAACTAAAACACCCTTGAACTTCAGTCTCCATTTATTCTGCTTGATGATCTCTAGTACTCAGTACCACCAACACTTGGTGCAGGCACATACGAGAAATGTTTCTGACCTTTCAGGCACTGTCTCACAGCTACTGGTAGAATCCACTTCCTGCACCAATACTGCTTTTGTGATTGTTTTTGATAAAACGCACCAATTATATGTGGTGACTCTTTCCTCTGGGAGACCATAGTGCCAAGCAATGTGGTATTAACAGGACCTACAGCTCTCCAAGCCACCTCCTGGCAGACTGAATAACAAGGAGAGCATTTACTGCTGTGTGAATGCAGTGCTGTGGAGCAGCCAGTGGTCCTCTGGGCATCTCCTCCCTGAAAAAAAAACACAGCTCAGCCCCCAGGGGTGCTCAGAGTATGTTTTCAGCACCACCCCAAGCCCTGTTCAGGTTCAAACAAGCCTGCCATGTTTGCAGATACCTTCCCTGAGAGGCAGAGCCTGGCATTGCCCTGGGCCTACAGGAGTCTCTGAGACACAAGACCCAAGGGTTTTGACCAAAATAAATGAATAAATAAAATAATAAAACCACCTCTGTCCTGGCCCAGCCCTTTCCCCAGTTCTAGTGTGTTGGGGAGGAGAGGATTGGCATTCCCTCCGGGGTACCAGAACTCACCTGCACTCCTGCAGTGCTGTTACTCCTGGGATGAAGCAGCAAAACTGGACTGGATCAAGGATGCCAGGTGTCAGGTTAGCGGTGGGCATACTGAAAGCGTCTTACCGTGAACTTGTTCTCTGCATTTAAAGGAAGCAGCAGAAAAGAAAATAGAGGAAAAGCTTCTGCTTCTGTCACTAAAGCTAGAACAGACAGAGAAACCAGAGGAATACAAACAAGAGTTGAACCAGATGAGAAGTGATGAAAACAACCTGCACGCAAGAATCACCAGATTTGAAAGACAGATCTGGAAGGAGCTTGAGGAAATCCAGAACGAATACAGATCAGGTGAGAATGATCTTTAATGTAGTTCATTTTTTAAATAAATTTGTACAGTGAGTTACTGCTGCAGAAAATACTTTCTGTTAAAGGGAGAAAGACCTTAACAGGACTTTCTCTCTCCTGTGCCCCAGTTAGGGAGGTGTCATTTCTAGGTGTCTGGGTCAGCCCACCTGCACCGCCAGCAGCCAGCACGACATTCACACACAGCTGCTGTCTTTTCCTGGGGGGTCTGATGGTAAGGACACTTAAAAGGCAATTTCACAACCAGCTTTCCAAATATTTTAGAGTACTTATTTCTTCCACTCACGGGGTCACTAACCTTAGTTGGGAGGTGCAAGTCTTGCCTTCTCCCACAGGTCCTGCTCCTGTGAATGTGTTTGATGACCTCTATCATTTCCATCCTTTATGCCCTGCTCTCAGCTAACAATAGCTGGAGAAAGAGGCCCCTGGATGTGTGACAAATACCCTCCATGGGCCACACTTTACACAAATGAATGGGGAAGCATTTGGGTAACACTGCTGAATTCACAGTGGCTGCTTCTTATAATATGGCCATCTCAAACGTAATTCTGAGAACATGAGTACTGCACTAATCTGAGCCGATTCTGGCTGTTCAACCTTCAGCAGCAATTAGAAGTCCTTTACCTGGCACAAAGCACAAGGCTTTCAAAAGGACAATTCTGCTTGCCATAAACTACCCTGCGTCGCTCAATCCATTGCAATACCATCTACTTGCAGCTGATAACGGAAACAAAATGGAAATGTCAGGTTATCTGAAAAATCACTCAGCCCATCTCTGCAAGGGAACAGATGGCTGAAAGTCATTACACAAGTGCTTCACATCTTACATGTTCTCGCTTGAAACTCAAGCATCTGGTTCTCATCTCCAAAGCTGTCTGTGAACTAGGACCCCAGCTCCTTCGTGCAGCTCCAATTCCTTCATTTTCCGCAGCCCACCTACAAGCCTGGCTCGAAAGCTGTAACCAATCAAGCCCTGGGGTCTTTGTGGAGCTTGGCACAGGAAGGATTGACTGCCCAAGTCCACCCCAGTAAGCACAAGGCAGCATCCCAAAGAATTCTGTGGATAAGAAATTTCAGAATATGATATTCTGGTGTGTGAGCAGGAGTTCTTAACTTCAGATTCCTGCCTGTAGAAATCAGCCACAGAAGAGATCTGTTTACACAGAACTTTGGCCTTATTTGCCCTCAAACTCAAGTCCAAGGATTCCTCCTTCTCACGGCAGTCTACCAGGGGTTGATCCCCCAAAAGGGGAAGAAAAGGCCACTGAAGAGGTGCAGAGCAGCATGAATGGCACAGAAGCAGCTTATAAATGGTCTCAACAGCTGCTTGGGCTTTAGCACAGATCAGCATCTTGGAAATCAGACATGGTCAGAATTTATAAAATTCTAAGCCCTATGCAGTGATTTCACTGAATGCTATCTAGTGTGTGGCAGTGTCAAAATTAATCCATGATAAACAAGTGTTCAAAAAGAAAAAAAAAAAAGTAATGAACTGTCATGTTACTACAAGCACTTTTAAAAAAGAGCACAAGAATTAATTTTATATGTAATATAAAATATTTTATACGTACCTTTTATGTTTTATAAAAGTTACCTTTCAATGTAACTTGAAAGGTACTGCAAAACGGAAACAGCTACCTAACAGCAACTTAATTTTCCATTCTTTACCAACAATGTTTAATTATACTATGGCTCAATAAAAGTGCTTTGTACTTCTGTTTTTAGAAGAAAAAATAATTGCGTCTGCACACTCCCATTTCTTTTCTATAGCTATATACAAAGCACACATGGCAAGTGAAGCTGAGCTCCCACTCTCCCAGCTGTGTATGAAAAAACAGTGCCCATCTCACATGAAACGTAATTTTTATTCATAGTGGCTATAACTCTTGGAGATTCACGGCACAAACCTTGCTGCCTGCAGGTGGGCAGACTGCACATCAGCCGTGCCTACATCTGTTTCCCTGAAATTGGTGGTCTTGCCATTTTAGTGCCTTCGACGTATCAGCTGGTTATCTGACTGCAGATGCTGAGTTTCTCTCAGTAAGATGCCAGGCCAGCAGAAATTGCACAGCTGGCTACAAGCTGTGGGGCTGTAAGATGGACAAGATGGGTAAGATGTGCTGGGCAAGCACTTAAACCCAGTCTGCAGACTCCAAGGGTGCTGCAGAAAAGGCACTCCTACCAAGCACATTGACGGGAGTGTCTGATTCAAAATAAGGACTGCAAACTCAAATATATAAATAAAATAAAAATCAGTGCTCAGCAGAAGACCATTACACTTCAAAAGCTAACAGTACCCTTGGTTTTAAACGCAGACATAGCATTTTCTTAACTCCAGACCATAAATAGGTCAGTTACAGTTAACTTCTATCATGCTTGATATTGTCCAGTGCACTGGGAGATACTAATCCTATAGCAAGGAGTTTGCAACCTAAGCTGCTAATACCTGTCTATGGTATTCAGTAAAATGATGAAATAAATAGATTGGGTTTAATGTGCTCTGAATTACATGTGGGTCAGAAACCTCTGCAAAGGAAAAAAAAAAGCAAAAAAAAACAACACAGAATTTCTTAGTGTATTGAAAGCAACCACTATTTAATTAATTGTTCCTATTCTTCTGCCAGGATTTCAATCTATTCATGAGTCTCTGGAGCTGCTCAAACAAATACAGAACGCAAAGCTGAAGCTTGAAAAAAAGAAGACGAAGAAAGACACTCGAAGATACAAAGCGAGTGACCTCCCATGAGAATGAACTCCAAAAGCAAATCCTTATCAACACTTGCAGGTGCTCTCTCCAGTGAGAAGCATAGCTGGATTAAAAGAAGCAGTCTTTAGACACACCCACCTTCGTTTCCCCCTGTCCCTGCAGGATGTTCTTGTGACTTATCACATTGTGCAGACACAAAAGTAACAGCTTATACCAATTTCACAATAAAACGTACATGATTTTCTAAGGATTGACTTTAGAATTCTGCAAGCAGATTTCATACAAAGGCATTCATGCTATTTAAAGGACTTTAAGAAACCTATTACTCAGTCCTTGGGCAGCGTTAGCCCCATCCTGCCATAAGCTATACTGGTTTTAGATTGGTGTAAACATTAAAATCAGCCCTAGCACATTCCTCCAGCTCCAATGTGTAGGTAGTAATAACATCCTGAAATGTGGCATGGTACTGATGCATGACTTGGACTGACTGTAAGAACTTACTGGATCATTAAAAGTAGCTAACAAATCACGTATGAGTGTGATAAAATGCAAGTTAATTGTTAGAAGATGCATTATTAAGAAAGCTTATTTCACATCTCTTCTGTTTCACTAAATGAAGGGGTGGTTAGCAGTATAGTACTCAAAAATGTAACTGACATCAGAAATTTTGCTTTACTTAAAAAACAAACAAAACCACAAGAAAATAAATCTGTAAATAAGGAAAAAAAATTGGAGTAGAGCAAAAGGAACATATCACTCTGATTTCCCAACAGAGGCTAGTAGGAGTTCTTTAGCAAGGAGGCAAAATAAGTCAGTCATGGTGCAATTGCAATAGAAAAATGAATATTTAAACTGTAACATTTGTTTCCCGAATGCCTAACGCCATCCGTCTCTAAGAGAAGGAAATTCAAGAAGACTGAGATAACCTCCTGTCTCAAGGCTCTTGTGCTTCTTGCTCTACAGAAGAAGAGGTTTCTCAAAACCACAGATTCCAGGTGGCTTCTCTTAAGACACCAAACCTGCACAGCATGGTTGCTGAAACTGAATTGATGCAGTCAGTAGGGAACCCTACTTCAGCAATTAATCATGTTCACCCCTGCTGGGAGAAACTTTGTTAAAAGTGTTAAAAGCTTCTCCAGTAACTAAAAAGTCCTAGAAAATGATCACTTCTTGTAAAAAAGACAACAAACAAACAAACAAACCAGCAACCAAGGTCACAATATTTCTGCCTTTTCACTGAGGCCGGACTTTTCTGAGCAGAGTTTTGGGTTGATCTGCATTTGTCACATTTTCTACTTGCAGTAGGAAATCAGCAACATCAAACTCCTAATTATAAGCAGCAGATTGAGCTATTGTGAATTCATATTTTAGTGTCACTTCATATTCTGTCCATTTATGTGTACTTTGCCTTCACTGTAGACTATGTATGGGGTCTTAAAGTCTTTCAATGCAGTCACAGCACAGCAAGACATTTGGTAAAGGGCAGTCTCACAACCTTCCTCTACTTTGTTCTAGCCACTCTTGCAATTTTTCACCCTTGTACCTGTCTGCCAGAGAAGTGGTAGTTGGTATGGCTTGGTGTATTGCCTCCACACTCTGTACCTTGGCTGCTGAGCAGCAGCAAAAGGAGGAAATGCAAGGTTACTGATGAATGTGTTTCTGAAAGCAAGTGGTGTCAAAAATCACCCAGGAAAAAAAATAATAAAAAAGACAACCTTCAGAGTCTAACCCTGGAACAGAGGAAAGGACAGAACTATTACTACATGTTTCCTAATTACCTATTCCTTCATGTGGGAATATGCAAAAACCAAATGTTGCTTTACCTAAATACTGATTTGTGTGATTCTACTAGAAGGGCTCAGGGGTGCAATTATAAATTAAGTTCATAGAGGAATATATATTCAGAGCATTGCTATTGTTTGAGTGATGTAAAGGAATTGTCTCAGTATTTATTACAGCTTACTGTGACCAAACTCAGAACGATCCCTGAGAACAGTAAAAAGTTACTTAACTGTCAGCTGTCAATTCAACAGAGCAAATTATTTGGGAGAAAAGGATAGCTAAGTTCTAGGCATCCATGACCACATTCAACTGGACTGCAAGACTGTGGATGCAACTTCTCATTGTAAAGTTGTTAAAGTTGTATTTGCGCATCTTTAAAACAGTTCTCCAGTTTTATGTTTACATATTAAAATGATTAAGTGTTCTCAGATATGAAAGATGCTCATCAGAGCAAAACTTGCCTCTCAAACAAAACTATCTGAAAGACAGAAGTAAGCATCTGTGGCTTTGTTAAACTCTCAGGTTAGGCAAGACTACTTTAAATTAATGTAATAATCCACTGTACTTCATGATACCATTTTGAGAGAAACCTCAAGAGTTGAAAAGAAATCCAAACTAGCAAAAGAAATACAGAGAATTAAACAAATGAGAGACCCAAGTAAATAAAAACTCTCAGAAGCAAGCCCATTTCCTCACGTTTATGTAAAAAGAAGTGTAAGCATAAAAAATTCTTCATAACTGAAGTAATCAGAAGTTCTCCCTTGAGATTCAGTAGATCTCATTCCATTCTGCCTTCAGCATAAGACAACACAATAAAACTAAGTATAATTTGGGTATGTTTTTTTGTTCCTTTACATTAGTAGCAGCCAAATGTATGTCATTCCAGTCAGTGAAATTCATAACCAGCTCTCAGTTCTTCAACAATGCTTATGTGCCTTTGTATAGTACTTTGAATTTTAAAGCTGAGCTCTACAATGGTAACAAATAGGGGCTGTCTCAACCCCTGTGAATTCACCCATTTTTTCAGTGGTAGAGCACGCTTTCTGTGAGTACTGACTTTGTAGAGGCTGCACGTTATTGAGGAGAGCAAGATTTTTACCTCACATTGTTTCGTTTTACAGAAGCTTAATTTTAAACTCAAGTTCCCTGAATGCTTTTCATTGAGTAGGTGGTGGAGATATGTGTTGTGTTTTGTTTTTTTTTTTCCCTACAGGGCATGTAATATGCTTTTGGGCTGTTTCATTTTCTTGTTCAAAGAGTTCATCATTGATCACTGCAAAAGTCATTGACTTCATGGTCTTCTGAAGAAAAAAAACACTGACTTTTTATTTTATTTTTAATTTAAATACACAGATTATTCAGTTGATGGTTACTTAAGGCAGATTCTCTGGCCTGCTGTCTTTTGTTCTCCTAGGTGTTAGAATTGGTGCTTAGCATAGGCTCAAGTGGAAGCATTTCTGTCTAACACAGTAAAAACAAGGGAAGGCAGCCACTTACTGCACTGTCATCAGGCTGGATACGATGGCTCTCCCACCACTACAGTAGGAGGCATAAATACCAAAACCATATACAAGGATATGAACTACAAGCTGTAAGAACCCCTCAAGGCTATTAATAGCAGAGAGCTAAAAAAAGTTACAGCTAGTTTTGAGAGTCACGAGTCTGGCTTTTCCAACATTCCCTTTTAATATTTGCAGTTAATGATAATTCTAGACTATGTGAGCAGGCTGTGAAGGCAACCACAATCTAAATTTATCAAAAAAATCTTTTTAGAGTAAGGTATTTTGCATTGAGATGGGTGGGAGAACGAAAGTGTGGGAGACGAGCAGGGATTCTTGCCATTCAGAGAGCTCACCTCCACAAAGTAGAAAATCCAGCCTACTGAGCTTAGCTTTCTGGCTTAAAAATGACAGTGGCTCCTGATGACAGCCTGTGGCTCCCACCTGCTTTCCATGCATCACTGTGTGTGACTGGATGCCAAGATGTTCTGGGTGGGAGCCTCAGTTATCCCTCACCCCAGCTCAGCATCCTGCTTTCTTTAAGCCAGATGCGAGTGGTCCTGAAAGCAGCTGTGAATTCAATCCAATCCCACTATTTCAGCAGCACATCACATGCCTTGGAAGTGTCTGCTCTCCTCTCATACGGGATATTCACCATTCTAAGACTTTTCTAGACATAGCGTCATACAGAAATGATAAACTAGGAATGGACAGCTATCATGACTCTCTTGTCAACAGCTTGAAAATTGCTAATGGTAACACTAACAGATTAGAATCACTGCTTTATTTTTTTTTTTTATTTTCATGTACATCAAGGCAAAATAACATCACGTATTAAGAACCACTGTCATGATTCATCCCATTAAGCAGTCAGCAGCAGAATTAACAAGACATAAATAGAGCCTGTTATGCACAGTTATAAATATGACCCTGTCCCTGATGATCACAAGCTTTTCTTGATGAGAACATTTACTGAAGCCTGCAGTCAAGGATACACTGCTGCAATTAAGGTTAGCTAACAAAAAAAATTAAAAAAAAAAAAAGCATATAAACTGACGCCACATATGAAATTCCAAGTGGATTTGGGTCTCAACATCAAAACAAAATATATTGAAGGAATAGAGGCATTTTAAATTTGCGTATGTTTTATAATACTTCTTCCCTCACAAAAGTTTGCTGCTAATTAGCTAGTAAGACTCCGTTCCACGAAAAAAGAAAAAGTAGAAACTTTTTCAACCTTGCATCATTGCCAATGCAGTTAATATTGTACTTCTTTGTGTGTAGCCAAGGGGTAAATAGAAGACAAGTAGACCCCATTGCAAGCAGTACTGACATATTAGTGAGGAAGGAAACAAAAACAAAATTCAGGGTTTTCCCTTCAAGCCAAATGTGTTTTTAACATTCGGCCAAACTCTTTTCAGTGATTTGCAGGGATAGGACAAGGGGCAATGGCCACAAAATGGAGCACAGGCAGTTCCGCACCAACATGTGTAAGAACTTCTTCATGGTAAGGGTGACGGAGCACTGGGACAGGCTGCCCAGGGAGGCTGTGTAATCTCCTCCTCTAGAGATATTCAAGGCCCATCTGAACACCTACCTGGGCAGCCTGCTCTGGGAAACCTGCTTTGGTGGGGGGTTTGGACCCATGATCTTTCAAGGTCCCTTGCAAGCCCTACAATTCTGTGAATCTGTGATTTTATGGTGCGACCCATGTCAAAAAAAAAAAACAAAAAAACCCCTTGAGTTCAAGAAAAAGTGAAACTAAGGATAAAGCTGCAGCTAGGGCAACAAGTTAAACTGGATACAAACAAATAAAAAAGTCCAAACCGCATATACTCCTGAAGGATGGCCTGAATAAGTTGCTTGAAGAGATTTTCCACTTCAGATAGTACATACTAGGCACTTGATGACAATTTCGTGTTTAGTTCCAGAGCTCTAACATCTCCATTAGCTTTGGCATTTTCTACAAGTGCCTACAAGGAAATCAAACAATGAAAAATTGAGAATTTTCTAAGTTTAGTGTTGGTATATTTTACTGGAAATCTCAAATGCATTTTAATTTCTGCTACCTAGCTTCCCTGAGAGATTTAAGTAATCCTTAAGTCCAGATAGGAAACATGAACATTACACATGAGCTTGCTTAAAACATTATTCACTTAAAAACAAACAAAAAAACCCAAACCACTCTCTAGTCACTCGTTAAACATGTAGTGACTTGCAATGCACTACAGTAGCATCATTTGTTACTTGAGGCTGAAAGTGAGTTTGGTAAGTAAGTTCCCTGCTGGCAATGAAACAAGCAGAGCTGGTTGAGACCCATCTCTCTGCCAATGCACACTTGTTCCCTGCTAGAGCATTTGTATAAATCTAAATTTGTCAAAAAGAAGCTTTCCGTGCACCTACTTAAACAAAACTGCCAAGGTTTCCCCTTGCCTCCCCCACTTAAATTTAACCTTTCACCGTTTACTTTCCACATGTCATATTTGCAAACTTTTCTACTAGTTAAAACATCTCCCCTGACAGCCTAACGTTCACCGATCTTTATAAGCTTCTGGCACTTCTCTTGTAATCTAATTACATTATACATATTTAAAATGATAAACATTAAGTAGAATCAAGTAAATATTAACTTTAGTCATTATTCGTGTTGTACTCACTGGTAGAGAGTACAGATGACTTTGCAGAAGCAAGTATAAGGAGATCATATCAGGATCATCCCAACTCACGATTTAATTTGTTTTCTTCTTAAATGAATCTCTGTGTCTGTGTATAGATTTTTACCAATGCCAAGCCTACTTAATGTTTGATCTTGTTAATGATTCAACATTTCACTGTTATCCAGAACAAAAGAGCCCATCAGCACAGTGTTCAGATTACTAAGAGAATGTTCCAAGCTTGAGTAAGCAAAGTGATTCCAATTACAAGCCAAATTTAACCACCTCCTTTTACATCAGTGTGGATTTCTGAAATTGACCAAATCAATTTGCAGAGCACTCTGAATAAAAAATAATGTACCATTTACTATGAGAAAAAAAAAAGGTACTATCACAGATATAATAAAAATTGTAAGTACAGAAAGCATAGCCTGCTACTGCTCATATCTTTTGGGTTAAGGCATACCACACTGTTCCAGACAGGCTTGAGGAAATTAGCATCCCTGACTGCATTATCACATTCAGGTAAAATTCTGTTAAAATGGTCCTCATATCTACTGAGGAGTCAGTAGCAGAACTTTCTAATTTGGATTAGAGCGAGATTTTACTGTTTGATTTTCATTAGTGTTGCAGGGAGGGAGAGAAGGCTTTTCAAGCAAACTGAATACAAATTGAGCTGTGTTTTGTCAGCATGGAATTCCTAAACACCGCAACCTGTAGCACAGAAGAGCCACCACTTCCTTAGCTTCTCTCTACCCCACTTACAAGTTAAAAGCACAATACTCAATGGAAATTGATTGAATTTCTATATGAAGTGGACTGTCTTACATCTATTAATTCGTAATCATCTTTGGCATACAGATGCTGCAGGAGGTACCAGCGTGCCACTGACACTATGGATTCTGGATTCCCTGGTTGGTAGACCACTCTTTCCAACATCCGACGAGTCTCCCTGGAAGCATAACCAAAACAATTCAAATCAGCTGTAAAATTTAACTGACTAGATTGCATGTAACACACCAATATCTGACGGTAAGCAACAATAACCAGAAACAGCAGACGCTCTCTTGTTAAAGAGCTACAAAAATAAATCTTTTGGAAGACAGATGCTCCCGTGAGAAGCAGTTATTATGATGAGTCTTAATAATCCCAAAGAAATTTAATATTATACACAAATATATAATCTAGGCAATTACAAAACATACTACAGTTCCTGTAAAACACAGGGGCAAGATGTGAAATTGCAGAAGAGAGGGATTTTTTTTTTTAATAGAGTACCACAAAGAGTTCTAAACCTTATTTGGCTGATACTACTTTCTAAAACTGTCAGCTAGTAGCTAACAAAGACGTTTTCTAAATTCATCACATTATTAGAAATGTGGCAAAAACTTGCAATTAAGTTTAAGGATACAGCATTCGCTTAGTGGTACACAATCAGATTTGGCTTTTGTTTTGAGAATTCTGTCCTTTATATCAAACATGATTTTCTATTATGTTGTGATTTAACAGGCTGTTGAGAGGTTACATCTGTTTCTGTTTTGTTATTTGTAGTTAAGACGAATTTCTTGTTACAGGATTTTGAAACATTTTGCCTGATTGATATATCACAGGATCTAAACAATTGTTAACTAAGTGAATATTTGAAATTAAAATAAAATGGATTTTAATTGACTACACAAGTTTCCAGTCCAATTTTATTATAAACAACAACTATCATAATCACATTAAACTGTCGCCTTCCTAAAAGCTCACAGAGAAAGTAAGCCATCTCAGAACCTGGAGAATCTAGTTCATTAAAATTATCTATAAAAAACATCTAGAATTTTCCAGTTTTCCACAGCTTACCTAAAATATCTGTGAGAAAAACCTTGACTTAATAGCCAGGCTCATAAAGCTGTTTTTCTCTTTGCGTGAAGGTCATCTACAGTTTTTTTGAGAAGAGAAGGAAGATTCTGCTGCTTTCAGTTCCCCACAGTACTAACCTCCTCCACTCCCCCCTCCCTTTTAAAGTCACTTCAAGAATTAATTCCCGTTTTCAATTTTCTTTTAGGTCTTGGAGTTAGATCTAGGCATAATGACCACTTATACTTCTAGACAATGTATTCCATTTAAGCTTAACAGATCACAAATACCTTGCTCCCATTTTGCGATTATACTGTAGTAGTGCTTGCAGGAGAGATGCCAAGGGGCAGGATGAGAGTTTCAAAGCTTCAGTTGTTGCCTCCTGAACCAAGGATGGCCAGTGCTCATCTGGGACATTAGCCTGTGATTTAAAAAAGAAAAGGGCTTCATTGTAGCATGAAATGTAAGTCAGTGTTTGTTTGCAGCTCTCTACAGAGAAGGTTTAATTCAAACTGTTCTGAGTTACACAGAATGTTTGGCAAGTTAGTAGGAAACTTCATAAAAACACTGATTAGAAGAGCCTGGAAAAGTCAAATTAAGTTGTCTTGGGCAAGTCTACATTCCACTTGCTTATTTATATGAAGAATCTTTTTGTTGTTTTTCTGTGTGCTTTTTTTGTTGTTGTTTTTATACACATGTGTTAGTAATGACTGTTTCAATCACAAACCCTTTGTTTGCTCTTCATCTTGTTAACCTTCATCCCATTAAAAAAACGATGTTAGAATATAGAATTCATTCCCAGAAAAGACTGGAGAATATAACATTTTACTAGAAGTAAAAACCAGCTCCAAGATGTGAATTACCTAATAAAGCAACTATTGAGAAAGTTACTGTATCTTTTGGCTTAAGGAAACCTTACTATTGTCCAGATAGAATTCATACTACTGTGCTTGAAGGGGTGCCTAGGTTTTGACCAGGCTCTTGTACATTTCATTATGCCAGTACTGATTAGAGAGGCCTAATAGGAATCCATGCATCAACTGCTCTGCTCATGCAAACGTAGAGATGAGATGATGAGTTTCACTCTAATTATATTTTAAAATGAACTCATATAGTATCATGCAATTTAGGCCAGTATCTAAAGAGGTAGTGTTAATTCAATTAAAGAGTACCTTGTGACCTATGCAGACATTTAGGAGACTTAAGAAATGGGAAACAGTATACTAGAAAAAGGGCAGAAAAATCATGGTAAGAAAAAATTCTGCCTCTTGACAAATTCTGCTTTTGAAGCAGATGGCTTGTGAGAAAGGAATTAGTCTACTGTGATGGGGATTCTCTTTTCCCACCAGAAGCAACAGCTTTGCAGGTTTATCCTCGGTAAAGCTGCCTGCCTTTTCTTAAATAAGCACTCAGGGTGCTATGGGGTACCTTTGCCTGATTTTGGATAAGGCTGTTAGCTTGATTATCTGTTAAAATACATCAGAAAGCGTTAGCCAAAATCACAACAGTATCTACCTGTTATATCAGTTTGAAAGAAATCTGACAGTGCACTGCAAGTTTCTAGAGTGACAATGCCTAAAGAGAATGGACACTCTCCAAGGAACTGAGTTATGTTCACCTGGCCCCTCGGTGCAAGGAGTAAGTAGAACAATTTTCTTTATATCACAAGGTACACTTCCCTTAGATTGTCTTTATACTTCAAGGCAAGGCACCATATCTAGAAATGACCATAGAGCATACAGTTACTTAAAATCTGACTGAAGCCTCCAGGCACCAGTACAGGAAAAGCATTTATTAAAGCTAGTTATCTGAGCATAAGGACAGAGATTTGAAGGGTATGGCATTTTTGATGATAGAACTGAATCTGTTAGAGAACTAAACTTTATTGAACAAGTTAGCCTGTTACGTACCAAGTGATTCTACTTGATTATTTCACAGCAACCTGTCTTACAAAGGAATATTCTATAGACAGCCCACTGCCCCTTGAAGTTTTATTTTATTCTCTAGTCAAGTTGTCACTCATAAAATGCTAAGTCATTTAAACAGGAGTTTCATTTAAAGACTGCAGAAGCCCTACATTACATCAACTCCTGTTACATCATGCAGTTATATAATTTTGATTATCCTACCATGCAGATTTCCAGTGCTAGCATAGCCAGCCTGAGCAGACTGGATAACTTCCCACTCCAGCTGCCCTGCTGTGACGCCAACTTCAGACTCTTTCTGTAACACATCTCTGCTCCAACCATCATTCCTTGGGACTGATATACTTTTGCCAGCCACTGAAAATAAACAGACAAAAAAATCATTTAGGGAGCCAACAAAACATGCATCCCATTAGGCAATACAATTTATACAATTTAGTGTTATTTTATTAAAAAAAAAAAAAAAAGAAAAGGAAAAAAAGAGTGCCACAGTATAGCATTAGCTAAAACACTGCCACTCACCCCACCCTCATTCCACTGCACACTATCCTGCAGGAAAATGTAGTTTCCTGATGGCAGAGCCAGCAGTACATCTCACTATAGTAACTTATGCCAGACATCTACATGTATGTCCAACTATCTGATAGCTGTCTTCATCTGGAGTTTGCTCACAGATGAACAAACAACATGACTGGCTTTGTGAAAGTCTAGAAAGGCTAAAAGAGAAAAAGAGAATTGTGTTGTGCCTCACTTGTTTCTAAAAATTCTGTAGAGGTTAACAGAGATTCCAGCACAATTGAGTAGTTTCAGGAACATGAAAGATACTACACCGTGAGACTGAGCTCAGATAATGGGTGTATAACTTACACTACAAAGCTTCTTTGCCTACCACAGTCATCCTGGAGGCACTACACAGGAAAAAGAAAGTAGAAAATAGGACCTGTGTGCAGAGTTTCAAGCTCCTGTGACCTGCTTCACCAGCTCTGGATTCACTCACAAAGAGAAGGAAAAAGATTCTAACTTCTCCCTTGTTAATTTTGTAACCATGTCACATTTTTCCAAGGAGAGACAGCCACAACTTTGCAAATCCCTGACATATGCATGATATATATCAAAACGCATAAGGCACATTTAGAAGTATTATTTCCTGGATAACCAAGCAACCAAAGCAACTTCTTTTCTGAAAAGAGAATTATCCTGCTTTTAAGAAAAGGACTTTTGCTAGCTAATGACTGCCTAGTATAAAAAGGGTCAAAATTCATAACCCTTTCTGATGCACAGAAGTCATTTATCAAAACAGATTTTCTAGTATGTTCTTTATTAGCACTAGTGAGATTATGAACCTTTGCCATCAAGCTGCAGGACTGCTCTGTTAAGTAATTCAGGTGTTTCACCCTCCCCCTAAAACCTCTCCTTGGGCTCACTGCTTTGCAGCTGAAGATACCTAGAGCACAGGATGCGAAGGAGAAGAGAACACTCATGCAAGTGCACCATGGCAGACCTGCAAGACTAATTTTTCACTGTCTCGTTGGTAAGCCACAGCACAAGAAGAACAGCCGTCAGAACAGTAGCACAATACCCCTCCTAAATCCCAGAAAAATCATTTAGACATACACCAAAAAACTTAAGCAAAAATCTAAGCTAATGGCCACTCTAATTTAGTAAAACTGTAGGACACTGTGATGTATACTTCTGAGTACGACAAAACATTTACCAAACTCTTAGGAAGTCTAGAGCCAGAATACATGAAAGCACAGAACTATTCACTAGGAGCAGCTTTAGCAGTCAGGCAAGCTTCTTGAGAACTCTGTCCTAGCCCTGAGAAATATTTTCTTTAATTGAAGACTGGAAAGATCTTACCAGATGTATTTTATGTATTCTATGACCTGGATTAAAACAAAACAAAAACCACATATATATTTAGTTCACTTCCTTCACTTCCCTGCTTATAAGCAAGACAACACTTGGCTATGCAAGAGATGCCTCAAGAACTCCATTTTCAAAATTATTACTAAAATACTAGACAACATAATCATGTCTTACATACCCGAATATTTTACAAATCCCATCTGAATGAGTTCTGCAGTTCAGGAAGACAAAGTCTTACAAGACTAAGGAAAACATATCAAAAAAGCACCTTTCCACAAATGCTACTCTTATGTTCCAGAAGGGAAGATGACCTGCAGCCTTGTAACAAGGGACATAGTGATCTCTATAGCAGCCTTGGCCTCATCTTCTAGGACTGAAATCACCTTTAGTGAAACTTTCCAGTAAGAAGCTTTTGCCTGTTCAACAGGCAGAGGGAACACTGTATTTCCTGCACCTACGTGAAAACCTCTGAAAGTTCATGGAAACATGCTCCTAATATCAGTGAAGGAAGAGAGTAACTGTAACCAACAGCAACAGGAAAAAAAAATAAATATATATATATATATACATACATATATATATATATATATATATACACACACACAAATATGCTGCATTGCCCAAAAGACATTTTGGCATGTTTCATAGTCTCCTCAGATTGTCTCATAGAAGCAGCGTATGAACTCAGTTATAGCACCTTCATATTAACTAAAAATGACCTACTGCAATTGCACGAAAGGAAGTGAGCAAACACTGTTCCTATGAGTGATTTCTATTCCTCCCAGTCTCAACTGACTTGAAAGTACGGTGACACTTGATGTCAGAAAATTATGGAACTCAAGAGAGAATAAGTAAGTGCAAACAATTTACCTACATCTACTCTTATAGGCTATGAAATATTTTACTGTTTTCTCACAGTGCTAAGTCATACGACCCCAAAGACACAAGTGTCAGGTGTTTAATCTCTAGGTTTTTATTTCTGCCCCCATGTCTGCTTGCTCTTTCTAACACTTGTCATTATTTCAACTATTAAAGAAAATCAACAAAGATACAGCTTTATAAAGAATTGAATACTAGCTATTTTCTGTGTTACTTACTGTCAGAGGACAACAAAAAGCAGTGAAACAAACTCTCACCCACTTAACATGGATACTCTCAGAGCTCACTGTAACAAGCAGCATAACAAAATCAGGGAGCCAATCCACACTTACTTGCCAGGCTGCAACTGAAGAACTGGTCATGACTGTTTTGTGAAGCTCCTCCAGGATGGTATCTGGAAGCTCTTTGTGAGACTGCAACAGCTGCTTACACTGAACTTGTCTCAAAAGCAAAAACAGAGCTGGGTGCTCAGGACAGCTCTTTAAACCCTAAAACCAGATGGAATCAGAACGATCATTTAAAAATATCAGAAGATACTTTCTTTTTTGCCATTTGAGCCTTTACAAAAAAGAGCATTGAAAACATTCTCAAGATCCTTGCAACATGGCATTTTCCCCTACTCTGCAGAAAGAAGCGTTCCAGGAATTGACACATGGGAATAGAAACTTTTTTTCCTTTTACCCTTAAAATACATTTGAAATCATTCCTACATTTTGCATCTGTCTTACCATTAGAGGTTTCTGAAAGATAGATAAGTGGCAGACCTCTATCTCCAGTTTGGCTTGACAATCACTAGAAGTTTTGGGCTGATGGGGGAAAAAGTCTATCCCACGACTGAAGTGACCTCAAGAATGTTCAATTTTTTGTTTAGTTTAGATTCTCTCAGATAGGGTTCTTTATTCTCATTGGAACAGAAGCACTTTACTAAACATTTCCTGCCTTAACAAGCTGGATCTTAGAAGAACACCCAGATTGCAGAGACTTTATGAAACAAAATAAAAGCTGTTAGTATTTGCTTCAATTTTTCTACCCAACAGCAAGTGTGGAATTAAGTTGCCTGTCTCAAATTCAGAGTGCAGTGCCTGACTTGTCATTCCCAGTTATATCACCTTCTGGAAATCCTAAGATCCAAAATGCTCAGTGAGAGCTAACGATACCAGAGAGTCTTTGGTTTCTACAGAAACTGCAGGCACTGACTCTCTTTTTCCTAAATTATTTAACTAAAAAAAAAAAAGCAAAAATCACCATAATCTCTTCCTACTCCTTCCCCAGATACCATGTTGTATTTTTAGCAATATCCAATCCTTTTTTAATATTAGCAAGGTCCGTGGACATGATATGCAGAAGAGGAAAACACCACCACCCCAAGCACTTTTAGGGGAAAATACTTTCCTGTCTCTTAAAAATATCAGCATGAATCTCATTTTTAGGAACTAATTCCCTTTCCCACCAGTATAGAAGTGCTATAAGCAAGGAAGACATCTGCAAAGGATTAGCCACTTTCCTAAGTGAAAGTCAAGCACGTCTGCTGCTGAGTCCAATTACTATTTTGTTAATCTTTTGCAAACTTCTTACATACACACTTGAAGGCTATTAACACAACAGTCCCCTTCTCCAGTTGTGTTGCCTCAAGATTTTTCCTTTTAATAATTAAACTTGCAGCATCCACTTGTGGATTTGAAATTGACTACCAATGTAACTTAACCACGGATCAGAAGACAGTTAAGTCCCCTGAAAGTCTCCTGAGTGGATTTCTTGTCTTTTATTTCTCTAATGCTTTGCTTAACTCTAAGTTAATATTTAAGGGCAGAACAAGTTTCATCGCCCAATACATTCATCATGCAATGATTTCTATACAACTCTTTTCACATTCTGACAGTATGCTGCTGTCGTACCTTGTTACAAAGTGCTTCAGCTTCTGAGATTTTACCAGTCTCCTCTAAACTGGTGATAGCTTGACATAGAGACCAATCTTCAAGAGTCTGGATATAATTACGTGGAAGGTTACTTTCTCCAGCTGCAAAAGCACATAAAACACTAAACTGAGTTACTGTACACTCTGTAGTGCCCTACCATGTCACATGTAAGGGAGAATGACCTAGTATGGGAGAATTTCTAGGAGTATTGGACTGACATCGCTTCCTTCATTCGTGGGAGTATTAAGAGATGATAAGATTGAAAACGAGAGGATAGAACAACAAATCCACCCTTTGAGTTAAAGGTTTGAAAATAATTGATTTAATTCCAGTTTTCAAAACACTATGGATATTAAGCAAGGCAGGCCTATTAATTGAGGTTATCATTCTGCTGGAAAAGTTACAGAGCTCACTGAATACTTCAGCCTCTTCTTGTGAACAGTGTCCCTTTGCTCATCTCAGAGTTCAGAAGTACTATTTAAAAAAATAAAATAAAATTTGAGGCTCTGGATGAAAACGCAAGCTACAATTAATTAATTAACACTAGCACTACATTAGGATTTAGTATTTTTATAGGAAAAAATACAGCTGCAACTCAAATTACTACTAAGCAATTCATATCGTATATGCAAACTTCTGAAATTCAGGATAGTATTGCAAGGTTAGAACACTTCGATTATATTTATTTATTTATTTATTTATTTAATAAAAAGTTTTGTATCTTACTTTTGGCTGAAATTGTAGATACCAGTGTCATCTCTAGACCTGTTCGCTTTGGCTGAGTGTTGTTTAGACAGACAACAGTGTTCTCAGTGTGACAGGCTGCCATTAGCACTGCCCATGCAGCGGGGTTATCTAGGAGAAAACAATGGTTAAAGGCAACTCGTGCCCATTCTAAATAGTTCGGTAGTTCATTTAGAATGATTAAGCATAAAAACATAGCCATCAATGGAACCACATATAGTAAATAAAGGTAACGAGAACAAAGCAAGTAATCCAATCAGACACACATCAGCTTAGCCCAAGGCAGCAGACAAGTATTCGCATCTAACAAGTAAGCTTTTTCAAATTTTAAGGCAAAAATGCCATTTCTAAAGCCAACAAATGTATTTTTCATATGGACACTAGTGTGTTTAATTCCAGTGACACACACTAACCTTGACTATTGTTTAGTGCCACATAAGAGAGACAGAAAAAAATCTCACGATGCCATCCGCAGCTTCCATTCACACGGACTCATTCTAGTTCAACCACCAGCATGCAAGTTATGGTGATTACAGATAGATGCCTACTTCTACTGTCAGTTAAAACAAGCTCAGCATTAGCTTGAATTAGCCCAGTCAAGAACACATAAAACTGTAAGAGTCTGGTCTCTGTCCTGAATCAGACAGAGCACAAATAAAAATTGCAGCTATGAAAATTTTCAGTCCAAAGATAGGTTTTTCTTTGTCAAGAAAATAAAAGACAGCTTGACAGTCTAATAAAGTAGAATGCAAACTATACTGCTTATGAATAGCAGTCAGTCTTGTGTATATCTGGGGGAAAGTAAGTAATTTTTTTTTCACTTTCAGCCCCACTGACTTGATGCATCCAAGCAATAATAATGCAGAACAAACTATGTGTTAGTACTTCATCTTCAACACTTACTTTTTAAAGTCCTTAAAAACCCTACCAGATTTATACTTTATACATTTAATGAAGATCACCATTTAGAAATAGGTGAACAGCTGCCTACAGTTTATAACCAGCATACTGTAATGGAAAATTTCCAATTCTAATTCTCAAGATAGATGAGTAAGTCTCCTCTGCTTGGTGTGGCATACTGATCCCGAGGGAACAAGTGTTTTACTTTTTTCTTACATACAAAATAATACTTATCTCTTCTCCTGCTGAGGAAGTAACAAATTGCTCATGTTTTCAGAACAGGCCATGAAACTCAGGGATTTTTTCCCCATCTGGTTGAATTCACCAAGCCTAAACTTACAATGACAGTTAAAATTTCCATTCAAGGTGTTCTCCCCAAAACACAGACAGGCAAAACAAAATAACAGAATGACCCAAGGAAAGCAAATACTTTGTTAGCACAACAATTTTGTGTTTGATTAGTAAAAAAAAAAATCACTAGCATATTTGAGAACACAGTCACCTGGACAGAGGTGGATTGCCTTCTGAATATTCTTCAGAGGATTTTCGTTCTGATCTTTTAACATGTGATATCCTGCTGCCAACTGATTCACTGCAACATTTAGTAGGGCCTCCTACGAAATACAACATAAGAGTGACTTAACACTACATGTAAGCGATCAGATGGAGTTCATTTTAGGATTGTTTAATGGAATTATAAAGTCTGCATTTTAGGGGAGACGAACCTTTCCATATCTTGAATCAAGTGCATGTGCAATGTTTCCTGCCATGGCTCCACCCTGTGACATAAAAAGAAAAAAAAAAGAAAAACAACAAGGTTATATGATTAAGAAACATTATAAAATCTGTGAGGCAAGATCTTTTTGTCTGTATTGATCAGAAATATAAAGTTTGCACAATGGAATATTTTCCTTTCCTACAGACAAATCTCTTCATAGAGAATTATGAAGAGATATTCAAGATCAGAACTTAGCCACAACTTGTGTTTGTAAATTAAAGTTTCATAGAGACAGGAATTTGTTCCAGGTGCTATTTCTATATACAGAATCACAGAATCACAGAATTTCTAGGTTGGAAGAGACCTCAAGATCATCAAGTCCAACCTCTGACCTAACACTAACAGTCCCCACTAAACCAAATCCCTAAGCTCCACATCTAAACGTCTTTTAGATATTTGACATACATTAAGGGAATGAGTGTTTATTTGGAGAAGAGCTACCAGTAAGTACAAAAGCAACAAAGAAATACTGGGTAATTAAATAAGTAAAGTTGAGTACAGTAACAAAATTCAACATATATAAAACCTTTTAAAAAAATGTATATTGTATACAAACACAAAAAATCATTTTATATAAATTACATACATTTAGTACAATCTTCTTGATGAAATACTTCTGGTAGATTTAGTCTATTTCAAGAAGATAAAGGTTCACCATGCCGTTAAGGACACAAATAATTGGGTAAGTAATTTGTTCAGCACGTACCTGTGCACTGCTCAAAATGTATTTATATTTAAAGTTTTCATGTTAACTACTGAATGCACATGTACTGAAGCATGGTGTGTTTACGCTTTTTCTTCAGATAAGAAACAACACATAGTACACCCAAGTTATAAACTGTACAGACTTATTACAGCAATGCACTTACTTCTGTCTTCTGTAATGCATACAGTGGAACTAGTCGAGACAAAAGAGACCAAAGAGCGGGATTATCAGGGTTACTGGGAAAACAAAAACAAGCATATTAGATTTTCTGGTTTAGAAATGAATCCAGTCTTCTGTGACTTTGTAGGCAGCTGCTGTAAATACCAAACAGATCTTTTGTTTTTAGAAAGAAGTTCAGTTGTTGCACAAGTGCAGTTGTAAATAGATGTGTCTAGTAATTTAAAACAAACAAACAACTCTTGTATTATAGTACTGGCTAAAGAAAAAAGTGTATAATATGCAAATTGATATTCACAGGAAGAAAATGGACAAACTCAAAGACTACAGGTTTGGTTCTTCTAGTCTGAGGAACAAGGAATTTTAACTGTAGTTTTGGGGAAAAACATTGTTTGAAGCATAGCTTATGAAATCACCTTGAAAGAGTTTAAGGTGTGGCTTGTTTAAAGGCAATAATTAAAATTTCCCCTTCCCGTAATGCCTAGGTTACTTAAAACACTTTTAAACTCAGACTTCTATTTAAGGGAATGAACTGCTTCAGCTGCTGCTGTTAAATATTAAATAAAAGCCCTAAAGATCTTCTTAGTTGAAAGATCTGGTAAGCAAAATGAAGAATACTTTTATAGCATAGTGAACTGCTTCGACTACCAAAGAAGCCACCAAAACAAAAACAGAAAAAAAACAAACACGTACAAGCCATGAAGTTTTTGCCACTTGATACTTTAAGTAAGACAGAATAAAGCAAACTTCTGTCTGCTGATTCTACAATCTTAAATGAGCCACTTTCATGCCACTTTCATGTTTGAAAAACTTTCTTTTTTTTTTTTTTTTAAGAGAAGAATGTTGCAAACAAGTTTTGCTTACTTATCAGCATCAATAAAGCAACACATTTACAAGGCAATCTAAATATTAACAAAATACATACCTATGTATTGCTTTTGAGACTTCTCTCTGGACTGCCATGTTTCTACCTTGTAATGCATAAACAGCAGATGCAATAAGGCACCTTTCATAAATCCCATCTTTTCCTTTCTCATGCTTCAGTAATTCTTTTAAGGCTGCTGTCGCAAGTGTAACATCCTGCTTTACCAGTCCTAGTGTGCACAAAGCCTTTAGACTTTCTGTACTAGGTTCCTTTAATGAGCTGTTGAACCAGAGGGAGAGGAGACATTATTTTGGAGCAGAAATTGAACTTACCATCAATGCTACAGTACTTGATGCTTTTGAGTCCTCTTGCTCCCATGCATCACCTATGATATGCTGAATTAACACTAAGAGATGCTGAAACAAGCTAGACCAGTAAATTTGAGATATCAAGATACAGAAAGTGGTTGTGTGCCATTTCAGGTAGTGTGCTACACTCAGTAGTTATTAGTTATAACTACTTGGCAAGGCTCCACCACATTAGGTACCCTTTAGTAGCACTCATAAAAGGAATGGCAAAAGAATGTCTAACACTGAAACCTATTTACTTTTCCTGAAGACACGTGTACTTCTAACTCATGTCATAAGTGAGTTGCAGTGTGCCTATTTCCAACTTTGCAACAGAAATCCAGGAAGGAAAAAGCCAGAAATGAGCCTGCTGCATAGAACTGGTCTTTCAATTTGGCTGTTCTGAGAAATTAAAGCTTGTTTACATCAAGATTTCTTCCAACTTAGTGTACTTGAAGCATGCTTTCTACCATGAATTAGTTTTAGTATCAGTACTAAGTTATGCTATTCTGTTCATTACGAGAAAGAGTTTAACCTCATCTCAACAGTACTCCCAGCTTTATTAGAGACCTACTAGCCACAGTGAATGACTTTTTTTCTGCAAATTATATAGAACAGGTGGAGAACTCTCAACTCAAATTAATCCCCAGAACTTTGACTTTGCATAATACACACAGCTCATTACAAACAACCAAAATCAAATATGTTAACTGATGCACTAATTGAAGCTATTCTTACAACAAAAGCAATTCAATAAATGACAATACAAAATAAAATGAGGCAAAAAAAAAAAAAAGACCAGAATAGGGCATAGCAACAGTAATTTGGAGTTACTTAATTGTCATGTCCTATACACAACTGCAGAATGAAATGCTGCCTACCTTCACTTATCAGGTGACCACAATAAGGTTCTTAATCAAGCTTTTTTAGAATAATTTTTATAAATAATAATCTTTAGATAAATGATCTTTAACTATTAACTAATCTTACATAATTACTGCATTTGAAAGAAATACAAGAATGTGAACATCCTGTTCTATATTTCGTTTTCAGTTCCTGGCAAAAAAGAAATTCCACCAGCTGTTACATGCAACCTTGAATAGCCAACACCGAACACGTCAGCTGGTGGAAGGGCACAGCTCTCCCACGAGTAAGAAGAGTTACTCTATCGCACTAGCTACACAGACATACTCACTACCAAAATCTCTGTGGTAAACTTACAAAGAAAGAAGAAAAAGGAATCTTCTTGCTCAGTGCCCTACCTAGGCCCTTCAAGTTCCCCTGCACAAATTCCTACTAACAAAGACCTATGATTAGAATGTACAGGCCTCTTTTCTTCTAATTAAAATTCACTGTATAAATTTGCAACATTGTGCTTCAGATTTAGATCTGAACATATTCACTGTAATGTTACTTTTCTAAAGCATTTTTTACTTTTCTATTATTATTTTAAACACAAATGACTACCACCATATAGGAAATTCTCACTGTTGTTGTTAAGGACAAAAATAGAACTCTGCAGTGATTAATAGGATGTACCAGCTCCCCAGCTAATTAGTTTGCTAACTCATCAGTTACTCAGGCTTCAGCGTAGTCATGAATCTTCACTATTTCAGTAACTTCACGAGTCTTCTGGCAAGATGGGGACTGTACAGCCATTACTGAAATTCTCTGTTGACCGACTTGATCCTGAGGCCCCCAACAAAAGTGACTTTTCAGTTTTAGCAGTACAATAAAGCGTCATATACTGATTGTTATTCCCTCCATTCACCATTTAAACAGTAGTGTCTTTGCAGCATCCACTTTGTTCTGCTTATATTCTATTATTGCCAAGGCAGTCAGGATATGTGCTTTATCTTGTTCAGACTCGGCAACAGACAGGGCTTTCTCATAGGCTGTTAAAAAAAAAAAAAAGACAGTATTGAAGAAGGGAAGGAAAGACATTGCTCATAAAGCCTCTGGAAAGGCATGATATTAATACATACACACACACACAAGGCACTTTGGTTTCAGGTTCACTACATTTTCATGCCTCACATCATACTGCAGAACACACAACTAAGACATTATAAAGCAAATGTAGGTTGGAAAATGCCAGGATTATTTACAGCCTGTTTAATATGTAGCAAATGGAAATAAATCTGAGAAGTAGTGCAGGGATATCTAGAGAAAAAGGCTTAATAAGTACAGTTTAAAGATTCTCCTATGACAGTATATTTATGAAATAGTATTTGAGATGGGCAGACAACTCCAATCAAAAACAGAGTTCTTTACAATGCTGAGCTGGCTGCTCTACCGTGAGTGCTTACACTTCCACACTTACAATTCAGTACACCTCTTTGTGAAGTCTCACATATTGGCAGTGTAGAACATGACAATATGGCACTTACATTTATTACTAAAGCTAATGTGTTTTGTACACTACATTAATCTCCCACCCAGAAATGATTTCCCCAAGAAAGCCATTAGTGAGAGATAGTGAGAGAAGCTAAGAGCACAAGAGGTTAATGAACAAGAATTAAACATTATAAAAATGTAGCTTTCCTTAGTACATTTGAATAGCTCTAGCACTCAACAGCTAAATGATTAAAATAGCTACAGAATTTGTACTTGTACATTGGGACTGAAAGAGTGAAATAATCTCAACCACAGCTAGGTTGGTTAGACGAATAAACTTTGTCATTCTAAGTGCGGTACTTTGACTTAGGCAGATGTTTACCTTTAATACTTTCTTGTAAGAGTCCTTTTTTGAAGTAGGCTAATGCTATCCCCACAATGCCATCAAAATCAGTTAGAGGTATTGATGAATAAACCTCAATGGCTTTATCACATTCACCAATGGCACTGTGGAAAAAAAACACAACTATTGTTAGTATGTAGCGAGAACTGTTAGAATTTAGAAAAGCTGTCCATGCAGCTGAGAATCCTGTTTTGAACAGCAGTTGTAAGCACATATCTGGAAAAGTGCAGCACTAGGACAAGAATGTGCAATATTTCTTACCCTCCTCCTGTTACAGCAGTTCCTCTTTCCAACTACCTCTTGCATGAAAAATAGTTGGTGGGGAAAATGTGCAGGATAGCTATATGTAAAGATGTAGCTTAACGGTCAGCACAATGGAATAGGGAAGGAGAGTAGGAAAATTGCAAAGGTGAAAAAACAAGAGAAAAATCAAATCAAAGCATGCACATACACACAAACAGATACAGAATTCTTGTTCTGAGGCCACTATGGAAGAAATTATGCAGGGAGATATTATTAGAACTAGTTATTAGTTATTGAACTGTTAGTCGTGTAAGTTGCACACAGGAATCACCATGCATACAGTGTGCATCTGAGACTACGGAAAACTGAAGAGCTGCTTCAGAAATCTCTGAAATTTAAGAATGAATTATTACATTATCACAGCCTAGGCATTACAGTTACATGCACAGAAAATTAAGAATACATTAATGTTTCCCTATAGCATTGACAAAATCTAATAAGCAAAACTTGAGCCATCTCACATCAAGGAAGAGTTTGAAAGTCTTCATCTATTAACACTGGTGCCCCACCTTCCATCAGAACTCAAAGCAAATCATGAGGTCTTTTCCAACCTTAATGATTCTATGATTCCATTAAGGGAACTCAATTGTGTGTAGGGTTGCAGCAGAAAGGGTCAGCAGCAGAAAGGTCACATGCATACAACATCCTAACCATGCATGCTTAAAGTCATACAAGTGAACACAAATTCAAAGGGCAGGTAGAAAGGACTTCTAATAAACCTTAAAGCAGCTACCTTATTCAAACTAAACATACCTGAATCCAAAGTGTGGAGAAATTTTAAAAAAAAAAAAAAATTTACCCTGGAGACTGTACAGCTACACTGTTTAGACTCTATTTAAGGATCAAACTGAGTTCAAGGGAATCACTGATCTGTTATAAACTGCCAAGAGGTAGTGCAATTCCTTTAATTTGTTTTTGATATAGTACCCATTTCTGGAGAACATACAGAGTTCAGTCAGACTTGTCTACAATTAAGAATGATGTTTAATAAACTATTTTCTCTGTTGACCTTTCGCCATTTGGCCTCACATAAGTTTTTCAGCACTGCATTCACTACATCCAAAGCTGAAGCTAGGGGCTGGGATAAATATGTCAACAAACACTTACCACAGTGATCTGCCATAGTTTTGCATAGCTATATTATATTTCTCAGTATCCTCAGAGTTTTTCAGTAATGAAGCGGCCCTTAAAATAACCATAATTAAGAGTAATTATCATAGGACTATAACACAAGTATTCTGACATTAGTTTTCAGAGCAGAATGGACAAGTGTTTTACACAGAAATCTTTTTATGCATAAGCACAGAAAGCACAGAGACAATCTTACAAAGTTTAATGCATCACCAAACATGCTCTCCAAATGTGGTTTCCTTCACCACCCTCCTCTACCATTCGAAAAGAAAAAAAACCCTCACATTAATCAGTATAGAGACCAAAACAACAAAAACAAAAACAAAAAAAGAGAGATGCCATACACTGAATTAGCTAAATGTCCTAGTAAGATGCTCAGCCTTGGAATGACTTTATTTTTCCTTGTTACTTGTGTTCTACATTTCCAAACTTGATATAAGAACATCCTCACATTCCCCTTGCAGTACAGTTAGTTGAAATGTACTGCTGAGTACATTGAAAATAAGGTTTACTGCAAGAAAAGAAAAGCCTTTATAGAAAAAGAGGACAAGGAGCTTCTATCAGTAAACATTCCAGTACGTATAACCCACCTCTCATAAGCATCTTTTGCCTGCCTTTTTAGATCCATATACTCATTCAGGTAACCAAGCATCGTGAAAGCAGATGCATCATCTGGATTTCTTTCTAGAAAATCAGAATTAACAATACAGGAGAATGTAATCAGAAAGAGCTGTGAAAAGCATTAGAAAAAACACTGCTACGTTGATGCTACAGTACACACACACACACACATATATAAAGCACTTTGCCAAGTGCTTCTGTCAGTTGCTCACTGGAATTACTTGACAGGCTGCAAACAAATAAAGAAGAGATACTAAGACCACAACATGACATCAGGCTAGCTCAAAAGTGTTTCAACTCTTATGACACGGTATTGATGCATCCAATATATTTTATTTTTTTAAGCTCACTGTGTTTCAGCTCACTGTGGTTTGTGGTGGTTTTTTTTTTTGGTAATGAAATATTAAATTACTCAGCTTGTACTGACTCTAGTAAGATACTAGCAGAACCTTACGGTTTATTTATTTTCAATACTACAACATTGAAAGGCTTGTCAATAGCTACAGTTGTCATCTCAGTTCTAACAGTTTTTCCTAGACCAGAAAGGGGAACATAGGCCTTTCTTGAAATCTGCTTAGGGATTTTACAAATGCCTCCTCACACTTACTTCATTTTAAGTGCTTGTAACTTAGTTTGTAGCTCTAAAAATACCAGCAATGGACATATTTAGTCCAAGGATATATTTACAGTAAGAGATGCAGATTAAAGAAAATCCACACTTGCTCCATCCACCTTCTGGGCTAAATATACACAAGCTTATCACAACATGGAGGCCATGCTGTCTTGAAACCATGCCCAAGAAAGTCTTCTTTCTCTTACTGAAGCTTAACACTATTGTGTGCTTCAGGTTATGAAGTTTTACAGCATCCACAAACAGCCTAACATCTAGCACATGGGCAAAAAAGCTAGCAGCTATCTGCACAGACACAGAGATATACTCAAGTGAAGTCAGATACCAGACACCTGATAGCAAGTATAACAAGGCTCTGGTCCTCACTGTGCTCAGTTTCTGAAATGAAGTCTGGTGGAATGATAGAACTCATACCTATTTTGTTCTGGTGCATTAATAAAAAATCAGTAACCAATTAACCTCATTTTGTCTGCTTAATTTACAACATAAAAGCTTAGTCCAGCTGAATCACTCTCTGCCAGACCGTATACAGAAGTAGACATTTAACACATCTCTTAGTCAGGCTTGGCAATTCAGAGAGGTATCTACGTTACCTACCTGTATATTTGGTCATTACCACCTGAGCTGCTGGAATAGCATTCATTTGAACAATGTTGTACTGATACACCTCAGTATTTCTGTTGCTTTTATCCTGCAGTGTTGAACAAACCCAGTGGGCATAGCCTTTTGCTCCCTCAGTCTCAGGAAATAAAAAACACACAAATTGAGAGTCATTAAACCTGCTCAAGTAACACTGAAACGCTTAAAGATCATAGTAATTCTTTGTTTTAACACAATGTTGGCTAAAAGTCTACATAACTGTTAAGCAGTACAATAAAACACTGAACTGGATTGCTGCAAACAAAAATTGTCCTTCGGGCAAAAAGAACTCTCATATTTACGTATCACTTATGACACACTGGAGAGACGACAAATAAGAAAAGTTTAAGACAATGTAAAGTCCTCCACTTTCTTAGGACCCTGGCAGTATCCCGGGTCTTTCTGGCAGTATCTGCCAGTATACTGGCAGTATCCTTGTTCTTTCCTGTTTTTGTCTCCAGTTTATGCCTTTGATCTCTGTCCAGTTCTGTGGAACATCAAGAAATTTTTTTTCACAACTTATGGAGCAGAGTTCTTGGACCACTGGGACTAAAGCACTTAACAAAATAACTGCTTGCCATTCAGCGCCAGCACAGGCCAGGAACACCAACATGGAATTCAGACAATCCCATTTGGAACAAGACTCTAGCTGTCCCATCATTAAAGAAACCTATTTTTAAAAAAAAAAAAATACATCACCTAACTAGACATAAGATTAGACATAAAGAATCTTCAGTACAATATAACTGTTACACTTACATGCATACTAAGTTCAGTTGTATGCCTGAAGAGATCCATAGTATCATAGCTGCCAACTTTTTCCGCAACAAGAGCCTACAGAGAAGCAAAGGTTCCTGTGGTCAGGTACTTAAAAAATTATGACATTGACAAGAGCCTCAGTACACATTACTTCTGGCACATCTTAGGTAATTAACATGAAAATAATTTATATTCTCATGAAATTATACACTGCTCTCTTGAGACTCCACCTGAAATACTGCATCCAGCTCTAGGGCCCCAGGATAAGGACATGTACCTGTTGAAGAGGGCCCAGAGGAGGCCACAACAATGACCAAAGGGCTGGAGCAACTCTCCTATGAAGAGAAACTGAGAGAGTAGGGGTTGTTCAGCCTGGAGAAAAGAAGGCTCCAGGGAGAGCTTACAGCAGCCTGCCAGTACCTAAACAGGTCTACAGAAAAGCTGTGGAGGGTCTCTGTAAGGGGGTGTAGGGACAAGACAAAGGGTAATGGCATTAAACTAAAAGAGGGTAGATTTAAATGAGATGTAAGGGAGAAATTCTTTAATAGAGACTGGTGATGCACTGGACTGAGTTTCCCAGAGAAGCTGCTGATGCACCATCTTTGGAAGTTTTTAAGGCCAGGTTTGATGGGGCTCTGGGAAACCTGGTCTAGTGAGAAGTGTCCCTGACCACAGCAGGGAGCTGGAGCTAAATGAGCTTTAAGATCCCTTCCAACCCAAACCACTCTCTAATTCTAAGAATAAAATGAACACTACTAAGAGGGCATAAGTAGTCTCCACGGCATCAGCACTTGACACTTAATGTGTTGGGCAGCTACTTTACATTTTTCAAGACAGAGACTTCTTGTGCATGTTAGTTCCACTTATAACAACGTATGACGGGAGCTGAATTTTGACATGATGTCAGTAGTCCTTCCTTAGAATCCGGTTTCAGTTAGATATTATTAGCAGGTCAACAGCATGGGATTATTGAGTGCACCTACAGCAATCACAAATGAGTCATGAGTACTTCTACTATTCACAGATGGCCTAGATAGCAGTGGGAGCACATCCAATCCACAGCGGTAGGTGGAGGAAGGCACCTCCCAGGACGTAAGAGCTGCTTTTGCACCAGGTACATTAGAGACTTACTGTTTTTAACAGCAAAGACAGAAAGGGGGACACTGAGAAGTGTGTTAAACAGTGCCATTAAATGAGATAGTCCTACAGAAGAAGACAAAATAGCTAGCATCTTACGAAGATGGTACTTTGTTAAGAACACTTAATAATAAGCTTCAGAGCACAAAAGCGATTTTTTTAATAGATAATTTCTTATACAACTCACAATTACATTAGCCACAAAAAACATTTATATAAAGATACATGATTAATGTAGCTTCCATTATATACCAATACAGAAGCAAAGGGTCCCATCCACCCCCAGGGGAAGCAGCCGCTCCCTCTACTTAAAATCCTATGAGAACATGCTTAAGGGCCAATTCTTAGGACAGAGTGTAAAACTTCTCTTGCACTAACAACTGGATTTGGCGCACAGTTAAGATTTTTTCACATCTTACCTGCCCAACCCAGCATAGTAGGTAAGTGGGCTCCAGAGACTGGGCTATCTTGAAGGCTTCATGAGCTTGCTGCAGAACCAAAGATAATGATGCTGTTCAACTGTTTAGCATGGTAACAGATCGCTTTTGAGTATTCGTAGCTAACATGCAGTAGTATTAGAGGAGATTTTCATCAATGAAATTAGGTCACTACTAAAGAATATCTACTGTGCTTTACAGAACAACATATCACCCACAGAAATAAAGCAGTTTATCTTCTCGAAAGTAAAATATAAAATTAAAAATATTTAGAAAATCAAAGTTCCTCTCCCTTCCAAATACAATTCCTCCTCCTTGTTCTGAGGAAGAAGCTAGATTAACTGTTGGAACAATTAATATTTTAAAATCAGCCTAGGATCCAGATTTCAAAATTTGCATTTCTTTCATGTAAACAGTTTGACACATTCTGAAAATTGTTAAACTGATTACCATCCACAAGTCATAATTTTCCCTCAAGGCTGCACATGTTCATTGTTCTTCCCTTAATGTGGCACAAGGTGAACAAAGTCCTAGCCTGAGATGTCTTAGCAGTAAGGAGTTTTTACTATTAAATTATTCTTACTAAAAATAAAGCTTGACCATCACATTACAGAAATTAAATAAAATTGCTGAAATTCTTACCAGTAAATAGGATATTATGTAGTTTTAGGTGCATGAAAACCCTCGACTTCACTTAACAGGTATTCCAATTTTTATTCAGAGAAGCTCTAAAGGTTATACAGAACTATGGCAAGTCATGTGCCATATTAATGAGCAGAAAGTAGCTACCTACAGGAAAAACAGAAACTCAAAGTTTCGGTTTGTGACTAAAAGAGTTCCCAGTCAACTTGTTGTGAGTTGGTTTGATTTAGTCCTTCTCAGTCCTTCTGAACAGTTGCTATTCCACTTAGTCATTTGGAGAGAATCTTCAGCAATTTAGAGCAAGTTCACTTAACTACATCCACTCCAGAACAAATACTTAATTTGTGTGACTCAAGAAAGATGCTGATTTTACTTCATTCAATGCAAGTATGTTTTTTGAATTTGAGAGGTACACTCTCCACTTTTAGCCCACACTTTCACCCTACTATATTCCCTTAAAAAAAAAAAAAAAAAGTGGAAAGGGAAACCACATTTGAGAAATGGGAAAAAAAGTTACCTCAATGTTTCCAGTTGCTAGATACAAAACCCCCAAGTTTGTCCAGGCAACAACATTCTAGGGAGAACAAATACAAGTTAAAACCAATGTGTTCTTGCTGTATTCTAAAAAAAAAATGACACAGCATCAGGGGAAGAAAAGTTTCAAATGCCCACTTGAAACAGATGGCAGCTGCCTACAGCACTTACGATTTGCTCAGCTTGAACAGATTTGATGAACGAATGTTGAGCAAGAGCATAATTCCCAATAGCTGGAGGAAAAAAAAGGAGAGCTAGATCTAACTGAATTTCATAAACACCATTAGTTAAGTTGCCTTCTAATTTAGAATATTATGCAGCTAGGGGTCTCACTAAAGACTTACCACTACAGGAAGCAACTACACCAAGTGCATTCCAATAAAGATGATTTTTGCTGTCAAGCCTCACAGCTTTTTTGAGACACTGAAAGAAAATCAAATGTGAATTGAATTACTAGATTATCAAAAAATAAGATTTTATGCACTAAGTTATCCAGAGGGTTAGGTCTTATTGAGGACAGAGAGGTTAGGCAGAGAAACACCAAAGTTGATTTAAACTTTAAAGAATGCAACAGAAAAACAGGCAGTACCTGTAAAGATTTCTCTAGCAGTTCACTGATCTCATTCATGTCAGCATCCACTGCTGTGAGGTGCTCTGCTTGTCGATAATAATTTATTCCAAGATCACACCATATGTTAGGCAAAGGCATCAATTTTAAAGCTCTGCCGTAACACCTACAGAAACATGAATCACACACACGTATTATTCTGAGCCTCCCTAACATGAAGAACAGAAAGCTGAAAAACACTCGAGTGCTTAAAAACCTAAACCAAACAAATATGCATAAATACAAACAAAACCAGACAAGAATGGAAATCCTATGACAACTAATTTTCATTCAGACAGCTATCTTCACAGAATCCATCCTGATCTGTATTACCCCACCACTTGTGAAACTATAGATGTGCAATACTTCAAAGTTATGTCAGGTGCAATATGCATATTTTTAATTAAAACAAACATCAGCAATTTTAAGAGTTAATCTGACTTTCCCTCCAAAGTATTTTGACTACACATATCACTGTTGAGATTTTCAAAGGAGGTACATTGTCAGCCTGTCTTAACTAACACATCCAGCTGCACAAAGCTCATAAGGAGCCACAGGAGAGGCTACAAGAAAACAACTGTAAATACTTCTTTATCTCTAGCTCTATTATTGTGAGCTTCCAGGGACAGGCACAAGGAATTCCGTCTTCCAATGTAATTTAGATCCCATAACTAGGGCCCAAATTGATAACAGTTTTGTATGAAATAAATACAGACATAAAGCTTACAGTACTATCTTGGAGAGGAGGCTCAGGGGCGACCTTATCGCTCTTTTTAGGTACCTCAAGGGAGGCTGTAGCGAGGTGGGGGTTGGCCTGTTCTCCCACGTGCCTGGTGACAGGACGAGGGGGAATGGGTTTAAGTTGAGCCAGGGGAGTTTTAGGCTAGATGTTAGGAAGAACTTCTTCACTGAAAGGGTTGTGAGGCATTGGAACAGGCTGCCCAGGGAAGTGGTGGAGTCACCATCCTTGGAAGTCTTCAAAAGACGTTTAGATGTAGAGCTTAGGGATATGGTTTAGTGGAGGGCTGTTAGCGTTAGGTTGGAGGTTGGACTCGATGACCTTGAGGTCTCTTCCAACCTAGAAAATTCTGTGATTCTGTGATTTAGAGCAGCCCAATTTGTTGAATGACAGACATGATATAGCCGTGCTCTGGAGACAGAACCAAGAAGAGCAGGTCCTAAAGGAAGTGTTGAGAGCCACTGCAGCAATCCAGGGATCATACCTTTAAATGAGTGGTATAGTTTGAAAGAAGCATGAGGCCCTCTTTACCTCCTCATTAATCTTCATTAAATATCCAGGTGATAAAGATCAGCATTTGTTTCAGTTTCTAGAAATAATATAGTCTAGAACATTTGAGACTCTATACTGTGCACAGATATGTAGAAGAACTTGACAGTAAAAAAAAAAAAAAAAAAATTATTACCTTCCTCCCAGTCTGAGCAGCTCAATTTTCTTCAGCATCTGTTTGCCTTCATTTTTACCCAGAAGCAATCCTAGAACTTGAATATTCACTCTGGCTGGTGAAATAACATGCACAGTAGTACAGGTATCTCCAAGCAGTTTCCAAAGGGAAGATACATCAGGACGGTGCTTTGTTGCCCTGTAAATTGATATTTAAGAAAACCCACAAAATATCTGTTCAGACACTGCAATGCTCTTTCCTGAAAGAAAGTTCACCACTTTGAATAGTGGCACAAACTCTAATTAATTGATGGGCTGCTTGTTTTTTTTTTTTTTTTTTTTAATTATTATTATTCTGTTTTCTTGCTACTAAATCTGTATTTTTAAAAACTTAAAAGTAATCATAAAAAGAGAAACTACAAAATGCTAACGTATTGCAATTTTGTGGAGACGAAGAGTCTGTTCTGAAAATTACCTGTTATCTATCAAAACATCAGCTGTCAACACTAACTTTTGTATTTCAGAACATTATCATTTATATTGCAAGACATGAGACATCTGCAGAAACCTAGCAGACCTTCTCCTATACCAACAGTTATCCCAGGGTTCAGTTTAGGCCACTAAAGCATTCTGTCTGATAAGCAAAACAGTAAGATTGAGGAAGGTAAGCTACAACTGCCTCTCATCCACCATTTTTGGGAGAAGTTTCCTTCCTTCTACCCATATACATAGGATGAAAGCTGAAATGAACTGTGTGCGACTTCACACTTGTGTTATAATCAAAGGACTCTGTGTCTTTAAACACAAAAAAGAAAACTAATTACCATTCACTCTAGCAGCCTAAGTCCACAATGCATTATTCAAACCATTTTCACTAAACACTTCTACATTAGAAGCCCACTCCATTTGATTTAGTGTAACTGAAACTCCTCAAACACTTAACTCTTCTTCTTCAAACCATGAGTCCAGTGGAAATGAAATAACAGAATGTTTAGTACTAACCTTGTAAAAAATTCAAGAGCCTGCTCTATGTATTCCACAGCCCTCCTATCAAGATACTTATCAAGGGCTGATTTTGCCAGCATGAGATAGCACTCACCAAGTCCTGAAAGAAAGACAAAATATCCTCTATGAAAACAGATGCTTCCATGTTACTACTTGATAAAGGAGGTGGGGTTGTATGAAGAAAGACTGCTCCATGTTATGCTTTATGCCCTACATATACTATGCCTGATCAAAAAAATCCACAACCAAACTAACTCTGTGGCTCACAAGAGAGACTTTGCTTTTACCCCTTCCCCAGTAGCATGAACTGTAGAATAATCTGAATATTAAAATAAATTTGTGTAATTATAAAAAATATAGTATTGAAACTTTGGGTTTGTTTTCAAGAATTAACTACAGCACTCATGTGAGAGGTGCTCTGCACTGGTAAGTCTGACAAATACAGCCATATTCAGTTCACACTTCAGTCAAAAACATTATCAAATCATTGCCAAATACAAAAAGAAGAAATAATACCAAGGTAAGAAAAGTGGGAAGTTTTTTTTAGAACTGCCTGAAACCACAACTATTTAATCCTATTTAAGAATTTACTTCATATGGAAATAAATGCAATTAAAGAAACCACATCTAATACCACTATTTGTATTATTTCAGAAACAGCAAGATACTGCCTCTTTACACTGCTGGTATCTGCAGTGATTCTGTCTGACAATAAGTCACTGGATTTGAGCCTCGTTCATTCTCAGCATTTTCTTCACAGTTCTGAATCTACATTCCTCATGCTTTAGTCCCCTCTATTTATATCAAACTAATAATCATAGTAGGTACCATCTTTCTTTGCAGATTTTGGCAAACAATTAACATCAATAACATTGTGACAAACGCAGACCATATGAACTAGATGCAGCTCTGTGAGACTCTTATCATGCCCTCACTAGGTGTTTGTATTGACCACACAGAAGTCCCAAGGACATAAGCTCTTCAGACGTCAAGAAGCTCCAATCTAAAAGCAAAACTGATTTATAAAACTGATTTTATTCCCTGAAGTTATAAATGAAGAGAAATGCTGGAGCAAAGGTGAATAAACTTACTATTCAACAACACAAATAAAAAGTGCACAGAAAAGACGCATTCAAGCAACATCAGTATGTTCTCTCATCTGCCTTAAGACTACACTTCTAACAGCTCATTTCAGAAACTGTTTATTTTTTGATCAAAACTGTATGACAAGCACACTTGTGTATATTTTGTATATCAGCTTACACTCATCCAAACGTTAAAGGCCTTTTACAGAAGGAACGCAACATAAAAATTCATACCAGAACCAAGCAGCAAAAAACTTGATTTCAGATGGATGTATAGGGTGAGAATGCCTGAAGACTAAGAGGCACTGAGAACGTGAACAAAACAGCTAGAGGAGGGCTACGAAGATGGTGAAAGGCCTTGAGGGGAAGACGTACGAGGAACGGCTGAGGTCACTGGGCCTGTTCAGCCTGGAGAAGAGGAGGCTGAGGGGGGACCTCATCACAGTCTACAACTTCCTCGTAAGGGGGTGTCAAGAGGCAGGAGACCTTTTCTCCATTAACACTAGTGACAGGACCCGCGGGAACGGGGTTAAGCTGAGGCAGGGGAAATTTAGGCTGGACATCAGGAGGGGGTTCTTCACAGAGAGGGTGGTTGCACACTGGAACAGGCTCCCCAGGGAAGTGGTCACTGCACTGAGCCTGTCTGAATTTAAGAAGAGATTGGACTGTGAACTTAGGCACATGGTCTGAACTGTTGGGTAGACCTGTGCGGTGTCAAGAGTTGGACTTGATGATCCTTAAGGGTCCCTTCCAACTCAGGATATTCTATGATTCTATGATTCTATGAGCTATTAATTGGCTATCAAAATGTTATATACTCCCCATGTTATATAAACTGAGATCAACAGTTCACTTTCACTATCACCAGGACTCCATGCTCGACCACTCTAGCCTGTTCCCAAATACATACTAAAGTAACCTACCAACTGCCACATCTAACATTTGCAAGACCTCTCTGGATACCTCACTACTATTTTTAGTCAGTTGAAGGAGCTCACAGGGATCGGAATCACCAGGGTTAACAGAAAAGGTGAGAAAAAAAAAGTCAGGAAGAACAGCAGCAGAAAATAAATATAGCCCACCTTTTTGACACAGAAGCCCAACTCCACTGCCTGTTCAGCCATACACAGTATTTGACTGCTTAGGTGAAGCTGAGCATCATCAGCTGGCATCCACTACATCAATTTTCAATGCCTCTACCCATTTGGCTTGGTAGTTACGTATGAATAGTTACCTTTTTTACTTACTTGCAACAGTAATAATCATTTCTGTGCATCATGGTTTAACAGTCTTCATATGTTTACAAGCTATTATAGTCTTTCTTTCATACATGTGAATCACAGCATTCTACACCAGCAAGACTGTCCTTTACGTAGGCAGACCTAACTACATCAGAGCCTCTTCATGAAACTCAAGATAGAAGGAGAAAGACCTAAAATTTTCAGATTCAGACACACTACCTTTCAACGCGGGCACATACTCTTCTGTCTTCTTCAAGATTTCTTGATACGTAGCTATAGCATTTTCATATTTGCCTAGAATCTGCTCAACTGCCGCAGCTCTGTAAATGCTGTATACAAGCTCTGGGTTCAGTTCACTGGCCTTCCTGAAGGCTTTTAGAGCTGTTGCATAGCTACCTCTGCCAAAGTAAGCCTCCCCTAGAGACTCCCAGCAGTTGGAATCCTTTGGATCAGCCCTGAGAGCTGCCTGCAAACTGAAGATATCAAGATTTAATTTATTTAAATCAAATGTGATATAAGTTAACAAAAACAAATTATTTCTTTGCATTATATACTATCAGAACACAACCACACAATTATATAGAACTTTTAGAAACTGCATAATAGTGTTTTAATCTTCATAGAACACATTATAAAAGTTTAGGCATTGTAACTAATTTTGGCTCATTATTCAGTGTTATAGTGTCTATGACAAGCCTGTCACTAGGCTTGTTAGCATGGATCACTGCTATCATGATAAAACTGCATCGTGCTAATTCCAGAACTGGAGATAGATGCAGCTTGCTCAGACCCATTTCCCATTGTGTAGTACAGGCTATCTTGTGATTAGCTAATTTAATTTCGAAAATCATGAAGATCAAAGACTGTTTTACAGGGATTTACAGAAAACAGTTTAAACCAACCACGAGTTCTCTTACTCAGCCACTGCTTGTGACGGCTGACCAGTTCTGAGGTAGTAAAGTCCACGATGAAGCCAGGCCCATTTTATTGAAGCAGCGTTTGCTTTTGCAGTTACTTCATTCAAGATTGACAGAGCGGTATCCTAACAAAGCACCAAAAATGCCACATTAGTAAACAGCTGTATCTAAAGAAGAAAGTTATTGTTTAAGAAGAATACTCCCAAATCTAGCAAACCATTAAACTGTCTAACTTGTTAGTTACTGTAATGAAGAAACATTACATGGGCTTTTTAAAGCTGGCAGGCTGAGTGGCAGAGTAAAGGAGGAAATTATCACATCTGAAGATGTGATTATTTCTTATGTATATGCCTTAGCAAATAGGCAACTTGATTTTTTAACTAGATAAGGTTACATGTCTTTGCAGTAAGTCAGATACTCAGTCTGTTTCTCCAGATATTCCAATAGTCTGTCAAAGTGTGGGCTGCTTTCTTGCTGTAATACCAGACTAAGAACTTTTTATACAATGCTATGTAAGAAATACTTGTTTAAAATGTTCCGATGACTTTGTGTGCTTTTTTTCTGAAAGGAGCAAGGGGGAGGATGGAGAAAGAAATGGCACAAGTTAAATATGAAGAGAAAACTTACTTTCTCTTCATGTAACCTGCTGAAAAAAATCCTCCCATCTTCTGAATCACGTATGTGATGACTACAACGTTATGCTTGCTTCCCCCACCTTTCTCCCCAGATAGGTTTAAATCAGAGTTGAAGCACAGAGTTGAAGCAGATCCAGCTATGAAAACTGCTAAGCAATGACAGAATATCTGGGGTTTTTTTTGAGATCTTATTCTCAAATACTGAAGAAATCTCAAGTGGCTGCTCAAAGAGCAGGATTAACAGAAAATCAAGACACCCATTAGTCAAGGCCCTGAATATGCAATACCGTGTCTCCAAGTTCCACACTTAAGTCTACAGCTGCTATTCCAGATTCTTCATCAGTTCCATCCAGTTCAAAAGCCTTTTTATAGCAACCACGAGCTCTACTTTTGTCTCCAGCAATGTCTCTGTAGTAGTTACCTAAATAACAAAAGACACTTCCCAAGTAGCTGTCCAATTTTGCAGCCTATAAAGAAATATGAACACAATATAAGAGCACCTTTTGAAGGAATAACAGATGGGCAGGTCCAGTGATAACTACTTGTACAATCTCTGCTTATCAACTTAGTTAAGCATCTTCTGTGGTACATCTGAGTATTCAAAAGATTACTTGAGCTTTAAATATTTGCAGAATCTGCCACAAACCTTCTGTACAAAATGTTTTGTGCCATGAGTACTAACAAGCGAGATGTGTTGGGAACAAACAATTCCATACTGCATCCCATCATTTTTATATTCCACTCAGTTTCAGTCATTATACTCATAGTCATACCATATTATATCACAGTTAACTCTAGCATTTTCTAAAGTTTGAGTTCCCTTTTTAAGCACATTTGGCAGATTTGTTTATACTTAAGAAACTACAACCCCCAAGCAGCATAATAACAGCTATGACAATAATAAAAAAGCTCATATAAAATAATTTAGAATTAAGATTACTGTTCACTTCAAATACATTGCCCACTATACTCTGCTGCTAATGAATTGTAAACAGTAGGCGATGATACAAGTTGCCCATACCTGCTACTAATTTATAGTGACTTTGCAATATCTAGATTCCTATTTTGTAACTTCCAAATTCTCAGTAATGATGTCAGACCATCTTTTGGATTACATTCTTATCTATGTGCGAGGAAAAAGCCACAACCAACAAAAAACAAACAATCAGGAAAAGCATATAAACTAGTTGGGCTTTGGAGCCTTACTTCTGTGGATACACACTGAAACTTTAACACCATTCTCTTTCTCCTCTCCTTCCTTTTTTTCCCCCTCTACATTTTCAAACGTTTCGCCTTCTACATTTCAAAAAGTGCTACACTGTTCACCTATAGCCCTCAACTTTACAGCCCTCAAGGAAAGGGGATTGAAAGAACCACTACTACTTTTGACTACACCAAAGACCTCAAGATTTCGGTGAACAGAAGAAAACAAAAACAGGGAGATTCTAAGTAATTACACAGCTCCCTTTCATGCATTTCTTCACAGCTGAATGTGGTTTACAGGCTCTGTAGGCCTGTAAATAGTAACAAACAATTCCAGTGTCTAACTCCAGTCACGAATAATTTCTGTATTTCTTTTCCTATGTAGGAAAATGCTAATCTACGTGAATAGTTAAAGAAGCTTTTACCTTCAAGAACTGAGTAAGTGTTTTTCCTTTGTCTTTTTTTGTCTCATCACTCATGAACCAATAGGTGAGCCCCAGGTACTGATGATACTCTGCAGTGTCAGCCCTTCTTTCAATGGCGTTTTGAAAACTAAATAAAAGGAACAGATTAGATGAAGCAAACCCTCAAAAGCTGAACATTATATTCTATTTTCCCCCACATTTCCCTGTTAAAAAAAGAAAAAGAGGTTTACCTTCTTTCTGCCTGTTCATACTTCTTTTGAGAATAATGGATGAAACCCTCAAGAGCATGCGCCTCAGCCAGATCAGGATGTGACAACAGAAGTTCTTGTGAAATCTGCAAAAATATGTCATCCTTCTCTAGTTATTTCTATATGAAAATAAGAGTTCTACATAGCTTGCAGGAAGGACTATAGAGCACTAACCTTTGAAGCTTGATCCACTAAACCTTTGTTTAGATAAGCCCGACCTCTGAAAGCTAAAACCACTGGATCGCTGCTTGCACCCGCAATCTAGAAGATCACATAATAGATACAAACAAGTTATTCTTTTCACACACTAAGAAATCAAAGGTGTCAAAAGCAGGTTTTCTACATGAAGACAAGAAAGCACAGAGAGGAGACCACCCTTGAGGAGCCTTAGATAGAGTTTTGCTGAAGAGGTAGCAGATTGTAAACAGAAAGGACAAATCTACAGAAGTTTGAACAGTAAAAAAGTAGTATACATGAAACTGTGAGGCGTAACAGAGGGGAAGCAATTTTCACTTAAAGCTTCACCATTCAATCTTAAAGTAATATGTTTACGTGTAATAACAAGTGAATTGAGGACAGAGGGAGTAGGATTATAGCCATAATGATGAACAATAGCCCCAGAACTAGCAAGAACCCAGCTTCACTATGCAAGACCAGATAAGGCAAGGAGCAATGGCTTTTTAAATTAGAATTGTGACTTAAAAGAAGTTGTAGCAAAGCCTAAAAGCAAAGGAGCAAGGCATGTTTTAATTATACCATTGTTGGTAGGAGCTGTCTAAACCACACAGAAAACAAAAACGAGCCAAGGGGAAAAATACACAGCTTGAATTTTTAGCGCATAAAGATGAGAGCATTTTTTTTTTTCCTTAAACTACATTTTGGTCAATGAAAATACCTGCTCAAGTGCATTAATGGCTTCTTCTGCAGCATCGGCATCGCCTATTCTAATCAAAGCCTCTGCTTTCAACTGAAGAATATGGTCCTTCTTCTGCTGAAGACTAGGACTCTCAGGATTTCCAAGACTCTTGAGAGCTGTTGACAAGACAGAAGTTTAATCAAATGGAAATAAAAAAGGATCTACAGAGAACACCGCTTAATAAAGCTAATTATTAGACTGTTCTCTCCTGTGTTGAAGAAACTATTACATAAAATCTCTACCTATGCAAGTTCAAAAGTTTGATCAATTTTAGAAAGGTGATGTCAGACATGTAAGAAACTGTCTCCTAGATGCTAGCCTAATAATTGGAATGCTTGTTTTCCTGATCCATGATCTGAGAAAACAATGACCCTTCACTAACCAAATTTGTTGTTCTATACTTCAGTGTCAGAAGGGGAAAAATATTGCTATTAAATCAAGGATTTAACTCTGTACCTGTGCAAAGCCAGCTCTGTACTATTGTAAGCAGTATTGGTTACTTCTCCAGTAGGCAGTATAATCTCACCTCAGAGAATCTCTGTTGAGTTCAAGTACACTCCAAAGACAAATACTTTCTCAACTAGTCAGTTAACTCTATTTCCACCCATGTCAATCTTCTGTCTGACCTGATAGTCCGTCTGTCCTACCATCCTGCCTCTAGCTGCAGATATACAGGAACAATGTAAAAACAGGCCAAGCACAGAGCACTGCTAGATTTCTGCCCCAGTTTTGGACTCAAGACAACTTTCAGTATCCACAGCATCTTTTAGCAAGGCACAATACCTTAACTTACACTTTGTCATAAGAAACAAAGCCTCCTTCGTTTGTTCTGAGCCTGACATCCTTTAGTTTCATTTGTTACTAACTAGATCTTGCATGTGAGAAGAAAGCATATGATCTTTATTTATTTTCCAAGTAATTTGTAACTTCATGGATTTCAAAATCATCTCTTCTTTTAGAGAGTGGGTGGGCACTAAAACTGCACAAAGAATTCACCATGCTGCTCAAGTTCTTCATGCAACTGCCTGTTGGTGCTGTTTCAGTAACCATTCCCTTCACTGTAATTCCTGACTTTCAAGTTCTCCTGTAAAGCACAGAAGGGGAAAAGGAGCAGTCCTATTTTCTTCATACAGAATGAATACCTTTCCGTGTTTTACTGCAGTAAGACTAGAGGATAACTTAATGAGAACATTTCTTCTAACAACTGCATGACTTTGCTTTTATGACTATGGAATTTTATTGGTGTATTGGGTTTATGTGGCAAGGTTTTGGTAATGAGGGGCTGCAGGGTGGCCTCTGTGAGCAGAGCCCAGCAGCTGCCCCATGGCAGAAAGGAGCCAGGTCCAGCTGCTCCACAAGGGACCTGCCACTGGCCAGAGCTGGGCTGTCAGAGATGCTGGTTGGGCTCAGGGAGACCAGATTGACGATGGGGAAAAAAACTGCTGTGCTACAGCAGCTGGGAGAGAGGGGTGAGAGCCAGCCCTGCAGCCCCCAGGTGAGTGGAGCAGGAGGGCAGGAGGTGCTCCAGGCAGGCAGCAGCAGTTCCCCTGCAGCCTGTGGAGAGGCCCCTGGTGGAGCAGGCTGTCCCCCTGCAGCCCATGGGTCCCACATGGAGCAGATCTCCACGCTGCAGCCCCCCCATGGGTGGAGGAGCCCCCGGTGGAGCAGGTGGATGTGGCCTGGAGGAGGCTGCGGCCCATGGAGAGCCCCCGCAGGAGCAGGCCCCGGGCCGGAGCTGCAGCCCGTGGAGAGGAGCCCACATGGAGCAGGGGTCTGGGGGAGCTGCTGCCCACCCGTGGGGGACCCGTGCTGGAGCAGTTTGCTCCTGGGGGATGGATGGACCCCTTGGGACAGAGCCATGTGGGAGCAGTTCCTGAAGAGCTGCTGCCTGTGGGCAGCCCCTGCAGGCTCAGTTCAGGAAGGACGGCATCCTGTGGGAGGGACCCCACAGGGAGCAGGGGCAGAGAGGGACCATGAAGGAGAGGCAGAGACAAAGCGACAGGGACGGACCGCAGCTCCCATTCCCTGTTCCCCTGTGCCTCTTGGGAGGAGGAGGTGGAATAGGGTGGATGAGGGGAAGGTTGTTTTTATGTTTTAGTTTGCTTTTAGTTCTCATTGCTCTAGTCTGTTGGCAATAAATTATTTTAATCTCTCTATGAAGAGCCTGCTTTACCCATGACAGTAACTGGTAAATGACCTCGCTGTCCATATCTCAACCCTTGAGCCCTTTTCATTGTATTTTCTCCCCCTTTCCCTCTGAGGAGGGTGAGTGAGAGAGCAGTTGTGGTCAAGTTCAGCTGTCTAGTTGCATAAATCCACTACCATCAGTTATTTTAACACCTAATTACCTTCTCTGATAATTTGTTTTCAGACTTATTCCCCTCTGCCCTGAATAGCAGCAAAATGTATTACTCAAAATTCATAATTGGACTAGTAAAGAAGATAAACAACCAAGGTCCTGGTATTGGAATGCCTCTTTCAAGCATGAAAAATGACCTTTATTACTATATCGTGCTCTTTTAATCTATTTAAAAAAAAAAAAAAACACAAACAGAAAAAAAAGAAGAAAAAAACTCCTACTCAGTGCTATAACACTGCTTCTTAATCCAAACTGCTCAGTTTCCTTAAAAATCTTATATGAGATCTTATCAATTACCACTTGGATGTCAGAGTGAATTGTACTACAACTTCATTCCCCGTGTGCTGGTAGCTTCTTCAAAGAGTACTAAAAAACCATTTCACTTTATTGAAGCCATGCTGTCTATTCCCACAGAATTCATCTTTCTACATTAATTGCATTACTCTCTTCTTTCAGTTTTTAAGTAGTTTCACCATTAAACATTATACTTGTCTGTGGTTTTTCTGATCTTTCCTACAATCCTTCCTGTAGTTGGAGTCACACTAACTATGTCTAAGTAGTTGGGTACAAAGACAGTTTAAGCAAGTGATTACATACCACTAGAAAGAGAATATTTATCAGGGAGCGTAGTAGTAGGAAAAGGGGTTACAGCTTGCAAATTGAAGAGGGCAGATTTAGATTAGAGGCACCTGCACAGGTTGCCCAGAGCAGCTGATGATGCCCCATCCCTGGAAGTGCCCAAGGCCAGGCTGGATGGGGCTCTGGGCAGCCTGACCTATGGGGAGGTGTCCCTGCCCACGGCAGGGAGGGTGGAATTGTGTGCTCTGTAAGGGCCCCTCCAACCCACCCCATGTTGTGATTCTATGATTTAACAGTTAATGCTTCAGCAATCTCATCTTGATGTGCCCTGTTCAATTCCTAGGTCAGTATCTCTTAGTTTCTTAATGCTCATTTTTCCTGTTTTGGTTTATAGTAACTTCTATCAAGGCTATAATGACAGGTAAATTCTTTGACAAGACCCCTGAAAAAAAAAGGTCGTGGTGTAGAAGTCTCCCTGAGCTCTTACGCAGTGAAAACAGATGGGAAAATAATTGCCTCATTTTCATTCCTTCTGCAATATGTTTCCTGAACTCTTTTGACCTACTTCGTTCTGTTCTCACATTTCCTCTACCCAGCTTTATAGCCCTTCTGCATCTTCCTCAATGGCAAGTACTTCACCATTTGAAGTATTCCCCTTGCTTTTAATGTAGTTTCTATGACTGTTTAGCCAAGTCTGATTACTGTTACCTCTCTGAGTCTTTCCTGAGGAGTTTTTTGTTACATTAGTCTCTGTCAGAAGAAGCCTGCTTTGGATGAGCCTTCATTTATAACCATCAAATAATGATTCTGTTCAGATTAGATATGTATCACTAGATCATAACAACCGCCCTCAAACCCAGCTAGCACAGATGAAGAGTTGCACTCAAAGTAAGGTTTCTTGAGATGCAGCTGTGCTATCCAACATTCTTCTGCACTTTAACTTTTTACTCTTAACTTTATATAAAGACTGAAAAGGTGAGATTCTGATGAAGTCCACTGTGTTTCACCCACCTCTGTAGTTCCTGGCAGTTAACTGCTGTTTGGCTGACTTGGTCAACGACCAGCTGAAGAAGCATATGAAAATGTGCAAAACATCTAAATATTAATCCTGAGACAGCTTTCGGGTTCTGATTAACCAAATATTTCCTCTCTTCCTGAGACTAAGCAGCACAAGGTGATTTTCACCTGTCATAAACCAGAAGCAGCAAGAGAGCCCACCACAACCAGTGATGCTGCAAAGGAGTAGGGCTGCTGCTAACACACACTTAGTGTGCAAAAGCCACGTTGACTAGACTGCATAAAGACGGTTAACACTGCAGATGCCCTTTCAATTAGCAGGCAGTTACCTTGATTACAGGACAGGACAGCATTCTTGTGCTTGTGAATTTTCATCTGTGCCTCTGCCAAATAATGCCATGCTCCCAGACACTGGCTAGCATTCTTCAAACCTAGTAAAAGAAAGTTCAAGAAAAGTAATGTTGCTTAGGGCTGCAAAGATGCTGTGGCTGACAGATGCTGTATTGCCGTACAACACCATCAAATCACTAACATCAAATAATCAGCAAAAAAAATGCAGTTAGTTTAAACTAAGACTCAAAGAAAAAATATCTTAGATACACCCAAATGTAAGGGAAAGACTATGGCAGTTGTAAACCTCTCTTAGGCTTAATTTTGCCTATAATGTTATATATAAATAAAGAGAAAAGGGGAAAATGTGAGGAAATACACAATATTGGCTTAAGGTGCACTTTTGTTTCAGAACACAAAAAGTCCTTCCGTTTGATCACAAATTATCACCAACAGCCTGTAGACTGCTTTATAAAATTTCCCTTAGAGACGAGAAAAGGCTGGCTCTATAGAACAGCTATGGAACTTCAAGACAGCAAAAAAAAAAAAACAGGCTGCAAAAGCATTTAACTAGAATTTCCTGAGAAATGCCTTAATTAGAGATTCAGTCATAAAACAGAATTTGATTCTTCTGACAAATATATTACTATTAAATAATTCCTTGAAGTTTCAGAGCCTAAAATGTGAACACTTGGCTTACTAGGAAAGATATCACTTCCAACTTGAAACATTTCTGCTGATGCAAAGTGCAAGGCTCTTTGTGTTCTCCCCTTTATGAGAATTACATCTAGAAGTAAAAAACTGATAATATGTTTTGGGAGAGAGCAGTTCAGAAATATAAGCAAATTTCAATTGCATTTCTAAATCACATATATGTTTCATCAAAATGTCCAACTGCCATTTAAGAGAGAAATTTGTTACATGGAAGACTTTCCTCTTAAGCATTTGAAATTTGATTCATTATTTAGGCAAGTCACCTTATTTCATTGTGGGTATGCTGCTGTGACATAGCATATTCCAAAATCCAAATTAAAGAAACAGTCTTATTCTAACCCCAGGTGAAAGGAATACAGGGTATCACAGCATAGCCTGATTGCTTAGACTTTCAGACATGTTATACTTCAAGAGATACTTAAAAAAATATACTTCAGTCAGACAAAGCATTGAGTATTTTAAAAGCTAGCTGGTCTTTCTACTACTTGCAATAGAACTGGCAATGTAATATGAAACTCTAAGCTACCCAAAACATTAATTGTAGCTGCTGTCAAGACAGAGTACCTATACCTCACATTATACATTTACCTTCAGTAAGACTTTTAACAGCCTCCTCGTATTTCTTTTCATGGAGACATTTTATACCAAAACCAATGTTGCCTGGACCACTACTTGAGTCCACCTCCGAAAGCTTAGAAAAACAGTGAAAGGCCTTTTCTGACATGGTACCTGGTTTCAGAAAAAAAAAAAAAAAAGAAAAAAAAGAAACACTTTCTTGAGCTGTAGATTTAAAAATGTAACAAGAAAACTGAAATTATTTACAGGAACATATATACTTATATGACACTTATCCTTTAAGCTCAAGGTAATGAGTTTATTCATTAAACATTTTTTTCCAATTATACTATATGCTTATACCCCCTACACATAAATAAATAAAAATCAAGTAGTCATCAATATACTCAATATCACCAAACAAAATAAGCTGCCAATCTGAATTCTTTAACGACTCATAGTAAACTAATACAGGTATGCTTCCGTTATTAGTAGAAACTAATTTGTTCATATGCTTTTCATCCAAGCTTAGGTGAAAGCCCACGTCTCAAAATCTACCACAAATAAATCAAAATAATTTCCTTCTAGAGTAGGCCTGTGTAACTACACATTTGCTGTGATGGGCTTGCTGAAACAGTCTTGCTGTGAAAGCACATGACTTAATGTGTCAGCATTACATTTTATTGACAGTAACTTGTAAACTTAGCAACTTCAGCAACAGTCTTTGATCTGTTTTTCTGTTTTGTTTTGCTTTAAATTATGGACTCATTAAAATACAGGATGCCTTTGATTCGAATTTGATAAAATTGACTAATATTGCAACTAAGTTACAAGCCCACAAATCTGGGACATCAAGCAATTCCACAAATCTTTCTTCTCAGGCAGGAAGGATTTTATTGGCGAAGAGTAACCTACACAGTTCCTCAACCTTAGAGCTATGTGTTAACTTCTCCATTCATTATTCCAGGCTTAGTGCCTATGAATCAGGCTTCATACTGAATGCAGAGCATAGATTCATTTATCTGGAAAGGCTGTTTTTGAGTTTTGTAAGGCAAATACATTGCAAGAGTTGGACTTTTTTTTTTTTTTTCCCCATTTACAGTCATCATTCTGTTACAAAACCAAGTAATTATAAAGCATATGTCTTAGTTTCAGCTGGATGGAGTTAATTTCCTTCATAGTTGTTGGTACAGTGCTGTGTTTTGGACTTTGGATGAGAATAATCCTGATAACACACCAATGTTTTGGTTGCTGCTGAGCAGTGCTTACACCAAGCCAAGGACTTCTCAGCTTCTCACACTGCCCTGCCAGTGAGGGGCTGGGGGTACACAAGGAGCTAGGCTGGGACATAGCCAGGACAGCTGGCCTGAACTTGCTGAATGAATATCCCAAACTGAGTAAGGCTGAAGAGTAAAACTGGGTTAAACCGGCCAGGGGAGCTGCCTTGTTTCAGCGACTGGTTGAGCATCAGTTGGCTACTGGTGAGCACTGTGCATCACTTTGTGTGTTCTTTTATTTATTAATTTCCTTCCTTTTCTTATTAAATTGTTTTTATCTCATCCAAAGAGTTTTACCCATTTCTCACCCCCATCCCACTGGTGGGGAGTGAGGTAGTGAATGCATGGTGCTTCACTGCCTGCCAGGTTAAACCATAGCAGCATGAGTGAACACTTCACTTCCAGAGTGGTAAAACGTGACAAAGTAAACAGCGTGCTTGTATTTAGGTGTGAAGGGTAAAAACCTGTCAAAAAGACTATCATAACATCAATTATAAAAAGAATTATTTTAAGCCCCCAAAGTGTGTAAACCCATCCTACTCACCTGACTCAATGTAGTGCAAGCAAAGTACTTCCAAAGGATAGCTTGCAGTAGGATATAAAGCCATCATGTCATCACAGGCCTTTTCCAACTTAGCAGTTTCATGAGGAAGCTTGTAAGGAAAAGAAAACAAGGAGCTATTTGTGTGAATTATCAAATAGGATTGTTCCATGTAGACAGTGTGATCAAGTGCACCTTCAGCAAGTTTGCAGCTGACACCAAGCTGAACAGTGCAGTTGATAGCAAAGACGGAAGAGGAGATGCCTTCCAAAGGGACCTGGATGGACTAGAGAGGTGGGCCCGTGTGAACTCAATGAGGTTCAACAAGTCCAAGTGCAGGGTGCTGCACCTGGGTCAGGGCCATCCCAGACACGAGCACAGAGTGGGAGAAGAAGTCATAGAGAGCAGCCCTGCAAAGAAGGACTTAGGGGTTCTGGTGGACAAAAAGCTCAGTGTGAGCCAGCAGTGCGTGCTTGCAGCCCAGAAGGTCAACTGTGTCCTGGGCTGCATCGCAAGAAGCGTGACCAGCAGGGGAGGGAGGTGATTGTCCCTTTCTTTTCTGCTCTTGTGAGACTCCACTCGGAGTACTGAATCCAGGTTTGGGGCCCCCAGACCAAGAAGGATGTGGAGCTGTTAAGAGCAGGTCCAGAGGAGGGCCATGAAGTTGATCAATGGGCTGAAGCACTTATCCTATGAAGAAAGGCTGAGAGAGCTGGGGATGTTCAGCATGGAGAAGAGAAGGCTCTGGCGAGACCTTATTGCGACCTTTCTCTGCTTAAAGGGGCCTTATAAAGAAGATAGAGAAAGACTCTTTACTTGGGTAAAGATAGAGAAAGACTCTTTACTTGGGTAGATAATGATAGGACAAGGGGGTCCTATCATTATGGTCTTAAACTAAGAGGAGAGATTCAGACTAGACATAAAGAGAAAATTCTTCACTGTAAGGGTAGTGAGGCAACCAGCACAGGCTGCCCAGAGAAATTGTGGATGCCCCATCCCTGGCAGTGCCCAATGCTGGGCTGAATGGGGCTTTGGGCAATCTGATCTAGTCAGTGGCATCCCTGCCTCTGGCAGGGGGTTGGAGTTAGATCATCTTTAAAGTCCCTTCCACTCCAAGCCACTCTACGATTCTGTGACTGATTCTACGACTCACTGACAAAGACTGACTAACAAAACCTTACCTTTGACAGGCACTGAATAAAGTCTTTGTAAAGATTTTGGTGGTCTTCACTGGGAACAAGGTCGGCAGAGTTCACTGCCTCCTCAAATGCATTCAAAAGCTGAAATAAGAAATAATTAGGAGTATAGCAAACAATGACTCTAAGAAAACGTTACCATCATAGTTTAGTGCATACTCAAACCTGGACCCTACTCCTTAAATTTATCCTCATACCAAAAGCAGAGGAAAATGACAAAAAAAATCCTTATCTTGGTGTCTTTGATATTCCTTGGGTCCTTTATCATCTCATAAACACAAAACACATTAGTTTTCCAAAACAAGAAAAAGCAGTAATAAGTTTTATAAAATAAGTACAAGGAATGCAAAATTTGTGGGAGTACAGATGCTTCCTTGTACCCAATTCCAGTTTGAAGGACTTGGTTCCACAAAACCAAAGTTACTATTTGTCAGCCTTCCCCCTGAACTCTGAAGAAACCTGAAGTCCTTAATTCCTTGACACTCTCCCCCTCTCCCACTATTAAATTTTATATAATGTTTCCCACAACCAAAATGATGAATAGTAAGCTGCCTTCAATACCACAACCTTACAGGTTCAGAACTGCAGTAAATTGTAGATTTGCAGGTGAAATCCATTCCTAATCTTTGTGTACCAATCCCCTGCTCACCTCCTACTCCATCTCCCTCACAAAACAAAAAAAACAGACAGCAAGTACTGACTTCAGCGCCTCTTTTTTATAATAGCCCTTAAGGCAGAGCATTTGCCTTCTCAGAACTTATGGATCTAGGTTCAGTCTCCCTCTGTCAAAGTACTTGAACAAGTATTTGCTACCTTTCTGAACCATTACTATCAACCAGAGAAATTTCCACCCTTCCTTGTGAAGGAGGTTCATCTTGCAAGAACGAATAAAACAGATAAAATAAAATTAACTTTGGCCGTAGAGGGCACAGAATCAGTACAACTAATGATCTTTCTGTAATGCTCCAAAGAACTTTAACATTCTCCTACAACATAAAAGCTTACAATTTGTAGGAGGACGGAAATTTTGAACGCAAAAATTGATACCTAAGATGAGCACTAGGTACGAAGAAATGGGAAAACAGCACAAAACTACCTCTTCCAGTTTGCAGGAGAGGAAGAGAAGGAGTCACTTGTTTTGGAGAATGCCTATATTCTAGACTCTATCAGAACTTTCGAATATGCTAGAAGCTATTCTGTTCAGCTGCGTGAATACACTGATGCTTCTTGTACCATGCAGGGGCAGAACAATGCATCACCACGGTACAGGGCAAACCTGGGCTCCCACAGAACTTAGGAGGCAGTTAAGGACAAAGCTCCAGGACAACTGTTTGTGTTCAGATGCCCAATACCACTGAAGTTTCACTTCAGACAGCAACACCTTCACTGTTTCTGTCAGATGCTACAATCACCTACCTTTTTCCTGAGAAGCTGGGTACCACTGAATGCTAATGAGAGAGTCACATGATGGGTACTTTAAGGCTTAATTTGAATCTAGCTGCTCTGTGTACATATATGCATCTGATGATAAATAGGAATGGAAAAACATTACCATTTGCACAGTCTGATTGTCCTGGCTCTGTTCACTGTCTGCCAGTAACTGGATCATCCTTTTCCAAAGCTGATGAAGCTCTGCTTTTTCTGCACCTTCCTCCTGTTTTATCCTTATTAGTTTCTGCCATGTTTCAGCAACCTGTCAATAGGAGACAAACAAGCTATGCTGTAACTCTTTAAATTCAACAAAATTTCCAAGTACTGTCAACTCCAAGAAACACGCATTTCACTTTCCTCTCTTAAAATGGCACACTGCTGTACAAGACGGTGACATTCTTTCAAACAGTCAAAAGATATCCTAATTTAAATTAAACCGCTATACTGCTAGAGTACTTCCACTTCTACACTTACTTACATTTGCATAGCACACTATTGCAAATATATACTTGCATCATTTATTGAAAATTTGAAAAGGAAGATTTAAAGCTATCCTCACCTGCCTTGTTATTGGACAGAAAACCCAGTGCCAGCCAGACTGAGTAATTAAGGATCACATGGAGAAAAATGAATGCTTTCAATATAGAGAGAGAGACATTGAAGGAGAGGAAGTGAACACTAAATTATAACACAAAATGAAAACAGTATATACTGTTTAATAATAACATTGCGTGGGGACTTGTCTACCTTCCAAGGTACGTAAAGGTGGTACCAACAGCATGAATTCTGACTCTGGTTCCTTGAGAAAACAACAGAAAAAACAGACAAACAGTCCTCCTACAAACAGAGTATCTGTCAGATCTACACTACTACAAACAGAAATACAAGAACAGTAGCAATATGTGCTGAAATTACAGCGTGGAAAACTCAGCAAGACTAAGAAAGAATAAAAAGGTTGCTCAGGCCTAACATAGGAAGGAAACCACAAACTAAGCTTATCACTAAATTTAGTTTCAGAAACTGCTATGCAAAGAATCTTTGGGTAGATTAGGCCAAAGTCTTCAGCCTGATGCTTAAAGAGAAGGAAAATCTCCCATTTCCCATTGTCAGAGGAAAAGGGGGAAGATGGTGTTGTGTGTAAGCACACACCACAAAAGTGAACAGAGTAGCAGCAAAGATAAGTATTCTGTAATAACACCAGCCTGCACATAACACTACTGTTGAACTGTACAGGTGTTTAACAGCTCCACCTCGTGGTAACCTGCCAAGAGCCATCCCTGCAGTGCTCACGCTGACAAGGTCTTTAGGAGTGCAAGGAGGTCTGAAGCTTGTGGTGCACCAGAGCAGATTTTCATGTCCTTATCGTGCTCACAGAATCTGGTACCTAATCCATGGTTTTTATGTAAATTCCACCTCACCCTCTGGCATGAAACAACCTAGGAAAAGATTGTCCCATCAGTGGAGAACTGGCCAAGCTAGGCAAAGGGTAAGTTCCTCTCACATGCTGTGGGTAAATGTGCATTTGGTATCATGCTGGACTTCTAGAAATCAAACACAAGGATGATATTGCACCCTTCCAGCCTATACACTAATATTTTTGTCAAGTTTTGCCAGTTAAGCAGGTGCCATCCAATTCTTTTACGCAGAGGGAGGAAAAAAAAAATAAAAAAAGAATATGGTAAAAGAATATAGTTAAAAATCTGCCTAGTGATCCAAAAGGAGATTCTAAATGATCCAAAACACCTTGATCCAAGAGCCCAAAACACCTATGGATTCCTTCATGAAGACTAGCTAGTTCTAGCAAGAAATTTCCTTTAGATAAGAACAGAGAAATGACATTAGTCACTTACCTCTAAATATTTCTTTTCTTGATGATATAGTTCCACAAGCTTGTTACATACATTACACCATTTCTGCTTGTCTCCACTAGAAAGAAGAAAATCAAACAAGCTAAGATTGCCATAAAATAGCAGTACAGTTCAAATTCTGACAAATGAAGTTTTAGTTCAGTTAACAAAAAAATATTTAGAACATTGCAGATTACCTTAAAAATCAGTGCTATAACTGAGTAAACAATTCCTTTAAGGGACTGGGCTTTTCTGTTTGATCTGTTTTCAAATTAAGGAAACAACTGTAACCCTCCAGCCAGCTACACTGACAGCTAAGAGTTACTTTTGTTTAGAACTGTATCTGTATGAGCTGGGTGACATCCATTCCCTGTAAAGGAGGGAAAAGTTAAGTCCGCTTACTAATGCAGGCTTGGTACCCTCAAAGCTAAATGCATCAAGGCAGTGAGGTTACACAGATGACAAGTGACAACATAAGAATCTTCTGAAATGCTAACCTCAACCACAACTATTCCAAAAGATTTTGCTCTATTAAAAGAGGCAGAAATAACATAGCTTTTCTGTACCTGCATAAGGTGAAGTAACCTGCACTTACCAGTGGCTTAAAAAAGACAACTGGCAATCTATCCTGGCAATCATATCAGCTATGGCATTCACTGAACTTTTGTGAGCTAAAAACCTTTGACTGAATTATAGTACAATATTCTTTACCTTTCATAGAGTTCCAAGAGCTTTTTATAAACATCTGCTAAGTCTCCTTTGACATCGGTTTGGTTGGATTTCTCATATAAATTTGCTAATCCCTTTAAAAAAATAAGATCAGAAAATAAGTAACATTTGATGTCTGCAGTTATGAATTAAATTTACATTGCAAGTTCCGCCTAAAAAAATATGTTGCCTTCACATGTTAATGCAGTAATCTCTGAGCAGAATCTACATTGATATTCCTGTATCTATTTTAAAATAATAGCTTTCCTCGCTTTATTAATTAATACAACTATTTGAAACTTTTAAATGTTACATAATGTTGCCTGCAAATTAGATTATATACAAATCCAGACTATATACAAATAGCACCTCACCAGATAAAAGCTTTATATCTAAGTACCACACCACCTTGTACATGTATAATAACAGAAAGCCAGAATCTGACGGCTGTGGAAGTTTCCATACACCCTGAAATGAGGCACTAGTATTTATACTTTAAGAAGCTATTTATATTGAACACTCAATAAACCTTACTACAATAAAAATATCAGATTCTGACATCTGCAAGAGACCTACCGTGCAACTTTATGCTTCACGAGTCTCCAAATAACTCAACTGAATGCCATATACTGCTAGGATGTCACAACACCAGCAGTACACATTACTTTAAATGTATGTTGTTATTTTTTAAGTAACATCAAAAATTAATAACAATCCATTTCATGCTGGAAAAATAAGTTTCTAGATAAAACATTTTATTGTATACAAGAGAAGCACTCTCAAATGTTTGTTAAGTTATGAGCATGGCAATTCGAAGCACAGATAAATTTACTGTATGTCCTTCAGTTTACATTCTTCCTAGCACATTTCGCTGCTATCTTGTCTAGAGAAGAAACACACGCTTAAATGCAACAGAGCTAAAATTCATGCTTCTACACACACACAACCACCCATGGCTTTAGTTTGTACACACGTAACATTAACTTCTGTTACCGAAAAGCTCCGTACAACTTAGTGCCTGAAGAAAACTCAACGTAAATATTAACTCAGCTTTGTTCCCATACTGAACTCCACAGGAATACTTTTCATGGAAAGAAAAAATGAATCTGGTCACACACTTACCTGCCATGCCAGCAGCTGGTTTGGTTCAATTTCAATAGCCTTCTTATATGCTCCTTTGGCCTGATCAGGCTGTTCTAGCTCAGCAGCTGCCAGGCCAATAAATACCCAGGCATTGTAGTTATTTTTTTCTTGCTTTAAGACTGCCTAGAAACACGCAATTTTAGGTGAAAAGGATGAACGCAATGCATCTCACAGATTCATGCACTGAGTTTTCTCATTAAGGTTTGGTGAATTCCTCTTTATGATAATATTAAAAGTTAACTCATTTTTAGGGAAAGGTTAAGGTTCGTAACTTGAGATTTTTATGCCACAAAATGTTTCACATTGGAACTGTTCCACTGAGTGGAACAGAAATTAAGCTGTGCGATTAATCTTAACTATTACATTGGTGAGGTACAACACACTCCAGAGAACTACATAGTTCTAAGCGTATGGGAACAGCAAACAAAAAGTACAAAGCACTTTACTTTCCAAGTAAATAATTCTTACCTTGCAATGTTTTAAGGCTTCCTTATATTCTTTATTTCTTATGGCTTCTCTAGCGCTCTTTAATGCTGCTTTCACCTCCTTATCTGACATTGTGGCTGCTAAATAAAACCAACACATAATTAGTTAGTACAGAAGAATTGTAAAACCATCTAGGTTGGAAAAGATCTTTATGATCATCAAGTCCAGCCATACAAACTGAACTCAGAACATTGCTAATGTCCTAATGTAATAGCATAAAGAAAGCAGAAAGCATCCCGAGCACTTTAGTTACTGCAACATGCCTAAACTGCACACTGAATGATAATTCCCTAAAACTTGCTGAAACAAATACTATAGTTAAGATCAATTGGTCACGCTTAGTCTCAACGCAGGATTACTTCTATACTCCAAACAGTTAAGTGATACGCAGCACTTATCCTAAGCCTTGACACGAACTTCATTCTGGGATAATCCTCAATGGGATGAGAGGTGTTGTATGACAGGTACCATAGTTTAAGTTGTGGAACGTCAGCACATGAAAGACACCATATGTACGTTCCCGTAAGGCAGGAATTGCTGCACAGTGAGCACCAGACATGTTCTCAAGGGGCTCCTGAGATCAGAGCTTTTAATTTTCGTGTCTGTGTCAGGACAATGGTCAGTATGACACCAACACTCAGGGGCGGTCTGCCTTCTGTCACTACAGCCGCACAGAAGTGTTAAAGTACAAGCATAAGAGAGGTTCCTGCTTGTAACGTCCGAGATAATCACACCCTGCTTCGCTTCAATCTAAACATTTCGCCTGAAACAAAACTTTAAAACATCACAATGAAAACTGGCAAAGACGGGACGTGGCTAAGGAACAACTCAGAGGGTGCAGGCCAAGAAACGTGCTGGAAGGACGAAAAAGCGGCTTGTAAAAGCTGAAGAGCAACAGCTGAAGAAGGGAATAAGGGCTTAGGGAGGAATTAATAACGGAAGAGTGAAGGAAGATGGCTGAGATCTGAGATTCCCTCAGAACCTCTCTCTCTGTATATACATATATAGATATATAGAGAGAAAGAGATTATTTTTTAAACTCGCCACACGCACACTTTTTAGCAGCTGCCGACGACAAGCGCTGTGGCTCCCAGCGGGCTCAGGCTCCTCAGACCCAGCGCCCCTCGCACCGCCCGAGCCCGGGCTCCATCTCCACCTGCGGAGAGACGACAAATTCAGCCCGGAGCGCTGCCTCGGCCTCGTTCCCCGCCCGGCCCGGCCCGGCCCTCCCTCAGGCAGCCCATCCCGCTGCCCGCCTCAGCCCCCTCCGCCGCCATCTTACCTCCCCTCACCCCCTCACCGCCCCTCCGCGGCCGCCACCGCGCAGGCGCAGTCCCCGCCGTGACGCCGCGGCGGAGACGCGTTCCGCCCGGCCTCTTTGCGCCCGCCAGCGGCGGCGAGCCCGGAGCACGCTGGGAGTTGTAGTCCTCCCGGCCGGGCCCCGCCGCCCCGTCCCGTCCCGTCCCGTCCCGTTCCGCCGCCGCCGCCGCCATGGCGGGCGGCGGGGCCGGGGCCGCGCTGCTGCTGCCGCTGCTGCTGGCGGCCGCCCTGCATGTGGCGGCTGCCAGGCCGCGTCCCGCCGCCCCGGGGCACAGCGTGGTGCTGGTGGCCTGCGACTCGCTGGTGAGTGCATCACCCGGGAGAGCATCTTTTTTTTTATTTATTTTTTTTTTTTTTGTAGATTAAGTTTTTTTTTTTTTTTTTTTTTTTTTTTTTTTTTTTCCAAAATTTCAGGTTTTTAGTGAAGCTGTTATGCCAGGTTTCAAATTCAGGGGGGTTTGCCTGTCTCTCTGTTTGGGTGGTGGAGCTGAGGACAGCTCTAGGTGAGGCTGCTGGATGTTGTCCTGGCACGGGGAGGGTTCCCCTAAACCGGCCGTGAGGCGTTGGCCAGGCACCCCTGGGAGAAGGAAAGGCACAAAGGGAGACATTTTTCCGTCAAACTTCCTACAAAAACACTGAAGAAGGTGCTTAACCTTCCTGATCGCATTTCTAGTGCAGCACAAGGCGGAGTTGGGTGGATCTGAAACCATCATTTTTTTTTCCCGAAAGCTGTCAAAAAGTAGCAGATTTACTTTCAATTTATGCCCACCTTTCTGCTGTCGGCAAAATTCACGCTTGTGTTGTCAAGCGTGACAAAAATTCTCATCTGGGTCGTTCAGGACCACGTTCAGCCTCCGAGGCAGTGGCCGCCCGCTTGAGCAGCCAGCTTTGTGCTGTGGGGTGTCACGCCAAGCACCGTGCTCACAGGGCTTGCTGCTGGAACACAGCAGCCGTAGGCAGTTCAGCTCCTGAGTTGCTGCTTGAGATGCACAGTGGTGACAGGCAGCCATCTCCTCACGCTGCTTGCTGCGCAGCTCGAGTTCCTGGATGAAACGTGCTTCCCTCTGTAACTCAGAACGATTGGTACTACTTCAGGTACTTCAAAATCCACGAGTGCTACAGAAACATTAGAGAATGGTTTTACAGAAAAGAGCTGTAGAGCTTTCGTCTTCTCAGCCTGCTGAGGAAACTTATTTCTTTCGTAGAATAGACATGCCACCTTCCTGTCCACTGTCAAAGAAAAGACTGTTAGCTCCAGCTGTTCAAACATCTTCGCTGGAGGACCTTATGAATAGCTTGCTGATGGAGGAGAGATCAATCACGTACTCTCTGAAGATTGCTTTCCACCCAGAACTCTGTGAGATTGCGGCCTTACCATTTGTCTTACTTCTTTGTCTTAATTCTTTGTAAATTTTCCACATGGATGATCAGTGCTTACCCTAGGAAATCTGGAAGCAGTAGAACACAGACTTAAGTTCTTGAGGCTTGTTTTCACTTACTTTTGCTGATTTTTTTTTCTCCCATGTACTATTCAAAAAAATGACATCAGTGAAACTGTAGTCAGAAAATATATCTACTAACATGCAGAAACAGCACAGTTTGAAATAGATAATAAGTCTTATATTGTCTGATTTCTATTCTTGAAACTCTAATGAAAATATGAACACAGAAAGAAACTATTGTTTCTGTGTAAGTTTGCTTAATGCTTCATATAGGAAAATATGTTATATACAGCGTTTTGTTTCCAGTAGTTATTTTCAAAACAAACACCATCCTCAAAAATAGAAAACAATGAGTTTTCTTAGAGGTCTTACATCCATCTACCTGTTTTGTTCTGAGTTAAAGCATTTTCTCTTATCCTTTAGAGTTTTCACTGTGACACAGATGCCAGAAGAGCGTTTGTACCCGTTTAAACTTAAAACTCTTTGAAAGGTGAAATTTCATATGAAGTAAGGCATTGATCTTGCATTCCTGGAGACTGTACGCGTTCTTTGTGTTTTGAAGTAGGTGGTCAGAGGTCTACATCTGTTTTTGTGCAGCAGCTCCAGTGAAGCAATCACGGCAGTTTGCTTACTTGAATAAAAGTACCTGTTCAGCAGTAAGAGACAGCAACTCCCTTGTTGGCCATATCTGGCAACTTTTGATTATGAGTCAGCTGGAGCAAAATGGTTGTTCAGTTAAATGTGTTCTGCTGAAAGAGGTAGTATCTCACTAAACAATCTATTTCTCATCTGAAACAGAAGAATTACAGTAAAACAGTGCAGTTCCATACTTAGTGTCATACAATGATGCCTGCTGGCTCCAGCTGCTACCAAGACCCCATTCTGCCAAATGAGGCTAGTCCAAAATACAGCCTGTAAAGCATTTCTGCAGGCTGCTGGTAGGGTGTGATTAAGTTACATCAGGGTTACAAGCAGTGATGTGTAAGCTGTTTTACTGTGTATTCTCATATATGAACCAGTCTCACTCTATAAGGTAATATAATATAACGTAATAACTTGGCACAATGTCCACTGCCCATATGCATTTGAGGTAAAAATTTGCTTCCTAGCATTAATTATGCAGAGGCTGGTGGTGTACTTTATACACACTTTTACATTGTAAAATGCTAATCATTTTACCAGTCCCTTGTTTAAAACAAATTCACAGAGATGTGGTGTGGATAAACCTTTAAAAAGAGCAAAGGCATGAAGAATCCAGTGGGAGGTGTCCCTGCCCATGGCAGGTGGGCTGGAACCAGGTGATCTGTAAGGTTCTTTCCAACCCAAAACATTCTGTGATTCTGTGAATCAATTCTGTTTGTACAGAGATATACACCAGTCATTGCACGAGTCTGCATCAGTATTCTGACCAATTCCTTTTCATCTTTTACCTGATCCTGTAGAGCACTTCATGTTAGGACCCTGAGGAAGAAATAACTCTGGAAGAACTGGAGCTTAGAATGTGTTGAGCAATAGAAAGGAAGTGGTTTTATGAAGAATTGCAGTTGTCTTGTGCATGGCTTTTTTTTTTTTTTTTTGAGTTATACATTTTATACTGATCTAACAAGAGCTTCTCAATTCCTTATTTTCCATACCTAAGTAGAATCAGCAGTGTTTGACTAGTACAATTTCAAGATCACAAGTTAAGAAGTATTGCTGACAATAATTTGGGATAGCAGTTTTTACGTAATGTTTTTCTCTGCTTGGTTGCAGGATGGACGTTTGACATTTTATCCTGGAAATCAGACTGTGGAATTGCCTTTCATAAACTTCATGAAAAGACATGGCACTGTCTTTCTCAATGCTTATACCAATTCTCCAATTTGTTGTCCATCCCGTGCAGGTAAGACCAAACAAAAAATCAGATAAAAGAAAATGATAAATACTTGCACACATCAATTTAAACATACAGTAATTATTGGAAACTTCAAAGGCTTAAATTTGGGGGCTTTCACTTTTTTTTTTTTTTTTTTTAGTAAAACCAATTTATTTTTGATTTGTGTCTGAAGTTCCTATAGTATTCTGATGTTCCATCCATTTCTCTTTTTTGTGGCTCACGCTTCTTCCTTTCAGGTTTTTGTTCTCCCTTTTATATTTTTTTAATTTTTTTTTGTGCAATTATATCCAAGCTTCCAGGTCTTTTTCCAATTTCACTGAGGCATTTTTAAAATTTTTAAAAATCTTGAGGATTTGTAAAGAAATTGTCAGTTTGTGTGCTGCAGTGTTGAAACTGTATTCGGACCTACTCTTGTCCCATCCTGTAGAAATGCAATAAATCTCTTTCCTACTTCAGGAAAAAAATATTAAATAAAACCAATTGAATACATTGGTTGCTGTTAGCCTTGCCTCTAGATTACATTTATTCTAAACACTGCATTAAATACATAATGCATCCTTCAGTGTCTTTAATTATATACATAAGTATTCATCTTTACTCATGGTAATCAGTGTCCCATGTGCATCTTCACATTTGCGGAGTTTAGAACTTGGAAAGTTAGAAAGAAGCTGTATTCTTGAATAAAAGGTTACATCTTAAAGTGTTTCTAGCCTTCTCAGTTGTTGCAAAGATCCTCCAGAGGTGACGTAAATGAAATTTCATCTATAGCTGAAGGTGAGATTCCCCTTCCTGTAATACATGATAGGAGGAAGCAGCCTGTCCTACGTGCAGCAGACAGGCGTAGCTGTGAGCCTGCAAGGCATCTCTTCTTTAACCACTAGCTTGGAAACTTTGAAGGAACTGATGGTGCATCCATCATGGAGGAGTCAGAGACAATACTAGAAGGGAAGGGAAGAGCTAGGGCTGATCTGAGGCATGGCTGACAGTGGGGAGAGGAGGGGTATCACCATGGTTAGCATTGGCGTTAGTGTTTTCTGGTGTTACTGGCTTTTCCACTGCGTACAGACAAGTTTAGTTTTGCTTTTGGATCCACCTTTGACTTTAAATTACCACTGGGAAGAAGACAGGCTACAAAGAAACAGGGACTGGATAAGAAAAATGTTTATTGTAGCTCCTTCTCAACCTTTCCTTGGTTTCATTTTTTTTTGACCACTTCGTTAATAATTTTGCTTTTTTTCTACAGCTGGTAGTGAAGTAGAATATATGGAAAGGATAAAACTTTACATATAATAAAAATAATAAATATAATAATTACATAAAATAGTTTTTTAAAAAGTAAAGGACTCAAATTCTCTTCACAAACATACTTTAACACTAAAATCTAACTGAAGTGAGGGGAGATCATGCTTTGGAGCACCGTTATGTTTCATCAGGATCTGCAATGCTGTGGATTTTTTCCTGATTTACAGAAAAGCCTGATTTAATGACTATAGTGCGTGGAAAGGTGGGACCTTTATCTGTGATTCTGGGGATTATTTTAATAATTGCTGCTCATAATGATGACAAAAATGTGATCCACTTGAGTGGGGAATATAAAACGCCATTTTTCTGATTCTTAATGTGAACTTTTAGCATTTAAAATAATGAAAAGATGGATCCATTCTGAAGTATATTCAACTTAGTTTTAGACAGGAAGCACTACTTACTCTTCACAAACCATATCTCATTTGTTTTCCAGCTATGTGGAGCGGTCTTTTCACTCATTTAACAGAGTCTTGGAATAACTTCAAAGGTCTGGATCCAGATTACGTAACATGGATGGATCTCATGCAGAAGCATGGCTACCACACACAGAAGTACGGGAAATTGGATTATACATCTGGACATCATTCAGTGAGGTAATCAGAGAGATGCTCCTGGTATGACATAGACAGGAATGAACAGCCTGGCAAGTGGTTTCTGTCTCTGACTGAAATGGTAGGAGCTTTTATTTGAAGGAAATTGTGTTAGGAACCTAGTAGAGGTCTGTCCTGTAATTGTATGCAGCCATAAGCATATCTCATTTTGTCTGTTTCCTTTAGCTGGGAGGTGAATTTCAAGATTGTGGCTTTGCTCAGTGTGAATGGTTATTTCACATTTTGGTTATTTAATGGTTATTCATATTTTATTGCTTTAAGTCTTCTTGTGTTGATTATATATATAGGATCAGTATAGGAAAACTGAAACAGAGAAACATATTTGATAATATTTGAATATTAAATCTACCATCACAAACACTGGCGATGTTTTGGTTTTTTTTGAAGGCTGTGTTGTAAGTTTTTTTTCTAAATAACAAAATTCCAAGGTCCTGTTTACCAGATAAACAGTTAGATAAATAGATAAATAAATGTGAATATAAGACAGATAGATAAATATGAATGCATGCCAGAATATGGAGCAGGGTCAACAAGGTAGTGATGCTATATCTAAACATTGTTGTGTAGATGTGGGAAGAAGAACCATTCTGACATGAAGTTATAATAAACAAAAAAGTTTCAGAAACAGGAAAGAATGACTAAAGCTATGAGTATAAAATAGATATGTGATAGATGTAGATTACGTTTATCACAATTCTCCTTTACGTAGAAATTAGATAGATTACAGCTACAAATGTAGGAGAAGTTCATTGGGAGTTCTAAATTCTTTTGACTTGGAAGAAAAATGAAGAAAGCAGTTACCACCAAGCATGTGTCTTGTGTATGTATTTTCAGTAACCGTGTGGAAGCCTGGACTAGGGATGTTGACTTCCTGCTCCGGCAAGAAGGGAGACCCATGGTAAATCTTACTGGCGACAGGAGGCACGTCAGAGTGATGGAAGCAGATTGGAGGAATACTGACAAAGCGGTGGCTTGGATACGGGAAGAGGCCATTAACCTTACTCAGCCTTTTGCTCTTTACTTGGGACTAAATTTACCTCATCCCTATCCATCACCTTATGCAGGAGAAAATTTTGGTTCCTCTACATTTTTGACATCTCCCTATTGGCTTGAAAAGGTATGTGAAGATGGAATTTAAGTGTAAATCTATTTATAACTTTAAAAGTATTTTATTACTTGTAAGTTTTCAGATCAGACACAGTTCTGATAATTCAGTACACAGTAAGTAGTACTTGGATGGGATGTTGGACTTATGATTTAAGATTAAGCAAATAGAAGCAAAGAATTTTCTTCTGTTGTAGGAAAGGAAAGGTTTGTTTGCAGTTATCACCACTACCTGTTTTAAATTGCTAACTGTTATAAACTGCTGACTGTTTGAAATTTGGAGTTCAATGGCAGGCAACACATTAAATTGATATAATGAGACCTAAGTTTTAGTGAGAGATTTTCTGAGCAGAAGTCTTTTTTCTCTTAACTGCTTTCTATGCTACTGTAGCATCATTTGTTTTTAGTGTCCCAAAATGTCCCGCTATGTCTATACGTGCAGAGCTAGCAGATAGCACTCCATCATAAAGACAGCGTAAATATTTTTTTCCATCTCATGCAGTCTCCAGGTGCCCTTATCTGTCATAAATCTATAAAATGGTTACAACAGCTCCCACTGCATAAAGGCATTAGGAGTTTCTTCAGCTGAAGAAGTGAGAGTCACATTTTAAAGAACTTCATACTTGCTTCAGAAAAAAGCAGATGCAATTAATATAACTGAATTTTGCATTTTCTACCTGGGAGATGCAAAATTTGTTTAGGTGCAACAAAAATACAAAGACTTAGAAAAAGAGATATACAAATTAAGGTTGAGTGACATTGATAGATACCGGTCTAATATCTGTAATAGATATTCTTTATTAAGAATGCTGAGAAGTTTATAGGGAAAGGAAGAGAGGGGGGAAAAAAAAAAAAAAAAAAAAAAGGCAGAAAAAAAAACGCACCACAATCCTTCCTGTGAAAAAAGCAAGATCTCGTTTGGATATTAAGGAAACTTCCTAGGTGCTGATTGCTACAACAGACATTTCTTGGAAAGTAGTGGTATATACCTTGTCTCAAGGTATATACATATCAAGTATCTGGTATATATCTTCTTTCACGTCACAGCATAACATCTCAAATTTATAACATCTCAAACAAGTTTTTGCACACTTAATCCAGTTAGACTATTGGAACTCCATAGTTTGTTGAGATCCTTTCACCCACTGTGTAGTTGAGTTCAGTTATGTGAACCACATGCTACTACCTAGTGACCATTTCCTGATTCTTCTGGAATGTATTTGTTTTGGCCATGGAAAAAGCAGACTCTGAAAATGACAAAGATCAATCTCATGAGGAAATTTGAGTGTATAGATGAAGAATGTGAATTAAATTACATGTTTACAGGGGAGCTAGTACAGAATGGAGTATCAGCATGGTATGTTTATGAAACCCTGTGCTGCTGAGCAGATGGTCCACTGTAATTTGCACTGGCTGGCTCTTTTTCGGGGCATGTGGCATCTTTTCTAGTTACAAGTTATGACAGACAGACATAGAGATAATGGCTGAATTCTTAAAGCTAGGTTCTAATCTTGTATAAAAGGATTCAGTCTTCTGCTGGATCATGGGGATTTTTGCTTCCATTATATCTCATACAGCTAATAAATACCATTTGAGGAGTCTAAAATGTGACTTTATGTACTTCATGTGACTGCAGAACTCCAGACCACAATGATTCTGTAACATGAGAATCTCCATCTAAGCACTGGATAGATTATCCTGTATTGTCTACTGCACAGAGTATGCTCTCATTTCTCAGGGATAATGAAATTGGCTATCACCCTGTGAACAGGAGGTGGTGCTATCTTTCCCACATTTGGGTGAAAATCTGTTTTAAAGGGTGCATGAGGTAGGTAGTGAAGTCAGAAGGGGGAGCTATGTCAATAGCTGCTGGACCAGAGAGGTGTCAAGGGCTCTTTCTCCAGAGTTCTCACATGTGAAATGACAGCTTTCTCATTGGCGTGAAGCAGGTAGAGTTGAAGATCCATGAAATCACTTCATCTGTATTAGGTTTATAAATTCGACCAGTATATCTGACACTGCATGCTAGCAATTAATATTAGACTTCATGAAATACTATTTTTCTACATACTATCTAAAGTATTGTCATTAAAATACAGAAGAAGTAGAGAGCATTTTTTTTTTTGTATTATGCTGCACACTGTAAAATACACTCTTTTGTACATGTCTTGAAACTTCTGAGTTTCTCAGTTCCTTATGGTGCAAATGCTAGCGTCTTTGATCTGCTTACTTATTGGAACTTGCTTCTTCACCATCATAATCTAGGCCTCTGCTCTGATTATTAGAGAAGATTTTCAGAGGTAAATGGGAACAGCATGTGTGTTTTTATTGCTTAATAAACTTATTTTTTCCATACTGAGACTATAGTTCTCTGCTTTATGGTAATTTGTGTTTTAAATCTGTGATTCAGAAGTAATTAACTTTGTTAAATGCAGCACTTACATAGAAGCATGCTTACAAGTGTGACTGCCTAGGCAAATGTATGCATCAAACTTTCAGGCACTAAAGCTGGTGCTTACGCACACAAAATCGGTGAGAATACCAGTCTGAATATGCGATCTAGCATTGTATGTAATTGATCGGCTCCTCCTTTTAGCTCCAAACTGATTTTGTGCCTCTATAATTAAATGGCTTGACATTTGTAGAAATAAATAGAACTGTATTAGGAAATTGGATTAACACGTGGAAATATGTTTATCAAGATGCCAGGACTTGTCCTCCAGTTTTCTGTAGACCTTCCCAGACTAAGTAAATTTCTTGCTTTATAGACACACCTGACACACATACATACATATGATTTAGAGGCATTTGACACTTAACGAGACACTATGCCAATCCTTCCATAACTTCTCTAGATTACAGATCTAGAAAATTGTTTCACACTATCACCTCCTGTTTAAAAAGACATCAGCTAGAAAAGCACATATGTCCGGCTTCTTTCCTTAGTTTCTAGCTGATTTTTATAGCTCTCTTTTATAACTAAATGACTTAACACCTGTGGAAACAGAGGGGAAGTATGGAGGAAGTAGCAACACCACATAACAGATAGACAGCTGTTGTCTCCTGCACCACAAACTGAGAACTGTGAAATTATGCTAAAAATTTTACATTAAATCTGTTTTTTGTTGTTGGTGTTTGTTTGTTTGTTTGTTTGTTTGTTTGTTTTAGAATTGTTTAATTCAGTTGCTAAAGTAATGCCAATATCCTCTTCATTTTTAGGTAATGTATGAAGCTATTAAAATTCCCAAGTGGTCTTCTATTTCAGAGATGCATCCAGTAGACTATTATTCATCCTACACCAAGAATTGCACAGGACAGTTTACAAAGAAAGAAGTGAAAAATATTAGAGCATTTTATTATGCTATGTGTGCAGAGACAGATGCTATGCTAGGTACGTAAAGTTTCATAACACAGTGGGTTTTCTTATTCTGATTTTTTCTTAAGAAATTTAAAAGAAAATGCAGTTAGGGCTGGTCTTTTGGAAAAATGAAACAAAGCCACACAGTTCAGACCTAAGAGTAAGTCACATAGATGTTACTTAATCACTCTCTATGATGAATAACTGGACAGCTTTTAAGGCAATTACAAAGTGAATTCACTCTGAAAAATACTAAGATGAACTATCAAAGAGTACATAAAAGCTCAGTAAGTACAGTAAAGCTTTGTTTGACATGCACCAGCAGAATTAAATGTTTTTTCATTAGGTGATAACTGAAAAATAGAAATAGATGGAAAGGGGAAAGATCAGCAAAGCAAAGCTGCAAAGAAACTGAAATTTGGTAGCACAAGCAGTTCCCCTGGAGATTGATTTCAAATGCATAGATACAATGATAACTACTAGCCGTGGCTTAAACAATGAAGCTACCTTTGAAGTCTTCCTTAGCAGCATATTATTGAAAACGAAGAAGAAAAAGATTAATTAAGCAATCAGAATACTTCCTAATCTGTGATAAGGTCTACATGCATAAAAATTATAATGCAAAATAGACTTCGTTTAGGGTAATCTAATTCTTAATTTTAAAAGCAGCAGTGAAAGAACAAGAATTTTCTTGCATTCTAATTTGAAATTCATGAATAAATAAGCTAATCTTTTTGCAATTTTAGAATTATTAATTTAAAAGGCATAGAATTACGCTTTCACATTTTATAAAATAAAAGAGATCAGTGGGGACACTAGGAAATGAAGGTGTTGCTAAGTAACTCTGCACTGGGGTTTAATGTGGTAATTTAAGTTTTTAACTAGTCTGTTTAGTCAAGAATTATGTTAGTTACAGATATGCAGATGCTTTGCTTAGTTACTGATTTCATTGACCTTGGCCTTGTCTTCCTTGAACAAACGTCTGTGTAAAGGGTCCCTGTGGGACATAAGCACAGGAAGGAAAGACACCCATGATTACATGTAAGGTGGATGCTGTGAGGAGTCCTTGTCTCTAGATGTAGTGCTAGGGCTTCTTGGTGCTGTGTTTTGCTTCTGTTGCAATAATTGTTATTAGTTATAGTAGCAAAAATGCACCTCATCCTGTGGTGCATCTCTGCCCTTCATAATTTTTATGGTGGTTGTTCAGTGCCCTCCAGGCTTCACTGGGAAGCAGACTGCTGCAACTAATTTACTACAATATAATACTGTATATTGTTCTGGGATGCATGCTTTGGGCTCAGCCTTCTGTGGCAGAGGGAGGATTTCCCAAGCCTTTGAATAGGATTACTCAGGGTTTGCGTGCCACTCTCCAATACAGAAGCTTAAAGGAATATTTTGAATGTATCTTTCTGAATACCTTTTTCTTGTTGCAGGTGAGGTTATTTCAGCTCTGAGAGATACTGGGCTTCTTAAAGAAACAATTGTTATATTCACTTCTGATCATGGAGAACTTGCTATGGAGCACCGGCAGTTCTACAAAATGAGCATGTATGAAGGAAGTTCCCATGTTCCTCTCTTAGTTATGGGGCCAGGCATAAAAGAACAGCAGCAAATATCAAACTTGGTGTCTCTTGTGGATATATATCCTACTATGCTTGGTGAGTTAAGTCATTTCGATCTTTTTTTTTTCACTTAATTATTGTTGTATATATGTCTATAACACATATGTGTTATAGACAGAATGATGTCTCCACTTTGTGAAACAATGTAGTAAACACAACAGGAGGTAACAATTTATTTGGGGAGCATAGGTATGGACTTAACACAAAACGCAATAAGTGCATATTAAAACTGAATAAAGGAGTTGGTGTTGTTCCTTATTGCTGTTACAATCATTCTCACAATTACAGAGAATGATTTTATTTGCGATTATTTGTTTAAAAATGAGATATGAACCAATCAGACATAGTTCAGATATGAATAATCCTTGCTAGCATGCATATCTAATAATTCACTATAGAAATTACAATGTAAAAGCATCCAGAGATGTGATTTTATCTGAAAGGATGGCAGCTTATCAAAGGAATTTCCTTTATGAAGTGTCATGTGGAAGAAACTTAATAAAGGTCTTTGTGTAGGAAAGGTACAATTGATCTGAGCAAGTGTAATAAAATGTGATAATCCATATCCATTCTTATCTTCTTGGATATGGAAAAATCCTTTATGGAGCAGAGAAACAAATGAAAAGGACTTGCATCAAATTACCTACAAATAAATAGAAGGTACTTATAAGAGTATATTTTCAAACAGTTTTTGTGTGACAAGTCACACAAGATCTCTTTGGAACTAAATATTCGGTGAAGTCACCATTCCAGGCTTTATCTACAATCTTTTAGGCTGCTGTTCAGAAAACTGTTCTTTTCAAAGCAGTCTGCAAAACTCTTTATTGAAGAAGCATCACATGCATGTTACAGTTGCTTGAGAAAATGTGGGGCAAGAGATAAAACTGTACTTCTAGTAGTAAAAGCTAATGAAAATTTGTTTTCTATATTGTTTTAACTGCAGTAGTATCTTGATTATATATATCTTTGCTTAGATATAGCAGGAATTCCTGTCCCACAGAACCTCAGTGGATATTCTCTTATACCGCTGCTACAGGGAAAGGCTGAAGAGGAGGTGTCACCCAGAGGGCCTCGGCCCTCGTGGGTGCTGAGTGAGTTCCACGGGTGCAATGTGAATGCTTCCACATACATGCTTCGAACTGATAAATGGAAGTATATCGCATACTCAGATGGCCATTCAGTACTTCCACAACTGTTCGGTATGTTACAACTCTTGTGTCCTAACTGATTGATGAATTCAATTACATGCACACTGGCTCTTAACTGCCTTTTTGTTTGTTCCAGACCTTTCTGCTGATCCAGATGAGCTCACAAACGTTGCCGTAAAATTCCCAGAAACTGTAAATTCCTTGGACAAAATACTTCGCTCTGTAGTAAACTACCCAAAGGTTTCTTCTTATGTTCAGGAGTATAACAAAAAACAGTTTATCAGCTGGAAACAAAGTTTGGGACAGAATTACTCAGCTGTTATTGCCAACCTTAGATGGCATCAAGACTGGTTAAAGAAACCAAAAAAATATGAGAAAGCAATTGATGAGTGGCTGAATCAGAGAATTAATAAAATAAATACATAAATAAATAAAAACAATGCAGATTTCTTATGACTGACTATGTGGAAACATTCTGCATTTGTCATATTCTGTTGTGTTTCAAGTGCTAGGACTTCTATCTTATACAAGCTATTTAAAGCAAAGATGATCAGAGGATTACTGGTTTTTGTTAAAAAGCCAGAAAAAATTTATATAACTAGCTAGCACAACAAATTTAGGTTCTACGTGTTATAATTCCATGTCACTTAAGTATCCATAGAAAGGATAGCACATAAGTATTAATTATGTGTATGGAATGTTTAGCTGGTTGTCAGAATACCAAGTATTAAGTGTCAGAACTTAACAGCAATTTGCATTTCTAAGGACAGACTGTTAAACGGATTATGGTACCTAGCGTGGTGGGATGCCAGTTACAGAGAAATGTGCTAGAGCCAGTTTTCCATCAAGGTGGACTTTAAGTTCATAATAAATTCACAGTTATCCAGTTTGGAGATGCCATAGAGGTTCAGATTTCATCAAAAAGATATCAACCACTACTGGTCTGGACATAAATGCAGTTTATTCAAGTACTTAATATTTTCAGCATTCCCTATTTATACATCATTGAATCTTCATCCTTTGAGGATCAGCCTTCTAATCTCTGACTTTTGGATCTGATCTTATCATGCCTCACTGTTCAAAATAATTTCACTATATGCATAGGCCACTCATAGAACATGTTTGCTCTGAAGAGGAATTTGGCCTTTGGTCACTGTTGGAAATTAAGCGGGGGGGGGGGGGAAATAATAATAAGACCTTCAGACCAAAGTTGTGACTACAGCTGTTATGTGAAATGTGGTAATGCCATTTGCACAACATAAGGTGAAACCTGATTGAGTAGATTCCCCATTATGGAGTTAGATTCTGCAGGTAAATGTCTTAATGTGCAAAACTGGAATCTGAAATGTATACAGAGGAGACGCTGTTGAAGGTTGCAGAAAAAAAAATAACATAAAAATACTATTTCTCATTTTACCAGGAATGTGACAAAAAACAAAGCAGTTTTGGAAGGAGATAAGATTTAGCTAGTAAGTCTTAACTTTTGCTTAATGAAGAATATGCTTGTAGCAGCACTTATATGTGCTTATTTTCAAGCATGGTTGTTGCAGCTATAATAGCAATTCAGGATGATATTATAATTCATACCTAAATGTTCTCTGGAATTTTTAATGTAATATTCAGCAGTAACAATAAGCTTGTAAAAAAAATAATAATAACATGAAAAAAAAGTATTTTCTGATGGCTAAGTACTCTACATGCATTTTGTAAACTGCTCACTACACTATTATTGGTATATATTAAATTCAAATAAACCTTTAAATCCTGTAGCATGTGCCTTTGCAATTCTTGCAAAAATGAGTTCAGATAGTGATGAAATCATTTCAACAAAAAATACATCTTAGCATTCTAATATAGATTGGCTGCATAAGTACAGGGAAAAATGTAAAAATGTCCCTATGAAGGCTCATTCAGCAAGGAAAATAATAAGTAAATCGATCACTTTCCAGACTTCTGGACAGAATGGAATAAATTGTACAGAATATAGCAAAATAAAATGACAGTGAACTGTGTTGGTTTTTTTTTGTGTGTGTGTGTGTGTTTGTTTGTTTTGTTGTTTTGTCAGTGCTTTCTTAATGTTTAAATGTATCACTAGGGAAAACTGTGTTCTGTCAATTCTGTGAATGCAGTGCTACATTTCTCAGAAGACAAAAGCCTTTAAGGATGCACTTATTTGTAACTGTTAGGCTAACAAAAGTGTAGTTCGTATTAATGTGTGAAATGGAAAAACAAACTTCCTACCTTAAACCCTTGCAGCAACTTGCTGAATAACAGACCGCGGAAAAGGCTGGTTCACAGGGGCAGTTTCCAAAATAATTGTGGGAAACCCAGTAATGTGCTAGCTCACAAACTGAAAGTAGAATTTCAGTAGGAAGGGATGATCTCTGAGTTATTCTGTGGCATGTAAGGTAGTGAGGGTTGTGGTCAGATCCCAGACTGGCCTATATAGTCCAGGACATAGTGCTGGACAACCTTCTGTAGATGGCCCTTCTTTAGCTGGGAGAAGTGCTGTTAACCTCCACCATTCTGGTATTCCATGATAGTCAAGTATTTATTTTTGTATTTGGTCTTCTTAAAGAGCTTATTTAACAAGAAAGCATTAATTTATTTGTTAAAAGCAAAACTTCGTCTTCCACAAGTTCTTTGAACGAGAGAAGGCAAAGGCCCCCCTAATACTTAACTACCTCTATTTGCAATAAACAATCTGCCTGTTTTGGTAGAGGACTGTACTAATTTAACTATAAAATAGATATATTTGCAATTGATCATATTCAGCTTCACTGTCTGGATTATGCTAAAGCATCTGCATTGCTACAACAAATCAAATGATGTTTGCAGCATGCAAGCTGGGCAAACTAACTGGAAAAACACCTTTCTCAATCACTCTAAACAAGTCATACAATGCAATGATGATAAATACATAAAAATAGAGATAATAAGACATAATGTCAGTAGTAAATAATGAGAAACTGGGGATTGAAAGGGAGAAGAAGGGCTGGAATAACAATGCAGTCAAGCATGTTTTCAGATATACTCAGGTCAACAGAGCGTCATGATATCCTGAAAACTAACAGACAAACAAAAAGCAGGTGAGGTACCAGTGTTCTGAAGAATAACAATGGGAATTATTTTTGTAACTACAAGTTCCTAGAAGTCATTGCAGAGGTAGGAGACTGCCAATGTTGGATATGCCATCAAATCATGAAAATAATCATCTGTATTCTTTGTCAGAATAGCTTGCCAAATAAGTGAGAAAAAATGCATGCAATTAGGCAATGACGTTTATTATATCTTTTTAAGCAAAGTGTAAAAATAGATTCTAGGTAAACTAGGTTGTTGTCTAGGTTGAAACCTGTCTAGGGTGCAATTTCTTCAGGAACAAAAAAAAAGTGTGGAGATGTTAGTGAAAAAGGAGAAGAGTATGAATCAACAGTATGATGTGATGACAAAAGAAACAAAGGATGTTCTTGGATGATTTAAAACAATGTTATATGCAAGACACAAGGTAATTATTTTTTTCTTCTCAATACTAATGAATCCTCAAGATATCCTTCGTTTGTGGCTTTGTATTTTAAGAAAGATGTAACCAGATGAGAGCATTCAAAGGTATATAATATAAACAAGGGACTATGAGTTGTGCTAGGTTTGTTTCAGACTTCAGAGAAACCTTGATAAGTCCCCAGATAATAATAGGGTCACATAAAAGCACAACAAACTGCTGTCACCAAGAACAGAAAAAGATGCCTTTGTTTTTCAGGCATGGCTGTTCTGATGTGGTATTTGGGGAAAATAATGTAAGAATGGTTAAGCATAAAAAGAGACTGTCTGGAGAGGCTATCAAAACTGACACTGGAATTTATTACAAGTAAGTTGAAAATAGTTGTCAAGAATGGGTAAGGTACGTGTGATCCTGCTCTAGGTAAGAGTTCAACCAAATGCTTCCTTGACACTCTTTACCGCCCTTCTTTTCTGCCTGCTGGGTTGTGATTTGCCACTTTTTTTTTTTTTTTTTTCTTTTTTTTTTTCTTTCAGTGAACAAAGTTGAGTCCCATTTACATACCACCCTTCCAGCTTTACAATCTTTATAATAACTCCTTGCCATCAACAGTAATTGCAAGTTAGCATGAATTATTGTAATGATGTTTTGTAAAAATACCACACAAAGTACCTGTTTTCAGAATGATGTCTTTTTCTGTGAAAAGTCAGTCTTAACTTTGTTAGAGGAAGCTTGAGTTTCAGCTGCTGCCACTACCTGTCAGAATCTGGTACCTTTACAAGTAAATGTGGTTCAACACAAACACCTACCAAGAGACACTTTTTGAAACAAGAAAAGATACCCATAGAAAAGAGAGAAACGTACATGTATAGGAAAAAAAAAAAAAAGCTCGGTGTTGTTGGATAGGTTGGTGATGCCTAGTGACAGAGTGTGGATATAAGGAGCCTCAAGTGCTGTGTCATTGAAAGAGTGCATGTTTGTGACCTAGAATAATCAAGAAAAAGCCCTGGCTGAAGACCCAGTGAGACCCTGCACAAGTAGGAAGGAGCCTTGCCCTCACCTGACCTTCCTCATTCAAGGTGTTGGTAACATTACTGAGAGCACAAATGCATGCATACTGCAGCAGACCTTAAGAACTAAAAAAAAAACTTCCCATGAGAGCAGACTATGACTGACACACCAGTAGAGGGGTGTCTGCGATTGCTTTCTCATTCTGGGATTAATCAATCACTCATGGGAAATGTAAATCAAGTAAGAACAGGAAGGGAAAAAAAAAATAAAATATTTTTCTCTACTGCAGCTTGACAGGTAGATACAGCTGGCCAGTTCTTCAATGCCTGTCTGCAAGCAACACGGATGCATGGATTATCACTCTCACCCATGTCCCCTGAGCTTCCCCTCTGGTCGAGGTTTCTCTGGAATGTCCTCACCATGCTCAGGATGTGCTGGGTTGAATCTTGCCTTCCATGGCTGCTGGCACCACAGCTAGCAGGGGGGTCCTTCTTTTAGACCTTCACTTAGCCCCATGCTCAGTCCTCTCAAACCAACTAAATGCCAGTCTGGTACTGGTGATGAGCTCTGCCCAGGTGGTGTCTTGCACCTCCTTGTCCTTGTTTTTATTTAACACTCACATTCCTTCGTTCCCTTTATCTCTGTGTGAGTGTATGGTGTCATCAGAGACTCACAAGGTGGAGGAGACCATGGGGCTGCAGCCTGCCATAGCTGCAGCTATGTCAGAACTACTCCATCCAGTGAACCAAGCCATGCCATACCCAGGAATTCTGCCCCTTGAGTACCTCCTTGATGGTCTATGACATCCAGCTCTTGCATGTGCATCACCTGTCACTCCACCCCTTGACACCATCACACATGCACATGTACAAGGGTTATTACCTTTAAAAACCTGTGACTTCTGTGCTGTGCATTGCCAAAAGTTTGTTGGTGGGTAGTAATGTGCATTTACAGCTCAATGTCAGACAATATAAAGACAGTTTTGCTAATGTATAAACTATGATCGGTAAGACCAAAATGATCCGGTTCAAAATTGGCCTCAGAATACACCTGAACCAACCTCCGACATTGAGTGACTGTCCCCATATGTCTGCGTTCTGTCTGTTTTCTCCCATTTCGTGGGAGGTTTTTAAATATTCTCTTAGAACAGAAATGTCAATGGAGATATGACCAGATTGAGCAGCATAAGTACAGCGGGTTGTATTTATCAATACACACACGCTACCTTGAGAGATGGCATATCCAATGCCATCTAATTTTGGAGCACTACTTTTGATACTCCTGATGCCTCTTCTTGCAAGGCCCAAACTGCATTGATTGTGGCATTGCCCATTGAATTGCAGTGGCAGATTCAAGTACAATTACACTGTGATTCAAAAATAGGATTCAAGATACGTATGTGTTTTGATCTTTCCACTAGAGGGTCTGGAGGTTGAATGTGCCTGGGTAAAAAATTGGCCAGCCCATGCCATAATGTACTTCTGAATGCGTAAGTAACCATCCCACCGTACAGGTAGGCGCCTGTGCTGCCTGGGCTCTTACAAGCAAAATTGTTTACTAAATCCTGCAAGTTCACTGTATCTTTCAGCATATGGTAAGGATGGTGGTTTGGCGATGAGCAGTCCTTAATTTTGTTATAAGGTATTGAACCATTTGCAGTATAACACAAGAGAAAAAATAAATGCATATTCCCATCTGGACCCAGTGTCTTTACTGACATGCATAATGCTGGAGTTCCACACATAACTGAGCATTGTTTCACACCTGTATTCCTTTCCTAGCTCCTGTCCTTTTCTGGAAATATTCAGGCAAGGTGAGGCATTTAGTCTATTGGGAATGTGAGCACGGGGAACATCAGTGACACATAGTGATTCAGGGCTTCACAGGAAGCCCATGCACCAACTGGCTGATTTCTCTCTCCAAGAAGAGTTAGGAGGTGCTTCCAGTGGGACACCTAATAGATGTAATCCCGTCACACCTTGAGAAGGTGAGTGGGTACATAACCAGCATTTGAGGAGCTCAAGGCCAGGCTTTGAGCAACCTGCTCTGGTGGGAGGTGTCCCTGTCATGGCAGGGGATTGGAACTGGGTAGTCTGTAAGGTTCCTTCCAACCCAAACCATTCTATGAATCAATGATTCTATGACAATTTAATAATTTTTCCTTCCAGCCTGCTTTTGTTACAGGAAACATCGGAAAGACACATATAACTGTAAAACACACCATTTTCTTGATTCAAGATAACATGAGCCAAAGACTTTAAATTTTAAAATAAATTTTAAAATAAATATTTCATATTAACAAAGAGAGACAGTATATGTTCAGGGTTCTCCTGTTCTAAAAGCAAGACACATGTAAAATTATAAATACAAAGAAAAGTCAAATTATTACAAAAAAACAGGATAATGCCTTAGGTGCACTCCACTACAGTGTAGGCACTTGGAGTGTTCTCACATAATGTTCATGAGCCTGGAAAACAAAACAAAGAGACTGGTCTTGGGTATTGGGCCCTGGCATGCTTATCAGTCTTGTTATTCCAGACATATACTGGATCAGAATTCCTCTGATCCACGTCTCCCATTGCAGTGGGTCTGGTTTCTGTGTGCCATATTCCTTTCCCCCAAATATCTCAGTTATTAACTTGCAAATTATTTGCCTTCCATTTCTTCAGTGACTCCTGCCCAGGCTTCATAGGAATTGGTGTAAGTCACTTCAGCTTCTGCTTCCAGAGCCATTTAAACAGCTTGCAACTTGGCTAATTGAGCAGATCCCTCAGCTCACGTGACAGGACTTTCAATCCTTGACTGATACGGCAGCATGTGTTCTAGCCACTTATCTATGAATGACACTCTGTTGTGCTGCTGAGGATTAAATATGGGGGCTTCCTTTATTGGACAGTTAGGATCCCGATCTCCTGAACATCTTCATTGAGTTTCCCTTCTTTCAGACTTCCCTCACCCTGTGCCCTGGGGTAAAGCTTATGGTTGCATGGCCATTTGAGGGCCAACCAGCAGGAAAGGGTTGTCCTTCTAAAGTGGGCTTTAAAACACAGAGGGGTAGTTTTAAATGTTCCTTCCTGTTCTGGCTGACGTTCTTTGTATCCACTAAGGCTAGATATGTTCTAAGCAGCACTTCTCAAACACTCTGTGCTGCCTGCCGTGGCTTTGAACTGAACTCCATGGACCATTCTCCTTGACCCTGTCTTACCTGCTGTCACAGGCCTCACCATGCTCCTGGATCCCCTACCATGACTGGCAGTGCAAAGGGGTTTCAATCGTGTAGGGGTCCTAACAACTCATAGGCCATTACTTCTCTAAGCTGCTGAGAGGTTCTCCAGCCTGCTCACACCACTACTGCTGTACTGATATCTTCAGCATGTCATGCAGGGGTTGAGCTAGAGCCCCAGAACTTCCTGAATCCCCACGCACCAGCTGTCTGCTGCAGGGATTTCTGATCGGCTGCGTTGGTCAGGTTGCAAATATCCACTGGGACATCACCGGGTTCTTTTGACTTGCTCCTATCCACCTGACTACTGGGAATTTTATCTCCTTACTGGAGCACAGTTGTTGTTCTGATGGGGTGTCAATCATTAATGCTTGACAGGGTTGGATGAGGCCCTGGGCAACCTGATCTAGTGGGAGATATCCCTGCCCATGGCAGGGGGTTGGAAATGGGTGGGCTTGAAGGTCCCTTCCAACCCCAACCGTTCTCTGATCCCATGAGTCTATGATTAAACTGTGGGTTGTGAGGTTGCATACCTCATACCTCAGCTCGTTGCTACCCCTGTCTAACACATCCTTGCAGCAGGTGATTAACATGATCCCCAAGACAGTATTAATCCCCCTAATGCCTCAGCCAGCCCGCTCCTGCTGGCATGGGGCCCAGCGGGAAGCCGGCATCACGCTCAGGGCACTGCCAGGAGCTGCAGTCCTGCTGGCTGGCACGCTGCCCTGCAGCTAGGCCTGGGGCTGGGCTCAGGCCAAGGGACACAAGCCAGGCAGGCTCCTGTAGGCAAAAAGCTGCCTCCACGCGGGCTTTCCGAGTGCTTCAGGCTGAAATCTGCCGCCTTCTGTTGGTGCTCTGCAGGCACGTCCCCACCTCACAGCCAATGGAAGGCTTCTGAGAGGATCGAGCTGCAGAGACCTTTTCCACGTGGCTTTTCAGAGGGGAGAAAATTGTCTGTCAGCACGTGTTTAGCAAGCTCTGTACTGCATTACCAGGCATACGCTGCCCCGAGGGCTCAGTCCTGATGGTCAGTCCCTGGTCTGCAGGTGGCTGCAGATAAGCACGGAGGGGTTTACATTGGAGCTGGCCTGTGGAGTGGAGCAGTTGGCTACTGATGGCTGACTCCAGGCACTTAGCGCAGGGTCTACAAGATACTGGCAGTCTAAGCCAGGTTTCAGGCTGATTTGACTGGCTTTTTTTGGTGTTTGAAATCCAGGATGGCTGTAGAAACATCACCACTAAACAAACTACTATGTGTTACTTTAATACAAGTCTGGAGATGGATATATATATGTGTGTTTATGTATGTATAAGTGTGTGTGCATGTGTGTGTTTTTATAAGCGTCCTCACAAGAGTGTGCTTAACTACATGCACCTGTATTTTAAGGTTTAGATCAGTTTGGAAGGCTTATATGCAGTCAGCCCCAAAAAATCCTGATAGTAAAAATTAAGAATATCGTATTCTAGTTCTCATGGTTAAGTTGCTACACACCATGCTTATTTTCTAAGGAAAATAAGGTAAATGCGAATGCCTTATTGGATGCTACTGTGACTCTGACAACTGTGATACTTCACTTTCTAGGAAAGGCTTGGTAGAAATTCCTGTGACTGGAATGCAAGGAATTGGTAGTTGCATTTCATTATGCACAAAGCAAATAATAACTGGCCTTGCCAGTGCCACACTGTTATTTATGCCAGTCTTCCCAGCATAGCGGTTATTAGGAAATACGCAGTTGCTGAGGCTGCGTACACACAGAACACACTACGTGACATAAGACGTGACTTCTGCGCAGGGTTTCAGTTTGACGTGTCCCACTTGGAGCAGGTGGTGGTGCAGCATTGCTTACAAGGGGAAATGCAGCAAGAGGAACTCTGAGCTCTGATCTTCTGTTATCAGGACAGCCCCAGCTCATCCCCAGTCCTTATCAGTCTTCGCAGAGCTCTCTCCTCTGCCGTGCTGAGCCTTCATAAAGCCTGCCTTTTTGTGCTATTGGGGCCAGTCCCACTGGCTTACGTCTTTATGTAAAGAAGCACTTTGATAAATGCTGTTACCTATGCGAACAAAGCAGGCCTAGTTGTGATAGGAACACTGAAGAGAGCCAATGTTGGACCTCATTATTCTGAGCATTCATTTCCTCATCTGCTTTCTCATCTCTGTTGTAATCTGGTGTGGATCTAAGGTACTGTACGGCTTGCTGCGTGCCTGATAAGTTGCACTGCTCTTTGTAGCTCTTAACCCTCTTTGCAACTGGAATCTGTATGTATGTGGTTCCTCTTTGTTCTCAGTGTGTGCAACAGCTTTTTTTAGGCTGATCTTCTGTGGAATTGAGGGTAATATTGTGGCACTAGGACTTCTGAGGTGACTGGAACACAGTAGCTAATTGTAAGCAAATTTAATAGGAGGACAGGTTTTGTGATAAAAGAGGAAAACTGCCTCGTGTCCTCTCCTGAGAGAGGGAGAGGCTCTTAGACATCTGAAATATGTAAAGAGAAGAAGGGAAAGGCAAAACATATCTGCTAAAAAGCCCATTTTATTATAGCTTCACAAATAAACTTTTTTTTTTTTTTTTTTTTTTTTTTTTTTTCCTTTTGCAGATGATATTTTAACTTTTTTGTCAACCTAGATAGGTTTGTATTTCTAGACATTGTATTGTTTAAAGAGAATCAGATTTACTTGTAAATGCTACTGCTTACACATTGCATAGCTAAATAATTAAATATTTTAAAATCAGCATTACTAGATTTGTTTGCTTTAGGGGAGATAGTGACTACAGTATCGACTAAATAAGCAATGATTTGGAATTTATCTTGTCTCAGCCTCAGGTATGAGGTTTGCAACAGTTGGTGTTCGCAGTTCTGCTTCTGGTAGTGAACATGTTGGTGAAACATTATCACCAAACTCCTGTGCTTTGCTTCATGTGCGTATTGTTAATCTTTTACTAAAACTTCTGTTCCTTTCATCTCATGTGTTAAATGAGCTGCATCCATTCCAGATGTAGAAATCCAAACATGGACTGCTTCATAAGCTGCCTTTTTGAATTATTTTTTGTGTGTTTTAAGGATGTGGTTTTACGCAGCTCAAGCAAAGGAACAGTTGAAGCAGAGCCGGATGGTCTTGTACTAGTTGGAAAAGAAGACGACATAAAAAACTCCCAAAGAATAACTGCCAAAGTCAATGGCAGAGAAGTTGTTGTTTTCTACCATGAAGGGAAATTTCATGCTTTGGACTCTCGCTGCTACCGTAAGATATTTGCTCGTTCTTCTTAACATTGCTAAAATTAAACATAACATATGCTGAATTAATTAATATTTTATTCTTCCATGTTTCAGATGAAGGAGGCCCTTTAAATCTTGGAGAAATAGAGGTATGTAAGCAAAGTAATATGCATGTGCATAGAGTCTTTTGAAATCTCAAATGCATTTTCTCTGAAAACTTTTGACTGAACATAACATTGAAAGAAAATGATATTTAAGTAAAAATAATGCTTCCTATCACACTTTTTACATTTTTTTTTTTTGCTTGGTTTGTTTTTTATTTGTTTGTTTTAATCTTGGGAGACTGAAATGGTGAGATGACAAATAGAGTGAGAATCTGATTCCCTTTGCTGTGTAAATGCATCCCATAATGGTAGAATATTATGATTAGCAGCAGTATTACAAAAGTTGCAAGGAAAACCTGGTGTTGTTCACTGTTGAGTAAAGGGCTCCAGCACCAAACAGATTGCTGGTCCAGTTTGCTACTGTAACATGGTGCTCTTAGAAGCAGAAATTTTTGTTCCTGCCAGAATAGACATGCAGATAGACATGAATCATGAATAGACATGAATCACCAGACATATTTTTTGGCCTGGAGATTCTTAAAGGAGAAGAGTCAGAATACAATTACATAATTTTTCTTTATTTTTTCCTCTTTTCAGGATATTGATGGTCAACCATGTATTGTTTGTCCTTGGCATAAGTACGTAATTACTTTGGAAACAGGAGAAGGATTATATGAAGGAATAAACCCTTTGGAGCCATCACCAACACCTCGGTGGCAGTCAAAAGGAGTAAAACAAAGGATTCACAAAGTTACAGTAAACAATGGCAACGTTTATGTGAGTCCTCCAGATTTGTCTGTAAGCTTTGACTCTGATTATTTTGCTGACAAATACAAAAATAATGGTGATTTAGCTTTGAAAAAAAAAAGCAACTCACAGGCAGCAGAGTAAATTGTAGCTAGAAAACAAAATGCTGGTGAATGTCCCTATGAAGAATCATTGTAATTAAATAAAAATGTAACATGGCTGTAAAGACTGTTCCAAGATTAAATTCTGATGTTTATATTCTGCATTCAATAATGTAGAAATTAGTAAGATAAGAAGCTCTACTTAGTTGGGGATATGACATGGCCTGTGCCATTGATTTTTTTTTTCTCTTGAATTTCAAAAAGACTTAGAGCAGAGTGTATATCATACTTTATATCTTATAAATTCTGTATTGCTATAATTATTTTAATTTTCAAGAGGGGATATAGTGTAATTTATTACTTATGAAACATTTATGAAACATTGTTTAAGGTAAATAGCCTGGAGTAAAGGTTATGTTTATATATTTAACAGTTTATGCTTACAATGCCTTCTGTATAAATGACAGAGAAAATTTTAACGTTTTAGATATTTGAGCAATCTGTGGATGTTTAAAAATCCAAATCCACATTTTCACAAGGAGGAGGACAACACTTGAGCGTATTTTAATGTGCTTTTTAATGCCCACTTGTGTATTGCTACCAGATTCTGTAGTATGTAGTAGCATTTATTCTCCTACTCCTCATTGAACTCTTCTGGTAGTTCATTAAATAATGTGACACATATTTGTCATGTATAACTTGTTCTTCCTGATTCTGTTGTTGGATGAGAAAGAAACTGTTGGGTTAAAAAAAAAAAAAAAAAAAAAAAAAAAAAAAAAAAGACATGCATAGTTTGCATAGTTCTTGTTTATTTGTTTTTATTTATTTTAAAAAACAACATTATATATTCACTATAAAGGGTGTGCTTTCTATTTAGAGCCAAAAGTTAGGTTTCTGCATTTGAGTTCCCTGGATAACATTAGATCTGCCCTGATAACCCTGCTCCCAGCACACCCTGTGTTGTGCTGCATGAAGAGCAGTCTGTGTTCTGGGACTCGGTGGATTTTCTTACCCAGAGCACAGAGCTCAGAGACCTTCCCTTCAGTTACAGGAATACTGCGTGAAGATTAACATCAGCCCCAGGCTCCTGACCTGTCAGTCCATCTAGTAATGTGACTGCAGCCTGCCTGTAATTTTTCATGTTGCCTTTTCTGTTGATTTGTTGGCTGTTTGCAGAAGTTCTGTTTTACATGGGTTCAGTTTCAAGCTATTTGGTCTTTACTGTAAGTTTCTCTCATGTGCAGTAAGTTATCTGGCTTTTAGTGTATGGGGAGGATAAGGAAGTCTGTGTCAACATCATTGTTCATGTCAATGTATTTAAAATTAGGGAGGTGTAGGGAACTGTCAGAGAAAGACATTTGTGCCTGATTGAACACAATGAAAGAAGCAGAACACATTCTCAATTTATGTCACGGTGTGATGGATTCATCCTATTTAAACTTAGGCATCTGCTTCTGGTCATGTCTCCTTATGTTGTTTGCATGGTCAATAGGGGAGCACCTTCAAGGTGCTGTTGATCTGACCTGTGTCAGCTTTGTGTTTTAGAAGGAGTGCAGCACTGATACATGTTCTTCCTCCTCCTCTCACTGGCCATTAAATCAGGCTGTGCTGACTAGATCAGATGTAAGCGCTTACCTTCTGTCAGGTCAATCAGAGCTGATCAACTGCTAGAAGCTTCTGTTATTTACTGACCAGTTCTTCAGTCTGGATTCTGTTGTTGTTGTATTTGTTGTTGGTTTTTATGTGTATGCGTGTGTTTTCTTTTTTCTGTTTTAAAGGAACACATAAACTTCTTACTCTTCTTGAAGTGTAGGTAGTAGGAAGGTGAGGTTGGTGGTACAGTGATACAACTGCTATGCCAAAGGACATGGAAGATACATCACTGTACACTGGCTTGGCCACATAAAGAGGGGACAGAATTTTTCTTCCCTTTCCTCCATTTTCACCCAACTAGTTTCACCTGTTATGAAACTTAAACATTGGTACCATGTACTATTGAAAGACACACATCATGTAAAAGAAAAATATGTTAAGACTTTCAGATACACTTTCACTGATTCATGTGATTGCTTAGATATTATTTTTACTTTTTTTTTTTTTTTTTTTTTTTTCCAGTAGAAAGAAATTATGGATATATTAATGATAACAACTTTTATGGTATTACCAAAGACTAAAAATGTGTAGACCTTAAATGTTCAGATGCAACAGCAAGTAGCTCACAGTCTTGCCTAAGCATTGTTCAGAACTGCATCCCTGCATTGATTTCCTATCATTAATCTGTCTCACAAAGAAAAGAGAAATATATTTTGTGCTTTGGCTTGAAAATTTTCATGACGAGCCTGTGAGATGATCCAGCTCTGTGAGCTGTTTTCAAAAGCAGCTTGAATGGAATAAACATTTATTTATTTATTCTATCAGGGATCTAGCAGGGTTTTGATGTTTACACTACCATGACAGCAGTCATAGTAGCTTAAGCCTCAACCTCATGTACCATAAACCTTAATTAATAACATAATGTACCATAAACCTTAATTAGACAGTAGTACCTGTAAGGATGGGTGGCTTAATTTTTCCTTTCTACATGTAATACCTTGTTATGTCATGTCCTGTTGGCTTCATTTGGCACTGTACTTTAAATAAGGTACTGTTTCAATGTAAAAATTGATAGTAAAGTCGGGATTTAGAAGCTTATGAATGTACTCCTTATGTGCAGTTTGTGAAGTGCATACACTGGTGAGAGCAGTTCTTGCAGGACTGGAGAACACACACAAAAAAAATTCTAGGATGAACAACAATTTTAAAACCATATTTTCACTGCCAAAGCCCTTTTAATAGCATTGCACAGTTCCCTCTTTTCATGCTCAATTTTGGAATGAAATGCACTCTCAAGTTTACAGCTGTAGTTTCTGCTCTGTCCAGGAAAAGTAATTCCTGTTACTACCTCTGCTATCATACAGACGTAGGTTTAAAGAGCCAGCTCTCACCAGTTCCCAAGCATCCCATCTGCCTGCCCACTTGGCTTGGTAAGTGTTTTTGAAGGTTCTTGGAGGCAGGGAATGGAAATAATATTGATGAAGAGGTGCCTGAGCCTGTTGTTTTGTGTAGGAAAACGGGACACGTGTGCCGAGATCGCCTTTTGCTCTCAGTGCCACTGTTTCAGTGGACTGGAGTCAGTGTGAGGGACAGAGTGTCCAAGGCAAAAAGGAGGGGGAGACTGAGCAGCCGGTGGGGTGAGGTCTCTGAGCCACCCTTAGCTATGGTACCTGTGAGGGTCCTTGGCAAAAAAAAAACAGCAAATGGTTTTCTGCTGGGTCAGCAAGTTCAGTCAGCTCAGCCAGTGGTTAAATGGCACTGCACTCAGGGTGAGGGGATAAAGAGCATGAGAGGCATCAGGGAGTGTGATGCTTTATATATGCACACACACACACACATATATGTTGTTTAATAGAAGTTATTACTTCTGCCTTGCTTGCTGATAATATTCAAGACACGTGTGTACATTCTCTCTGCATTAGAATAAGAAGTGTATTTTTACCAGGGCATATTCTGAATATCCTGAAAAAAACAGCATGCTTATTTAGTGCAAATTGCTGCGGGGAAAATGACATACTTTTAGAGCTGCAGTTTGGCCCAGAAAAGGAGGAGCAGTGCAGTGGTTGCCTTCCCCTGGCCTGGTTGTATGTCCCACAGTGTTCCTAGCACTGCAGTCTCAGCACCCAGGAGAATGCCACCTGCATCTGAAGTTAAAAAGCTGCAGATGCTCGAGATGCAGCGCACATCCCAGGAGGCCATGTCACCTTCCACTGCTCACCATATTTTTAATGAGACTCAGCATCCAAAGAAAACCTGAAGCTCAATATCTGTTATGAGATGCAGGTGTTTGTGGCCTGGAATTTTCATTGCCAGTTTAGATACTCCAGCAGGTGCTAAGCTGAAACAATGCCTGATGTTAACCAAAATAATGTAATATTAAATTCTTTGTTATTTTTTTCTGTTGCTTTTTAAATAACTGATTGCTGATCTATGTAAGGACATACATATTAGAGATATCTTAACAGTAGAGAAAAAATACTGTTAATTAAAAATATGTACTTCTCTGTCTTCGTCTCTAATCACACTGGGTTTCACTTCTGTAACTTGGACAATGTGATCTTTGACAGCAGTTATCTATTTCTTTGAATGTCTTTTACAAGATTCTTCTTTGCTGACTTATAAGGATGCTCTTATCCCTTCTGATACCTTCCTCCTAGCCCAAACCTTTTCTTTCCGGATAACTTGACAAATTCCTGCATTTATTGGTGGATTATGCAGGCTGAGGGATTTCCATTTCTCCATGTATTACCTGCTTTGCATACAGATTTTTTTATTATTATTTTTTTTAACTTTATATTCGTATTCTGCCTAGGAAAGGGGAAGGAGGTGGTTCTTGCATGTTACTGTTTTTCATGCAAATAACTTCAACAACTTGTTCACAGGAGATTTAATTTCTCATATTTTTTTCAGTTGTTATGTAGAAGCCTGGCTTCTTGTCCTAAGAGACAAATGGTATAACATACTAAAGCAAATCCAATTAATAAATCTTACACAGTTCTCCTCTGAGGTAGAGGAAAAGCACAGAGAGCTAGTGTTGGATCCAAAAAGGATCAAAAAAGGGATTTGCCAAGAAGATTGATGATGGGATGGCTTTTTTTTTTTTTTTTTTTTTTTTTTTTCCCAAAGTCTTTTCAACGAATGGTGGATAGAATGCATTTTTTAAGTTAAGTCCAGAATGGAAAAATTGTTTTTGAGAACAGTCATAACAGTAAAGTATAGTAAGTCAATAATGTTGCCTCATTTGGCTGTTTCTGTTTTACTTTTCCTCAAACTTTGCCTCATGTGCCCATGACCATTAGTAAGAGGATGTAAAGTGAAGTACCTTGGACACAGTTTGGAATCCCATAAACACAACAGCACTGTGCAAAAATGGGTACAACAGAGAAGATTTGGGTTTGGGACTTCAGATCCTTGTACCAGTTCCCCACATAGTAATTCATTTTCATGGGTGTGTTATATCTGCAGTAATGTTCCTTCCCTTCTAGAATGATCTAGGCTGGAAAAGGCCATCAAGCCCGACCATCCACCTGGCCTACTGAGTCCCCATCACTAAACCATGTCCCTTAGTGCCGTGCCCACACATCTCTTAAATAGCTGCAGGGACTGGGACTCCACCACCTAACTGGGCAGGCTGCTCCACTGCTCGACCACACCCTCCATGAAGAAATTCTTCCCAATACCTGACCCAAGCACAGCCTGCCCCAAATCAAGAGCTTTTCCTCATGGCCTCTCTCTTGTCACCTGAGAAAAGAGACCGACTGCCTCCACGCTGCAACCTCCTTGCAGGGAGGTGGGAAGCGCAATGAGGTCTCCCCTCAGCCTCCTCTTCTCCAGACTAAACAGCCCCAGTCTCCTCAGCTGTTCCTAACTCTTGTTTTTTAAACAAGACGAGTTGTCTAAACTCAGGTGAATTATGAATTTATCCATTAAGGGATCATTACAGCAACATGGTACATCTCCTATCTACTTAACATTTGAAGTAGCAATTGTTTTGTCCAGTGTATGATCCCAGAGTGAAAAATAAATAAAAATAAAAAGTCAGGTAACTGTTTGCATTTCTCACAATTCACTGATGTTTTAGCATTTCCATACAGCATCTATATTTAATTAGTGAAGATTTGGCTATGAGGTTGTTAATCTGGACAACTAAGCTTTTCCATATATCAAACTTATCTGCAGTAATAATTCCACATTTTTCAAATTTTGACTGTCAATTCCTTGGTGAATAATGCTATCCATACATTATAGCTGTACAACTGAAGCAGAAATTGAGATTTGGAATGTTTCTGAATTTTGGTCTCCGTAAGTATTCCTTTAGGGAAAAAAAATTAATAGTGTAAGTACTGAAAATGAAACAAAATAATACAAATGTCACTTTGGCATTTACCCAGTGTTCCTCTATCTCCTCATTACAAAATGGAAACAAGGAAGAATCAAAAGGTCCTTCAAGCCAAAGAAAATAAACCTGTTTTCTTTTAAGTTCAAAAGAGACAAAGCCAGAGCTGTCCTAAATCTCTCTCCTGCGATTTTAGATAAGAAAACAACACGTAGTTGCTGCCCTTCCCAAAGGGCAACAGTTTATGATCTTTTACTGTAATGATTAGCTTTTCCATTACTTAAGCAATGACATTTTTAGTGACCTCTTGCATGCACAAGGCTGGTTGCCAGAAAGCTGCTGGGCTTGCCTTGCACCCGGCTCTTCAGCGTTCCCCCCTGTGCAGTGTAGTCAGCACCCCGGGGGGACTGTGTGTGCCTTCTTCACAGACCAAACACAGTGAAATCCATAAATCGGTGAAAAGTTTACATTCAGATGGTTCCTGCTGTAATTGCTAATGGACCTGCTGGAGTGTTGCTGGGAAATTAGTTACCAGGTAGATCACAGGGGAGGACAGTGTTCTCTTCGGTCCCTCTAATCCCTTTATCAAGCATTTGTAGGTGGGAAGGGTGACAGTGAGAATATTAGGCTGCTTATTTAGTCAGATGTGTTCCAGCTGAAAGAAAGAATACAGCATCATCCCAGAAATCTTGACAAACTCCTAATATTTAACATAAAACAGGCTTCTGCAACTTCATTTCTATGCATCAGGAACAATGTAATTATTATTAAAGAGTGAATACCACGAACAAGTCAATACCAAGGTCTTTCACACACCAGCCATCTCCAACCTTCCTTTCAGCCAGTAATACGGAACAATAGGTGGCAGCATGCCAGGCAGCCTACCAGCTTAAGGTGGTTAATTTCAAAGTGGAGGAACTGAGTTTCCAAAACAAGCAGTACACATTCTTTGCAAGATCTTTTTTTAAACCAGTGGAATTTCAGAGCACACACTCCTGAGCATTAACTGCAGCTGCATCCTTCTGAAAGTCAGGCATGCTGCTTACTCAGCTGAGATGGGATCTTTGTAGAACACTTCATGGTACCTGGTTTACTACTTTTACTACTGGTTTACTACTTTAGTCTCAGGAGATGGCTTTCTTTTCTTCAGATTAAAAGGAGGTACCATAAGACCTCCATGGTACCTTATTAGGCATATGTATGTATAACCATGGCTATACGTACATACATGTATGCCTAATACACAAACATACATACATAATCTATTTCTGTCAACAAAGCTCTAGCTGCTAGGCTATACACCATGCCATTCATGGTGTATAACAAATATTCTCAACAATTGAGCTTTGTTTTACCTTAATTGCTCTGTGTATGTCTCAAACTGTAACACTATATTATGGAAGTTTTTATTGAAATGCTTACCAAAATTTTCTAGCAAGATCAAATGATAATGATCACCATTATTCCTGGCAAACGAGTCAAAAATTAACATAAACAGTGTATATTAACTTTAGGTCCAGTCCCATATCTAAAATGACATACTGAGGACCTGTGGTGTTTTTTGTTGTTATTGTTCTTGTTTTTTCTGAGTATGTAAGAACATAGAGATCTTTTATGTGAAACGACATCTTTCTTCAGAGTTGATTTCTAGTACCACTTTGTACTTGGATGAATAATGACACAGGGAGTCAAGAAATGGAGAAATGTGCAGTCAGTTATTGCCCATTAGATTTTTTTTCCAAGCAAATTGCCTAAATCTATTTACATATCCTAGCAAGGAAAAATGTCTTTGAGAGTTACTAGAGACTTTTCACATCTAAGATGAATGTAACGCATTTAAGCTGTGATACCGTGCAATAAACATTGTACATACAGAGACAAGAATATTGTCTTTGTTCATGGATGACATCCCAACCCCCCCATCATCACTTTAGGAACAGATTGAGACTGTCTCAGTGCCCACATTTCTTCTTAATCTTGAATCAAAGAGTGAATTAAAACAAAGCAAAAAGAGAATGCTGGAAAGTGACTGTTTGTAGATACAAAAGTTGCTAAATTGGAGCTGCACCATTAGGTGATGACCCAAATGTCTTTTCATCTCTGAACAACTCCCACCTCTTAGGAATACTCATGATCTCATGGAATTGACTTCAGTTCTTTGTAAATATAAACCTCAACATAATACCATCTCTGCATTCCTTCTCTTCAGAGTGCCACAGAGGTAAGAATAACACTTGTCCTCTACAGAAAGACTGGAAGAGGTCCTGCTTTGTGCAGCTGTAATTGCAGTTTGTCTTTGGAGAAGAGACCGCTTGTATGGAGTGCCAGAAGGTGCTGTCACCTGGCTGGAAACCTAATAGATGTAAAGAAAGGTGTCTGATGAACAGTTAGTGTACAGTTAAAAGCAATAAAATAGGTGAATTGGATGTAGTTGGCAAAATGTCTTTACTGTCCTTGAGTAATTGCACTTTTACTTGTAAAAAACCCTACTTAAAAGTGTAGAATTATGAAGATAAAAGATACTGTAGCAAAAATAAATAAATAAATAAGCAAACAGATATGTTTGCATTACATGATTCTGCTAGGACTGGGAAAGCTTAAATTACAGTTGAAAATTAATAAAAAAGAAATAAAAGCACAAGCTCCATTTAAAACAGAGGTATCATTTTAACATGAGTCTACTGGTGCTTCCTTTTTTATAATTAACTTTTTCATTTATATCTACCAGTAATAATGTTCATTATTATATTTTAATATTCATTTTGCCATTATGTTTAATCATCTGGAGTTTAGAAGCAAATTTTTGCTTTCATTTACACTGTTACCTAAGTGGGCTTCCTTCTAAAACATCAAACGCAATTTTAGGTATATTCAGTCACCTAAGATATTCCTGTACTTCTTCTAACTAACTGTTTGCATTGTAGTGTAACCAGGCGTCTGACACAATTTCCACTTCCAAAGTCATCTGATACTATTGTCCCATTGAGATTAGCTGTGGGACTTCGTATTGTCTTACTAGTTGAAATAACATTATGTTTCATTTTCCGGTATCAAGAAAGAAGTCAAGCATAAATTCACCTCTAGATGCACAAGATGTTTCACAGTAAAGAATTTGAACTGAAATAACTTACCTAAAAAAAAAGTAAGAATGCAGAATCTGTCTGAAGGTATGAGAATTTGAATTTCATTAATTACACTGCAGTATAACTCATCAATTTTCTTTAAACTTGTTAAAAATAAAATAGTGAAGCTAAGACGGTACTTTTACATTCTAGTATTTTCTTTCAGTATACTAGATTAATAAAGTACCTTTATAATTTTAAGCATCCTCATTACTTGTACCAAAATAAACTGATATTTGTCATTTTACATTCTTTAATTTTGTGAGCAAGTATTTTCAGCTGACATCAACAAGTTTTACTTGTTCAGCCTCATATATGTGTTGTTCATTTAGGTGACTAATTTAGATGTCCAGTTCTGAGAGTCAAGACTATGTAATGGGAACATACATCTCTGTAATCCCTCCTCTTGGCAATTTTTGTAACATGAAGTCTTTTCCTCCTCCCTCGATATGAAGGCAATAAATAAAAACAAACTTTTAACTTTTAAAACTTGACATAAAGGCAAGAAAAAAAAACTTTTTTAATTAACAGAAGTCAAACAGACTTCTGAATAGATCTTCTGAAGAGACAAATTTTTATTTTTATTCCATGTGGGCATCTGGCTAAGAGAGATAAAAAATCTATTCTGCACTGTTTTTCTCTTTAAACCGTAGTGTTTATTAAGAACCAGTTTGTGAAAGAAAAGGATTTTTCAAAGTGGATCACTCTTTGGGCATGTCTTTATCCTAGATTACCTGTGAACATCTGCTTCAGCTAAAAGCACACAAAATATGACTGACTTATCACAAAAAAAAAAAAAAAAAAAAAAAAAAAAAAAAAAAAGGAAGAGGAAAAGCAAAATTTCTGCTGGTTGAGATCAGAAAAAAAATATTGGAAACATTATTTATTTTGCTGCTTCAAAGATAGTAGTTTAAAATTAGAAAAGTAAATATGAATTGGTGTATGCTCAAGATCCTCAAGCTACCCTCTATAATATTCTATTAAGAAATAACTTTATGAACTTGATTTTAACAATCTCTCAATCCTTTATACCAGTTTTCCTATTTTCTTAAGTGATGATTTTGAAGTGGTCTTACGATCTCATCAATCTTTATTCCTTTATTTATATATATATATATACTTTTTTTTTCTCATGCTGCTTTTTTGCTGTGATGGCAGTTCATCATAGGCAGGCAGAATTGACTTCATTCTAATCCTCACGTAGCATCATAAAAAGAAACATTAAATGGAGATCCATGCAGAAACTGACATTGTTTCTCAGTTAAGTGTCTCAAAATGTTAAAAATGGGTCCAGACTTTACAGGCAACTGGAAAGAATTTCTTTTATTGATAACTGAAAGTAAGTCTTGCCAACAAAACGCACATGGAAAGTGAAATGAGACAGAGGGCAAAGAATTAAAATCTTGGCAATTTAGTATTTTCTAGGGAATAAGGGAATAAGCATTCTGATGCTTCTTTGGTAAAATTCATACTTCATAAAACACTGCTTAAAATTTTCTCTGCAGTCATAAAACAGCCAGCAGGAAAGAACATGGAGTTTTAAAACACTTTCTACAGTTTATTTCCCACTGCAAAGACTGAGATCCAGCTACCCCCTTTCAATTACAGTGAAATTCAGGAGGATTTCAAACACAGAGAATTATGTAGCACTGGTAAAATTTCTAAGACTTCATTGGCATGGAGCTAACCAAAGGCAGCTTCCATTTGCAGTTGCCTACAATATGTGGAACATTCACCATTTTTATGTCTCAGTTCTGCTACACTGTGTTTCCCTCTTCATTTAGCAAATGCTCATGCCCCCTGCTTCATAAGCATAGGTGTGGATCAAACATTTCCTGCTCATCCATGTTTAAAGGCATCAGTACTTTTTCAAAATAAGTTATAGCTTTTCCAGGCTGTTAATAAAAGTAATAAAAAAGTTAATAAAGAAGTGTAAGTTGAAAGATAGCACCCTACACTTGGATGTTTTTATGTTGTTGAGGTTTTCCTGTCTTCAGTGGTCAACTATGAAAGTGCAAATTCAGGTAAATGATCAGTTTCTTTTTTAAAATAAATGGTGAGTCATGATTTGAGATGGATGCAGAATACTATCAACAGAATTCAAAACATCAAAACCATAGAATAGTTTCTCATCACTATAGTGATGAGAGAGCAATGTAAAATGATCATCAAACCATTACTCATCACTAAAAAATGTCTCAAATATCCGCATATAAACACTTCACTTAGTTTAGAAATTCTGCAGCTTATGAAGAGAAGTTTATACTGTGACATGCCTAATGGATAGCATTTACCATATATGCCCCATACCACAACACAGAGGTTGGACGAAGGCAGATAAGACTTCTGAAGAACCTGTTCACACTGCCTGAGGTCTATGTAGTCTATATCAAGGTATCTATATCTTTCTATTTTTAGAAAGTTTAGAAATGTTATTGATGACATTATCAGATTTGTTGCTCTCACTGACTAGTTGTTGCAAGATTCTCTTGCAACATGAATTAAGCTCATAAAAGGACTAGATGTTAAAACAGTTCTCAGCTCTCTAGCAGAGAAACATATATTAAACCGCGCAGTTATATATATATGTATATATATATATATATAAATATAAAAGATTAAAACTAAGTGAATTAAATCACATCTAGGAATCTCCAGAAGTATGCTATATAAAATACTCTACTAAAACATCTCTTTGCTGACAGCTCATTTTTAAATTAGTACAAATGTTTTGATTTATATAGAGAGAAAGCAAAATACTCTTAAAGACTGAAGCTTTTCAAATAACTTCCACTTACATATTTTTTCCTTTTAAATTTTCCTGTTCTTACTTCTGGACTCCAAGCAGGAGTGGTTTTGTTGCTGTTTGTTTATTTTTCACTTTTGTTATGAAGTACAAACTGCAAACATCACTGCACACAGACTTCTTTATTACTTGTTTTCCATTTTCACCTTCCTCACAAGCATTTTGCCCTGCTTGGTCTTTTTCAGACATCATGCCCTTTGCTTTCCTATTTTTGTCATATGAAGAAGCATTGTTAGGCAACTCTGGCAAGATATCTGTAGATACAAATCTACAATCTAGGCTGTAGCTTAAGTTACTGCCAAATACTTAATTGAAAATCCTGATGTAATTTGAGAATTACTGTAGAAAACTAACTGAAGATTACTGATGATTCAAATATAACAAATAAAAATAAAACAAAAGTGGAAAGAAAATCATCACCAAGAACCATCATATCTTTTGATACAGAAAAAGTGTGAATCTTTTTTCCCTTGTAAATGTTTTCAGAGAAGACATAAACATGTCAAATACATGCTGCAAATACTACTGTTTAGTACTGTTTCTTATTATTATTCTTATTTAGTAGTATCTCTTCCTTAGATTGTAGAAATATCAGAACATCTTGATTATTTGGAGCTTTATCCAGTGATTCCAAATAGAAAATAAGGCAAAAATAGGTCCTTTGATATAACAAATCAATGCTATTTATCATAGCATACTAGCTATACATAGCTATATACATAGCTATACATAGCTATTTATCATACTATGAGGTTATTAGAAGAGTAGGAAAGTGCTATTTATGATGTGTATACTTTCATTAGAAAAGCACCACAGCTTTGAATAAGAAAATACCAGCAATAAAAAAGCAAGTTAATACAAATTATTGATTCCAGTGTTTGGTATATCTTAGAAGGTAGAAAACAGACCTGATATGCAACTTGAGTTTTGCATACAAGAACAGTGCATTACTATAATATGAGGAAATTCCTCTTCTCGATCTTCTCCATTTGTTCATGTTGCTGTTATAGTTGTTGTTTGTTTTTCTTCAATATGAAAAATTTAGAGCTTTAGAGCTAATGAAATTTGATTGCTTCTTTAATGTTGACCAGTCCAGCCCTTTGGCCTTGTTTTTCTTGCAACTACGACACAATTAATAAAGCAATGGACACTGAAGCTAGTTACGACAAAATATCAGGTTCTAATCAGTCAATTTATATCTGGGCAACCTCTAGACCAGCAACAAATACCACAAAGGTAAGTTGTGTTACTTTTATTTACCTCTACTTAGAGAAAGTAAAAAAAAAAAAAAAAAAAAAAAAAGAGCACTAAAAAAAAAAAAAGAGCAATTTATGGATTAAGTTAAGTTTTTATTTTCAGTTTGCAGAGCTGGCATTCAAAAATGTCAGCTTTTACTTGAAAACTTTTTACTTGAAACCATAGCAATTATGACCTGGTCCTCTTTTGTGCTTTCAGTGGTGATTTATTTATGCAGATATTGCATTTCAAATTAAATTTATATTGCTAGCCTGATTTTCAGCAGAAGTAAAGCTTAGAGAGTAACATTGTCCATATCTTCCCCTCTATCTGCCTGTAGCAGTAAACTTTGACTACATTCAACTGAAAGAAGAAAAGCCTTGAAGATACTAAATTGCTATTAGTTTTGTAAAAATAGGCTGCTCAGTACTGAGACTTAATTAACACAACTATGGAGACAACAGCCAAAACAGGAACACTTCTTGGACTGCACACTGTATATCCAGGATTTGAGGCAGGAAAATAGTCATTCACTGGCTTCTGCTCATCAAAGTAAATCCACTTATAAAGACGTTTTCATTTCTACTCTTTCATCGTGTGCCATTTCTCACATCAAATGTACAGTTTAGCATTCAGCAAAGGTTCCTGAGCAGCCAAATACCCCTCAAGAGAGTGCTCCAGTTTTGGAATAAGTAGTCTAAAAGTGCTGGAGAAACCAGAACCAAATTTTTAAACATAAAAATTTCCATCCTGTAATAACCTGAATGTTGTTTAATATCCACATAAGGGCAGCTACTGTTTCTTTTAATTCTGGAGAAGTGCAGTTGTATAAAAATAATTTTAAGGTAACTTTAAACAGGAAGCCTACTCCCGTTTCATTTATGACTCATGAACTTTTGACACTCATAGGTGAATAAATAATTCTGTTACGCATAGGCTGTATAGTGGCTATTTATATCTACAGCTCTAATCATTTTTCCTTAATTTTATTTTCTTAAAACTCACATTAACTCTTCATTTACTTGATGTCATGAGTGTTATCTGCACCCATATAGTGTATTTTTAGTGACCAAAACTAGAATCTTTACTCATTAATGGACAAAACTGTGCGCAAGCACAAAGCAGAGCACATTAATTCACCTTGCGGCACGTCTCCCTGTACAATTCATGTGCTGTGTCACTCAGTCTTAAGTGCTTATCCAGGGGATCATAAAGTGGATTATTAAAATAGCCCAGATCTCTTCCCTGCCCCTGACCTACAGCAGCATCAGTTTCGGCCCTTCATCTCTGAATTTTAGAGCAGTGCTGCAGGTTGCAGGCATGCAGACACCGTGGTGATGAGGCTCCTCATCATGATTTGGGAATTGGAGCCTTTTACTGTTGAAGTCAACGGCCCAGAAGGGCAGTCTGGACTCCTGCAGCAGCAGAGCTGGCTTCCAATAATCCACTGCTTACCTGCACCATGTCAGCAGGTTTTCACAACTCAGTAGTGGCTTTCGCAGCTCTCTTCTGCTATAAATGCTATAAACCGGATCTGGTTTAAATTTAGAAAGTGGCCTTTTTATTTCTCGTTCTCCTCCTATTAGATCATTTTCAACTCCCTTCACACCTTGGATTCAGTATGGGGCTGATATTATGTTTCTTGTTTTGATAGAGCAGCATTAGACCAAATGGATAGAGTAGACATTAATAAGTAGCTAGGACTAGATAACATTTGCTAGACCACTCCCCAGAAACTCAGATAGGAAACCCCTGACCTGGGGTCTGAGGCTTGTGCTAAATCTTTACAGATGGCCCCATGCTATGGGCCTGGCAGGAAAAAACTGCTTGAGAGGGGCTCCGGGGAATGTGGAACCAGTGGGACTGCCCTTCATTCCTGAAAAGATGAGAGAGTCTGTAACAAAAATGATGAAGGGACATATGGACAAACAGTGTCTGCTTGGAAGAAGTGGTTTCTATGGAGGGAAGTCCTGCATCACCGGAATTTGGAGGAAGGGCAGTATGTGGATAAAGTGGGTTGTGTGAGTATAATAATCCTCCTGCATTTTCAAAAAGCCTTTGAGAAGCTTTTTGTAAAGCTTATTAAATGTTGTAAAGAAACTAAGTTACCACAAGATTGGACAAGAGATTTGGTTTTGGATTGAAAGCTGGTGTAAGAACAGGAAGTGAAGGATAGGGCTTAGTGGTCAGTCTTTAGGAGGAAGGAGATCCAAAGAGTCAGTAATAATAATTATAATAATAATTCAGGTAGGAAGTGACCTCCTGGAGGTCATCTAACGAACCTCCTTCTCCTAGCAGGTCTAATTGCATCAAATTGCTCAAGGACTTTTCTAGTCAAACCTTGAATGCTTGCAAGGATGGGAATTCCCCAGGCCAGAACAGGAGCCTTGGGTTGTCTTTGATGACTGATGTTCACTGGGGACCTGTGAAACCTCCAAGTCTGCAGGTGATACTTAAACTTCTTACAGGTGGTCAGATGCTGAATGCTGAGAAACTCCAGAAGGAACCCACACAACTGAAGGAGTGGGAGATGATCTCATGATGATCTCATCATGAGATGAAATGATCAGGAGACTGAAGGGGCTGAAGAGTTGTCTTGATTTGACCCTTCATTTTGGATAGGGGAATGCTGAGGGAGTTACGAGTGATGTTTACAAGCCCATAAATGTAACAGATGTAAAAGTGGAGGCATAAATCGCCTTTATAAAAGCACAATGAGTTTTTCAAAGGTGATTTGCATGGAAGGTGATTTTTCAAAGGTCACAGCACTGTATCATTTGTAGTGGTGGATGCAACGCAATGTTCTGGGATCCATGCTGCCTGTCGCATTGTGAGGCTGAGGGCTGGAGGGGCAGCAGGCTCTGGCAGGGGGTGGTTGTGCCATTGATACAACTGGCACTGCTGCACGAGTATTTATGTGCTTTCAAGCCAGAGCAAATCCACAATTATTTTTTTTTTCTGGCATAGTTGTACTGAAAAATATTCATAGTCCTTAACACTGCCCCGCCGTTCATTCCTTGCTTTCCCACACACAGGCTGCTTTTGTTGGCTTGGATTTGGCAGATGGCTACAGCAAAAGAAAAACTCCTTTTGTTGGTTTGTGCTTTGTCTGTGCAAGAATCTCAGCTGCCAGACTGTACAGCAGCGTGGATGGGCACCAGTAAAATCAGGGCTTACAGAGTTTGTATTTTGCAACACACCTCCATTCACCAAAAAAGATTGCTGTTACCTGGAGTCATTGTCTATGTTCTTTGGGGGGGGAAAAAAAAAAAAAAGGAAATTTACCTCTCTGACAACAACATAGATTGTCAGGTATCAAAAGCTGCTAAAAAGTGAGCAGAATCTCTGGGTAGTGTGCAGGATCAGCTAATGAATAGGACAACACCGAACCCAAGTTCATTAAATCATTTCACAGATGTGAAAATATGGGACAGTTGGTCATGTCTTGGTCCATGCAAGCGAGACTACAGCTTCCACAAGGAAAAATTCTTCCTCCTTGACTTGGCTGTGCTTATCTCCTTGCCATGGAAAATATCACTGCCCTTTTGTTGGGAAAGATTGCATATTTGTCTTCATTGCTTTTTCTGAGATATTCACTGGGAAGCTTCAGCAGAAATCATTTGAAAGAAAATAATAACGTCCCAGTCTAAAATGTACAAGATCAAATATGCTATTGTTTTCTGAGTCTTGTCAAACACACTCTCCCTTTTCTGCAATTTTGTCTTTGTGTGTCTGCAACAGCAGCAAATGCCTGCTGGCTGAAGTGTTTGCTGATCATAGGATATTCAGCGTCCAGACTGCCAAATAGGGAACAGTCAAGCAATCCTTTGTAATCCTCTTCTTTCAGTTAAACAATCTTTTATTGCTTTCACTTGCCCACATAACTTGCAGAATGCATCTGAGGTGGAGATGTCAAACAAATTCTCAGTTCATGGAGTTTGCTACCATGTAAAATTTAAGTTGTATTTCTTTTCCCTTTTCTTTTCTTTTCTTTTCTTTTCTTTTCTTTTCTTTTCTTTTCTTTTTTTTCTTTTCTTTTCTTTTCTTTTCTTTTCTTTTCTTTTCTTTTCTTTTCTTTTCTTTTCTTTTCTTCTCTTCTCTTCTCTTCTCTTCTCTTCTCTTCTCTTCTCTTCTCTTCTCTTCTCTTTTCTTCTCTCTTCTTTTCTTCTCTTCTCTTCTCTTTTCTTCTCTTCTCTTTTCTTCTCTTCTCTTTTCTTCTCTTCTCTTTTCTTCTCTTCTCTTCTCTTCTCTTTTCTTTTCTTTTCTTTTCTTTTCTTTTCTTTTCTTTTCTTTTCTTTTCTTTTCTTTTCTTTTCTTTTCTTTTCTTTTCTTTTCTTTTCTTTTCTTTTCTTTTCTTCTTTTCTTTTCTTTTCTTTCTTTTCTTTTCTTTTCCCTTTTCTTTCCCTTCCTTTTCCCTTTTCTTTCCTTTTTCCTTTTATTTCTTTTTCTTCTCCCCTTTCTCTTTCTTTCTTTCTTTCTTCCTTTCTTCCTTTCTTCCTTTCTTCCTTTCTTCCTTTCTTTCTTTCTTTCTTTCTTTCTTTCTTTCTTTCTTTCTTTCTTTCTTTCTTTCTTTCTTTCTTTCTTTCTTTCTTTCTTTCTTTCTTTCTTTCTTTCTTTCTTTCTTTTTCTTTTGCCTTTTACTTTCCTTTTTATTTTCATTTTCTTTCTTTTTAGTTTTTTCCTTTCCCCTTTCTTTCCTTTTATTTTTTCCCTTCCCTTCCCTTCCCTTCCCTTCCCTTCCCTTCCCTTCCCTTCCCTTCCCTTCCCTTCCCTTCCCTTCCCTTCCCTTCCCTTCCCTTCCCTTCCCTTCCCTTCCCTTCCCTTCCCTTCCCTTCCCTTCCCTTCCCTTCCCTTCCCTTCCCTTCCCTTCCCTTCCCTTCCCTTCCCTTCCCTTCCCTTCCCTTCCCTTCCCTTCCCTTCCCTTCCATTCTATGCTTTTCCTCTCCCAAGAGGTTTGAGGAAGGAGTGAGAAGCACCAGAGAATGGTTTGGGTTGTAAGGGACTTTAAAACCTATCTAAATCCACACCCTGCCATGGGCAGGGACACCTCTCTCCAGCCCAGGCTGCCCCCAGCCCCATCCAGCCTGGCCTTGGGCACTGCCAGGGATGGTGCAGCCACAGCTCCTCTGGGCAGCCTGGGCCTGGGCCACACCACCCTCAGAGTGAAGAATTTCTTCCCTATACTTAACCCAAATCTCTGCACCTTCAGTTTCCAGCCCTCACCCCTTGCCCTGTCCCCACACCCCCGACACAGAGACCCTCCCCGGCCTTCCTGCAGCCCCTCCAGGACAGGGTGACAGGACACGGGGCTGCCATTGTCCTTTTGAGGTTAAAAACCTGAAAACCCGGGACTGACCAGCGGAGGGAGCAGCTCGCCCTGCCACCACCCCACCCCCCTTCCCCCCACCCCCCCCGCCTCGAAATGGGCGTGACGTCAGCGTGTGATGTCCGTGACGTAGCGCGGGAGGGAGGGAGGCAGAGCCGGGAGCATGTAGGGGCCGACGCGGGGCCGGGGGGGGGTCGGGAGAAGGGTACCGGGGGGGGGTCAGGGGGGATCGGGAACACCGGGGGGTACCGGAGGGGATCGGGGGAGGATGCCGGGGGAGTCCCGTGGGGGGTCGGGGGGCACAGGGGGGATGCTGGGGGTACGGGGAGGTACCGGGGGATACCGGGGGGGCACCGGACAAGTACCGGAGAGGATCGCGGGGCACCGGGGGGTACCGGGGGTGATGTCGGGGGGGGATCCGGGAGTGCCGGGAGGTACCGGGAGGTACCGGGGGGGATGCCGGGGGAGTCCCGGAGGGGATCGGGGGGTACCGGGAGGTACCGGGGGGTGATGCCGGGGGTGATGCCGGGGGTGCCGTTGCAGGTCGGTGAGCATCGTGGCGCTGGGCACGGAGCGGGAGGCGGCGTCGGGCGGCGCGGGGCAGCCGGGGCTGGTGCGGAGCTACCTGCGGGGCAGCGGGCTGGTGGCCGAGCTGGGCAGCCCCGCGCCCAGCCGGCTCCGGGCGCGCATCCTGGGCGGCGTGCGGCTGGAGGTCCACGAGTGTCCGCGATGGGTACGGCGCGGCGCGGGTCCCCCGGGTGTCCCCGTCCTTCGGGGGTCGCCCCCCTGAAACAGGGGGAGGTCTCTGCTCTGCCCGGGGGTCTCTACGGGAGGGCGATGCCCGGTGCTGCGGGCGGCCCGACCGATAAAAAAGAGAGGCGAGAGCGCCGGGGCTGGTGCTGTGGCACCGGGTTTATGGCAAAATGCCGAAAACAAGTCTCAAAACACCAGAAAGGATGCAGCAGTCCACAGAGGATCTTTTTCTCTGTAAGGCTGAAAAGGCAATCAGGTGTCCAGCTCAGGGAAATGACAGGTTCTGTTATCTGTCCTCTAGCTAAATGCACTGTTTCGAGTCCTTTTGCTTCTGCTGTGATGAATTATCACATCCTAGCACGATTTCTCACATCAGAAGGTAAATAATGAGGGTCCTGACACTCTACCGTGTTACTGGGACTTTTGCTAATGGGTGAGATAACTTAATTAGGAGTATGAGCAGGTCAATGATTATGCAAGAAATGACACTGATACTTTAGAATAACGCATACTTAATAACACCTGATTGCCTTCCAAAAAAAAAAAAAAGCTTTAACAGCTTTAACAAAATCAAACTCTGAGACAGTAGTTGGCTTGAACTTAATAATTTTATCCTGAGAGTGATTTTTGCAGCACTGTAAAGGAAACTTTTTTTTTTTTTTCCAATCTACGGGAATCCTACCAGTGCAGCAATACATGATATCAGGAGCCTGTAATCTTAAAGCTGCATTATCCAATTTAGCTATCTTTCTGTTCTCTATTTCTCACTGCTTTTCCTTTTCGTTTCTTTTTCTTTTTTCTTTTTAAATGGGATCTCTGATTTTTTTTTTTTTTAATTTTTAAATCTGCATTTCATCTGCATGTGTACTTTGTTCAGTTCATTGGAGCACAGCAATGAGTAGGAGCCACTGAATGTAAATTAAAGCTGTAGGACTTCAAAGGATGTTTCAAAGGACTGGCGCTTGGCAAGGGGGGTTGGAAGGCAGGCAGCGATAGCTGGAGAATGGTAGGAGGAGAAAAGTGTGCAGACCTAGATTAGAGATGCATTTTTCATCTTATGTTGTTTTATGTCCATCTGACCTTGCGGAGAGCAAGGCTCTCCATCTCTGGACCTCTTGTCACTTTTGGCCTTGAAAAGCTATCTTGTTTTTGTCTATGGCATTATGTTTTACAGCATTGGCCTCTTGTTGTTCCCTTTCTCAGCCAAGGGAGGCAGGGAGCCTATTACTGGGAATAATGAGGAGCAGTGAGCATTTTTTGCTGAGCAGAAGACATCTCAGGGAGTTGGACTGGCCTCCTCTGAAGGTTCTTTGCTCCAAGTGAAGCTGCCTGCTTGCTAGGAGGAGGCAGGACAGGACTGTTGTTGGTAGGCTGGATTCTTGAGGCTTTAGGTCGTTGTGGTCTTTGAAGGACTATTCTTTGGTAGCCAGGGGAAATACTACGTAACAGCTCAGAACAATGACTGGGGGTGCCTCAAGTGCGGTCGTCGCTAATGCATCATATTCCTCACAGTAAAGGATTCATATTTCATGCAGGGTACTGAATATTAGAGGCAGTGACATAGTGGGCTTTGCATTGTTTCATCTAAGCATAATTTCCATTTAAGCTAAGGTTTGTATTTTATCTAGATCAAACCCACAGGATCAAAGCAAGCCAGTGCTGCACACAAACCTGGCAGGTGAGCACACCAATTGCTGCAGGATGGCAGGCTGCCCGGGTCCCATGGCATGGGTGGGCACTGTTGTGATCATGGTGCAGGGTGCGTTTGCTGTCTTTGTGCACATGTCCTGGCCGGTGTCTTGTCTGCACGAGGTGAACAGTGCTGCAGTGGCATCCTTCTGGGAACGGGGTCGCTGAAGCAGCATCAGCGTTACCCTGGGGTCCTGGTATTTGGTGGCTGGAGGTGGCTACCAAACTGCAGAGCAGGTTTGAGCTGTTCTTGGGAATTGCTGCCCATAGGAACAGTCTGTCTAGTGTTACAGACGGACTTAAGGTCTTTGAAGTTTCTGTGCTCCAAAAATGACAAGGATGGCATTACTGCCAGCATGCAGAGGAGCAGCTGAGTGTTGTGAGATCTTCCTCCTGGTGGCAGCTGCAGGGTGCAGGGAAGCAGTGCTGGCTTTGGAGATAGAGGTGCATCATTCTTGTTGAAATCTGTGAGCACAGTGCCACTGTTTCCGAAACCACACCGACCTTCATGCGTCAAACCCTGTGTATTTATCACTGTGGCCTGCTGTGTCCCACACTGTGTTTGGGAAGCTGCATGCTGATACCTGCCATGTGCAGGGGACAGATACACAGGACCAATTCCCTGGTGGTTCACATGGCTGGAACAAACTTTGACAAAAAAAAAAAAAAAAAAGACCTGGCATGAGCAGAGGGATGAAGAACTAAGGAAAACCTAAGTGTGCTAACATCCAAGCTACATATTGTGACTTTAATGCGCACTTGGTTGCTAACACATGCTCAAGTTGTGATCTCATAATGCATATCAAACTAGAAAGTCAAAATTTTTTATCTTTTTTTTTTTTTTTTTTTTTTCATAAAACTCAGTATGGGAGCTAGTGACTTGAAAGGAGTAGTTTGCAAGTGTAGTTTAGAGTTTCCTCTAGTAAAGGTTGCTTTACCTGGCAAGCTATGAATGTGTCAGATTTGACAGTCCTGGGAAGTGAGTTGCTGTTTTATCCGCTTGTGTGTACTTTGCAACTTCAGTCACTTTATGCTGAGTTTTGTTGTGCTCCTGCATGTGTACAGGTGAAAACTGCAGATAAAGTGTGGACCAAGTCTGTAATATCTGATGGCAAGTAAATCTTCAACTTCAGAATGAAGCATAGCATAGAAACAGCAATTCATATTTTGATTCATTTAATTGTGATGTTGGAAAATAAATGGCAGGATGAGCGGCACTGTGCCTAGCAGTGCCTAGTGCCTAGCGGCACTAGGGCAATAAACCTAGCTGTGTTACCTCTGCTGATCTTTCCTCTCGCCTGGAGCAGTGCTGTAAAGATATTAGAGAGATTCAGTCCTAGGTTGGGGGAGCAAGTCCTGGGACAGATCCTGCACTGGGGCAAACCTCCCAACAGCCACGGTGCACCTGGCAGGTGCTGGGGGGCTTGGGGAGAGAGGGGCTGCTCTGCCCCAGCACCGAGCACTCACTGGTGCTGGTGCTGGTGCTGTGGTGGGCAGGGTGCTGGGCTCAGTGGGCAGTAGGACGCTGCTGGCTCCCTGAAGGCATTCATACATTGTTTTTTTTTTTCACAAAGCAGCTGTTGTCCTCTAAGGGGACCATGTGATCCGCAGGAAAACCACGTTTTCCTTGCCCCTGAAGGCTTGGTTTTCGACTTTGCTGCTTGACAAGAAAGATTTACTAGTGGAAAGGGTTCCTCATGAGAGAGGTGTGTAGCAGAGACAGGTAAGGGGAGAATGCAGCTTCTTTTCTAGGAAGTCCTGAGAGGAACAGCAACAGAACTACAATTATAACTAATAAGGTCATATTACCATAACGCTAGCTATGCACTTATTCTCTGTGTCGGTGGCTGTCTTGGGAAGTGGACTGTGCCAAGAGCAGGAAGTGTGATGAGAAGTAGCTGCAATGCAAATGGCATAGCTGGAGCCTGGAATTGAGGTCACTCCTGCATCTGAACAGCTCATTATCTGAGGGAATTCTTCTGCCATTTCTGCAGGAAAACTTTCCTAAAAATGATAATCAAGGAGTGCTTAACATGGCTAAGGATCCAGATGCTCTGTCTCAAGTGATGTACTGGGAGAACAACATTTTGTCTGAGATGTTTTTGAAGAACTTTCCCACCATGGGAGCAGTAATCTGAATGGTCTACTCTACCTTTGATGCAAAATGAAATAATTGCCATGAGGCCTCTGGGAACACGTCTTTCTGCTCTGTGTTTGTGAAAGTAACATCCATCCTGAAGAACAGACTTTGGGTGTGTGGGAGAGCTTAGGGAAACTGCAGGAGGGTGATACAGATGGGGTGTTGTGATGCTTTGGGTGGGCGCATCCAACATTGTTCTAGCTTCTTTGATATGCTGCACACTGGCTCTCATCCTGGGAAGGTGCACTCCATCCCCACAGCTCTGTCAACATCACCAAAATCCTTTTTAGTATTAGCAGAGACACACAGTGGTGGCAGGGGGTAGTGGAGGAAACCACAGACCCACAAACCTGCTACAAGATGCAGCTGTGCACACCTAAGAACCTGCTGCAGTCTGCTCTTGAGAGCCCATAAGACTTTTTTCCCTAGCAGTTCAACAAAGACGTGCATTTATGCACCCATGCAGTTATTTTCAGTAAGGGTTTCACCAAGTTTCCACACACCTGCAGAGCTGGAGATGTGGCAGGGTACAAAAAGGGCACCTAGTGCATTACTTGTGAACTAATGGCTAAGCTTTCTTGTTGTTGTTTTGTTGTCAAAAATACATTTTTAGTATCATTTTCAACAGGAAAAGCATACATATTTTCTTGCTGTATCATACTGACCTTTACACCGCTGTTGTGTTACCTGCACAAGCTTGCAGTCAAACACAAGTCTTCTACAATGTGCTCTGATGAGATCGGGAAGAGCCCCAGAGATGCCACTAGTTGGGGTTAGGGCTTGGAGGGTGTTCAAGGATGGTCTTTTACGGGATGATGCTCTCTTTGGAGAGCTGGGATGAGAGCTGAGGCTGGAGCAGTGTGCCCTTGTGTGTTAGACTGTGTTGTGTCCAGAGCTGCCGCTAGGGCTGATACCCAATTAAGTACTATGGTTAGAAGTGGTTCTTTCCTTTGGCCATGCTGAGTTCATATTCACCAAAACCTCAACAATCTTCCCAAAATCTTTCTTTGTGGCATGAAATGGTGTCAAAGTCCATTGGAGGTTTAACTCTATAATGGAGGCAGCTGTGCAAACCATATACAGACATGTGACAACATGTAAATATCGCATATTACATCCAGTATGAAGTTTCCACAAGTATTTTTTATTATGAATGCATTTGCTTGTTGCAGAATTTTTGTATGTTTGTGCATCTTTGCTCTAGTCCCTGGTGGTGTTATTGATCCCCAACATCTTAGTGATAGAAATGTGCAAACCTGAGCTTCAACACAAGCAGACAGAAGGAAATTGAAAAGCAACAGGCATGCTTTCTATCTTCTGTCATACAACAACTAAACGTTTTATATTTATTTTTGGATTGTATTTTATTTTTCGTTAAACCTTTCATGTGGTAAATGTATGCAACCCTACCAAAATATTTATGTGGAGATCTTCATCAGCTAAAAAGTATTAGAGCTGCCCCTTGAATGTTCTCAAATTTTTCCTGGCAGTATGGTGATGAGGTGCTGTGAATGCCCATCTAGCTGGCTGTCTTAAAGCACTGTAACTGGTAGTCTCACTGCTACAGGTACTAAACTTGTGTTACTGCCTTAACTTTATAAATTCACTATGAAGTAAGTGTGTTCTGGCTACAGATTTGAATGTTTTTGGTTTGGCTGGGCTGAGGTTTGAAGTTTTGCTGGTGCCTAGGAGCAACCAGTGAGAAAAAGGCATGGGTTAAATGTCAAACAGGAGGCTCTAAAACACTCTGCAGTTTCCAGGGGAAATAGTTATCTATTTATTGTGAACAAGGAGGCAGACAGAAGATGAAACACATAGTTCGAGCCCTCTGATGAGACTATGCTATGAAATAGTCATGTAAAGGAAGCTAACCATCACCAATTGAAAGAGGGTAGATTTAGATTAGTTATAAGGAAGAATTTTTTCCCTCTGAGAGGGGTGAGGCACCAGCACAGGCTGCCCACAGGAGCTGTGGCTGCCCCATCCCTGGCAGTGCCCAAGGCCAGGCTGGATGAGGTTGGGGGCAGCCTGGGCTGGGGAGAGGTGTCCCTGCCCATGGCAGGGGGCTGGAAATTGGGTGGGATATAGGTCTCTTCCAACCCAAACCATTCTGGGATTCTGTTAAGTGAATCAGGACTGAAGCTGATACAAAGCTGGATTAGCACAGCGAAGTTATTTTGGACTAGGACAGGATGGGATGGGAGGGGAGGAAATGAATAGAATAGAATAGAATAGAATAGAATAGAATAGAATAGAATAGAATAGAATAGAATAGAATAGAATAGAATAGAATAGAATAGAATAGAAAGAATAGAATTTTGTTAAACCATGGTGAAAGTTTTCCTTAACCTGGGATTATAATAATCTCTAACAGTTGACTTGAGTAAAATCCACCAACAGCAAGACTTTTAAAGCTCATGCCAGCATGGTGAATCATTATACTATAGCTATTCTTTATAACTTGTAAATTGTCTATAGTTCTCTTATTTCAGAACAAGGACACCTACTAAAGAAATTAATGGGAACACCTATTAGGCTTTGAGTTTATTTCTCGGCTTAATTATGTGTAGAAAAAAGCTCTGAATTGTGTAGGATGTGCGCTGACAGTCTAGGCAAATATTTGCCAATTGATAGACTTCCAGCAAGTTCCTACTTCTCTTGTACTTAAGAGTAATACAGCTCTTTCAGCACAGATTTGAAACAGTGACTCTTTCGGAGTGATCCCATTGATTTCTCCTCACCCAACCCAAACTTTGAGTCCTGTTCTTTTGTCTCTTCTTTTATGACTATTTCATCCTCCCTTCCATGTCTTCTGCATTTAATCATTGCTCGTTTCCATTTTTTTTTTTTCTCAAGATCATATTTTATGTTAGCTTTACTTCATGCTGTATAGTACTGTTCTGAAAGGTTATACTATTTTAGATTTTTGAATTGACTTTTAGTTCTCTGGAAAATTTCCAGATTTCTGTCAAGAGTTTTCAGCTGAGCAGATGTGCAAAGCCATTGCCATTTCTGAGCTAGTGTTTGGTAAAGCAGAAATCCTGAAATCGGAGATGCCATGCAAATGACTATATGAGTAACAACCAATATTATGTGTAGATGCAGCACAGTTGTAATTTAATTGGATACAAAATAATTTTAGAGTTTAAATCTTACTCTTATAGCCCACGGTAATGAAAAACTGAATGAGAAATTGAAAAAGGAAGGTTAGTTATGTCACATAAGTCTTGTATTGAAGACACTAGCACTTGTTTCTGCCTGGAAGCTTCTGTGAAGCAGATAAATATTACACTCAAGTGATAAAAGCTGTATCTAAAGGTTCATAAGTACAAACTATTGTTCTGTGTAACCCTCTACCTAAAATATTATTCTAATTAATGGTTTTATATGAATTGTTACAAAATTCTTACCACTTTTATTTCCTTAATAGAAACATATGAAAGTTAAGTATTTTAAACAGCAGTGTTTCTTCCTGCAAATTATATCCCTAGATAAATACTATCTGAATAACTTGTTTTGCAAATAACAGAATTACAGAGCATCAATTCTGGTCTTTGTTGCATGTCTTCAAATGAGATATTAGACTATCAGTTAAAAGCATGCCTGTAAGGTTTTGCATTAAATTATATTGAATAGCTAATCATTTCATTTATAGACAAGGGATTCTTGACTTTTTTTTTTTTTTTTTTTTTCCCTGTTTAGGATATATTTGACAGTGACTGGTACACCTCTCGCAGTCTTATTGGAGGAGCTGATATTATTGTGATTAAATACTCTGTCAATGACAAGACCTCGTTTCAAGAAATAAAAGACAGTTATGTCCCAATGATAAAAAAGGCATTAAACCACTGTTCAATTCCGGTAATAATTTCTGCTATTGGTGCAAGAAAAAACTGTAAGTATCCGATCTTCTGAAGCAATAGTTAAAATGCCACTTGGAAGTTAGACATGTAGTAATTTCAGTAGAAGCTGATTGTTTTTCCAGGTTGTTAACAGAACAATTAATCTGTCAGAATGACAGTAATGTGCTCATGTATTGTGGTTCTGCAGGCTGGCATGTGGGCAAGAACCCTTATGGTTAATTAATCCTGATGACAAAAGGCATCCTATCCTGCTTTGACCTCTGCAACAACTCTTCTTGTGGAGTCATCAGAGGTGGGGATTAAATATAGTGTTTAGGATTAAAGAGACATAAATTTGAGTGTACGAGATGAGCTCTGTAGTTGTGAGCTCTCTCTAGCCCTATTGCAGGTTCCACATATCTCCAGCATTAAAACTCAGTGCGTCAGCCTGCAGCCTGAGGTGGTGGAAAAAGCCTCTGCATCCTCTAGGGTGTCATCAGAGGAGCAGAGAGACAGCCCTTTGGTACCGCACGGGCTGCACAGGAGGCCCACGATGAGGGCAGAGCACACTGATGTGTAGCTAGCAGGGAGGTGCTGCTGTTTCACGCTTAGGGAAACCACAGTCACACGGGTGTGGATTGACACCTTGGTGTCCCGCAGCTGACTGGGGCAACACTGATAAGAAGATGCGCACAGTTTGGGTAGACATGAGTAGCTTTTGTCTGCTTACATCCTGAAGTAAAGTAGAAAAAAAAAATAGCACAGATACCAACAGAATAACCACATAAACTTCATTCTCTATTTCCAGGTGTTTTGCATTGTGCTTTTGCTGGTTTTCATAGTCTGTTTAGTCACGGGGTTTGATTTTCTTACATGTTTTCTTTCCAAGACAATGAGTGCCAAACTTGTGACTTGGTTTTACTTTATGAGTTTGACTAAAAGCAATGTTTCTGAGCATTTCTCCAGCTAAGAGTAAGGGATGTGGTTTATGAACATATCTATAGTCATTTACTTTGTGAAATATGTATAAGTATTAAGCAGTATGACATATATCTTCTGTGGACATAATGTTCAGTTTTGCCAGCATCTATTTACGTCCCGTTTTGCTCAGTGATTGAGATGGGGTTGTTAAAGAACTCTATAAGAATTAAATCTTTCCCTTCTTTCCCTTTCTTTTCTTACCCTTTCCCTTCTTTGCCTTTAAATTCTTTGCCTTTCCCTTCTTTCCTTTCCCTTCTTTCCTTTCCCTTCTTTCCCATTTTATTATTTTATTTTATTTTATTTTATTTTATTTTATTTTATTTTATTTTATTTTATTTTATTTTATTTTATTTTATTTTATTTTATTTTATTTTATTTTATTTTATTATTTCCTTTAGTAAGTCACTAACAGCGACAAAATGCTTTTATGCTGTGATTTACACAAGGGCAATAAATCTGCCGTCCCAGAGGTAACGTCCCATTGAACTAACCCTGGGCTTCCCCATTTCTTTCCCTTCCCTGCACTTGCTGTCTTCCCCAGCCTCCCTCTGCCTGCCTCCTCATGGGGAGAGGCCAGGGGAGAGGCCAGGGCTCCCAGCCACCGCCTGGGTCATGACCCGGCTGCTGGGGCTCGCACTGCACCCCTTTGTTTGGGGGAGGTACGTGCGGACCGGTGGCTTGCTCATACTCATTACTAAGATTTTAATCTTTTGTAGTAGCAAGTGCTGCTGCCAACAGAAATAAAAACAGCGATGTTAACACATGTTGCCCATGGGCCAGAGCAGTGGGAACAAGTGTAGAGCATGTACGGCATATTTGGGAGCACGTTTTTGCAGGCAGTTCTTGCTGGTGTTAAGCAAAGCCAAGCTCAGGTGGCTAACAGATTTCTATCAGTAACAGCACAGTCTTCAAAAATAGCTACTATGGCATAAAGAATTATGTAAAACCTGAAAATAAATCATACTCTGCTGTATGTGCGTGCTCATGGCAGCCAGGACTGTTGGTGGAAGTTTTTCCTTTCCATGCCTGGAGTGCACAGAGAGGCCGCAGTATGACAGGCGGGAGGGTGGCAGCAACCCGTGGTGCACGTACCAACCCCAAACCAGCGTCCTGAAAGTCCTGCTCAACTCTTCTGCCTCGAATTGAATTTAAATAGAATCCAAATGGTATTTAAAATAATGTTAATGTAGGATAAACTGAGTTTTGCATAGCAGCTGGTATCTTGAATGGACTAGAAGTTGTTCATGTTGATATGATTGCAGATTTCTTACCAGAAAACTGCTGTGCTTGACTGTTTTTTATTTTCTGAGCAGAACATCCTTACAACTGTTTAGGGAGATGGGTAGTCTGGGTGGTTGGACCAAAACGCCTTACACGCACCCCTGTTTTCTCCGCAGTGCCCTGTACCTGCCCGCTGTGCACCTCGGACCGGGGGAGCTGTGTTACCACCTCTGAGGGGCTCCAGCTTGCTAAGGAGTTCGGAGCTACTTACCTTGAGCTGCACACTCTTAACGACTTCTATATCCAGAAGTATTTCGGGGGTGTGGTAAGTGAGGGGCCACAGGGCTCCCAGCATGGCGCGGGGTGGGCCTGATGGGCCTAATGGGCCCAACGGGCCAGCTGTAACTGCCTGTTGGAGAAACGGGGGAAGCCGTGGTGCACGCTGCAGGGACTCCCCACACACTTCTGGTGCTTTTTTCCTGCTTGAGTGTGATAGACCCCAGCTGGACAAGGCACCTTTGACAACCTGATGTGTGGGTTTGAAAGAGGAGACCTGCTTGAAGCTGGTGGTTTGAGTGGGTGGCCTCCGCGGGTCCATTCCAACTGTTATTCTGTCATGTTCTCATCTCTTTTTTAAGTTTTACTGTAATTGCTCAATCCCTCTGTTGTCCTGCTCATGAAATGAGGACAATAAGATTGCTGAAGTGACCGATTTTTCAGCATATTCTTGTGGTCTCTCAGCAAACAGTCATGGCACTGTCGGTAATCCTGAGCAGAACCTGGGGTCAGTTGCAGTAAAGTCAAACAAGGCAGAAGCTCAAAAGCTTGTTAAAAATATTTCACCTTTAATTAGCACTTTATTCTTCCTCTCTCCTGCAGGCAGGGAGGTCCACAGAACAGTTTCAAACCACAGTCTTTCAGACTTCTCCATAAAATTGTTTCACATTTGCATTTAATTTTCAACCTTATGCAACATTTTAAGCTCGGGGTTTTTTTTGAACCGTTTATTTACTTCCCTGGTAGCATTTGGATTTGAAGAAAAAAAAATGTAGTTCCTTTAGCCCAGTAATTTCACATGGTTTGACAGCTGTCCCTGATGTATAAGTGCAGTGTGCTTCCATGGGATTTGATAGCAGCTTGAAATATCTGGCACAAGGTAGCCAGTTTTTATTGGATCCATTCATTCCCGACTAAAACCAAGGAATCCTCACAACATCTCATCCAAGCAGAATATTCTTCTAGTTTTCATAAAGCACTGTGCATGCTACTGGAATGCATTGGGTGCTAAAAGGGTTTAACACCTCCATTACCTAGAACCATATCACCATTAATGCCTCTGCTCATTTTAAATTAATCATTTCACCTGAGGTACATTTTTATTGCAGTGATCACGCTTGCTGTCTCTTGTAGTAAAATGCTGTGCTCACACAGGTGATATTTTAACGTGGCTTTTCCAGAAGGCACTATAGCATTGTGTGGATTGCAAGCTGAAGAGCTCGTATAGGGTTTGTTGTTTCCATCACTAGCACCTGATCATTAGACATTGAGTCTTATTCCTCTCTGTAATTGTGTAATTAGCATCTACTAAAGTTGATAAGCTGAATATCTTTGTGTCTGTCATTTTTGAGAAGATGAAACACAGGAGAGATAACCATCACCATGTGAATAAATAGTCTTTTAAATTATGCTGATTTCAATCACCTTTGGTATCTTCTGATAAGGAAGTGCCAGAACACTGATAACCTGGGTGGCCCTTCCTAATGGCAGTAACTTCAGTCCTGCATGTCGGGTCCACTCATTGTTCATAGATTCGTGGATAGTATGTTCTTAAATTAAAAAGATTTGTTAAAATTGCATTTTATATTTTAGCTGGAATATTTTATGATCCAAAGTTTGAATCAGAAGTCATCTGAAAAAATGAAGAAAAGAAAAAAGAACCAGAAGCGCCATCGTGTGCAACCCCCTCAGCTTGAACAGCCAGGTGCTCGCTGATGTCTGGTCTCTGCTGTATTGTCTGCTATGTCTATGGTGTTCTTTATGCAATTAATGCTTTGTCGTAATTATTCTGAGCGGTGTTATCTGTCATCAGCTATACTGGTTATGATGCTCTGGTTGCATTGTCTCTTAGTGTAGTTTAATTAATATGGGGAGAATTGTGTAGCAACATGTAACATTGCAATCGGCTTCTAATTTGTTTCAGACACAAATAATAAGAGTCATTTTCTGGTGTATTTTATGGTGTACAAACTAGTAAAAGATGAACATACAAATTAGAAAAGGAAGTCATTACTTAATGCTTTATTGTTCTACAATATCAACAAGTAAAATTCCTATTTTCCTTAAAGGAAAAATACTTGAGTTCCTCCTGCATGTGATGTCCAAGCACCTGATGCACATATCCAGAGAAAGGATTATTGACAAGATTTTGCTTCTAAATATGTAGCTGTCTTGTCTTGCATGTACAAGAAAATACACTCAGATCCTGTAGCTTTGAGACTCACAGCCAAGATTTATTTCAGTCATAAGTGCCTTAAAAGGTTTTGTAAGTTGGTAGACATGCTTTGCTAAACAAGTTCTACTAAATATTTCCATTTTAGGAGTATTTCACTAGGCGTATGCGAACTGCATCAAATATTTTTTTTTCCAAAAATTGACCTTGATTTGATCAGATTTCTGGGAAAATAAGTGTTCTACAGTTAATAATTGCTTTAGTTTTACAGACCAGCTCCTTAACTTTTGCAGAAAAATTGCCGATCTTAAAAGGCGAGGCCTCGCATTACGACTCTGACCTGCACAACTTGCTGTTCTGCTGCCAGTGCACGGATGTGGCCTTTTACTCAGAAGACTTCAGCAAGGTGATGGAGGCTCACAAGGTCATCCTGTGCTCCGTGAGCCAGGTCTTCATGCTGCTCTTCAACGTGAAGAGCCCCGCAGATGTCCACGACTCCTCCGTTGTGCGGACAGCGCAGAGCCTCTTTGCGGTGGACACCGGGGCCGGGCTCTCAGTTCCTCGTGGCGCTGCAGAACCCAGGCCCCCAGCCAGGGTGATTGTTAAGGACTCTGTCTTCTGCTCCTGTCTGTTGGACATCCTGCACTTCATATACTCAGGTACCTTGCTGCCTATTTCTGCCGTGGCACACGCCTTGCTTGGGAGCACGTGCACTAAAGCAAGGGCCATCCCTAGGCTGAGTTTGGCATGCATGTGCTGTGCCGCATCACTACACCTACCTGGCTCTGAGGAGCAATGCTTGTTGGAGAGAAGCTCTCCGCATATTTCCATTAAAAAATAAATTGTCTGTCACTCCAGATCTATTCAGCATGATATTTTACTTATCTACAGCCATAAACTAACATCAATGATGTTTCAAAGCTTTGCCAACAAAATATAGAACTCATGATAGCTGCAGGGTTCGGGCTTTGAAAGTACTTTAAATGTCCGCATGCTCCAAACATGTTAAAAAGAATGCAGTGTTACTGAAGTAAATCTTACATGCTCTTTCTCTTCTGGACATGGTGCTATTCAAAAGAAAGTAGTGACATCTGGTTTCGGTGCAGAGAACTTCTCTATGTTGCATATGCTTTGCTGCTAATGAAATCGAGGCAGTGATCTCATCCAAACAAAATTAATGCTAGCTATATATTAATATTGAACTAATATATATATATATTGTAAAAGTCATCTCCAATAAATATATATATATATATTTATCTTTTAAAATATTGCTTAGGAATCATCAGATGAAAGAGAAATATATTATATATTTTTTTTTTAGAGGTTCCTGTTATCCTTTATAAAATATTCTGCAAGCTGTTAGTACATAAGAATATAGGCTTTTTTTATATGTGGAACAAGTTAGCAGGCTTTTCATTGATACATTCTGATGTTAATGGTAATAAAAATGACCTAAATAATTATATTGTTAGAACTCCTTGTATAAGGGAGCTTAGTCGATGTATGTAGATCCATACCTGCTTAACACATGAAAAGGATCTTTCCTCAGTGACTGAGACATGAGTACAGGCTTACAAAGGTACAAGGGAGGCTCATTCAGCTTTCAACCTGGGAAATCTCCCCATTAGTACTTTCAAACAGAGTGTTGAGCATGGAGAACAGATGCAGTTGTTTTTTGGTGTGAATAGATCCATTATTTTATTTATTAGTGGCACGAGTAGAAGATAATGCTTGGAATTTCAACACATGAAAGATAAGTACAGTGTCTTTATCTGTTTGTGTTGTTAATTTACCTTTAGCGTTTGCTGACGTCTATGTATTTTTTTATTTTTGTTTATGGGAACCAAAGGGGTGAACAGCTTTGCACAGAGGTGGGTGAAACCCTGCTCGAGGTCACAGCTCACAACCTGAAGAGAATTGCCTTCAGTCTTTGCAGTTTGGTACATCTGAGCAATGGCAAAGACTTCTGAAGACGTTTAAGGCATAGGCTGACAAGAGATCAGGCCATGAGACAGTGTCATCATTTCAGCCTGTTAGGACCATGGCATCATGCTCACAAGATTACAGGCACTTACCATCCTTATGCAGGAGCTGTTAGAGCTGCAGAGTCTCGATGCCCTTTCAGCTTCTGCGTGCATTTTCCACATTTGGTAAACCAGAGTGCTGTGAGGGCAGTGCTGACCCGTTCTTTATCCTGAGTTTTTTTCTCTCTCTGGACCTTCCCGGCTGCAGGGCCCTGTAGGTCACAGATGGGAGATACTGAAGAAGTGCCTCCCATCTTTGAGATTTACCCCAGCAAAGTCTTTGAGGATAAACTTTTTTTTTTTTTTTTTCCCAATCTGGCTACTGTCACCTGATTTGCATTTACAATTTGGCAATAATGTTATATTATTTCTTTACCATAAAGAAATTTTTGACAGTTGGGGCCAGAATCTGTGCCTAAGCCAACTATGAGCCTTCGCAGGTCATCACAAGAAGTGCTTTTTATTTCTGTCCAACTTAGTTTTTGAAAGAAAACTATGGAGAGACCTAAGAGCATATTGTGGTTTTGACTCTGAAAATAAGAAAGAAAGAAGTTCCACTGCAAACCATGCTCTGTTTTCAGTTACCAGTATTCAGCATAACTGGACATGGAACTTTTCTGGTTCAGACACCTACAAAGCAATGCAGCCAGTGATGCTGGTTGATCAGATGCCATAGAAGCCTAATAAATAGTGAAGCATTCTATATTATTGTAAAAGTCATCTCCAGCTTACCATGAAAGCTTGATTGTAGCAGAATCACATCTCCCAATTTCTGGGCACATCTTGGTAAAAAATATAATTTCTGCAGGATGTGTTTGGTATTGATAAGAACTTTTGTCTGCCTGGTAAGTTCTGGGCCTTAACAATTTTTAAGCCAACTTTGTCTGGTTTTGTGACAGGTGCTTGCCAGTGGGAACGACTAGAAGAGGATATAAAAAAGAAGTTGAAGGATTCTGAAAAAACTGAACATGTGCTTGAGAAAGTTAAATGTATCCTGAAAACTCCAGGGAAGGTACACCTAAGCTTCTTGGGGTAACTGGTAGTATTAGTTACTTACGTTCTTAAAAAACTCTTCTCTAGACAAGATTTCGTTGTCAGCTTTGTACTACATTAGTTTTAGCTTATGTTTTCTTTTACTGTTTTGTCAGTAGGTTGTTCATATGTGTTTTATCTCTGGTTTAGAAAGACAGAGATGCTGATGTAATGTGCTGGTTGAATGCAATCAGTAAAAAGCACATAAGCAGGTCTCCTAACAAGATTACTCATTGAGAGGGCTTTAAACTAGGTAAGAAGGGGGATGGGGCTGAAACAAGGATTGTTGGAGCTGTGCCAGGGGGAACAATGGCAAGGCCGGGAGATAAGGCAATGGCCCAGCTGAAGTGCATCTACACCAATGCACGCAGCATGGGTAACAAACAGGAGGAGCTGGAAGCCATCGTGCAGCAGGCAAGCTACAACTTGGTTGCCATCATGGAGATGTGGTGGGACCAGTCTCATGACTGGAGTGCTGCAATGCGTGGCTATAAGCTCTTCAGAAGGGACAGGCAGCATGGAAGGGGTGGTGCTGTGGCTCTCTATATCAGAGAATCTTTCGATGTTGTAGAACTCAAGGCTGGGAATGACAAGGTCGAGTCCCTTTGGGTTAGGATCAGCGGGAAGGCCAACAAGGCTAGCGTCCTGGTCGGGGTCTGCTATAGACTGCCGAACCAGGATGAGGACACGGATGAGAGGTTCTACAGGCAGCTGACAGAAGTTGCGAAATCGTCGGTGCTTGTACTCGTGGGGGACTTCAACTTCCCTGACATATCCTGGAAGCACAACACAGCCCTGAGAAAGCAGTCTAGGAGGTTTCTGGAGAGCGTGGAAGATAGCTTCCTGACGCAGCTGGTTAGTGAGCCCACCAGGGGTGGTGCCCCGCTAGACCTTCTCTTCACAAACAGAGAAGGACTGGTGGAGGATGTGATTGTCGGGAGCTGTCTTGGGCAGAGTGACCACGAAATGGTGGAGTTCACTATTCTTGGCGAGGCCAGGAAGGGGACCAGTAAAACCGCTGTAGTGGACTTTCGGAGGGCTGACTTTGAGCTGCTCAGGACACTGGTTGGTGGAGTCCCTTGGGAGGCGGTTCTGAAGGGCAGAGGGGTCCAGGAAGGCTGGGCGCTCTTCAAGAGGGAAATCTTAATGGCGCAGGAACGGTCTGTTCCCACGTGCCCAAAGACGAGCTGGCAGGGAAGAAGACCAGCCTGGCTGAACAGAGAATTGTGGCTTGATCTTAGGAGAAAAAAGAGGGTTTATAATCTTTGGAAAAGTGGGCAGGCCACTAGGGATGACTATAAGGACGTTGCGAGGCTGTGCAGGGACAAAATTAGAAAGGCCAAAGCTCATCTGGAGCTCAATCTGGCTACTGCCGTTAAAGATAACAAAAAATGTTTTTATAAATACATCAACACAAAAAGGAGGACTAAGGAGAATCTCCATCCTTTACTGGATGCGGGGGGAAACTTAGTTACAAGAGATGAGGAAAAGGCGGAGGTGCTCAATGCCTTCTTTGCCTCAGTCTTTAGCGGCAATACTGGTTATTCTCTGGATATCCAGTACCCTGAGCTGGTGGAAGGGGATGGGGAGCAGGATGTGGCCCTCACTATCCACGAAGAAATGGTTGGCGACCTGGTACAGCACTTGGATGTGTGCAAGTCGATGGGGCTGGATGGGATCCACCCAAGGGTACTGAGAGAACTGGCAGAGAAGCTGGCCAAGCCGCTTTCCATCATTTATCAGCAGTCCTGGCTATCAGGGGAGGTCCCAGTCGACTGGCGGCTAGCAAATGTGACGCCCATCTACAAGAAGGGCTGGAGGGCAGACCCGGGGAACTATAGGCCTGTCAGTTTGACCTGAGTGCCAGGGAAGCTCATGGAGCAGATTATCTTGAGAGTCATCACGCAGCACTTGCAGGGCAACCAGGCGATCAGGCCCAGTCAGCATGGGTTTATGAATGGCAAGTCCTGCTTGATGAACTTGATCTCCTTCTATGACAACGTGAAGTGTTTAGTGGCTGTAGATGTCTACCTTGACTTCAGCAAGGCTTTTGACACCGTTTCCCACAGCATTCTCCTCAAGAAACTGGCTGCTCTTGGCTTGGACTGGTGCACGCTTCATTGGGTTAGAAACTGGCTGGATAGCCGGGCCCAAAGAGTCGTGGTAAATGAAGTCAAATCCAGTTGGAGGCCGGTTACTAGTGGTGTTCCCCAGGGCTCGGTGCTGGGGCCGGTCCTCTTTAATATCTTCATCGATGATCTGGACGAGGGCATTGAGTGCACCCTCAGTAAGTTTGCAGATGACACCGTTAGGCGCGTGTGTCAATCTGCTCGAGGGTAGGAAGGCTCTGCAGGAGGATCTGGATAGGTTGGACCAATGGGCTGAGGTCAACTGCATGAAGTTCAACAAGGCCAAGTGCTGGGTCCTGCACCTGGGGTGCAATAACCCCAAGCAGAGCTACAAGCAGGCTGGGAGATGAGTGGTTGGAGAGCTGCCTGGCGGAGAAGGACCTGGGAGTGATAGTTGATAGTCGGCTGAATATGAGCCAGCAGTGTGCTCAGGTGGCCAAGAAGGCCAACAGCATCCTGGCTTGCATAAGAAACAGTGTGGCCAGCAGGGCTAGGGAGGTGATCGTCCCCCTGTACTCGGCTCTGGTGAGGCCGCACCTCGAGTACTGTGTTCAGTTTTGGGCCCCTCGCTACAAGAAGGACATCGAGGTGCTTGAGCGGGTCTAGAGAAGGGCGACGAAGCTGGTGAGGGGCCTGGAGAACAAGTCCTACGAGGAGCGGCTGAGGGAGCTGGGCTTGTTCAGCCTGGAGAAAAGGAGGCTCAGGGGTGACCTTATCGCTCTCTACAGATACCTTAAAGGAGGCTGTAGTGAGGTGGGGGTTGGCCTGTTCTCCCACGTGCCTGGTGACAGGACAAGGGGGAATGGGCCAAAGTTGCGCCAGGGGAGTTTTAGGTTGGATGTTAGGAAGAACTTCTTTACCGAAAGGGTTGTTAGACACTGGAACAGGCTGCCCAGGGAAGTGGTGGAGTCACCATCCCTGGAAGTCTTCAAAAGACGTTTAGACGTAGAGCTTAGGGATATGGTTTAGCAGAGGTTAGTGTTAGGTCAGAGGTTGGACTCGATGATCTTGAGGTCTCTTCCAACCTAGAAATTCTGTTATTCTGTGATTCTGTGATATTTACAGCTTCACACGTTGTCTAACAATATGATTATGTGTTCCTAATTCTCATGTAATAGAAGCTGCCCAGGAAAGCTTTGCTCTCCTGAAAATGTGCCAAAAGTTATGCTTCTGGAGGAGATTGGTAGAGTTGGTTTCCCTTATAAATGCTGTGATGTGGAAATCTGTCTGTTGCTTAATGTATGTAATTCAGTAACTGACTTCACAGTAAAATGTTATCTATGTCACATTACATGTCAATAAAAACTTATAATATAGAATTAGTTTTAACAGCTATTTACACGTAGAGCTTATAGATTCCCTGACACTATAGCACTTGCATAAAATATTTCTTTGATGTGTAAGTGGGAAATCATCTTGCACCATCTTGAGATAACATAATACACAGATCAAAAAGTTACCTAGTGTTTTAAGCTTCTGATTTCTCAGTTGTAGCTTGCCAGTCACACATGTCCACAGCTAAACAGTTAATAGGGTTGGATTTTAAAAGTCTGGAAAGCTTTTAATGTAATACGCCTGAACTGCTGTTTTTTGTTCGTTTGTTGTTTGTTTATTTGTTGGGGGTAGGGTTGTTTGTTAGTTTTCTTTTGGGGCTTTCATCATGCCTTCAGGCTACTTCTACTTCACATTTCTTCAAAAGCATGAGGGCTAGAAATGAATTGGAACAGGGACTGGAAAGATATAAAAGGTTGTGGAGTTGCAGATGTAGGAGATGCCATTGGGTGGGATTAACAGGAGAACATAATGCTGAGAGCGATAGGCTGCTGCTTAGTCTCCCCCCATAAATCATGTCTTGTAGTCATTTATTTTGCGTTCAGCTATACTTGTCAGATTTTTATTAATAATTTATTTTGCAGCTAAACAATTTGAGGGATGGCAGCTCTCACCAGATAAAACAGTTGTACAATACTTCTCTCAGGCTGTTCTTTAATACGCCTGTCCTGGCGGATGTCATCTTCACAATACAAGGTACAGCAGCTCTGCTCCACCACGTCTCCAGCAATTATCCTCCCTGAAAAAAATAATGGAAAAAAAAGGGAGGCGACTGTATTTTCCAGTGCATCTGCATGGGAGTCAAAACTGAGTAAATGTATACACTTTCCTGTCATGGTGGAAAGCATTTTTTTGCTCAACTTGTCTGTATGGATGCTTTAGGGTAGTGTCCATGCTCAGCCAGCTCTTCTTTTGTCTGTGAACAATGTACTCAGATGCACAATATGCTGGAGTAGCATTCATGACTTGTTCTGGAAATTAAATGCCTTCATCCTGAAAACAAAAATGATTTAAAAAAAAAAAAAAAAAAAAAAAAGTGCATACTTCTGTGAGAATAAGAATGAGATTGTTTTAAATGCTAATGATTTTCTCAATTTTTTCACACCCACCCTTCATACAGAAATGGCTTTTTAGGGTTAGACAATTGTTTAATTATTTTAGCTTTAAGTCTCAGAGCCAAATATGAAACATTAATCCCTCAAAAATAAGCACGCATGGACAAGCAGATTCTTTCTAGATGTTCTGTTTAATATGCAGTAAAACCAAAAAAAATCTTTGCAGTGAGAACAGAATCCTCATGTCGAGTTTAATGACACAAACAATTCAGCTCAGCATCCCATTCCTGAGAGAGGCCCTGTGGGAAGCTGGTGAGACCATACCACCACTGTGTATTACACAGAACAAAAGTTACCAGCAAATGAGTCAACATGTATTTAAAAAAAACCACATACTTATCCACTAACAAAATGTGGACCTATTTTTAATGGATGCTGAATCTTCCACGATTTTTTTCCTAATTCATCAACCATGATAATTTTATTACGATTTAGTAATTACTAAGTAATTACTAAAATTTAGTAATTTAATAATTACTCTAGTCTTTTTCAGGCAAACAGATTTTTATTCTGAAACTAATCCTTGAATAGTGAGAGTTGCTCTAAGTTTTCTAGCTTACAAGCATGCTTTGGCACCATGGGAGCCCATTATGTTTGTGTAAAAACCCATAGTGTGATTGAACCTCCTAATCAGTACGCAAATCTACAACTGCATGCACATACATACCTGTTTGGTATTAGTTATCTATTGGCTATTGTTAATTTTAAACACTCTAAAATTGCTTTTAATCGTGCTAAGTGATGTGTAATCATTCTAAGATAATATAAGCTTTAATATCAAGATCTTACTGTGTATATAAATTCATCATCAATTTTTTCTCTTGTGTCCTGCAGGTGCAACTGTACCAGCACACAGAGCAGTTCTGGTAGCTCGCTGTGAGGTAATGGCAGCTATGTTTAATGGTAATTATCTAGAAGCAAATAGTATTCTGGTTCCAGTGTATGGGGTTTCCAAAGACACTTTCCTCTCCTTTCTAGAATATCTCTATACCGACTCCTGCTGTCCAGGTAAGAATATTTAAAAATACACATATTTTTCCACACTGAGAATGAAGGGATAGGGAGCAATGTAGCAGCATTTATTTAGTCAGAAAATGCCAGTATTTTTTTCAACAATGTCTTAAGAAAGAAAAATTGATAATATTTGGCACTAAAAAAAGAAATCAATCTTATTCAAGTAAAACCAATATGCAAACAGAGCGATTATCACTAATAAAAAATTGCTGTAGTAGTTTTATGCTTATATAGTAAGACTAAAAAAAGTGAAATTTTGTTTCTTGTACACTACAGCATTTGGAGTTTTCTTTCTGCATCTAAGCAGTATTGCTTTGAATCTTACTTTGGGATTTTATTACCAAATTGTAATTTTTGTTTGGCTTACATTTTACTAAGCTTAATGTAACTAAAATTAAATTGCAAGAATACCTTATGTATATACACTGATATCTTATTTGCTTATAAAGCCCTTCTAATGAACATGTGCATTGGAGTATTTGTCAAGAAAAAAAAAAACTAAAATATTCTTTGCTTCTTATCTTTTGTCTTTTTTAATGAGAACAAAAGCAGTCACAAAAATGAAATGTGGTTTATATACAGATAATTTTCCTTTCATAGAATGAATTATGGTGTTATACTTAATTTTGCTTTTTTGTTCCTCTTAAATAATTCTAGTTTGTTGTGTTTTTGTTTGTTTGTTTGTTTGTTTGTTCACTTTTCTCTTCTCAATCCTTCTCATATTTCACTGTCCACTGGTTTAAATATTCAAACTCTACATCACATTTGAAAAAAAAAAAAGCTCCCTTCTTTGGCCTTTTCACTGTATTTACTCTTACAAGTATTACAGACGTTCTTTTTCAAAAGAGAATTTAGAAAGCTAAATCCTGTTATTATTCATCATTCAATTTAAAGAGATCAGTAGCATTTGACTTACCATCTTCAAGATATGGGATATTGATTACAGTTTATTACTCTTGCCTTCTAAAAATTTACTAACTACTTTTTTCCTGGTAATTAAATAGTTTATCAGGAAAAATAAAGTGATATAGCAAACATAATAATAATAATAATAATAATAATAATAATAATAATAATAATAATAATAATAATAAAGAAAAATAAAAGGTAACAGCATCTTGATTTTGTGTTCAGCATTAAATATTTGAAAGATCATTCTGTGAAAAGCAGCTTTTGAGTGTCTTCTCAAAAAAGTAAAGTACTTGTAACTGTTATTCTGTTGTTTTTCAGCTAGTATTCTCCAAGCTATGTCCCTCTTGATCTGTGCAGAGATGTACCAAGTAATGAGACTCCAGCATATCTGTGAGCTGTACATTATCACACAGCTTCAGAGCATGCCTAGTAGAGAACTGGCAACCACAAGTCTCAGTATTGTTAGCTTGCTCAAAAAAGCTAAGGTATGGATTTTGTATATTAAATAAGAATGTATATGGTCACCATAATTAGTGGAGGGATTTTTATTTTTATTTTTTTAATCCTAACTGTTATGATTTTTTAGATCTTAATAATTTCACTTTCAAGGACAAGTGTTGATATAATCTGGTGCTTATGGATTTTTAGTGGCACAAGGGTGGCTAAAATAAGGTCTTCATCAACCTTTTATTACAGAAAGTACAGTCATATCATATTTTGTGCAATTTTCTTCATCAGTGACACACTGCAATAATTCAGCTTTATTGTTATTCCTGCCAAAAAGGTGCATTTAAGGCAACTGAAGATGCAGTACCTCTTTTTTTAGTCAAAAAGAAAATTGTATTATATCTAACTGTCACAGAAAATCTCGGTGACAAAATCCAAAAAAGGATTTTATGGAGAAAAAAGAGAGAGTAAAATGCCATGGTCATAAAAAGAGAATAAGGCAAATTAAATTTATTATATATTGGGAGATACATAAAGAAGCAACTTGTTGATTTACAGTGATGAAACACTTTTTTCTTTAAAAGTGAACCCAATTCTGAAATGTTCTGATTAGTAAAAGCGACATAGCTGCCCTCCTCCTGTTTCTGAGTTGCCACAGGAGATAGGACACCAGTCTATATACTTACAGGTTTTCTCTCTGTGAATGCATGTGATGATGTACATCTTATTAAAAATACATCTTCTTAACTGCATTTTTTAAAAGGTGTGTTTTAAAAGTTATTCTCCTTTTGTGCCAATATTTCAGTAAGTTAGTAGGGATTTCCACGGCATTTCCTTCACTGGCAGCACCTGAAATGTCTCACTGGATTTTCAGCTCTGCATGTTATGCTACTGGGCTTTGCTGCTGTTTCGAAATCAACCTAGGTGCATCCAGGACGGATGGTGAACCTCTCACACATTCAGATTTGCTTCTGTCCCCCAGGGGGCTCCAACCACAGGAGCTATGAGAACACCCTGCTCACTGAGCCACAGAGGAGGCAGAGGATGCTCCTGTATGACTTTTTCTGAAGTTCTGCTAATATGCAGAAGCCAAAAGTTTCAAGATTCATGACCAAAAGACCTATGGATTAGATCGCTAATCAGTTTGAGGAGGACAGTTTTATCATTCATTCAAGAGTCAACATCTGTTTAAGTATTTCTGCCAGCGACTTTTTTATCTCCTCCTGTAAAAAATTCATCTAATATACTGCTGTGCTGACAGTGGTAATCTGATACATTTTGGCATGGGAAGTGTGGTTGTTTTTCTCCTGTACTTTTAGACTTGGTAGTATTAAAAGTGTTGCTTGTATCTCCTTTCTTCTTGCAGTTTCACAATTCTGATTGCCTTTCAACTTGGCTTCTTCATTTTATCGCCACTAACTACCTCATCTTCAGTCAAAAGCCTGAATTTCAAGATCTTTCAGGTAGCCCTTACCAATTATTTTGAAAAAAATGAAATGTTTTTCCGTTCTGCTTAGATTAGAAGTGTGATGCTGAAGAATGCTACTTCTGCATATGATGATTAGGACTTACTTAGCTACATAATCTAGAGCAAATACGAAGCCTTTCGGTTCACCACCCTGGTGCTCAACAAGCATGAGGCACACAGAGGGCAGCACAGCCAGCACCCCGCACCCTTGTCTTTGATCCCTGTGCTGACGACTAGCACAGTTGGTCCCACCCAGAGCTGAACTGATGAGGGCAATGTGGTCATCATATCTCAGCCCTAGCACACCCTTATGTCTGTAAGTTTGTGTGGTCTGTATTGAGTCACTTCCAGTACCTGCTGTTTAAGGGTGGGGATTTTTGTCGGTGGAAAAAAAGGATTCCTGTCGTAGTCTCCAGCAGATACTTTGAAACCAAGTAACTAACTAACATCCTTTCAAGTAATTAAATCCAGGTTCTTCCAGGGAATTGAGATTTATTTTTCAACCCTGACTATATTTGTTTCCTGACATGTAATTCCAGAAAGTTTTTCCTGTTGCATGCAGGACTTTTTGTCACTCAAGTGAAGGTGGTTTTGGCAGGTGCAGCTCTTGGGCCTGGTGATTATATTCGGGCTGTTTGTAGGGGGTCAGTGTCTTCAGAAGGAAATTCTTCGTAGTGCACTGACGCTCTCTTTGGCCCTGAATTGTTTAAAAGTCTTTTTTCCCCATTTTTATGGCTTGTATCTCTCTGTGTGATGACAGATTTGTGACAGTTATGAACAAAGGAAGGAGGGCTGGGTCCTCCCTGCTTTGTTTGGACGTGGGCTCTATCCTCCATCAGACCATCTGCCCACCTTCTAAAGACCCATTTTATGCAGTCAGAAATGGATCACGTCTGGGAGCAGGACACCTGTGCTGGTGGGAGTCATCCACATGGGGGTTCATCCTCCTCAGACTTGGTTTGCTCTCCTTCCTGCTGGTTGGGGTGGCAGAGTGTGCGTGTCTGAACCTCTCTTGCTGCGGGACTTCACCCTTCCTGAGCTTCTCCTGTCTGGAAGGGTGCTACCACCAGGGCACTGTCTGAGACTCAGGCTTTCACAGGCAGCCCCTGAGGTAGTCCACTTTCTTTGAGCACAGCAGGTCTCTTCACACTCACCGTAAATTATTTTTTAGTGCTGAAAGAGCTCCATCAAGAGGCTCAGCTTCAGATAGCTATGCTAAAGGCTTTAAAGTCTAATGCTGCTTTTCACTATCAACGTCAGCAGGATAAATATTATTTTACCTGTATGAATCCAGAATTTCTAAGAAATTTGTTTATTAAGTGATGTTTTTCTGCTGTGGAAAGCTGTAAGTGTGCTTCTGCCTGCATCTGCAGCTACACAGGTGGATGTCAGTCTGTGTACGAGCCTCCTGTGAGAGTTGTGCAAGTGAAATTTAGGAGACTTCTGCTAACGGTCAGGACATGCTCTGACAGTGCCCGAGTAACTTGGGGATGAGCTGTACAATATTACCACACCAAATGTTTGCTGTGCCATCACCTGGAGTGTCCTCTGTGCCCTCACCCCTTGTGAAGCACCCAGGGCTGATGTGGCTGTTGGCTGTTTGATGAGGTGTCTGAAATCTCAGCGGTGACAGACACCCATTTTTGGGGCCAGCTCCTGGTGGAAAGTGCTCATATTCACTCAAGGGAAAAGGGTGCCCGACTGGTATTCTTCGAGGTTTTGGTAGTCTGCCCTTTGCTGTTCTCTTTCCTCCCAGTCTCTACCAGATGATTTGTTGAGGGATTGACATGCTCCGCTCTACTGAACTTGCACTGGGCAAGGTGGGGGAAAGAAAGAAAAGGGCAAATGTAAACACAGGTGGATCAGGTGAAAATGTCTTGTTCTGACCTGCCAGGGCACAAGTGCTCTCACAGGTACAGCTCCGGTGGGCAGCTCACTCCTCAGAAAGCAGCAGTTACTGGTAGTTGACCTGTATTGTTCAGAACATCACAATGTAGCATCACCTCTGGTTTCAAGAACAATTGACCATGGAGTAGCTGATTTCTAGTTACTTTCCTACAGCTGAAACCCTGAAATCATCAAAAGCAGCTCTGCATTTTGCTTCAGACAAATGAAAGATGCTGCCTGTTGCCCATTATCAACATAACTTCCCTGGCCTCGCTGCTCTTTGGGTGCCTGGGTTTGGGTCTCTGTCCCACCTGGCCAGGCAGCTGCTGCTGCAGGGCGACCCAGGAGCTATAGGGCTGTGGGCTTCAGTGGTGAAAAGGCATTGTTCTGCAAAGGCAGAGCAAATTCACCTAAGCAATGTGACTAATACCTGTTACATGATTTTATATTGTCAGTGACAGAAAACATGGCATAAAAGACAAAAATCTTGATAAATTCTTAGCTGCCCTCTTTACCTTGCTTTTTGTAATCTCGAACAATTGGCATAAGGATTGAAATACCCTCACCTGCAATGTTATGGTATGGAAAAGTTCTTGCAGTTTAGTTTGTCTTCTAAGAATAAAGAGTATCCATCTTTAGGGGGATCTCTCTGCTCTTTGAATGAGTGTTGTATCCATTTTATTAAGTAACGTATTTACTGCTGACTTAATAGCAATGGAACATCATGTCAAACTTTTGTATCATGGGTACTAGACTAAGTTCTTGATGAAATGGATGCAGTCATTCATTCCAACTTTACTTTTTATATTGTATTTATATCCGTGATGTTTTAAAACCAATTTTAAGAAACTTTGTGCAGCCTGTACACTCATACCTGTCTGTATATTACATTTAATTCATTTATTGCATTGTTTAGTGGAGGAGCGCAATTTTGTAGAGATGCACAGATGGCCGTCCAACATGTACCTGAAGCAACTTGCTGAATACAGGAATTACATCCACTCTCAGAAATGTCATTGTGCAGTAATGTAAGGAGACCGGACATAGTCGAAGTGCAACTCGACTGGGAAACCTCTAATTGGGCATTATATAGAGCATAAAAATCATATCAATAGCAAAAAATAAACACTGATGTTCCCTAGAACATTATATGCAATACTGTAGTGCACTTACTAATGTTATTTGCTTTGATAATAAATGATTCTACTTTCTTCCTTAAAGCAGTAAGAACCGTATCATGAAGAATTATTTCAAGCATAAGGATTTCACGTTCATGAGAATTCAACCAGGCCATGTCATGACTGGCATCTGTTCCCCCTTTTAAGTTCTTTATTGTTAATTTTTAGTGGTTTTCATGGTTATTTTCAGCTGTAAAGTTGTTGAAAACAAATCTTTTTTTTTTTTTTTTCTACATCTGTATACAATACAAGAGTAGCAGAGTAAGCAAGCTGAGAAGCCAACTCTTAAGTCCTTTAAATATCTCAGAACACAAAAATTTACTGCAGCATTTATTGGTTTGCAAAATAAAGGGTAAGCTTAATTCATATTTTAGTAAGCATTCATTTTCTACTTCAAATAGGTTTTTACTTTCAGTGGAACTCTTATAGGCAGGGGGCAAACAGTCATTCAAACGTTCTGTGGGAGAAAACTCACTGGCAGTAGTGACTTTTCTGGTAAAAGTGGGTCTCATGGTCAGAAGTCCTAGCATCAATGTTTGAAATCAGTGTCCTAATGGTGGAGGGAGGTGGCCTACAGCTAGGCACGATGGTCCTATGAGGAACATCACCTGTTGTAATGTGGTGTTCATCTTGACCCTCTCCAGTGGGGAGTCAGTTTAAAATGGAGTTATCATAGTGTGTTCATAAGCTACCATGTATGATAGAAATCTGACTGTATTTTCTGAATGCATGGATTCTTTATCAGATATAAGAGGTAAATCCTGAATGCTATGCATAGGATGACCCTTCAATAGCAGACAGTCTTTAAGAGTATTCTTCAGGTCACAGGCCAAAATCATTCATTTCTTTTGCCATTAAGTTATGTGCATGTATTAATACTAATGACAAAATTAACACAACTTTTATGTTGAGGGTACCTATCAGAGGATAGTTTCTCTAAGTGAAATCTTAGCAAGAAAGTAAACTCTTCATTATCAGTCTTCTTGTACTTTTATTTCAATTCTGGTTTGCCAGCTGCCTTTAATTTTGTTATGTGTTTTCTGAGCCCAGAAAGACCAAGAAAGGACACTGAAAAAAATATTTAGCGTTTCTCCAACTTTAACAGCAGATTATCTCAAAAGTACTTGGAAGTTAACTACACCTGTGAGATGAAGATGAAACTGCAAATTGTTAGAGATGAATCTTTTTGCTTATATGGATTATTTTTACATTTCAATAAGATTTCATAGGTAAATTGTTCTTTCATATTCTGTGCTAGAATCATTTTTTTTTTCCCTGGTGATATTATACAGAGTTTTTTTTGTACTTTTCTGGGACAAACAATAAAATAAGAAATAGATTATGACTCAGCTGGCTGCTACAGGCTCAAAGTTCTAAAGTTAGTTTTGCATTAGATAAGAATGATAAATCATTTTTATTTTTAACTTGTCACCTGGAGATCTTAAAGCTCTTTAAAGATGAGATATAACGATCCACATGTTGCATATAAGCAGTTAGAAATACAGAACATTAAGTCACTTTTTCAAGACCAATGAATAAAACTGAAAATAGGGAAGAAAAATGATTAGAAAAGTAATATGTATTGAATTGAAATTTAAAGATTTTATTTCCTCCCTAAAGTTATGATACCATTTTAGTAGAAAAATAGAAATTCTAGGCATAAATTAATAGATAAGAGTAAAACTTACATTTTCTTGGACCATAAAGTCATGAACAAAAATGAGCACACAGCTGAACCATAACTTTCCCGGGTACCTGAAACATGCTTGGTCACAGATGTGCTTCCATCACTGGCGACTGACAGAAGATACATTTATATGCCTCACAAAGACTTCTTGTACAAAACCGAGACAAAAGTTGTGTGAATGTTTGTGTTGCATGCAGTCCTAAATTTTCAATGTCTTGAGAGCTTTCCCTTTTTTTTTTTTTTCTGTTAAAAGATAATATGTTGCCAATAATGTAAGTAGATAAGGTATAACAAAATGCTATTTTAACTTTATGTAAATGTTTTATAGACATTTAAAATAGGCTTTACGGGAATATGAACTTTGTATCCAACCAAGAGAAATATTTTGGTATTATGTGTTACAGTCAGTGGTAATCACACGTTTTATACTGAGAAGCCAAGCAGTGTGAAAGTATTTATTATGAATTCATATATACACTGCATATTACTCTTCAGACATTAAAACAGTTTTTCATCTTATAGAGTATCCCCATAACACCACCTGTATCAGGTGGAAATATGCTAACTTTGCAGACATAGAACATCTGATAAAATTAAATTCTTAGAAAAAGTGTAATTATAAATTCTTATTTTTATTCAGTATGTTGATTTTCTGTAGAAATGTATTTATCTTAAAGCTGTTTTTAAAGCTGATAGTTTAACATTCTAAAACACAGCTGAGAGTAGGCCATGATGCTTGGTTAGTTGCTGTTGGCAAATTTTTTAGTATTTTGATACATGTAGGAACATATAGATTTTGGATAGTCAGGAATTAAGGCACCACTGAGTTTGGTATTTGTGAATAACTTTGCATAACATGTTAGGATGTTAGCTATGGTATAAAGTAAAAATTATGAAGAAGCTGAAAAATATTATTCAGACTAGTGGCTTTGAAAAGAGTAAAATGTGGGAGGAGGAAAATTTATGTGCTAGAGCTGGAAATGTACTCTTTCAGATGTTTCACGTAGAGTTATCTTACTAGTAACATCCACTTGCAATGCACGGTTATCTTGCTAGCAACATCCACTTCTCTTTAAAACAGACTTGCCGAGTTCTGATAAACAGTTTAATGTATTGTTGACAGATTCAGTTTTCAGTTCTCATAACTGCCCACAAGAACATTTTTGCTCTGAGGAGAATTAAGATTTGCCTCTGAATAGAGTCCGGAGAACCAGTGACGGCCGCAACCTGATGGGGTTCAAACCTACACTTCTTACATAACCCGCAGGGCAGCAGAGAGCCCCCAGTGCTTGGGTGGGGAGACCCAAACATCCCAGTGCCAAGCCACGGGGCTTGCACAGGTCCCAGCATCTCCCAACTCTGAGAGCATCAGGCACCTTGGGCTCAAAGGAAGGAGCAGGTGGTGACTTTGGGTACTTAGGCAGGAGCTGAGCAGGTTTTAGAGGGTTTGGGATGACATTTTAGGATTGACATTTAATTAGAAATTTAACTTCAGAGTCTCTCATTAGAGCTAAGTCTAAAAATCCACTTTTATAAGAAAATTTGTTGAGTAAGAGCTTGCACAGTATCATTCTTGCTGTATTGATACATGTATAGGCTTCGTCCAACCTAGCATGGAGCTCTACAGAGACTAACGTGGAAAGTTTCTGCACTAACAGTTAACCTTATTATAGTCCTTATTATAGTTAAGAATCTATAGTTGTTTTTTTTTTAAATAAAAATTAATAATTAGAAGGAAGAGAAGTTATTTTATTAAGCATGTACTGGAACTCACCATTTCCTATGTGTTTTTATTTTTTTTCTTTTAACATACTGTGATTAAATGTACATGTTATTAGATTTAATATTTTTTTTGTTGTTGTTACAAAATAAAAAGATTTTCTCTAGTCGGTCTCGTGGTTATTTTCCCATTTGTATTAGACTATTTGAGCATTGCAATGGAAACATTTTTGTAGCTTATTAACTTATCATTTATGTGCAGTGTGGTAAGTGAGGGAACAGATAAGGAATTATTTGTACTGCCATATTTCTCCAGACCCTAAATTAAGATGCACTGCATTTGATGGCATTTTAACATTTTTTGCTTTCTTCACATGGTTGCGAGATGAAAAATTCTGAAAATTTTAGTGAACGGTGCTGTGTCAAGCAAAGGGGATTTAGCTGCTTATTCATATCTGAAATTAGAATCACATTGTCATCTGGGTTGTTAGCTGTCCTTTAACAAGCCCAGGCAAAGTCTTCATTGAATCATATAAAGGGTAGAAGAAATGTGTAAGGTACTTCAAATAGCTTTTCTTGTTTGTGATGCAGCAAAGAACAGCTAATCTGTGTCTTGTCAGCTCCCAACAATGATTCAGAGATAATGAGGCAAGAAGAAGCTGACTAATTACAAGAGACAACTAGCAGCAATATGTCATGCTTTTCCAGCCAGTGAGCCAGGCTGATGTTGTCGGTGCAGCACATATTTGCTTACCATGAAGTACAGCAAGGCACTGCACAACAAGGAAAGCAATCACTGGAGCCCTGCACCACAGGCAAAATAGCACCATGTCACGTGTAATCTCCTCGGACAGGTTGCTGGTGGGATGTTTTGCTCGGGTGGGCACTGTTTGCTGACCAGCACTCATGGGAGGCATTTGGGTGGTCACTGGGTGCCTCCGTCCTCCAGTGGTGGTCTGCCCCAGCTGCTCCAGCAAGGATTGCGTTTGGTTTTCTGACCCTTAGCATGCCCTAGTAGTTGATTTTTTAGGAATTACTGTAAAACGGAAATAGATGGGCCCAGAAAATGGGAGAGACTATACAGTTCCAACAGCTCTGCAGGTTTGAATACACCCATTCTGTAGGTTTAACACGAAACTCTCCACACCCTGCAGTTCATATCATGACAGTCTCATTTCCTGGATTATATTGTCTGCATACTTTTATCATTTGAAGTGCTGTTTCAGCTTTGTATTTAAACTTCACAAAATTTCAAGAATTTCTTTAAAAATCATAGTTCAGCTTTCCCTCTCTACCTTATTTGCTATGTTAAGAGTTTTACCTATATAGTACAGCAAAAGGTTGTAAAATAAGAGTATGTCTCAATACACTCTAATCCATGCATGAAATCCCTATCAGATAATGCATCCTAAGGTCTGGCAAACTACTTAAATGTATCTTTGACCTTTCTGGAAAGAGGATGAAAAAAGTGCAGATTCATGTTTAGTTTTATCTGCTCATTCACCACTGTTTTGTTCTTTCCTGTCTATTAGGAATTCCAATCAATATCTTGGTTTCCCCATTTGCAATAAATACTCTAGAAACTGACTGAATATCCAGGAAAGACACATGGATATTTTGACAGTTACAGCTTAACACAATCTGTGTGCTTTTGTCATGCACCTGAGTAAACCTCACATTCCAGCTCCTCTGAGAAACCTTAGCTGATAATGTGAATCCTATCAGTGTAAATTTGTTACTTACATGTAAAAATGGTGAAAACCAGAACTGTGTCCAAGTTGAACCCTGTGGTTCTTGGTGAATGGTGTCTTAGCCAGAAAGTGTTAATATCCTCCTGATTATTCAGATGAATTGTCCTATTTCCTCTCTTCATTGATTCCTTTTGAACATGCTTTTCATGAAAAGGAGAGCTGGGCATTAAGCGGCGTGTTGCTGTGCACCACCCCGGGGGAGCAAAAGCCGCAGAGGTGTTGTGCACCAGCACAGTTATTTATTCTGCATTGGAAATACATTTCACAAACAAAAATATCATGGTAGGACTTTGAGGGGGGTAAAATTGCTCAGATTCTATATTTAGCTATTTCTGGTTTCCTCTCACAGTTCAGCTTGCAATAATGATGTGGTTACAGAGCTGCGTAAATAAGCTCTGTTATTTCTTTGTTTAAAAACAAACAAACAAACAAACAAACAAAAAAACTACAGAAAGTGCCGTTGTAGACCAAATGCTCTTTGCTGATGCCTATCAGTACCAAAGCACTCAATTTACAGCATGTAATTTCACTTCTGCAAATGTGCCCCAGAATAACTCTCCTCAGAAGTGTTAACCAAGAAGGGAAGCAATCTGACTTTCTCAAGCACTAAAAATAGAAAATCATAGCTGTAACTTTAACACCTTTTCAGCAGCTGCCCTCAGCAGCATCATTTGCAATTGACCATCGCCTACAATTCTGTAAAATGCACCCTCCAGCAGTGGCTCTGACGTACCTGTGGATGTGTGTGAACACAGAGAAAAAATTATTACAGCTGCTTCCATTACGTTGTCTCTGACACAGAAGATGGTAGTAGATCTAAACTCTGTTATTAGGTTTTAAACTTTTCATCCCATGGAAATTCTAGCTGCATAAAAGGACTGGGAACAGTGAATATGAGCACAGTTCTAAAAAACATAACTGTCATGTAATCTAAGAAATGTCTGTGTTGAACTTCTCATGTTCACAGACTGTTTGTTGCTTAGTAGAATGTTAAAGTTTGCTGAACAAATCTGCACAAATTTGCATAAGTCATCTTAAGTTGTCCAAGCTTAGCTCTGAATCAGAGGGCTGGAGCACCTCTCCTACAAAGACAGGCTGAGGGAACTGGGGCTGTTCAGCCTGGAGAAGAGAAGGCTCTGGGGAGACCTTACAGTGGACTTCCAGTGCCTAACGGGGCCTACAGGAAAGCTGGGGAGGGACTCTGTGTCAGGGGGTGCAGGGGATCAGGAGGGGTGGCTTTAAAATAAAAGCAGGTAGATTAGGTGATCTAGAAAGAACTTCTCTACTCTGAGGGGGTGAGGCCCAGGCCCAGGCTGCCCAGAGGATCTGTGGCTGCCCCATCCCTGGCAGTGCCCAAGGCCAGGCTGGATGGGGCTGGGCTGGAGGGGGGTGTCCCTGCCCATGGCAGGGGTGGGCACTGGGTGGGCTTTAAGATCCCTTCCAACCCAAACCATTCTGGGATTCTATGATTTCTTAAAACCGATCTTCCCTGTACAATAATTCTAATGCCAAATAATCTTTCCCTTTGAAACCCAGAGGTTTCTCTGCATTTTTTTTTTTTTTATGTAACTTCCACGAAGGTCTGTTGCTAAGCAGGAAACAGAATCAATAGAGAAGGCAAGCCATACCAGCTCACTTTGAATTGCTGTACGCTTTTCTCTTTTCATTCAATGTTTATCTTCAGTTAATTTCTGATATGACTTTGTGGTTGGTATTTTGTATTTCAACATATTTCTAGACTATAGGTCACCTCAACAGGAGAGAAAACTTGTGAGGAATCAGGCTGGTTTGTTTAAATAGGGCAAATTTCTCTCTGGCCTTTCTCGTTTCCACTTAAAAACATTTAACTCAGGCTTGGATTAGGTCTGTGAAGAATAAATCTAACTCTAACCATCCTTAAACTGAAATCAAAATGCCCTTGTGCTGGTTTGGCCAGCTTAGCCAAAGCAGCACCAGACTGCAGATAAGCGAGGCTTGTGCCTGCCCTCTGCTCGTCCTCAGGGCAGCCTTAGGATGTTTGTGCTATCTGACCGTACTGCCAAGTGACATGAAGCCACACAGTCTGCTTTCATTATTCCACTAATTCCACTCCGTTATTCCAGGACCCTATCATTCTGTGAAATAGGAGATTGCTCTTCTGCCAAGAAGTTATGGATTTAAACTTGCCCAGAATTGAGTTTTTGTCTTTTCCATTGCTTTCCTAGCATGGAGAAAAGTCCACAATATCTTCACTTTCTTTTCTGATGAGTTTATTGAAGGTCAGCAACCAGAGGTGGCTCACCTAGGAAATTTTACAGTGAGGACAGGTTGCATGGCTTCTCGCTGATGTGGTGGCTGTGCAGACAAGCTTGTGCTGTCTCATGAGAGCTCAACACAGGGAGAGAGGCTGTGCTCAGGACAAAGCTTTGTCAAGGATGTGACCACTGGGGCCATGCTGACATGATGGCCCCAGAATTGTTCTAGATTCTTCTCATCCATTAGGCCTTTGTCTGCTCGGCAGGCAATGCAGAGTCTAAAAGATGAAAGAAATAAAAGTGGAAAGAATGGAGAAGGTTTTATTTATTTATTTACTTAATTATTTACTTATCTATTTTGCCTCTTCAGCAACTAAAAGCAATCTTTAAACTTCCAATTCTGGAAACTTATTTTTTTTTATTTATTTATTTATTTTTTGATTTGGTAGTAGCTTCACTGCCCATTTCCCATAAGTCTGGTTTCCCTGCACAACGCTATTTACTTGAAGTCTCAATTTGACCAGTGGTGTCACAGTCGAGTATTCTTCAATTAGCAGCCTCCTCAATTGAGGATTTGTCCGACAGCCCCAGGCATTTTCTGTCCAAAGCAGCTCTTAGATTACAGCCAGAAATGAAGAATCCACAACCCTTCTTGCCAGCAGCTGTGTTGTAACAAAACATTTACAGAAAAAAAAGGCTGCTTCAACCTTCATGACCCTGCCATGAGACATCAGCTGAAGGATGATGGGTCGTAAGGCAAGGGCCAGTGTTTACAGGCTGCAAGTGCTTGCTTTCGGGGCTGCATTACAGCATGCCAGCGTTACTGTGTGCAGCTCCAGCTTGATCCATTTTAATGACATGTTTTACAAGGCATGGAAAATGCTGAGGATTTTCAGAAGGTCCTCTGGGAGAGACAGATAGAAAAAAATTGTAGAGAGAAAAGAGGCACTTAGAATGAGTGTGTGAACTGATCTATGTAAGAAAAGAAACACAATGGTGAGCACAGCCACTTAGTGCAAGTGTATTTTATTAGGCTGAATTGCTTCACATTCTGGACTTCTTTCTGCAACTACAGAAAGGATGAAGAGATGTGACATGCTGAAGCACACATAAATGAAATGAAAAGAAGTTGCATTCCCCTAAAAAGATGGATTTGATCCCACAGAGAGCAGCTGGAAGGAATCTGTTCCAAGAAGTGTGCATGTTAAGACGGGAAGGTCACAGTTCATGGTCATCTTTGTCCTGGAAGCAGAAATAATGGACATAAATGGTAGAGATCACTCCTGTGACACATTACTTTATAAACAGATACCCTTATGGAACAGACTTTGGAGACCTTTTAAGTACACATTTAAGTGAGTGTATACATACCTATAAATTTAAGTCATATACAGAGATATAAGTCCACGTCTGTACATGCACACACTTCTTTGTGTACAATACACAGGTAATATGTATTTCATATACATATACCTAACTCCAGTCTTCTTTGCTAAAAACTATCACAGCAAACCAACAGGTTTCATTCAGTGAGGGAAATCAGCACTTCCAACTTCATAAAGCAAGGAATTCAGCCACACAGAAACACAGAATCATAAAGGTTGGAAAAGACCTCCAAGACCATCTGGTCCAACCATACACCTACAACTGATATCACCCACTAACCTTTGTCTTTATCACCACGTCCAACCTTTCCCTAACACCCGCAGGGATGGTGACTCCACCACCGCCTTGGCAAACCCATCCCAATGCCTGACTGCTCTTTCTGAGAAGACATGCCCACTTTTAAGTTTAATTCAGGGTGCTGTAATGATCACACGCTATTTATTGTGCAGAAATCACAGTATTGGAATTGTATGCACCCACACCCACAAACACACCCTTGTCTGTTTTTACAGTTAGTTGCATCTTAACTTGTGGATAAGCAGATCCTAGGTTAAAAAAAAATCTCCCTCTGGGTGCAGGCTACAACAGGTTGTTAAGGGATGCTTAACGAGCAGCAGCAACAGGCAGGGTTTTGTGCCTGTCTCACCGGCACCCTATAGAGCAGGAGATGGGTGTGCTCTTGTTGCATAGTGCCTAGCTCTGTAGTGTCCCACACTGCTCGCTGAAGCTGGACCTGGTCTCCTGCAGACCTGGCTACCTCTGCACCTCCATCCCTTCTTCTGTAGAAAGTCAAGTGCCCGGGGCTTATTAAAGGACACAACTGTTGCCTGGCTGACTTTTTCTTCCACATTACACTTGAGAGGGGTCAGGGTTCCTAGCCACACCTCTGCCTCTTGCATGAGCTCCTTTGTGCAGCTGAGGACCAGGGACAGCCCACTGCAGCATCTCCTCCAGTCCTTCACCAGCTGCTGCCGCTCAGTGTCCTCTCTGCCTTTCTGTGCACCCCACAGGCACAGATGTTAGGCCCTACTCTCCTGTCCGCTACCCTTCTGAGCACAGAAGTGGCCTGCCCAAAGCCCGGTGCTCCAGGCAGCAGGTAGGTGCAGCAGGAGAGCAGCCTGGCTGAACAAGGAGCTCACAGGGCCCTAGCATGAAGCACAGGGAGCTGGAAGCAGGGATGGGTTAGAAAAGAGGAATTTGGAAACATTGCCCAGGCATGTAGGAATGACGCTAGGAAAGCCAGTGCTCACTTCAAGATGTGACTTGCAAGGGACGTCAATGGGCAACAAAGACAGCTTCTAATGCTGTATTAGTAGGACATGGGTGAGCAAGGCTATGCAGGATTGTTGATGGGGCCAAAAGAAACCCAAATGGCTTCCTTCTCTCCCTAGGAAAATCATTTTTGTTTAGATCCTAGGCAAAGGCTAGCAACAGGAATGCAAGCTGTCAAACATTTAATAAAGCATATCCTGCAGCTGGGAATACCAGAAATGAACGGGCACTTCACTCTCATGTAATGGCACACAGTACTGCTCCATCAAGTCATGCTTTAGTATTAAAAAGGGAAAAGGAAAGGGAAAAGGAAAGGTTAAGGTTAAGGTTAAGGTTAAGGTTAAGGTTAAGGTTAAGGGAAGAGGAAAGGGAAAGGGAAAGGGAAAGGGAAAGGGAAAGGGAAAGGGAAAGGGAAAGGGAAAGGGAAGGGGAAAGGGAAAGGGAAAGGGAAAGGGAAAGGGAAAGGGAAAGGGAAAGGGAAAGGGAAAGGGAAAGGGAAAGGGAAAGGGAAAGGGAAAGGGAAAGGGAAAGGGAAAGGGAAAGGGAAAGGGAAAGGGAAAGGGAAAGGGAAAGGGAAAGGGAAAGGGAAAGGGAAAGGGAAAACAAATTCGCTTCAATAATTTCCTAATTTCCAAAAAAAAAAAAAAAAAAAAAGATAATCGAAGAGAAACTCAGTTCAGGATTTTAGGCAAGGGACTGTCCTGCAACATCTTTAGTCCTGTAGCCAGATCTGACCTGCTGATCAGTAAGCCTTTCACAAGAAAAGCCAAAGGGCACAGGTGTGGGGCTGTGTACTGATATTAGCTGTATCTTGTCCTCTGCAAGGCTGCAATATGCATGTTACCCAGGTAGGCAGTCCAGTATTGCTCTTGTCATGGATGCCTGTGCTGGATTGCTCACAGCTATACTCAAATTCCGTCTGTGGCACTGGAAAGCATTGCTGCTGTCCAAAGAGCCCTCCCCGCTACCTACCCTTCAGCTACTGCAGGGCACCAATCTTCTGTAGCATCCCAGGGAGCTGCTGATACAAATTCTGCAGATCAGAAAACCCTCCAATGCAGGTTGTCCCAATAAACACACGAGGAACCTGGACAGAAACAGTGATACAGATCAATCAGTAAAGAGGGCAACCACTGGGTCACTAAAAGAGCAGAGCAGGGAGAGGACTTGTCAGGAAAGCAAACGTAGTGATACAGAGACCATGATTTACAAAATCTCCCTTTTCTTCCCCCACCCCTGCTCGTCCCTTCTCAGCAAGCCTTGTATCTCCTCTCTCCATTCCATGCAGGCTGAGCCACTGTCCTTACAGCCAGGAACAATTACAGAACTTTCTGCCAGGTCCCTTCCAGCCCAAATCACTCCCTGACTCAGATTATAACCTGCAGCATCAGACAAGACAAGCTTTATTCTGTTACCTTGGCCTGAGCCTCTGTCCTCACTAGGCAAAGCACGTGAGCAAACCCTCTCTCTCCATCCCTCCTGTGCTATGAATTTGCTTTCTGCTTCCAGCAGCCGACTTCTCTCACTGTCAAACCTCACACCATGCCTCATCAGCCAGGATATTTCCTTACATTTCCTGTGTGTGGCTTCTTTTGCTACTCACGCTGTCAGTTCCTCTCCTGCTGTGAAATCATCTGCTGCTTTTAATATGTGGCTTCACTGACCAAGATACCCATCCTCTTCCTCCTAGATTCCCTTGCTGCTGGGAAAACACTTCTGCTTTTACGGTGTTGTTGCATCATTTCCAGCATCACTCCACACCAGGGCTGTGTCTGAGCCCAGGTGTAAGGCCATGAGGTTTCCTGAGGTCTGCAGGGACCACCACCAGCACATTGCAGTGCCTCACGCAGCTCAAGAAAGGCAGAGGATACAGGGATGAAATATTATCTATGCTCCAAAAGGTCTAGTGGTTCAAGTGCTACTGCAGGCTGGGGCTAAGGGAAGAAACATTAAAGATATTTATTGGCAGTCAGTGCAGAAAAAGTGCACCAGGGTGCTCCATCAGCTTGAGGGTGGGCTGCAGGATTCTGGGGTGTCGTGTGCCCTTCCCAGGAAGCTGAGCAAGGTGCTTTGCATGTGCCTGTGTGACCTGTGAGGAGTAGCCTGGGCTGTTGCTGGCAGCAAGGTGCCAGGGAGGAGAAGAAGGTGTGTTGGTTACACAAAGGCAGGGCTAACGCTGGGGCATGAACTGCCCAACCTGCACGGCAGTGTTTCTGAGGAAGTTACTTGTGAAATCCAAGCATGTATTGTTGCTCCCTCACACGAATCTAATTATTTAATTAAGCTTCCGAATAAGCGGCCACTACATTTTGCAAGCACAGTGCCTACTCTGCTGCTGGCTAAAATGAGTCAATTTGAAATGTTTTTTTCTGCTTGACATCAGAGGGGAAAACAAGCCCAAATTCAGACAGACTTGTGGCTCTCCCTCCTCTGCAAGTGCTCTGTGCGGACTCAGGCAGCTTCAGAGCATGATCACTGGGGGAATTCGGGTCACAGTCCCCAAAATGTGTGGGTGCTCCCTGCACAAGCCCTTCTGCAGCCAGAGCAAGCACTGGGTTTTCCTGTGCAGCAATTTGGAGGAGGCATGAGGTGTTCCCGGGGGTCTGGCAGCCCCAGGCAGCAGAAAGGACCTGGTGAGGAGACCTCGCCTCACCCTCAGCAGCAGTGGTCCCGGCTGCCAGCTGGCACAGGAGACAAAATTCTGGAACAGGAGCTCCAGCACTTACAGTTCGTTGTCCTGTCCTCTGCTGGAAGTAGTCCTGCACATCCTCCATCCCGGTGATGTCCACCACCTCCAGGTGTCCTGGCAGAAAGTTAAATTTCTGCAACAATGCCACGGCATTCCTGCAGTAAGGGCAGGTTCCCTTTACAAAAAGGGTGACTTTGTCATGTCGGATTTTGCTGTTCACAAAGGCATCGACCATGTTGCTGGGCAGAAGCAGGAGCAGCGCCCCTCAGCAGCACACTCACAGCAAGTGGGACAGCAGCAGTCCGAGTCCCAGATATTTATGGGCTGCACCGTGCCTTCCTCCCAGAAAACTCCTCCCCAGGAGGATGTAATCTCTTACAGACCCAATCACATGCTTCAAAGCAGCAGCAATACTTCCACTTTCTATACATTTTGCCAGAAACCACAAGCCGGTGAAATAGCTAGTGGTGTAAAAGTAGGCAGACAAGTGTCAGGTGCTGTTACAAGGTTTGCTGTAGTTTCTCATTAACAAATGTTCTTGCTGAAGATGCATTTTCTCCATTGCCTTTCTCCTCTTTCAAGGGTTTTGTTGTGCCTTTCCTCTCACCTCATACACTGCAGGACGTGACACTCACCCTGAGGTGACAGCACAGACAACAGGGAAAATTCAGATAGATTTGCTATGCAGACTTCCTATTCTACAAGCTAAAAAAAAATAAAATAAAAAAAAATATATATATTTTGTGTGCATGTATTCTACCTGCAAACTTTCCATAATGGGTGGGTCCCTGTCTGCAGTTCTCAAAATTCCTTGATGACTTGTCAGACTTGCTTCAGCTTTCAAAGTGCCTGTGTTTTACTCCAGCCATGAAGAGAGAATTGAAACTGTTTGAAGAACCAGCTTCGGAACTGAAAAAAAAAAATCCCAAATATTATTTTAGCAGACCAGTGCTCAAAAATCATTTTGGGGAAGCTACTAACCACCTCAGTGTGATTCAACATGCATTGCATGAAACAAGGAGGTGAGATTTTAAACGCCTGGCTCACAGGGGTGTGGAGTTGCCCATGGGGGCACCACCACACCTGCAGGGAAGAACTTGTCATGAGCTTGGCTGTGCCTGGCACTGCAGGATCAGTCCCCCAGGTGGAGGGTGTCCTACACCACCTGCCCCCCCTGCACAAAGCCCAGTGGAGCAGGTCACCTTGAGCAGGTTGCTCAGCCTTGTGTCCATCATGATGTCTCCAGAAATTAAAAAAAAAATAAATAATAAGTTTTCCTCCTTCCAATTAAATGGAGCCTTCTGCATTTCAATCTGTCTGCATTGCCTCTGGTCATGGCACTGCTGGGAAGAGCCTGGCCCTGCCTTCTTCATCCCCCACCTGGTGCTAAACACGTGGGTGAGACCTGCCTGAGCCTCTCTTTCCCAGGCTGGATGGCCTCCTTGCATGAGAGATGCTCTGGTCCCTTCCCACCTTCAGGGCCCTTCACTGGACTCTCCCTAGTACGCCCATCTCTCTCTTGTACTGAGGGTCCCAGAACTGACCTGCACACGTAAGAAATCCCCTGCAGTAACTTGGGCCACTCACCGAGTGTAAGCACCCTGTGCATATTTTAGCTATTTACAACATCATCAAGGCTTAAAAAACCAAGAGAATAAATTCAGATAAATTCAGAGAATAAATTAGATAAATTCAACTTGTAATTTTCATCAGGGTGAGGGGAAAAAGCAGCACCAGAACTCCAGAACTACTCCGCTTTTTTTTTTTTTATGCTTTTTTTTTTTTTTTCTGTTAACCAACCTTGTACATGATAGGCAGACACAAGAGCTCTTCCCCTACCCAAAACACAGCTTCCCAAATTCTGCTTGCTGCAACATCAGCATTGTAGATGGAAAAATGCACTATTGTGTACAGAAAAAATGTGTATTCTGAGCTCTACCCACTCTTGTTCAGAGCTGAGAAAGGAAAAATTAGGCTCTGTATCCTCTTTGTGCACCATGCCACATCTTGCACACCATGCTTGCCAGGCATCAGCTGCGTGCTTGGTACACCACAGAAAATCTCTAGATTAACTTCTCCTGCTTTCAACTTCCATTTCACTCGACTAGTAATAAGGAAACAGAAGACTTCTGAGACCCACTGCTCTTCCGAAATTATTTTATGTGGTAGGTGTGCTTCAGCCTTTGTGACAGCCTTCACCTGGTTAAGTACGTGATCTCTCACCTTGAAGCTACAGCAAAATTAGGCACTACCTATGCATGTGTTTGTGGACCGCATATACCAGATTAACAGAGTTAAAAGTTGATGGTTTTTAGGAAAGTATGGTGGATACTTGAGGCATAGAAGCTTGTTTTGCCTAAAGATACTTGTTTGGTCATTTTTTCAGAGCTCTGAGAATATCTTTGCTGGAGCATGGGGGGCAACATGGTGAGATCCAGCCACCCTTTGCAGCACCCCAACCCCTACAGTGCCTGGCTGCTCTCTGCCTATGTGACAGCCCTCAGGACTGGCTAAAACCCAAGCCCCTGTACTTGTCAAAAAGATGTGGGGTTAGACTCAGTGTGACAAAAAGCTCCTGGGAGACTTTTATTGAGCCTGGGGCTGAACACTCCCAGGAAAAATAAGGGTTTAAGAGATGACCCACACTTGTATCATCCTTCCAGCACCAAATAACATCAGATGGGCATGGAGCTGAAGAAATATAATAGGCCTATCGGTCTACAAGGAAGAGAGACCTGAAATACAGAAGGGAGAGAGATGTGAGCTGCTCTTCACAAGATATTTGTATTTACAGTCTGCACGCACAGCAGAGAACATCAGGGTGCAGGAGAGCTCCTCCTGTAAGAGGTTCTGGCTGTGTCACCGCATGTGTGCTGCACTTTCCTGAACACGTTGTATGACAGCTGTGTTAAGTACCTGAACAAAACCCGGGGGTGTTGGTTTAAGATATTTCAATCCACACCATGGGGTATGGGTTGCGATCACTGCTTGCGGGGCTATTTGGTTATTTGGTGCCTGGTGTCCTGGAGCTATACGTTCAGTGATAAACACAGGCTTCACTGGTATGTGTGTCAAGAGCCTGTAATTGATGAGGTTGTGCAAGGATCAGCTCTCACTTTTCCAGTGTCACCCAGGTTCAGCATCACTTACTTATTCTGGATGTTGCTGCAATGAAAGTGTGAAAATCTCAGAAAGGCTCGCTAATGTTAGATATTCACCTGGGAATATCTAAAAAGGTGTAGGTACACGCCCTTTTGGGGAAAACCTCTGCTGTGAGAATGCATAAAAATGCATTACTAATGTAAGGACAAAGGGAAGGATAAGTGTAGTGTTAGTCTCACGCAAAGAAGTGTGTAAAAATATTAACAGCGTTCAGCATGTACCTGCCTGAGTCTTGATCCTATACAAGCTTGAAAAGTGTCCACAACATTATCTTCTGGTAATCAGCAGATTATAAATCTGTTAAGTCTTTTTATGAATCATTTATAAATTAAATATGTGCAAGTTATCTCCAGACTGAGAACATCTGAACTGAAAATTTAGTTTCAGTTTAATACTTATATACATACGTTTGCAGTAAAATGTTTGTTCTTCCTCATACATGGTGCCCACACAAATTTAGATTGCAGCATTTCCAAGTGGCAGGCTGGCTGGCATATTGAATATATACATACAGTTCAGAGGCATGAAGGTAACTCTAGAAACCTAGTAGCTAAACATGTCTATCAGGTTGTATAAAAACGTCCACACACATTTCTGTGTATGCGAATGATTAATTTTTAACTTCTTCTGTTTTCTTTGAAATTGATTAAATTTTGGAGTTTTTTGTAGTTGAATGGGAGGGATAATAGCCTGGGTTTTTACCCCATGAACGGAGAACTGTGACTGAACATAAGGAGTCTTACAAGCTGTTAATGTAGGAAAAGTAATATCGGAATGGGAACAAGAGGCATGGGTGCTGCTCAGTCAGTATTTTATGGCAGGTCAAGACGGACACAAAAAGCTTTGGGGATTTAGGTCCTGCACCGCTGACCTGGTGTGACTCCAGGTCGGCCCTGAAAATGGGCCCAAACAGCTCCACCTTGCACCACTGAGCAAAGCAATACCCAAATACCTTGTAAAACATGAACAAAGTGCTGGTCTTCCTGAGCCCTTTCTGCCTGACAGGAGGCACAGAATGGGTGATGATGGTAAGAAATTTTCCTCCCAGCAGAAGGAGAATCACAGTCTCGAGCTGGGGAAGATAGGTGTGGAAATAGTGCAGGGGAAATGGATTTTGCAAATTCCAGCAAACTCGGACAATTCCAGCAAAACAGCCATGTGTGCAGAGGGAAACTATTTTTAGCAGCCAGTCAGGGGTCAATGAGTGTCCAAAAACAGTAATGCTGCCACGGTTCTAAAATTGTTTCCCTTAAAGCTGGCTTTACAACAAAGGGGAGAGCACATCTGGGATCCCAGCTGCACACAGGACCCACATGGAGTGACAATCAGCACATCTGTAGGAGCTGTTTCAGGACAGCACACTGATCTGAATCGTTTAGGAGATTAGGAGAAGGCACAACTCCTGTTTTCCTGCACTGTTTTATTTGTAGGATAAAAGGTTAAGCTTCCTAAGATTTTGAAGGAAATGTGGTTTGCGGTGATTGGCAATAGGTGAATATGAAGCGTTTGGGAAATCTTTTATAGTTAAAAGTAATTCATTAGAAATCCAGGTAGGTCTTGTGCTTTGCAGCTCCTTTTTTGTTCTGGCTTCTTTGACAAACAGTTGGCAGAGAAATGTCCACTGTGTGGACATGCTGGTGATGTGGCAGATGTGAACAGCTGTGTGTATCAGTGAAAACATTTCTTTTAGCCAGGAGTGTAATATTGCTGCCCCTTTACACAGGGACAGCATGGACACAGCCTGTCCTCAGACTCTCTCCTCCTCTAGTTAGAAACAGATATTTTATTATTATTATCATCATCATCATCATCATCATCATCATCATCATTATTATTATCATTATTATTATTATTATTATTTCAGCAATATAGTGCAACAATTGCCCAGATGTGGGAAATGCAGTAAGTTCTGTGTTTCTCCCAGGATCAGGAGGGTCCGTTGTGGTTAGGGGCACTGCCGGGGCCACTCCAGCAGTGGGGGCTGAGGAAAAGACATGGGGGAACTTTGGGGATGTTGTGCACCTCTTAAAGCATTTGCTGACTGTCTTGCCTCCTGTGTCCCTCCTTATACCTGTTGATAGCGAATTTTAGGGGTCACCCAGTCAGGGTGGCTGTTTTAGCTCCTTTTCATGCAGATTAACGTGGCTACAGTCTGGTGTGACTGATGGAGAGTTGCATCCTATGGGATGCAATAGAAATGGAGGGCAGATGCCATAGAACTATTGCCTGCATTCAAGCTACAGCTACCTAGGAGCCCATGGCTGCCTCTTCTCCATTGAGAGAAGAACGTCTGGTTCGGGCTTGTTGAGTCTCAGCATATTTCTACGTGAGACTCAAGTATGAACACAGTATAAGCAGGTGCACTGCTCCCACCCACATCAGGGGATGGAGAGCAACCTTGGGTTGATGTGATGCTGCCGAGCCGGTCATAGCCTTCTGCTAGGACTTCAGCTCTTTTCCTGCTGACCTCTCTCAGCCTCTTATCCCAGGGGTCTCAGAGGTGCCCTCATTAATGCTTTAGTTCTTTGTCATTGTACTGATTGGCACCACCCCAGTAGGGGTATTTAAGATACTGTATAGACTGGTATGTGAGGTTGCAGATGGAAAAGATCACACAGAACATGCAGAATGCCAAAATTTACTGTTCTGGGCCAACAAGGACAACCGAAAATCAAATCAAACCTGGCCTTGTGCTTTAAAAGAGATACAGGATTTTGCACCTGCCCCCTCATGTTTCCTAGTGGAATACCATGTCCTGGCCAGACGTTAATGCTAGGTGGCTAGGTTAGTTTTGATTCCTTTAAGCATTAGCCCAATCCTTAAATTTTGTCCTTGAATTGGATATAGTAGAGAATAACAATAATTTGAATAATTTTGTGTAGCTGTCAATTTCCTAAAAAAAAATGCACAGAAAATATTTGTGCATTTGCTCTTAACACATATTTTATTTTATTTATTTATTTATTTATTTCTGTACAAGAGCCTTCTGCATCCCTCATGAAAGCCTCAGCGACCAATTTTTTGAAGAAGGAGGCTGAGGAATGGCTAAATAATAGAAAGGGAGGAAGGAAGGAAGGAAGGAAGGAAGGAAGGAAGGAAGGAAGGAAGGAAGGAAGGAAGGAAGGAAGGAAGGAAGGAAGGAAGGAAGGAAGGAAGGAAGGAAGGAAGAAAGAAAGAAAGAAAGAAAGAAAGAAAGAAAGAAAGAAAGAAAGAAAGAAAGAAAGAAAGAAAGAAAGAAAGAAAGAAAGAAAGAAAGAAAGAAAGAAAGAAATGGAGAAACAGAAAGGAAGAAAGAGAGAGAGAGAAAGGAAAAAGAAAGAAAAAACAGAAAGCAAAAGAAAGGAAAAGGGAAAGGGAAAGGGAAAGGGAAAGGGAAAGGGAAAGGGAAAGGGAAAGGGAAAGGGAAAGGGAAAGGGAAAGGGAAAGGGAAAGGAAAAGGGAAAGGGAAAGGGAAAGGGAAAGGGAAAGGGAAAGGAAAAGGAAAAGGAAAAGGGAAAGGGAAAGGGAAAGGGAAAGGGAAAGGAAAAGGAAAAGGAAAAGGAAAAGGAAAAGGAAAAGGAAAAGGAAAAGGAAAAGGAAAAGGAAAAGGAAAAGGAAAAGGAAAAGGAAAAGGAAAAGGAAAAGGAAAAGGAAAAGGAAAAGGAAAAGTGGGAACATGCCCAACCTGTTCTTGTTTTCCTGTGCACCTGCTATTAATTGCTGAGTAACATGGCTTGTATGTGAAGCGAAAGGTGTGCTGGTTTGGTCCTGTCCCTTTGAAGAATTATTATCTTAAGGTATTTAACATATCCTGGCACAGGACGGTTAAAAGCATGATTTGTATTTTCAAAGAAATATACTCTTTCTAGTAATAATGTTAGATACTTTCATTGATCTTACATATGTTAAGCATTCTGTGATCATCACGAAAATTGGCAGAATTTGTATCATTTAGGTGTTATATAGAATTATTTAAAGCATTTGCAGTGGCTGTGTGAATTTCTATCAGAAAACCCAAACTGAGATGCAGCAAGGCTAAGGGAATTTATTACAGCATACACAAGCAATCCTCTGGACATCCCCAAGCTCTGCCTTCTTGACACCAGATAAAAGGCCTTTCTTCCAGTGCACTTGAAGGTTTGTTTTGTTTGTGCAGAGTAGCTTCATAATTTATGTTGAGTAATCCTTATATGTATGTGTATATATATATATAAAAGCCTTTGTGTTCATATTTGCTTATTGGACAAAAGACAGTGTTTTCGTTTGGCTACACTGTTGAAGAGAGGACACCAAATTCATCTTTTGTGTGCATACATGAGTTTCAGTGTTGGGACATTGGGAATCACTTTGGTCAGGCACCTCCTGCTTTGCTTGGCTTTGGTTAGTAATTTCCCGTCTTCTGTTCCTAGTCCGTGTTTGTCTTGTGAATTACATTTCCTGTCTATGTTTCTCTAAGTGTAATAATGTTCCCTGGGTGATGGAGTATTTGTTTAATTGAATACTATTACATCTGAGAAGTGCTTGGCATCATTTATCATTCTGTACTACTAACACACTGGAATTTAATATATTTCCTCTTGCTTTTGTACTTCTATTAGAAAATTCAAAGCAATATCCTAGTGAAAATGCTACTGCTCAGTGTGCTCTGTGAGCCTCTGTCACGACTTTATCTTGCAGACATTTTGCATCCACAGATTTTCCTTTTGCTGCTGTTGATACCCATCAGCCATGGGGTCAGCTGTTTCAGTGTGGAATAAGAACCAGGGTCATAAATTTCATAAAAGGAAAATTGAATTGAGCACAGTGGGAGGAAGGAAAATGCTGTGAGAAAGAGAAAAGAAATACACATATAAAAGGAGTATTTATTTTTACTTCTCTGCCAATAAATCCCAATAAATCTCAATTTTGTATTTGTGTCACATTTATACATAATCTTTATCCACATTTATACATAATACTATTATGAATATAAGTTTCTGAGTATTCTTTTTGAATGATCATTTAATTTTATTTTATTTTTTATTTTTATTTTTTTTTCTGTTGTGAAGAACTGCATTGCTTACGTTGGTATTTTCTGAGGAGAAGCAAGGAGATGTGATCCCCTCATACCTTTTTCTGGGCATAGACAAGTTGTTTGCACAGCAATCTGTCTTCCACAGTTTATAGTTGCAGCTGGGACGACATCAGAACTAAAAATGATCCTTACATGTAAATGTATCCCTGAATGTGTTAAACAAGTGGAGCAGTTTGGAAAATCATCAAAAACACCAAATACTAAATAACTACATGTGAAATGCCATTTTCCTTTTTTTTTTTTTTTCCTATTTTTTTTTTCTTTTCCTTTTTTTTTTTTTTTCCTTTTTATTTTATTTATTTTTATTTATTTATTTATTTATTTATTTTATTTGTTTGTTTGTTTGTTTCTGGGTCTTCGCTGTTGAAACACCAGAATGGTTCAAGGGGGAAATGTTTGGGGCTCCCCGCCGGGTGCTCGAGCCTCTGACCAGGAGGAGGTGCTGCGGTGGGACGGGACGCGGACCGGTTCCCGGCGTCTCCTGCAGAGGGGAGACGTGAGGTCTGTCCGTGAGGTGGCTGTTCCCCCTTCCCAAGCAGAAATCAGCCTGTCCTTGTGCAACGAGGTGTCCCACCCTCTCCTGCTGAACAGCACGCGTTACCCAGAGCTCAGCCTTTGCTTCCTCCAGCAGCTTCTTCCCATGCCCGTGAAGGCTTCCCCCTTGCTCCCTAAAAACAAAAATTCCCCAAACTGGCTTCACAGGTTGGGTGTTCTAAAAGGCAGTGAGACTGTTGGAAGTTGCTGGCTCGGGTTCAAGGAGCCACCAGCACCATGTGCCTGAACCCACCCTTAAAAACCTGAAGCAAACATTTGAGCTGTCAGAGCTGGGCTGGGAGCCCAGGGGTGGCAGGAGAGGTTCAGTAATTCAGGTTTCCTAATGACAGAAGAAAGTCACAGTGACATGGGGAAGTGCTAGGGACATAACAGTCTCAAATGGTTTTGGGGCGGCTTGGGTTGGGCATTAGGAAGAATTTCTCCATGGTCAAGGATTTAAACAGGCTGCCCAGCTAAGTGGTGGTGTCCCAGTCCCTGCAGCAATTTAAGAGGTGTGTGGACGTGGCACTAAGGGACACAGTTTGGTGGTGGGACTCAGTAAGCCTGATGATCTTGAAGTCCTTTTCCAACCTAGATCATTCTGTGATTCCACAACTTCAGGTTGCTCCTGTCCTCCTGTCAAAACAGGGTGCAATGCTGGTGCAAAGGGCCCCATCAGCACGTCAAATGCACCCTCATGGGGTGTGGAAGCTGCAGTGCTGCTCACATTCCCATCCCCAGCACAGTGTGCTGCCTCCCAGCCTCCCCGCTGCCTGCAGAGGGCTGCCCTTCACACAGAGAGGAAGCTTTGTCCACCCAAAGTCACACCTGGGAAATCCTTTCTGCTGAAGTTGGATGTGACTCCTTCCCCAGATTGTGCCTTTTGATGTTTGTGCTCTTTGTTTTTAAGTGTAAATAGCCCTTTAAAGCAATGAGGCACAGGGTGTCCTACTTTAAAATGATTTTGCATCTTCAAAAGGGAAGAAGAAAACATGTCATATATACTAGAGATAGTTACACTGAGGATTTCTGTCTCACCTTTTTTGTGTGTGTTTATTTCTTTCTTTCCTTATTTGTTTATTTTGTTGTTGATGGTTGTTGTTTGGAGAGGGCTTCTCTTGTGGTGATTCTAGTATTACAGAGAAAACGACTTATTTTTAAATGTATCAGAAGGAAAATGCTGTGCCTTATGAGGGTGACAGGCATTTTACACACACAGAAATTAGAAGCATTTCAGACTGCGCTGTTGCGTAAAGCCTGGAACTGCTGTAAAGAGGTGCTGTGTCACAGTATCACAGCAATAAACATCTTTAACGTGGAGATAATTATGGGGTATGATCAGTGGCTGCGCCTACCTTTCACTCGTGGCAGGAATCAGCAGGAAAAAAAATATTTTGTACAATAAATGATGACGGTTGAAGGGGCTTAATTACACTACTGCTTGCACCAGTTGGTGGACATGTCCACAGTCTGACCAGGTAGACAATACCCCTTGGCAGCCTGCATGGAGGACATCAACCTGGCCTTGGTTTGGTTTTGCAGCAGATGTTCATGTAAATAGTCACCGAGATCTGGGACTCAATCTGCAGTTACCCTTGAGCAGCAGGGTACTCACCGTTGCACAAGGGACAATAACCCAGTGGCTAATTACAAACGGGCCTTCCAGCCTTCCGCACGCCAAAGCTCCTGGTTTGCAGGCGCCTTGGTGCTGGCTGCTGCCAGCAATTGCCACAGCATGTGTCCGTGTTCCTCCCCTGCTTCCTCCTGGCGTTCCTGAAAAGTGAAGAAGTGAAGCCCTGCTTTCCATGGGCTCACTGGTCTCTGCTGCCCCGAAGGGTGCCAGGGGCTGCTGGGGGGCTCAGCTCCCTCTGGGCCAGCCCCCACCTCCTAACTCAGCCCCCGAGGGGTTCTGCTCTTTGCAGGAGGTGGAAGCAGCAAATTCCAGCCCAAGTTTATTTCTCATTTCCAGAACGTATCGTTGCCTAAAATTGCTGTGGAACTTCTAAAACAATCGTTACAATGAGTTGTCCTGTGGACTTACACTTTGCCACGTTCTCCCAGTAGTAATCTGATTCCTTCCAGATACACAAGACTGGGGGTGAGGTGTGAGGTAGGGGAGAAGGCAAGGGGTGAGCACTGTGTTTTTTAAGGGTGAGTTTACATTTTGGTGAAGGTGTAGAAAACCAAAGTGTCTAATTCATTTAATGTACACAGTAGCAGGTGGCTCAGAAAGAAGAAATAAGGACCAGTGCCACTGAAATTCTCCTCTTACACTGTGTAAAGGCTCTTCCCAAGTTTGTACCCTAGAAAACATGAGAGGCAATGTGCTTTTTACTTCATCAAAGACGCTTCGTGCTTGAAGCCACTGGGAATTTACAGAGCAGTTGGGTAGCTCCATATCTACTCTCAAGCAGCGTGTAAGCTGTTAAGTGACAAAACAGAAGGGCAAAGGTGGTTGTGTGTAGCCCGCATCGCTAGGGCCAGAGCACCTTCCTAAAGCTGGCATGTTGTGCTGCAGCGATGAAAAGTGCTCCTGCCACGAGTGGCATAGCTGTCTGGTTTGTTCATGCACAAACAGGAAGAGTTTTCTGATTACGAGAACCAAGCGCAATTAATATATTAGGTGATTCAGCTCTTCCCCTTTGTTTACGGCAGAGCTGCATCACGCAGGGAAGTGCTGTTAGGTCATGATGCGAGGGAGGCAGAGCAAGGTGTGCACATATTTATCAGTGTGACTTTTCTGTTCAGGAGCTGTTGACAGGGATAAATAATGATAAATAATCATAGAAAAAGCACCCTGCCAAACGACCTGAGGATGCTACTTTTGCTGCTCCCTCCTCCCCAGCCACTTCCATATGCTGAGTTGTTTCCACGATATGCACCCTGGTTTGTGTCTCATTTGGATTTTTTTTTTTCCCCTAAAATTTTGCCAAGAATTTTCTAGGGCCCAGGATTTTCATGCGAGACAGTTGCACTTGCAGTTCCCCAGGTGGTCATATTTAATTTTCTTTTTTTTTTTTTTTTTTAATTTATATATTTTTTTCTATTTTCAGCCCCAGCAGTTGCTGGCAGTGGGCCCCGCTGTGCACAGCAGGCAGCTGGTGGGGATCTGTGCTCCTTGTGCCCGGGTGCCAGCAGCCACACGGCTTTGAGATCTGAGCACAGGGAGCCCAGGAGGGCAGAAAGAAATTCAGCCCTTGACCTCCAACCAACAAACCGTGTTGTCCTTCTCCGAGGCAGCCTGGCCTGCTTTCTTTACATAACCTTATGCCTCTGAAAAGGTCTGGCAGCCCCTTCCAGCAAGTGCTGGGTCACCGCCTCACAGCACCTGTGGTCGGGGAGGGAGCTTTCTGTGGGTCGGTCTTAGGCAGCTTCCATGCAGACCGTGAGATGCCAGGGCTGTGGGTCCAGCTCCCCCTTTTGAAAAGGAGGAACTTTACCCCTGCTATGGGCAAAAGGCAGCCCCAGCGTGGTCAGACAGCAGCAGGATCCCGCTCTGTGTGGGCAAAGAGAAGAGGCCAGGCTCCGGCGTGCCCACGCTTGGCGAAAGGCGTGCCTGAATTGGCTGAGTTGGCTGCCCCTCTGGGCCAAAATTGGCCCGGGATGCTTATAGGAGATAGAAAAATGCATCACGTTTTCTGCTGGAAGTGTTTTCGTCCTCACCTTGGTGCTCTGGGGAAAGGACCGAGACCAAAGCGGGTTTTGTAACACGCCCAGCCCAGCCACAGCCCGAACACACCTCAAGATCCTTCCACACAGCTGGTCCTGCCCATGGGTCTTCGGGTGGGCGCAGGTCTCACAACTTTTTTTTTCATTACTTGTCTTCATGCCACCAAAACTACCTTCTCATAACTTCTTTTTCATTGTTTTCTACAGCTGAGGCAGGAAGGAAGGAAGGAAAAGTGGTGTTAGCCACTTTTGACCGTATCAGGCTATTTGGGTTGAAAAAAGTTGGCTGTGTGGGTACCAATATTAATGAAGTCTGGCTTCCTGCAGGTTCATCTTTTGTGGCTGGTTATCGTTGGGGCATCTAAGAGGGATGAATGATCTGATTAAAATTTTTCCTGCTGCTGAAGGAACTTTTTTTTTTTTTTTCCTTCCCAACAGGTTTTCCCTCTGAAATGCAGCAGGGCATGAGTTTGCTCTGCTGAAGTCAGCAGCTGACAGCACTGTCAGCAGAGATGGTATCAGTGAATGCCCCAGGTGATTTGTAAGAAAATCATTTTTGAAACGGACGCCCTCTGGAGGGGAGGGTGACATTTATAATTAATTCCCCTTGTGGAGAAAGCACCAGTGTCGAAACGAGGAGAAAAGACATCTGGAAGAGGCATCTTGCATAAAGGTGCTCAGAAGGTCTGTGGATTACTGCCCACTTGTAATTATGTCCAAAATGTAATTATTAATGCTTTGTAATCAATACTCCTGCGGGGACTTAATGAGTTAACAAAGAAATCCTATAAACTAAATCCTGAAAGATAGACGGAGCTTCTTTTCAGGAAGAAAAAAAAAACCAAAAAACCTATATTTCTTAGAAATATATGGGAAGAAAAATCCAATTTCAGGTTTTCCATAATTGGTTGGGGACGGAGGGAGTCAAGTTTAAATAAAATCATGTACATACTCAGGTCTGCCTCTTCCTGTCACACGATCCTGTTTGCTGTCCTTGGCAGGCAAATCCTTGTGACTTTTGCAGTTGCTCCTGGGATTATTTCTCATGGCAATGCCCCCTATAAGACCGTGAGGGAACCAGAGATAGTCACTATTGAAAACGGTGTGAACGCTACCTGTTCTTTCCCTCAGCTGCCAGTCCCAGGAGGAAAAAAACCACCCTGGTGTGCACTTGCTCCGAGGAGCATCATCATGGAGAGGGCTGCTGGTGGCACGTGCAGCTGGGGGCCCCTCTGGAAGTTTCCATAAAACAGCTTTTTCTGCCCCAGAACATGAATGTGAGCTGTCGAAATGCAGGTCATGGCCCCATGGGAAGGAGGGCTGCTAGCTTTTGTAGGCCAGTCCAGGGAACTTCTACGCGATTTTTGTTCAGACATCACTCTTCCAGCTCTACCTCAGCACATGGGCGTTCTCAGGAGATGGGGCCTGGAGAGATCCAGGGCCCTGGCCAGAAAGGACTGGTGCTCTTGGTCTGCTTCCTGGATGCTCTGTCTCAAGATGCCTTCATAGCAGAAACACCCAACAACAAAGGCGTGTTGTTTTGTCAGCCAGAGAAAATTCACAATGTAAAAACACGTCTCCATGTGCTTCATCACAACTGTGGCTTCTAATTCTGGCCCTCAGCTCATTTCATTAATTAATGTGGTCACAGGGAGATCAATGAACAAGCAAACTTCCAGCTGGCTGCAGCAACAGACAATCAAGATAAGCCCTCTTTGAATCACAAACAAGTGTGGTATTGGCTATTGGGATCACTGTCCTCCTGTTTTAACTTTTCTCTCGGCACCATTTCAGCTAAAACACTTGCAAACGGCAAGGACACATTATTATTATTATTATTATTATTATTATTATTATTATTATTATTATTATTATTATTATTATTATTATTATTATTATTAATAATAATAATTTATTTTTATTTTTTATTTGCAGTGGGAGTAGGAAGAGAAAAGCAGAAGAAACAATGTAGCCAGAAAAAAAAGAAGGCAAAAATACCCTATGTTATGCATGCTTTTGTTGCTAATATAAGAGGAGGATCAGGAAAAGCATAAGAGTAGATTCTGAGTAAATTGGTTATTTAAAATGTGAACTCATGGTCAGTAACAAATTCCTTTTTGTCAACAGCAGTTTGCAGAAACTGAAGAAAAAAATGCAGTGTTTCTGGAAGGCACTTGTGATACTCAGCTCATGGGCAGCTGCAGCAAATAGAAGGATCGTGCACCTTTTCAGATAATCTGAAGAACCTGTTTATGCAAGATGCTGGCTGATAGTGGCAGAGGATGGAAATCTTCCATGCAGTAATATGCCTGCTTGCCCACAGCGCTTGCCAGTAGGACTCCAAGCCTTTCAGAAAGACTGAGATAAAAGATGAGGAGATGTCTGCTCCCCACGCCCATGTGGCTCCCGGCCCCTTCGCTGGGAAGTGCTGAGCGAGGAACTCCCAGAGAGGCACCGCTGGCTCCTTGGGGCTGCCTCACTTCCCTGTGTCACAACTCAGAGGCGGCTCCTCCTCTTGTGCCTTTCGGCTGGTGAGTGTTGGTGTGTTGGATGCCCTGCACACAGCTTGCAGAGGGTTTCCCAAGAAAGGGAGATGGGACAGCCTCGGTCTGCTTGTCCCCCAGGGCAAGGTTTTTATGGGAAGAGAACAAGACTGGGCAGCACCCAGCGCCACTGTTAGTGGCATCCTGTAACCAAATAGGCACCTCCGTAGATGTCTGAGCCTCTCCCGTAGGTGATCTCTGCTCATGTAGGCTGGAGCTATCAGGGGCCTGTACTGTGCACTGCTTTCTAGTGCCATGATGGGGATCCTCTGCAGAGTGCTGCCTTACTCAGGGCTTCGGAGGTCAACATCCTACACTTTGCTGTTTCTCTCTCTGTAGCTGTGCTTCCCTTACTTTACACCATGAAGATTCCCACAGCTCAGGTCTCTGGCATGGAGGCTGAATGTCCTGCTGGGCGACTGGTGACTGCACAATACTTTGCTCTCCTTCTGGCTTGGCAAATAGGAAAGAGTTTCGCAACTCCAGCCAGAGAGTCGCTCTGGCAACAGTGTGCCCCTGATACGAGCAGGGGGACGTATCACGTTGGGCAGCAGGCACCTGCAACGCCCTGCTCCTTAGCTGGGTGCGGTGGCGTGGCGGTGGCGAGCCTGGGATGTGAGCAGCAGGCTGCCCGGGCAGTGCGACCACGGTGACCTGGGGTGTGCACAAAGCTCCCGAGTCGGGAAGTACAGCTCCAGATGCTGCTGTGGGTGCTTTTGCTGGGAAAAAACACCACGCGTGCTCTGAAAAACTGCCATTGTTTGCCCACAAACAGGGGCCACCTTCCTCTTGCTGCTCTGGAAGCACTTTGTCCCTTTTCTGCTGAGCTGCAGGACCGCCAGCGGTCTCCAGCCCCTTGCAGCGCCCTTCTCATCCTGCTGTTCTCCTGGCACAGCCCTGGACCCAGAGCAGCTTTATCAACACCAGTCTCGCTGCATTTTTCTTTGCCTGTCAGCCTTTTCCACTTGCTCAGAGAGCGAGTGGCATTTCAGCCCGGGACCCTGTTAAGTCTGCGTTATCTTATCTACGCTGTCACTCCCGTAAGCCCATGAGAGCCTGCTCATCTTCTTTTCCCTAAAAGCCTGCATGGTGAAATTTTGACGGTGTTCTGACAAAAATGTGCGACTGCAAGTGGTTTCCTGTGGGAAGAGCTGGACGGACGGTCAGAAATCTCACAGGGGACAGGATGCTTCAGAGGGAGGCAGCCTTGGTTTGGAGCCGTGTGCTGCAGCCATCAGTGCTGCCCGGGGCTGGCTCGGGCCCATGTCACAGCAGCGGTAGCAGGGTAAGGGCTGATAGGGGAGGGCAAGTGACATAGTGTTTGCTGTCCTTTTCATGGGCTGAAAGACAAGCTTTTGGTCAAAGTTTTACAGGCTTGTAGTTAATTCACTTTTTTTTTTTATTATTTTTTTTTTTCCCCCAGGCATTTTTGGCTTTCCTTTGAAGAGGTGTTCTCTGTTTGTTTTTTTCCAGGTGTGTCTAGTGGCCAACATTTATACTAATAAAACGGGTATATTAAAAGCATGCACTTCATTGTCTTCAAGGCCAGGGAAAGTGTGTAGGGTCTGTCAACCTCACCCCATCCCTGCTGAGCACCCAGCAGGATGTCAAGGTGAAGATGAACACACGAAGCTCTCAGTGGTCTTTGCTCAGGATGAAGGCTGGAGTGTTGGCTACAGGCAGGCAGCGTGTGTAACCAGCAATCACATTTTAAGCATCCATGAGTGCTCAGCTAACAAGAAAAAATAGCCAAAAGAGCCTGAACCATGGCAGCCCCATTATCTGTGCGAGACAGAGGAGCTCAGTTTTGTACATGAGATATTGATAAAGACTGTGGTGTCTTTTTACATACATACACGCTGCTTCCTGTGATGAAGGCCTTATCAGCATCTTACGATCTAGCTGTTTTCTGATGCTGCAATTATCTTCCAAGCAATGAACTGAGGCAGTTCATTGATGGCAGCTCAGCATCCCAGCAGTGGCAGATCCAGAGCAGGAATCACAGCTCCCCAATGCACTACTAAGCGCCAGGCCGAGGCACAGCCCTGGTGCTGCTTCTAGGCTTACCACTGCACCAGAAGTCCTCCTTCCACATGGAAAGCATGACTACATCTGTGTGTGTCATCAAAATTTAAGCTTTTACACGTGCTAAATGAAAAGTCACCAATGCAGTAAGTTACAAAGCGAGAACTTCAGAAGTGTTCAGGTTTTAGGGTTTTAAAGAGTGTGTGGTTTCTGGAGGGGTGTTGTCTTGCTTTTGGCAGCCAGAAATGCACAGGACTACTACACGTGCAGAATTTACACACCCCAAAAGCAGTTTAAGGGCACAGTGAAATGTGAGCCAGCGTAAAAATACCTGCTTCTAAACCCTTCATTCATGCATCAGTTTTGCATTTGTAAACAACAATTACCTGTGGGGAGCAATGCAAGTGTCCAGTACTAACAGTTACTGACCAACAGGCAACCAAGCTCTGGAGCAGAAGAGCCTGAAATTCAGCCAACAGCGAGACCTGGAAGAACGCTGCCTCCTCACCTCTGGCCATGCAGCGCTGGGAAAAAAGCCCCGTGGCCTTTGACAGTTTTCCAGACACTATTTTTTTGGCATGTTGAACATCTTGCTCTTTCAGGTTAGGAATTGCTCTCAGCATAACAAAATAAGGATCAGGGGTCAGCTGCAGCTGAGGAAAGGGAAGAGGAAGAGGCCAGATGTTCCCTTGAGTGACAGAAGGGAGACCAGCTGGAAGCAGAAGATGACTGGAGCAGGGTGCTCAGTCGAGGATGGCAGAATGCAGCTCCTGCTCTCCAGCAGCATTTTTCTCACTTCCATGCCCCTCAGCATGGCGGCAAGGTGACAGGCCACACACACCCCGGGAGAGCCACCCCCAGACAAGGACAGGCCCACACCTCAGTGTTGCAAAGTCAACATTTTATTGAACCTAAGTTGATGCAGAACAGAGGGGCAACAACGGCTCGAGTGTTCATTAACAAAAATGCCCCAGGGTCTTTCACATACAGTTTTAATACAGTTGGTACAGAAACGATTGAAAAAGTTTTAGAATACTCTCCAATTCAGCAAGGGGGATTCGCAGCCCTGCTGTAAGCCTTCATGTTCCCAGATGCTGTCCTCCTTGAGACAATTCCATATCCTTGCCCAGAAGGTGGCTATGGAATTGCTGCCCACATCCCTCTCCCCTCAGGTACACAAACAGAGGAAAGCAAAACTTATGAAAAGAATCATACTTCAAAGCAGCCATAGATCTTCACACGAATCTACATTTACATATCCAGAAAGACTGGTTGTAACATCACCATTTTAAAAAAGCTAACGTATGAGCAAAGTTACAATATCGACACCTTAACCTGAATCCTGTTTAAAACCTGTTGAAGCAACTTTGCCTCTACCACTTACCCAAGTGTTTCACAAAACACTTGCAAAACATTTGTATTACTACTTTTTGGTAACTGACAAGGTCAAATGAAGGCTTGGAAGCAGTCAACAGCGATGTGCTTCCTGTGATAGTTTGGAGCTACTGTTTTGAGACAGTTTTCTTTGGGCATAGATTCCCTCCCCAAAACCATAGCAAGATTGGAACACAGTCCTCCTCTGATTATTTTTTTTTTTCCATTCATCTGGACAGGCTGATGCCTGCCTCTTGACTACATGTTTTTTCAAGCCGCAGTGAGATCCAGCCAGGCAGGAGCACATGCAGCTGCCCCTTTTCTACATCAACTGTTTGCTCTGGGCTTGCTGTAACCCCAGCCAAGACAACACTATCCCCAGTGCTTGTTCCTCGGAGTGAGCTGGACAGCAATGGAGCGTGGGACAGGCAATACAGTCACAGGCCCAGCTTCAGTGAGTTCTCTGCATCTGACGAACAGGAACGACAGCTCAAGGGAAACAAGAGATATGTATTGCAAAACAGTGCTGTAAATCTGCATAGGCTGTTGGGTATACTTGCAAGGCCTAAGAAATGCTCGATGCAAATGGGCAAAACCTTCAATTAAGGTCGTTACAGTAGCTTGTCAGGTCTCATGATGATACGCAGTGGACCTCTCAAGTACAATAATCCCCAGCAACAGATACACAGGCTGTAAACCAGAAGATGCATGCAAATACAGATCAATCTTTTTCTCGTAAAAGGAGAAAAATTAGTAAACGACACTGGGTCTCAGTTACACAGTGGTAGCACTACGAATGGTAACAACGCAGCTGTAGAGCAGCACTGCACGTACCACAGTGGCAGCTAAAGTCAGATCTGTGCATACAGTTTAGATAAAGAGCACTGCCAGGGTGGGTCCCGATACCAGAAGCTTCCCCTTATTTTAATCTGAGCAGCTGCTTTGTTTCTGGGTTGAAATGGAGCCGTCCAGTGCAGCTACAGTGCAGTTAGCAGCCCCTGCACTCAGACCTGGGCACTGCTGCGTGCATGCTCAAGACCAAGCTCCATCTTTGAGCCCAAAGGAACGCAGCTGCTGATGGGAAGCAAGAGGTCTCCCCTTCACTTTGCCATTTGAAATGTGCAGTATAAGCCAAGGGACTCAGCGCCAACTTGGTCTCAAAATACGTAACAGAAGTATAGTGTTCATGCAAGAGAAGGGGAGATGCCTCTTGCGTCCTCTTTCATCTTCACATATGGAAGGCATCTGAACCCACAAATTTAAGGCAAAAATTCATATCCCCATTTACCTGAATGCATATTTTCTGGCAACTCTCAAACATTTTCTGGTTTACAGTGACACACAACATGATTTTTTTTTTATGCTGGAGATAAAGTTTACTAAAGATACTACCACAATTTTGGCAAATATTCCAAAACCAGATTTGTAAACATAATGCTTCCCTTTTCAATTGGCAGCATTTTTAAGAGACAAAAACAATAAAACAAACAAAGATTTTTGCTCTATTTTGACCAGATAACCTGTGTTTTCACATGACAAAGCAAGCAATAGTTTAAATCAAAATAAACCAAAAACTGCATGAAATGAAAGTTTGTGCTGTTTGGTGATCACAGTATTTCATAGTTAAATACATCTGTTTGTTACATTCCTGGCACCCAGGAAAAAAATCTTTAAATATACATTTCATGTAGGCAATAGCTTCTTTGCATATCTCTCTTCAAAAAATACTTTATAGCAGTATATAAATAGGTAACCTACATGCTTAATTTTATATTCTTGCCCCAAAACTATATATCTGTTTAATTTTTGTAAAGTATCAATTTTCCCAACATTAATAAAGCTGACAAACTATTGAAATGGAAATGTTTTCATCTTCCACAAAAGAAGTAGCAATTTTATAGGAAAAAACCTACAGCAACACTCGTCAGTTGTTTTAACCTGAGCGTTTGGCCTACTTAGAGTAGCAGCTTTTTTTTTTTTTTAATTTTTATTCCCCATCACACATGCTCACACCCACACATTCTTGCACTCACACAGTACAGGCACACACTTCCAGACATTGGTAGGCCACGTAGTGCTTCCCAGGTGCTGCAGCGAAGTGGGAAGCAGTGTAGCTAATAATTTAGCTACACTAAATACACACAAGCAAACACCTTAAGGCAACCATTGCAATGGGGGGTTTGAGTTGCAGTGATGAGTTTCTGTTGTAACAAGTATGGGCTGTATATAGCACTTATATACATGCCTCTTTAACCCTCCAAAACAATGTGTTTTGTTTTGTTTTTTTTTTTAATTTTTTTTTTGTGCAAATTTCTAAACCTTCTACCATTTAAGGCAAAGAGTTTGCATTAACAAGAAAGGTCAGAAAAATAGCCTTATATTTATCCAAAAGTACTTCAGTTTGCTACAATATTTTCTTAAAATGTGCACAACTTCATCGTAGATGTGCTGGGATCCCAGCACCTACTAATAAGATGGATTTCAATGGATAAACATAAGTCTTGAAGAAAAGAAGGGACCAGGAAAAGCAGCTTCAAATATGCATAAGCAACACCACCAACAACAGAAGTAGTCAACTCAAGTATACTAATACTGAAACTTTTGTAATGCAAAAGTTCTAGCCTCTTAGAATCTTAGAGCAACTCATCTGGAATTTTAAATAAATAAGCTTCTTTTCATTCACATGTTCTGGTCTAAGCAGAAGACTAGTGCCATGATTCTGCTTGCCGTTGGTCAAATTCACCTATAAGTCTTTTAATATGAGACAGCTTGTTATGTAGATATTGACATCTATATTTCTCTTCATAGTAGTTGGGGCTAGACTGTAAAGATAAAAAGAAAATTAGGGCATGAAAATATTTCTGAGTTTAGTATTTCATGTCCCTTGCTTAAAAATGGCCTCAAGCCCATCACAGCAATTTCTAACTCCCACAGAGCTTGTGGTACACATACCTGTTGTACCTTTCGATACTCTTCTAGGACTTCCTCATGAAGGATCTTCAAGGAAAAAAAAAGTGAAGACAATAATAAAGAACTTTTCATTGCTAATAGAAAATGCAGCTATGTAAAGCAGTAAAAATGCAAAGGTTTACTCAAGATATTTTCTTATCCAAGAGCCATCCCTCCCCTGTACGGAAAAAAAAAAACAAACAAACAAACCATAACCAGACCAACAAACCTAGGAAACAGCCCAGATCTGCAATTAAACCTGTAAATAAGCAACAAGAAGAGAATGTGTTTGAAGATTCCCTTTGTGAAGTCATTCATGCCACTGTAAAATACCTGTGTTCACAGACAGCTCAGTTAGGTGGAGTCTTCAATTAAGGGCTACACAACTCCTTGCAGGGTTTTGTGAGGCTACGAGAGCTAGTCCACACTGAGTCAGACCACATATGTGAGTTCTGCAAGGTTTCTCTCATTTGTCTGACCAAGCAGTACTAACTATTTTTAAATACTCCTTCTACTCTCAAATACATTTGCAATCTGTCAAAAAAAGCTTATAAAGGGTAGCCAGATACTACCAAGAACCCTCACCATGCACACAGAATTAAAGAATACCAGTACTGAACAGATGAAATTTGCATGTTCAAACAATGTCATCCCAGGCTCAAAAACTGGAATGCTATGTTCCTAGTACCCTTCTTTGCTAAAATTTTCAGCTAGGGTTTGGGCCAGCCACCTAGAAGCTGAATATGTTTGTTGCTGTAGGTCCTTTTGAGTACATGTAGTTAAATACATATTCCTTCAGATAATGGAAAACAGCTGGTCAGCAAAGCCCAAGGATTATAGCTGCTGTTCTCCATATTTCTGTGCTTCTCCCTCATCAATATAGCAGCACATCACTGGGATGCTGTGGGGCAGAGTTAGCAAAGCCACAGCCAATCTGGTAACTCCAGCTATATGACCAGTCACTTGGTCTCTCCTGAACACTGAACTTTTAAAACCTTGTCAATACAATTTAATGGATTACTATGCTGAAGCATCTGCCTGTGCTGAGAATGTGGACTTTTGGAAAAGATGAGAGAAAAGACAAACAAACGTGTGTGGTTTTATTCTGCTTTACCTGATATTCCTTGGACCCTGGAGAAAGCTGTTTCCTTTGTGCATCAAGCTTCATGAATCTCCTGGTGATATTCTCCATCCGAGCATACAAACTCCTGTATTCATCATACTCTGCATCGAAGTCATCCTTGTAACTCTGGCGCTGCTCATGAGAGACTATAGCTATGTATTTCCTAATGGAAAAGAAAAAAAACCAAGCGTGTGTATGAGTGTACACCAAAGCCATTTCATAGTATCAGACAGGTGCTGTGAGGAACGGGTTAATTGCTGCCCTCTGCCCTTCTTTACCTCTGTGAGGAAAGAATTAACTGTTCTCCTAGAAGCTAGGAACTGATTGCTTTGTGTCTGCCCAGAGCTGCAAACACAGGCCTGGGCACTTTGGCAGGATGTACTAGGCGCAACAAGCTGATTATATGACAAAACACCAGAAGTGTTGTTTTGAGAAACTTCAATTCCAGAAAAGAGCAAGGTCTCAGGGAGACAACAACAAAGGACACCTGTCCTGCTGTGCCTGGCAATAACAGAGAGCGATCAGTGGACTCCAGACTGGTGTAACGATGTGCCTGGATGTGTTTGGATAGTACAGAGCAGAATCCAGAGACCATCAAGTCCCACCACCTGGCCACTTCAGGACTAACTGAATGGCAAGTGTCAGTTCAAGTCAAGCTTTGGCTTTCTTGTTTTCTCCCCGCAGATGCGAGCTGCTGCTCTCCACTCTCCCTGTGAAGCCTGACTTTGCATACAGAGGGCATATATTTTCTTTTTCTGCCCTAGTTCAAGGAGCTCTCTGTTCAGCCAGGCTGGTTTTCAGCCCCACTTGTTTGACTTGCCACACACTGCGTTTGCCTGCATCTGGGCTTTTAAAAGGTGGTTCTTCAAAACTAACCAGCTCTGATGGACCTCTAAGAAGGGATGCTGCTAACTAGTTCCCTGAGTAGTTTACAAGTTTGCTCTCCTATAATCCAGACCGGCAACTCTGCTTATGTCAAAATTCTTGACCTCAACTAATTCCCAATCACTGTGAACAAGACAAACACCTACCCTCACCTGCTTCACAGGGCCTTCTCCATTCTGAACAGACCTATGAGGACATCCCCTTCCTAGCTGGCTAAGTGTTTGAATTCTCAGCCCAACGCAGGAAGCATTAAACTGCTGCCCCACAGTGCCTCAGGTTGCCCACGACGCACGGCTGCATTAAATATGCAGAAGCTATTTCTGTGTCACAATGTGAAGAATAATCCTCTTCTAGAAAATTATTTTTAGTATTTTAATAAAGCATTTAGGCAACCTACTGATTCTACTGTTACGCCATTTCAAAGCAAGCTCTTCAGTACTTCTTATTGCAATGTGGTACGAAAATTTTCATTATATAGGAAGTGAATTTTAATTTTGGGGCATCTGACGTGACAATCTGCTATGGAGCTAAAATTAAACTCAATTGGGAAGTCTTTCTTCATTTGTAAAGAGTGCAATACCCCAATCATTGCAGATATGCAATGTTTCATATACAAGTTTAGCACATTTGTACTTTTTTTTTGTAGTCATAATTAAGAAGCTAGAATTTAAATTTGAATGGAGGTTTCATGACCATCTCTAGGCCCCTGTTTTACAATTTTGTGGTGAAACTGGTTATTTTGCTGTAGCTTCCAATTAATCAGATGTACTTTAGATGTACTAAGTAGTGAAAACACAGGACAGGTGTTTAAACTTCATGTACTGAGTAATTTAGCATTCAAACTTTGTTCTGTATTGCCTCACCCCTAAACAGAAAGCAATACAAATTCATATGGCTTTTCATTTTGGTCTTCAGGAAGAGTGAATTTTTTAATTTTTATTTATCTGCTAAAGCATATTAAAAATCGTTCTTAATACTTCTTCCCCCTCAAAATAATTAAGGGACAGCCTTAGACTTCAAAAATTAGGGGTATTCAAATAGGGCAGCTGGTTGACTTAAATCAAAGTGTTCCTTTAGAGGAAATTGTCATTTTAAAGGAATTTGTCATTAACGTAAAATTATATTTTGGTAATTTTTCAGTTTTGTAGCTAAACTAGAGTTTTTACTGAAGTAGTTGAAAAATCATCTGTAAGTGGTATGATGCTTAATTATTATTTTACTCACATGAAATAGTCTGGTAGTTCACTTGTCGATGAAGGAGTATCTGTGGAGGCAGTGGAATTTTCTTTAACTCCTGTGGAAAAGTAGAATTTTGATGCTCATGATAAACAGCTTTTTAATAGAGCTAAACAGTACCGACCTGATGGACTGGAAAAAAAAAATCCTTTAGTTTTATTCTCACAGTAAATTACTGGCAATAAGCTCTATGCACTAATAATAGTGCTCACAAGACCTTCTCCACAGTAGGCAGCACCAGAGTTTGCAAAGAGGGCATGGCTACTTTATTCTACAGGGTCTGCATGACCAAACTATTACTCAGAGGTCAACTTTTCTTATTTCAAGACATGATGTGGCATCTGCACAGCAATTCAAATTACGCAGCAGCAGATGTAGTCACACAAAGAACAGAGTTTGATATATACCAACACCCAGGCTTCTGAGCATGGCAATAAAGGGAGTAGAAAGCTGAAGTTCTTTTCATGTCACTTTTTTGTCCCTCCTTCCCTACCCATTTTGGATATCCAAAGCTGGATTCAATTTCAGCACTCTTGTAGACAGGAAAGTCAAGAGCATTGTGTATGGGTTACTGGCATTCAGGCTTCAATAACCTGCAACAAAGACTTGTTCATCAATTAACGTGGCAATACCGGGGTTGAAAGTTATTTGCACTTGTAAATTGCTCTTTTGTTCTTTTAGATGGCATTGTGAAAACACAGTACATTCAACCTCCAGTCCTTCTTTTTAAAGAAACATTTCAAGACACATTTGTCTTTTTGACAAATAAGAAAAATAGCTGGAACAGGAAGTACGGTTCAGTATCTTCGTAATCTGCCTGCCTTTCATTTGGGGTTTGCTGGGAAGCTTAAAAAACACACAATCCTTTATTGTAATTACTATCTTACATCACTGCTGTTTAAGCACAGTATTTCTGCCGAAGCTCAGCCATTTTTACCAAGCTGTAAGCTGAGCAAAATCACAGGAAGACTTAAATGTGTTCTACTGAATTAGTTTTAATTTTAATATTATCACAGGTTAAAAGCAGGAAGTATGGTAGAAAATAGTATAGGAATAAGAATAAATTCTGAGAAAAATGCAAAACAGTAACATAACCTCAGCATAAAAAAAAAAAAATACTATTTCTGTGAACAATTTGGCTGTGAGCATTTTACTTCCAAAAGCTCGAGCATTATTTGCTTAAATGGCTAGACCCATCTGAAAACTTCAACATAAGCATGAACTTGGAGGGTAATATGGATCCCTAGCCTTACTTCCCTAGCCATTCAGAATTACGTTACTGGTGTCTGGAGAAAGATGTTCACATGTCTGTAAAGTCAGGCATGAATTATTTCCAAGGCAATTCCATGCCACATTGCGGGCACTGGGCAGTATGTCCAGGGTAAATGTGAAAAGACCATCTCAAAGCACACTTATGTACACACACAATCCTTCAAAGGGGCACCCTGCATGCTCTGAAGATTCCTTTGGGCTGTGATAGGCAAGGGCCAAACCTGACTTCTAGTTCGCTGAAGTAGTAGGTTCTGTGGCTAAAATGGAGAAGAGCACACAGCAGTGTTCAAACCAAAATTCCAGTAAACCATTTTCCAGTTTACACAGGTTTTAGAAAACCCAACAAAAGGTAGAGTAACATGAACTTTGTCTTGTAATACTTAATTAAATACATTTATTTCTGATCCATGTCTTTCAGTAAATATGCATTTCAATAAATAGTATGCAATACATATATTTGACAAGCTTCTCTATCATACATTATTAGAGCAAAGGCTTTAAAACCTGCTGATTAAAAAAGTAAATTTCGGTTTCATGGAAGTCAAGTTTAAAAAAAAAAAAAAAATCTATTACTTGAGTTTTTCTAGCACCTAGCCCTTCCTTTTAAAGGGTTACAGTCCAACAGGAATCCATGTAATATTTCTTTGTTCTAACCATTTTAGTAATGCAGAGTGAGAATTCTTAAATATATGCCTAACTTCAGGTTCCAGCAGAACAAGCTCAGCATCTGTTTTGGGGCTTTTCTTTTTTTAAAACTAAAAGATAAAATGTAATGCAATGGCAGGCAAAAATATGATTTCCTAATTCATGATTGTAAGTGAGGGATAATGGGAAGGGACTTAATATAGAGCAAGTGGAGAAAACAGACCATTCACCTTTCCACCCCCATTTTTACCAGCACCTTTTCGCAACAGTTACCCATGCAATATTTAGGAAAAGCAGTGTATGGGTACCTTCATCTGTCTCCAAACTGGAGGGGTTTTTCAGGTTGGCAGTTTCTTCTTTTTCAAGGTCCTTCTCATTTTCGCCTGCACTCCTAGTGTCCTGCTTTTTGATTTGGTCCTTCTCTTTATGCTTTTTGGCCTTCTTCTTGGACTTTTTGTACAAAACCATGCCGTCCTCTCCTGCCGGCACAGTATGATCCTCCAACGGACTGTCAGCGGGTGCTGGGGTTCCCGAGGGAGTCCGAGAGGTATATTTTTCTTGCTGGTCCTTGAAGTTGCTACTGCTGTTTTGGTTGATGCTGTCTGTGGGCAGATATTGGGTCCCATGCCCTTTGGGGGTGCTGGGGGAGTTGGAGCTGGCGGTCTGGGGCGGGTTGGAGGCAGGCGTGCACGCAGTGGGCAGGGGCAGCGGGGCGGGCGCCGCGTCGGCTGGTGGTGGGGCCAGGGCTGCCTTCTTGGCAGGGGCAGGAGGTTGGGTGCCAAAGGATGGCTGGACTCGGCTGGTGAGGTGAGAGATCCTCGGCTTCTTGTTCATCAGGGGGTCGATGAAGTCAGAATCCCAGAGGCGTTTCTGAAAAATAAAACAGATTAGCAGAACTCAGTTTCGCTGCCGGTCTGGGCAAAAGTGTCTAAGAACAGGCAAATCTTGAACACACATCCCACACCTAAAACAATGGCACCCAGCAAGAAATTGATGCAGCTAAACACGTAGCTTGTTTACTCTTAGCTTTTAATCTTATGGTTTTTCAAGTTCTTTGTCCAAGCCTACAGCTAAGACTGCAGAAGGCTGCAGCCAGACGAGGAGGTCAGGTCCCTGGCTGACCATGGCAGCTCCGAGCAGCACTAAAATACCTTAACCATGAGAGGCTTCAGGTCCTCTCTCGTTTATTGTTATGCACACACAAGCTCGCAAAACCAAATTCCTTCAAGTTTTGGTTGCACTTACTAACGTGCAGTTTCTGTCACAGAAAGAGTTGTGCTTTTCCGTAAAGCAGTGTGTTTTATATGGAGTTTTTTAAGCACTTTCTAAAGAGTTTGTATTGTCCTGTTTTATTATTTTTAGAGAAACAGGACGTATGTATGTTAAGTTTGAAAAGGCTGGGAAAAGGCTGATGTACCTCCCACTGATCCAGACCTGCCTTTTACCCTGCACCATAACAAGTATTTAAATGATGCCAGGAAGAAAAACATTCCCTCAAACAGTAGATTGCTATGGCAATTTGTCCTTATTCTAGACTTTGAGCATTATATTTAAAGAGCAGCACAAGGATGTTCGTGCAGGTTTGATGTATTGTAAGTACCATATTCACAAAGAACTTTGAATGTATGCAATTGTGTAACAAATATTTATATAAATATATATATAAACCTTGTATGTCTGATTTTCAGAAGACCTTCCCACACACCAAGATAATCAAGTTATGTGTCAATACAAAACTATTAAGTATTTAATCAGAAAGTATGTGACTGTAACAATAATGGGTAGCCAAGAAGTTCAGCCTCTACAGGCAAGCTCCCTGCAAGGTCAGTGTGCTATTGATAGCGACATGCTAGGCTGATGCCTCGACTATTCAGACACTACGTGGATAGCTTCTGTGAGATCTAGGCTTATTTACAAGATAACATGTATTCAGGAACTGCTTTTTCCTGAAGATTTTAATAAACATAGCAGCTCTTGAGCTACGTGAGCATACGGTTTAAAGTCTTTGACAGTGCAACCATCTTTAAAAAAAATGTAATTGACCAACTAGAAATAAGAGCTTCAGTTTTTCATATGATAAAGACAATACTAGTGCTCTGCATTACAGCTTTTACTCCAATATAAAAGCCAGTTAAATCATAATACATTGTAAATAATGTTAAAAAGCCACAAAATACCTGGGAAGGAGAAGCTGTTGCAGCATCTTTATTAGAAGTTACAGGAGATTCCAAATGACTGGTGCTGGTGGTATTCTGAGATGAATTTACTCTTCTGTAAGGATTACCCATATTTCAGGTTACAAGGCAAAAACATCCATGTCATAATTCTTTCATTACTGGGAAAACACACACTCCTCATTTCCCGGATGAAAGTTTCCAAAACTTATTTTCCTTCCCCTAGAGACTAAACTTACCTAGAAAGTATTAATTCCAGTGACTGTTTATCAAATTCATTGTATCCAGGCCAGTCTTTCTGAATGTCTTTAAATACATAATCCTTCAGAGTATAAGAGTTATCCTTGGGATTCAAGTTGGCTACCTACAGGCAGACATCAATAAAAGAAAAAAAGTCCATTATACTTCAACACAAGCCACAGTAGTAAAGCAGAGCTAAATCATCACTGAAAACAAAATCAAGCACGAGTGTTCTAGATTTTAGAGGTGAAGACCAAAGTCATTCTCATATAATGAGCGCACTGATCCTCAAAAACATGGTCAATTTTGGATATATGAAACATGCTCATGTAAATTTATCTGCACAACGTAACACTGAGTTTAATACAGCACTAAGAACCATGGCAAGCTATGCCAAAGCTGCCCAGTCTTCACTGGTACAGCATGTGGACAGGCCTGATTTTTAATATTATTTTCTGTGAAGGAGCAGAGAATGCACATCCCCAGGTGCAGACTCAGAGCTGTTCCACTTCAGGAGGACACCACGGCACTGCAGTTGTGGTGCACGGCTGCTCCTGGGCAAGCATCTCCATCACCACCTCAATGAGCAAGAGCAGCTTATTTGTCATCTCCTGCCTGGTAAACAGAATGGTGTTTCTTTCCCCAGTGACTGCACGCTGCAAGGAACTACAGCTTTCTGTTGGACAGGCTTACAGGATAACTGCACTTTTACTACAAAGATGGATTATTCTGCCACACAAAAGGCAGACAGATGAAAAAAGGTAACTGTGGCCATATCTAACAATTTCTATTTTAAAACCAAGATTTAGTGCTCCAGGAGAGATGCACAGAAATACTCTTCCTCTTGCCGACACAGGGTTCATTGCAGCAAGTCACTGTCGTGAGAAAGTCATGTGCCCCTGCAAGTGAGGTGTTAAAATATCTTCCCTAAGAAAAACACAAAGTATACTCAAAGTTAACTAGCAAAACCTCAGGACTGCTGCCACCCAAAGGGCTGTTTCAGACTTCCTCCTCTAAATTTTTGAGGAAAAGAAAAACAACATTGGTCCATTTGCCTGATACAAAACGTTCAATCGCTCTGTAAAAAACGACCACCAGTTTCTGCAGCTTTCACTATATTCTTCTCCCCAGCGTTTACTAAAAGTTATAAATGCCGATGATCAAAGAAAAAAGGATTTACATGTGTTAGTGGATTAAGCATGCTTTATTTTCTGATGCACTTTCTGACTTATTCTCAGACCTGAGTTTATTTTTTTATCCTTTAATACACTATAAATAAATGCTACTAATTTGTGTCTGTGTGCAAGTGTCCCCTGCTTAAAAATAATTAAAAGTATCCAAGACACCCAGAAACTAAACCATTTGTTAAAAAAATTGAATTAAAGCTATATTCTCAGAGAATGAAACTGTGAATGTTAGATCTTAGCAAGTTTAGGCTCCTGATATTAGATTCCACTAAAACTGGCTACAAAGACAAGAAAAATTTGAGCAAGGTTTTTCATGGTGCTGCTAACACGATCATTTCTGAATACGAACTAGTACCTTCAGACTCTAAAAGTCTCTTGTAAACATTGCCAAAAGTAATGGGATAGGAGAATTTTTTTTTAGTCTAGAGAGCTGAAGTTCTGGACTTTTAAAATCAACTTAAATATGAAATTAACTATTTAAATTCATAGTAAGAATGCAGCTTTTGTTAAATTGCACATCTTCAAGGTCAAAAACTACCACTGCTTTGGGCAAACAAAGAAACAATACTTTACGTATTTGAGCAACCAGTGTTTAAAATTCAGTGTAGGAACAACCCCAACTGCATAAATATTAAATTTTACTCACTGTAGTAGTTTTCAAAACTATCCTAGATAGACAGAAAATGCTCCTGGCTTACGCTTGCATATACTTGCATAACTCAGTCACAGTCTATGGGTACCAGTAGTATTAAAAAAATAAAGTCAGCATCCACTGCATATTATTATATCCTAATGAGCCTTCTCAGAACTGTTTGAGTAGAAAAATTAGTGTCACTCTTGACCACAGAATTTACAAGTTTCACCTTGTAAAACACCATAGGCTTACTGGTGATTTTGATGAACATGATGAAGAAACACCAGCAGAACTTAACTCAGAGAAGCACTGGAAAAGCTACTGCATAAGAAAAAACCCTGCAGGAATGACAGAAGCAGAATTCATACAATAGCAAAGAGAACCTTTGCTCGAATGAGGACCACTGCCTTTCTCATTTACTGACAGCTGAGACACCCCTCAACGGACTGCAGTCCACAACAGGTCACAAGAGGAGCCAACATACCACATACAGGCCACAAACTGCATGTGGAACACGAACCTACTTGACTACTGACTTCTCCCCGTAAACTCATCACAACAAATATGAAGTACTGTGATGATCTATTTCAAGCAACTGAGAGAAAGTAAAGTTAGTTACTCTCAATTAGCTGGTTCAGCAGTCCAAGCAACAGAAAAGCATGGGGAAAAAAGGCAGTAGGAACAACAAAGCGAAAAAAAAGTGAATTGCTGCCTGCCATCCTAGAAAAACAAAACTACCCCCCAGATCTTTTAGTCTTTCCTTCTGTCACTTTGGCTTGCATTTGGAGGACCCTTCATAGTGCCGTTTGAAACACTGAAATGAGGAGAAGATTATTTAAAGTGTTTATTATTTTTCTCATTTAAATATGGGAGTAACATACCCCTAAATTATGATTAAAAGAACAGCAGGAGAAAAAAATGCTGGCAACCATGATCTGACCTGCTGCAGGATAGCTGCAAGGGAATTCTTGTCCTTCTGGTTGACACCATCTCTCTGCAAGCGAGCAAGTAACTCTGGTTTCTTGTAAGCCTTCAGTGCCAGTAAGTGAATCACCCTGTCCCTATACGGTCGCTGAGAAACAGTATTGTTTGCATGAGTCTTCCGTATCGTATTTGCTGGGTTTATGGGTGTCGACCTCTTCCTCTCAGGCGCAGCATCTGAAACGTTTTGTGGTGCTTTTCTGATCTGTACTCTTTTTCCTAAATTAAGGATAAAACGAAAAAGCGTTACCAGGGATGTTCAAAGTAGCCAAGGAAATTGATTTTTCTAAAAATGTATTTACTTAGCATTTTAAGATCCACTGGCATATTCAGAGAGTAAAGATGCATCAGGTTCAGAATTAAAATATTATTCAATACAATAAAAACAGGTAAGTGAGTGATAGGAAAATTTACATATTTATTTATATAGATAGATGCTGCTTTATTATTTTTCCAGTTTTATGCTTAAGCACTGAAGAGTGCCTAGGAAGACAAGTCTACAGAAACAATTGCACCACTGCCTAAAGAAACTACCAGCAATTGGTGTTCATCACCTGAGTCACTCATTCTATACAGAAATCTTTACCCCCCCTCTTATTACATAAGCTCATATATATGTCATCAAGTTTGGCAGAAAACAGTATATCAAGAACCTAACACTTCTTGGGACCATGCCAGAGAAGTTTAAAAAGAAAGCCTGCTCAGCATTTTGGATCAAGCTACAAAGAGGCATGTTTCTCAACCGGAGGAGCAATGCAAGTGCTTGCAAACAGTGCATCCAGAGTGTAAAAGTAACAGCGCCCAACCTGGATCTGAGCTTTCCAGAAACAGCCCTCAACTTCTCTACTCAGTTTTTAAATAACACCTGCTATAGAACAGAAAAAAAATATAAAACGTGATATTATTGTAGTAAAAAAACGTTGCAATCCGCCAGAGGATGTGAGGCATTTTTCTGAAGCAAGCAAGTCACGTTTGGTACATGAGGGAGGCCAACGAGGATGTGTCAGAACACCCGAGGCTCCACCTCTCCTCCGTCAGACACGCTTGGAATTCAGGAAATTTCTGGAGTCACAGGGGAGAGACCAGTACATAGCTGTGCTGATTACTGCTGTCCCCAGGAACTGTAGAAATGTATTTCCAGCGCAGGCCAAACCTTTATGATCTTTCTGCCCTTGGACTTTGCCCTCCTGGCTGCCAAGAACAAAGCCAACCACACAAACACATGTGATTACGTTTTCAGAGCACCACGAGCTGGCCAGCTGTCTCCTGAATGCATTCCAAATGTTGTGACAAGGTAAAACCAATTTAGATGCGCGCCTCCTGGCACAGCAGATAGTGGAAGTAGCATTCAGCCAAGCACCTGCTTAAGTCGTGTCTCTGAATCACTTAAAAACAATCAGCCAAAAACATAACCACCTGCTACCACGAGTGACAACCCCCACCTGTACCATATAAAGCATGCTGAAAGCCACCCTCTGTGCTCTAGCAGCACCCAGCCTGTCCCACCTGGGCTTCGCCTGTGCCAGCCTGAAACAGAAGCACCACCAAATCCTGTCATTCTGCTGCCGCCCATCCTCAGGCCCCATTTCCTTAACTTAAAGCTTTCACTTGGGGTCTGTTTAAGCAGCCAATTTGCTTAAGGAACCAGCATTATTTGTCTTGAGAGTTGGTTTTTTTTTTAAAATGGAAAAACAGTCTTATGGTAACAGTTGCTCATTCATGGTGAAGACAAAATAAATCTAATTAGCATCAGCATATGCAAAAAACAGTAAGCTTATGAATTTGTATAGCAAGCTTCGTCAGTGTTGCTTTTTTTTTTTTTAACATTTCAAATTCAGGTGATGGTTTAGTGCAGTATTTAGGTAGTCAAGAGTGCTGTTACAAAACAAAAACATTAGTTACTACAACAGAGGATGTAAGTGCATGGGGAGTGAAAAACCCTCAAAAGCTCAACAGTCAAAATTTCAACCAGCCCAGCAATATGGGAACAAGGAAGAAAAGGCTGGCAGGCTTTGGGGAGGCTGGAAAAAGCTAACTTCTGAACGCAGCAACAGGAGATTTTAAATCTGCGACGTGAGAGTGAGCCACCTAAAACTAGGACTTGCCAACAGCATGCCAAAGGAAATAGTTACTGAAAACTTACAGACATCTAGTAGAAAACAAAATACAACCATACCTAAATATGGTCCACCAGGCTTAATAAACTTTGCACTTCGATTGCGTGATTCCAGTTCTGCTTGGGTCATGCGCTCTCTGGTCATCTGATAGGAATCATTTGTTGCACATACTGTAATTTTATTCTGTACAGATCCCAGGCAACTCAGTTGTGAGACTCCAGAACTACAAAAACATTGAAAAAAAAAAAAAAATGAGCCCAAGCACTATTTCAAGTCCAGAAGTATGGTTGTATTAGAAACTTAAACACCTGTGTTAACAGGCAGAGAAAAATGTTTTTCACTTCTGACAGCTAGCTGATAGATGTTTCAAATAACCTCTGCATGCCCAATGCCCAAATTTTATCCATGTTACCTGTCAATGTAATCACAATGTTCTCGTACAACCACTTTTGAGGGGCAAGCTCACGATAGGATGAGTGGCTGTACTAAGAACTACAGCAAACTACTCAAATTACTACGTGAGCTGAAGTAGTTACATGGGCATCCTAACAGCTACCTGCACATTATGCCTTCGAGGCTTTCTGAGTAATGCTCAGCACCTAGTTAAGCACATATTTGAAAGTCTCCAGCTTCCTCTGCCCGCCCAAGTCCGACAACTTGCTCGTGACTGCCCACGTCTCCCTGAGGTTCAAGACAGCAAAGCCAGACCTCCCCTCAAAGCCTGTATGCTACCTGTCACCACTAACTGCTGCCTTCAGAGGTTGTCCTTTTTTTTTTTTTTTGCTGACCCTGTGCATTTGACAGCAATGTTGGTTTAACTCTGGGGATTTGTATTTTATAAGGGACACTTCAAACAAAGCCCTGTACAACAGAACAAATGAGAGGGCAGGTGTGGCATCTCCTCAGTAAAGCTCAGACGTCAGGTTTCTGAAGGGGCCCAGTCCTCTGGGATGCAAGTGCCTCGTGTTTCTACCAGCCACAGACATCAGCAGCATCTCACTGACGGAGCTGCTGGCAGAAGCTGCAAAATAGGTGAAGAGTGGCTTTCCCCCAAAACCATCTTCTTGTTTGCCCTGAATCAGTTTAAATGCACTCACACTCATCCAGATGAGCATGTCCACGGCCTAACAGCAACTTAATTTAACCTTAGTGATTACAGCTGTGAACACGTATTTTGTGCAGCAGAGCACTTGCACTGTCCAGAAAGAGGCTGACAGACTAATCTAGCCTGAAACACTTTGAACAACCCTGAAACTCCCCAGTTAAGGTTCCAAAAGGAGAGGTTGAGCAACAACATTCAGCATCTAGCTTCTTACCTTACCAGGTTGTTTCTGACAGCCACAAGACTGGACAAAGCCAAGCCACTGAGAATATTCAGGATACAGCTACGGTTCTGTCCAACTGGAGCCCAGAGCTACATTTTTGGAATTGTTTCTTGCTCCCAGAACAGCATATGTACAATAGAAAGAGATTGCTCTTGCCGCCCAGAGTGCAAGCTCTACCCATTGCCCATTTGCTTTACCCATCACAGGGACTCATCTAAGAAGGACCAGCACCAGCACCGAAGCATTGTGTGCTGCTCAGTGCATGTGGCTCGCTGTCACTTCCCTGGATTGCAGCAACCAAACAAAGTTCAAGAAGAGAAAGGGCCCCACTGGGCAAGACATCTGCATGGAACAGCTCCCATAGCAGCTTGTCCCAAATATATTTCAAAGAAGAAGAGATGGGGCACAGCTCAGACCTCAGAGAAAAGGCTGATACTATGGGAGCTGCTAAGCACTAACCAAGAAGACACAGTGCAATTCCCCTCCTTGGGCTATGGATTTTCTGAATTTGAGCAAGTTTTGAAGCCAGACCTGCCTTGAGCAGAAGGTCCCTTCTGTATTATTATTTTTAAATGATTCTACATAAAATACTCCAACAAACTGAGAGCTGACTACAAAAGAACTCAAAATCTAATTCAAACAAGCTTTCAAAATAGATTGGCAGAACCACATTAAAACTACTTAGGCATGTTATTCAGACCTAAAGCAGCTTAAATTTAATCTTTCTTATAAAATGAATTCAGTTCAATTTAACAGAAGCTGCTCCTTCACAAACAAAGGGCCCACAGAGATGCTCAGTGAAACACTTGAGTTGGACTTGAGGACCGCTACACATTAGGCTTGCCTGCACAAGGACCCTGAAGCAATTTCTCTCAGGAGTATGAGCTGTCTTCCTCAATGGCCCTCTTGAAGGCCACTTGCAGGTTTTCTAATCAGGAGCTGGCAGCAGCCTCAGCGCACCAGGCACACACAACTTTTATCAGACAGAAGAGGGGAGAGCAAGCAGGACTCACCCCTGCTGCTTACTCTGTGCCAGCATCAGCAGCCAGTCTGGCTCCTTGCAGACACAGCGTAAACAAGGGGGGAAAACAAAAACAAAACAAAAAAAAAAAAGCACACCAAAAGGCAACCCCCCAGGCTCCCCAGGTCCACTGCTGAAGCGTTCAGCTCTCAGCAGTCCCACCAGCTGCACGAGTTGACAGAAAGGCTGCACTGCCTAGGAGAGAACTAGCACAAGAAGTGAGGACGTTCGGAGGTCTCCTGCTAGGCAGAGAGCTACTCAATCTGCTCACATTCATAATGCTGGTAAATTCTCCACCACGACAAACCCCAATTTCCAAGGTAAGTGCAGGAGCCTTTCTGCGGCCAGAAGAGGAGCAGCCCCTTTCAGAGATGCACACAGGGCTGTCTGCTATCAGCTTCCCTGCTCAGCACAGGCTCTGCCAGCAGCTTCCTGCAAACGCGTGGGGACAGGCAGTGGTTCTGCATCCCCGACCCCACCAGCACCACACTGAATGCCTTCTTCCAGGGGCTGAGGCAAGCCAGGTGTGAGAGCACAGAGCTTGCTGGGCTGTTAGCTAGACCCTAACACTGTTCACTTTGACTCAAACGAACCAGGACAAGGCGCTGCTGTATTGCCTTTGGGTTCTGAAACGTGGTGGTCATGCAGCTATGGGTAGGTCACTGAGTTATGTGGTTCTTAAAATAAGACAACTATCCATCATGGCTGGCCTCCTAGCAGGCTGCCAGCTATAATCATATTTACATATGGTTGGAGAATGGATCTGGTCTAGCTTGGATGATACTGAACTCCAAATGCTTTTAAAAATAGCTCTGAGAGGTGAGAAAGCAATCAAAAGGCTACTCTCTTTAAAAGCAAAACCTAAAGAATTCTATGTAAAAGCAAGTATTTATATATAATGAGCAAAAAATCAGGCTACTGCTAGGTATTTTATTTTTATTTTTTTTAACTGCAGCTCATCACTAAGAGCACGACTCTGTTAAAGGTTTGAGCATATAGCATAAAGCCACAGAATCTACTTAAATTTGCCATGAAAGAAAATGTTAAGTAAAACTTACCTTGAGACAGTTTGCTGGACACAGTCAAAGCTTCCCTGAGGGCTATCTTTGCCAACATTTGACACGTAGAAGTTAAATGTATGCAATTCATTTGGGACTTCAGCTTTGGGAATTTTAACAACCTAAAAGGAAAAAAAAAAGTTTATGTAAAGACTTCAATCTACACTCCTTTGCTTGTGATTAGCTACAGTCATAAGAGTCTTTGTAGGATTTACTTCTCAATGAGAAAATGCGTTTCAAAAGCTTTAGCATGATTTCAGTGACATCACTAAAAAGTCTGATCTGGCATAATTTGCCCTCCAAAAGCAGCACAGGCTATGTGCTGCTGTTGTAACTGTACCAGAAAAGCTACAGTCAGTCGTCAAGGCACTCAAGCAGCAAGCAGTCTGGCACCTAATTCAGCAAGGCATACAAGCAGCAAGTAGTCCCTTCCAATTAAGTGGAATTACTATGCATGTACTGAGCTTTAAATGCAAGTGCCTGAGCACAGCCAAACAGGCTGAAGCTCGGCTAACTCAACAGAGCAAAGCAATGTGCACGACCCAGCTCTGTGATTTACCCTGTCCTCATGAAGCACAATCAGCATTCAGCTACAAGAAACAGCAACACACGAACTGTAAAACTTCTAAGGATATCAAAGGTGAATTTCAACTCCAACAGACGCTAAAAGCCTTTTTCTTTTGCTCAGTTCTAGATTATTTGCATAAGCATGACATGTAAATAGTTGTTGGTAAACTCAGTCAGATACAATAAAACTTTATTTCCTTGGCTGAGCTAATCACTTAGCCTAGGATGTGACACACTTTCCCAGAGCTGAAAAATTTAAGTGTGAGGAATCACTAAAATGTTTATTGGCATAAGCACATTTGAAAAAAAAAAAAAAAATTGAAAAATGTGCTGCTTTACAAATAAAACCCTGAAGCACAAAAAATGACTGCCATCCAATTACTTTGTTCTGAACATAAAATTAGGCTGCATAACGTCTAAAAAGCTGTTTTGAAATTTGCTTGAATTTTTAATGGAATATTAAGTAAAAGTGACAAGAAAGGGTATTTAGATGTGATACTCAACAGTCTTTTTCTTATTCTTTCACTTGTGAATTTGGCTAGTCTTTCTAAAAATCAGTGTCATTTTGCACAAAGTACTAACATGAAACTAGAAGACTCCAATAGTATTTTAATCATTAACATCTGGACAGTTTAGCAGCAGCTCGGGGCAATAGCTGGACAAGGAGAAAGACAATTTACCCGAACATTATTCTTTTACTTAAGCCTCAAGTAGCTGTATTCTTAAGAGAGCAATTTATGCAGTTGCAATAAGAATGAAAATAAAGCAAGTTACCTGATTCATCATCGTGGGTCACATGTGCTACCTTACCTTTCAACTATTACAAAGGTTACTACAGAGTAACCATCAGTCTGAAAAGATCACAGGAACGTGAATTCACCTACATTTTCTAAAACCAGCCATCACTGATTGAACGTTTCAGCCTAATGGTTTTACAGTACATACAGCAGGTGTGTATGCGTGGCATTGATAGGACTGTAAGTGGCGGACTGAGGATTCAACCCACCGAAGAAGAGGATGTCTTGTAGCCTGATGTAGTTTTTGGAAGAACAGCAAATATCAATCTAAGGCTGCCAGTCAAGAAATACAACCACACATATTGAAGTAGCTAAATGTTGCTGTGTATGCTTTCAATTAATTCTCAAAGCTTTGGGGATTTTTTTTTTCCTGTTGATCAGCTGAAAGAATGTATATCCATGGAATCACCTTAGCAATTAGTAATATCTATAACCAGAATTTTTTTCTTTACAAGTCTGGATGAATTACTGTGGATATTAAATCACAGACCAGCCAAACGTTTTGATGTGATAATGTGAAGATGGAAGTTGGCCTAAGAGCACATTTAAAAACTTGTTTGTTGCTCTCCCACTACCTTCAGTGAAGCCTTATTTCTCCCAATGAAACAAGACATCGACAAGGTATGGAGAAAAATACAAATGCGCCTCCTTGCAGGCAGAAACATATCAAGCTGATCACCAAAAATGACTTACCATTTGAGCAAACTCAAACACAAATCCCGAACCTGTCAAGGCTTCCTGCAGCTCCCCATCCTGCCCAGCTTTGTAAGAAAGGCACTGATGATGACAAGGGAACCAGCTGTTGACACCACTGTGATAGGTGTCTTCTCACCAGAAAGTAAGAGATCTAGAAGTTAACTTTCATTCTCACCTTTTCAAGACAGGTTTTTCAAAAACTTTGCAAGAGCTAGGTGATCACTCCTCAGGCACTCCCTGACTTAAGGTAAAGAGGAAGCAAGCACTGTGGGAGAATATTTTTGAAATCTTCAAGCACAGAAAACAGCAGTGCAACTAATTGGAGAATTAAAAATAGTTTCATCTTCAGTTCCAAAATTATTGGATTTGTAATGCAGCGGATACAAGGTTGAGGTGTTTTTAAAGAACTCAGAACAACAGTGGTGAGAAGGGCTGCTAACTCAGTTCAATGCCGCATTTCTTACTATTTGCTGCTGCATCCAGGAAACTGAAGGACCCAGTAAATGCTTTAGCAACCTCTGAAAAGGACTCATTCAGAGTATCCACAAAGTGAAAAGCTTTTTCCCTTAAACAAGGGAACTTACTGCAGAAAGTCTGTTGTATTTCAGATAAGCCAGTTCAATAAACTTTGAAAAAGCTCTGAGGGGAAAAGAAAGTGCATTTTAAGTTACATTAAATGCAAATAAATCAGATAAGCTGATTTTCCATATTATGGTTCAAAAGTAAAAGCCCAAACATTTACGAAAAAAAGAACAAAGTGTAAGTATTGAATCTGTAGGTAATACAAAGCTGGCAGGGACAAAATACATGAGGATGGAGTCAAAGCAGACTTGAAAAACAGGAGATGGGTCTGAAAATGCGAGCATGCTGCCATTTGAAAGCAGCTGTGCAAGGAACCTTATTTTTAGAGCAGAAACATGGGAACCAGCCAGCTGCAGGAGCAGCTCCACAAAAACTGTAAAAACACAAAAACTGCACCTCGAACCGCAGCACAGCGGCCTGAGCCCTGCACCTGGGAGCTGCCTCTCTTGATCCTCTTTCCAGCTCTTCAGAGACTACTGCTGCTTCTGCAATTACTCCATTAACTTGCTGACAACTTCTAGGTTTTCAAAAATTACTGCCACCCCAAATGCTTAAGATCAAGTTTTATTGCTGTTGGCATACTTGCCATTCCCTTCTGTATCTTGGAAGACAAAATAGAGCTTCAAATTAGTTTGACACATCAGTTTCTCCAAATAAGCCTTCTGTTTTGAACAAACCAGCCACATTTTACACCATAAATTTGTATCCTATAGTTCTGAAAATTTCAATACGGAGTTCGAGTCTTCTTGGTTTAATCAGAATTAAGATGCTGCATTCAGCTTCCAATAAGCAGAGTGGCCAAAAGTTTGTTTTTCCTATTTGAGCTATACTTGCAGAAGTAGGTCAAGGATCCTGTATTAATAAAGCACATATTGCAACTGCATTAATCCGTGACAGAAAATAAACTTATCCATATCAGGAAGCTGCACTGCAAGCCAGTTGTTAGTGCTTTTGTTCAGAAAAGCTGCTTTATATTCGTACTCCACCTTGCATGCATACAGAGTGTCCCAGCTTGCAGGTGGCGTGCTCTACCTTGAAAGTAATTTGCCATACCCTCCCATGGCAAAGAAGAGTATTTCTAACAGCAAACACCCACCCTGGCACAACGCATTACTCATCGCTGATCTTTGCTCTTCCCCTAGGAGGAGGGAAGTCCTTGCTGCAGACCTAGTTTATCCCTGCCAGCAGACAGCCAGATGGAGCAATGAAAGACGATGAGAAAGCCCTGAAGAGAAGCTGCAATATATGCACACCTTAACCAAAGAATCACTCAGGTTGTGTCTAGACAAGGAAACAAGGTCACCTTGAAAACAGGTGCATACCAGCGCCGTTCAAAACAACTTCTCCCCCTCACTTAGGCACTAACCTAGTGAAATGAGCCACGTGTCTACCCCCAAACATCGCCCCAGTTTCAGGCAGGCTAACAAACTTGTCTGAATTACTATGTCTGTGGTCTGTATACTTCCCAGGGTACGTACCAGCATGTGAAGACAGAGCATCATTTTTCTCCTAGCAGATGATTCCTTATGCACCCAAACACATTTATCCGCGTCCGCACACCTTTCCCCGTTTCACACGGGAAGCCCATTGTGCAGACATCTCCACGAGCAGACGGCGCGTCAATGCAGCCAGCTGTGGTAGCACTACTCCATTTCTCCCACACGTCACTTCACATCATAACTCATGTCCCCGTGTCCTAGTTTTGGCTGTGACAGAGCTGACTTTCCTCATGACAGCTGGTATGGTGCAGTGTTTTGGATTCAGGATGAGAACAATGCTGATAACACACCAACCTGTAGCTGTTGCAGAGCAGTGTTTGCACTATGCCAAGGACTTCCCAGCTTCTCACATTACCCTGCCAGCGAGGGGCTGGGAGACAGCCAGGGCCAGGACAGCTGCCCCCAGCCACCAGAGAGATGTCCCATACCATGGGGCATCACGCAGGACAATTATATGTGGGGGCTGGCCAGGGGGCTGCTGCTGCTCAGGATCTTGGCTAGTGATGAGCAATTGTATTGTGCACCACTTGCTTTGTGCCTCTATCCCCCTATCACAAATTTTACTCCCCTCCCAAACTTTACTGCAGGGGAGCAAGCTCAGCTGCCTGCCGGGTTAAACCTCAACACCCTGCGCAGCCTTGAGGCACTGGCTCATTTCTGGCTGACATCCAGCTCAGGTCTGGCTTAGAATTTGCCTCAGCTGCTATCTCACAGACTATTTATCAGCTGTGGATGTAGCTAAGGCCAGCACCAGTCTATTTCAGAAGGTAACTTATGCTTTATAAATCCTTTCCTGCATAACAGACACTTCAGGAAAACAAGCAGCTGGGATCACAGAATTGCAGGGCTTGGAAGGGACCTCTGGAGATCATCAAGTCCAGCCCCCTGCTAAAAGCTGGCTCCCTACAGGAGGTTGGGCAGGAAAGCCCTCAGGCAGGTCTGGAATATCTCCAGAGAAGGAGGCTCCACAACCTCTGGGCAGCCCTCTCCAGCACTCTGTCACCCTTGCTGTAGATAGGATGTTCCTCACAAACACAGGTAAAACCTGTGTTCCAGTTTTTGGCTATCGCCCCTTGTCCCATGGCTGCACACCACTGGAAGGAGGTTGGCCCCATCCATTTGCCTCCCACACTTTATGTATTTACGAACATTGATCAGATCACCTCTCAGTCTTCTCTTCTCCAGGCTGAACAGACCCAGGTCTCTCACCCTCTCCTCATACAGGAGACGCTCTGGGCCCTTATGCAGCTTATGTACAGGAAGGCAAATACTTAATGGTTTTTCCAACCAGGTTTGACAGAATTTTCTGCTCCCTGATGATCAGCTGTATGTTTCAAACCCTTCCCTTCTCATGCTTCCTTTCTGCTTTACTTCGGAGCTGTCTCCTCACACCGTTTTATCATCTGTGCTTTATCATCACCCCCATTCTCCCTGGTTGAAGAAAAAGAAGAAAAAAGTCTTTAATGAATGCAACAATTAACAGGCTTTGTGGAAGGTAACGTGAAAAAAGGTGGCCATAAGCCATCGCAAAAGGATTATTACCCAGTTCTGGGAACCGAGCAATTTCTTGTTTAGCCTACAGAATCTGTATTACTTCAGCAGAAGCACACAGAAGTCTTAGTATTAATGTCAAACTCATCTCTCTAGGCTGACAGAGATGCAAAAAGCCTCACTGTTTTCTAGATCCATGCTGAAGAGACAGGAATGGCTGAGCTGATCACTCTGAACCCATGGTAACTGCAGGAAATTTGCTCTTTCTGCCCTGCACTAAGTTCACATAAAGAAAATCATTTCGTCTGTTTGCACACAATTCACAGACAAATTTAATTAACTCATAGAATTTCTCTCACTTGCAGATTTTTCAGATGAGTTATGACAAGGGAACGACTGCTTTCAGGTACTGCAGCATGGAGAAGTCACGGGGGGCACTGCACCTAAACTGAACACGCCAGATGTCTCGGTTCTGTCACCAAACGGCAAAAAAAAATAATTAAAAAGATTGCTACTGCTGCCTGAACCTCCAGTGCTGATGCGATCTCTTAGGATATTCATATGAGGAAAGACTTCAACAGTGTTCATGCCCATTTAATGCACTAAGGTGTGCTCTTACAAGGCAGAGAAGCCAGGCAAATGTGCTGCCAGACAGAAGCTCTACCACCACACCCTCCTCTTGCCCCCCTTGGGACTGCCCTGGTATTGTGCCTGTGCCGGTCCTGCAGGGATGCAGAGACACAGCCCTGCAGTGCATAAAACAGGAAGATCAAACCTATTCATCTGTACGCAGCAGGAGTTATCGAGATGCCAGCTTGGAGATGCTAGAGGAAATTCCTGTAAGGAAGATCTGAGCTGGCACAGGGTTCTCTTGAAATTGAAAGAAAACAACGCCCCTGCCCCCCCCCCCCCCCATATACACTTTCAGCACAGGACAGAGAAAACAGATACAGAACAGACATTCTGCAGAGGTTTATTCCCAACATCCTCATGCTGCTGGAATTGGAGACTTTATCCTGAAGCAGTGAGGCTTTCTTGCTGCAAGCAGTTTGGAAGCAAAAAGGGAGGTAAAGAGCACCTTTAAGTCTTCAAAAAAGAAAATAAGCTTCCGTGTCCAAGAGACCAAAATTGTGAATCAAAGCCAACCCTGATGATCTCAACCCAAGTGACCTGAAAGAAGCCGTGCAGACGGCTGTCACCCGAAGGGCACCCTGTGGCACGCAGCAGACACCCTGTTTCCATCTCCTTCCTTCACCCCACTGCTGGGGCTCAATGCCCACATCTGCAAAACCTCACGCGTCCCCACACGGGTCTCGAGTGTACCTGGGAATGCTTGTATGCCCCAACCTGGCCCCACTGTCATCGCCTACCAGGCTGGAGCACTCAACACTGGTGTCAAGAGCTCTTGACCCCCTGCAGCCTACTTTAAAACATTTTAAAATATCTGCATCCTCACATTGGCTTGAAACTTGGTACCATTCAGTGGGGTTAGTAACAGAGGACATCCACTAGAACAACTCATGCCCTTGACTTTAATCCCTTCCTCTTCATAATTGATTTCTGGATCTATCATTATCCTCTCTCATGCCGAGACATCATCCTCATTGGCTCTCTAAAGTAAGAGCAGTTTTCAGAATTTTCTCTAAACACTCCCTCTTTTCAAAAAGAAGGACTGCAATTTTTTTTGGCTCATGGCTTTTCTTAATTTCAGTTCTCTTTTGCATCACTCCTGATGATGCCGCACACTTGAGAGTACCCTGAATTCCGGGCAGGCATATTGCGCTCTCCAAGCCTGACTCATTTCATCTCATTTGCTCCTGAATACATCTACCCACTCTCTCCCTCCTGTTCTCCCACAGCCAGCAGCATGTCAGGCTGGTTGAGGGCATTCACAGTGCCTCTATTTTTGGATGCCGCTGCTCAGCAGATGTTCAAGTCGCCTCTTCCCTCTGTTCCTCCTCAAAACCATCCCAACCCGACCACTTTGACCAGCTCTGCTCACCCAAGTCATCACCTACTTTCACGGCAACCTTTGGCAGCCCATGAGCCTGGACTGGGACGTGCTCCCTGGCCCAGGCACCAAGGCTCAGCTCAGCCCGAGAGCCTCTCCAGATCCATGAGGGGATTGCGGCATCCAACGAGCAGTGGGTGCAGAAGCCAGGTCCCTGCTCTGTGCGACAGGTTTGGGTTTGGGTTTAAGCCTTTCCTCAGCTGCCTGCCCAGATGAAAGCTACTCACAGCTCTTCCTGGCTGACACTTGGTTTGCTGGGAGGCGACACATGTGGCAATGCACTTCTGCTCAGCAGGGATGCTCTTCCAGACTGTAAGAATTCCTCTTTCACAAATCCCGCAAGGGACGGATTTTGCTACAGCATTGTCTGGCTCTTGACTGCAGCAGCTTTCGCCCAGGTATCCCTGCCTCGCACTGACAACATTGCTTTTTCAGTTGTGTTAATACAGGTGTCCAGCCTAAACCTCCAAGGAGACAGAGGCATTCCAGAAACCTGCTTGACAATGTTGAAGCCTCAAAAAATCCTCCTAAACATGAAATCTGTTTTAGCATTGACTTCTATTGCTTTTGTTTTAATATTCAGAATCCTCCTTTTTTGCCAGGTGCTGTGTCCTTTAAGGACCAAACCTCCTCCTCCTCTGTTAGAGCCAGACTGGAGAACACCCCTGATCAATGACCCTTTCTAAAGGGAGATTAAGATGCCTAAGCCTCTCTCAAATAATATAAAAGCCCAGCGTTCACTCCCCGAGGTTTTTGCCTGCACAGGTCTCAGCACTAGGGACAGTGCTGTTTTCACCCAGACAGACACGACACCAACCAGCTGCAGGACACTTCTCCTCCACTGAGGACTGCTGGCTGTGCGCACTTGAGCTCTGTGACCTTCCTGTGCTGTTGACAGGGATGCTTACAGCCCTTCCTCCCCTCCGACAGCCGCACACCTCTTCCCAGAAGGATACAAGAGGAGCCAGTTCTGCAGGAAAGAGCAGTAACAAGCACTCACTGACACATTTTGGGCTTTCCTGGCCAGGGCAAGCAGCACAAAGGGGGATAACACAAAGTAATTACAGTCGGAGAGAGGACCAAAGGTTTGCACAGGACACATTTCGGGGAAAAACAAGCAAGTAAGAATACCGCCACGCTGACTCATCCGTAAGGACACCACAGAAGTGATACGCTGTAAAAAGACGTAAGAGAGCAGGCATTTTATATTGTTTTTAGAAACATGTCTTTATGCAGAAGAATAAACCATAATTCCTGCAACATACAGAAGAGTATAAAAGTCTCATTTTAAACTGCAATGGGTGGTTGAAACTAAACAGGTCTATACAGTGATACACATGAAATAATGTATCATTTGACAAAAACACTGAAAGCTTTACTCTAGAAAGATACACAAACAAACATAATCAGGTCTTTTTAGACAAAGGTACTCATTTCTCAAGAGCCATTTATAAGCCAAAGGACCGAGCTTCACAGAAAAAAAAAAAAGTAATTTTACTCTGCAGAGTGCATGAAGCAGTTGATCCAGCTACAAGCCCACTTCAGCACACTGCTCAGCTCCCCAAACCAGACAGCTGTTTTTGTAAGCCCCATGGAGAAGGACAAGCAGCGCTGTGCCCACCCCTCAGCAGACAGAAGCTGCAGCACAGACGTGCTGAAGGCACATGCAGCGCAGCAAGATGCTGGGTGAGCTGTCAGTTTTTTACACAGCATGCTTGCCACAAGTTTTGTGTCTACGTAAGAGGCAAATTAGCACGTTACAAGACATTGCAGAGAAAGTTAAAAACGCAGCAGTGAGACCACATGAGGAAGGCACGCCTGTTTAAAGCTTGGTGTGGACTGTATACTGGACTAGAAACAGCAGGGTTGTATTTTCTTTTGTTTTTAAACTTATCCCTACCGCTTCACAGTGAAAAATCAGCTGGCAATACTGGAATTCCCCAGGGACACTGCACACCGCAGTAGCTTCTACGCTACCCAGACTGACAACGTGTAAACCAAAATTTTTAATTACAAGGTATTTGCTGAAAGCTAATCTCTCCCATCAGAGTGACCCACGTCTTGCCTTCCCCTCTGCATTCCCCACTTAGCTCAGACCGTACCACACGTTATGGTCCGGACGGTTCAGGGGTGAGATGCTCCAGGAGGAAAGTTCTCCTCCTCAGGGGCTGATCCGTGCCCTGGTGTGTTCATGTCAACACTCATGTATATTTTATCAATGACAGCCTGAGCTTGGTGCAAACTGTACGAACACTGTTTCGGTGGTTACTGCACTAAAAGTGTCTGGAGGCAAATTACACAGCATGCAGAGGTGATTTATTATTGTTTCAAATGCACACTGCCTTACCGTGTCCACAGATTTGCTAGGGCACCTCTGAGGCTGCCAGTACGCATCCAATGCTTTTCAGGCGCCCTCAGGGCAACGTCACCTTACAACAGAAAAAAGCTCAGCTCGCTCTGGCAGAAACCCAAGCTCCCTGTTAGCACATACGCACAACCTAAAAGCTCCTACATTGCCTTTTCTAACCTAAGGCTCCTGTCCAAGCCCCAGGTTCTCAACTTCTTCACCTAACGTGGTTGCAGACCACCCCAAGCCAGAGCGCTCCTTGTTTCTCCACTTGAGCCCTTCCCGTTACCCATGGAAGAAGGTGAGTAGGATGCCTGCAACTAGAGATGAAGCACTTCAGAAGGCAGCTTTTTAGGACAAATCCAGCATTGCATCCTGGATCTGTGCCGTTGCCCATTTCCACAAACGTCCAAGGTGATGCTGCGTGGTGCATGGGCACTGAGGATGATGCCCTATGAAGGAAAGGCCTCTCAGGGCAGCCTGGCCTGCAACTCCACAACTTCTGGAAGCACTCAAAACCCACAGGAAAAGGAGTCTCATCATCTCCCTCAACGAACTTAAAATACTGCCCCTACTTCGGATACTTAGTAGCTAAGAATGTGCTGGAGTAAGTTCCTTAGTTTGCATTTCTCTAATTAGGCATAGATTTGAGAAGCACCATCAGAGATGTTTGCTTCTGTAGCACACAGCGAAGTCCTGTCAGATGTTTCCATCTGGTGGAGTGTGGGAACAGACCTTGCTGTGGAGTTCTACCTTGCTGGCCCAGATTAACTGCTCTGGAGAAACAAAGATGACACCATTGTACCTCAGTAACACTGGGCCCTTTAGCCATCTTTCGAAGTGTTTGCTCAGTGAAACATTTGGTAACTGATAAAGCAATTGTTTTGTGGCGACTTAAACCCACGCTGATACACTAACAAGTTACAGACAGCTGCGCTGCCTCTCTCCTAAAGAGAAGATGCAGGGAGCTGGGGCAACTACAGCCTTCTGTGGAGCATGCGTTTTTGTTAAACATGTACATGAGTTCGTATGTACGTGTGCAACCATGGGGGTGGAGAGAAGAACAGGCTTTTCTGTTCCTGCCTGACCACACAGCATCCTGCACTCATGGGTGGCTGGCAGTGTCCTCCCCTCCTGTTTTCTACCTGGCAGAAGCATGAGGAGAAGTGGGAGGAGGACAGGACATGGAGAGCCTCCATCCCTCCCTGGCCCAGACCTACAGCAGACAGCAGGGGGATGCAGCATCACCACACTGCAGCAGGAGCTGAGGAAAAAAAAAAAAAAAAAAAAAAAACAACAAAAAGAAGGAAAACACGGGAGCATTAATCCCTGCAGCATCAGTTAACAAGGCATACGAACATCCTATACATAACTCCACCACCCTACTTCCAGCATTGTCCTGGGCTTCTGCAATGCTTTGCTTCACTGACACAGAGCAGAATATGGAGTATGGCTGTGGGGACGTTTGTACATCGCATGCGGTGGTGATGTAGGTGCCTGGTGCACCACAACAGCAACAACAACAAAAAGCAGATCTTTACTGCTGAGAAACAAGGTCTCCTCCAGCCTAGTAGTTCCTAAAACTGCATAGAGGGCTCCTGTAAGGCTGCTACTAAAGAATAAGGGAGAAATAGGGACATGAACTTTTGCAGAGAAAGAGAGGGTGCAGGCTAGATAAAGCGCACTGGTGAGTTTCATTTTGCTTCGTACCACTTCCTAAACTTTGTGCCAATAGTTGGGTTAATTATTTATAAGCCCAGAACTTATTCTGAACTAAGCAAAACCGTCACTTTCTCCAGGTTTTGTAAACAAGAACAAAACGCACTCTGCTGAACAGTTACATGGTCACACACAGGAACACAGGAAAAAATGCAGTGGAGTGCCAAAAGGGGACGGTGCTGCATTGCTCTCCACTGCCTCCCTGCTCGAGAGCAATGGTTGATGAGGAGCTCACCAGGAGCCAGCAATGTGTGCTGGCAGCCCAGAAAGCCACCCGTACCCGGGGCTGCACCAACAGCAGCGTGGGCAGCAGGGCGAGGAAGGGGATTGTCCCCCTCTGCTCTGCTCTCCTGAGACCCCACCTGGAGCCTGCGCTCAGCTCTGGGGCCCCCAGCACAAGGAGGACACAGGTTGGATGGGACTGGGGGCAGCCAGGGCTGGTGGGAGGTGTCCCTGCCTGTGTCAGAGGAGTTGGACCTGAGTGCTCTGTAAGGTCCCTTCCAGCCCAAACCATCCCCGACTCGATGATTTGGGCAGACTCTGTGGGCTACGTGAGGGCAAGGTGACCACGGCAGCAGAACCACATCCCTTACACTGGTTCTGATCGCCACTCAGCCCACCTTACACCAGACCAGGACTGTAGTTTCAAACTCTTTGAGCAGGATGACTACTTTACATCAGAATAAAGGTTTTATCCATCCTCTCATGCCTTCCTTGGTGTATCCACACAAGCACTGCATGTGTACATAGAAAACTGGATCAATTCCATGACCTGAAGTAAGGTTGAGAGGCACAATCCGTATCTCAGTCTTTCACAATGAGTCTTTCACAATCCTTTAAAGCTCAAATATTAAGCGCGGTATCTTAAGATACTCACAGATCACAACCTGCGTTTAATTTTATATTCAGCTTTATTTCTCCAGTTTACACTTGCTGACTGCTTAATAGGACACGTACCCTTTAGGCCACATTTCCTCGTTTGTTTTTTTTTCCTTCAACTCTATCAACAGGCTTGAAATATTCCACTTTATATTAGTTTTAAAAAAGGTACAAGAACCATCGATAGTCCATGTTATTAAAAACAACCCTCTCACCCCTCAAAATTGTACATCTGCTTTACACCTTGAAACCAAACACTCCAGGTCATTTTTGCAATATTACACCTACACTTCTTAGTTGATGACTTACAAGTTATACTCTTTCCTTTCAAATTTAGGGTATCAGGTGATAAAAGACAAAAAAAAAAAAAAAGGGTATACCAACAGCATGACTCTTTTCTACTTTTAACTAAAATTCTTCAGTAAATAAAATGAAACGTGGTGTTAAACTTATCTTGAAAATACCTGTAGCATGTGTGTTTGTGGTTGTTGTTGTTTTTTTTTTTTTAAGTAACTAATAGATAATCTATGCTTGACTGTGTTACAGAAGTACAAAATACTCACCCCTTGGAGTCCTTGAAACTGAATTGAAGGTTGAGCAGAAATAAGATCCTGCAAGAAAAAGAAAACAAGTAAAATGTAAGCAAAGTGCAAGCCTCTCTGCATCTGCAGAATGTATTTTTCTTCATCAAGAGCACACATAGTGCATCCGTTTGCAGCCAGCCTCCTTCTCACCAGCTATACCATGGCTCAGTGCCCCCACACATGCATGCCCAGGGCTCCTGCCAGCAGTCCTCCACATGGCACCAAGAAGCTTTAGAGCTGATGTTTTGTCACGCTCAACAAGGATGCCTGAGTATCATGGGGTGGAGGGGTGGGCAAGAAAATTAATGCTCAGCATTATTGCATAGTATTGCTGTTATTGCTAGAACTCCTCCCTTCCCCTATGTATGAAAACAGTTCCAAAAGGTGTGCTTCCCCCCCCCCCTCCTAAATTCTGCCTTCACATCCTGGTCGCTTACAGTTTTGGATGTGCTTAGTTTCTGAAGAGCCTGTTTGATGATACCATGTTTACATGTTCGTGAGTGCTGGGCACCCTTTGGTGCTTTTCCACTCTTCAGCTTGGCTAATGAGGTAGATTTCATTTCAGAAATTAGAAGAGATGGAACATAACCAAGCCAAGTAATTTAGGTCTCCCCCACACAGTCCTCACTCCCTCAGCAATGAATCTACCAAGAGACATATGCAACAGGGCCAAAAATAATAGTAGCCACCTCTCACTTGCCTCTATAATTTCACATCACTAAGTGCAGCCTGCTCCCGAACAGGACGCAAGTATGGAAGCATCCTGTGCCACAGCCCATGAAGACTTGCAGGTGTTTTGGGGTAGGGGGGGCAAGGAGATTGCTAACTGAAAACTTTTTCTTGTCACAGGTTAGGTTCTGGCCAGATCTATTCCTTGACATAGCTCACAGGAGCAAAAACACCACTGCCAGCAGGAGCATGCTGATAAGGATATCCCATTTTAGCAGCAGTGCTGACTGTGCTCAGCTTTACTGAATCCTGAAATTACGCTGCTGGACAGAAAACATATGGCCTCTGTGCTGACTGGCTCGACTTACTAGGCTTTGTCCATAGGATTTTGCAGCGAGGTCGTCAGCCTCCCGCAAATGCTTGCGCTGAAAGAGCTGTGCCAGAGGATGACATTCTAATTAATAAACATTTCTCTCCAGAAAAGCAAGTGCTTGTAAACCGAGGTGCCATCCAGGATCATGAAGCGGTGTCAGCACAGGACACAGCTTGGTATCGCTAGGAAAGCAAGCTAGGTGCAGCTCCTGCCCCCAGCCACAGCTTCCTCCTCCCTCCCTGGCATTTGTCTCCATTTTCACAGGGAAATTCACCACACACCAGCAGCAGATCCCTGAGTTTGGCAATGGACTGACCCTGCTCGTGCCGGGTGGCAGCAGAGGCAGGAGCCAGGCACCACCCTGCCAGCAGCAACAAGCCGACACAGACGCAGGCCCCAGCTCTTCAACAGCGCCTGTGCTTGCTGTCGGTGACAGGAGGCTTACGCAGCACCTCAAGTTGCACAGCAGCCCGCAGCACACACCAACTTAAGCCTTTAAATGGCTTGCTGGGAACTAGCTTGCTCTACAGATCTTCTGGCTCAAAGCAGGGAAGTGCCAGAAGCCAGACAAGTGGAGTTATGAATGGACCTGCTTGCCCAGCACGCACAAACGAACCCGTTTCAGAAGGCAGTGGGGTACATATATGAAGTCTGACGCCGCTGTAAATCCTGACTTCTGTCCCAGGCATCAGCTTTTGGGAAGGAAATTGTGTCCCACACAGAAAGTGACGTCCGGGAGAGCTTCCCCACACGCTGACTCAGAGGTGGCGGCGCAGCGGCCGTGCAGGCCGAGGCGGCGGACGTCACCTTCGCACACGGAGCTCGACATCAGCCGGCTTCGGATCCAGGGAAAGCACACTGGCTTCGCCAGCAACCTGCTCTACTTCAGCGAGAGAAAATGCCACCGAGAATCTAAATTTAGCCGAGTATCAGAAGGCTCTCACGTCCTCGCTGGCACCTTATCTGGAGCACCAGACTGTGCTGGTGGGGAGCAGGGAAGGGGACGGCCCCGCAGCCAAACCTTCGGCTGCCGGCCAGCCTGACACTGCAACAAACATCTCACAGACAGCTCACACCAGGCACAAATGGCTTTTCTACTTCTCATCTCTTGCCAAGTCCTCGCTCACTGTATTTCATGTCCTGTACCCCAAAGCTACTCGGTCTTCTCTGTGTAGGGAGCACAGGGGCCCTGCCTCTTTCCTGTGCCATCCTCCTCCAACTTCCCCACACCCACCTACATTAGAGGACACATCCACAATTAGTGCTTTTTTAATCCATTTATGCACTTGCTGTCCATGAATTTGCCCAATCCCTTTATGAACCAGCTGATACCGTCTGCCTCCTGTCTCCCCTGACAGCGAGGCAGAGAAGCTCACCATCCTCCAGGTGAACAGACTCGCTGGCTTTAACTTTATCCACCAGTTTTATCAAGCGCCCTCTTGTTCTGGCACTGCATGATACGGGCCCTATCAGCTCTACCTTCACATTACCTACCATTTCTCAAGCCTCAGCCCCTTATCTTTTGCTCCAAAATGAAGCCCCAGCCTTTCTGGACTCTCGGGAGGGCGTAGGCCACTGCTACACCCCCTTGATCACTCCAGGGGAAGGGCAGAGGAGGCCAGCTCCCTTTCCTCACATCCCTCTGCAGATGCAGTACCCAAAACAGCTGAAGCGATGTGCACATTGCCTCAGTGAAGTGAGAGTAGTAATAACCAAATGTCAGCTCAGTCAAAAAATGAGCTACAGCTGCAGGCACACTCCACTACTTCCATCTGAAAAAAATTAAGATAAAGTTTCCTACAAAGAACTGGTTAAAAAAAATACCTAGAGCTGCTTCAACCAGATCATAAATCTCTAAATATGGGGGAGAAAAAGTTGAGAGCTACCCATCTTACTTTCCCCAGGTTTGCAGTTTTGCTTAATGGTTTTTGGGCAGGGACTACGTCTGCTTGCAAGACACAAGATCTGCACACACACACAGCACTTGGCAAATAACTTGGATATTTATCCGGCACCACCCTTGTATACAAGGTTAATTATCTAGTGTTTTTCAGGCCTGTTGACTCACAGTGAACAGAAGATGCATTTATATCAACACATTAGAGATTGTGATGTGCAGTAGCTCTGTATACATTTTGATGATTTTAAAAGAGTTACCATGCGGAAAGGCTAAGGCATGATGTAGTTGCAGGGTAACAGTGTCAGCCTAAGGATTTCCCTTTCTCCCCTCCACAGCCCTTCAGCAGCTTCTCTCTCCTGCCTCAGGGCTTACAGCTGCCCACTGAGCCTGTAAAAATTTACTTGTTAATTCACAGCACGGCTATACATCAGCACAACTTCGGCTGAGGAATTAGAGCCCTCCTCACAGCAGAAGGAAAAGCATTTCAACAGAAAAGACTATAGGGCCTGATAAAGTCTATTATATTATCTCAGACACTGTATCACTGCCACTGAGGATTATTCCTTACCTACACATTCCAGCCATCAGATGGGTCACATCATACTTCCCGATTACTATATGGATTGAGAAACTGAAGTAGCCAGCTAGGCTTCCTTTTAATGAAGTTGAGAGAGCTAACTCTCATCTCCAAGCATTTAATGTATTGAAACAATCACGTTGTGAGCTGGCAAAGCCATTTTAATGCATGGATATGGAGATGCAACCTTAACTCAGACTCCTTTGGCATACCCACCCTGATTACTCTTAAAATTACACAGTGAGATTACGGTTTTTTGTTGTTGTTGTTTGCTTTAAACACACAGCCAGTGCAGCACCCCCAGGGTTAGGCAGAAGCAGCCCCAGCCCAGGTGAAGCAGTGGATGTACTGGCTCAGAAAATGCAACTGCCCTTCCTAGGGAAGCTGGCAAACAGATCCAAGGAGTTGTCTTGGAAAATAAAGCTGTATTCTAGCTACGCGGCCATCTACTGCTGCACAGCTCCTGAAACAGGAAGCTTTCCTTCCTATTCCCAGGAACCTGTTCCCTCCAGCACTTGTGAAGCTCCTCCAGAAACTCAGCTCACTAACCCAGAACCAGACACTCTGGAAAATAAATAAATAAATAATCAGGTAGTTTTTCCCAAATGAAAAGAAGTGGATTCGTATTTTTTCTCCCCACTGTCAAGGGCCACGAAACCTCAGATCAGTTCAAGTCATCACTGCAGATATTCAGCTCCACTTTGTCTTCACCGAGTACACGCACGGGGTGCCAGTAAGGTGCTAGCCTTAAACCAGCTCTATAGCAGGAACAACCTCGTTCATTCAGAGAGCATGTCACTGCCCCAAGTTTTTCCTACAGTCCCATGTCTCATCAACCACAGCCTTCTGACACCTGAAACAGGATACACATCCTCGTCACCCTCATACCAGATCTCTGATCTATCCAGAGCAGCCTGTCCTGTGCATTAGACACATGGATTGTGTAGGAAGATAGTGCAGCAGTAGGAATGGAAGGGGGAAGAAAAAAAAAAAAAAAAAAAGCATTTCTTTCATCTGAGAGTGGATGTGCCGGTTTGGCTACAGCACTGCGATCGCGGTGCCGAGTGTGAGCCCTCTTACCCAGCTCGGTTTGCCGCTGACGACACGAGACCTTGCACCATGAAGCCTGTGCAGGAAGGGGAGCCAAGCAAAGGACAAGGACAGCAAGAAGGGCTTCTGGTTTTCTTTAGCAGCAGAGCAGGCTGACACACTTGCCAAAAGACAGCAGTATTTCCCAGCCAGCCAACAGGGCAGCGGCACAGCACGCATCCAGCTGAGGTGGCACCGATTTAACAGACCAGGTTATCTGCAGGTTATCCCTGCCACATGGAGCCTGTTGTCTGCAGTGGAGGCACAAGCCCTTGCTGCCGCTGTGTCCGTAACTCAGCTGTTATGTTGGTGTCTCTCTTCTACTCATCTACCCCATAGTTTGTAGGGATTACGATTTTTTCTCCTGCTGCTAAGAGATTTGTCCCAAATCAGACTCACAACTTTGTGACACAGCAAAAACACGCAGAGTAAGATCACCCAGTTCTTGCTCCCGTAAGAAACCAGGGGAAAAAGCCCTGCAATCAACCAGTGATGAAAATACATTTATTATGAATACTTGCGTTGCCTAAATCAATTAACTCCACATTATCAAGTGCATCATCTTAAGAGAGATACAACCTCAGATTTGAAGAAACCAAACCAAAACAAATGCAGAATGTATCATCAGCACTCCGTGTACCTAAGTGGGCAACTTAGAGACAGAAACAGAGGCCTCAGGCATATCCCCTCTTTCACAGGGAGCTCCCCTGCGGCTTGCACTCCAGGAGCAAGAGTATCAGTAGCAGATTTCTGCTCTTTCAGCAGCAGCAGGAGGGAATGACCAAGGGCATTCCCAGCTCCACTGCAGGCGCCAGACTCTTCCGCACACTCCCACTCCCAACAGGATTTTCAGTGTCTTCCCTTAACCTCTCACAGCCACTCTCTGGTTGACTGTCAGCTCACTTCACCCCCATCCTCTTCCCTGTGCCTTCTAAGTCCACCTTGGAGCTGACTGACAGGCAAGCAGAAAGCAAAACCAAAGACATTTGCCTCATCTACAAGGGGAAGTGCATCCTCACTCCCACGGACCTCCAGGAGGATGAAGCCTTGCACCAGAAAGCAGTTTCCTAACCCCCAGCCCAAACCCTGGCTGTTCGAGGCAGACGTGAGTCACGGGGAATTTCAGCCCTGGTAAGTGAAATACAGCAGACTCCCATGACACCACTTCAATTGCTCCGAGTGGGGGGAACATCAGACAAGCATGCATTTCATATGCTTATTGACTCCACAACCTCTGCAGCTGGAACGTCCAAATGATTATTCAAAGAATAAACACTTAAATGCAAGACAGATTCCTAAGAGCCAGAGTTATCCCTGGGTTTAGGAGGCTGAGATTTTAGAGGCCAGAAAAAAAGAAAAAAAAAAAAAGCTTTAATAGCATTCAGAACAACTTAGAGATTTACAGTTGCTGTCACCTAGAGAACCACAGCTGGGACATAACTGCAGACAGATGTTTGTTCTGCTAAAAGCACTATCAGCTGAAGACACTTCTGTCCTTGTTGCCCTGCAGGGACTGCTCAGAGCAGTGCTCCCCAGCCTGCTTCAGGAGCAGCTGGCAGATTAGGAGAGGCCACCAGCACCTGGAGTGACATTACATGCTGTCGTCAAACAGCGAGAGGCTCCGTGTTGCATTCTGCTTCTTCTTCACCTGGTCTCCTACACTGCTTCTGATCATTACACGGCAATCCAACTTTACAGCAAAGCCATCAAAAAGTGACTTGGTGATCCTGCCCAGCTCATTTTGGCACACAGGGTAGACCTGCATGCTATATAACTTGAGCTCATCTAATCAGGTAGCTGAGCAGAACCTGTTTTTTAAGAAAAAGTGGTCATGCTTTCCATTGCTGCGGCCGCAGATGATGCTCGAGTGCTTTAAGCCATGCCGATCAGCAGCACTGAGGCCAACCCGAACACGAAGAACGTCCTGCACCACCTGCACCCAGCCCACTCCATGCGTCGGGAAGCAGAAAGGTGAGCAGGGAACCAGGCCCTGCCCTCACCTACACACAGCTGCACGGAGCTGGTCTGCTGCAGATACATCTCCAGCTCTGCACGTGGGGGAAGCTGGATTCAAGAATTTAAGAGCTGATTGCTATGCAAGCTAAGGAAATCTTCAGCAAAGAAAGCAAGCAGAGTAAGTGCTTCCATCTTTACAGAAAGTATTTAAACTTGAGTGTTAAGCAATTAAGCACACACAGCCTGCCTGAGTTGTACAAGTGATGGCTAAGTAGGTCATTTGAGGGTTATCGTGACTCCACACATCGACATGCTGTTGGAGATATTACTTGTGTTACACAGATAAGGTTCTTCTGCACCGGGCAGAGGCGATTACAGAGCTATAGGTCAGCTCCCCTGCATTCACTTCACAACTTTCTCAAGTTCTCAGCAACACTGATTTTAAGCCTGTGTCACAACTCTTCCAGCCGCATGGCGAGAAGTGAAACAGGTCGGCGATACAACGCAGCACGAAAAGCTAGAGAGAGGAGCAGTATTGCCAGCTACAGCCCATGGATCTGCAATTGGGCGTGCTAGCTTCGGAGGTGGCTATTTCTAAAGGCAGAAGCTCCAGAGGCTGCACTCTCGGAGCTCCAAGTTTTTTGGCCAGCCGCTCTTGGAGCCGCGGCAGGCACTGACTCCTGCAGGACCACACGAGGAGCGCAGAGCTGCGGGAAGAGCCGGGGCTCCAGGCACTGAAGTTAAGAGGGATGAGGAAAGAGCAAGGCAGGAAGAATTTCAGTGCTGTTTTTTTTTGTTGTTGTTGTTTGTTTGGTTGTTTTTTTTCCTGATAATTTAAAAATATATATGTTTTTCCTATACTCACTATAAATCGTTCTTTTATTCGGCTCATAGCATCCTGAGGAGCAGGCATGTGCTAAAATTTGACGGGAAATTATACTAAGTTGGAGGTCGATTCCGCTTTAGGGGAAAATAAAAAAAAAAATATATATATATATTAAATAAATCAGGTAAATAATTTACCAGCGCTGTTTCATGAATTAGAAATAATTAATCAGCCTTCCCCTGGGCGTGCGGGAGGCACCTGCCTGGCTCCCGGCACCCACGGGTGCCCGCTGGGCTTGGGGGAAAAGGGAGGAGGGGCGAGATAAAACGAATTAAGCAAAATAAAGTGAGATACGGCAGGGCAGGACACAGCACGGGAGAGGAAAGCAGAGCGAAACCCGAGCGGGCAACGCGAGACGCGGCGGCACAAGCCCAGCAGGGGGGCTCCGTGCCCCTCGGCGGGGGTCCCCGCTCCCCGCTCCCCGCTCCCGTCCCCGCCGCCCCCCGGTCTCACCTGCCGGCCCCGGTAGCTCTCGATGGCGCGCAGGGCGGTCTCGGTGAGCTTGACGTGCAGCACCGTCCTGCTGCCCGCCGCCTGCCCGCCGCTCACGGCGTAGCGGCCGCCCTCCCGCAGCGCCGCCATCTTAGGCGCCGCGCCGCCCGCCCGCACGCCGCCCGCCCGCGCCCCTAATGCCGGGACCGGGCCCGCCGCCGCCGCCGCCGCCCGCCGCCATGGCCGGCGCCGTGACGTCACGCCACGGGCACGCCCCCCCCTCCCGTCCCCTCCCTCCCCGGGCACGCCCACCCGGCCGGGGACGCGTTTGGCGTCACCGCTCGCCGGGCGCGTGACGTCACACCGCCCCGCTGCCCCCTCTGCCGCAGGGGTTCCTCGCACAGCCCCCGTCCCTCACCCTCCTTCCTCACGCATATGTCCTCCCTCACCCCTTCTTACCGCAGGTGCGGGTACCGGTACCAGTACTGGTACAGGTACAGGTACAGGTACTGGTACCGGTACTGGTACAGGTACTGGTGCAGGTGCAGGCACTGGTACCAGTACAGGTACCGGTGCGGGTACTGGTACAGGCACAGATACCAGTGCAGGTACACGTACAGGTACAAATATCAGTGCAGGTACAGGTACCGGTGCAGGTACTGGTACAGGTACAAGTACAGGTGCAGGCACTGGTACCAGTACAGGTACAGGTGTGGTACAGGTACAGGCACAGGTAAAGGTGCAGGTGCAGGTACTGGTACCTTTTCTGGTACCACTACAAGTGCAAGTACAGGTACAGGTGTAGGTACAGGCACAGGTACTGGTGCAGGTACTGGTACAGGTACAAGTACCAGTACAGAATCGCAGAATTTCTAGGTTGGAAGAGACCTCAAGATCATCGAGTCCAACCTCTGGCCTAACACTAACAGTCCTCCACTAAACCATATCCCTAAGCTCTACATCTAAAAGTCTTTTAAAGACCTCCAGGGATGAGGTCTTTACAGGTACAGATGTGGGTACCGGTACAGGTACAAGTACCAGTACAGGTACAGGTGCAGGTACCAGTACCAGTACCGGTACCAGTACAGGTGTGAGTACCAGTACATCCCCACCGACACCAAGGCTGCCCGTGTGTGGGATGGGCTCTCAGGTGCACAGCTGTCCCTCAGCACCCTGCGCCGTCACAGAGCCAGCAGCACCGCAGGGCCCACATAGCGCGGAGCTGGTGTTGGAGCCGTGCCCAGGGCCAAGGGGACTGCGGGGCCCGTACAGGCATGCAGAGGGAAGAAGGAAGAACAGCATGACATCCCGGCCCTTCAGGGACTGCTCACTTGTCTTCCTTCTGCTTTCACATGTGGCTGGCAGTGATTCGGTTTGGTAGGTTTGAGGGGGCACCAACCGTGGCTTCCTCAGAGATCCGAGAACAGAGCAGCCTGCCCCAGGTCATGGCTCTGAGGCTTTTCTGTCAGCTTCCCGACAGCCCGATTCCCAAAAACACTCCCCGGAAGAAAACCTTACACATGGACCAGTTAGGTCAACAGCCTCACATTGACTGGTTTTGGGGTCTTTACAGCTTCCCTATATAGGGAAGAAGCTGTGGTCATGCCAGTGCATGAAGCTGCACCTGTGTAATTAGAGGTGTGACTGCGTGCTGAGCTGCTTGAACTGGCGCAGCTTTGTAAATTGACACCTCCAGGCTAATGACAGAGGTTTTCCTTCACAGCAAATTGTTTCAGCTTATCTTGCAAACATGAATTAAGAGGCATTGGCCCAAACTGCTTTAGTGGCAGATGATAAGTGAAATAATTTCTTCCATTGGCACAGACAGATATGGATGGAGGCTTTTTTTTTTTTTTCCCCACTTGTTTAAAGTGCCAATTCCAAGTTCAGATGAGCTTTAAGATTTCTGCAGTTTCTAGATCATCTGATAACTATTTATTTCAAACTACATTTTGAATGTGACGGGGTGAGAAATCTAATTTCATTTTCAAAAGCATAACTACTCTTTCTTTCTGATGGTTGCTTTCTGTAAATAGAGGCCAATACCTGCAGGCAAGGTTCGCTTACATTTTGTTGTTGTTTGAAGTGGAAAAGGAGCGTGTATGAAGGAAAGGAGGTGATTATGCTGCTCGCTTTGTATATTATTTCCTCTCCCATGGACTGTTATACTCTAGAAGAGCTGCTTGGAGAAAGGAGCAGTAAAATAAGAAGGTTGGTAGCTGAGCAACAGAGTAATTCATCCACTGCCTATCGAGGTGTAACAGGCTGGCGTCTGCCAAAGGGTTGCGGGACAGGGGGGATATGGAAAAAAACAGACGTGATTCAAAGGTGCACAATTATGCTCACAGAAAATATAACAACCAAGGGGAAATGACAGATAAAAGCAGGCTATTTTCATTCCTTCTAGTGCTTTTCCTGTGTTTCATTCAGCCCTGAAATGAGCCAAAACACTTTTCAGCGTTTCAGCGCTGTGGCACATTTATACGCGCACACAATTAACGAGCAAGCATTAGCAGCAGGGCTAAGGCATATGACATTTCAGCTCCCTTGCTACTACGGCGCTTGTTTTCCTTGACAGGTGGTGGGGATCTGGCTGCAGTTGCAGTGATGCTGTTGCCGAAAGCGGGTACAGCTTTGCTTGGTGTCGAGAAGTGGGGCAGAGGTGCTAGCGCATTGGCAGGACATCTGCTGCTCGCCTCCTCCAGCAGGGTCAGAGCTCAAGGGCCCAGCTTGTGGTTTTTTTTTTTTTTTGGGTTGTCCTTCCTCAGTCTGGTAGTGATAGCTGCTGCAACCACAGATCTATGGGTTCAGTGCTGTACACTCCTACCGTGGGGTGTAATCATAACAGCAGAGTCTGGGGGAAAGTGGGACAAAAAACAGACAAGCTTTGGAAATGCTGCCTCTATTGTGCTCCCTGTATCACCAGCAACATTTGCTGCCTCACTTCTTGTTATTCTTTTTTTTTTTTTTTTTCTTCTCCTTCTAATAGTTTTTGTAATTTGTTTTTCATGGCTATGTGATGACATCAAATTCAAAACCCACTGAAATATGTGGCCTGCTTGGATAAACAGGATTCCTGAAGTTCTTTTGGCTTGCACTTACTCTAATGAACATGCTTCAAAAATTAATATGGCCAGTGTATGGGAGAAACAGCCAATTACTGTTAAAAAAGCAGCCACTTGCATTGCTTGCTCCTTCTTTAAAGTTCTCCACGCTCTTTGTAGTTTACAGAGCAGTGGAGGCTGCAGTGATAATTCATGCTGCTGGAGGAGTGGTGAATGATGCGGGCATATTTTGTGGTCTGCCAAGAAAAGTTTCCATTTCCTCATTATACGGGTTAAAAATATATGTCCACAGACAGTGGGAAGAAAATCTGTACATGTACATAGGAAGTGAGTGCTTAGATTTTGGTAGTCTTCGGTAGTAAGATAGCTACAAGAATCCCAAAGTGTTGCCTTAAAGGTCCATATTTCAGTTGGATTGATTTGCAGTGTTGACTTTTTAATCTCCTTAACCACTTGTCTGTCTCTTGCATTCCACTCATAAAAATGCCATCTGCCATACAAGCTATGCCACATTACGTGTTATACAGCCTGTGTTTTCCTAGCTATCACTGTCTTCCCTGAAGACCCTACATGGGGTTGCTCATCACTAGCAAGAAGTGATGTCTTTCTGTCCTTTTTTAGCACCACAGCCCATATCACACAGCCTCCGATCACACAGTTCCTGTGCATTCCCAGTCCTTTGTAGAGCTTCCAGGTCAATCTGTGTGATGCTACACGTTGGACTTGCCAATATTTGTGGTTCATGGATTGTTTTTGCTGCTACTCACTGGCTGAGTCAAACTTAATCTTAAAGGAAATAGACTATATGAAATAAACTATAAGAAATAAAGACCATAAGAAATATAGAAATAAGACTATAAGAAATATAGACTATAAGAAATAGACTATAAGAAATAAACTTCATCTTAATGAAACAATCCAGACAAAGAATTAGTTGGTTAAACACTCTTGTATACAAACAACGTTGCATGAAAAGTATAAAATACCTTCTGCATTCAGTGCCTTCTTTGTTGTAGCAGAAGTCCCACAGCCGTGATATGTTTTAAATTCTGCTGGATAACGTGGGGTTGCTAAGGTAACCAAGATTTGGATGAAGAAGTCAGAAAACCAATCAGACATTATACACTTCTATAATCAATTATATACTCACGTAATCATGTCAAGGCAATTTGACATTTTTGAAGCAAATCTTGTAATTTTGATTAGGAGTAGCTTCAGATGCAAAAGAACGGATTTGTGGAGTTGCCTGAAATTATCTAGTGATTTGTTACCAAATTACGGCTAAATAGTAGACAGAGGGGAATTTGTTTTGTGTAGGGTTGAGACAGGAAGACATTATGATTTAAGTTAATATTAATGTTCAAAAAGTTGAGTAGAATGAGTTCATGGGAATTTGTTGTTGTTGCTGCTGCTCTGTTTTATTTAGCTCTTCTGTATTTTAGGCCCTGATTCCAGGAGGCCAGTTCTGCTGATAGCTCAGTCTGCATGCAGCTGTTTGGAGTACAAATGGTTAACTAAAGTCATGTACATCTAAAGTAGAAACATTGTCAAATATTCTCTCTTTGCCCTAAGAACATAGCTTAATTCATCTGGTACTCTTAATTTTACCACAGTGTTTCTCTCCCAGACTCATTCATTTTCCTTAGCAGTCACAGAGGCATCAGGTGTGACCCTTGGTGAAACATGGAGGTGTTTCTACTGGGAGGATGTTGCAGCTAGGTGCTTTTCTTCACAGTCTCCATACCCCATCTGAATGCCTCCACGAGCAGCTGACCCTGGTTGAGGGAGGCTGGAGGCCTGAGCCTCCCACCCATGGCAAGAAGAACTCCCTCGGGCACTGAACTCCAGTGGGAATTGATTTGATGTAGTATGTTAATTGCTGTTTGGACAAATGGTGGACACAGTCCTAGAGGTTTGCAGCAGTTTACCAGGCTGTGAAATATTAAGTCCTGTTCTAGGGAGGCTCGCACTGGGCCACCAGCACCTCCCGTGATGAAATGCTGTAAACCCATAAGAAATCCCCATGACTATATGAGCCTATGACAAGGCTCCAGTCGTGTCTTCCCAGTGTCTTTGATTCTGTCTAGCATTTCCAGACTTAAAAATAGGCATAAAATTAAGTCAGAAGCAGTCTTGTTATCCCGTGAAAAGCAGTAGAGGAGACAGGCCTAAACTCCGGTTTCCATTCACTTTACAAATATGGGTAATAATCTGTAATATTCGTGGTTTCTCCCATGAATGAACTCTTTGTGATTACACTTTCTGGAAATAGCCACGTACAAGCCAAATGTTATTAGAAGAAAATATACGTAACTTTTGCTTTCCACTCTTTGCTTTTGGTTTTTAGAGATGAAAGGAGTCTGTAATTGGGTAATTTTCCCAAAACTGGGAAAATAGTACTGTGATAGTGCACCGTAAGAAGTAAAACTTTTTTTTTCTCATAAGAAGGCCACCTGATTTTCATTTTTTTCTCTTTATTTTGAGGGCATGGAATCATTAACATCTTCCAGATCCCCTGGAATCTCTTTTAATACCACATTTTATCATTTCTCAAATCAAATAACTTTTGTTTCATTGCTTAAATAAAATATAGAAAGAAAAAAAAAATTAATCTGAAGGATTATTTTTCACTCTGCACTACTTTTGCTTAATTCTAAACATACCAGCCGTGATATGCTTTCTTATGGAAGAGTTCGTCAGCTAAACTTGCTCCTTGTTAAAATACATTGTTGAGTCCTTATTGTAATTTCATTCCATAAATAGAACCACGACCTTTTTGCCATATGATACATGTCTTATATGTCTATGTTATGCTGGAGAATCATTAAGCCAATTAGAAGCATGTTTTTCCTGACTGTAATTTCTCTGAGACTTGCAGTCTGTAATTTATATGTAACTCAGTATGTAGCAAGACATTTGTGGTGTGTTTTTTTTTTTTTTTTTCCTCTTTCCCTTCATCACTCTTAAAAATAAAATTGTCCCAGATGGTTAGATACAGTTCTTGAAATAGGGACGTGCAGCTCTCGGTTTCTTTACAAAGTAGCAGTTACTGCTGTAGGAACAATATTTGTTTACCCTACTTGCTAGAAATAGTCACCATTCAGACGCCCTCAGCTCTGTCAAAATACCACAGTTACTGTAATTCTGACAATTAGAATTGTGCATCCCACTTTGCTATTGTTTATACCATTGGGTAATTGTTGGCTAGTCACCCCTTCCTATTTTACATAACACTTTTAAAAATACTACTTTTTTCTTTCTTTCTTGTGTTTTAAAGTAACTTTTCTTCTCTGTTCCTCCCCCTCCCCCACTTTTTTTTTTTTTTTTTTTTTTTTTTTTTGTCTTCTTTTAATTGTAAGCTTGAAGCTTTTCTACTTTGTAGAAGGGTAGTTTAAATTTAGACATAGACTGGAACTGCTGAAACCAGCTTATTTATGTTCAGTTGGTTCTTGTTTACATTTGCTCTGTAAAGCTTATTCATTCACCCAGAACAGTTAAGTATGACTTGGAATGTTTGCCTTCCACATTAGTTTCCAGACGTTAAATTTGTGTCATGCATTTGAAATGAAGACAGAAGTTTTGTTGGAAAAATCAGGTACTTCAAGCAATCTACAGCATTAGACAGTTGATTACACTCTGCTCAATTATAAATAAATAAACGCACTCAGAAACGATCAAGAAAGGAAAAGTTGTCATATACCAACAACTTTATCCTCTGGTGTTAGGAGTGAAATTCTGATTCCAGTTAAACTACTGGAGAAGCAGCTGATGACTGCAGAGGAATGCAGATGTCATCCTAGGGACCCTTAGGACCAGGCAAAATAAAACAAATCCAGCTGTCTTGGCTCTGTCTGATGCTTTCTCCTCCCAGCCCTGACCCACCATAAGAATGCTTTATGACTGAAGCATAGGCAAAACCGATTTAATTTCATGACGAATGCATACAAAATCTCAATCCCAAACTTGGGGCTAGAGTTTCAAGGGTGCTTCGTATAAAGGAAAACTGACTCATGATGGGGAGCTGGTGCATACCACAGTCATGCGAGTGTATAAAAGCCAAGACAGTGGAACTTTGTTCCTGCTTTTGGCAGTGGCTTACAGAGAACATAATTTCTTGGCACATAATAATCGTTTACCTTCCTTTGTAGTGCCTTGAATTGCTCTAATGGAAGTTATGCTGCACACGTGAAAATATGATCATTATAAAATGTCTGCCTTACAAAACTAGAGAACGAGAGCTTGGGATTAACTGTGTTGTTGTGCACCAACTAATTAATTTATCCCTAACCCAGAAAACCTTTTACTGAGTGAGTTATCTTTCCTGAGAGTAGTTTCATTGCTAGAAAGCCACCGACTGTGAAGTCCGGCCTAGGATTAATTACTAATTAGTTCTCCGGGTGCTGTGAGGTGATCACGAAGAGGGTGCCAACCTCCACAAAGGGCGCTGCTGGCAGTGTTATTCCTGCAGAACCTCACTGCAGAGGTGCCTGTGCTGGGGGGCAGGGGCTGCTTTCATCCAATAATAGCAAATGACACGAAGACATTTTGCTAGCCCTGCTTTAGTATCTTGAATTATATCTTCATCAGGCTGACACTGTTCCCAAACTTGGGGACCACTTGCACGGAAAGGCCTCCTATAGAAACGCCAATCTTGCAGGCTCTGTCTTAAGACCCACCATGTATACCTGTACATACACATGCTTCTATTTCCAGGGCAGCCATGGAATAAATCTTACAGCTTCACTTTCATAGTACGTCCCTGTGGCAACTCATTATCATTTCTCTAAGTCACTTATTGTCATCAAAACCCTTAATGAGTTTGTCGGGATTTCATTAAGTTAGGAGCAAATCTAATTAGATTCTTGATGTTAACCAGAAGGGCCCTGTAGCTTTTTCTCTGGACCAAAAACTTCACTGACAAGATAAAATTAATGTCTTCACCTTTCAAGGACACCTGGCTTGTAGGGGACATGAGGCTTTGTCCTGAAGGGATCCTTGCAAAGAAAGCTGTAATTCCTGGGGGGGTTCCCCCTGCAGCTCTCAGTGCTTCCTCCAGGCATTCACGGCCTCATTTTCCAATTTAAAAGTTTTTTGTGTAGAACAGTCCATTTATGGGTTGCTCAACCATCCCCTCAGTGCCTGCAGATGTGTGACAAATCTCCTTCCAGCCCATTCTCCAGGGGAGGCAAGCATTCAGACTCCAGGAAATGGTCTTTTTCTTAGTTTATTTATCTTTCCTATATGTATTTTTCCCTCTGAGGAGCATGACGGTGCTCCTAGCACCACATAAAGTCCCCATAATGCAGCTTCCTCTCACAGTGCTGCCTGGCTGCTCCTCCATGGGGATGAGCCCTGTGAAGATGCTCAGCCCTGGCGTCCCCTGTGTTCTTGCAAGGAGCCTGGTGTGGCCATGCCTCCATGCTGGCTGCACAGCAGACCTGTGCACAACAACAGAATCTGTATGTATTTACCTAAGTTTTCCCTGAAAAACCTGGTGGAAATATGAATTATCAGTCACCATCTGTTCTTCAGCCACTTCCATCTGGTTCTTTTAAGGGAAACGTGCTGCTGTGGTTAGACCAGCCACAGCGCTGCTGGTGCTCCCCTCCCTCGAACAGCACATTGCTCCTGCTTGGGTGGCAGTGCAACCACGGGGTCATGCAGACCGGTGCACCAATGCTGCTGAAACAAACCTTTGCCAAAATACTAGTTTTCACTTATGTTGGGAAGCTGGGTTGGGTAACTGTTCAGGAAAATGATTGCTGGTGCAATCAAAAGCAGAAGGAATAGAATATGCAACAAGAGGCTGCGCAGAAAAAGGCATCCAAGCCTTCCACTAATAGTCAGGTGCTGAGGCTGGACTGACGAAACTGACAAATCCCAGCCACAGAAAGAAGCCTACCAACAACACTAACCATGACACTTAAAATAAAGTCACTACTGACTGTATGAGATTGAGGATTTGTGCTTTTCCATGGAATCTCTCCACTTCTGTTCCTTATGTTGTCACTCAGTGCCACAAACACGAGCTTCCAGGCTTAATGCATTTGCAGTCCAACACAAGTGCTTTTGCAGAATCCCGTAGATCTTTGTATACAAAATAATCAGTCTGAGAATCTGTGGGAGCTTAGTAAACCTAGAAATAGAGATTATTGTAGGTAAATATGCCAACTGCAGACAGGTACATTTTCATGATGGAGTTATGGTAAGTGTTATAGAGACAGCAATGTTCACGTCCTACATTGATTGCAGAGATGGCAGCATCTGGGTAAAATACGCTTGCTGAATAAGAGCAGCTTATCAGCCAAAGCCTTCTGTGATGCTCTGGCAAGCCCATGTCCAGGTAATCTCTGACAACTATTGCATCAATGGGGGCAGAACAGCAAAGAAACCCTGAACTTCACGGTTGCTGCCCAGAGGCGTGCATTTGGCACCAAGCCAGTAGACTATGATTATCTTTTCAGCTGGTCACTCTGTGAGATGCCCCATAAAAGAATTGGTGCAACCAGTTTCAGAGGTTGTATGAGAAAGTCTGGCAAAGGTCTGACTGCAGCCAAAGAGCAACAGTCATTTCGGAACACCATCCTTACAGTTTACATTGGGTCTTTCTTCAGGGTTGCAAGCCACAAGACACCGATGATGCACTCTGGAAATCTGCTTTCATGAGGGAGCAGCTCACAAAATGGAGACAAAATCAGTTCCTGCTCCGCGCTGGGATTGTGCTGACAGTGCACCTGGGTCTCCTGGTGATTTCAGCTGGTGGTGAAACGAGCTGTTGCTGCTGCCTCAGTTCCTCCCACAGCCAAAGTGTGCTTTGCACAACAGTACCTGCTGATCTCATGGCTTGACCCAAGTCGGACTGTAATGAGCTGCATGGAGCCCAAGTGCCTAGGTCTATGTCTAGGTTTCTAGGCAAACCTCTGGAAATGCCTTGGCACCTCTGCCAGTAAAAAAGCCAGCCTCAAATGCAGCTGTGATGACAATAAAGTTAGATTCTCACTAGCCCACCTCTGAAGAGCAACCCATTTCATTGCTTGCTGTACTGGCAGATGGTTACTATTGAATTTTTTCATCTGTGGGAAATTTCTTTCATTTGGCTTGGACTCTGTAGGATTATTTGCAGCAAAATTTTGTCAGGGTAGGGTTGAACTGCAAAGTGATTCAGCAATACTTGGAAATGTTTTTAATGAGGACAGTGGTCTTTCTCTAGAAAATTCAATCAGACTCTCAAAATTGCCAACTATTTATTAGTATTTTTAATGACTTACCTCTTTTTGGCATAATGAAAGAGAGAGCATTCAGTACATTGTGAACTCATGGTAACAATAAATAAAGGCTCAATTAAAAAGATAGCTGTCATTTGCAAACAGAGGAAATAATATCAAGAATTATGAAACTTTCAATATCAAGATTATGAACCTTTCAACTATAAAATCCTCCTTTGGGGATCGGATATATAACCATAGCTGAAGTCAAAGGGGCTGTTCCTTGGAAACCTGCAGTAGCAGATGATGAATGAACTGTGAGCATGTGAAGGGAGCAAGAGGCTCCCCCTGGGTGTGCTTACCTGGGAGGAGGAAAAACAAATCAGAAACAAATCAGAAAACTATTCAACATCTGTATTAGATCCTGTTGACAGCAGGCCCCAAGCTCATCTGCTGTTTTAAACAGTGTTGTATGGTAAAAACCAACAAAGGTGAGGAGCATGACCCAAACAGTAGTCTTAATCTTCATGAAGATATAATTAGATAGCTTCCACATTTTTTTTTTTTTGTGAATGCTCTTCAACTGAGCTTACAGCATGTATATTAAAATTAAATTCATGCATGATTATTTGTCGGATGAGCCTTTGTTTGAGCCTGAAAACATATGATCATTTGACAAAATCTTTCTTCAAGTTTTGGCCTCTAGATTACAGATTGCTTCATAAAATTATAGATTAGTTAATTATGTAAATTATAGGCCAGTTAATTATGTTCCAGCTAGTAGGCTGAAAGTTAAGGCATTAATTTATTAATGTTTTATGTAAATTCAAATAACACATTAGTTACCAGGTGTGGAAATGAGCAGTGAAGCAAAACGGCAATACTTCTGAATATATATACATCATAGGGAACATCATTATCTCCTGTTAGTAGCTGGAGCACAGCCACTCGGCTCATATGCTCCATGCAGAAGAGGAATCTGTCTGTTCTGCCCCACTAAGCCACGTGTGGACAAACCCACAGCATCCTACAATGCTCAACACATTTCTTGAATCTCAAATGAAGAGAGACATAGATCTTTTAGAGGGGTTGAGAGGAGCCTCTGGGGGCTGGAACAACTCTCTTGTGAAGAAAGGCTGAGAAAATTGGGATTAGTGGGTTTAGAGAAGAGATTGTGCTCTGGGGAGACATTATAGGAACTTTCCAGTGGGCTACAGGAGAGCTGGAGAGGGACTCAGTGTCTGGGGGTGCAGGGATAGGACAAGGGAGAATGGCTTGAAACTAAAAGCAGGTAGATTTAGGTGAGCAAGAAGGAAGAATTTGTTTACTCCAAGGGGAGTGAGGCCCAGGCCCAGGCTGCCCAGAGGAGCTGTGGCTGCCCCATCCCCGGCAGTGCCCAAGGCTAGGCTGGATGGAGCTGGGGGCAGCCTGGGCTGGGGGGAGGTGTCCTTGCCCATGGCACGGGGTGACACTGGGTGGGCTTTAAGGTCCATTCCAGCCCAAACCATTCTGGGATTTGGATCCTGAATTCTGGAATCTCTTTAGAGAGAGGAGTAACGAATGCCTTGATTTACAACCCTTTTATCTCTGTTTTCCCCATGGCCTGGACTAAAACATGCAACCACGTATTTGTACGTTTCTGAACAAAAAGAGCAGCTTGTTTACTCAGGTGTGTCTAGCACCAATAAATGCATGCTCGTTCTGGAATTAAGTTGAGCTGTGAAACAGTTAACATCATTGCCAATTAAGTGGTCAGGGTTAGAGTTCAAAGCTTCAATCCCTTGTATGGGAGAAATTCACACAATTTACTGCTGTTGTTTCAACACATTTGATTGCCAGATCAAAAGATAACAGTGCTTCAATTTGCATTGCCATCAAGGGCAGACTCAGGCACAGAGAGGCAAAGGACTTCCAAAGGAAAGTTGCCCAAATATCTCTGGCAGAGCTGACAGACAAAGCCAGTTTTCCCAGTGGCTGGTCCAGCATGCTGTCCAGTAACATGTCACATTATTAGGGCATGGTTTGAGTTATGGGAGAATTTTTATGGCTTGCTACTGGAGATAGCTGAGGGCTGTTGTATTAGCATCTCTATGCTGAGGGATTATGGAACTAGCAGTCTTCCAACAAGTGATGGGCCATCGCTTGTGATTTTTGCTCCATAATGCAAGATATAATAACTTACATTTTATTTGAATGGGAAGGATAGCAAAATATTTTGCAACTATGCTGCTACTTCTCCCGTGAAGTTAGCTGTGATGAGCAGTTCAGGAAGTTCCTCAACGGGGCCGATGTGAAATGGGGGCTGATGTCCATAGCGCCGTGGATTCGGGCACCCAGGTGGGAGCAGCCCTTGAGAGGCTGCCCTCTGCTTGGACACGCCAAGACAGACATCTATCTGTCTGTCTGTCTGTCCGTCTGTCTCTCTTGGAGTTGTCAGGTGCCGCACCCTTTTACAAGTCACCCTGCGGATGGTGTGCATGGGCTGTGGGTGTGCGAGTGGGGTCTGCGGCCCTCTGTGCAGAGCAAACCCACACATCACCAGTAGCTTTGGCATTTGGAGGAGCAGGTAGCGTGGCAAAGCAAGAGAAAACTAATTGAAATATTTAGGGGTGCAGAAAAATGAAGTGTTCAAGTAAACCGTATTTCAGGGCTAAAGGGAGCATGTCAGGGCTTACTCATCAGCAGCATTGGTTTAGAATGTGCTTTAGAAATTAAAACTGGAAAAAAAAAAAAAAGTAAAGAAAATGTACACAAAAAGCTTGCTAAAATAACTTCAGCAGACTAATCTAGATCAACAAAAGCCAGGAAACAGGGAATTAAGATTAACTCACTTTGTTTTGCCTAGAGATTTCAGTAGTCTCCAAACAGTGGGCAATCTCACATACCACATACTTCATTCATGCTGCAATAATTGGAGACACAGAGCTAAAGATGGAATTCCAGCCTCCTAATGAAAAAAAAAAAAAAAAAAAAAAAGACTTTTTACACTTTTAATGAAACATTATGGCTTTTGCAATTATTCCCATTGTGCTAGTCTGATTCTTCAGGATAACTGTGATTTATGGTTCATTTGGAATGAGTTTAAGATACTAACTTAGACAGCCTGCTAGCTCAACAAAGGTTTTGATTGGTTTTATAAAGGCTTGTGTTGCTTTAAAACATTTTTCAGATCAACTTTGTAAAGCATACTGTGTACAGGAATTTATTCCAGCTGCTCATGAGGGTTTAGGTTGCAGTACACATAGCTGCTGTTAAGACTCACACTTCAGAAATCCTCATTCAGTTTGTGTCACAGCATGCACAAGAGGCAGCAAGCTGTTGTGTTGCAAACTGATAAAAAAAACAGACAACAGCACATGGGAAGAAATAATTTCTAACTCAAAGAAGTAACATTATTTGTATTTGTATGTTTATGCCTTTCAGCAAGGAAACTGGTGACAGCCTTGCTGAGAGGATGTTTGTGTTGATGTCAGTTCTTGCCCGGATCTTTACACACCTGAGTGTGTTGGCACCATTCATGGGCTGCATGTGAGCTGAATTTCTCCAGCATGGGGAGGCACATCAGAATGCTTCTCCAAAAATATGCTTTGGTGGTGGAAGCTGTGTGTTGCCACAGTCCTGCTCTCCCAAACTGAGCAGAGCAAACAAATCAGGACAAAGCAAAACACAGGTTCACAAAGAGCTGTGCCTGGTGCTTCCATTGCTGTCCTGTCCCAGCTACAACAAAAGCTCTATCTTTATGTCTCTTTTAAAAGCCTGTAAGAGTTGTAAGATATTTTTTTTTGTGTGGTGCTGGAACCATGTATCCCAGCCCATCCTTCCGTGGTCTTGTTTCTGAGGCAGGAAGATCAGCTCTTGTACAGAGCGACAGGGTGGGAACAGTAGTTGGCTACAATGATGTGCATCTGAGAACCCAGTAACCTTGTGGGGATGGCAGTGAGGAGTGGGGGAAGAAAGGAAAAACAAAAATCGATGTGGTTCACACTCAGTGCAAATGAACTTTTTATATTCGTTTACACTCACTGTTATTTTTTTCACCATATGGCTGAAACTGGCAGAAGCTGCTAGAGGAATTTATGTCTGGTTTCAGCTTCCAACCAGCACATAAGCTATGTGAAGTTAATTTTGATTTTTCAGGCCAATTGTGGCGTTAGGCTCTCTTCCACCACCCAAGAAAACAACAGATCCTAAAGACTAACATCGGGCTTCCTGCTGATCCTGTAAAGTGGAACGTGGGACTTGTCTTGAGCTGGCAAGCTGGTGTTAGTCTGCCTTGCTGGTTTGCCAGCTGAAAAAATATAGCAGCTAGATGCCATTTGATCTCTGCTAAACACCAGCCTGGGAATTTGCAGCAGGCAGGACCAAAGATTAATGACTTTCCATGTCTCTGTCCACCCGCTTACCTGTCTGTGGCATCTAGCACTATAGCACTGGGGAGATGGTGGCGAAGGGGGAATGTCCCAGCGGTGCTCGTGGGTCATCAGCACGTTCACACCCAGCGAAGGATCTGGGGCAGTTCCCATGCTAGAAGGAAAATGGGAAACATTACGGCATGTAGTACTTGTCATGTTCTCATTGGGCTACCTGAAAGGTGTTTTTTTTGGTTCATGTTAATCCTTCTGGTTGTGCTTTCATTGCTGTGTGGTTGCTTTTGTTGGGGCAGGTCGCACAGATTGCTGTGTGGTGGCATTTGGACCATCACATCCTATGTGTTCAGATGAGAATGCATGCCTGCCTCTGGAAAGCTCTAACTTAAATTGTTTGTTAATCTTTAAGTGCTCTTAACGTCTTAGCAGAAACCACCTGCACAAACTTGTGATGAATTTTTTGAAAGCTTTTCTTATTTATTTTATATGTGACCACAGTAGGAAAAGACTATCTGCTTGAAATGGTATCTACGTCTCCAGAGCCTGGTGGACATACCATGAGTCTCCTGAGTGACAGAGATCAGAGCCTATGTTGTCAGCCACCACAAAGAAAAGCTTGAACATGGGAAAAGAGCATCTATTGCTGGCTGCCTGGGAAAGTTTGTTCTGTATTGCCAAGACTTGCATTTAAACATGTCTACTTTCCTTGGTGTGGTCTTCTGCGTCGGCTGAAGAAGGGCTTGGGTTACACCAAGCTGGTCCTGCTGCTGCTTCCTGGCCTATGGGCAGGCAGGGCTTGGAGGGGTGCCAGCAACCCCTCTCAACTATCCTGCTAAGGCTTAACTCTCCTCTTTTCCTTTTCAGTGCTGTATAATTTTCAAGAGGATTCTTGTCTTATTTTCCACCTTAAATCTCTGAAGAACACCAGTTGTGGTCCTGCCTTGTGTTGCTGAAGTGCTCAGGGCAAAGGTAGGGCAGATCCAGGAGCTGCCCCATGGCTTTCACACCCCATCTGGCAAATGGCGAGGTCTGCATATAAAAAATAACTCTGGATTTTTCTCCTCATTTTTCTTTCTCAAATTTTCACCAAATAATTCATTCATGCTAGAAAGTAAGGGTGAGATTCAAACAGCAAATGGAAGGTTTTTTTTCCTGTAATCTAATCAACTTTTATTGACCATCTCTGGGGATGTTCTTCATCTGCAGCCCCGTCTAGTTCTTTCAGTAATGACCAGCAAGTGGAGAGTGAGTTAGTGGAGTAATTCTACCAATTACTTCATAAGATGATACTCTTTTTAAGATTTATTTTTCTCCATCCTAGCCAGCCATTTTGCCATAGAAAAACTGCATTTTTTCACTGCTTATCAAATGTCTGGGCTACAGTAAAGGCCTCTTTTCATATTAATTTATACACATGAAAACGTACATGAGCACTGAAGTGTTGTGTATGTGTCTGCTCAGCCCAGTCACTCTGTTTTCTCTTTCTAAGATTTTAACCTTTAAGGTTTTAGGGTGGGGTCCTAAATATATTTTATTTTATATTTTACTTTATTTTACTTTATTTTACTTTATTCTATTCTATTCTATTCTATTCTATTCTATTCTATTCTATTCTATTCTATTCTATTCTATTCTATTCTTTTATTTTATTTTGTTTTGTTTTGTTTTGTTTTGTTTTGTTTTGTTTTGTTTTGTTTTTAATGTATGAGGTTTCTGCTGCCTTATTCAAACCCATCATTCAAAGATTAAGCAGATGCTCACCTGTGCTCTCTGCACCATAATCTCAGGCACCTTTAACTTAAAAGTTTGCTGTAAATAAGGGTCTCTACACCCTTAACAATGGACGGGACTTTCCCAAGAACTATATGACCAAAATGCCTTGCCCTTCCTGTGCATGTGAGCTGTGCTGAGTCGTGGAGATGATCAGGTAGAAGAACAGGTTTAACAGCAAAGGCTTCAAAAGGAATTGGCAGGACTTGCTGGTAAGAGAACCTCCTATTTGTCCTTTTTTGCTCTTTCATGTGCCTTGATAACATGGGAACAGTGGTTTGGCTGAGCCACATTGTCACCAGGAGTCCTTTGCTGCACAGTAGTTCCGCCACAGCTGTGTGTATGTCATATGCAAGCTGGGAAGATAAAGCGTTGGATTATCAGAAACAGTGTGACCAGCAGGGCTAGGGAGGTGATCGTCCCCTTGTACTCAGCTCTGGTGAGGTCACACCTCGAGTACTGTGTTCAGTTTTGGGCCCCTCGCTGCAAGAAGGACATGGAGGTGCTTGAGTGGGTCCAGAGAAGGGCGACGAAGCTGGTGAGGGGCCTGGAGAACAAGTCCTACGAGGAGCGGCTGAGGGAGCTGGGCTTGTTCAGCCTGGAGAAGAGGAGGCTCAGGGGCGACCTTATCGCTCTCTATAGGCACCTCAAGGGAGGCTGTAGCGAGGTGGGGGTTGGTCTGTTCTCCCACGTGCCTGGTGACAGGACGAGGGGGAATGGGCTTAAGTTGAGCCAGAGGAGTTTTAGGTTAGATGTTAGGAAGAACTTCTTTACTGAAAGGGTTGTGAGGCATTGGAACAGGCTGCCCAGGGAAGTGGTGGAGTCACCATCCCTGGAAGTCTTCAAAAGACGTTTAGATGTAGAGCTTAGGGATATGGTTTAGTGGGGACTGCTAGCATTAGGTCAGAGGTTGGACTCGATGATCTTGAGGTCTCTTCCAACCTAGAAATTCTGTGATTCTGTGTGATTCTGTGATTATTCATGTACAAAATTGATTGGTCTTTAATATGGCATAGATGGCTTCATTCTAATATATCACTTTATTAAGCACTCAGCTGAGGCTGGTTTGCCATAACAAGCACTTCTAGTACTGGTGTGGAGAGTTAATTCAAGCTTGGACACACTTTTTAATCAATTACTGTCATATGTTGTATATTTTTATGGTCTAATCAACAGAAAGATCTGTGAACCAGGATGCTCTGATGGTGGTTTGTGTGGTTGTGTGGCTCCCTGGGCACCTTCTGGCCTCAGATGGTGCTGCTCTTGTACATGAGCACTACTAAGAAAGCCTGAATAAAAATTAAAACAATCTTATAATAAAGTTTTTGCATATAAGGGTGGGGAAGAATCCTCACGCAGATGTAACTTGTACTAGAGGAGAAAAATCACAACAATAAAAGCTGCAATACTTAAAAGTCACCATGTTCTAGTCCATGGAAGGAACACTTCACCAGTGATATTCCTGCTTAGGAGGCTTGTTTTTTCCTTGACTTTTGTTAGCACAGTAACCACTAAGTTAAGGTCAGTATTATTCTGTTTGCTGGTGGCTTACTATCTTTATTAGTTTTGCATTTCCTTGTCTGGAAGGAGAATCTTAGGAATCTGTCAGGGTTGAGTACTAACACTTGTCTGCAGTGTTTTTCTGTGATGCAAACTATATTCTTGAGCTGAGGTTTTAGTTATTTTGTTGGAATCTAGAATTAGATGTTGTAAGAGAAATGTTATCCTCTGAGAAGATCTAATTGAAATTTTTCCATCAAAACTGTTTTGTCCAGGGGAAATGCTGATTATTTTTTTTTATTTTGTTTTCAACAGTCTGGACAAAGCAGAGAATACACAGCCCTCGAAGTATTTTCATTTGGCATATGCTCCTAGATATATCATCTCCATTTTTCAATGGAGCCAGCTGCCCTTATGTACCAGGCCAAGGGCTTCCAAATTTCCTGCAGTAAGATCATAGTATATTACAGGCAAGGTAGATGCATTAGGGTCTCTGCCTGAGAGACCAGGATCAATAGACATGAGGCTGTACTTAAGGTGACTCATGATGGCACAATTTCAAATTCAACTGATTTAAATTGCAATATTTTCTTTTTCATTGCAAATGATTCCCTATCCCCCACCCCCTACTCGAAAGCATCTTATTTTCAATTTTTCATTTTTTTTCTCCCTTCAAATCCATTCATACAAATACTGCTGAGGAAATCAGACTTGCCTGAGCACATCCCTTGGTCGAGGCTTGAATTGTAGCAATGCCTGCACTATTGACCAGTTTTGTTTAGTGTTTCTAAATGTTGGTTTGCATGTGGAATGCTCACCTCTGTGATAAGTAACACTGTTCTTTTCTGCTATACTTTTTTTTTTATAATGTATAAAATTATCATCTTACCCTACATTTGAAAAAATATTTTTTAGGAATATTGCCCAGCCCTCTGTGGTAATTTAAACAGCCTTGAAAAATGTTGTTTGAACCTCAGATAACTCTAAGTTTCGGAATAGTCAGATATGAGAATTGTGTCTGGACCTGTTTCTAGACTTAAAATATTCAGTTATGCTTTTAAATATGCAAAACCTTCCTCAAAAGTTAACTATGTAACAATGTTATTTGATGGAAAAAGAAAAAGAAAAAGAAAAAAGAAAATAAAAAAAAAAGTGAGATTTAAAAAAAGGATGAAGGAACCTTGTGGTGCTGCAGGAAAACCAAAGCAGCAGGACTTGTAGCGACGATGTCTCTAGTGATGGGTGCTCATACCAATAACAAAGTGCACCTTCAGCAGGGTCAGATACCATCAGTCCCTACTGTTTGGTCCCTATTGAGCCTGCAGATTCAGTAAGTGTGGGGGTGATAAGAACAATAGAAGAAAAGAAAGAGCTAGAAAGCATACTTACTTGTTTTGCTAAGATGACATCAAAATATTAATGAATTTGGCTCCTTAGCTTAAGTTCTTAAGCTGGAGACTCAAGCCTTGTCTGTTTTGTCTGAATATATACAAATAATTGGAGGATGAGCAGGCTCGTGACCTCATACATATCCAAAAAGTGAATAAAAAGATCTCCATGCCAATGCTGGAAGTTAAAGATTGCAGTATACTCTTCCCCCACAGTCTCCAGGGCACTGGAGAGCTTAGCAGAGAAAGGTGCAGGACCAGAAAGCCATGCTGCAGAGTGTTGTGACTGCAAAAACAGTGCTTCTGTTTGGGTATCCAAGCAGCTGCCATCACACGGTCCCAGCTGTACACTGGACCCTAGAAGAAAAATAGAAGGAAACAGTAGTAAGGCATGGAATTAAATGAAAAGTGATATAAGCAGTGCAGTTTCAATCTCAGATTGATTGCTCCAGACTTATTTGTCAGCCTTCATTGATAAAAATGTTCATGTTTAAGGTAAAAGATTTGCAATTGATCTAATCTATTTTGGCCTAAATGAAATGCTGGCTTGTGGTACTTTGAAATACAAACATAATAAAAAGCATTACACATTAAACTGGTTACTAATGGGACCACAAATATGGTTGACAAAGATAAAAGGACAAAAATGTCACATTGGAAAAGATGCATGGAAAGGGCAAGTGTAGCATGACAACCACCTCTGAAGTCAAGTGGGTCCTTATGAGAGAAACCACCCCTGGGTTAGCTGAGCACAGTGCGAAGTGTGAGAGGATCATGGCCTGTAAATTCATCCATGTCAGTGTCCAGGAGGCAAAGGAGCCATTTAAGCTAATTGGTATTGTTGGCAAAAGAACGTTAGCTGTTTAGTTAATGTAAAGCTGTTAGCTTTACGTTAGCTGTGATAAATTTGGAAATGAGGAGAGAGTACAAAAACTCTTACCTTCTTTTGGGTCAAATTGAAAACTTGAACTGTAAGAACACAGGGAAAAAAAGAAAAAAAAAAAAAAGAAAAAAAAAAAGACTTCAGATATTAAAAATAAATCTGGGCTCAGCTTTTCATGTAGCATTTTGCATTCTTATTGCACTAGTTATTTTCTAAAGCAGCTGCTACAATTGTGGGTGAGGAGTTCAGACTCCACAGTTTAAGACATGTGCTCTATTGAAGACAATGCAAGGAAACCTCATGTTCTCATCTTCTATCCATGTTAATTTCTACACTTGGCCTTGGTCACTGCATTTTGTAAAATTTGTGAAACATACCTTGAATAGAGTTAAAAAACAAAATAACAACAACAACAACAAAAACCCAAATCTGACTTAATCTCGCAAGAATGTTATTACACACATTAAAAAAAAATAAATAAATAAAAACAAGCATTCCAGCCTTATGGACTCATCAGAGCAACAGCAGGTTCTGTTGCTCTGACAGGAGATTACTAGCCCAACGATCATGGTAAATGTACACAGCCTGAATTATAACATTTGACAGTTAGGGTAGGTTATTAAAACCAGTGGTGAGAAATGACAAGGTGGTCTGAAAGTGGCGACAGGGCTTCAGACAGGAGGACAGGTTACTATCACCCTCCCTTCTGGGCTAGAGCTGTTGGTGGAGCTAGGCAGTGGGGCATTTCCACCTCAGACATCTGGTTTAAACACACGGCCACACGTCTTGTAGATGAGCCCCGTGTGTACAGCTAGCTGCAGTACCACAACCAAGCTCTGAGGACAGATTACTCTAATTACCAAGTGATTCTAAGTACCAGGTTGTTTCTTGCAAGCAGGTACCATAGTTTTTTTTCCTGTGCTGTTATGTTTTTTCCCAGAATATGGATATATACTGGTTTGAATTCAAGTATTTGTACACACCAAAAGAGATCTTGTACTAAGTACCTGTGTTGCAATTTTAAAAAATCGTTCTGTTGTCTCAGGTAGTATCATCTGTGAAAATGTCGTGTGCATCAGAAGCTCCATGTGTTCTCTGAGGGCTCTGTGAATCCCAGCCTGAAGCTGTTACTTCTTTCTCCAATTTGCATTGGACTTGCAGACCCCATGAAGACATTCCCCTGCAGCTCTGCAGTTACTGACCAAGCTTTGTTAGCAAAGACTGAGGGAAAACTAAAAGGCAATTTTCACTGTGACTAGGGACAAATCTTTGCAGTTAATTTCTCTGACTACAGGGAGTCACACTCAGGAAACAGCTTCTACAGCCAAAGGCTTGCTCGTGAGGCCCATATGAGTCTACTAATTCTACTGATTTTCTGATGCCAATTTCTTGGTCAGTTGGCTCAAGAAAATTCCCAAAGCTGGCCCAGTCAGGGATTTGTATCAAATCCTCCAGTAGCACTGTATGGAATGTCACACATCTTTCTTTTCAGTGCAGCCTCTGTAGCATCAGAATGTTATTTCATGGCACAAGGGCACAAGTAGATACAGTGATACATCAGACACTGTTGTGATAAGATGAATATGCTTTGCAGGACTAAGTGAGATTTGTGGCCATGATACTTTCACAGTTTGTTTCACTTCCTGGCGGACAAAACTGAGCTGTGAAACTGAGATAGTGGAGACAAGCTTGGAGATGAAGTGCTACATACAGGCTCACAGACAGAAAGCTTGAGAAACAAAGAGATCGCTCACAAGTTACCTAGGTGGCCTGAAGTACATTCATCCATTTAAAACTATCGTCCAAATTATGTTTTATCTGGGATGTATTTATGACTGGAAGGGGCCATCCAGCATTGCGTGTGGCTAAGGGCTGGCTGCCTTCTGGGGTCACTGCCCCGATGTGTGCCCGGGGTGTTGGCAGGTGCTGGGAGCCCCATGCACGCCCTGGAGCCAGCACGCACCCATGTGTGCTGCCCCTGCTTGGCTGGAGACCGCTGCTGCTGCGGGGACAGCGGCACACAGGGCACCTCAAGCTCCAGTGGGTGCCAAAACAAATGCGTGGTCTGGTGCTAATTAACATCAAATGTCGTGACTCAGACAGAGGCAAATCCCTGGGTAAAGCCAAAGTAGCAGATAACAATGATGGACTTTACAAATTAGCAGGCTGCAACTAAATCTTCAGGTAGAGTTTAGCCAAGATCAATTAAATCCCCTGCCTATTTCTCCTCTGAATGACAGGCTGCAATCAAAAGTGCATTAATGCACTTCTCCTAATGGAGGTGATTTTTCTGGTGAAAGTGAGTCCTGCATGAGATTAGCCATCCAGAGGAGTCTTGTTGCTTCCCATCAGAACATGCTCCCACATCATTTTAGGTTTTGATTTTGGGATGTTTGTTTCTATTTACATGCTTTTTCTAAGTGTGGGACACATCTTGAACAATTGCTATTGAAGGGTGTAGAAGAGCCCCTCTTTAACCAAAGAATATAAGATATTTAACAACTTGTTCTCAAGAAACCCATGATATAATTGCAGCAAACTCTATTCCCATCGCCTTTTAAATTCAAAGAGCAGAGGTGCAGGACACGAGGTTCTCAGCAGGGAAAGGATATGCTGAAAATGCTATCTTTCTATAACAGCAGATTCGTTATCTGTGATTATGTCACTGTGAAGCTTGTGTTTAAACACTGGCTTCATGATGACTGTTTGCTCTTAATTAGCACACAGGCTAGATATTTAAAAAGGTTTTTTCTACCTTCTAACTGGGAAGCAATGTAAACAGCATGTCTGAACAAAACTTTGTGCTGCTTCTCAGCGGAATTAGCAGATATGGCTGAACAGCAATTAAGCTGTTGATTTTAAATAGCTAAAAGGGAGAGAGTGTTTGTTTAGCTATCTGCTTAAAGAAAGCTGAAATGAGAGCTGTGGTCACCCACAGACAAAACGAAAGCTGCCTTGAATTTCAAGTTTAACTACTGTTGCATTCAAAGGTTTATGGGTTATGTCTGCCTTAACTCTCAGCACTCCCTTAACTTTTTCAATGCCTCTTATGGTTGATATGGTCAGCTGATAAGGAACAAGGGATGAGTACAGATTTGTGGGGCCAGATCTGTTCCCATTCTTCCTTTCCTCCAAACATTCATGGACAGCTATCAAGCAATTCTGATTCACTCAGCTTTTGCATGGTGATGTTGAAGTGTGCTCACAGGTTTGGAAACCATGGCAGCTCCTGAAGCTTACATTATTTCACACACACACAAAAAGCTTGCAAGACAGTTTAGAAAAGCGATGGCTTTGGTGTCCTGATTTGGGAAAAGAATGCCCTGCCACAAACCACCTCTAGGCATTTTTGTGAGTGATGCCAGTTGCACTTCTGTGGGAACCAAGTAGAGCCCGTGGGATTGGTTTGATGCAGTTATTTTACTTCATTTCCATACACCGCCACATCCTGAAATGAACTCCGAGAGCAGAGAATCTGCACTGCCTGATGCTCCGCTGGGATCTGGCCAGGGGAACGGGAGGCTGACACAAAAGTTGGGGTGCTAGTTCCCACTCAGTGAGCTGCTCCAGCAGCTGCCATGGCACTCTCCTCCACCTGCCACTACTTACAAGGCCGTGCATCTGCTCTTCCCACTAGGAAGCATTGCCCTGCAAGAGCATGTAGAGGAGAAGCTGCCACAGCACTGCTTGGCATCAGCTTATCCCTCACCTAACCATGGTGTGCTCCTGTCCACAGTGGTTATGGCACCAGGAGCCTCTCGATGCACAGAGCCACATGATGCACACATAGAAGGCGTGCTCTCACACCTCTTCGCCCTCGGGGTGATGTGGCTGCATCAAAACAGCTCTGCTGACATGTGGAGGAGCATTTCTTTATGCAGTGAAATCAGTGTAAAGAGATGCTGTACTTCTTCACCCTTCTCCTTTTGGTTGTTCCTGCCCTGTGCCAGCATTTCAGCTTTGCTGCCTCAGTTTTTCATAGGTTGCATGTTGGCATAGATCAAGTAATTAGGTCTGGTCACTGGTAAAAGTGTAATTTTTAACCTCAATCAGCATGACCATGCACCTGGCTGCATTGGCACAGGTAAGATGGGAGCACAGGTGAGGGAATGAGGAGGCAGTGGATCCCCAAGAAAAGTGTCAGACTCTACACTTGCCGATCAAATACCCACAGAAAGCGCAAAATGGGAGAGAACCAGATCTTCTGCAGCATGCCCGAGCTGCTGATGGTGGCATGCACACCCCGACAGTGGTGTGTGGACAGATGGGAAAATATTTTATGCTGATAAATGTTTAGTAAAGCTCCTGCTGAGTTCTTCCCCTAACTGTGAGCTAGCCAGTTTAAAAATAGGTGAAAAAGGAAGCTGGGGGTCTGAAGAATTGTGAGGCTACCACGGGATGCCGGGAAGTCGCCATGCCTACTTAAGCTATCAATAACAAACAGTCACAGGCTGAAAAGAATCTGGTAACAATGATTTTCCTAAGAAAATAACTAAAGAGCAGGCCTTGCAAAAGTTTCTCTGGTTTGAGGAAGTGAAAATGCAGCTTTTAAAGGCTGAAACCAACCGGCCATAGCTGGAGGGGATTCAGCAGCCCCGCAGAGGAACACAGCCCCGCTGTGCGACGTTTGCTGCAGAGGTATCAGAGTTTAAGAGTATTTTTCCTGGCTGTACTCCGACAGCCTGTTCCTGTGCTGGCCCCGCAGGAACCAGGCAGGGAACTGGGGCATCACTGGAAAAGAAGTAAAGCAGTAAGAAACGGGGGGGCAAAGCATGGGGAAAGCGGTGAGGGAAGCACACAGCTGTACAGACTGTGCATGTGCCCAGCTGTGTGGCTCAGTCTTTTTACATGTGCAATGCAAGATATATAGAAAACATGTATTTAATAAGTCGGTAATCCTTCCCGGGCAGCTATAGAGTACAGCCAGAAGTTCTGGTGGTGTACCAATTTCCTTCTCAACATTGTCCATGGGACCTGCTGCCAAGGGGCCTCTGATTGAGATCTCTCACCCATCCCAGCGTCCTAGCACTGTGTGATAAGTTGTTATCACTCCTCTGATGGCAGAAACCTGCCCAATGGACCCATGTCCAGGTCCACATCCCATGACAGTGCTGGTCATGCACAAGGGATGGATACTGCTCTGCCACTGAGCCTCCAGCCTTGGTTCCCTCTTGGGCATCTGAAAAAAAAAAAATAATAATTTGAGGCTGTCAACTCCTTTCATTGAAGTTTGGCCATGACGGCGCACAGGACTCACCTCCCAGCAGTTTGCACTCTGCCACCACTGCAGGCAACACTGCACAGCTATCATCCGTTCTCCTCAAAAGCACAGCTGGTAAAAGACTAGGGATGTGCAAGGACAATGGTGATGCTGGTTCACCTTTTCTGTGAGTGACACAGGCTTAGTGAGATTATTCTTTCCTCTAAAATTTTTTAAGTTTTCTGCTGCATTCATCCATTACACTACTTCACACATTTTTTTTCTTCTCTCTCTCTTTTTTATTTTATTTTTTTCTTTTGGCTGAGCCTGCACCTCTGAACGTTTCTAATTTATTTGGTTTGGACACTAAACTGCATGAGGCATGAGTCAGTGCAGCTGAAACTCCTACAATGTAAAAAATGCCTGCGAGCTATTAATGTTACATGCCTGCAGCTGATTTACAAATGGGGTTTCATCGTTTGTTAGTGAGTGTGCAACTGAAGAAAGAACAAGGATCTGAGGGAAAATACACAGCCACAGTAATTTAAATTCTGCTCAGAAAGATATCCGTTTCTTCCAGGAGCTCCCACTCACTGTTTACGAGAAGTGAAGTGCACATGCTTTGTATTTGTAACTGTGAAACTTTCTTTCCTGCTGCAAGAGCTCCTTTGCCCAGCAAGGATTAGGTGTCCTTTTGTTCCAGTGGCTCTCTTAGACTTAAGTCCAAATCTGGGCCTCTTCATGGCTGTTGCTGCAATAACCCCCTCTGATGAGGTGTTTCAAGGCACTAACGATAAATGTGCCATAAGCACAATTCTGCAGCTTTTCAGTGAATGTAAAAATGGTGTTAGCACAGCCTGAAATGCGTGTTGTCATTGGAGAGCTGTCAGGAGTGGAATAAGGAGAAAATTTCAAGTCTGTATCATGGGGCTTGTTTTGGCAGCTGACCACAGCTGGGCTGGCAGGTGCGAGTAGGAAGCCCCCATCCTGGCAGCAGGGGACAGCCCCTGTGCTGCAGTGAGGGACCTGGGACAGCTCATGCCTGCTCTGCCCACCTCCTCTTGCAGGGAGCCCTACTCCTGCAACAAACGCTTTGAAAGGTGCTCTCCTGTTCTGCAATATGCAGGCCAAAGGAATTGCAGGGCATGCTCCAATCTGTCTGCTGCCTTTCCTTTCCCACCACGGTATGATGGCTTCATAAAAACTTGCTTTTTGTATACTGTCTTATTTTAATGCTGCATGTTTTATATTACTTGAAAAAGTATTACTTATGAGATGCATTACAAAGATGCGCAATTTCAATTTGCTCTTGGGAATTCAGCAGAAATGTCGTGATACATGAAAGCAGAAAACGACTGCTCCAATTCTCTCCTTTTTGCCACGTTAGTGGACTCCGTTGCAACACATTTTGTTTTTCAAGACAGCAGAAAAAGCTAAGGTGGAATTAATGTAAAATGTTTAAGCAGTTTTGGAGGGAGGACAGGGTGTTCTCTGTAGGGTATTGCTTGTTCATACATAGCCTCAAACCTTTTCTGGTGTATTCACTCAGAAATAATTACACAATTATTTGGATAGCTCTTAGGCAGCAGAAACCTCTTCTGCTGTTATTTTTTTTTCCTTATATTGTTCCAGTTTAGCCCAGACTGCAGCTCACAATGGAGCTTGTACAGTGATAAGAGACATCACCTTCTTATCTCAAAACACTAACAACAACTCTGTTTACCTTTCTGGAGAAAATAAGCCACAGAGGGAGTGTGAATCACACCTTCTGGCCGGAGGTGGGCTCAGTCCTGCACTCGCTGCATTAACCCAGCCCCTGCAGGTCTCACATCTGCCTCTGCATGCCCACCGGCCTTGCTCAGCTCCGTCAGGGCCATCGATGCTCTCTTGGCAAGGTGCAAAGTGGTCCTACGTGGAGCTGCCTGGCACAGCCAGGTCAGAAACCTTTTCTGTGCCCTCCTTGCCCTGATGGTTGCTGTGATGAAATAGAAATGATCCTTACATGTGCTGTCTTGGCAGTCATTTTCTTCCAAATGAACATGAGGATCAAGAAGAGAGCAATTGAGAGGTATGATCCTTCCTTTTAATCTTCCATAAATTCAGCTGCTGGCTATATTTTTATTTATTTATTTATTTATTTTTCAAAAATTATAGAGCACTCCTCAGCCCTGTAGTAACTCTGTTGCACTCTGCATTTTTTCTGCAAAGTTCCTGTTTATCCCTTGTCACTCTCAGACATGTTTTGTCTCTGAACTTTAAAAAACAAACAAACAAACAAGAAAACATAAAATTCTCATAGAAGTGCCATTAAGTTGGTAAGTTTATTGCATGCAGAAAATGTGACAGAGAGGACAGCTTGTTTTTTTAATATTTTGCAACTGGCCGTGAAATCTCGCCAAAGCCCAAACTGGCAGATTGTGGATTTAGTGCTGCCAAATTGAAACTCCACTTTCGGGTGACTTCCACAAAACAGAATAAACAAGATTACAAAAAATAAAATAAAATAAAATAAAATAAAAAAATACTGATTTAAATACTTAGCCTCCAAATAATATTCCTTTTGAAATAATTATTCAGAGCTAGTTATGATATCTGCAGTCACTCCTCAGCATGTCTATGAAAGGGCTCCAGCAAGGAGAGGACCCTCAGATTGAAGTGCTCACCCTGCTGCAAAGCCAGCTGCTTTCAGCAAGAGCAGTCAACAAGTGCCAGTGCTTGCTCTGGAATTTCTTTGTCACATCAGCTTAAATATAGGGGGATGGTAGTTCTTACAGGATGGGCACAGAATCTGCAAAACATTGCTGAGATTAGTCCAAAGTTAGTGGCATTATGCCCCCTTTTTTTTTTTTTTTTTAAGAGAATGCCTTATTTCATTGTTCTTGACACTTCCTCCAGTCCAAGAGTGCTCTTTGGCCACTGCCAGAGGGAAAGCTGCATGTCCAAATGTTGCGCTTTCACTGAGTTTTTGGAAAGAAAGCACTTATTCCTCATTTCTTATGAAATATCATGTCTAACTGAAAGCAGTTCGATGAACAAATGTATCCTGCAGAAAGCTGCAGTGGGTCCTTCCTTTGTGTTTAGACCACAAGCCAATTTACACCTTGTGTCCAAAAGGCACATTTGCCCTGTCAAGTGGCTCTATGTCCTGGGCACTGTTCAGGTCCTGGGGCTGCCTCCATGAGGAGCTGCATCCAGTGAGGTCCCACAAAAGAGATGCGTCCTGCGACTGGCAGAACATGCACAACGGCACTCCAGAGGGTGAGCTGGGATGGTGAAGCTGTCACCCAAGATAAGCTGTGCTGTAGGGTATCATGGCTCTTCTGAAGCACAGAATCATTAGGTTTGGAAAAGACCTTCGAGATCATCTGGTCCAGCTATCCCCTTACCAATGTCACCCACTAAACCATGTCACCAAGTACCATGTCCAACCTCTCCTTGAACACCCCCAGGGATGGTGACTCCACCACCTCCCTGGGCAGCCCGTCCCAATGCCTAACTGTTCTTTCTGAAAAGAAATGTCTCCTCATTTCCAACCTGGACCTCCCCTGGCACAACTTGAGGCCATTCCCTCTAGTCCTATCACTTATTACCTGTGAGGAGAGGCTGACTCCCAGCTCCCCACACCTTCCTTTCAGGTAGTCACAGAGAGCACTAAGGTCTCCCTTGAGCCTTCTCTTCTCCAGCCCAACATCCCCCCAGGTCCCTCAGCCACTCCTCACAGGACTTGTGTCCCAGGCCCTTCCCCACCTTCATAGCCCTTCTCTGGACACGTTCCAGGGCCTCAATGTCCTTCTGGTAGTGAGGGACCCAAAACTGAACACAGCACTCGAGGTATGGCCTCAACAGAGCAGAGTACAGGAGGACGATCCCCTCTCTGCTCCTGCAGGCTGCACTGTTCCTGACACAAGCCAGGATGCCGCTGGCCTTCTTGGCTACCTGGGCACGCTGCTGGCACATGTTCAGGTGAGCATCAGTCAGCAAACCCAGATCTTTTTCCTCTGCACAGCTTTCCAGCCACTCTGCCCCCAGCCTGTAACATTGCATGGGGTTGTTGTGCCCCAAGTGCAGGACTCAGCACTTAGCCATGTTGCACCTTATCTCATTGACCTCTGCCCACTGACCCAACCTGCCCAGGTCCCTCTGCAGGGCCTTCCTACCCTCTGGCAGATCAACACTTCCCCCAGCTTGGTGCCATTTACAAACTTACTGAAGGTGCACTCAATTCCCTCATCCAAATCATTAATAAAGATATTAAAGAGGTTGGGACTCAGCACCAACCCCTGGAGATGGTGAATATGGCCTCACCTGAACATAGCAGATTTTACTTCTGGGCTTCTACCTAGAATCAGCAACTTCCCCAAATCTCCCCGCAGCCTCCAAAGTTTTCTCAAATGTTGGCTGACTTGGTTGTTGGATGGGTTTTCCTCAACTTGGTTGTTTTTCCATTTGGGGTATTCATTTATATATATGTGTGTTTTTAATTTCCTTAGAAATGAACTTATTTGGAAGCCTAAACACTTGTGAGAATATAGGAATGATTGTAATTTCAAGGGCAGGCTCTTGGGTACTTGTTAGTACGCTTCAAAATACAGCTGATGTCTAAACCTCACCAGACTTGGGGCTTTTAATAGCTGATTCTGACATAAAGTCATTAAAAGGTGGCAAAATGGCTCCACCTTTGCCTTGTGGAGCAGTGGTAGCTTCCTCTTTTTCGTAAGTAATAAATTACAATTTCTGGTGTCTTCATAAAAGGGATATAAACACAGTCAATCATCTTTGAGGTGCATTGCAGTATACCCTGACAGAGTAGTATTTTGTGGTGGCAGAACCTTCTAGCAAACAACCATTTCAGGGTGTTTGCTAGAAGGTTCTGCCACCACAAAATACTACTCTGTTGGTTGAAGATCACACAAGACTGAGCAAGATGTGAAGCTCCAGTGCCTTCCAGTTCAAAGACTGTGCCACAAATGCTGTAAACTTCAAAAATGCATAAAGAACAGGAACCAAGGAAGACTTAGCCTCCACACAGAGCTTTAAGAGTAGTTGAGTAGTTGGCTGAAAGAAAAAAAAAAAAAAAAAAGTCTCTTCATCATGCTAACACAACAGGTTTTTATCTTGAAACATAGAAGATCAAAAAGGGCCCATCCTATCTCACTTGTTTCCTGAAGGTTAGTGTTTGTGCGTTATTGCTACTTGTATGAGACTGATCATTGAAGCATGAAAGAAAACCTCAAACTTCTTCACACCACGCTTCATGCTCTGCTTGACAGCCATGAAATGCTGGTGAGCTGGAAATGACACGCAGATCAATGAAGCAGCTCTGTGGTTTTAAAGCTGGTCAGAAAAAGCTGAACACACAGCGCAGCCATGGGCACAAACCTTTGTGGCTCTGGGTTCAAGGCCTATGGCAGTGCTGTGGTGGCAGCACCTTTCTGGAGAGCATGGGGCTCACAGGGTACACATCCAGACTGTCCTGCTTCTGGGGTGCCCTGCAGAGAGAGCCTGCAAGCAGCCGTGACCCACACACCCTACTGCTTCTGTGGGGTCATCCCCAGCCAGGTGTTCTAGCAACCTCTGTCCAGGTGTCCTCTGACCATCCTCTTCCTCATCTAAAGCCATCACTCAGGATCTGATCAGAACACGTAGCTTGTAGCAGCAGTCCTACGTTTGAGCTCCTGGAGCTGGGGCCTTCTGGGAAGTGACCCTGAGATAAAGCAGTACTCCTTGAAGAAACACGTCCTTGTGCCCTCATGTTGGCTCCTGGGCTTTCCTTAAAAATTTTCTTGTTTTTCTCTGCAGAAGAGCCATCAGGAGAGCAAGGATAAGCTAGCTGGTATTATATCTGTAAGCAACAGCACTGGCTAGGGAGAACAAAACGTGCAAGAGTGGGGACATATGCAGGTGAAAAATAAGTTGAAGGAGGTGGGATGAGATGCATACCACTGTTCACCTGGCGAGAGCAAGGTGCTTGGAAATCACCTTGCCATCTGCTTTGGCCTTGATTTAGGTGTCAGTACTTCTATGCTGAGTGTTACATTTGTCATTGTTGTTGTGAAATAGCAGCCTGTGGCTCCTGAACAATAACATTCACATTGAGGGTGATTGTATCCCAGAGAGTTTAAGCTAAGGTTTAGCAGTGGGCTCCTAACCCATGCATGGGCATCAACTTCATCTGTGATAAGGAGTAGAGTTGGACCTGAAACCTTGGGAGCACTTTGTATCCAGTGACATGAATACCTGCAACAAGCCTTCTGGGAAGAACAGATACCACCAACTGCTCCTACTTTTCTTGAGTAAGTATTTAGCTCAAAATATTTTTTGATTAATTTGTTATTTGAAGTCATATCTGGATTGGTAGTAACACACCTGACACAATGTCTTTTCTACAGCACCGATTTTTTAAGCTGAGATGAACATGGAAATAGATTGCTAGTGCAGATTGATGTTCTGGCAGTATTACAGTTCTTAAAATAAAAATAGTCATAATTGCTCTCGCATTTGTATGGCAGAAAAAGAATGCCTTTTTTTTTTTTTTTTTAAGCCATTTGCAAATGAATGCAGAAACAGCTAGAGTGTGCTGGCTTCAAGTTGCTCAAAAGCTGCTTCCCTTCCTATTAATCTCCTTGTGCCCTACTGAAATCTTGGGAAAACAAATCATCTAGGAGGAACCATTTTCCCAAGAGCTTAGGAACATTGACTTTCCTCTTCTTCTGCCTGTCTGCACAGTCTGACAGAAGAACAAGAGCTGCAGCCAGGTTTAATAGGAACTTGAAGGAATCGTTTTTGTGCTTATCGAAAGACATCTCACAGAGTGTAACAGTCTTGTCCCTGCATTGTCCAGTGTGTGGTACACCAGAAAACAACCAGAAGGCAGGGAGAGGCGATAAAAGGTGGTGGCTCAGGCTCAGGACTCCTATAACTCTGTGGCAGTATTTCAGGATCTTGTTCTCCAAACTAGGAGCTGCAAGACATGTCCTTCTCCACCTCCTTGTCACTCTTCCTACCTTAGTTAGGAGAGTAATATGTGCATACATGCAAACATATTTCTTCCCTGGCCCAAGCCTACTCTCTCCTTTATCTCTTCTGCACATATGCCTGTTGGTGTTTTCTTTCTTGTCTTTTCAGTAACAAATGGTGGTGGCTGATGTTGGAGCTGAGTGTTAACAAGGTTATACTAAGCAGAGCTCCATGCATCTTCTGTGCTGGTCACAATCCATGCAGTATCAGCTGGTGCACAAGTGGGGTGGCTGAAATGCTCATAGGGGTCTGAGCGGACAGGACCATGCTGCCAGTCAGCAGGCTAACCTAACCCCCTTGTATAGCCGGACACCTGCAATGTGCATTGAGTTCTACACGTCCACAGGTTGTCTGCAGAGGAACACAGGAACTGCCAGGATGGATAAAGCAATAATCTGCTAAATTCAGTCTCCTGTCTCGGTTTATGACCTAGCGTTAGCTGCTTCTAAGGGTGCAAGGAACAGCATGGCAGCAACCGCCCAGGAAGACTGCTGTCCTCTTCACTAATACTGGGATTGGTTTGTCAGCAGCATTTGTGGGACAGGAACATGCAAAATTTTTGAAAGGAATCTAGGGCTTTCTTGAAAGCAAGACAGGAACTTTCATTATTTCTTCACATAACAGCTGAGAAAATTCCCAAGAGGAGAGAGATGAGTGGAGCAATTATTATACCTTCTCTCTTGAACAGTTTAAACATGACATATCTGTCTTCCTGCTTGCCTTTGAGTCCTGTCTCAATCTTGCTGAAGTCACTGGGAAGAGTGAGAATCATCTTCCAGACCCAGCTGGTAGCTGGGTCTGCTAGCTCTGCTTCAGAAATGGTGCACACTTTGCCTCCAGCAGCACGCTGCCTCTCCTGCTGTGTTTTCTCCTCACTGTGTACATCTGAATGCTTGCATACAGTTAGCAGCATTTCTAAATGCTATTTCTAAAGGTCTGCTGTGATCAGCTGTCAGAAATTTTGCAGAGGTGCAGAGGTGCACCATGCCCATGTTGTGCATGCTGGAAAGCCTCCTCCTGTGCTCGAGATGGGACCGGACTGCATGGGAGGAGACAGAGGAGCAGCTCAAGTGCTGATTTGGACTCATTAGATGGGCACAGCACTCGATGCCCACGCTGATCCTGTACAAGTATTTTGATCTCTGTGTCTCTCAATCATCTGCCTGTCAAATATGTGTACTCTTCTGCTTCTGAAACTAATGAGCTGTTTGGGGCAAGGGTGCACACAGGCAAGGTGCAGCTTCCAGCACGGTGTTCTGATCTCAGCTCTGTGCTTTGGACCATCGCACACACCAGCAGTGTGTGGAGCAAAAACCACCAGAGCACGGCTTAGGCTGCAGTTCACATGTTGCCCACTTTTATTCACGGAGCACTGGATGTGAAGTCTCATTTTTTAGCAGGTGAGCTCTGCTCTAACAGTTATTCCCCGCTCACAGGTGTTTCCTTCCACAAGGGAAATAAAGATATGCCCAGGCTTAAACAAATGTCTGATGACACAGGGAACACAGGGCTTCCCCTGACAAGGAGCATGGACACAGCTGTACAAGTCTGCATGCCCGTGATGCCTTCTTGTGATGCCTTCTCCACATGTCGTGTGCCGAGCCCACCAGCGCCCGCTGTTCCCCATGAGGCAGAAACCATTTCATTCGCCCGATGTTTATATAGACGCGAGTCAGCTAAAGCGCAGAAGCTGACGGTGCACAGTGCTTGTTTAAAATATCCAGGGAGCCCTGCGCCAAGCATGGCCCGGGGTTGCTTTCTGTAGGGTCAGGGCTGTGCGTGGCAGTGGGGGCTGTGCAGTGCATTGAGATGGCTGTTGTGGTTTGTATTTCAGCACAGCGCTCTCTAACAGGAGCACGTGTGTTTGCAGGCTGCTGGCAGGCAGGCACGTAGGGATTTTTCTTGCCTCAGGTCCATTTCTATCCTTCATCAGAGGAGAGGACAGGACCCATCCATCTGAGGTGTGCTCCAGTCCCACCAGGGAGAGGCTTTGCAGCCGAACCTGGTGTGTGGGCATGCTTGTTTCTTCTTGGCTTTTATTTCCTTATTTCCCCTATCTACCTGAGCTTGCTTGATTCAGAAAATTAAGTGTCTGGAGGTATCACCTCCACCTCTAACCTGGCTGGGAATAACACCTGGATGAACTCTTTTCAGGGGGCTTCTTCCAGGCTGTGCCTGACCCAGTGCTGTGTGGGCAGCCTGGTGCAGCACAGCTCAGTGCTTTCCACCTCACCGTCACAGGCCCAGGGTGAGGCCATCCTGTGGGCCTGGCCTGTGCCAGACCTGCATGGTCTCAGCAGCCCTTTTATTTATGTCTCTTAGTCACCAAGTTAGGAGACGCCAGGGCAGGGCAGGGCTTTGCACAGGTCCATGAATTGCAAACAAGCAAGCAGGTCTGTGACCAATATATATATATATAACAGCGGTATTGAATGCTGGCTCTCTCTTCTGATTGTTAGACCGTGCTTTATTTCTTGGGCGCCCCGACTTGTCCGCAACTGGCAATGGCCGGAAATTTGCTGAAGAACTTGTTCTCACAAGAGTTCCTCCTGCTTTTCTTTCTTTTCTTTTCTTTTCTTTTTTTTTTTTTTTTTTTTTTTTAATCTAAAAGGTGTTGCTAAATTTGGACAAGTTATTGATAAGCATCTGAGCTGGTAGATTTATCTGATCTGGACCTCTGAACCTGCTGAGTAGGTGGCACCTCTGCTGAGTGTTCACTGTGCAAAAAAGGGATAGGTCAGCAGATTTCCAGCCATAAAAAGAGATAATGTATTGTGTTACTGCCAGTCTGCAGAGAAATTTTTTGCTGTTCATTTCAAAATGAAATGGTGAGGAGACATCTCTTCATCTTTTTCCCATCACGCCATTACATGCTTTGGATGTATTAAGGTTTCTGTTCCATGTGCATTCTCACAGTCAGTGCTATAGACATTGTATGTGCTGCTCATATTAAATAGTTGATCAGCAGACCTTAGCAGGACAGTTCAGGAGAGAACTGACCTACTCAGTTTATAGGGAAGGACTGAAGCTATCCCTTAAGGGGAGGGAAACAATCTGTGCTGTCTCCAGTAAAAAGTTTGGGGGTGTTATGGTCCTCTTCACCACTACAGCCATCACAAGTGGACAAAACTGGGAATTTGCATGGAGAAATTTTAGCTGGAGACAGCCAAAAGTACCTCCAGGTTTTATCTAGGCAGGCCTTTGGACCAGAAATTACAAGAGTAAATCTTATTCCAGAATGGTGCACACTTTGGTAGTGAGTTCAAATTAGATATAAGCAGGGCTTAGCAACTCTTTGGCATGTCTTCCTCTCAGGCATAAATCTGTGCACATTTTTATTCTTTATTTAGTTGAACTGATCTCTCAAAGTAAATTACTCAGCCAACACTTAATTGCACACCTTCCTTGGCACTTCTTTTGAGGGGAAACAAAGAAAGGTTAGAGGTGGAGCTGTCTGATGAGCAAGTTACCTCCAGTACTTACAAACAGTGACACTGTGGCAGAGATGTCAGACTCACTGAACCCACAAAATAAACAACCAGAGGCAAGATTAATAATAAAAAACAAGTGTGTCATCATGCAGAAGAAATATCAAAGAATCTAATTTTAATTCTCATTCATGAAGCAGTGCTTCTAAGACTGTAAAGGATCCAAATCATATTAGTCATCATTCGTAATCCAAACAGCCTCCTCGGGGATTAATAAAATATACTTTGAACACAGCTGAATGTCTGCACTCTCCAGAAGAACAGCAGCTGGGGGGATGTCGGGTCACCTACCTGGCTGTCCCCCATAGTTAGCTCCCTGTCGAAGTGACAGATCACGAGGAGGAAGGCTCTGGCCAGGAGCCTGAGGATGGGCAGAAAGACAGCAATTGTCACCAGCCCCAGGGCAAGCCTGGGAAATGTACTTCAGCTGATTTTCTCCAAGGGGACTCTGGGTTTTTACCTTTGAAACAGGAAAAGCTTGCAAGTGTGGAGAGATTCGAACCTTGGTGCTGGTCTGTCACTTCTGCAGGGTTTGAATTCAGGTGTGCCCACACCTTTTCTTGTACCACCTCCCTCTGATGCCCCCAAACCCACTCCTGCCCATGCTGGTGGCTTTCGTGCCCCAGAGAGGTGCCCTGGTGGGGTGCTGCAGCTCTCCCAGCAGCTGACTTGGAGCAGAACTGACCCTGCACTCCAGGGCTTGTTTCATCTCGGCTTGGCCTATCTGCCCATTGCAAAACTATGCTGTGATTTGGCTCCATGTAAGCATTTCTAAGACAGCTGTTCCCACCAGCCAGCATGGGGCTGAAGAAGATCTGCAGCTTTGAGCCCGCTCTGAGGACATGGTACAAAATCTCCTTCCTCTCAGTGTGTGGTTTGTGAGCATTCATTTGGTGATTTCCATCACAAGCAACAGAAGATGAAGGGCACTGTGAGCTTCAGACTCTTGCCCCTGCTTTGCAGCAGACCCTTTCTGCTGCAGGAGTACGCGTTGAAACAGGGGTGCAGAGGGTCCCTTAAGACCTGCCCCATCTTCAGACAGTGAGGCAAGACTCAGGCATAGCTGGGTTCTCTCTGTCCTACCACCAAAGATGCATCCTTCCTCATAATTAACCCTGGAAGTACTTGTTTGACACCTCTGTACGCAAGTGTCAAAAGGAGTTAAGCAAGGCAGAAAAGACATTAATATATGATAAGTAACATTTGCATGCATCCTTTTGATACTAAACCATCTTTTAAGTATCTGTGGCTTACATTTTGGCTACTGTAGTGAAAATATTTGAAAGGCTCTATCACAGCAGGGACTGAGTTTCTGTTCACAGCAGCCTGTGGTCTGCCTCCAAATGAGCCATCTGTGTGTGCTGCAATAGCACATATGAGGAAGAGGAGATCCTTGGACAAAATCATTAGTCATACCACAGCATTGAAGTCTTGCTGTTTCACTCCATCCTTGGCCTATCAGAGATGTAAATGTCAAGAAAATAATTTTGGCCCCCTGACGTGTTGCATCTGTTTGGCTTCAGAAAATTTGGTATTGGCATTCTTTCATTCTTCTGTCATCTTTGTGCCATCCTTTATTAGCAGAACTGGAATTGTAATAGTGTTTCCTTGTGAAAGCAGCAAGTACTTTTTCTAAGAAGAAAAGACAATTTTGGTATGTGACAAACTTTTAAGGGAATATTAACTAAAGCTGTTTGAACCTAATTCAGGTACACCGAGTTTCCCTCCCACCATCTCTCTATTTATCGTAGGTTGAATCTGAACTTCTACAAGCATAACCCAACTGAGTTATACTGAAGGAAGTGGAGGGAATCTCTTGCTGTAGGACAGACCAAGTTCTCTTGCCACTTGTGTGGGTAAAATCAAGATTTCACCTCTAGTACAAGAGAGTGGGGAAACAAAGGAAGCAGAGTAGCTGTAGTACTTTGTTCTTCAGTTTCAGCAACAGTTTAAAAGTAAACCATAAGTCTGGAGGAAAACACTATTTAAAAAAGTAACTGAAATAATTTTTGCATTATTTCTGAAACATGAAAGCTCTCCTTTACCTCATTGAGATAGACTCAGTAAACACCATATAAGAATTTGAAGATCTTTGGGGAAAAAAAAAAAAAAGAAAAAAAAAAAAGTAACATTTTTCTGAAAGGATATATGTATATTTTTTATTTTTTATTTATTTTTTTTCCTCTTAGACTGAGTTCACATGAATATAAGAGAATGCAGGAAATACAGACTGCTCAACTATTATGTTCTTGTGGCTCTCTGGACTTATCTTCTATTGCCCTTGCTGTTCTTAATTTTGAGATTTCAAAATCCTTCCCACAAACTTAAAACAAAGCCTGCCTCTTAGATTTATGATATGGAGAGCTGCAGGGACCTGAATGAGATTATGTATACAACACTTGAAACTTAAACACTTTGAGTACAATGCATACCCGCCCTACTTTGAAAATGAGAAATGAATGCAATTCTTAATTAATCACTTTACTGCTTGACGCAAGAGACATCCCATTCGGAAAATAGCTCATTGTTCTAAGCCTGCACTAGCACAAAGTGCTATATTCCAGATCCACGCTTCATAACCTTTGGGAACAAGTCCTCTCTGCCTGCCTGAGAAGCTCTGAGTCCGTGCACAGAGGAGGCAGAGGTGAGGAGGGACTGAACTAAATTTCTTCTCCAGTCCAGTTGAAAAAAAAAAAAAAATAATAATAATAATAATGGGAAAAAACACTCAGGAGTTTGGATCAGGGAGGACTAGGGTTAAATCTGTACTGACTGGACTGAACTGGGGAATTTTTTATTTTTATTATTATTATTTTTATTTTTTTTGATGGAGGGCACAAAACAGCCCTCCCATACTGCTGGTGGGGAGCAGGGTGTTTGGCACTCTGGGACTGCACCCCTACAAATGTAGTCCCCTTACATTTAAGGCTAGTAAAACAGAGGAGGTAGAGGTTTTTTGGAATGAGAAGCACAGCTTACACCTTACAGATACAAAACCCCTAGCTTTTGGTGGTGCTTCCTCCTGCCTATGCCAGTCCTGGGGAGCCGGGAGCAGCTGGGGCTGCTGATGAGACTCATATTGGGGGGACGTGCCCACGGCTCTGCAGGCAGTCACACACCTGCACAGAGCAGCCTCACTGCACTTTTGCAGCACAGCGGTGGTCTTGTGGGGTGTCTGAGCAAACAAAGCTTGTTCCTCAAATGACGAGGTGTCTTTATTTCCTAAGGAAGGCAACCTGCAGAGCTCAGTCAGCACAGATTTGTGAGTGCCTGCAGGCTGCACGAAGCAACTTGTGGTTCAGAAAACACTAAACATGGACGAGGCTGGCCTTGCAGAGAGGCAGCTGCCCTGAGCAGTGGCCTGGGAGCTGAGAGGGCACAGGAAAGGGAACTGCAGTGAGATGTTCCCACCTCGCGTCTGTGTTGGCTCACACACCTCTGCAAACAAATCTCCAGGAGGCTCTGCTTCCCTCTTTGGTCTCACCAAAGACCATGCCTCACCAGAGGACTGATGTGTGCTTTGGGAGGAAGTGGTGAAGGTGTTGCTGGGATGTCCCATCTCTGAGGCAGGTGTGTACCATCTGCATCCCTAGGAATCAGGAAGGAGCACAGGAGCAGTCATCTCTTACTTTCAGTGCTGGCAGCCACTTACCAAATGCCTTTCACAAATCACAATCACAAAAAAAAAAAAAATAAATAAACAAAAACAAAAATAAAAATAAAAAGGTGTGCAAAATATGATTTTTTATTACTTTATTTTATTTTATTTTATTTTATTTTTCTAAACTGATGGGCTACTTTTAATGGATGTGTAAAACACAGCTAAGTAAGAAAGGCTGTTCTCAATTACTTTAAGTTGATGTGGAAGGATCCTTGGTACCAGCAGAAGGTTTTTAGTGATCTACAGGCTAAAAAAGCATGAAAATGAGGGTCCTAAAGCAGTAGTGCCTGGAGCCAGCACTCACAAGAAACAGTCACAGACAGCAGTCCTGAGCTTCTGCCAAAACCTTCAGAAGTCATCGCTGAAGAAACCTCCCCAGTTTTCCTGTAGCCCTCTTTAGACATGGGGAGGTCACTGTAGGAATCCTCCAGAGCCTTCTCTTCTCCAGGCTGAACAACCCCAACTCCCTCGGCTCCATAGAAGAGGTGCTCCAAACCTTGACCATTCCTGTGGCCTCCTCTGCACTTGTTCTAACACTTCTGTGTCCTCCTTGTGCTGGGGGCCCCAGAGCTGAGTGCAGGGCTCGAGGTGGAGTCACACCAGAGCAGAGCAGAGGGGGACAATCCCCTCTCTCGCCCCGCTGACCATGCTGCTGTTGGTGCAGCCCAGGGTACGGGTGGCTTTCTTTGAGGATACTCTTCTGGAAGCAGGTAAGTTAAGATCCCACAAAACAAAGTCTAAAAGAAAGGCCGAGTAGTACAAGACTCCTAATGTACTTTTCCCAGACAACAAAAATTGCCACGTGAAATAAGATGAGAAGGAGCAGAAGAGTACAACTTGACATGTATTCTGGCTTGGTAAGATACACTTGTTTTCCATCCAGTGTTACCATGGTTGTCTCTACAACCAGCCTTGTGAAGATTGATACGATTAACAATTTGTAGCTTAAATGGGGGAGTAACACTTTATCAGTGTTAAGTTACTCAGTAGCAATGAAGAAATCCTACAGCAAGCTGTGAGGAACTGCATAATACATTAATTTCTGTTTTTCACCTGTCCTCTGAAAAGCTACTGCTTATGAAGCACCAATACCCAGAAGAGAAGGCTAAGAAGCAAATGGAGCATCTCCATCTGAGAAAACACTGCCACAACAAGGAAAACACAGAATATGTACTAGCCAAATTCTCATTATGTCAGCTGGCCAATTAAGGAGACGGGAGAGTTTTGCACTATCGTCTAACACTTTTTTGTTGCAAAGAGGTTAAAAGCCCATTCATCGGTCTCACAGACACTCTAATTGTGTCTCTCTGTGCCTACTTCCACCTTCCTTTAATGTCTCTAAGACAGCTATTGCTCTATAGGTATCAAAAGTGTATGACATTTTTAGTAGGTTGACAGGACTGTCAGGATGTATTTAAACAAGTCATTTCAAATTTTAAATGGGTCAAGTGAAATGAATTGTTCAGTTGCTATGACAGCTCTGCTTTTGTTCAGTACCCATTGGAATAGCAAACTGTGCTCAAAATAAAAAAGGTAAGACTGCTGTAAAATCAAGATCTCTGGCCATTTCAGAGAGCAAGAGTGAAAATCTGGTGAAGTCAGCCAGGTGAGTGCAAGTTACATTCCCTGTAGTGATGCAGCCTGCTGCGTTACACACCTGCAAAGGGGACTGCCCATGTCCAGCCTCCCCTCACCCAGCACACAGGGAGCAGATGCGCATTTTGGACAGTGCGGCTGTCCAACAGCACTGGTTGCTTGGGTGCAGACGCTGACTGGGAGCATCACTGCACCTCCCCCCGAGGAGAACCCCCTGCCCTCGAGAGGGAGGGAGACAAAGCAGTAAACAAGGAGAGGGGGAAATTAAATTATTCTCTGGCACCTGCAGAAGGCATGAACATCTAAAAAATAAACAGCAATGCGTTTTCAGCACATCTCCAGCAAACTGGATGTGCTTGACTTGAAATATATTCAATGGATTCAAAGGCACACTCAGGAGTTCACTTGAGATGCAGAGCAAACGGATCTAATGCAAGAAACGTCCTCTGCTCCTGTCCCTTGACTTGTACCTCATACATACGGACAGTGTGGGCTGGTTTTTGTTATCAAAAAATAGCACATTTCTGAATTTTCCACCCTTCTGTGTGGTTTTCTTTTATTTCTTTTTTCTTTTTTTTTTCCTTTTTTTTTTTTTTCCTTTTTCCCTTTCCCTTTCCCTTTTCCTTTTTTTCTTTTTTTTTTTTTTTTTCTTTTTATCTTCCTCCCCCCCATTATAAATCTGAACACTGCATTAAAGTAGAGATTACACTGCACATTGTATTTTCTGAAAAAATGGTTGTCAGCTAAAAGAATCCATATATGAAGAATCCTGGTTATAGATGTGTGTTACATACACATCCATACTATTTCTGGTTTGCCAGGTCCTTAAGAGATGGAAAAGATTCTCACTGTTTCTGTTGAAATCATTCCATATTAGGAAAAGTCTTTAATTAAAAGACTCTCTGATGTATTTCTAAACAGTCTGTCATCTACTCCAGTAGTAAACACTTTTTCTCATGAGGATCCCCATCTTCCTTTTAAATACAAAGAGTATGGTGGCCATAGCTAAGTTCATGTGTTGATCATAGCTATTATTCATATAAAAGACATGTTCCATGTCACACATGCTCCTCATGGATGACAATGAAAATTTACAATAGAGACTGATGGTTACTTTTGCAGACCAGACTTTGTATTTAATTTGATATACTAGTTTGTATCTGAATAGACATGAATTTAAGAATTCACTTTAAAACTCCCATGTTTGAAAATGAGTTCAATGGTATAAGTCATCATGTAAAAGGAAATATGACCAATGCTGTTCGTAATGTACATGGTATTAAACACACAGGGGGGTGATTTTCTCCTGTGAAAACTGCTTAACTTCTATTACACCACTAAGTAAATCCTGTTTTCATTTTTTTCTGAGGAGCATGAGAAAAGGGCATTGCATTATGATACAAGCTTTCACTGTGTGATTTCTTAACATATTTGTTTCATACCTGATTTATGTGTAAAGTTAACATTTCTAGAGGTGAGTGCTTCACAGGATGACACAAGAGGCTGGGAAAGATGTTTATTAATTATCTCAGTTTGGGCACACAGAAAATGACAAACACACAGTTAATGATCTCTTATAAGTTGTTTGGTGTCTCCGTCTTGCCTGGAATCACAAAGAAAATTTCTTCTTAATGAGGGAATGCAGCCACTCAGACCCAATCCTCCCATGCCCCAAATGAATGCCCTCCTAACAATTTACTGGTTATTTCAGGGAACCTTTTTTTCCCTCCTTCTCTTTTCAAAATGTACAAAATACTTGTATTGAATGACCTCTCCCCAAAACAGGTCTTGCTGAAGTCATTATGTTTCTGCAATCTTTTTGAAAGAATCTACACTTTCTTGTGAATAGGAAAATTACCTACTAACTTGATTCTCAAGTATTTTAGGAAACTATATTAAACTTTTCAGAGGGTAATACATGTACATCTTACAAATTAATTCATTGTAATGTAGATGGGAAAAGAGCAACATGCTATCTTTTTTTTTGCCTAAACATTATCAGATGTTAAGTAAGAGAACAGAAGCAGTAAAGTGTATTGAATAGCTGATAATTAGGAAATAAAAAGTGCTTACAATAAATACCTCATAAGTAACCCAGAAATAGAAAATTATTTGTCCACATTATCTCATAAAAATCTATGAACAATGAATGCAAGAAGCAAAATCACGGTGTTTTATTGCAGGATTTCAAAATTAAAAGAAAGAAAAAATATCATGACTAATGCCACTATATCTGTTTTTGTTTGTTTGTTTGTTTTGTTTTGTTTTGTTTTGTCACTGTAATTCTTTCAGATTAAAAGAAAAGCAAGCAGAAAAGGACTTGGACTACTGTATTTACATATGGCAGAGATGGTAGTTAAAAACGTCAAGTTATCCAGTTCTCCTGCTTTTTCCCCGTTATACAGTTCTCCTGCATTATTCTGCTTTCTAGCATCACAGCCCCAGAAAATGTTGGGACATGGGGAGATGGATGCTCAGTCACTGGAATATCTCTGTCTCTTTGTGCCCAAACTAAAGGCTGAAGCGATAGTCCTAAGATAGGAACGTGTTATTGCAAAACCTCTAAACATGCTGGGCCCTCCTCCCCATGCACAGGCAGCTAGGAAGGGGCTGACCTCCAACTCTGTCCCAGGGTAGCAGTCAGTGCCAGCACGCGGGCAGTTTGTGGAAAGGACAAAGGCCATCTGGGGACCTGGAATTCCAAGAGGAATTTTCATGAGATGGCCCAAAAGGAGAGCATCGTTTCCAGGCAGCCAGAGACACCACCTGAGAGGGAGGCACAGACTGAGAGAAGCAGTGTGTCCCCTGGACAGTGCACGTGCCATGTTACAGCTGGCTCTCTCTGTTGGAGTCTCACTGCAACTCCTTATTATGGGATGTAGATACACCAGATATATGCAGATATTTTGTTTTGAGTGTTGGTTTTGTATGGCTGTATTGGAAGGCTCTTGTCCCCTTCCAGACAGCTCTTTTTTTCTGTTCCTTTTTTCCTGCTCAGTAAGGTTAAAATATTACGGGGTTAAAAGCAATGTTTTCTGCCCCAAGGTATTTCACCTTGCACGCATACCAGAAGTAAAATCCTGTGCCTGCTTTCAAGAGGAAAGCAGGAGGAGTGTAGGATTTTCTGAGTCATGGCATTGTCTACCCAGGTCCCCATTAAGTGTTGTGAGCCTTGCTCTCCTGGGAATGGCCAAACATCTGCCTGCCAATAGGAAGGAGTGAAGGAATTCCCTCTTATTCTTTGCTCAGGCAGACAGCTTTTCCTTTGCCTATTAAGCTGTTTTTATCTCAACCCACTGTTTTTCTCACTTTGGCCCCTTCTATTCTTGTCCCCATCTTGCTGTGTGGAGGGGGAAAACAGAAGATCTGTGAGGCTCAGCTGCCCACCCATGGGGGTTAACCCACAGCAGACATCTAACAGCAACATTTAATGTAGAAGAGGTATGACACAACTGGAGACGTCCCTTTCGGATGGTTTTGTCACCAAGCTTTTCTCTAGCCTCAACAGAGATGCAATGAAGCTGCTGTGCTCCACCCCACGGCAGAGCAGGGAGGCCTCGGATCTGCTGACACAACCAGGAAAAAATGTGTTTCAATAACAGACTCAGTGCTCGTGACATAGCTACTCCTTATTTCACAAAGAGAAGTGCTTGGATTAATTCAGAAATATCTTAAATCACCATGTTTTTAAATGGTTAGTACCCAAAAGACTGAATCTATTACATCTATTAGTTGATGTGACTTAAAAGTGAGCTTTGTCAGTTAACACAAACAATGTTTTGGTTCCTTCTAACTTAGTAGGATGCAAAAAGGAAAAAAAAATACTAACAGGTATATGTGAGCATTAAATGAGTAGGTATAAAACATTAAAGCAGGCGAGACAGAAATGACTTTCACTGCAGTGTCACTGCCAAAGTATTGTACCTCACTTAGCTAGCTACCTAAACTAACCATGCCAGAGTTAAAATAATCATTTTGCCTGCTAATATTTTAGACAGATAAAGTTTTGCTTTCCATTTCTTCTTGAGTGGAATGATAATTCTGTCTTTACCTCTACTAAAGGATGTGTTTTAAATTTCCAACATTGAGAAGGCTTCAGCTAATGCAAAGATAGTCCCATGCTGGCCTGCAAAATGTTTTTCTAGACTCCTGCAAAGCTTTAATGGAAGGGATTTGGTGAGTTTTATAGGAATCACTCTTATCCACTGCATTATCTGAAGCTGTGTTTGCATGGCCAATGGTGATGAAATTGCAGCATGGCATCTTCTCTTGTCCAGTCAAATGCAGTTGAACGTTGTCATCAAAACAGAGCAACGAACAATGCGCCTGTCTGGGGCACACACTACAGTTGTCTTTTGTGTGACTTTAATTGCTACACTTTCTCATACTAACAAAAGTTAAGCTGACTTGGGTATGCCCACATGTATGTCCATTACACCAACATTTTGCAGAGCTCCTGAGAAATAGGTGTAAGATAATTTACACTGCAATTAGGCACAGTTACAGAAAAGTGGTTTTAAGCTTTTTGCTTGTAAACATATACTAGTCTTCGAGCATTTCTACAACATGTAAAGAAGGTGACCAGGCATAGTGAGTTAGAAAACAGTGTGAAGATAACAGATGCTTTTTGCAACTTACGCATGAAAAATTTTGCACTTTGCATTGCTTAAGATTCAGTGGTCCCCAGATTGGAAAAGTTGAATCAGTTCCACGTTCTGTTGAGATTATAGTTGGTAATGGAGACAGCACAAACCAGTAAACATAAAATGACAAGAATCTAACTCTACACCCACCATCTAATATTGTACAATTACTATTGTGCAACAGGCATTTATAGGACAGTCTAATTCTTTCAACATAATTGACTCTTCTAGTACTTCATGACCATCTTGCTAGGTCGTCCCAGACAGAGAAGGAAATGAACCCTAAAGCTTCTAAAGCACTTTCTGAAATATTGCAGCAACTGCTCATCTTTTCTGATTAATTTCTCCTTCTCTTCTCTCTCTTGTCTGAGAAAACACAGTGACTGCAACGGAGGAGAAGTTAACTGATGTTGAAAGAAGGACACAGGAATTTGCTGAGATCAATATGTACAAAGAATACAGGTGCTCAGATGAGCTCTGCTTTTACAATGAAATACCTTATTTAGTTTGGATGTTATCTTTCAAAGCCTTAGACAACTCATAGTCGTATGAAGGGCATGCTCTAGGCTCCATTTGAATATGCTTATTGATGACTGAGAACCACCTCACACTGCTCTAGTGAATGTGTATGACCCATGGGCTGGTAATTGTCTCTGGAATAATGATTCCTGTTTTGTAGCATGAGAGAACAGGTGTATATTTAATTTTTTGTTACAAAAGAGAAGGGCAGCGAAGCTGGTGAGGGGTCTGGAGAACAAGTCTTACGAGGAGCGGCTGAGAGAGCTGGGGTTGTTCACCCTGGAGAGGAGGAGGCTCAGGGGCAACCTTATTGTACTCTACAGGTACCTTAAAGGAGGCTGTAGTGACGTGGGACTTGGTCTGTTCTCCCATGTGCCTGGTGACAGGACGAGGGGGAATGGGCTAAAGTTGTACCAGGGAAGGTTTAGGCTGGATATTAGGAAGAACTTCTTTACTGAAAGGGTTGTTGGGTACTGGGATGGGCTGCCCAGGGAAGTGGTTGAGTCATCATCCCTGGAGGTTTTTAAAAAATGTTTAGGTTTAGAGCTTAGTGATATGGTTTAGTGGAGGACTGGTTGGTGTTAGGTCAGAGGTTGGACTTGATGGTCTTGGAGATCTCTTCCAACCTACATGATTCTGTGACTCTGTGAAAATTATAGACTTACTTTACATCAGAGCCACCATTTTCTTGTCTGAGACAAGAAATGGACATTACTAGAGTGACCAATTTCAGCTCAGAACTGGAGTTGCATAGTAGCTAATTCAAGCTTGTTTTCAGAAAACAACACATGTGGTGTCATGCCGAAATGCATATGAGATAGAAGATGATAAGTTATTATTAAGTGCACAGCTGGAACTTGCTGTGCCAATAGTCTGCTGTACCAACATCCAGCTTTCAAAATGATATTGACTTCAATTCTTTCATAATGCCTGTCCTTGTCAAACAAATCGTTCTGCTATCTATTCTATTTCTGCTGCTGTTATACTGGTGCTCTGAGGATTTCTACTTCTGGAAAAGAGCCAGCTGGACTGACAGCACTACTCTATCTGTAGACTCTGTCTCGCTGAGGATTTGATAGTATGCTGCTTAAAATCAGTAGGATTCTTCTTGTGACTTCCATATTCTCCAGAACAGACCCTAAATACTTTCTTGACTTGCACTGCCACGTGACACACAATTACAGCACATTTTCAAAAGAGGCTATTGCCTGCAGAAAGTTTTTCTTCCAAATCTGACGATCTTGGGTCTAGGAGGGGAAGACAGTTTGTGGAAGGAGAGCAAGGAGAAAAAGGCTGAGTTTACCTACTTACAGCATTTCGCTCTTAGATATATGCATGCTTTTTGTTAAGAAGGGATGACTATCACCATCTTACTTCACAGACGCCAAAACCCCCTTTCCCCTGGCAGTCAGTTTTAAAATAGGTTTTACCTGGGGATGTGGGCATGCAAAGCTCCAGGCCTATTACCAAAACTCTGAAATGTTGTTCCACAAACAATCACTCACCCATGTATTCGTCACGAGTGTTTTTCTGCAGTTTTCTGTCATTTTATATAACACGAATAAAATGCTTTTCTATAACAATTGTTCAGGTGCAGCTTCAGTCCTTGCTAGGTTTGATTTTTCTGTGGTTTAGAGTCTGTTTTTTTTTTGTTGTTTGTTTGGTTTTTTTTTTTAAGTAACAGCTCTTGTCTTTGCCTTTTCATAGCCAAATTTATTACTATGCTACCCAGTAATAAGCCCCAAAGAAAATAATGTGTAGAGGGGGGGTCTGGAAAACTGACCTCTTTTCTTCTACATCTGAGAGTTACCTGGAAGAGCAGAGCCCTACACTTCCATGGCTTACAGGCTCCTCAGAAGTCACTGCTAAAGGGCATGAAAGCCTACCACAACTTCCACATGGTGAGTAAAACATAACAAGGGGAGACTATAGCAGGAACCAGAGTACTCAGGAAAGTGTCACTGGATTGGTAGCACTCTGACCTTGTGGCAAAAACATTTGAGCATCTAGCTTCTGTTTGTACAGATTCGGTAATAATAATTTAATTGTGTGACTAGTCACACGAAGAGTTTGTTGAACACTCTTAGTCATTAACAAACAGAAAAGCAAATACCAGGAGAAATACTCTTTGAAAAACCCTTTCCTTTAATCAGCTACTTTACACAATCTCTTCCAGGTGTGGACCTAATACAGGTAGAGGGTATTTTTGTTGTTTTCAATTTGCAGTTCTGGCAACATTTCTTTTTCAGGTTTGGAGTAAAAATAATTGAAACAATACTATCAAAAAATGGAAGAAATCTAACTAGAATTGACAAAAGCACTAGCTGACCAGTCTTTTCGGTAGCCGGGAGCACAGCTGTGGACACGACCAGACTTTTGCTGAGCACAAGGCCCAGGTGAGGACAGTGGCTGCCAAGCCCACCCCTCTCCATGTGCTGAAGGCCCCTGGGGTTTATGGATCTCCTGGGCAGCCCACCCACAAGTGCTGCACTCAGGCACAAACAGGCTAGTCTGAAACCCATTTGGGCACTTAAATGAGCTGCAGTTTGCTTTTGATGCTGCTAGAGGCCTGCTGACCCAAGCCTTCACTCCAAAACACCATCAACTCCAACGGGTGTGTAAAATTTCACTAAAATTGCATAAAGCTGTGCAGTGCCCTGCCAAACATTTCTTCCTCACTGTTTTCTACAATTGATTCTCAGAGGCGCACACAAGGTGATAACAAAACCCCTCGTGGATCTCAAGGAAAAGACAAGAACTCTATTTCTGAAAGCTCAGATATAGAATTATTTTTGTGGTTTTGCTACTGGCATACATGAATGAAACCACTCAAAATGAAAGAGAAATATTTTCAAATACAGCTGAAGGCAAATATGTTCATTACACTTCTTTTAGAAACAATGCTTGTTTTAACATGCGGAGTTTTGACTTTAAATTATTTGGGACAAGGGTTTAATGGCATTGTGGTCCTCTCTGGAAAAATCAGGGTAAAGTTCCATGTGTATGGGCTACGGTAAGAAAAATAGAAATGAGTATCACACATGATTATTGGGCTAGACAATGCAACACTCCTAATTCTCAAGACAACATGACATGAGTAGCAATGCATGTCTGAGTGTTTCCAAACCACAGTTCTCCTGAACACTTTCGCACAGTTCCAGGAAATTATACAGCCGTTGACAAGGCAACACACCACCTTCAGCTGGCAGGCTATGCTAATCATTAAAAACATCCCTTTGACTTCCGAAGTTTTTGAAAGCAGCCATGCCTCTGCCCTTTTTTCATCCAGTCATCCTTTGCTGACAATGGTTAGAGTAATTTTGCCTATGATGAAGTGAACTTGTGCTAAAAATTAAGATGTGTTTCTTTCCACTTTTGAAGTTTTGTGATCACATCCAGAATTCTACTGCCTACAGATAACATCAAAAGTTTTGAACAAATATTAAATATTTTTCCTGCATATGTTGCCTGGTTTTGTATATGTTGGTGTACTCCCATTTTATTTTTCTGTCTCATCAGAACTCATTGAACTGTTATAGTTAAGGAGGTTGCTGGCTCCTGTGTTTTTTATTGCACCAATGCTTCTATGCAGTATTTGTAGTCTCTCTTAAACCCGGATACGTGGGTTTAAAAGAACCCTGGCAGTTTTTAAAAGCTGCTCGTCTCATAGTAAATGCATTATAATTCAATACTGTGAGGCATCAATGAGACTGAGTTGGGTTTAGGGTACCCTAAGAGAGGGAAAGCTGCCACCAAGGCAGTCTGGAGAGGGCACCAGGACACCCAGGGGTGCACCCTGTCCCTGCCCCTGCACCCATATAATCCCCGCAGATGGTGCAAGAATTTACACGAAGACTGTTGTGGGAAGAAGCATCCCCTAAAAATGGTTTCATCCCGCTGCTGGTTAGTGGTTGTTCCATGATATGGGGCATTGCTGAATTTTAGCCATTGCAACTATGGATTGGTATACTGTCCTTAGAGATTGCCACACAGCACTTCACAGAACTATGTATCCTGAATATAACATTAATAGTGTACACGTATACAAATATTATTGTTGATGTGCCAGTAAACATCCATTTTGTTTTATTGCCTTCAGGCAAAAAGCAGGCTAGCAGGTGTCAGAGAGCTTTCTGCTCTGGAGAGAAAAGAGTTATCCTCTGAGCCCTAACAATCTGTAACATTCCTTTTTTTCTTCCTTTTGAAGCCTGTGAATAACAATAATCACACTTCTCTGCTGAAGAGGACTGGATGTTCCCTGAGGAGTTTGCAGCAAGGAGATTAGTGAGGAATGATAGGGGGTGGTCAGCCAAATACACAGAATCAGAGGAAAAGTCTGGGATTGTTTCTAGGATGGCTCAGGTTGCTTTGACTTCCTTAGAATACATTCCCTATCACTCCCTAGCAAAAGTACTAAATGATAATACTCTACAGATGATTCATAATGCCTTCTTCATAATAAGCATTTTAACAACCACATTGCACAGTTATAAGCTCATAACGTCAGGCATCAATCTGCTTGTTAACATAGCCTAGTATACCAAAGTATATGAAATTAATAGAATGCAGTATAAAGTACTTATGCACCATTTGTCTGTTCAGGTGTGTTTTCACACATTAATTAAACCAGGCGTATGCTCAAGAGAGAGTTTACAAAACTCTAATACGTAAGAATATGTATGTGAAGATTCAAGTATGTAAATATGAACCACTACTTGAAACAAGAAGGTGTCAAAGAGCCATATGAGTGTGCATTCACATCAATATATTTTTAATTACCTGGGATAACAGTGATGTGCATGTTATTTTCCATAATATAATGATATAAACTCTTGTGGGCTTTTTTTTTTTTTTTTTTTTTTTTTTTTAACATATGCAACAGATGGTGGAAAATTCTTTGTCCTGATTTCTGAAGTACACCTGCACTCATTTACAATGGCAGTCAAGCTGTGTTAGAACATTCCCCTTCTCCTTTGGTATTCCTGCTTGGCCTTTATCTAAATTGTTGGTTGAGAGAAAGAGAATACAATGTTTTTTCTTGTGTAGTTTTTCTTTTTTTTCTTTTTTTTTTTTTCTTTTTCCTTTTTAAAGAGAACACTGCATATATAAGAAGCGAACACCAGAGGACTTGCATATAGCAAAAAAAAAAGAGAAAAAATCAATACAAACCTAATAGAAAATTGGAAAACAGTCTTGAGTTCTGAGTTACAGTATTTCATAGGCTCTTCAGTAAAACTTGTAGACAATAATGCTAATTTCTCCGATGCTTTCTTCCAGTACTTTGCACTATAAAGTGATAATAAAATACAAAAGTCTTAAAGGAATCTTTCTCCTTACTTGCATTAAAGTTTACCACACAGTATTTCACAAATACAGTGCTAGACCAATGGTTCTCTAAAAAGATAATCACATAAGTCATTTTAAAGCACCTTCTGCAACAGTTAAAACAGGTTAATCAGCAACTTGATAAAAATAATTCAGGGTTACTCACATTAGAAATGAAAGTTAGGCTGAGCAATTTATTTGACTAGGTATCAATAAATTAATTTATTGTTTTAAGCAAACTGAGCAAAATCATTAAAGCTGCTTGCTCCTAACTGACTGGGATATTAATAGATTAAGCGGGAAAAGGGGCCAGGGAATGCAGTTTTTCTTTGTATTGCCTCCAGTATAGTACCAGTACAGATGCAGGTGCTGGCACACCGTGGTGGCCCTGGCTGCTTGGTCAAGTCTGCACAACCCCCTGCTGTACATGTGGTGGGTCTCCCCACACACCCTTATCAATGCCTGATGAGGAATAATTAACCTGATGTATTCCTACTCCAGGGATATCTCTCATCTGGGGAAGTAGGAGAGCGCCCAGGCTGCAAGGGGACTCACAGCAGGTAGCAGGATCAGCAAAATGCGTCAGTCCTGTCCAACCTGCTCCCGAAGAGATCTCACAGCATGCCTTGCTGCTGGAAGGTTTTTTCTAATGTTTAACCTGAATCTCCCTGTTCCTTAAATTCACTGCTTCTCACCTGATTCACCACAGATGGAGGAAACAAATTGCTGTCCTCTCCTTTGCAACAGTCCTTGAGATTTTTGATGCTTTCAACCATCTATCTTGCCCTTCTCTTTTCTCCAGGCTGCACTGTCCTGTTTCTTCCAGACTTTTCCTTGTAAGTCATGTTTTCTAGATTTCTGACAGTGATTGTGGTTTTATTGTGGGGCCTCTTCAGCTGGCTCATGATTTTCTTGAGATGAGGAGTATAAAATGAAAGACCACGGAGGAAGGATCACTCAAGGCACCTCACAGCCTATATCCCTACCTATACAATTTAGTGAGGACAGCCACCTGGTCAGGCAACAATCCTCAAATTGCCTGGCAGCTGCTGTATCCACCCCCAGGCTCTTGCCAAACCATATTCCTGCATGGACAGAGGGGTCTGTGATGTCATTTCTTCACAAGACCTGCCAACAGTAAGAAAAGCCTACGTATTTGCGGTGGGCATCACCCTGGCTTACTCAGTGCTCTGGCTGCTGGCAGCCCAGAATTCAGCCCAAGGCAGGAAGGCAAATCTCCACCTTCAGAGACATTCAAACCCTTATGGCCATGGCCTGAAGCAAGCTGCTGGTGGTAGCCCTGCCTTGGTCAAGGGTGGCATTGGGCCATCTCCATCAGTCCCTGTTGGAATAAGTACAGCATGGTGTGGGTTCTCAACCAGCAGAATCTCATCCCAGAAAGTTGGCAGGGAAGGTGGGGAGCTGACCCACTCAGGACACCTCGCCTGGATCATTTCACTCAACTTCAAATGCTGGAGAAGACAAATAAATAAATAAATAAATAAATAAATAATCCATGAGTATCTTTATGGTGGTACCCAGCACGTACCACCCCTTCACTGAACAACTGAAAAACGCACTCCTGACCTGAAGCCCAGTCATGATGCAGCAGGTTTAAGAAGATAAAGGGTAGGATTAGAGGGAGGCAATACAAAGAAAAGCTTGCTAGACATTTATTTATATATTTATTTATTTGTTTGTTTGTTTGTTTGTTTATTTTGATGTGTGTGTGGAAGAATAGGTATGTATTCACAGTCATAGAGGACCTGAACAATTACTGGCTACATAAAACTGCTGTCTTTATTTGTGCTCTTCTGCACAGCATGAGCTTTTGCCAGACTTCTCTCACACATAATGTTAAACTCGTGCATTTTTGTAGGTGGGCATTTTGTAGTCTTTTTTGTAGTTAAAGTTGTAATGCATTATTCATTTAGGCAAAATAAAAACATCCAGGATTATGAAGATGGAAAACAAAAGATGTGAAAACTTTTTATGAGGCAGGATTTCAGTGCTAAAATATGGAATGATCCACGTAAGCTCTTTGGCAGCCTTGGTTAAATAAGAGTTTTATCAACAAACCACTTAAATGTCTGGTTCATATGACAGTTTTGAAAGTTAAAGTAACAATAATGAAAAAAAAAAAAAAAGAGTAGTTAAACATTGAAATGGCTACAATTCAGACTAATTCAGACTGGCTCACACATTTAGTGAGGCATCTTTTTTTCTGACAGAAAAGAATAACCCATGTTTTAGCACACGGGTTAGAAACCCAACATCAGGAGGATCAGCCTAAACTTAGGTTGATCCTGTCTTCATGCCTTTCAGGATTTGTGTCATCTGCATGTTTTTATCGTAATATAAATGCTAAACTGATATTAAACATACAATATTTTACTTCTTTTAGCAGATTTTTTTCTTGATTTATAAATTCTGGTCATATGCATCGTAGTATATTTATCAATTACTTTTGAAGGTGTTTACTTCTAGCATTTATAGTTCCTTTGTTTGCAAATCAAATCTCTTGGTTTTGAAATACAGAACATAAAGTGTACCACCTTATTTGCCTTTTCTTCAAGTTCAGCCCCTGAATTGCAGCAGTCCCCAGGAAATAATTATTTTTGTTATGGTTGCTATAGCATTAGAATTGTAATAAGCTCCCCGCAGCCTGCTGAGTACTAGGTTTACACAGGGAGGATGTAAAAAAGAATGGAAGTCTTCTAGTTTTATACAAAGAGTGTAAGACAGTGATAAAAAATAAATATATAGAAATACCATTACTCTGAAATAATTCATCCATCAAAAATATATTTTTTTTCTCTCAATATTACCTACTTCTCCCAAAACGGATGTAGTTCTAGGATAAAGCCAAGTAAAACACAGAGTTTCAGACCCCAAATATGTGAACAAATATCAGGCTAAAATCATTTGCTATCCTAATCCCCTTTTTTCTTCATGTATCAGAAATTTTGTGATGGCTACAACCAGTGTACTTTAGGGACTGATCCCAAAGTGTTGCTTGCATAAGAAAGTAAGTCATTTCTTCCTGTGCAAAGCATGAGCAAATGCTTCAGAAGCAGGAGATTTTCTCTGCTGAGTGGAAGATTGTATTTGTCTGTGCATGCCTCCACTTTTGCAGTTCCCTCATATGCAGGTAATGTGACTTCCAGACACCTGCATTATAGGCTATCTAGTGAATGATTTCAGGTAATGAAATAGCCCCTCCAGGAACCTAACACCTCCAATTACTGAAGAGGGAATAAAAATTGACTATTAAGTCATTAAAAGAGGTTGTCATTTTTTTCGCTTGCTTGAATTGCCTGACATGGCACCCTAAATCCCAAATAAATCTTCTGGGTATTTATAGGAAAAAAAAAGTTATTAAACAGATTTAAAAATTAATACTTAATAGCTAATGCCTAAGTAAGTACAATGCTAATAATGAATAAACAAGACAATTGGAAAGGCCAATTTTGGCTTTAGAGCTTCATTACATAGACAAGCCAAAATAGTTCGAAGACACATCTGTATTGCTACCAACTTGCCTCTTAAGGACTTTTAATCAGTGTGAAGACATTGATCTTTGAAAATAAACACTCAGATTATTTGCATCATCATGCAACATACACTTGGGGAAAGAATTAGAATTTATATTGTACCAGGGGGACACTGTTTAACATTTGGAGGAAAAGAATGTGTACTGTGCTACTTCTATACACACGTGAGTGTCTACTTATACTATTGTAAATGTTTTTGATGGATCACACCTGGGAGATGTATGTGAAATTATGGCTTGCTCCCTGCTGCTTTGAAGGCAGCTTGCTTCAGCTTGCTTTGTCTCAGAGAGGAGGGAGCCATTGCAAAAGGAATGGAAAACTTGGAGTGGAGCACAAAACAGCCATTTCCAAAAGCCTATAGATAAAGGAGAGCTGTCAAAAAATAGCAGGTGTAGAAATGGCCCAGCATGAGCAGAGAGGGCTTTGCAGCGAGGGTAGAGCTGAAAGGCTCACGCCGCCCACACTTTGTGGCTTTGTGGGTTTGCAACTCCCTTTTAATATTTGTGTTGGCTTGAGGCTGCATTAATTATGCTAAGCATCTTCATTTATTTATTCATTCCTGAGGCAAAAAATGACCTCAAAGTTGCTTATAATTCTTGCTGGTACTTAAAGAGGTGTAAATTCTGTGGTAGGGCAGCTTGGGCTGCTCATCTTGGGGAGGAAAGCGAGGAGGAGCACATGTCTTCTCAGGAGCAGACAGCTATGTTGGCAGGTCTTGGGTGGTCCGTCCTGGGGGAAACCCTGGTCTGTAGAGACCTTATTTCCTGAGGGGAATCATGAAATACAGGACACTTCCAATCTTTTGCCCTTTCATTTCTTCCTAAACCTTGAAGTCACAAAGTGCCTCTTTGCCAGGGCAGCGGGTAGACACCAGGAAAGAAGCCACAAGCAATCCCAATGCTTTTCTTTCTCTTTCCTCTTCCTCTCACCTGCCCATCTCAGTGCATTAGGAGGGAGGACAGGCTCAGCCTCCCAGCAGTACTAGCCATGGGTAATCTGCAGAGATCACAGGTTAGTGCCCAACTCTCAGCATCAGCCAGGAGGCATGAAGCAGCAGTCCAATTGCTGGGATGACTCCAGAAGTGACAGCAAGGACCACAGGGTGTGCAGGATGTCTCCCTGTATTTGGTGAGCTTCCAGCATGTTCAGCTAGGCTGCTTTGGATTCAGGGTATTGGTTACTGCTGGCCAAACTCAAAGTACCAAGATCCTGCCAAGGAGCTTGTACATCCTGCACACAGCCTCTTGTGGGGTCCCCCGAACTCTTCCAGTTGTCTATCATGAAGCAAAAGTCTCACTGTCCCACACCAAATATGTAGCTTAATTGGCTCATGCTGAGATCCTTGGACAACACGGTTACTCATTTGTGCACTATCCTTTAAAACTATCTTTTTTTCTCTCTCTTTTGGTCTGTTTTGTAGAATGAAGTCCAGAATCTGAGTGTTGTCGATGACCAGGACAGCTAGGTATCTGACTAGTGAGAGTTAAAGCTTCAAATTAAGAGTCAGGTAAAAACATCATCTGAATGTGAAACATGAGAAAGCTGAGCTGCAGACCCAGCTATACAGGACATCCTGATGTAGTGAATTTTCAATGTTTGGAGGAGGTCCAGTGTGTCTAAAGCTGGCCAGCATGAAACAGGAGAAGCCCTGGTGGGACTGGCACTGTTGCAGAAGCAGCAGCACCTATAGACATTCACAACTGCCCACCATTCACAGCTGAACTGCTCTGTGCACTGGGTGGGTAAGGGGTTATTTCCTGGTGTGCCCATTAAGGACTGGGCATTCACAGCTTAATGTGTTCTGCACGTAAGCTCTAGGTACTTCTTTTCAGCTGGGAGGTTGTATCAAGGTTTCTCATATTGCTGTTTTATCCTCAGTGTGCCCATAAAGACATCAAACCTACGCCACTTTAAGCTGTTATTTAAAAGTGGATTTTTTTTTTCCTACTGTATTCTCTGACACAGGACATGCAGAGGAGAAAAACAGCAGCTCAGGATCCTTGCTTCTTGATCCCTTAAGAGCAGTATTTGTTCAGCACATGAGGAAGAAATTGTATGTGTACTCAAAGATACCAGCATTTGCTTTACATGTAATGGAAAAAACAGGCATCTAAAGGACTTTTGCAACAGCTGGTATTTCATGCCAGGAAGAAGAAAAACATCTTCACACATGGCTCAATTTAGGAGAGTTTAGCATGGTCAGGTTGGCTGGTGAAGGTCAAAACTAAGACCAAACCAGATCAAAATGTTCATTCTTGAACAAAGCCCCTGTGAAGCTTAATATTGATTTAAGTTTAGACAAGTTGATCTTGGTTAGGGACTGCACTAGTTGTCCTTAGGTGATCCAGCTGCTTTAAAAGCTGCTTTAAAACCTCTGACTGTGGAATAAATTGTGCTGGCTTTAACATAATGATGATATTTTTTTCCCAGTTTTTATGGTTGAGGTAGTCAGTAGACAAGATAGTGCCTTTCAGAAATACGTTGTCAGACTATAGTGTGTGTCATAGAGCTTAGAAAGTGGTCACATACAAATGCTCAATATTACTAATTGGCTGGAGAATATCTGCCATGTACACTTGATGTAAACAGACAACAATGAGTAAAACAAATGGAAAAAACAAATGGTGTTCTCTACCTCAGCTCTTGGCAAACATGCGTCGCTTTTTGCAGAGGAAAGCATATTCAAACACAAAGATCTTAGGCAAACAGAGAACAAAGTTAAAGCCTTGGCAGCTTTTATTTTAAGAATGTTTGCTTTCATAATCAAGCAATTAGTGTGATTTAACAATGACCCACTATCTACACTAAAACACCAAAGCAGCAGTTGTTAGTAGAGAAACTGAGGTACACAGAGCCATGTTAATGGCAGCTTTATTTTAGCCAACAAAAATGCAAAGTCCAGGGTTGGTACGGAAATGAAACACTGACTCCTTCAAGCAGCATATTTCTGAGCCTATATGAACAATAGGCTGAATTTTCCAGTTCTGATGGCACTTTCCTTCTGTGAAACACAGGGGCTGAGCCCAGAGGGTTTTGCACATCCCTTATGCCCATGGTCATCAGGGGAATACTCAGGCTCAGAACATCTTGGTTAAGCCAAAGTTCCAAAAAGAGAAATGTAATAATCTGTGGTTCCATTTACTAAAGGCAAGTTCTTACTTTCCTTGTGAAGCACTTATTTCTGGGAGATACTCCTGTAAACCATATCATATAAGATTCCCTCCCAGCATCGGGATGGCTAGCATTGCCTATGTCTTTCTGAGACTGCAGTGTTGTTTTTCTCCCCATTGCCTATTGTTATTCTAATGTACTCATGTGATCTGACACCTGCCGATGAAGCAGTTACTGAACACTCATTGTCTCAAGGAGATGGGAATGAAAACGCAGAGGTGCATGCTGTTGATAATAAGGAAAGTTTAAAAAGGTCAAACAAGTATCTTTGTGGAGCCACCGTGCGGATTATGATTCTGGTTGTATCAGACTAGTTGCGGTTTTAAAAGGAGAAAGTGGCCCTTATCTTGGACCAGCTGTTCTGCATTTGATAACAATATATTGTGGGTGGGGGTTATGGCCTGCAAGTAGGCAATTTTTGGTTACTGCTCTATTTTTTGAAGTTTTCACTGAACCCATCTATTGGGTCAGAGAAGCAGAGAATTATTATATGCAGAACAGTCAAAGAAGTGTTTTCCAAAGTACTGACATTACTAGTGTTTAAAAACACCTTCCCAGCAAAGCACATAAAGTAGCAATAAAGTGGACCTGAAGATGGCATCCATACCTTTAAATTAAAACAGAGAGGACAGTTCTCAGGCTATTCTCCTTTTGATTGAGGAGAATTTGTCCTTAGATGTCTCCATTCCTCTCCCTTACTATTCTGCTGCAACAATTGAATGCAAACACCACTGGTAGATGTGGAAAAGTTTTTTTTTTTTTCTCTCAGCTCTTCCAGTTGCAGCATTCCTCCATAAATTTACCACAAATTCCCTTCATATTCCAGTTTTGAACTTGTTTTCTGGTGCAGGTGGCATACCTCCTTTAAAACACCACTGCAGAATTCCTGGCACTGTGGGTTTCCCAGCTGGCTCCCTTTGAAAAGACTTCTATAAATGGCATAGGGTCATAAATACTGGTGCCTGAGGGAATGGTGCAGCTTAGATGCTCAGGTCAGTTAGTCTGGGTAGCTGCAGGGACTGGTGGTGGGATGCAGTGCTTCTCGTGCATGGGTCACCACCTCAGGGATGGGTGCCAGCATGTTGAATTAAATAAACTGATGCATGTCTGCTGAACAGATTTATTAAGTAAATGTGAGTGCTGCAGCCATGCAAAACATCTGTAGCATGACAAGAAACATAAAACACCATTTTATTTGCTATGCCACTAGCTTTATTTCCATTTGCATGGTGTATTAAAAGAGGAGATGACAGTTGGCTTCAGTTGCCTCCATGCACACTCCTCATTAAGACAGAGACCCCTGGGAATCAAAGATCACTCCTCTGGAAGGAGATATGCTCTGCTGCAATGCTGCACTTGGCAAGGGGAGCTTGATCCTTTGCTAACGTGCCAATGTGCCATGGAGGTATGGGCACCGCAGAGGCAGAGGAGCTGCAGCTCCCCTCCAGGCACATCCCTCCTAGTTGCAGCCTGGGCTCTGGCTTGGTGCTGTAGGTGAGGAGAGAGCACTTCTGATTTCTGGCATGGTGTCTCTGGTCTCTGGTGGCTGGAGTTTTTGGGAAGCCCTGGGTTAGAAGCCAGGTATGTATGACACAGGCATACTCCCTGACCTTGTGCTGTGTGACTTGGGACCCAGGTCTCACCTTCAGCAGCTCTCTGCCCCAATGCACTGGTGAGCAGCCAAGAGGAGAGGTGCAGTGACGCTGCACAGCGAGGGTTCAACACCAGCTGTTCTGCTTTGGGGATGACTTGACTTTGGAGCAGAAGTGAGAGAAAGGAAAAAAAAAAGGCCCAAAAAAAAAAAAGCTGTCAGAGGTGGAGCCCCATGCAGCACATCGCAGCGCTGCAGCAGCACAGTGACTCAGCAAAACCTCCCCAGCAGAGCACAACTCAGCACCCCAGCAGGCACAGCGGGGGTTTTGCCCAGCAGAGAGCCACTGCCTGCCCTCTCCTTCCAGCCCAGCTCTCAGCAGATGTCCCGACTCTCACAGGTGGTCACTGGTGTTGGTGACGGCAGTGGTTTTATTTACCAGGGCACCAGAATATCACCCCCTTTTCCCAGTTCGCCATCTCTGTACACAGGTGTTTGGGTGCTGATGTGACCTACAGCAAGCAGCCTGTGCTCTGCCCACATCTCCTGCACACGCTTTGCACAGGAAATGCAGACACAATGCTCAGGAACTGTGGCTACATACATATGTCTTGCGCCTTCAAAAATTATTATTTTTCTTTGTTTTCTCATACCTTTTTTAAAGGCAAACAGAAGGGCTGTACATAGGCAAGGCACCTCAGAACCTCTTGAAGCAATAGCCCAGCATGGCAGCACAAGCTCCAGAGTTTAGTGAGCTGGAGACGTGACATTTATCACCCTGTGAAGTGTGGAAAAACCAAACCCAACCAAACCAAGCCTCAGGGAGACAGCTAGCCTCTTCTCTTTTCTAAATAAAAACTGAAGATCTCTTATTTACATTTTCAAGGAATGAAATGAAAAACAAAGAGAGAGAGGAATGCTTGTTTTTCACACAGCACATTGACAGTGACATCTGGCTTTTTTGGCTTTTTGTTTCTGAGAGTTTGTGGATGACAACGCTTTGTTCAGGAGACCCGAGCCAGGAACCTGACCAAGCTCCATATCCCAGAGACAGCAGCTTTCTGTGTAGTGCTGCAGCAGATCACATCTGGCTGGGACTGAGCATTCCAGAAACACGTGGAAACTAAAAAGGTAAAAGACAAGTGAGATTTCAAACCTTGAGGGCCTGATCCTGAGCTTGGGCATGTAGAGAGAAGGGGGTTAGGTATTTATCCAGAGCAGTTTCCCTGTTGCTTTGTGTCCAAGCACATCGAGACACCTGGCTCGCTGCAGCCAACAGAGGGGCTCACAGAGCGAGGAGACCTGCATGAGCAGGCTGCAGGCATGGTGCTGTTCTGTTTGCAGCCCGGTGGATGCTCCAGAAGCTTTGGCAAAGCAATCAGGAGCTGCTCTCTTCCCATCCCAAAATTTTGACTAAACCATCCTGGTGGGGCAGAGTTCAGCACAGGATCATTGTGCAGCACACCACTGCCATCACAAAATACTCCATCACGGGTGGCCATCTCATCTGTCCTTGCAGACCACTCTTGGACATCTCAGAACATCAGCCCTGCAGCATGGGCTTTGCATTTTTGTGTAGGTTTTTGACAGAGAAATGAATTAGGGTGGTCGAATGCAGTTAAAGCATTATGCCAGACCCCGGAGCAGGGAAACATTAATTTATGTGTTTACATCTCACTCTATGCAGAGTGACACTTCAGCCTGGCCTCACATGCAGCCCTGCACCTAGATGTTTTCCTGTGCCAAGATATTATTGATATATTCTGTGTGGAATCAGCAGGGAAAGCATAGAAAAACTTTTTAAAATCAAAGAGTCAAACTTGCTCTTTAAAACCAAAGAGTCAATTTTATTTTGCTTTTTTTTTTTTTTTTTTTTTTTTTTTTTATGGTTGTTATTTTTGTTTTGTTATTCTTCTGATATTTTTGTGTTAACTTTTATTACTTTGACTTCTGTGCCGTATTCTTCTTGCTCCAATACATATTCACAGTGCTTTCATTCTGTACCCTCCGTTTGTAAGTACCTTACACACGGTAGCATACAGGTGTTCTTTAAAAGGCTTCGTGCAATTTCAGAACATGTAAAAGGATAGAAAAAAGCAGACTACATGTGCCCTAGTAACTCGTTGGATGCACTGGGCCATCATTATGCAATTGTTCTGTGTGCAGCCTGGCTTGTACAGTTCCTGTGCCTCTCTGCTCAGGTACAAGCTGTTACTGCTGCCGAGAGCACCCCGCATCAGTGGAAAGTCACCGGGTTAGAGTGTGCTCACACATGCCTAGTGCCAGAACCAGACTAAGCAAATAGCATCCTTTTCTATCCCTCAGCCCCGCGTTTCTACCTCCATGTCTTCCCCTTGTTAATAATTGTGGTTGTTTCATGCGGCAGCTGGCTAAATAACAGCCCCACTACAACACCTCCTCCCCAAAATTACCTTGTCAGATGAATTACTTTGCTGCACTGTGTGAACTCTGTGTGCAACTTGGCTCCTGGTTTAAATCATTTCTGAAATAACCCTGGCTGAATTCACACTGAAAATTATTAAATGTGCTCATGCAGTTCTGTGTGGCATTCTCCAGACTTGCTAACAGTAAGTTTTTTATGCTAATCCTGCTCTGTGTGGGAGTATTGTGACTTGGGAAGTCAAAACAAAAGCTTAGCTAGAAGGAGAACAACAAATATGTGTCTCAGAATGTTGCCTGCATGTGTGCCACCATGTGTAACAACCATAATTTTTTTCCTCTAATAATTCCACAGATTCCATTTTGACAAACCAGAAAGAGCTAGAAATTGGTGACAAGTCTGCATTTTGCACAGCTGGAGAACAAGATTCACAGCCACTCCATTTCCTGCTGACAACAACTCAAAACTACACGAAAAGAAAAAGGAAAAGGAAAAGGAAAAGGAAAAAGAAAAAGAAAAAAAAGAAAAAGAAAAAGAAAAAGAAAAAGAAAAAGAAAAAGAAAAAGAAAAAGAAAAAGAAAAAGAAAAAGAAAAAGAAAAAGAAGAAGAAGAAGAAAAAGAAAAAGAAAAAGAAGAAGAAGAAGAAAAAGAAAAAGAAAAAAAAAAGAAAAAGAAAAAAAAAGAAAAAGAAAAAGAAAAAGAAAAAGAAAAAGAAAAAGAAAAAGAAAAAGAAAAAGAAAAAGAAAAAGAAAAAGAAAAAGAAAAAGAAAAAGAAAAAGAAAAAGAAAAGTAAGAGAAATGGAATATATATATTTTTTGGCCTATGTTGGAAATGCAGACTCTTCTTAGCTATCATTGTGTTGTATTATATTATATAATTTCTCTAGCAGCATTACAGCAGTGATAGTGCAAGAGAGAAAAGTCAAAACCTAGAAAAGGAGTTTTAGTTAAAAATGCAGGTTTGTATTTGATTTGCATTTCTGAAACACCTTTTCAAAAAGCACACAGGCAAATGGTGCTGAATAAGGGATTTCTGTGTCAGAAGCACAGTTCTCTTATCTACCACTGAAGTGTTAAGGGTTCAAAAAGATTACCCTTTCTTTTTCCCCAGTGTTCCTGAAAAAAAAAAAGAAAAAAGAAAAAAAAAGAAAAAAAAAAAGCCATATTTGGAAACCCAAACAGGTTTTCTGAAAGAGGGATAATCATATGAGATATCATAATATTCCTGCAAGGGCTGTCACATAGAGATTAATAGATTTCTATGCAGTTTCACTTCCAGTGTTTGCAATACAGACACTGAAGCTGTACATATGGGATAGATATAAGAATGGCTAAATCTGGCACTGCAAGATTCTCAACAAAAGGCCAGGCCCCGAATTATTTCTGCGATCTCACACATCCATTTACGTCCATTTTCCCTAAGGGCAACTTAAGTCTGTGTAGAGGAAGAACAGAAGACACTGGTCTGCCTGAAAACGACACGGACCGCACCAAAGCATTTTCTGACGTTTTAGTTTCTCAGGTTAGGGGCTGCCTTGCCTCCGATAGGCAGCATGCTGTGATGGGGTGTGCAGCAGCACGCTGCTACAGGAGCCGATCCTGAAGCAGATGTTGCTGCCTGGAAAACATTCTCGTCTGCGTTTTTTTTTTTTTTTTTTTTTTATGGAACCAGATCACTAAACTTGCAAAGAAATTTGCAAGAGATAATTGATGGGATAATAGAGGTAATTGATGGCTGTTCTGGGACCATTAAACCCTTTTCATTTACTACACTATAGGCAAGATTTTTAACTCCTCTTCAGATGTGCAAAGCCAATTCAATGACATACTGAGTCACTAATTGCCTTTAAAGTTTCATTAAAAACAGATGCCTTGCTAAAGAGCAAATATTAGTCACAGTCTGATCAAGGTGCAGCTAGAGTTCTGAGCACGGGCCGATAACACAGCTAATGATGTGGAAAACAGCTGCTAATGCCGGCATGGCATTCTCCTCTGCGCAGCTACAATTAATATTGATAAACGCAAAGTGCCTCGTGGAAATGCATCCTGTTGGCTGCGTAATCAGAATACTGATGGAGAAAAAAAAAACAAAAACAAAACAAAACAAAACAAAAAAAAAAAAAAAAAAACGTGAACCACTGATACAGTGTTCATTTTCTTCTTTCCTGCTTCTAATATGCAGTGATGAAGCTAGTGTAGTGTCTGCCAGGGGCACATTCTCATGTACTTGCTTTTTAAAATTTGTAAGGTATTTTAATTTAAGCAATATTCTACAAAACTAATAATGAAAAGTAATAAGATGCCAGACCTGTCATAATCAAAACTTCCCTTGTTATGCTATTGTGTGTTTTGCTTTTTCTCTCTTTATGCTCACTCTGTATAATGAAGTACTTCAGGTAATACATTTCCAGCAGTTTAATTGCTTCCACAGAGCACAGACTTTTTAGAATGATTTTATGCAAGAAAGCTCATGGCCTTAACTGTTTGACATGGGCTTATTTCAGCCTAGTGTGTTCTGGTGCAGCTAGGTAGCACATTCACAAGTTATGTGAAAGTGAGAATATCATCACATCAGATAATGCAAAGTACTGAAAATGTTTTTTGTTGTTGTTGTTGTTTGTTTGTTTGTTTTTTAGGAGGGCTGGGATGGGACCCATGACACGTGCCGCAGGGCAGGTGAATTTGAAGTACTTGTATGTTCTTGGAAAATGATAAAACTGCTAACTCTGGATACCTTAATCTACATGATGCTGGTGTTAGGGGGATGGTTGGACCAGATGATCTTGGAGGTCTTTTACAACCTTAATGACTCTATGATTCTATGATTCTGCCTTATTCCCATTTTATTCAATCTGCTTTGCAATAGGTTTAGACTAAATCCAGTCTTCTGGAATGAAAGGCAATGCAAAATAACTAATAAAACACAGTATAAACTGTAACTTCCCAGTATATTAGCTCTCCTGCAGTCACTACCTGTGTTTTCCATCTCAGAGAAACACAGGGAAACTTTCCCCACTGTATTACATTTAGTGAATACTGAAAGCACACGCACAGCTGATTTTGGAGAAGAGGAGATGTGCTGGATAGTCTCTCTCTGGTATATCAGAGGACAGTTTGTGTGCAGACATATTTGAAGAACAGTGCAGAGCAATAATTTAGTAGTAAATTGTGCATATGGGTCAGAGACAAGTTGCTGGGAAGGGACCATGAAGTGTAAGCATCTTCTCTATCCCATCAATCTTTTTTAAATTAATTAATTTATTATTTTTTAATAGCATAGAGAATAAATGGCTTGTAAAGAGTTTTGGCGAACTGCAGAGGCAGAATGTGTGATGCATCACTGCTGTCTGCTGCCAAGTGTTGTGCAATGTGTGGCCTTGGTATGGTCTGCGGGAAAACCCCTATTTGGTTTCTAAATAAAAATTATTTTAGTGCAAATTCTAGGCCTGTGAACACACACAGATTGCTCAAATGTTGCCCGACTCTTTTATGACAGTCTATAAATAAAATTCACAAGAACAGATTAGGAGATGTTCTTACAGGAACTCTTCATATGAGTTGAGCTCTCTACACCTCATATGAGCTACTAGAAGTCAGTGGTTTCTTTAGATCTGCTCTCCATACCTTTTCATGACAGAAATACTTTATGTTCCATGAAAAACTGATAATTTTTCTGTATCTCTGCATTCCATAGAGTGAAAACAGAGCCTTTTTTACCCTGAGTGTTGCAATGCTGCTAGTGCTCTGGTGGCTTCCTTGCACATTTTTCCTCATTTTGTGATTAATCTTCTGAAATAATTTGGGTTTTTATTTTAAGATAGTAAGAACATTTAAAATGTCAGTATTTTTAAATTTTTATCTTGCTTTGGGAATTTGACCATGTTATGGTTTACTGAATACTGATACGTGCCAGTCTTTAGTAACAAGTGTTGATGCTATTTGCTGATCATGGAAAACGTGTTGCAACATACAATATTTTGCTTACACAACAGTTTGATTTAACTCCCAGATCCTTAGTAAACTTATTTATGGCATTTAGATTTAAGTCAGCAGTATTTATTTCCAAGAATATTTAAAAAATCTGTATGTTATTTTTTTTTTCATTTGGGAAGTTTGCCACAGTCTTTCCCTTTCATTTCCTGTAAGCATTGCTGACACTCACATTGGAGTTTCATGGTGTGCATTCCACTGTGAGACCCACCTAGCTGATGAGACTCATGTCTTTTCAAAGGGTAGCTATTTCTCTTGCTCATGACTGACAAGGTAAAATTAAAAAAAGAAGAAAGAAATATCCTTTTTTTTTTTTTTTTTTTTTTTGTGTGTAGTATAAGCATATCCCTGTCAAATTCATAAGGCAATGCACACCATTTTTATATCTTGGGGTCAAAATTTTATTAGCAACTTATGTGTTGTTTTAATAGGCATTCATTTTCTGTGTATCAATATATCCCTTTTTTACTATAAGGAAACTGCTAGGTAATATATACTGTTTATCAACATGAACAGCAATAAAACCCACTTATCCTCAAGAAGCTAATCTTTATTTGAATTTTTGACAATACAAACCAAACACAAACTCTACAGCTACTGCCTCATGGCCCTGTGTGGTTCACTATTATTTGTGCAAGTGACTTGTAAGAGAATGTGCACAGAAGAAAAATTACATCTGCTAGAAATCAATTCATAAGCTCGTGGATACTAGCATTTATGTTGGAAAGTATAGATACGGGGAAAAAAAAAAAAAAAAAGTTATTCATCGTGTGCATTTCCACTGAAGTCAAAACCAGGTCAAGGCCAGTCATGAGCTTTCTGCCTTGGAAGCAAAGTGCTTTGAATTTACTGTTTTGGTGGAAAAAAATATCTAACTTTACATGTAGTTTTCTACTTGGAAAATCCCCATCTGCTTTTTCTTTACATCACTGTTCTACACAAATCAGAACTCAGCAATTCAATACAGAAGTTGGTGCAATTTGGATTCAAAAACTTCACACCATTTCGAAATCAGACCGCATCACTGCAATGTTTCGGTGTTTTTCGAGCAGCACAGCTAGCAGAGGCACTGCCTCATCCCCTCTCTCACCGGAACAAACAGGATTCCCGTGTCTTTCTAGGTGCCGTGAAAGAAGTAATCACCCTGGGAATTAATTCATAGGAAGAAATGTGTGCCATGGTAACACAATACCTGTGCCGGGACTCTCAAGCAGGAAGCACGGGGGAAGGTCATCCAATAGTGATTTGATGGAAATGAAGTATCTTAATGCAGTTGATTATGATATGAAATGAAAGTCTAAACACTGTATCTTCTCACTGAAATGAAGAGGAGGTTAAAAGTTAAAATCCAGAACACATGGTGGTAGTTTAAAGTTTTGTTCAAAATCTTTCCAAACTCTATCACCAACATCTAGAAGAAAGATCAGATTACACCCAGTAATAGGTTGGTGAAAGAAATAATCAGAAATCATATTAAGAAATAATACATAGCATTTACACTTATATGACGATAAATAAATATGTCTTTCTGTTTAAATATATATAAATATATATACTGAGCGCAAGGTTAATATCTTGAAAGTTTCTTGGAGACATTATTTTGAACCTCAATTTAAGAATTTGAGCCTTTTAATTTACAAGTTTTTTAAATAAATCCTTTCTTCATCATGCTCATTGGAGCTAAATAGATGTTGAAAATATTTCTACAAAATAAATTAATTTAAAATATTTCTTATGTTGTTCTTTCACAATTTCTCAGCTCTCAGCATCTTCGTTCTAATTGTTCTCATCACTCATTGTTCTTCAAGATAGAAAATCTAACCATCTAAATATACACAGGAAAAGGAATCATAATTTACAAAAAAAAAAAGAGAGAGAGAGAGAGAGACAGAGAGAGAGAGCCTAGGAGATTTCCTTGAAAACCACTTTCTTAAAAACACCTCTCCTCATATTTTTGGGGAGAAGAGGGAGAAAGAAAAGAAAACATCTCCAGAATAGATTATTGAATTGCCAAAATGTTTACATAAAAATGCCAACAAAAGAAAAACACAAGTAAAAAAATCAGCTAATTTAATCACAAGATATTTCCTACTTTTACTGGAGAAATCTTCAGTGCCCAGAAAAATAAAATGTTAAATCCTTTCTTCTCATTCAATTTATTCAAGTAAAAAGATAGATACAATAGATCACAGTCCTTAGAAATTCTCTTATTTGCATAATGAATTGAGCAAGGTGAAAATGAAAGATTTACTATTAACTTAGGCATGTTTTATGTGCTGGAGCTGCAGGAATGCTTCTTTTCATCAAGATCTCCTTTGTAACTTGCCTTCTTCACAGAATCAGACCAAGCTAAACTCTTTCTTCTTTCAAGGAAAATACAGTTGTTCTTTTCTTTGGTTACCAAACATCAAGAAGAAAATAAATAAATAAATAAATAATGAAATAAACCAAACCTGCAAAACTTGCCAGAACTCCTTGTCTGAGGCACACCAGCTGAGCATTCACTTTGTATATAGATAAATAATGAGGTCTGCATTATCACTGGGTGGTAACTGGTTTTGGAAAGTCAAAAGCCCCCATTTCCAGGTGAGAGGAAAAAACTACTGCATCATTAAGGCACTATTTCCAAATTCACAAAAACAGAAAAAGCTTCTGGAAGAAGGACTGCCCCTCCCATTCCATCAAAGAGGTGGCCTCCTTGGGCATCATGGTGGGATGTCCCTTCCTCAGTAGGTCAAGGCTTGAGAGGAAGAGTGGTTGTGTGACCAGTATAAGGGAAATTGATGCTCTGGTGTCAACTATGAAACACACCACATATTCTGTCTACCACTTTATTTGCTGTCTCACTGACTTAGCTTCCTTGTCTATGAATCAGGATGTTTCTTATTGCGTGCTGCATGTTGCAGAACTGGGGTGAAATTCCTTGGTATTTGTTCTGAGTTCAGATACTCTGGGAAGACATTTGGAAAATAATTGGGCTGGGATGACCAAGCGCTGCCTGGCTAACATCTTGCTGTTGTTTGTTCCTTTTTTGATTTACTGTCTAAATAGATGGGGCATGAGAAGCTTCCTCCATCATACAACCCTCTAAGAGCCTTGTTTCTGTCTCTGGTAAGTGGGGATAAGTCAGCGTCCTTTTTTACCCTGTAGCAGAAAAAGTATGCACTTAATATTATTTATTATTAGGGAGGTTGTAAGATATTTATTTGGCCTATTTGCAAAATATACAATTTAATAATACAGGAAGGATTGGTGACTGCATACAGGGTGAATAAATGTGAGACCCATCCACCCAGAAGTGATGTATCCAATTTAAGTGTGTTTCTGTTCATTTCATCTTCCTGCACCAGTGTCAGGCACTGTATTGACTGAAGGCACTGCATCATCAAGGACCATGCCCAGAGCTGGAATGCCATCTGTCACTTGTGAAGGCACATACTGTGTGCTGAAAGCCCTACAGACACTTTTCGGAAAGCCCTGCCAGAAGCATACAAAGCCATTTTGTTAACCACAAAACAATTCAACCAAGTTGAATTTAAATGTATAGCATGTACATTGTTTGTTTCCATGGGCTGTATAGGCAGGCATAAGCAACCAACAATAGCTGAATTGTGTTTGGACCTCTGTCTGGGGTGTCTTTTGGTGCAGAGCTACCGCAGAGAGAGGATGTAGCTGCAGGGTGTTGGGAGAGGTGAGTGATTGCCTTAGTGCTTCGCAGTTGAGGTCCCCTCAGGAAGCAGCACTGACCTCTGCACCAAGCTTCAAGCTCTTGCCTTTTACTTCCTCCAGTGATGAACTTGGTCCAAAGCACAGCTTTTTTTTTTTTTTTTTTCTATTACACCAAACCACACTGACGGATCCCCAGCCACATCTGAAGCAGTGAAGTTACACGGAGGGAACTGCTCTCTTCTTACCTCCTGCCATTCCTCTTTCAGTAGACAAATAGTCATTTCACTCCAGAAAATAAAAAATCTGTGAAGATCTTTTCGGAAGAGAAATGAAAGCTTATAACCAGATCAAACTGACTGACACATACAGGGATAGGTGTTTCAAGCATATGTAATACTGGAAGATATTTATGGTGGGGTAAGAGCAAGCCAGCACAGCGTCTGTCCTACAACCATGACAAGCAAAACTGTATTTGCATGAGTGCAGTCTTTTAGGCTATCACTTTGCATGTTGGGAACAAAAAAAAAATTAAATCCTTTAGACACTCTTGTACACTGAAGACCAGTAGAGCTGTAGAGTATGTTACTGTGAGACAAGTGTGTGAAGACTTATTTGCAGAGCTAAGTATTTCCCCACTTTGTTCTTCTGTGGAGCCTGTCATTATAACCAGTAATTACAGTAATGAACATTTGGAAGCCAAGAGAGAGATGGTAATTATTTTTCCAGTTGGGGAAACTGAGGCACTGAGCGTCAAATGGACTGTATATTTCAGCAGGACCACATCATAAATAAATTCAACTTAGAGTCACAATTAGGACAGCATTGCGAGCAAGTCATAGGAAGAGCAACAAATAGCAACTGGAGTGCCACTGCCATGCTTCATGGCTCAGTGATAGCTTGGCTTCTGAAACAAGAGGGTTTGGAAAAGAAGCCCTCTTCCTAAAGGCCTTATAGGAAGAGCCACAAAAGCTTAAAGCTGGTTCTGTGCAATATGTTTCATATCCCCATGCAGTAATTCAGATCCAAGAACACACTGCATGAACAGAAAGTTGTACACAGTTACACATTTAGAGAGAGATGTTGACAAAAATAATAATAAAATGACACCAGTTGTTAGAACTACTCTACAAGAATTCTGTAGCTACAGCAACTGTTCTAAGATCTTAGCATAAACAAAACGCAGAAATTTACAACATAGGTCTTTCTCCCAAAATTCATCCAAAGCTTAAATGAAACCATAGTTTTGAGGTTTGGAAGATCAATTAAAACCTTTTGTTAATTCTTATAATTTTATCCTACTTCATTTTACTTCATGTTGTAAAGAACATTAAAGCCAGAAAAATAAAATCACCTGCTACAAGGCTAGTGGGTGTAAGCCAAAATATACCCAGAATCTCATAAGATCAGGCTTCTACACCACAGAAATCTGGGCAAGCACGTGTTGATTATCACTGATTGCTATCTTCCCTCTAATGAAGGTAGTAGCTGGTGATAATACAGGATGAAACATGTAGAAAAACTCACAGAAAAGCAAAGTACTGTATACATTATCCTGTAGATCTAGTCTGATCTGTAGAAAATAGAATAGAAAACCCTAATAGGTTAGGATTTAGTTACAAGAAGAAAAGTTTTTTATCCCTTCTCATCACCTTAGTGTCTGCATGGCATCATGCACACTATTTTCACCCCCTTATACAAACAAGTATTTAATATGTATGCAGCACAGGGTAGTGATTAAAATAATAATAATAATAATAAAAGTCTGTCATCAGTAAATAGTAATTGCTCCTTGAATGCACACTCTTCTTTTAGTTACTTGGAGAAAGTCTGTTTCTGCAATCTTGGTACAAGGAGACAACTGAGCCTCTTGCATGACTGCCAAGGAATTAATCCAACTGAGGCTAATAAGTAAATAGGATAGCTTGTACATTAGTGCACATTCTTTGATTTTACTTTTTTGCATTTCCATCCAGTTTGTTGCACAAACCTGCTAATAAAGAGGCAAATACTTTTTCAATTATATCCAACTAAAGTCAGAGTTTAGTGTCATACAGAGCATAAATTTAAGGATGAATGACTACAAGCAACTAAAAAAGTGCTTTAGTTGCCAGGATTTGGACCTGAAGTTCCTGCTTGTTATTACAAATCAAAGTTAGGGAAGGAGAAAATGAAGCTCAAAATCAGGCTTTTAACAAGCAGCAGTACTCATTAGCTAGCATGCACACACAAATACTTGTTGCCCAGCACTTACAAGACATTCTGTGGCAGTCTGTACATTCTGTGATGACCTGCTAGTATTAATGAACATGAGCTGAGTATTTAAAGGATTAGAAGGTGTTCTCATTTTTTTTATTTTTGTATTTTTTATTTTTTTTATGAATGGTGACCGCTTAGGCACAGCAGTTCCCTATTTACTAAGGGTCACGAAAAAAATCTCTGTCAGAGATGGGAAGGGAATCCACCCATGACTCTACCTGAGGACCCTGAAAACCTAAAATCTACCTAACTGATGGACACCACCTCTACTGGGATGTGCTAGGATGGGACATTATGCTTTGAGGAATGCAAAGATTTGGGGCATTTGGGGAGTTCTAGGACCATGCTGGTACTTGATATTATATCCAAGGGTTCAGCTGCAGCTCTTCAGCCATCATTTGTGCAATTTTATTCCCCACCTCATGGCGTGTGATGGCTGAAGTTTTAGTTTTGGCAGCTGAACTGTAGTTTTAGTTTTGTTCAACCTTTGCATTTATGAGACTGAATTTTGAAACTGTAACTGACTCCTCTGCAATGGAAGCACTGTAACTGCCATGCACAGACTAGCTGTAGCACTGCGTTTCTGCACGGTAAGCATGTTTACACATAGCTTTTCAACTGTTCTAGCAACAAATGGTGAATCTCATGAATTGCTATATATTACTGTTCCACAGACCACCTGGGTGGGGGAAGGCAACATAGTTACTTTGTAGTTTTGAAGCAACCTAAAATTGCTTTTGAAGGAGCCATTCAAAGCTGTGTTGACTTTTCAATCCTCTGCCTGGGGACATTTTCGTACTTTTTTTTTTTTTTTTTTTTTTTTTGAGGTAGATTTAATTTCCTGCCCTTCTCTCCCTTTGCTGCACTGGGGGAGGATTGCTGGTGCCTTACAGGAGTCACCAGTAACAAAGAGAGACATGAATGCTAATTTGCCTGTTCTCAGAGTTGGCTAAAGAAGGTATTTTAAATAGGTTGAATGTCACTCTCATGCTGCTACTCAAAGGAACTAATGGTTGGATTAGGTTTGTGAATATAAATTACAGGATTTCTAGCTTCATTTCACCACCATCCCTATCAAATAGCTTTAGGTACAGACTCAATGCCAGATGGCTCCTCAGATGTGTCAGATGTCCATGCAGAAAATTCATTTCATGGTCACTTCTTTGTTTTGTTTCCTTGAAGACCCTATTGATTCCTGCTCCCCATGGAGAAGGATTTTATTGAACTCTTGGGAAAGAGAAAGCTGTTTAGATGAAACTGCTGAAAGATCAAATCCCTGAATCCCTGAAGAGCAGGCAGCAAACAGCAAACTCAGCTAAACCAGACATGGAACATGAGAGAATGGGGGGGGGGGGGGGGGGGGGGGAAGGAAAAAAAAAAAAGTATTCCAATTTGCATTCCTTTTGATTGGTTTAATACTAATGAAACTCAATCAAGACTTAAGAACATGGACGTCAATCTGTTTGTTTGGCATTGACAGAGATGATTAGAAGGGTCGTGAGGCTTTACTTTGATGTTTTAACAAACTAAATTTATTTAGTTAAAACCGATAAATTTCAGTGTGAATACGTACATGTTTAGGCTACAGTTGGCCATGAGAGTTCGGCTTGTCCTTGTAAACACAAAAAAGTGGTATAAACTAAACTGATAAGGAGGGTTAAACCGCATAGAGAGTTAGAGAGTCTTCATTCTGGGGCTCTTACAGTTCAACTGAATCACATAGAATGAATGAGCTGTGTGTTTAGGTCAGATGTGATCATAAAGGAATGTCTGACTGTTGGAAGCATTATGCTGACCCTTTTGACTGTGAGGGTCTCCACCTCGGAGCAAATAGTAAAAGTAGCTCCTGAAACCACCCACCACAGTGACCTGTAAACGAGCTGCCTAACTCTGTGGTGATGAAGGTGGGCAGGGATGCTGCACTTCTCTGTCCCACATTGCAGGGACATCAGCTCCTCAGCATTACAGCGGCATCTCTGTCTGTTTGCAAGAGAGTGTCCACGTACAAAGTCCTGTGAAAACACACTTGCTTGTCGTTAAAGGATCATTAGATCAAGAATGCAGAATTTGGAAATTGCCTGGAGCAGACAGATTGAAACAAGAGCTACAGGAGATTAAAGGAACCTGGAGCAATGCCATGCAGTAAATCTTTTCTCTGCATGTCCTGTAGCAAGCTTGGTATTGCCTGGGGAGCACTGGAAGTTAGCTCCAGTACCTGCTCCAGTGTTAGAGCTCAGGATGAGAGCTGGATGGCAGGCTGGAAATGATCCTGATAAATTAGTTTTCATATGAAATTGCATTTACACCTACTAATTCAACTGAATCAGAAGGATCTGCAGATGAACATCATTGCTACAGTTTTGAAAGGTGCAGTCAAACAAGTTTTGTTTGCCTCCTGCTTTATTTTAAAATTACTTTTCCTGAGAAAAGAGACACAGCCCAAGTGAAAACAAGTTGTAGTTACATCTACTATGTCATGTGGCTATTATTAAAGAATGTGGCACTAAATACAAATTCAGAAAATGTCTGTGTATCTATATATGTATACCCACACCCATATCTATATCTATATAGATATATGGATATATTTATCTATAAGATAAGATGAAGAGATAAAAAATATCACCAGTTTACTATTACTATTACCCTACAATTAACTGTATCAATGACTGCCTCAGCATTGCATTATTTTTATTCTTGGTTTAGAGGTTAAAAGAAAAAGTGGCTGCATTGAAATTGCTTTACCAAGTATTTAACTATCCACTGATGTCTTTAAAAGCTAGAAATTTTGCTTAAATAAGAAACTTTAAAACAATATGTTAGGAACATAATTTGTAAGTTGAAATGATTTATCCTGATGAGATGACACCAGAATGTGTGCCATGTTAGGAATAATAACATATCCAGGTTTCGGGGGGCATGTGTACAGAAGGGATATTATAAACTAAAATCCTGTAGTCAGCAAGTTTAGGAGCCCTGATATTGGCAGGATGCTGTGACACCAATTTAAAGGCTGTGTAATTAGGCTTGTCCTCAGCAGGATTCAGTCAAGGCGGCACTTCCAGTCTGCCAGCTGTTACTCTGCCTTCTAATATTCACACTAACAGAGACGAGCTGGTTTGAGTGATAGCAGGCGGGAGCAGGAATTAAGTCATGTCTGTGCTCTTCCCCCTCTCAAAGGACCTTTGCTTTGAGCAGGGCACACATGAGGATTCCTTGCAAAAGATTAATTTCCCTGCACAGAAATGGTCTCATGAGGTGCAAGGGAAGATTTGGGTTGGGTGTTAGGAAGAATTTCTTCACGGAGTGGGTGGACACTGGAATGGGCTGCCCAGGGAAGTGGTGGCATCCCTGTCTCGGGAGGTGTTTAAGAGGTATGTGGCTGTGGCAGTAGGAGACCTGGCTTAGTCTTGATGGTCTTTTCTAACCTAGATGGTTTTGTGATTATAATAAGGAACTGTCATACACATAGAGAGAAGCTTATTGATACTTGTGCATTATCTGTATTAATCTTTATGGGCAGTATATAGTGCACTGTCTCTTCTGGAACCAGTGTTTTGTGCAGTCAAAGCAGACTAGCAATAACACAGACTGGGCTGTAGACCTATAAAACGGATTGCAAAGCAAAAATCCTTCAGAAAAGTAGACAGAGAGCACACTGTTAACATAATAAATCACAGCTGCTTGTAATACAGATATTTTAGGTGTACAAGTGCAGTCTTTAAAAATAACACTTGCAAGGCCACAAACTTAAGTTTATTTTCTTCTTCTTGCTCCTTACATTATGTCACATGGCTTTTGCTGCTGGATATATGTGATCAAGTGCTGGACACCAATGAAGTTACTATGCATTTGGATTTCTATCTACAGATGGAAGCTGATGTTGTACTTACACCAAGGCTGGTAAAAGTGATACTGTCTGCATTTCCACCTAATGGAAATGGCTTACTCTCATTGCAATATTTGAAGCTGGTTAGAGTCCAACTTCTAGAGGATGCATTTTCATTTTTGTTGTTATTTGGTTCGTAACTAGTTTCAGAAAAGTTGCTGGTACAATCTGGAATGGAAGTAATTGTGTAATGTAAACTGAAGTGGAGTGGAAAACCTGAAATAAAAGATGCAGGACAGAGTGCAGAGCTTCATTGTGTTAGCATCCAGTCAGCCCTGAACCAAATGTCAAATTCCTACAGGAGCACATGCAAGTGAGACATCTGAAATAAGGTATGGACAAAAAGGATGCTCCTGCCACAGTGCAGTGCCTGAAGACTGATATGAGGCATGCCATGGAGCCTGTAGGGCTGATGCTCAATGGGATGCAGATCAGTGGAGCTGGAGGAGGTCCTCAGTGGGCACAAGCCAGCCTGGCTGGTGTCAGTGTGCATTTTGCATGCACATTGCAGGGTTCAGTCAGGCCAACTCTGTGAGCCTCTGGAGAAAGCTGAGGGACTGCTTTCCATGCCAGTGCTGACACTCTGCTTTGCAGCCCGCTGGACACACCCATTTCTCTCTGTGACCATCAGGAACTCTTACTGCAATGCTCTCTGCTTCCTCGCAGATGCCCTGCAAGAAGGGGGTGTAAAGTCCAGGAAATGTCAAGCCTCATGCAGCTGCTGCCCCAGGGAACAGGAGGAGCAGAGGAGCAGGAGCATTGAGAGAGAAGGAGAAAGTGACTTGGCCCAATCTTCTTGCTACTGCAGAGGAAGCACTCATGGCAACAGCAGGTCCATATTAGCACTTTCCCTCTAAGACATTTCCTGTTAGAAGTTATTGCTCTGGTTTTAAGGACCCATGGAGACCAGACCATGTTAAAATGGAAGGATTCATGGCTGTCTTATGACATAGTTTGTAAACAGTTTATAAAAAAAAAATCTCAAGTTCACAGGCTACAAATCTATTACAATGTTCAGCTTTCTATTTCCCTCTTCACAAGAAGCCAGTCACACAAAGAATAACAAAGAAGCACTTAAGTGAAGGACTTTTCTCCTGAATTAGTCCATTTAAGAACAAGGTGAAGCTCTCTCAGCTCCACAGTTGCAAAATGAGGAAAACACTTACAAAATCAATTAATGCCTATGAGATGCAATGGTGGTGGTCATCTTACTCTGAAATTGGAGAAAGTCAGATTCCAGTTGTATACAACCAAATTCAGAGTCAAGAGAGGTATTGCCAGTACTAAAGGGGGTGGTAGGAATGTAAGCTGAGTATGAAAATGAAATGGTGGAGATAATAGGCCAAACCGTGAAAACGTGCCTAAATCAGTTTTGAAAATAAAAACTGGAGCTCCTGGAAATTTTAAGTTCAAGCTCTGGCATCTCACAGGGTTCCTTGCCCACAAAACCCTCAGAAACCTCCTCTCAGTCACTGTCAGTGCCCAGGAAGCCCTCTTCCCCTGGATTATGACTCACTGTCCTTGCCAAACCCATCTGGATTTACATCAGATCTGGAAGCTGCTCACTAATTTTACTTCTGCTTTGAGTTGTAGATGTACCTTGAATACCCGTTGACCCAAGACTTCTTCTGGGCACTTCTGCTAGGAAGACACATTTGCTCACAGGTCACTGCAGAGAACCATTCATGCACTTGGGTGAATATATTGAAGAAAATCCCTCTCTCAAAAATATTTACTTTAAAATGTTAATTAAAAAACAAAGGAAAGCCTCAGCTCAAATTCCTTTTTCTGAAAGGGATAAGTACTTTGCTACAATATATCCCCACCCACAGAATACATTGTGTGTTAGGTGAAATTGCTTTGCTTGAAGATAAAAAGTAGTTTCATGAGCCCTAGAACTGGCATAGCCTGGCTGCCCACAGATTTGCATCTCTTGCTTGATTGACTTTGATGTCAAAAGGAAGCAAGAGCTGCATTTGAAATTTACCCTGTCGCTAGAAAATTTGTCCTTTTTAGAAATGAATTCTCCAAGATATTAAAAAATAAAATGTGTTATGACTTTTTCAGTAAATGCAGCTCAGAAAGGCTTCTCTGCTTGGCTGTTCACATGCATCCTGCAGGAGCTTTGCAGCATTAACCTTCCTGTAACTGCAGCTGGCTAAAGGACATGGCATTTGTGCTGGGATCTTGACATATGTGATCCCTCTCTGCCCATGCATGAGCTTTGTTTCCTGTTGGACAGTTCAGCACCTGCAACTTTTCTGCACTCCTATACAGATACAAACAAGATTGCTTGATTGAAGAGTTCTTCATACAGCTGCCTATTATCTGACCTATGGGGTGACTTTCCAGTATAACAGGCTTAGTGCTTCTGTGTGTTGTTTGTCAAAGTGTGGAAGAGAAAGCTGAGCTGAGGGTTACCATCCTGACTTCTGCCTGGCCAGGGTTAGGTTTCCTCCTGGGGATTACTGCTGGATTAATGCACTTATCCAGCATAAAAGGCAAAGGAGACTGAGGATATCTGGTCTGACTTTCGTGCTGCTCTGTTGCATCCAGTTACTCCTTTGGTGAGAGGGAGAATTATATATAATTATTAAAAAAAAAAAAAAAAAAAAAAAAAAGTGAGAGAAAGATCTCAGTTTTTGAGGACTTCAGTGGAATACCTAATTTTCTGGACATTTTATTTCTGTGATTCTTTGCCTCATCATTTATCTGTCTAGGACATGTAGACTCATGTTATTTTTCTGTTCATCACATTAAAAAATCCTTCAGGACAGTTGTTTTCCTCCTGCATCAGTACTTTCCACTTATACTTGAGGCACCTGTTTATCTTCTCCCTGACAAGCCATTATCACACTGAGCAGAACTCAGGAATGCTGCTGAGTTTCTGGGGCAGACTGAATGCTGCTGAGTTTCTGGAGAGAGAAATTCTCTCTTCCACCAAGCTCTGGCCAACATGTGGGTGAGCTGTGGACACAAGTTCAGCATGCAGGCACAGACCCTCACCTGCCTGCAGCTGCTGACACAGCCTCACCCTCCTGCAGCTCAGCTGACCCTCACTTCATCCATCACACACCTCCACCAGCACACAAAGCAGTTTTGGTGACTTTTGCAACTGCACACACAACCGTCAGGTTCTGAGTCTAACATATGCCATATAGAGGAGCAAGACCACTTATCCACTGTATTTTTATCCTTCCTTGGCCTATACTGCTAAGGATCACAGTGCGCCTTGTCTCTACAGCAGTATACTGTGATACTTCCACCATCACACCCTAAACTCTTCTCTGCTGTTGCTGATATGGCCAGCATCTTTCCCAGCACAGCCTTGTCTGTTCTTGTCACTCTTCCCAGACCTGAGTATTGCTGACTTGGAATTTTGCATTTCGTATTCCCCCAGTGTCTAGGAAATTTTTAATTATTGATCATTGCTGAGCTTCTGTTCTGTTCTTCCAAGAAAAAATCAAAGTCACTTTAAAGCTTTGTCTTGCCCAGCAAATGATATGAATCCCTTCCAGCAAATTGGTTTTAAACACAACAGTGTTATGGATTCTAGCTTCACTGTATTTATAGGCACTGTTTAAACTTCAAGTGATAAGCCTTGAGATGAAACCTCTGCTGTGTGGATAAATAGTTGAACTCACATTTGCCTGTTATTCATTTCACTGGGCTTTGCCTCCAGACCTCATCTCTTCCAGACAGTCAACAAGTGCCAGCAAATATCCAGCTGTTACCTAATTACAAGTAATAAAACCGTCTCTTAGCACAAAAATGCTAATACTCCACTGACCTGACTGAACCTGAATTCCTTGCTGCCAGCCATGAAACACAATGGAAAGGCCGAATACAGACCTCCCAAATTATGTCCCTAGGCCCTGCTCAAGCTTTCACAGGACCGAGGCCAACCAAACGTTACCTGAGCAGGGTGATGGGCACACTGCTGGGGAAGGAACTCTGTTTGCAGGGTTGGGGCAGGAGACTGGAATTCAGGTGGCCTTCCACTCTGCCAGACTTTGTCTCCCACCCCAGTAAAAATCCTTCTCTGGAGGTTTAGTGAGTGCTTATTTGACTGGAGTTCTTGTTAATGGGAGTTAGGCAATGACAAGTGTTGTGACAGCTCACCCAGAGCCTTGTGTGTCGTGCTCCCTGGGGCACTCTCCCTGCATGGGCCACTGGGCATGAAACAAGAAACTTTCAAAGAAAAGGAACTCTATCAGAAATACAAATCTTGCCATCGATCATCGTGGAGATGCATGAGCTTTTCTGGGACCCCGTCTTCCATCTCCTCTTTCTGTTTCTTTCATTTGGAGTGCTCCCTTTCTCCCTAGATAGCTTTTCAATCCTGATAGCTGAGAATGAAAAATAGGTTTTCAACCTGCATCTTTTTTCTATAAAACTTGGAAGCTTTACTGTAATTTTCTGAGAGTTAAAAGCACCATCCAGTGTTCCTTTCCTCTTCCTGTTAAGAAGCTCTTACACTACAAAGTCCAATACCTCTCAAGACTCTGTGAGTTTCTTCTGTTATTTGACTGACCTGGCATTACGTCTAACCAGTGTACCTCTCTTCTGTTCATTATTATTTTTTCAGATGTTGCCAGAGAAAGAAATACATGTAATCTCTTCAAGGAATAAGTGAGAGGTACTGAAAAGAATATTCAGCCCAAGGTAGCCACTCCATCACTTCAAATTGCATTGAAGACAAGGAAAGCAGCTTTTAAGGGTGTCAGAACATAGCTATGATTAACAAAGCACCTGATGAGAGTACTTAAAGAATCAATTTAAAATGGCAGCTTTACAAGTCAATGGCTCAACTATGGGCTATGGGCCAAATGAAAGAAAAGCATGTGGTCTCCACTAATAATCAGAGCAGTTTTCATAATATGTTTCTTTTTCAGTCAATAATCCCACTCTCAAACTTTCAAATGTTCTGACTTCAGACATATTTCTGAATAAAACTGGTTCTAGCTGGAAGTTTATTTTACTCCCTGGACATCCTGCTCCTCTGGGATTTAGAAACAAGAGAACACCTCTCCACCTCCTCATTACCTTCTGTGAGACACAGAGAGCAAAACTCATATCTGTATCAGAGAGAAACTGCACAGGCTACTTGTAATGAAATTACTTGTCTCCTTCATCATGACACTGTACTGAAACCTGTTAGTGCTTCCAGGTAGGAATAGAAGATGGTGGACAGGGGAGGAAGGGGGGATTGGCTAAAGAGAAGGTCTGCCAAACAGTGAAGAAGCCAACATTTCATTTTTCGATTGAACTTTGATAAACCCTGGTCATACAGAAGTCTCTGCCTTAAGGACATCATAGAAGTAAATGCTGCTAGCCTGAATTGAGGCTACTTACATGAAAAGGAGCAAACAAACAGGAAAACTCCTAGAAAACTCTATTATAAGATTGTTATCAAGGTAATGTTTATATATGTTAAAAATAATAATAAAAAATAATAATAATAAAAAATAACTGATTTATAGGGTACTTACACAACATGAAACTTAAGGTTTACGTACCACTTTTCCTACTTGCTTTTAGCTATACAATCAGTGCTGATATCTACTTCACTCACCCTCATCTCCTTTTGACATAATACCAACTCCCTTTCCTGGGACTGATCCTGATTCACACCAACAGCCCGATGCCCTGGTCTATCTCCAGATCACCTCCATGCCCAGATAGGTGCCTGATGCCCGGGTCTGGGGCTGCCCCTGGTTGCCCCCCTGCTGCTCTGCTTCGTGGCTGGCCCTTGCAGTGCCTTGGCACACTTTGAACTAGAGCTTAATCCACTTTCGAGAGAAACATCGTAAGTGCAAACACAGTTTTTGCTGTAGTAGTTTCCGTTTAGATTGCCCATGAGGAGCTGAAATCATTGAGGAAGAAGGACTAATGCTATGTCAGCAGTGGTGAATCTCCCCACACATCGCGGATGAAGAAGTGACACGTTAAATGAGGAGCCTGCCAGTCAGCCAGCTCTTACAGGCAGGACAAATGTCAAGGTACTCTAAGAGCAGGATGCCCTCTAGAGCATTTGGGCTGCAATAGGCATTCTATTCAGATCAACAGCGTCTCTTAGAGATAGATGGTAGGCATCCCTCACTAACCACGTGAATAAATACCGAGCATAAGATTGAAGTTAAAGAGTCACTGGATGATGGACCTGTGTCTGGGGTTTCTACACGTCGGCCACGTCGTGCTGCTGCACCAGTTCGTTCTGGAGCTTGCTTATCAGCACCAGGTTTTGTTTCAGTCGAGTTCATGGCCTCTGCTATTGCAGCTGTCAGGTGCAGATAGTCACCCAGCCCAGCTAACTCAATGGAGCTGAAGCAGAGATCAGATCCAGACCATAAAAACCTCAGAGAAACCAGCGAGGTGGACTGGTTTGTCAGCTCCCTGTATGGCAAGCCAGCTCACCCACCATCTTCTGTGGCTGTGAACAGGGCTGTTAAAAATTGCCCTTTTCACAGAGGATTTTGCACATCCATCATTTTCTTGCAACTTACAATGGAGTAAGTCAGTGAGACAAAGTGACATTTGCATGTCTTTTGCGCTCTAGCACCTTGTAGCATTTTTATTTTATTTTATTTTATTTTATTTTATTTTATTTTATTTTATTTTATTTTATTTTATTTTATTTTATTTTATTTTTTATTGTTATTTTTTTTTTCCCCAGGAGAAAGGTTGCAGTATAGCTCTGCAGGCTTTGGAAAGTGCAGCTCAGGGCTATCAAATCTGGGGGGCATTCAGATAGACAGGGCATTTAACTGGATATTCTTGTATCTGCTGATTGTGGAGAGCATCTTGGAAAGTGTCAAGGTGGCTTCAACTAAGGTTTTATCTAGTGCTTGGTTGGTAGAGACAAGGATTTATATGACATGGCAAAACAAGATCTTGGTTTTCAGAGAGCGTGATGGCTTTTGTGTGTGAACTTTGCTCCAGCATCTTCTCCAAAAGCTGTTGTCTGAAAGGCAGGGAACAGCACACAGAAATTGCAAGCCAGATCTGTCCTATATTCACTTGCTATGAATTCATTATCTCTTATTAAAATCTTAGCTTCTGCATCCTTGACTGTGCTCTAGGAGGAGGGTTATTTTACTTTTTCTTTCTCTAAATATTTATTATGGTTCAGTTTAAAGGTTCTGTAAAAGCACTATGACAAGTTTAGCTTGACTGTGCCTTAACAATGAGTAGTCACCTGTGCAGAGGACTAGATGATATATTGTCTCCAGTGCAGAGTTTCTTCACTACAGCCACAGAGCCCCAAAGTCAACATGACTCACCATTAGTTTTGTATTTCTGTCTTGAATATCTACTCAGATATTTATATTTCTTTTCACCAGAAGATTCCTTATTTTCTACAGATTTCCAATGTCACACATCCCACATTTCCTGGTGCAAACACAGCACATACATGCACTCTTTTTGCAGGTGTTTTCCCCTCACCTTGAGGAGCACCAACATCATAAGCATTCTTCTTTATCTTCCCAGCCATTTCCAGTGGCAAAGCTCCCAAGTATCTCCCCAGTGCTACTTCCCAGTGGCCACCAACATTGGCTGTTAGCAAAGATGCAGACAGGCTGTGTCAGGGTTGCCACTGCTCCCCAAGACAGCAGAAGATGCTCATTATCATCACAGGCTGGATTCATCTGACGGCCTACTGCTGACTTCTTCCCCCTTGCTCACTGCTACACACACACCTGGTGGAGACTACCTCACCCTTGCCAATGACCATGTCCTCTGAAGCATGATGCAGTAGATTATACTAGCATATATTACAGCACTGTGATGTATATACTGGAGAGTATTCCATAGCTGACTTGTTAACACTGAACATATTTAAAAGACCTCAGACTGGTGAACATGCATTTTGAAGGACCTGAGAAGCACCTCTTTGTAAAGATGACAAATTCTTGGAAATTAAGTGTTTTAATTAAAGAAAGCAATAATTTTAAGTCCACCTGTGTCATACCAGAGCAGAAAGAATTAACAGACAAATCTTTCTGTGACGACTAAGTCAGAGAGTGTGTGAAAGGAATCCTGCCTGTACCGTTGGGTTGCTCCTTTGCCTGAGGGGATTTGAGCCCTTATTCTGCCCAGGGAAGTGGTTGAGTCACCATCCCTGGAGGTCTTTAAAAGACGTTTAGATGTAGAGCTTAGTGATATGGTTTAGTGGAGGACTTGTTAGTGTTAGGTCAGAGGTTGGATTCAGTGATCTTGGAGGTCTCTTGCAACCTAGATGATTCTGTGATGCTGTGAAGTGGGTCTACCAGTATCTCCTATGCGGATAGTTAAGACAGATTTAATAGCGTCTGCACTATCTGCTTTCAGAAACAACACTAAGAAGATCAAGGAAAAGCACCCATGTCTCTGACAGCCTGGTTAGGCTACAGATTTACGTGAGAGGTTTGACAGATCTCAGCATCCTAGGCCAGTGACCACTGCTGGTGGCTAACGTCCACGAGGTGGAGCTCCAAACGTTGAAATGAGCCCTGGTAGGACACTACGTCTTGCATGACGCTCGTTTTTTGCTCCTTCCTGGCACAGGACTACTGAACTACGGCTCAGTAGTCCGTTTTTCTTATGAAATGAGTGCTTATTTAAAGAGTCATCTTCTTTTCTATCTGTTTCTCTGACTTTATCTTATAGCTGTTTGCTCTCTTGTTCAATCACAGAACCTCTTAGTACGAAAGGAAAGAACAAGATTTCTTACTAGGAAAATACGGCATACTTATGAACAAATCGTTTTAGGTCAGCTTCACTTGACTCTCACATTGAGAGCTCCAGATGGCAGAGATTATAAGCAAAGTCAGGTGGTAGATAATGACAGTTAATGGCAATTGACAGGGGCAGAACCATGTTTAAGAATTCTAAGTGTTTCATTGAAATTTTTGAAGTAGTTTCAACTAGCCTTTTTTCTGTATCTGTGGGAGGAATTTAAATGTCTTTCCTTCAGTTCTGGCACAAAGAGGTCATGGTAACTTTAGAAGAAAGGAAAAAAAAAATAGCAATTAGGGTAATCTTACCCACCCTTAAAAGGGACTGTTTGTTCAGGAGATTTTTGCTTGTTTTTCCCATATGGTCAAAAGAAGCAGTTCTGGTGTCACCTGAGGGAAGCAAAAAAGGTATCTTTCTTACTGACAATTACATAAAAATTCAAGTGTTTTCAAGAGCAGTATTACGAGTGCTCTCTATCTCTGTTCAACCTTTAAGACTCAGCCCTGACTGAGTCAGATGTGCCGCTTGTGATTTGTTTTCTTACTGCCAGCCAGGCCTGGCAGAGGGGCTTTGAGAGCAGCTCAGTTTGGACAAGAGTCTGTGTCTGCACACTGAGCCCAAACCCAGGGGAGTTTTGGCTCAGATGCTCTACCCCAGCATGCTCTACCCCAAAGAGCAGCATTTTAGTTGCAACATATTTCTCAGTAAACCGTCACGGAAGCAAGATCCTCAACTCTTAGCTCATTGCTTTTTCCTCCTGGTAAGTAGGGATAGCATCAAAGTAGGAGCTAGTTTGACTGGAGCTTGTTTGCAGTGCAGTAGGACACCACTGTCCTGCACAGCACCAGCACCCAAACATACACAGACCCCACTCCTTGGCACGGGGAGAGATGGGGTTCATGCCAGGGACGTGTCGAAGCAGGACCTCTGCTTGTTGCACTGACCTGCGCTCTGGCTCTCTGCACATTTAGATGTGCCTAAATTCCTCTGCTGCTGTTTGGACCGGAGTGATGATTTTCCTATTGCTTTTTGATGAGTGAGTCCTTCAGCTAAAACAGGAACTGTGTTTTCGTCATCTGGCTTTGACCTCCCATTATGAGAGCAGTGACTCACTGAAGGGAAGCAGAGCTCTAGTACATGGTGCCTCAGCGTTGTCATCAGGGTAACGTCCCCATCACAGCTCGTTAATTTGGGTGCTAATTTGCTTCCATTTTCAATGGCTGAAAAGCATTAAAATTTACTGTAGCTTCTGCAGAACGGCAGGCTTTGCCCTCTGGACAAGACCTTTCCTACCCTGGCTCCTCATCCCACCTGATGACCTCCTCTTCTTGACCAGTGCCTCAGCTCTCACCCTGAGTCCTGCATCATGGCCCAGACAGCCTCACTGCCCACCAGTTACCCCAAATCCAGTCATTTCTCATGGTGGACATTTGGGCTCCATCATCCCTTACCCCAGTGTCTTTGCTGTGGTGTTTGGCTCGTAGCTGCAGAATCATACCTGGCAGCTCCCGTTGAAGCCCACCAGCTGCATGGGTGCACTCCTGCATTGCTGGTCCTCAGAGACCAGCTTGGTCCATTGCTGGCCCTCGGTGCACTGCGTTTTGCTGGACACCCACGTGGAGCTCTTATGGTTTTACTCATCAGAAGATGTTCAGGTAGCCTTGCGGAGAAAGCTTACCCAGTACACCAGCTGTCATATCGAGTATTTCATGAAGCAAAGCACTGGAAACTTGTTTCTCTGACCTCCTGGAGTTACTGAGGACATGACCACAAAACTTACCTAAGTGCTTAAAAAAGACCACTGAAACTAAGCTCAGTCAGAAATCAAGTACAGAAGGCGAAATATAAAAGCATGAGCACAAAAGATCCCTGTATCTCTTACACTTATGCTTGTATCCTGCATTACATAAGACCAAAGATTTTCTAATTAAGCAGCTACATTTTGTGTTTATAACAGAAAAAAAAAATCCCTTGAATGTCAGTACTAGTAAGTGACTTCTAAGTAATGCAGGTGTCCACACACAGATGAGGTCAGGAGGCACAAAAGGTCCACCTGAGTCTACTCAGGTCCATGTCTGTGTTGCAAGCCAGAGGGTGCAGCTGACCCCCCAGCAGGGGATTGTGCTAGGCAAAGGCTCTCACCCTCCCCTCAGAGCCTGGTCCTGGGAAGCCCTGCAGCTCCTAGCTCCTGGGACCCCCAGATGTGTTCTGCTTGGGTGACCATAAGAGCATGGCAGGAACAGCAGCAGTTCTGGGCTGTGAGCCTAATGACAGGGCAGGAGGTTGCCTGCTCTTTGTGTGTGGGGGGGTGGTGTGGGCTTTGCTTATTGCTTTGAATTAACTTATGTTTTGGCAGGAGGGCTTGTATTCTGGTCTGGGAACTTCTCAGTGCCAAGTCCCAGAGTTTCTGGCCAACATCGTGCACCTCCCTCTAGACCAGGATTAAGTGGTTTTGCTCCCAGATGGCAGGATGTACAGATAAACCCTCCCCGTGATTTTCTGCTCAGCATGATGACTCTGAGACGTCTCACCTCCCTGCCCTGATTCTCCTCCTATGTCTCATCCAAAGCTATGATTTCTGTGTGATTTCTGCCTTGGGAGCTGGCTGATTAAGAGTAAGCTGCTGAGCATGTCAACATGCAGATTCCTAGGATCCAGCCATAATTAGCCCAATTTATATCTACCTTGTTTTCATAAGGATTTTTCCTCCTACTTGCTAACTAGTAACAAAACCAATCACTATTTTTCCTACAGAATGTAGGCAGCACAGCCCTCTGGAAAAAAGACAGCTTTTTCTGACATGCTTTTTTTTGTTTGTTTGTTTTTCCTTGTATTTTTGAAGTATGTGGTCATTGTGATATTCATGCCATGTCATCACTGATATCCAACCTAAAGGTGAGCTGCTACAGACCCGTTAATGCCAATTCACAGACCAATGACTAGGTCTTGCTGTGGAAACAAAATCTCATACATTTTGTATAAAACAGTGGCTATCAATTTTCTGCTTGTTTGTTCCTGGTTGTTTGCAGTTGGTTTCCATAATGGTATTTTTTTACAAAACAAAAGTTTTGATCCTATAAAAGGAAGTGTTTACTTTGTGTGTTAAGGCAACCAGGGACAAAACCTTTTGCCAATTGTAAAATCCTGCTCACAGGACGAACGTGCTGTGAATGTAACACATGGAGTAGTTCCTTCATTCCCCATTATCTGATCCAAATTTTCCTCTTTCTCATTCAAATACAGTTTTATTGTAACTGCCAGCCCAAACTGTTAAACGATCTGAAAACTCAGAACAACTATAAACTATTTGCAAGTAAATATGGAATTATGGTATTGAAACAAATTTAATTTGCTTCAATTTTTCTACAAGGTAATGCCAAAAAGAATAAAATAAAATTAAAAATAAAATTAAAAAAAAAAAAAGCCTCTAAGACCCCAGCCTGCAAGTTTATGTTTTACTATAATGTGACACGGGAACTTTAAAGAGCATGTTCTTAGAAATGGATCAGTGCAGCTTGAGGAAAAGGGAAAAAAAGTTTCAGCTGTCTGGAGATTTGTTGGTCTTAGATAGTTATGGATGAATTAAACAGGTTATGACAGACCTATGGAAGTCAGGAAGAACAGTTCATGTAGCTAATGGCAAGAAGACTGTTATCCGCATTGCAAGATCATGCATCAATTAGGATGAAAATATCTCAAAACCTGAGGAAAAACAAGCAATGCTACAGAGAAATCCTTTCCAAAGGTCACAAGAAGATAGGAAAATTAAAAAAGTACATATTGTAATTCTTCATGGTAATATTGCTTTTTTAGCTATTTAACTGATGACAGAATTGGCACTACTGTTGAACTTGCATGATGCAATTATTACATCAATAGATAAGATGATTTGGTAAATAAAATGAGCAAGAGGTTTTCATGTTATTGCTACTTTACCATTGACTATTTCAAGCTTTTATTGAGTAGTGATAATCAACCTTTACTTGTTTAATAAATTCTTATCCCAAAGTGTTGATTTTTATCAAAATTACCTTCTCAGTAAAGGGTGTAATTTTCTAGTGCTAAAATGAAGGATGTTCTCAATACTGGTAATTGTCCAATTATTTAGTACAATTTTTACATTTTAACAAGCTCAGTGAGTTTCAAGGCAGGCTGAACACACTGTGTGGTTTATAAGCATACTAAATAAGAATGCACCTGCCAGCCTTTTAATTTTACTTGGTCTTCTTGTTAACTAGGAAAATAAGAGTTGAGCACATTTTTATCTCACTGGCTGTAAAAAAGACATCACTGTTTTCATGCACCACAACACAAAACAAACATTATTCAAGTCACTTTCCACTCAGAAACCATGTGAGTTATTAAGCGCTGATTACAACGCCGGATGAAGCCCAACGAAAGAAGCCCTGCGTGGCTCAGCAGGAACAGCCACCGACAACACCACGGTCACACAAAGCTGGACAAAGCCGAGGTGGATGCACAGCACACCCTGCCTGGGCAATGCTCGGCTTGTGTATATATTGTATATACTCAATATACACAATATTGTGAGTATTGTGTACTGCACAATACTCTTGTGCAGTGCAGAAGAAAAGGGACAGACCTCACCACTGGGGGGCCCTGGGAGACCCCCTCTCCTTTCAGACCCACAACCTGATCTCACAGGTTTGAGAAGCAATACAATCTCTGTGGAGAGAAGGGCTCTGACTACAAGTCCAAATAGTATGAGAGCTCCATGTTACCCAGGTTACTGAGAATTTACAGCATGCTGAGTGCAGAAGGAAAACCCTAACTAGCCTGAAAATAAAGCATGAAATGATGAAGTGGTGGTAGAGACATCCATGCCTGGAAAGTCTGGTGTTCTTCTGGAGAGGGAGGAGGAAGATGGGCACCCTACCCACAGCATGGGCACTGCCACTACATCTGCTGGTCATGGGTACAGCAGCAAAGGAGAGGACCTGGATGGCAAGGAACATGTTTTAGGGTTTGCAGTTGAGTGTGCTGAGAAATGAACAGCTGTTCAAGATGCATGCTGTCTGCTACTGCCATGCAGCTGTGAAAATATTACACCTGTGTCAGGCTGTGGTTAAGCAATAATAGGTTGCACCTGACAGCCTTTGTCACCGGAAAGACTGGCTGAATCTCAGCACAGAAGTGAAACACAAATTTTGCTCTGTGATTTGTACCACCGGTAATTCAGACAGTCAAACCCCTCCCTGAGCAGCGAGAAACAAGTGTTGCCTGACAATATTATTGATTTTCTTATTTTGTGAGAATCACCAAATAAGCACTAGAGGGCAAGGTTGGAAGAGAGCTAACAACCAGATTTGGACTGCAGTAAAACTCTTGTCATACTAATGAAATTTCCTTGTGATAAATTAATGTAAATCGGGCTTGGAAGGAACACTCTCATTTTAAAGTTGGCTGAAAGACCATAAACAGAATTATAAGTGACAATATAGCAAACTGGGGAGGGTTTCTTCAATACGATAGCAAAAGGATAGGTGTCAGGACTTGTTCCGTTTAACATCCTCATTAATGCTGCAGAAGAAGAATGAAATGGCGTGTAATGAGGTTTGATACCTGGGAGGATTAGTAAGCACCGGTGAGAGCTGCAAATTGATGCGGAGAAGCAGACGCTAGAATCATGGACAGAAAAGAACAAAAGCCACAACGCACATGTGCAGGAAATAAATCTAATAAAGAGGAACGTGAGAAAACCAAAGCCAGGGGAAATGTCACTTGGGCAAGGGCAAAGCGAGGTCAGCAGCAGGTGGGCAGCACCCCGGGCACCCCACCACCACCGCCGGACCCGTCCCTCGCATCCCCGCTGCTGCTGGAGTGCACAGAGGAGCGATGGAGGCGTGAGGGAAGGACGCACAGACTGGTCCTGGGGGAAGCCTGGCACTGCTGCAGCTGGGCTGCTGCCGCCACTTGGCACAGCCTAGGCTGCCACTGACATCAGAGCAGGCGTAGGAAGGCGAAGTGCAGCCTGGAGGGCTGAAATCACAGCCTCAGCTGCCAGCCTAGCAAAATGCAGTGTGACTCTCTCCAAATGATTTGGGCTGTACCGTGCATGGAAATTCCTATGTTCCAGAAAGCAAGAGCAAGTTCAATGAATTCTAATTAAGGCAAAACCCTATAAAATCTCATGTAGTCAATAAGCCTTATGCAGGTAAGGCTTATAAGATGTCTGAGCTCAGAAAGGTAGAGCCATATGGGATGGAAGGGGAATTTCTAAGCAATTACAGGTGCTTAGAGTCAGACTATATAGCTCCAGTAGTGCAAAAGGCATAATAAATGCCTTCAGATGCCTTGCGAGCATTGCCTTAGCTGCTGTTATGAAACAGGGCATGTTAAATCCTTTGAGGAGCTGTGGATTTCAGTGAAGATGTATTTCCTCTCTGTGTGCTGCAGCACACCCAGCCATCCTGCAGCTCTCCATCACTGCCCTGTAAAACCCTACTGGAAGAGTGGTTTTGAAAATGCCACTGAGCAGCACCCACAAACACACAGGACTGCACTGGGAAGAGCAGACTGCAGGCACAGAGCATCTGAGACATCACGGGCAATTTGATGGTTCAGCAGGGCCAGAATTTGAGCTGAAACAAGAATTAGGTGTTGCTATACCATTTTATTATTATTTAAAAAACAAAACAAAACAAAACAAAACAAAAACAAAAAACTAGGCAAATTCAGTAATTTCTTCCAGACAGCATTATTAGATAATTAGGGTGTATCACAAGTTCATTTTTCATATGCTCACTTAAATTGACTCAGCTCTTAATTTCTGCAGGGTCATAGCAGTACAGCAATGTGAAAGGAGTACCTCAGCATTTATTCCTCATTCCCACTCACTTGCAAAAAGATATAAAATTCTTCAAATCTCAGAAAGAAGACAGAAAACCCATGGGGAACTTTTTAACTCAACAAGAAACATGCAGAAATGAAACTAAAGCCTATGGAAAGTAATCCATTGATGTTCACAGGAAAAAATACACAATGCAGAGAGGTAAATCCTCCATACACCCTGGCCAAGGAGGAATACCTCAGTGCGGAGGGTTATTTGCAATGCCAGAGATACACATCTAACAGCTGCCTGTCCCATGGCTCATCTCTAGGCAGGCTCACGTGTGGCACAGTGGCTATCAGGAGGTGTGGGACAGTGCCCACAAGGAGCCCAACCCTCCCCTTGGTCCCTCTGCGTGGAGCAGGCTGAGCCCCCGTCATCAGGCAGACCAGACATGGCAGAGCTTCTCCAGCACTCTGGGTCTGGACACCAGAGTGGGTTAAATGTTCTTCTACCTGCCCTGAGCAGAAAGCTGCTGTACAGAGGAAGGTGCTGAGCAGCATCCAGGGAGCAGGAGCAGCTCCCTGCAAACCCTGCAGACTCTCTGTTCAGGGCAGAAGATAGCAAACCATTTTGGTCAATGAGGTTCCTCAGGCTGACTGTGATTCTTCAGAAAAACATTTTCTTTGCATGTGAAGGATCATGACAAGAGCACCAAATGTGAATGCCATAATCACAGATGCAGTCTTTGCTACTCCAAATTGTAAAGAATAGCTGTTGGGTAATGGGCCAGACATGGCGAGCTGTGATTGTTGTGATTATTGCCAGGCTGACTGGGACTTATCTGCACAGAGAAATCTACGCCAAAGCATCCCACCGATTTCTGACACCCATATCTTCCCTTCACCCTTCAGCTTGCTGCATTTTGCTTCTGACTGCAATCCATTTGATGATGGACTGTGCTGTGCTACATATCTGCCAGCTGTCTCATGCTATACAGCTTTATCTTCATCACACTGTATTTATCCTGATGAAGCCAGAGTGTTATTAAGCACAGGAAATAACTGCCTTGGATTCACATATTAGCTAAACCTAAAAATATCACAGACACATCATAGCTGGTTGAGGGGCTTCTAAGCGACCCATTTGTTGACAATAATAGTTAGAGCATGTTAAGAATAACCGAGAATCGGAAGGTTTTTGAGCAGTGGTCACACAGATGGCACAGCAAGGTAATAAGCATGAGATGTGTATGAAGATGACTCAGCCTTCCCCCCTTGCAGGGTAAACAAAAGGTGATCTTGGCTCTCCTGCATTACTTTTCCAGATAGTTGAAGTGCTAGTAGTGCTCATCTTTCTCCTGGCCATCTGCAGACTTGAAAAAATTAAAACTTAAGATGTCTGGTAGAAAAGGGGAGCTGTAGCACTCTGCTCTCCAGGTGTTGTCTAAAATTAAGTGTGAAGCACTGTCCCTGAAGGAAAACCAATGCCACCCATGAGAGAAGTTAGTGATGCTTAACTTTATAAAGTTTGTATTCTTTTATGTATAAATACATGTATGTTTATATATGATCCAATGATTCTAGAAGAGAATGGCCACTACCACAAGTAATTATCTTCAGGGTGGGTAGTTGGGTAGTTCTGTTTCACTTCTCACAGTTCTTGGCTAATTCGTAGCTTTCCAGTTCTAAGGATGCTGTTATTTCAGGCTAGTTACCATCTAGTATCTGCTTTGGTACCCATAAGGGTCTTGTTCTGGAATCAATAAATTCCCACATGTTATGGGACCTGCAAAGCTTCCACACAACGTGTAGATCCGGTCGACAGCAATGGGAGTTACTGCATTTTTGTAATTATGTTTACTGCATCAAAAAATATACTAGTATCCAAAATACAACATTTATGTTTAAATGTATAAGAGATGAGAAATGGTTGAGATGCTAAAATGTCTTGGTGAAAACATAGACCCGTAAATCACAGGCTTTTGTTGTATAATTTGTTCTTTTTGAGGAATCAGTATAAGCCACACTGACTGAATCGCTGTTTCATAACAATAAGTGCATCCGGAAATGCCACACCATAAAAACACTGTCCAGCACAGGTGAAATCTCAGCTGTTTTATCATAGTGGGTAGGATGGAGAACAGCAGAAAGAAATTGTTTTGTCTGGGCAGAAGGCTTTAGTCTGGACAGGGCTGGGCTGGGCCTGTGGCTGGACCCATCTAAAATATCAGCCTGATTCTGTTGACACCACAAGAATCGCTTCAGGTTTCACAGGCTATCCAAGCTTTTCCAGGCTCTTGTACTTCATGTGATTAGTGCCACAGAGGTAGCCTCTAATGAAAAATTTACCTTAAATCAGCTGCTGGGGGCTTGAGGTCAAGGGGGATTCTTCCCTGAAGTGAAAATACGGTTCTTATTTAAAGTTATGAAACCTAAAAGTTTGTTAACTCTTTTCCTTGATTTGGTTCTTTGAACAGACTGCGTGACAACAGTACTGCCTAATGAAAATGAGGAGTATGACCAGATCAGCTTCATTCATGACTCTGGACAAGCTGATGGGTCCCCATGGGGAGACAGGGAGAGCTAAACGTCAGGGTTTTTTATGTGCAAGGTGCAATGCAGTAAATTAAATCTCTTCTTCATGCACTTCCACCCACACACAGAAACTAATTGTGTGACTCTGCATGCTGCAGAAGTAGGTAAATAGAAGATATTTGCAGGCTGAGCATCATCCTTGTGTTAAAAGAAAAATAATTATGCTCGTATTAGTGCATAATCCCCTAGCCACGCTTCACAATCTGTGCAGGGATATTTTTTTCTAGAGAGATGCAATATGGGCTGGGGTTTGAAAAAAATCCCAAGGCATTTAGGCACCCAGGTGCCATTGAAAGGTGAAGGAAGTTGGGCCCATACTTCCCTGTGTCTGCTTTTAAAGTTTAAGCCATGACACGCTCCTCCATCAACACACTTTTGAAGAATAGTGTGTTGTGGTCATGCTTCAGATAGGTGTGTTTAGGTCTTTTGAACAGTGCAACATGTAAAGCTGACACATCTGCCATTAGCCTTGCTGAGCAAAGTAAATACCGATCATCTTTAAAGGTAAGAAAATGTTGATGAGTGTTCCTGAAAATGGGTAATGACTTAGACTCTCAGTTGATATGAAATTACAGGCATGAAATCAAGGAACTGAGATGAGTAACACAAACTGCAGAGCTGATGAACCCTGAATATCTGGAAATGCTATCCTTTGGATTTTATAATTGGAATTCTGGGAGGAAAGGGAGTTATGAGAGATCAAAAAAGCAATGAATTTTGTTACAAAACAAACCAAATCTGACTCATCAGCATGAGCAGCAGAAAGATCTTTATAACTTGTCCTTTTAAGCCAGGGTAATGCAATTGAAAATTGCTTGAATAAAGAAAATAGAAAAGCACAAAATTCACTCTTTCTTGTCTGGGTCTGTTTTCAATATGCCATCTCTTTCTTTTCTCTTCCTTTCCACTGCTGTGGGATAACACCTGACTCAAATCATTTTCAGATGGCTTTATTTCTCATGTACGTGAGAACATTTGGAACAAGCCTATAAAGACAGTGGAGTCATTAAACATTTATGTCTCAGTAAGTAACAGTGTCTGTCTTCAGACAGTTCTTCAGCCCCAATGCATTTGAACTGCATTGTAATATGAAACTAATTAATTATTGTAATACATTATGATCTAGCTTCTTCTTAAAGGGATGGAATTCTCCCAACTTCATAAGAATGCTGAGGTCACATAGGTTCTAAATTTCCAAACACCTGAAATATTTAGTAGCAACATGAAATTAATCTGCATAGAAGTAAGATGTCCAAGTAGACAGCCCTTGCCTGGGGCTTTGTCAATGCAATTTCTCTGACAAAGAAGGATCCACATGCACTTTTCTAATGGAAAATGATTCACCGTATTAGGTTGAGACACAGTACACTGCAACGCAAGCAACTCATGCAACTCAGTTGCATGCTGTATGGAAATCCAGGCATGACTCAGAACACTCAATATAGAATTGCGAGCAGACATTTGCGATAACTAAGCAGAATTTTAAAATCCCCTTGCTCCATGCAAAGGAACCCTGAAGGAGCAATCCTTTTGGATTCAGCCAAGCACTCAATCAAATTCTTAATCCTATGTATATGTTAAAACAGGACAGGCAAGTGATTTAAGGAAGTGAGCAAGATTTAGCATTTCTTCAATGGTTTTACATCACCTGCAGCAAGTATTTAAATGAGTTTCTAAACTGAAGAAACGAAAGGCCATTATCTTCTCCCCTAAATTTTACTCAAGCCTGAGTGTCACACAGGGTATTTATAGAGAAAAACATTTGGCTGAAATCTGAGATCCTTGTAACATTTTCTGTAGCTCTCACTGGATTGGAGAGCCCTGTTGTCTGAATGGATGCTCAGTCTGGCACAGCTTCAGCCTAGCTTTTCAAAAGCGCTAAGCAGCTGCACTGAGATGTGCTCAGCATGACCCAGAACCAGACTTGGGAGCAAAAGATGGAGAGAGATGAGGACAACATTCACTATGTCTAAGTTTAGATGTGTAACTGCAGTGCCAGAATTAGGCCTGTGAATCAGAAGTGAGCTGTTTACATACTCACAAGACAGTTGGCTCCATGGTGTGATTCAGAGTAAACTCTGAATCTTACAGAAGCTCTGAAGGAGGCTATTTCTATCAGGTTTTAGAGCAAATCTAAAAGAATATTCAGAGTACTATGAATAACTTTCCCTAAACTATTTCTGTTTTAAAAGCCTTGAAGGAATTTTCACTGCAGCTTTTTCATAAGATACATAAAATTGATAGAAAGGGAATTGAAAGGGCCAGCTGAATCTGGCAAATCACCAGATGAGTGCCACAGGCAGGGGTTGGGTACTTAGACCATGGGACTCACTTTGAGAAACCTGGTCTGATGGGGGCTTAGGGGGTCCACCTGTCAGAGAAAGGGAAGTACATCTCCAGCCATGGGCTTGCCAAGTTGGTGAAGAAGGCTTCAAACTGCAGTTGCTGAGGGAGGGGAACCTCAGTCCATCCCGCCCCTCCCAGCTTGATGCCAGTGTCAGTGATAGAGCCTGGAGAAGGGTCACAGGTCAGCAGAAAAGCACCTGAAGAGCAGCACAAAGGAAGTGCAGCCGCTGCAGCCTGTAAGTCAGCTTCATCAGGGGCCCAACTCAAAAGTCTCCATGCTAACACACATAGCATGGGGAATAAACAAGAGTTAGAGATATACCCACGCCTGCAGGGCTTTGGCACCGGCATTATGGAGATGTGGTGGGATGCCTCCCATGACTGGAGCATTAGGATGGAAGGACACAGGCTCTTTAGGAAGGACAGGCAGGGGAGAGGCTGTAGCCCTCTATGTCCTTCTCCAAATAATAGTGGAGAGGTGTTATGCTGGATTTCATTCTCACCTACAAGGAGGGGCTGGTGGAGAATGAGAAAATCAAGGGCAGCTTTGGCTGCAGTAATCATGAAATGGTGCAGTTTAGGATCTTGAGGGAAGCAAGGAGGGAGCACAACAAGCTTGCTACCCTGGACTTTGTGAGAGCAGACTGCACTCTCTTCAGGGATCTGCCCTTGGACAAAGCCCTGGAGGGAAGAAAAGCCCAAGAAAGCTGGTGGATATTCAAGGATTGCCCCCTCCACGCTCAGGAGCGATGTATCCCAACACAGAGGAAGTCAGGCAAAAACACCAGGAGGCTTCCTTAGAGGAACAAAGAACTCCTGGCCAAACTCAGGCAGAAAAAGGAGGCCTACAGAGGGTGGAATCAAGGACAGGTAGCCTGGAAGGGATACAGACACACTGTGAGCAGCCAGGAATAAGGTGGGAAAGCCAAAGAACTGACAAAATTAAATCTGGAAAGGGACATCAAGGGCAATAAAGGCTCCTATAGGTACACCAGCGGGTCAGTGGTAAACAGAAAACAAGGGAAAAGCGATCCTTTTGCTAAAGCAAAGGGGAGACCTGGTTACCTGGGATATGGCTAAGGCTGAGGTACTCAACAACTTTTTTCCCCTCAGTCTTCACTGACAAGAGCTCCAGCCACATAGTTCAAGTCTCAGAAGGCAAAGGTAGGGATTGGGAAAATTAAGAGCCACCCCCTGTAGGAGAAGATCAGGTTCAAGACCAGCTAAAGAAAGAAATCATGTACAATTTATTTATTTATTTATTTATTGACAAGTGCTATGATTCTATGATCTACCTGGATTTTTGCAAGGCATTTGACACTGTACACCATGATATCCTTGTCTCTAAATTGGAGAGACATAGATTTGACAGATGGACAACTCATTGGGTAAAGAATTGGCTGGATGGTCACGCTCAAAGAGTTGCTGTCCTTGGCTAAATGTCCGGGTGGAGACCAGTGACGAGTGGTGTTTCCAGGGGTCAGTGTTGGGACCGGCACTGTTTTTTAACATCTTTGTCAGTGACATGGACAGTGGGCTGCGGATGGTCTCACCAAGTTTGCCAATGACACAAGCTGTGAGATGCAGTTGACACACTGGAGGGAAGGGATGCCATCCAGAGGGACCTGGGCAGGCCTGAGAGGTGGGCCTGTGTGAACCTCACGGGGTTCAACAAGGCCAAGTGCAAGGTCCTGCATCTGAACTAGAGCAATCCCAAGCACAGATACAGGCTGGGCAGAGAATGGATTGAGAGCAGCCCTGAGGAGAAGGACCTGGGGGTGCTGGTTGATGAGAACCTCACCATGAACCAGCCATGTGTGCTTGCAGCCCAGAAAGCCACCCATAACCTAGGCTGCACCAACAGCAGTGTGGCCAGCAGGGAGAGGGAGGGGATTGTCCCCCTCTGCTCTGCTCTCGTGAGACCCCACCTGGAGCCCTGCACTCAGCTCTGGGGCCCCTCCACAAGGACACAAAAGTGTTAGCAGGAGTCCGGAGGAGGCCTTGAGGATGAACAGAGGGCTGGAGCATCTCCCCTGTGGAGACAGGCTGAGGGAGCTGGGATTGTTCAGACTGCAGAAGAGAAGGTTCTGGAGAGACCTCACAGCAACCTGACAATGCCTAAAGGGGGCTACAGGAAAGCTAGGGAGGGACTCTGTGTCAGGGGTGTAGTGATAGGACAAGGAGTAATGGCTTTAAACTAACAGTGGGTAGATTTAGGTCAGCTAGGAAGAAGAAACTCTCTGCTCAGGGTGGTGTGGCCCAGGCCCGGGTTGCCCAGAGGAGCTGTGGCTGCACCATCCCTGGCAGTGCCCAAGGCCAGGCTGGATGGGGCTGGGGGCAGCCTGGGCTGGTGGGAGGTGTCGCTGCCCACGGCAGGGGGGTTAGGACTGGGTTGGCTTTAAGGTCCACTCCAGCCCAAAACGTTCTCTGATTCTATGAAAATCCATCTTTTATAGCACTTGACACAATGCTTACCTATGGTCTTTCAAAGTCAGTATTACTTAACTGAATTGTTCAAAACTCCCTACACCGCTATGTCTGTTTTTTGCATAAGACTAGGTTTATTTTTCTTTCAGTGCAAATACAGGAACACAGGATTCTCTGGAAAACTATACTCCAGCTTTTAAAAAGATCATCATGTAACTCAGTTTTCCTTCCCCCTCTGCCACCATCAAAAGGAGCCTACTCAATACTACTTTGATGCAAAATCTGAGCAGAAGTTTAACTTTAAGCTCTGTTCTAGCAATTTCAATCTGTATCATCTTCTTTCTTCCTGTTTCTGCTAAGAGTTGTTATGTTCTGCCACTAATAATTGCTTACACAGAATCATGTGAATCATGTGTATATAAAAATTTATCATGGCAATGAAAAAGCAATGAATTGCATTGATTTCAAAGAGTCTGATGTAGTCACTGGTTAAAAGGTGTTTTCAGTATCTACAGGTATTTTCAGACAAGTTTCATTCAAGGTTGGGGCAGAGTAACTGAAATACAGGGTAAAGGAAGAAAAACTGGTAGCTACATATTTGTTCCTAGATGCCTAGTTTTTAATATGTCCCCTACAGACTGTGGATTTTCATGCAGGTAACCTATTTGTTGAGTTACCTATTGAACCATGGTATCGAACATTGCCTTTACTTCCTGGATGTTTGCGATGCTCTGCACTGCACTATAGCTATTCTTAAATGTAAGACTAATTCACTACATCTAATGGAGCTGATGTATTACTTTGCTATTTGTCTAACCTTTATAGGTACATTTCACATGAGCACTGCATGGATCAGCATATGCAGAGCTGCACGTCCTTAGCTCTAAGTTCATTTCCTTATCAGAATATATGGCACTACATTATGCTGCATGTTTTTGATTTGAAACACTGACTGATAACACAGGCATACTCAAACAAAATGGTACATATATCAGCAACCAATTCATTTGTTTTGGAGAAAGAATACAATATCAGAAAAAAATATATAGCTCAGCTAAGTTTGATTGGAGTAATCAAATAGCCAAAACAGTATAACCCGTAAGATATATTTTCCTGATAACTACCCATATTCAAATATTATCTATTTATTTTTTTTCTGGTATCTTCATAGAACGTGGAATGTATTTGACCTATTATTTTCCACTGTGCATTTACTGTGTTGGTGGAAGCAAAATTTCATGTTCTTTCTGGTTATACATGTATTATCTCCATTAATAGCAATGAGAGAAACAATATTTTTAATGAGTGTTTGTGTCATTAACTAGAAAAATATTTACTGAAGTTATTTCTATTAGTGCCTAACAGGGATGGAGTTTGAACCTTTTCAGTCTGCAGTCAGCAATGCTAGCTAGCTGAGTAACTGATTCAGAGCAAAATGCTTATTTGTAGAGTTGTCCCCTTCCAAAATGCCATTGTGGTGGGAGCTTTAGAAATAGACTTTGTGAAAGAAAAGATTTGATCAAATAGAAATGTTTCAGGCTGCGCAGACATTGTATGCCTGTCTGAATTTAAGAAGAGATTGGACTGTGAACTTAGGCACATGGTCTGAACTTTTGGGTAGACCTGTGCGGTGTCAAGAGTTGGACTTGATGATCCTTAAGGGTCCCTTCCAACTCAGGATATTCTATGATTCTATGATTCTATATATCTGCAGGAACACAAAAGTGGTGTTGCCTAATAATGACCAAAAATGTTTTGTAGTGTTTTTTTGTTTGTTTGTTTGTTTTGTTCTGTTTTTGTTTTTGTTTTTCCTATAAGTTTTAAACTATGGCTGTTTTCAGAACTGAACAAATTGGAAGCCGATTTCCCTTGTGTTTGTAATATTTGAAAAAGTGCAGTGGTAGAGGTCAGTTTGCTTTTGCAGGTACAGCACTGATCATTCTGCTACTGTGATGTACTGTGATGATAAACATGACTGTCACTCCTGTGGGATTAGTTCTGTACGTAAGATGTGTAATAGCTCATCAGCAGTGTTCAGATGTTTCCCTTTCCTGTGAATATACTCTTTTCATAAATAGACTACATCCAATCCTTTCTAATATTAACATAATTCCAAAGTCAGTAATATATTTGTAAAGAAGCCTTTTCTCTTTTAAAATAGTTTTATTTACACTGAAAATGCTTTTGATTGTTTTCAAATGACTTCAGGAGAGGTAAGAAAGAGGATGCAGTCTGACTCCTTATTCTCTGAGTTTGGGGCTATGATGTACCTGCTTTGGTAACTCAAAACAGCTAATGTTGGAAAGTTCAAATGCGACATGACATTTAAAAATCATGCCAAATTAAGAGAAAACACATTGTTTAGTGTAGGAATATGTTAGTATTGCATGAATATAGACTTTAGATTTCTTTGTTTTCACTGACAGTTGGTCGGGCACTCGAAGAGGCTCCCCAGGGCAGTGGTCATGGCACCAAGCCTGCCAGAGTTTAAGAAGCATTTTGTCAACACTCTCAGAAACATGGTCTGACTTTTTGGGTGGTGATTTGGAGACCCAGGAGTTGGACTAGATGATCCCTGTGGGTCTCTTCCAACTCAGGATATTCTATGATTCCACGATTCTTTAATGCTACCTTACAAACGTATTTTCTGTTCACATTTACTAAAAATATTTCTGCTATGCGAACATAGATTATTGAAAGCACAAGTAGTACTTTGACAATCCAGACAAATCAGGTTTTGCTTGGCAAGCAGTAGTTACCCAAGACTTGAGAAGTGAACTCAGTGTGAATATAAGAATGATTCCTAAGTGCCCATGAGGGTAAGGCGTTGGGAGGCAGACTCATCCCTCTCTGCACAGTATTCTCCCTGGCACCACACCTAACAGAGGGAGAAGGACATTTTGCACAGGTGGCTTCATCACTCTGGGCATCATCATCGATGAGAACAGCCCAACCAACACCGCAGGCTGTGCACAGAGGCCAGGGGGTCCCCACAGACCTGTGTGCTGAACATGGCACAGCTTGTCCCTGGACCACAAGCACCCACCGTGGGGTGCAGAGGGGCAGACAGAGTAAGAGGCACAATGTGGTGTAGAGCAGCTGACAGCTCCCCCTGAAATGCCATTCTCCACAGGCACTGCCAGCACATGGTGGCTTCTTTTTTATTCTGTTCAAATTCTGTTCAGCAGTGGGGAAAAAATGGCATTTTTAATTAGTAAGACTTCGATGCAAGAAAATGAAGACCTGTGTATTTAACTTGGCCCCATGACTGATTCTACTCTGCTATGTCACTGTAGTGCTTCAGACATGTCTGTATGTGAAACATGCACAATTCTGTGTTTCAGACCCAGGGAGACAATGATACCACTGATGTCAGCAGCAAACCTCACTTCAGCTGCAGCTGTGTAAGGTGCAGTGTTCCTCCTTGTGGAGAAATCCCTTGCGGTTCTTCTTATTCAATAATTACACATTTTCTTCACCCAACCCCTCATTATTTTCTCAAGCCCTTGCTTTCAATTTTAAACTGTATTTCCCTATTGTTTTAAGGCAATGGATTGACATTATCTTATTGTTTTCTTTACAAATGTTAAGACCACACACTCTGAGCTCTGCTAACACACTGTATTATGCTACTAGTAGACAAATTTTAACATCACATCACATACATATTGCAGTTGCTGTTGGAACATGCCTTTTAAAAAATACTTTTATTGGATGAAATTGTCTCTTCCCCAAGAAAAATCTGGTTCTTCAATATAATTTATTATACCTTTTAAAATTCTGTCTGTTCAGTAAAATCTTTGCTACATTATAAATACCTGTAAAGAAAATATAATTTAAAATTCTGAGAGAAAACATTATTTTCCTTTTACATTTTTCACAAAACCCACACAGGCACCAAGGAAAGACTAACAATAAAAATAATTTACTCCTGTACAGTCTACTCTGGGTTGGAAACATTCAAAAGAGGGACTTTAAAGTTGTCCTCTTATGAAACTTTGGCTACAACATAGGAATCGATCTTAAAACAAAGTCCTATGTATTCCACCCATCTATAGCTGAAAACTTCTTTCAAAGGCTGATTTGAGTGTTTGCAGTACTTTCCTCACTTTAACATACTGGATTGACAACTAGCAAAAACCACTGCTATCTGACAGAACCAGCCCCTGAATTTCTCTGCACAGGACTAACAGTGGTCCTTTCTCACCAAACGGGAATATTTATTGTAGAGATAAACTCCCAATTCTGACAATTACATTTTATTATTTAATTACAATAACATTCTGCTTTTTCACTAGTTATGTATTGCCAGAAAGCTTGTGTGTTGAAGGGACAACATAAAAAAAAAAAAAAAAGTTTTCTGATTTCAATAACTTTTTTTTTTCACTTCTTGTTCTAAGCAAATTTCTTAGCAGAGAGCAAGCAATATAAGTGTAAGAGACATTTACTCTTGTAGTTGTTATCGTTGTAGTATGGAGTATAAATATGGAAGAATTCTTCAAATCAACTAAGCCATATCTATCTAAAGCTGGCAAAAAACACAGACTGATCCCCAGGTAGACATGAACCTACTAAAATCAAATGAAAATGCAAAGATTTTTAAATCTTAAGTTTGGTAAGATAATTTTCAAAGTTGCCTTCAAGCAGAAATTACAGAATTTAGTGTGAAGTTTTAAAAATCTCTATCCAAACTAATGAGTTATGAACAAAATATTCAATTCCTTTTTAAGAGAAAGTTGGTTCATTTTAAGGAATAGACAGTAAAGAAGGAACATTTTTTTCTACATAGTCTGGAAAATATTTCTAGTCTACATTTCTACATTTGAACGGTAGATGACAAAGAGAGAAAAGTAAAACCTAGTCAGCACTTGCTTGGATTATCTTTAGCACTGCAATGAGACACTAGGAATCTTCATTTCCTTGTAGCAGATCCTCTCCTATTTCTGAGCACCCACCCATGCATTGCTGTTTTTGTTTGTTTTCAATTATGAACAGCAAAACAATAAGTCAATCTTGACTCCAACTTTAAAGAGGTATCTGTGGAAAACTGTCATTAGATGCCATATGATGCCATTCTATTGTATATGATGCCATGATAATTTTTTCCACTTAGGATAGGGTGATAGACCTTTCTGGCCACTCTGCTTCTCCCTTCACTACTTTTATTTTATTCTGAAGGAGTCTCACCATTTTCTCACCACTTTGCATTTTCCTCTGTCATCTCACTTTTCATCTTTAGTCTCTTATGACTGCTAAAGGTAGGCAGCAACCTGCCGTTCCTGCTCTCTGAAGCTACTCTGTTTCCTCCTCTTTCACTTTCCCCTTCCTTCTTTTCCTTTTCCCCCTCCACAACCCATGCAGTTTTTTCCTCCATTTCTGACTCTCTTCTCCTGGGTATTTTTTCATTCATATACGTCCTTCCTCCTCCCCCCATTCATTTTGCCTTACCTTCCTAGATATTTGGGAAATGTTACAATTCACCACAGATACTCCAAAATGCACTCGTTAGATGTTCTGTGCTGGTATAATTTCCCTTTCTACACCTCTTTGGTCACAGTTTAAGGAACAGGCAAAATGATCCTAGCTTTGATTGCTGCGGATGTAGACATCTTAGGAGGCATTTATGTTACTCAACTTTAGAAATCTAACTGAGGCTCCAAAGGTAAGAGATTGTTTCCCCAAAGTTCATCCAGTCAATAAAAATAAATAAGTACTCCATCAGGTAATTCAGAACCAGTGCAAAAACTAGTCAAGTGCTCTTAAGTGCTATCTGTCTTCATTAGCTACATACAGCCTAGAAAAACTAAGCTCATAATTCAGGCACTTCATTTAGGCAGTTTAAGTTCGGTGGTGAGAATCCCCATGGTCTGGAATGTGTTGTTTGGAGCTCTTTTATACTAGAATATGTCTGTCTGTAGTTTAATCATTAATAACTTCATCAGTGTTCACTGATGCTCCAATCCAATTCCAGTTTCCCAGCTGCTCCTTTGCAGGAGAACAGAAGGGTAAGAGTGCATTGTTGTTTGGAAAAGGAACAAAAAATGAAATAAAAAATAAAAACAACTGTGAGGGAAAAGGTACTTGCTGCAAGTATTAAATCTTGAATAAATGCCAAATATAAGAAAGACTACACTATTCATTACAAATCCAGGGATGAGAGTATATCCCCAAAGCTTTGGCAATTCAGTTCAAAACTGCTTAGTAATTCAGGTTTTGAATCCTACTTCATGCTAAGGGAATAGGGTGGAAGAATAAGTAACGTGAAAATTGTTTAAAATAGAGCATTAGTATTTTCAGGGGAATACTGCTGCATTTCATGCCTGAGGGGGCAAATCTACTCTGATGGTAATGAAGAAAGTCTTTGAAAAAAGCTATTACTAAAAAGCATCAGTTTACTGCCTTATCCTCCCACACCTGTTTTTTTCCTTCCTTGATATTTGTGTTAAATATGAAGCAATCAAAGCAGCAATTACACAACTAGAGCATACAATAGACTTCTGAAAAAAAATAAAAATGAAGGTGGGGTGGGGAGAATGAATATTTCCAACTCAGTGCCATACCCTACAGTTTAGTTTCCCTCATTTATGATATCAACCAAGGCTTGCAGCAGTCTATCATCTCTATGCTTGTATGGTTTGGCATTGTAAAAAAGATCAACGTAGTCACTGTACAGGCTTTCTTCTGAGTCTTTTAGCTGGGAGGGCTTGTTTAATTTTTCGAGGGCCTGATAGAAGTGTTCAAATGGAATATTTAACTTCTCACTTGCAGTCTTCTTTGGCAGTCGCTTCTCAGCCATCTGTCTGCTAAAAGCACTTTGCAGTAAGTGCAGCATAGCCTCTGATGGGATTTTATCTTCTGCTTTGTCACTGCTACTACTAGTATCTTCTGTGACTTTGTTTTTTTCACTCAGGTTCTCCTGTGTGGTGTGGTCCTAGAATGCAGATTGGCATAAGAGAGGTTAAGTGTCAAAGCAAAACTGTCTGGATTCAGATTTGCTCTGATTAGTGATTTTCATGTATGTGTGTGTAGATATAATTTTTTCACTTAGGAGCCACTAACATCTGGAAAAGAACTAGATCATTCTATTCCAAAGCAGACTTATTATTCATTCAGATTGTCATTATTCATATTCAAACAGACTGCATTGCATATAGTATGAAATCTCCCTGAGGAAGATTAGGAAGTTAACTTAGGATAAGCTAACTCAGGAAGATAACTTAGGAAGTTACAAATTCAGAACCTACAGTGTCAGGATACAACTTGTCATTTTACAGCAAGATTTGTCCCAGTCTCAGAAATACTCCTGGCTGTACTGTGGGATACAGCTCCTCAGCTGTCTGTTTGGAGCAAGTACCTGCAGTGGCAATGGCAACTCTGAATGTGCCACACACCCTTGTGGAAAGGACTGAACTAATGCTTCCGTATTACCTGCTCTGTAGTAATCATTTTACCTGGGAAATGACAATATGGCTAACCCATGGATATGACACGTATCTCAGCAAACTCTGGAAGACTATTGCCAAATACAGACGTGCAGAGAAATTGCTGAGGCACAACCTCATTTCAACACTGTTTGTTATGCTTCCCATGTAGCAATATATGGCTGCATATCATCTTCAATTACACTGGGTCTGTCTTTCTAATGGAACTTCAGCTGTTTTTTAGTATGTGTCTACCAACCTTTTCCTATAGCACCTCCTGAATCCAATTTTATTTTCTTCCAAGTTTATTTTACTGTACATAGCTGCCACAACTGTGGACACTCAATTTTATGTATGTGAAAACCATAATTATGTCTCCCTTGGTATTCTCCTCTGTAACCTTGCTGAAGAAGGTTAGTATCTCTATTATTTACAGACGTCCTAATTACCTAATGGGGAGATGAATAGATGTGATGTGATTAAGTATGCTGAGTATATAACATAATAAAGCATTTTGAAAATATACAATATTATCATCATGAGCACCCAGAAAATCACTGCTATTCTCGGAAGCCTAGAATACATTTGTTTTCCATACAGCACTCTACCTTAAAGGTAAGGAAAGGATGAAAAAGGAGCTGGCAGCAACAGGTCCACGTAACTGAACTATCTCAGTAAGTGAGTTCCTGACTTTTGTGATGCTTCTTTGTTACAAACCTTCTTCCAAACTTCCTTGAAGCACTCCAGCAGGCTCCTTTGGTATCAAACACTTGTTCTTACTAGAATTACATAAATTTAGTGTGTCTGTCAGTGGTGCATTTCTCCCTCCTTGCATTAGCTGTTGAATTCATAGCATTAGTATCAATATCTTCTTTCAATCCTAAAACTGTTAGGTGTTGGCATGTGAAAGCAGAGGCTAAGAAAAATATCAGTTGCTGACACTGAAGAAATTAGAACAGTCGCAAAACTCGCAAGTGTTCAGAGGGTAGAGGAAATTAATACAAAATGAGTATGTATTTTCTTATTAGGGAAAAAGACACAATTCTCCAAGAAATTTAAAAATATATATAGAAAACAATTACTGTGATGCTACCTCTACAAGGTCTGTCATCTTCTCCACACCTCTTCTGTCATTTTGCACAGCATTGTAGGATGTGTAAACACGTGGCTGCTTCATATGTTCAGGCTGGGTAGCAGTGCCATGCAAAATCAATTTCCAATTTACAATCCTTCCTTCATTTTGTATTCTTCTGGACTAAAGGACAAGCACAGCATTAGCATAGGTTCTCAGGATGTAAGAAGAAAAAACAGAGAATACTTGCTCAAAAAGCAGAGAGAATTCACTAAAATAAACAATAAAGATTTCAATATCTAAATTTAGAGCATGATTTGTAAGCACCAAAAGACTAATACATTAGAGACAGAACATATCAGAAGGTGGGATTTAATGCAATGGCTTGACTACTCCAAGTATTCATCTTTTGAGTTAATGTAATTATTAATTGATCATGTAATCATCAACGGAATTTCAAAACACAACACAAAATTACTGAAGTATAAGTTTGTGTTATTGGTATTAGATCACTAAGCCACTCCTTGGCAATTTTCTCACAAGAGCAACCATTGAAACAGTAGCTCAGAATAACATTCTGTACACTTACAATAGCAGTCTGTGGAGGTGAGCTACAAATGTTTTGTCCATTTGTTTTGTCAATGGGATTTAAATAGAAGAAAGTGAAAGAGAAGGGTACATAGAACAGTGTGAAACTTTATTTTTCCAAAGCTTCTTTCAGAATTTTTACTTGGTCATTTATTGACTGAAGAGAGCTGCTGAAGCTCTTTTTTACTAAGTTTATGCCGAAGTTTACATATGCAATTTATGTGGCAATTAAATTATCAGTAACTCTGCATGGCGATCTCTGATTTCAGGTGAAGACATTAATGTGCAAACTTATTTCTGGAATCACAAAACCCTATAAACTGAGGAAAAAATCCATTGTTTCTTTCAGACAAAAAGTTAGCTTATTGTAAATTTCAGGAACCACTAGCTTGAAATTGAAAACAAAAAGATAGTTACATACAAAATGCCCTTCTTAGCTTCCTTCCTTCCAAAAAAAAAAAAAAAAAGGCATTATTTTAGCTACAAAGAGCAGGATATCTGTAACCATGGGGTTATCTATAAGCCTACAGTATTAACACTACGCTGTTGATAATAATATTTACTTCTACTGCCTTGTCCATCTGCTCAGTATTCAGTATCATCCTCCTGATTACAATTCAAGGCCAGTAAGGGTTGGAGACTCAGTGTCTGCTAGGAAGCACTTGGTTTCTTGCAGGATCTGATCCTTAATGACAAGCTGATTAACAGACAACTTCAATGAAATTCTCCAGAGATGACTGAGTCTGATCACTCTCGCTTCGAAGACAATGATTTTTCAGTTGCCTATCAAACAGCCTTCTTCTGTCCCACTGTCACAATCTGTGTTCCCAAGCACTTTTAGTAAACTTATTTATTTTTTATCTGTAGATTTCTTGGCTTTAATTCTTAAAGGTTGTTCAGCAGTAATTACTCTGAGAAAGAGATTGGGGAAAGATATATATCAGCATAGCTCTCTAAGGCCACCAGAAATTCATTAATTCCAAGGGGTTTGAGTTAATGAAAATTATGCACATGTACCAAGAGGAGACTATTGTCTATCATGTGCTCTTTTCTGCATGGAAAAAAAAAAATGCAGTTAATCATATGTAAATTTGATTACATACTTCATGAATCACAAAAAATTATATTAAGAAGTGACTTCTTCCAGTGACATATTATGTGAGAAAAACATAGGCATGAAACTCCATTTGACAGGTACATGTCACTGGAATGAGTACAGTTCTTTGCATTTATGTTAGAAGAAGAAAATCTGACTTTATCTTTTTTTTTTTTTTTGTGCTATTTCTTCAGATGAGCCAATCTTTAATCTTTAAGCCAGATGGATGCTCTGTTTAAATAAACTCTTGCTGTAGCTTCTTTCATGAGAAGATTCACTGTTCAACATACTTGATAGTGGCTAGTGATCATATTCAAGCTCTCAAACTTATCAGACATACTTACCACATCAGTAATTCTTAACACCCAGGTGCCTGTTGGATTCTCTCCCCATGTGTGAACAGACATGAAGTCCCAGTTCTTAAAGCCATTGGGAGATTTATCTCTCTCTCTCTCAGCCAGTAAGACAGTGCTGGTCCCTGTGTTAGTGCAAGATCAACAGTAGTGACTGTTCATATGTGTACACTTCTGCTTGTCACTTGGCTTGGTTTGCAAACTATGTAGTGCAAAGGTACCCTGGAAAAACACCATTTAGCCATGGCTGGGGGAATGGGAAACATGCTATCTCTGGTCACTGGGTACCTTATCAAAACCAGCTCACACAGAATTGAAAACCAAAGCCTTATCCTGAATTCATTGTTGTATTTCTGGCAGGGGAGTGAATGTAAAATGTTACAGCCCAGAACTCCAACAGGGCAAAAACTATTTGTATTGTTATTATTATTACAAAAATGCTACAGTTCAAAAAGCATTTCTGCAGCATAAGAGACTCTAATGCAGAGCAGAAGGTTTTTTTTTTTTAGTTGCATATAAGGAGAGAGCGTGGAAGCTCTATTTACATAATATGGAGCAAGAGAAGCCCCAGGGAGACTGATCACAAGCTATAAATATGTTTAAAGGTAACACTGTAAATAAAGAAAAGGGATGACATATTTAGTAGGAAAGTTTTACAGGAAAGTGAAAAAAAAAAAAAAAAAAGCAGCAAGAACTGAAGGATAGTTCAGTCAAAACAGCAACATGATAGTATTGTGGGGGCAGCAATACTTGACTATTGCTACCTCAACTACACCCACAGATATACATATGCAGATGAGGAACATATTACTGTCATTGGTCTTTCAAAAAGGGGTGTTTTACTGAGATGAAACCAGGCTTCCTATGTATTAGCAACACAGGGAGGAAAATATCTCTATAAAAGTAGAAAGAGCTCCATGAAGTGCCTAGAGACAGTCCATTTATATGCTTACAACCCAAAACTTATCTAAGATGGAATTAAATTAGAAAATAGCACCAATAATCAAGGGTAAAACAGATTACAGCAACATTGGACCCATAAGACAAAAGCTAAACTCAGAAAATGAAGAATTAATGCTAGGGTTAAAAGGAATCCCAGACAAGGTAGGCTTTGGAAGAATACTGTGTGTACAGTATCTAAGCCTGCTTTGAAGTGAGGTCATGCAACAATCACATCAACAAGGCATTAGTAGTTTATTATATGCAAATTATTATATCACCCTTTAATATCAGTAAATTAGATTAGACCGATGTTTAAATTCTAATCTGAAAGTTTATCTGGTTTTTGTTTTGTTTCGCTTTTTAATAATATCAGCAGATCTGACAGAAGATCTTACTCTCTACAAAGTTATTTATGCTCTTTCTCCTTTCTTTTCATTCTCCTTATTTCAGGGCACTGTCAAGATCTCTTGCTATGTTGTAGCATACCTAATACAGTAGTACTATGGTGCCAAATAGAGATTTTTTTTACATTCACCAATGGGGAAACACTTGGGTAAAATCTAGGGAGTCAGATTTCTTGAGTTTTCCATTAGGTCATTAAATCACAGGAAGGCTGATAGGCATTACAATTTGATACCGCCAGGAACTCTCAGTTTTCACAGGTCCAGGTGCTAGAATGTGACACATTAGAAACAGCGCCTTCATTTCTGAAGTAAACATCTTCTTACAAAAATAATCCAAAATGCAAGAAGAGTGAAAAAAGGCACTCAAAGAACTAGTTCTCGTTCCCAGGATTCTTTGTCCTCACATTCACCTGTTGGTTGTGCCTAGATTTGTGTAATGATGTGTTTAGCTATTTTTTAATCCTCTGAGGAACATACAAGTAGTTTTAATGAAATGTTACACACTACAGCAACAGAAAGTAATATCTTAGCTTCCCATACCTGATGGAGACACCAAGGTGACATGAAGATCACCTCTACGGGAATATTCAATTGTTGCCTCAAGCTGCACATGCTCCAGAGATGCAATTGAGTTTTCTTGACCCTCACAGGCTTTTGTGGGAATTTCAATGATGACTTCCTCATTTGCTCTTAATAATCTGTCAAAATTACAGTAAATATTACTGACAGAAACTTTTGATTCTGGATCATTATGTGAAGCATTGAAACAATAACAATCATTTAGAATGATGGGAAGAGAAGTAAAGAAAAAAAATAATTTTTAAATGTCCCCATGAAAACCCTGGGAGTCCTGAATGCACAGGAAATACTGAAGTGGATCAAGTTGTGTACACTGTATAAGTTACAGTTATGCAACCCACCCTGGAAGCAAGCAAGTCTGGGTTATTTAGTTTCTGTCAGCACTTCACTGTTCCACAGCGGCTACAAAAAAAAAAGTCTTTGCAGTCAGCTACATCACATGACTCTATCAGACTTAGCTGCCTCATAGATATATGCAATAGAGCTGTTACCATAAAGTTATAGCATTGCATCAGGCATAGCATTTTTTATTTTTTGTGGTTAATGCCATCTCTACAAAAAAAAGGCTTACATCGTCCATATGTGTTCATGCATAGCTTTCTCTGCACAATTTCCATTACTTCTAATGAGAAGGGTATATAAATCACCACAGAAATCATTCAGAATTCAAAATATTGGGATCTTTGTTTTTATAATGTCACACAGAAGACTGCAATAAAAATACATAAACAGCAAGTATTGCATATACCAGAACTAGATCAACACTCTGTGGAAAGGAGAAGGCTCATAAAAACAAATCGATAGTAAAACAGCATAAATTGTAAGGTTACCAAGCAGTGACACTCCAAAACACCATAATATGTTTTTACAGACAGATTTTTAGTGCACTCACATGGTATAATTTCTATCTTTGAAATATCTGTATTTATTCTAAAGAACAAACACATAAATTAACAAGTAGAGACAAAAACATTCTAGATATCCTTACTCATTAATCAGGTTAGTGATTTGTGATTAAAGCTTGTATGTTGAGCTCAGTTTAGATTCACTGTGCTATGAGCACTTGTGAATATGCCTTGTAACTCTTTCCAGTGAACCTCTGAAACACGCATGTTTCATAAGAGCAGTGCTATGGATGTGACTAAAGCTTAGTATATCACCCTGATTTCAACATACCCTATGCATGTCACAGGAGAAGAGTTGCTAAGACTACTACAGATGTTCCTTTAAAAAAAATCTCTGAAAAAAAATGGTATCTTTTTGCTCATCTGCTGATAGCAGTCTAAACATTCTTATCTGATCAGGTTCAGTTTCACAGTATCATTCATACATGCATTGTCTGTAAAAGCAGAGATCTCATTTTTGTGAGAGTTCATGCTAGTGATGTTCATCAGTCTTACACTAAAAAAATAGCAAGCAAGCAAATGCTGCTTGCCTGTTCCTGGGGGAATATAGTAGGGCAAAACCAAATGAATCAAAAGAAATCTCTTAGTCTGCTTTTGAGTGATCCGTGCACAATACTATCCTTCAGGCATTACTAAAATAGATGTAAGCCTAGCTACTACTAACACACATTCTTACCTTGGTTCAAAGCCTTTGTCCTTCACAATACACTCTCTCTTTTCTGGTACACCTCTCCATCTTTTGGGATCAGCTAAATCCACCAGCGCATTGGCATTGAGTAGTCCAAACCCAAATCGGCTGTTTACCATCAGTCCCGCTCCATTCTTTTTCCATCCTGGATTGCCAGCCAGTGGATCATATTCTGAGGTCCATACTACCAGGTGCTGCATATCCCTCCATGTTAGATTTGGACTGTTGAGAGAATGTGCCCGATTAATTTTTTTGAGATTATCTATAATTTTTCTCTTTGGTTTGCAACATTAGTTTGCAACAAAAAGTGTTTTCAATGTACATGGTACCCTATTATTTTAAAATATAGAGCACGTTGCATGTGTATTCTTCCAATACTTCTTCAGGTAAACAAGATTGCTATGTAAATGCTATCTAGCAAGATTAGAGTCCAATAGTTCAAACTACTTAGGCATTTAAATTTATCTATCAAAAATATTATTTCCCACCACTTTTTATGGAAACTGGTGAGAACTTTGAAAATTCACTTGGCATTTGAGTCATCTATGATTAACTCTACCCTTTAAGATATGGTCCTTGGCTTATGTCATTAAAGGAGTATGCAATAGAATAGGAAGCTGAACACACAACATTCAAGTGCTAAGCCTACACCCTGATGTCTAAGTGAAAAGGCCATTGTCTTGTCAACAATGTGCCAACATTGTCTTGTCCTACCCTGTTCTTTACCCCCACCTCTAACTCATAGTTCTGGCTACCAGCCCTGCAGGGTGTGAACCTGTCTGCTCCCTGCCTACTCTAAAAGCTGAGCTTCGGTACCTTCCATTTTATGTCTCATCACTGACAGGAAAGGTTCCGCAAATTGACTAAGCACTTCACTTAAACTCCCGCAACCTATTGTCTTCAAATTGAGCTCTCTTGACAGAAGCGCACCCTCACTGCCTTTAAGTGCAATTGACCAGCTCAGCAAACAATTGTTGCCAGCGCACTAAATGGACTAAAATTACTTGGTCATCACATTTTACTTGCGTTGGTTCTGACTTGCTAGGACGGTGTTGAGGCAAGTAGCTGCTTATTTCTGTCATCAGGCTAAGTCTGACTGACAAGTGGAGCAGCAGCATGAGATAGTGTAACTTTCAGGAAGGCAATGTTTGAGGCAAGATAGTGGGGCATCTGAAAAACAGGAGTTTCAACAGTAATTTTGTGACATCTTACTTTGCCTCCAGAGCCAGAGCAAAAATTCCTGCTGCCAGTGGTGCAGATGCAGAGGTCCCAGTGTGAGTCTCTGTACACTCATTGTGAAGATCAGCACTTGTCTGACAGAAAAACAACAAAAAATTGTCTGAAAATATTCAGATTGCATGAATAAACAGTTGTAAATACAGTCAATCCATACTCACAAACATAACTATGTATCCTTTACTTGATGCGTATTAATACATTTCTTACCAGCAAAGCGATGGATGTTTAAATCCGTTCATATTTCAATCCTCTCTTTTTACTTCAACTATAATTTTTGTATCAAAATGCTTTGTGTTGGAACAAAATACTCCCACACTGAATATCTTATTTTATTCTAAGGTTTCACAATAAGTGTTTCAGGCTTACTGGTGAATCATAAAAACAGATCATTGTGTTGGGCCTAGAACATTTAAAATTACTGCTTGCTGGAAAATTACTCATAGGATTAGTATTAGTGTTCTGCTCCCTCTTCAGCAGAAGAACTATAATTTGCAATGAAACATGCTTTATTTGGCAATTAAATACCAAACGCATCTCTAGATATGCAAAGAGGCAACACCAAGACCTTCACATCTCAGTTATGAAGACTAGTCAATTAGGAAGTACTGACCCATGGCTAATTTGGAATAACATTGTTTTAATCCCCATCCACGTAGTTTGCTGTAAAATTACCATCAACCAGAGCTGAACAGAAATTATAAGTTCTTAAACATTATTTTATCACAGAAAAGTTCTTTAGTACAAGTCATATCTTGCACCATTAACGAAGGCACAGACTGATCTGTCCACTTGCTGAGTACCTTTCACAGGTTTCAAAGCTCCATTGTTACTGTCACCAGTGGGAACTGAGGGGCTAAAAATCTTACAAAATGTAAGTGTTGGAGTGATAATGTATACCAGAGGTGCTGACTGATATGGGTACACTAACTCCACAAGTTTTTTGCTTATAGTCTCAATCTCTCCTCATGAAGAATGGGACCATCTCCATTGAGAGGCCTCCATCATACACAGATATCAGAAGATTTCAAGCAAGTGGATTTAATTTCTTTGATACAACAATATTGTTTAGCCATTGCTCTATGGTAGATGTTCTGAGAATGCAACCATATCCTGGAGTACAAATCCCTCACTGCTTCAAAATGAAAGCACTAAGCATGTAAAACAGGTGGTCAACACTAAGCATTTAAGAGCTGTCACTTGTTATTTGCATATATATAACACATTTCTATGTTTTGTTCTGAATCTGGTAAAAACAACCTACAATTCTTTGGTCAGTATAATCCCCACTGCTGTATGCTGTGGCCAGAGTTGAAGAGCACTTCTCTGCATACCAGGGAGAAAGGCCTTGCTGAGAAGCACTGCTAATGGAGATAGTGTAGATACTATCAGTATAACCATCACAGTCACAGTTGTCACCCTGACGACCTCCATTCCCAGAAGCCCATACGAAAATGGAGCCTTTTCCATTTCGGCCCTAGAGGAAATGAAATGGGTTGTTATAAAAGAGATTTTGTAATATATTCTTAGCAACTCCTCCTGTCCCCTCGTCTCCCCCCAACATGAAAGTCCTAATATATCAAACGTTTTCAGGTAGAAAAGGATAATTTTCCACTATAGAAGACAGAGACAGAAGAAAACAGCTACTTGTGATTTTCTACCTCAGACTCTATAGTACAATCTTTTAGCTTGTCTGTATATTTTAGCTTGACTAATCTACATTTACTGTCCATGGACAGTAAGTTTCCTTAAAATAGGTTTTAGTGTTAAAAACAGTCTGTGATCAGCAGGAAAGTTTTCCCACATAAGAGTGTTTCAGTCCTGAACACTTCTAGGAAAAATGCTTTTTTTATTTAAAGAAATAGCTAGTTCATCAGGAGTTATTTCACTTGCATTTCTTGTAATCAGAGGCATGGTAAACAGTATAAATGATGTACACAATATGACTTTTCCACCAATTTCTTTTTTTGTAATGAAGCCTTTCACTGTTGGCACTCGCTGAAAAACAGCAACAGTAAGCACATCTGGTTGAAAAGCCTCCCTTCTCTTACAAATCTGTGGGCCAGCACCAGCAGGCTCAGGACATACCCATTTTAATTCCCTGCTCTGGCCCCCAGAGAGTAATGAGGTAGCAGCAGCTAACAACTGATGCTGACAGCTGACAACAGAGTGCTGCAGCAGCACGTCAACCATCACAGCTATCACAGAGGAAGCATATAGCAGCTATTCAGCCTTCAGCTGTGCTCGTCCTTCAGAGAAGAAAATATGTTTCATGTGAAAAGCAAAAGTTCATTTTTTATTCTTTATTAACATATGTATATTCACTGGAAACTGCAGTTGAAATACAGGTTTTTATCACCCTCACCCCTCAGATAAGATTTAAAGTTATTCATGCGTGGCCTAAGCAACATTTGCAGCACTTAAAGCATTAGAAATAAAGAAAACAGAAAAATAAGCTGTAGTCTTTGAGATACAATTGCTAAAATGGGAAGGACAACCCACATGAATTACAGAAAATGAGATAATATCTTCTTTTGAAAATAAAGGCTGCAGTCCAGAAAAGCAATGGTATATGTAAACAGATGATTTGATTTCTCTTGGAGTGCTACCAACGCCTCTCAGATGCTTAAGGCTAAGCATATGCTTAAGTGTTTTACTGGGCCAGCAATAAACGAGCCAGGGATGAGACTCATTGGCAGCTCCATCTCTGACTGACTAAGGGGGATGGAGAGCATCCAGATCCATGCATGAGGAAGCCTGACAAATTAGTGAGTAAATTCATTCCCCTCAGTAAATAAAACAAGTTGTAAAAACAGGTACATTCCTCACCAAATAACCTGATTTTTCAGAGTATGACCACCAAACATTGGTTCCTAATTAGTGCTTTTAATTATCCCTTTTCACTAACTGCCTACCTACGGACTTAGATCCCTGTTTATCACCAGCCCATCCCTCCCCAGCCTCCATTCTTCCCTCAGAGTATGCTTGTCAGTTGTCAGACTCCTTTCTTCTTCTCTCTTAACTGCTAATGTTAACTGCTCTGTTTTCAATACCCTCCCTTGATTTGCTCCTGTCCTTCAAGCTTTCTCTCTTTCTCTCCTTTCTTGTGTCTGACTAATACAGACTTCCTCTCTGTATTACTACCTGTCCTTCTTTAGATATCTTTTCACTGCCAATAGCATAAGCAGCTTTTTAATACATCTCCAAAATCTTTCTCTTTGTACACTACTGATCATCCAATGACATCAAAAGAGGATAACATAAAACAGAACTGTAAAACCACTGTTTCCAATACTCTTCATCATGTGTTTTTACTATCTTGAATTTAATTGGATCGTGATATGCACCGATTTATAAACACAATACAAGCCCATCCACAGGGTGCTGAAATGCATAGCTATTTCACACAGCAAAATATTCACAAAGCAGAAATTTTGTATTAAATTTTTATAGGCTTTCAGTGCAGAAATCCAATTACTGTTCAGTGCAAAACAAGCAGCAGAGGAGAGTGGGGGTAGGGCAAGACAAAGGCAGCTAAAGTAGCAACAGAAAAAGAAAGCTTATCTGTAGAGAATAGCAGCTAAAACCAGCTTAGAAGGCTCTGGTAGTGCTTTTTTAAAAGTCCTGTTCTAGCTAGTAATTTCTCTGACCAGTACTATTAAAATTTCTCTTTTCCTTTTTAAATATGTTTAAATGAATAGAGTGCAAACCATTTTCTTTTCCTGCCTGATATGAACCATTTTAAAATCCTGTTCTCTGCCAAATTTCATTGCATTTTTTTCTTAAGTATCATACCTGTTTTATCCCATACTCAAAAGCTTTCTGTGCCAGTCTCCCAGGTCCCTCAACAGTTTTACCATCATCATTAGGTCCCCAGCTTGCACTGTAAATATCCACATGTTCTGGATTGAAACCAATTGAACTGGCTTCAATAGCATCAGTGACTATTCCATCCAGCATACGTATACCTTAAGAGAGAAAAACAAGCAGACTGTATTTACTGTCTGTTTCTTCTTCTTCTTCTTCATCTTTGTTACCTGATTGTACATTTTCCAGCAAAATTAATCTATAACTATTGTACCACAGACAACTGCTGTTCATTTAAATAATACTCAGGATAGTTAATGTCAATGTAAAATAGTACACTTACCCTTTATTTGTAGAGCTTGGTGCTCTCTACAAACGTGAAAAAAAAAAAAATCCTAAAATTTTGTTGCACCTTATTTACCTCTTTCTCTGTTTTTGCACAAAGCCAGGAAGATGATGTTCTGTTTACTGTTCCTGCTTCTTTTCATTACAATGAGCCCTCATTGTAACGACCTTCTTCTTCTTCTTTTAAAATAATAACAAAATTCTTTTCTCAAATTGTTATCATATCACTAAAATTAAATAGGTTTTGTCAACATTATTTTTAAGAGTTTTTAGTTCAAGGATGTAATTCTGACTGTTCTGACTAAAGCACTGTCCTCTATGTCATTAAGCCATTTTACTGTCTTTGTGATGCTATTTCACAAGCTCTTCAGTCTTCACCACAAAAAACGCTCACTGTTGTTTTACTACCGTATTCTTCCTACTGCGAGAAATCCAGGGATGCTAGTGATATCTAGCCATTAATGTTTTATTAATAACTGCATGATCTAATCTTCTCCAGATCAAACCTAATCACAGTGGTACTTAAAATTCAGTGGCAGGCAGTGGCTCGCCTGCACTGGACCCCCTGCTCTGCAAGCCCCTAGCTCTGCAGTGGGATTACTACCACCATCCAGTACTGGGTGAGGACAGAAACCCCCACTATGGCATGGTTCTCCCAGCAAGAGCAGCAATCTGACGGTTAGTGCAGTCAGGATTCAGCCTGTGTTTTCAAGCGATGAAAATGTCAGGGTTCTCCCAAACTTGGCGAGTGTGTATGACAGCAGCTGCACCATTATAGGCAGCTGGTGAATTGTGATGACTGATTTTCTGGCTTTTTCCACCAAATGGGGATTTTTCCAAAGCATGCCAGGAAGAATGTGACAGTGCTTAAATTAAAAAAAAAAAACAAAACAAAACAAAACAAAAAAAAACTTCCCCTTGCAGCTCTCTATTTTATTATTTTTTATTGTTAAGCAGTAGAAAAAGCATAATTCTTTCCCCAAATGGCTGCCCTCTAAGACTCAACACCTCTGAAAGAAAACTGAGCTTTATTATTTCATATTAATTAGTGGCAAAAAAGAGACAAAGGAGTTAATCTGTTCAACCACTGCTACTCCACTATTGCTTATAAAGCTAGGAAAAGAATCAAGGTGCTTCAGGTTCTACAAATACCTCTTGCCCTGGATAGGTTTAAGCTTGTAACTTGAAATTTTGCATATTCCTTTTTCAACTAGCTCAGAATTGTGAGAATCTGTTATACATGTGTGCTGTGAGCAAAGATCTGTCTGTGTGGAAATGACTGAAACACTCTGGACATTGGGTTGTAACGTATCATGAGATACTGGAAATGCAGAGAGACATTTCTCAGACAAGAAGACAAAGCCAATTCCACTGATAAATAATGTAGTAAGGAAGAAAACGTGCACACTGGCAATGCATTGATAAAAACAAAAACAAAACAAAACAAAACAAAACAAATAACAGCTCAGTAGAAAAACAAACAAAATAAAAATAAAAATAAAAATAAAATAAAACAAAAACAAAAACAATACTGTCATGTCTTTATGACCTCCAAAAATACTGTTTGGTTAAGTCAGCTTGGGATTTGATGACTGCAGTGATATTTCCCTAAGCAGATTCCAATTATCTGCTCTTGCATAAATTCTTCCACATGCTTTCTCTCACCATCAGTCCCACAAATTCAAAAGCAGGCAAAGCCCAAGGTAATTTCAGACACATACATGTATCTGCATGGCAGAAGGCTATTTTTAGCAGCACATCACTATGTGGGAACTCTCAGCCCAGTCCTTTGTGAAATGAAACTTCTTAATCATTTGATTTCCATGGCAGCACCAGAGAAATATCGTAGCATAGTGCTGTGGTTAGATATGCACAAAGATATACACACTCTGCTTTACTCCAAAGGTGATAAATACACAATTTCTTAGCTCTATACCAAACAAGAGGCTAACGTTATATGAAACTGAAAGGTGTCACTTTTAAAACTGACATTAAGAAGTAGTTGTTTCACACAGCACATAGGGATGGCCTGTGGGATTCATGGCCAAAAGCTGTTTAAAAGATTTACACAGCTTTCAGAACAGGGCCAGACATTAACGTACTAATAGGAATGCTTGATGTTATTAAAGTTACTATTTTCATGGAAAATGAAAAATTTTTAATTGAATGTTTGACTTCAAAGCAAAGTTAAACCAGTCTCTAATGTTGAAGGTCAGAGAACAGCATATTCCAAAAGCCAGGGTTTCTTTCCCTTTTTCTCAAAGCATATATTGCTGACTATCAGAGAGAATGCATTGGCTATGGACCACTGGATTTATCCAGCATGGCAATTGATACAAGCAAACAGCTGCCTAAAGAAGTCACCCTGAACTAATGTCAAATAGAAGTGTGTAATGCATCATTCCAAGGAGGATTAAAGGAAAAAAAAAAAAAAAAAAGAAAAAGAAAAAAAAAAATGCCTGTGAAGAAATGAATCCTCCATAGCCTTGCACGGAAAAAACAAACAAACAAACAAACAAACAAACAAACAAACAAAAAAAAACTTCCAGTGTCTACCCAGACCAAATTTAGCTAAATCTTTTGAAGAATTCTCCTATTTTTCTGTTGCTCTTTGGACACGTTTTTGTTATTCCTCTATCTCAATCACACTGGTCATATATACTGGCTTACAATTTATTTCAACTCTTGTGTATTTTTCTTATTTGCCACCCAGTTATCAGGAGTTTTCTGGGTAATCTGAAGCACTGGATTGCTTTTCCTCCTGTTATTTTCCTTTTCTAGACAAGTCACACAGTACAGATTTCTAGTTTGCATTTGCAAATGAAATCTGTGGAAGAACCTTCTCTATAGATGCAAGTGCCTTAAAATATGGGCACAGCAGGAGTTCAGACATCATTGCAGCTTCATCCACTTTGCCCTGCTTTGAAAATTTGGCATCTTCATCTCATGAGCGAGATATTTTATTTAAACAGAGCATGACAGCATAATGCATTATGGCGAAGGCAGACTGCAAAGCTGACATCTGTGACAGCTTAGTAGAGTAAATGGGAACCTACAAATGTAAGACCAAAATGGTGGGAATGGCAGTTATGGGTGTCAACTGCCACTCATCATCCTTTTGTTTAAAAGGAAAAAAGAAGTAATGGAAAAACTAGACTGCAACAAGTATCTTCCTCTGAGCCAAATAACCATTTGCAGCTAATACTTTAATCATAACTATTTCATAAACTTCTAATGGATTAATTTGGATATTCTTTCTTCTAATCTGCTCAATCCCCTCTCCTCCTCCATGCCATCTCCTTCCAAGATAACCAGCTACAAGTGAATCCATCATTCCTTAAAAGATCTCTGTTTACAAAATAGATCATTATTAATCCATATTATTACTTTGTTGTTACATATTACACCATCTGCTTCTATTCAAGTGACAAATTCCAGAGAACACAATGGCATTTAAGAAATAGTGTCACATAGATCTATCACTCTGCCCTGTGGCGAGTCAGGATTTTGTAGACTAATACTGCAAGAGTGATGATTCCTGTGAAGGAACGGTAATTTATATTTCGGATTAATGGTATCTGAAATCAGCATTTCACAGAATTTTTCCAGTTTCCCTTCACATCAGACATCTAACTATTTTCATTCTCTTACCTCCAACTTTGGAATTGTAGGCTACTCCGACTCCACATTTTCTATTGTTGGCTTGCATTGCAATTTCTCCTGCACACCGTGTTCCATGCCTGAATAAATACAGTAAGAATAAATGATGTCTCATAACCTACACAATTCTGTGTAATGTACACAAAGACTCATCAGTGACTTTCTGGATTTGGTGGATGTCTTGAACTGAATGTAATGCAGTTGTTGAATAATTCTGAGTTGTATCTACGTGACACAAAAATACTCATTTCCCTTAGGCTTCAGTCAATATAATTTTACCTTTTTAGTGATCAAATGATCATCAAGATGAGATGGTAAATATATAATCCAAGCCACACTGAGGTCCATAAAACTATCCGTTACCTGTATTTTAGCGGAGTGCATCTGTATTTTACAGAGTAGTGTAAAATTTTAAGGCTAAACTACTAAACTTCTTCAGAAAGAAATACAAACAAGTCTTTTTCTATTCAGTTTGTTTGTTTGTTTTTAAACGATTGCCTTTATTAGGATTTCAGATAGTTAACCTTTAAAGCATCTTCATCATTGCTGATTTTTTCTTGTAACTAGCTACTTTCTATGCAAATTTTTTTGCCATGGGTGATTCTTTACTCTTCAATAAAGAAAACCTTCAAGCAACTGTAATTGTAGAAGAGTTGTATTATTTAATACTATAGATTGTTATTCAATGAAGTGTTTTAATGCTTCTGGGCTGAATTCCATTTACTTATTAATAAAGATTAGAAATAATACAGGTAAATTTAAGAGATAATATCATCAAAACAAGAGGATAATGGACTCTTGCTCTTAAATAATGCTGTAGTAAAGTAGAAATGTCATTTTTCAAATGTCTTATTCGTGGGATATTTATCTGTTGATTGACTGCTGTGTTCCCCCCCCCCCCCCCCCCGCCCCACTGATTTATGTTATGAATGCTGCCATATGGTTTGATAGACAATAGGGAACCAGTGCATCAGTATCTTCCTGTATATTTATTGAGTAGTGACATCCTAATTGGTTTAAGAAATTGACTTCTGTGCACCAGCTTTTAAAGATGTCCAATGTCTTCTCTTGTGCCAGACAAAATCCCCCACTGAACTACATGAATACTGCCAGGTGTGACAGATCCATCCTGATGTTCCCCTGAGTACCTGACTGGCAGCTCCAGAGAGGGCATTGGGGAAAATTCCCCAATCTTTCCAAGACACATAAGTCCATGAAGCAAACTGGCTGGTTGTCTGTGTTCAAGCCTGTTGAAACTTCCTGTGTTTCTGCTTTGAAGATGTCCGGGCCAAATCTAGTCTATATAATGTTTCCAGACACCTTCTTCCTCAGAAGAGACAGAAAAGTTTTCCAGAAAAGGAATGTAACCTCCTCCAGTGTCACAGCCATATCAGAGGAAGAGGGGAGAAGCATTGCTTCACCTGTACTTATCCGTATTGAGCTAGAACACATTTGTCCAAAATATTGTATTGGTCCAGAAGGTACTGCCAAAACCAGAATACAGTGTCCTTAAATACAAAAGTTGGTCTAAAGGGATGTTTTTTGCTTGCTTTTTTGTTTTGCTTTGTTTTTGGTAGGTTGGTAGGTTTCTCTAAAAAACAGGCTGTTTCAGAGCCCTTCACAGCAGATGCATTCTTTTAAAATTCCCAGGGCAAAGCAGAGAACTTAAAATTTGCTTAGGTAGGTATTGTTCTATAAATGCATATGGTGACATGAACAGATTGTTCCATTCAGTTTACAGAAATGTGTACACATACACATTATGGAGAAACTCAAGACGTCAAAATTTAATTTCCCTAATATCCAGTGTCTGTGTAAGTGTTTCTGCCAATGAAAACACATGAGATTCTGCCTGAACATCAGGAAACACTTCTTTTACTGGGAGGCTTACCTGAACAATGGTGCAGGCTGCCCAGAGAGGCTGTGGAGTCTCCTCCTTTGAGATATTCAAAAGCCCTCTGGACATGGTCCTGTGCACCCTGCTCTGGGAGGCCCTGCTTGAGCAGGGGTTTGGGCCAGAAGAGCACCTGAGGTCCCTTCCAACCTCAACCTTTCCGTGGTTTTGTGACACAAATTTTTCCTTTCATACATAATTACCATAGGGGATATGGATATTTCCTCATTTGCATGTTGTAACACACAAAGTAATAGAGTACAATTTTACTTTCTTCACATAATTGGGAGGCTACTCACTTGTTTTCATTTGTTGGGTCATATCTAGGAAAGGGATCGTGATCGTTGTCATTGAAATCATAACTTGCCTTTGGGTCCTACATTTAAAAGAACAGAAATAATTGGGACAACTAGGAAATGCATTTTAAAATGTGCAACAAAATGGGTTCTAGAGTCTGTATTTGTTGGTTTGGTGTGCCTCATGTTGACAGTAATCAAGTGCATAGAATTTGACAGGTATTAACAATTCCATAAATTTTTTACGGAGTATTAATAATTCAGCATTAAACCATGGTATACAAACATGCTGTGGTACTAAATCCACTGAGATTAAAAATGTTACCTTTGCTAAGTAACATTCAACTTCCTGTGATATAGACCAGGTTCCAAATTAGGTCTGAGGCAAATATTTCAGTCTCTGCAATGTAGGAGCTGCCTTATGGAACTGACTTTATATCTGTATATGAAATTTACAATTGATTAATTTATTCCACAGCAATCTAATGCACAAACTTACATAGTTAGTGTAGATGTCTGTGTGATTCCACTCCAGGCCATCATCTAATACTGTGATGACAACACCCTTGCCTGTAATCCCTTTTTGCCATACAGGAATAACATGGAGATCCAGTTTGGGAAGGGATGGAGTTATCCTTGTATCTTGCTGAGGGACAGAAAGGATTAGAAATGTGTCAGTATCTTGTATCCATTTATACCACAGAGATCCAAAGTCACATTTTAGAAACGCTCTAAATCATCCCACCCTGGATCAGTATATTTCTCTCAAACTTTACAAACATATAACAAAAATGAATTTGTTCAAATAGCTGTAGCACTGAAAGATTTCTCCCATCACTTGAAGCTTCCAGAAAACCACCTCTGAATAAGGACCATCTTTGATTTATTAGAGCTAGGTAACAGAAATAAATGCAAGAGGGGTAGGAACATACCAATGAACCTTGCAAAGTTGAGTTAATAACCAGACCTATTAATGTCTGTAATTATCACCTTTTGAGGAGCCAAGACAGTAAGTAGCCCACAGTACAGTAAGCTGTGTTTTCTCCAAACTTGTTTTCTCTTCTGACGTTCAAGTTAGCCATAACAGAATAATTAATGGCTAAAACAATTAAGGTAGTTGTTTGGCTAGGAACAACTGTGCTGAATCACAACTTTCTGTTTGCTACCCTCATTACTTTTCCTGTGGTAAATCAACTGGAAGTATGAGTCATTTATAGCCTTCTCTTCCACAGCAAGTTCTTTGAAAAGTAACTTCTAAGGGGGTCATTTTTCCTCTCTAATATTAAATATGCAGCACATACATCTATTTTAGAATCCTTGCTTACTACTCCATAAAAACCCCATCATGTTGTTTGTGTTTCTCAGTGCATAATTACATTTGTTGATCACAGGTTTTTCATTTATTTGTTTCCAAAAGAATGTCAGACAGCATATGAGGATTAGATACAGAAGTATGTTACAAGAATAACATTTATTTCACTTTTTGCTTTCTTTTCTGACAGCTGCAGATCAGGAAGGTTTTGAGGTTTCTACTTTTATTTTCTAGAATCCATTACTTTTTTTTTTTTTGGTGATTTGTGAAGGCACACTGAACAAAAGTTAAAAACTGTTGATATTAAATCAGATAATAGGTTATTTACTACAAGGCAAGGATAACATTTTGAAAGAAACTACTTAACACATATTTAATTAACATATATATATATAATCAATGTGCACTGGAAACAAGAGTAAGCATCATGTTTTCTGTTTCTCATGTGTGTAAACTGGAGGCAAAAGGAGTGAGAAATCACAGGAGGGGGGAAAGAGGAACAGTGTCTGCTGGAGAACATGGCATTGCTTTTCACACACACACACACACAAAAAAAAAAAAAACTTTTTTTTTTGAACTGTGTTTATGTATTTGTCCAAAGCAAAGACCTTACATATTTTGTGCTTTCTACTGAAAGCAGGCAAACAAGCAAACACACACAGCTTCAAAGCAATGTTAATTTCTCAAAGATAACTATTTTTATGTTGATAAATAATCTGCAGGAATTTTTGTAGAAATATTTTATGCTATGTGTTTTGCAATTTACTTTTTCTAGATAAAAGAGAAGCAAAAGCACTGCACAAACAGCCTACAATTTGGTCTGTTTTCTCTAAGCTGAACTGAAGAAAAGGAAGTATCTCTAGCCACTGGGATCATGTTTATACTTGACCATTTTTCTTGTTATACCATTTTTAATCCCACTCCTCTTCTGATGGAAATCCGTGACATCTAGGCTGAAGGTAAACCCAGATGCATGGTGGAAATACAGATGAAACGTAGGTGATGAACTGTATTTCTGACATGTCATATTCAGACAAAAAATAGAGAGGCCAGGAAACTTCTTTTCCTTGAGGTTTTCAACATCTGAGCTGTAAAGAATCTCTTCTACTTGCACCCGAGACCAGGACGCCAAAGGTGACTGCCTATATATGTGCATACGATTTTGTGTTCTTCTTGAGAATGCACTCCACACAACCAATTTTAATGAAGAAACAGCCAGCTTCAGACATGTTAAAGGAATTTTTACATGGTGACAGCAAATATTTTAAAGTTATAATACAGGTAGGTATTATATATTGTACCATGTTCCACTATCACCCCCCAGCCAGAGCAGCAGCCTAGATAGGCTTTTGGAATTTCTGCATGAACAACACATCACAAAAGACAGACGGTTGCCTGGAAATATTATGCACAGAGATTTTTATAACCTATGCTAATGAGAGGGACTCCTCATTTTTTCCCTCCAGTGCAATCGCTGTGATACTGCAAGCGAAATTCATCATCACTGGTGCCACAATGAGACAAATTCTTACCAGATACCACTGCTGATTCCACATAGGATCGTTGAAAAGATTCTCTGCTGATTCTCTCATGGTAGCACGCTTAGTTCGCTTTTTCTCGTATTGCTGCTCTGCCCATGACACCTACAATTATTTGTAAAAATGTGATATGTAAGCCAGTATACATTGAGACTCTATTAGCCTAGAGGACAAGGGTTTTCCTCACCCAGCTAGACTTTCATGCTTAGGGCTAGATAAGCAACATTTGATGCAGAGAGGAGGATTATTTATTCTGTACTACAGTGTATTTTAGGAAAGAGGACTCAGTGAAATCACTATGCCATACAATTAATTCACGTAAAGTACAAGTTAACAGTGGAAATCCTGTGAATGCCACACAATGCAGACTTCTGTATCAAATGTGTAGTATGGCTAGAAGGTTATTTAAGTAGTAATGTTTACTGAAACAAACAAAACTACACTTTGCTTCTTTTTCATACATTAATTTTAATGCCTATTGATTTATACTTGGAGTTACAAGAGAAGAAGAAAGACTATCTCTGGCTTTATCTCTGACTAGCAGTCATAATGATGATGTTACTCATAGCCCAGCTGGACCTTCAAGTCTCCTTCCCACTGGTGTTTTGAAGTGTGATCTGTTAGTAAACCAGGAATATTGGACTAAATTCCTCACTGGCATAATTCCACTTGAGGCTACTGAGAGCCAAAATGCTTCAGTGTGTTTTGCTAATGCATCTGTACACTGAATTGCCTGGCATTTGTGCACAAACACAGCATTCCCTAAGTCAGAGGGTTATGTTTTAACAATATTTCCCACCCTTGGTCTTTGGAATGCTTTCTTAAATCCACTTTAAATCCAGTCCTGACTCTGCTGTGCGACACCCAGCTGTGCTGTGTGCTCCTTTTGGAAATTGGAAAAAAATGGTACTGCAGGCACCTGGGCAGTCATTCTGACCCAGACCAAGGTGCTGCTTTTGATCCCAATTTCCAAACAGGCAATCTAGGCTAAAAATCTTAGATTCAGGAGGTTGCCACGGTCCTCCTTTGAGGACATTTTACGAATCCATTTAAGAATGCCTGGGATTTAAACCTTTTGCTTTATGCATCTGAACAGACTTTAGTACTTTTCCCTACTGTCGTTTGATGACCTTATGGTCTTTACATATATCACTATATATGAAATAATCACAAGACTGAGTTAGAAATTATTATAATGAATAAATGCACTAATTTGATTAAAATACATCTTTTCTAAGGAGAACTTAATTAATATTCACTGCAAGAACATTAACCCTTAACGATGGAAGCTACAGCAAGCACATATACTAAAAGCTAATGCAGCTCACTTTGCTACCTATTTAGTACTGAAGCCCCTACAAAGCACAATTAGTCTCAGGAGATGAATATACCCATGAAGTACAAGTATTTTAAACTGCACTACTGATATCCAAGGCCATATATACTTCTGCACAGGTTAGAGCAATTACCATGATTCTATTCCCTGCCCAAAGCAAAGCTTGGCCTCTGCATCACCCAATGGTAATTAAGAATTGACAGTTTCCACGCTTGTTGTTTTCTGATGCGGACAACTGCTCTGAGGGAAATGAGCTGAAACTACCAAGCACATATGTCAGACAAACAAGCCAAATGTTTGTCACTCAGCAGCTGGGTAAGGTTCACGCTATCCATCTACAGCAAAAGCTAACGGCCCTATGCCAGATCTATAGAGCACGGGAAATGATTTTGATTCAGGTCCCTTGCAAGAAAGTGGACTCAGAAGCAAGTGCAAATACTGGAATATGTTGTGGAGCCAAATATTTGTATCTTTTCAAAACGTTCACAGGCGTTACCCATTTTACTACTAACACTTGGACAGCCACAGGAAGGAGATAAATATTCGGAGTAGAGCCAAGTTTTGCCCCAGCTTTCATGGCTAAAGTATTGTAAAATTCATCAAGGCAATACACAAACCAAGGATTCTCTTCTCTCTTTTTTTTTTTTTTTTTTTTTTATAAGAATGAATTTAAACCCTTTTAAATAGGTTGTTGCTTAATAGAATTAGCTCTTTGGAGTAAAGGCCCATGCATAACCACACAGCCTTACATGATTGCCTCTTGTTTGTATACTTACCTAATGACATAATTACACCTCGTTAATTCACATAGTTAATTTGCATACTAGAGGGTAAACAAAAGGGAAATTGGAGCAGATTTAGCAAATCACCTGCAGCACTTTGAAATTGGTTTGGGGGTCTAAGTACATGAATATGCAGCAATGTTTAGTGGTAATGCATGTAATGCAATGACTTCCACTCTGCTCAGGACACAAGAATCTGGAATGTTAAACATGGTCGTGTTTTCCTGTGTAACAGACATTTGAGGTATTAAGTACTAAAAACAATCATAGAACATCCCAGGTTGGAAGGGATCAGAGTCCAACTCCTGGGTCTACACAGGACCACCCAAAAACCAGACCATGTGTCTGAAAGTGTTGTCCAAACTCTTCCTAAACTCCAACAGGCTCGATGCCATGACCACATCCCTGGGCAGCCTGGGTGCAGAACCTTTCCCTAACCCCCACCCTGACCCTCCCCTGTCCCAGCTCCATGCTGTTCCCTTGGGTCCTGTCGCTGTCCCCAGAGAAGAAGGGAGAGAAAAGCGAGGAACTGCTCCTGAACGCTGTACTATTACAGCATCAGAACATAGGTATGGGCATAAATTATAGCATTTAACCTTTATTTGTGGTGGTTTTTACACTAAAGCTGTGGCTTTGAGCATCCCCAGTTTAGAAAGATTTCACCCAGAAGACTTGAACCACTAATCTGATGCTTGCAAGGAGACAGACAGGAATGAACAGCTTTGAAACAGAAGATGCAAAACAAATACGCTGTCTCACCCCCTCCTTTAATTCTTCATAAAATGTTTCCTCCTAACTGACGTTTGCATCCAAAAACTTCACTCAGATAACCAATTACTTCTTCTCAAGTGATTCATCCTTACATGACAAAACGTTGGTTTTCACAATGAAGTTACTTGACGTTTTGGACTGCTGCTGCAATAATGCTGATTTGAAATTCAAATGTCATCATTCTGATGTGTGTCAGATGCTGTTTTTAAGAGGGGCTGACAGCATTCCGCTCTGTTCCTTAAATTTGCCGCCCACCACATTTCCTCAGCATGTTTACAAATAGGGATGCTTCTCTCTTAAGTAAAGTCAAATAAATGCAGAGTCTGCCTCGCTACAGGATTGTGCCTTAGACTTTATAATCTATGGCTCTGAACACTGCCCATCCCTGATTTCTGGGGGACCCCAACATACCAAAAGACTGTAAGTCTAGGTCATGTGATGAATCTCTTTAGCTGGGGTCTTCCCTTGCCATAGAAAAAATAAATCTAGCAAAATCTCAGTTTTTTTTTTTTTTTTTTTTTTTTTTTTGTAAGATTGAATCACTTTAAATGGAACCTAATTTCCATGGCCATCACATACACATGGCCTGATTAAACATATTGCATCTATGGCTTTTTGCTTTGAATCGAGCTCTGTTTTTCGTCATTCATGTTTTCACCAGCAACACATCAGCATCTGAAATTCCTAACCTCTGCAATGCTGCATATTTTAAATCTTAATTTGGAAAGCTCTTGCAAGAAATATGGTAAGAGAGGGTCAGAGTCTGCCTGTTAATGATGGAATTATAAAGTATTATTCAACACAAGTATGGATAGCTGAATACATTAGACTTGCAAAGAAGCAAAGTCTTACTGTGACCTCGTTAGGAGGCTGGCAATCAATAAACAGTCAGAATAAACAGAGGGCATAAAAATAAAATAAAAATAAAATAAAAAAAAAATAAAATAATAACACTCACCCGCTCATCATCAGAAAGTCTTTTAGTGATATGAATGGCACTTCTTCGAGACCGTCTTGGATGGCTTTTATGTCTGAATAGGTAGTGATTTTTGAGTGATCCAATCTATAAGACAGAGGTGTGCTGTAAGCATGGAGAGGTATCTTCCTACCGCAAACAAATATCAACAGTCACAACCTGACAGAATGTTTTCTGCTTGAAAGAGAAGAGCAGGAAACTACGTTTAAATATGTTAATCTGAACAGGAACACTCTTCAAGTAAGAAGTGCTTGCCACAGCCTGCGTGCTGCTATAAAAGGGCTGGGGGGAATAATTTCATTGAACCTCATGAAGTCGCACTCATTACTACGACAGTACTCAGCAAAGTAGCGCTACTCCTGTAGTAGCGACCGGAGCAACCAGAAGTGCCCTGGCAGAGACACGTCCCAGCGGGAGGTCAGGTTATGCATTTGGCCGCATTCCCCAATTTTGGCCCCTTTGCTGTGCTCGGGGGCTTTGTGCCTCGGGGTCGGCACCGGGGAACCCGAGGGCTTGGGGAGCCCGGACCGGGGGTCTCCCGGCAAGGAGCCACTAGTGGGTGAAGAGGTGGGCAAGGACTGGGTGAAGAGGGGAGGTTGGGAGGGGGTCGCCGGCGCCCCCGGCCCCGGGACGCCGCGGTGGGAACGGAGGCTGCCTGCGGACCCCCGCCCGGCGCCGGGACGGAGCCGCCACCTCTACGCGGTTACTCATCCCTGACAACGTTGACGTCACGGCATCCCAAAAAAAAATACAAAATTACAAGCGACGGGGGGAAGGGGGGCGACAAGGAGCCCCGCGCCCGGAGCCCCCCGTGCTGGGCTGGGGCGGGGGGAGCCGCCCGCAGCCCCGCTCCGTGCGCGGGGCGGGGGTCTTCGGCGGGGCAACTCCCTGAAATGGGGTAAAGGGGGCGTGTGTATGGGGTTAAAGGGGCTATGGGGGTGCGTATGGGGTAAAAGCGCGTAGGTGTGTGTATATGGGGTAAAGGGGTGCGTATGGGGTTAAGAGGTATAGGGGTGCATATGGGATTAAGGGGTATAGGGGTGTGCATGGGGTTAAGAGGTGTGCGTGGGGTAAAGGGATGCGAGTGTGTGTACAGGGTAAAGGGGTATAGGGGTATGTATGGGGTAAAGGGGCGCGTGGGCATGCAAAGGGATGCGTGCGCATGGGCTGCGCGCCCCGCGCCCGCTCCGCCGCCCGTACCTGCCCCACGAGGTCGTAGCCCAGCTCCTCGGCGATGTCCCTGGCGGCGTCGGGGCCCGCCGGCACCTCGGCCGCCCACTCGTTGAGGAATTGCCGCCCGGCACCGCCGCCGCGGGGCAGGCAGCAGGCGGCCAGCAGCGCCAGGGCCGCGCAGCGCCCGCACCAGCGGAGCCCGTCCATGGCCGCAGCGGGCCGGCGTTGCTAGGCGAGCGCGGAGGGCTTGGCACGGATCGGCACGGCTTGGCACAGCACGGCACGGCTCGGCTCGGCTCGGCACGGCTCGGTGCTGCGCGGCTGCCCGTCTCCGCGCGGCCGCCCAGACCCCTCGGTCTCCGGAATGGAAATGAGCGTTTTGCACGTCAAAACGACGACAGACATCCTGACGTCAAAGTCTACCTGGCCCCCGGGCCGGGAGGGTGCTTCCCCCGGGGTAGGGGAGGGAGGGGGGCGGGCGGCTCCGTCGGGGCCCCCGCCCCCTCCCGCGGAGGGAGGCGAGGGGCGCGGGGCCGCTGCCAGCGTCGTGCCCGCGCACCGTGCCCGCGGCTCGCCCCCGCGGCTCGCCCCCGGTGCGGTGGGAGCGGAGGTCGCGCCGTCCCCCCCGTCGGCGACACCCCTCCGCCAGGCTCTCGGGTGTCGCTGGGAGGAGCCGCGGCGTCGGTGTAAGTTGGGAGGGTAAAACGTTTCTCGTCCTTTTTCTTCTTGCAATTCACTAATTAGCCGAACCTGATTGACCCGCACCGTCGCCCGGCACCCGACACCTCCAGCCGGGCGCTGCCGCCCGCTGCCCTGATGTAGCAGGTGCCCTCACCCCAAAACGCTATTGCTCGAAAATAATGATTAACCAAACTTTTTGTTGCACCCGGAGGTCTTCGTGTTGCAGTTTCTCAGCAAATTACAGGCTTTGCTAAATACTCATTTAATTCTGTAATTTCATTTTCCATGGGTGACTGCCCAGCTCCTTCTGTTTTGTTTAGCTTTCCTACTGCCTTCTCGTTGCCTTTTCTCTCCTCACGTCAGAAAAGTTCTCTGAAGATTTCCTATTACTCCCTGGACATTCTTGCTTCTACCTGTGAAACTGAACCTTTTAGCAGTTTCAGTTTATATTTAACTCTATTTAAATGCTTCCTTATTCCAGCTTTTAAACTGGACATTTTAAATGTCAGCATTGTGCTCTCTCTTTATTATAGTGTGGCCAATATGCCTGCCTACTCTTCATTAGCTTTTAGAATAGGAAGATGATGGAAAACATAAATGCAAAACAACGAGGAGTGGAAAATATGGAAATTGTAGAAAGCCAGCATTTGAGGAAATAGATGAAAGCTCAGCCTTGGAAATCGTTGTACCAGGACAGGTACAGATCTCAGAGCATCGTGAGGACTCCTATGTTCCCATAGGGATCAGGGGGTTGTTACCATTGCAGCTCGAGTATTGGGCATTACATTTACAGGGGCTCAAAAGAACAAGAGTTTGAATGGATCAGGGGAGGTGGGGAGGATGAATGTCTTAGGTATACCAGAAGCACCTGTAATATTTTGATAAATATCAGTATACAACCTAGCTTATCAATTAAATGAAACTACAATACTATCCTGACACTCACCAGCGCTCACTTGGTGAGGACACTCCAGGGTTTGTCAAAGTCAAGCCAAGGGCTAGGATGTGTTTTCTGTTCAATTTAATTTATTGTATTCGATGCATGATTTCCTGGGTGTTTACTGCCAAAAAAGTATTTTCTTCACTTTCCTGGACAGATGCCTTAAAGATCCCTCTGTTCCATTTTTAGCACTGTGTTTCTGAGGCTTCCTTTCAATGCGGCTGTTCTGGCAAACAGTTTCTGGGTCCAGATACAGATTTTTCCTCTGCTGGTTTTATCAGTACTGTTCTGCTCAGAACACAAAGGGCTTTTTACCTCTCAATTCATGTCATGGATATTGTACTTTGGTTTACATTTTACATTCAGTATTGAGTAACTCTGTAGAAACATCTCCATGCAGAAATGAAACAAAAGACATCTATATGTATAGTGATAGTTTATATTCCCAAGTCTTAAGAGGTGCGTAGAACATTTACATCCCTAAGACTGTCTTGCAGATCTCCATTCTCTTTTCTAAAGTCTTAGTTTATTCCAACGTGTTTATTTATGGGGATAACATTTTGTTCAGGACATAAGTTAGATGGCCTGTGTACAAGGTCCTGAGCTCTGATAGAAAATGATCTATGTGCTATACAGACTTGGTTATCCTATCCATTAATGAAGGATGCTGTCCAACCCACTGCATTCCTGTCTAATAATAGCACAATGGAAAAGAACAGCTTGCTCAGCAGCATCAGGTGGAGTCAATGATAATTGTTTCATGGTCCATAAGCACTTCACATTTGTTGTTTATCAGTGAAAGATTTATTTAGTGCACCTAATGGTATTCTGCCTAAGTGTAAGCTTGGAAACAAACACAAGACCAACGATAAAAAGATGATTTCTATTGTATAACTTCAGTTTAGCATGGTATTCAACACAGACTTGCTCCTAACTAGGGGAAATAGGTTCTGAAATGGATTTATATTCTTCTTGTGGAGAAACATTGGTAAGGAAATGTTTGGGTTTGTTTTTAGTGTGTGATATTTGAGTGGGAATCATTAAATTTCCCAACTGGAAGTGTCTTGTTATGGCCCAAGTACAGAATGTTCACCTGAGCAAAGATATAATGTCTGTATTGGGCTAGCTCATAAAGAGTTGTACCTAATAGTTGAAGTACAAGCAATAAATCCCCCCAGTCCCAGTCCTGATTTTCATATAACGTGAGTGTAAATCAGCAGCTATTCTATTTTTTATTTTTTTAAATTATATGACAGCAGTGAAAATTAACTCAAAATCAGGACCCAAGGACAAGTGTTCTGAAGTCTTAAATTGCTTCAGCAATTATAAATACAAATCTTCATCTGTTTATGTTCTGGATTCCTTCCCTTCAGCACACTTACCTCACAGGGATATTTTGAAGAACTTTTATTGAGGTTTTATAGCTTTCTCCAGGATGTTTGAAGAAGGTGTTATTGAAAGTGTCCTCATACAGCCCACATGAAAATTTAGCCTCGTTATAGCCACAGACACTATTTCAACTCTCTTGTGCCTAGGAACTTAACTGTTTGTTTGTTTGTTTTCTTCCTCCTTGTCAAGATGCTTGTATAGGTTTTAATTTATAGCTGTATTTTTTGTACTCAGATTTCTGATCCTTCAAATATATGTGCACAAAAAAAAAAAAAAAGGGAGACTGGTTTTAAAAAGCCAAACGCTTACACACAACATCCTATTCCCTTGCTCTTTGGTAGGGCTGAAATATTTAAAACTGGTAGTTCATATTCAAGCTTCAAGACTATGTTTTCGTGCCCAACTTGCTGCTTAACTGTCGCGGCATCATTCAGGATGCCCATTTGCATTTGCTGCAGCACATGCTGGGGAGAAAGGGCTAGTGCTGGACACTGGAGGAGCAGGGGCAGGGGAGGAGGAGAAGGGGATGGGCAGGTGTGGGATTTGCTCTCTCTGTTCCAGACGGCACTGCTTGGCTTTACCATTTTCACACTGGCAACAAATCCACTCCATCAACTTTTCAGCATGAGAGATCAGTCAGAACCATGCAGACAGGCAGATTCTGCCCCATGGGGTAAGGTTGGAAAGCTCAATCACCATCTCTGAATGGCAACTAGTATCCAAATAAATGTATTTATTACAAGGTAGAAAGCACAGGCATGAAGCTCTGAAACTCATGAAATGATAAAGCTGTCAATGAAACAAAAGCACTCCAGGAAACTTTAAAGAGATTAAGATGTAGCCTCCATTTTTGTGCCCCTTGTAGAAGAGGAGCAATTGTCTTTCTTGGTGAGACAAATAATTTAATAGCAAAGATAAAAAGGAACAGACCATAATGAAAACTAAGGATGGGTAGAACACCTTCAGTTTTCTGTTTTTTCTGCAGAAAAAAAAAATAAATAAATAATTACCATGAAGCTTCAGGGGAACTGCATCATTCTATAATATTAATATTTCAAAAGAATATTTTTGATGAAGAATTGTATTATGCAATCACTTTTCATTTTGAATCAGTTATATGATAAAGCCAGAAAGCAAAGTCATTTCTGATGTCACTTCACAAAGCTGACCCATTTGATTTTGCAGGATGAAGCTAAGAACCACGACATGCTGGGAACCACCCAGCTGGAGAGCAGCCTGGCAGAAAATGACCTGGGTTCCTGGTGGACACCAAGTTGAACATAAGCCAGCAATGTGCAGCACAGAAGGTTGATGGCGTGCTGGGCTGCAGTAGGCAATGAAATTTCCAGCAGATCAAGGGAGGCTATCCTGTTCCTCTACTCAGTGCAGGAGAGGCCGCACCTCAAGTGCTGGGACCTGTTCTGGTCTCCCCAGTACATAAGAGACATGGACATACTGGGGAGAGTCCAATGTAGGGCAACCAAGATGCTCAGTGGGCTGGAGTACCTCTTCTGTGAGGAAAGGCTGAGAGAGCTGGGACGGTTCAGCCTCAAGAAGAGAAGGCTCTGGGGTGATTATATTAATGTGTACAAGTACCTGAATGGAGAGTGCAAAGAGAACAGAGCCAGGGTCTTCTGAGTGGTGCCCAGTGACAGGACGAGAGGCAGAGGGCACAAGCTGGAGCACAGGAGGTTCCCCATGAACACCAGGCGGCCCTTCTGTGCTGTGCAGGTGATGGAGCAGTTGCACAGGCTGCCCAGAGAAGTTGTGGAGTCTCCTTCTTTGACATCTTCAGAAGCCTCCTGGATATGGTGCTGGGCACCCTGCTGTGGGTGGCCCCGCTGGAGCAGGGGTGGGACCAGATAGACCCAGAGGGCATTGGCAGCCTCAGCCATTCTAGTATTCTGGGAGATTTTGGCTACTTGTATAATTTTCTTTCAACATGTAAACTTAACTAGGTTAAAATATTGGTAGTAGGAAATTGTGATGAAAATGCAGAGACACTTGTTTGGAGGGAAGAGGTTAATGCACAAGGATCAAAGATCATCCCAATTTGAGTTAAAGTGTTTTGACTGCTCCATGTATTACAAGCTTTTGTCATCTAAGGGTGGCTTTTCAGGCTGCCATTGAGCAGCTCCAGGGCCAGGCTTCCTGCCAAATTTGCAGAATTCCTCTGACTTTCACCCTGACAGCTGAGGAAGTGCTCTGTGATATCATCCATTAGGAACAATGCCTTCTACCTCCTTCTGTCTCTCATTCAAGTGCATTAACCTAGAAGAACAATCCCTTGTAAAATGTGTTCCATAGAAAGTGGCTGCCGGTATTTCTACCTCCATCTCATTACAAAATCCTGCCTGTTGTTAATGCAAGATCACTAGACCTCAGACAGCTATCGGGACCTGAACAGTTCTGCAAAATAAAACTTCAGGCTGAAAAGTATAAAAACAATCTGTCATGCAGGTGTCCATATTATTCTATTGAATATTTGAAGGATCCAACTTGAGGAGGTTAATAACATTTAGTGGCATTTTGTGTTATATTTAGTTTTAACTTGCTAAGTCAGAGGACCACATTTGAAAATGACAATTGCTGGAAACATGGTTTGATGGCTAAAGAGGATGTGGTAGCTGGTGTAGCTTAATTATTTAAATACTAAAGAGGGCTGTGCCACTCGCAGTCAATTTGGCCCTAGACCAAAAAATACTCTTGACCAAACTCTTTTTCGGTAACTATTTCTTTTTCTGCAGGAGCCAATGCTACAAAGTAATTGAAGGATAACATAAAAGAAGCCATATGTGTAGGCAATGGCAAAGAATATGGGAAACACCTGTTTTTCCTTCAATTACTGCCTGCAAACTAGTGGAGCATGTTTATTTTGGGGGCATTACATTTGCTTGGGTAATAGCGCATGACACATTTTCAGTTTTACTGCAGACGAACACTGAGAACAGCTAATCATATCTGTTCAAATGAAATGCAAACATGCCCTCCCAGCCATACGTGCAGTTAAACAGGGGACTAATGACACCACGCATTACCCGCTGCGTGCACTTCTGCAAGCAGGAAGCAGTTGGTGAACAACCGTCCATTTGTAGAAACCTGGCTAATTTTGTTTACTCTATGTCTCTAACTAATCCAAGCAAAAAGCCTGGAAAATGCACAGGAAGACCTGTAGGAGACACAGAAAAGCCCAGAAAAACAGCAATAATATGAATATTTGGAACAGACAAAGAAAACCCCAAATTATTCTTCTGGCAATAGAACGAAGAAGTGGCAAGTTCATACCCTGTTAGTAATCCAGATAACAGAGGTGGCCAAAAATAGGGAAATATTTTAGTGAAATGTTTTATTAATTTAACCTAAATGGATATAAATCCCTTCATTTTTAAATTCTACTATTTGGGGGGTTATACCTTTAACAATGTTTTACTTCCAGTAAGGGGCTTAATTGTCCTCACTTGCAAGCTCTGCAATAAATCCCTAAGTGAAGGCCAACACATTCATACGTTGTTGACATGTTTTAGTAACAGTATAAATAATATTCAGTGTTGATAAAAATTGCTGAGAACTCTAAATTATTATTCTCACTGAACATTTAATTTAAAGGGGCCAATTCTGTAGAGTCTTGTTGGAAGACTAACTACATTGATTAATTAATTTAAAATGGCTGTTATACAGGGTTCTTCATGTTCCATTTCAAATGTGTTGTAAAAGGGAAAAGACAGGAAAGAACAGAGCATGAAAACATGAGATAAGAGAACAAAGACGCAGGTAAGCTGATTAAAGCACATTCAGGATTTAGAAGCTACCTAGAGAAAAAGCCTATCAGTTTCTTCTCTTTATTTATTTATTTTGGTAATGTAATTTGTAAGCTATTTCATATATGACATTTGAGTTAAGTACCAACAAGTGACAACAAACAATGATTTTAGGTTTAAAATTCAAAAAAGTTTTCTTTCGTGAGACAAGAACTATGTGTGAAGAACTATTGTGTGAAACGAACTATGAGAAACTATCTTACAAGTTCTTCTTGCCAAAATAAGTACTAGGCCCAGAGTATACCCAACAAAGGGAAAAGAAGAAAGACATCTTTTAGACGCACTTCCTAGAATGTTTCGGTGGCAAGTAAGAGCTGCTGTTAGATGGCCAGCCTATACCAGAGAGGGAGGGCAGTGCCCATCACCTACCTGCTCGTGCTTGTTTGTCATTAACATGGGGCAGGTGAACACCACGGATGTAGGAGCAAAGACACTCTCACCAATAGGTGAGCAAGACACTCTCACCACTTTCTTCTCACCATATGGCTGAGTGCCCCACCCACCCAGAACCTGATGCCAGCCCTGCTTCTTGTGGCACCTGACTGCCCTGTGGAGGCCACGCCAGTGCCCAAAGTCAATTAACAGGAGAGGTACCTGGCTCTCCAGAAAGCTTGTGAGGAATCAGGCTGGTTTGTTCAAACACGGCAAATTCCTCTCTGGCCTTTCTCGTTTCCACTTAAAACACTTAACTCAGGCTTGGATTAGGTCAGTGAAGAATAAATCTAAATCTAAGCATTCTTAAAATGAAATCAAAATGCCCATGTGTTGGTTTGGCCAACTTAGCCAAAGCAGCACCAGACTGTGGACAGGTGAGGCTTGTGCCTGCCCTCTGCTCCTCCTCAGGGCAGCCTTCAGATGCCTGTGCTATCTGACGGTATTGCCAAGTGGCATGAAGCCACACAGACTGCTTTGGGATGCTTTCAAAGGCTACCTGCCTAACAGGTCAAATACATATTTGTATCAAATGAATGAAATGCAGCTGGAAAGGTACTGAAGTTTGAGTTACTAGAACACCACTCGCAGCTGGAGAAGTGTTTTGGAACATGCTTTGAGCTGAGGTTCTGCTATGATAAAGCAATGGCATTTCAAAGCACATTGATCACCTGTGACCAAAGGGACAGTGGGGGCCAGCAGGATAAGGGAGGGAAGGCAGCAGCATGCACGGGGCTGCGCCAGCTCTGGTTTGAATCACACCAAAACTTTTTCTGTGCTATATTCAACCTGTTTTATTTTTCTTTATTTCACCACCCGCAGGAGCCCTGCTAGAGGCGCCGGGGGGGCGGCCTCTTGCAGGGCTGGGGGGATTCCTGGGCACTGCCCGCCAGGGTGCGCTTCCTGGGGTGCCGGGACCCCCGAGATGAGTGGCAAGCAGTGGAGGGGCGGCGCCTGCAGCCCCATGCAGAGGGACCCGCTGCTGCCTCCTGCCCCAGCTCTTCATGGGGCTCTTCCTGCTCCCTGGGGTTGTCTGCAGCTGCGACTTCACCAGCACCCCCATGCCGGAGCGTGCTGGATGTGATGGGGAGCTCCTTGTCGGGGTCTGCAGAGCTGCTGGAGGACACGGGGCTGCTGCTAAAGGCTCCATGCACTGGAGCAGCATGAGCAGAAGCAGCTGCAGGGCTGGCCTCCTGTGCCCCGGTAGTGCAGCCGCTCTCAAGGTCCAGCAGCCTCCGTGCCTCCTCTCTGCAGAGACCCACGATGGCATTGATGAGCCCATCGACGATTGGCACAGTGAGGGGCCTGAAGCCGGGCCACGTGTGCTGAATCATGGCATCCCTGTCTGGCCCCACCAGACACAGGGTGTGCAGGAGGAAGCTCTCCACAGCTCTTGCCTGCCACCAGTTTGTCCCGCTGAGGGGTGCAGGCTCCTGGCGCAGCCAGGGCAGCACAGGGCTGAGGATGTCCCTGCGCTCCTTGAACAGTGCAGCCCAGTCCTCGGGCAGGAGGTCACCCACAGCAGCCCTGGTGTCGGGCTCCACATTCCTCTCCTTGGCTGGTGCAGAGGACTGAGCTGGCGCTGCAGGGCTGTGGGGGGCGGTGGTGCTGCCTGCCTGGAAGCCCTTAGGTACGGGCATTGCCCGAGGGGAGATGATGCACTGCAAGTAGTCTTCCTCTCCCCGCATGGAAACCTTGATGGTCCTCATGCCCGTCCTGCAGAGTGGGCAGCTCGCCTTCAGCTTCACCCAGCGCTGGCCCCAGCCCCAGGGCACGTGTCCTGGCACAGCTCACCTGCACTGCTGCGAGTGCACCTCACAGGGCCCTGGTGCCTGAGCCAGGCAGGGCCAGGGAAACGCAGGCACTGGCTGCGGGGACGGACACTGAGAGCAGCTGCCAATGGCCCCACAGCACAGCTCCAACAACTTGGAGTGCCGAGATCCTTGCTCGGCGCTCCAAGCCTCGCACACACGCTCAGCAGGAGTCCAGGCATGAGCCAGGCTGGGCCAAGCTCTGCCGGTGCCCCAATATAAACAGCAAGGGCTGTGAGATCAAAACAAAACAAAACAAAACAAAACAAAACAAAACAAAACAAAACAAAACAAAACATTAAAGAGGTAAAAAGCAAACAAACAAACAAACAAAAAACTATATTGGTCAAATAAAGCAAAACTGTACATACAGGGCATATTAACAAGCATTGGGTAGGGACACCCACCATTGCAAACACAAATAAAAAATGCTTCTTCTCTGAGATCCTCTGTATTTATCCAGCAATTAACACAGGTGTTGTTTTTGGCAGATCATGCCTGATAAATCTGGTGGATAAAACAACCCTAAAATGGGGTTACAGCACTGGTGGATAGGGAAGAGCAACTGTCATCTACCTGGATTTTTGGAAGGCATTTGACACTGTCTTGCACTATATCCATGTCTCTAAGTTGGAGATTAGGTGAGCTAGAAAGAAGAAATTCTTTACTGTGATTGGGGGTGAGGCCCAGACCCAGGCTGCCTCACCTCAAAATATATTAAATATATATTTAAATAATAAATTATTTCCAAAATATCGTTAGGAGATATGCTTCACTAACACTTTTTTTTTTTTTTTAAATCAGAAATCTCACTTCACCTTTCTTGTTCTCTTCAATAGCAATTTTATTTTTCCACACCTAACACAGTCTGAATTAGCTAGCATCTGTAATTTTCTAATGCCACCTTCATTCATAATACAGCTTTGAAGTGACCTGTTCACCCACAGGAATCTGGAGATGAAATTCCAAACATTTGAAGACTAGTGCTTCAGTGTATGCTGAGTGCAGAGCAGCTGACATTTCCCTAAAAGTTACTTACAAGCAGCACTAATTACCATTTTTCTGAAATTGTGTGAGTGGCGTCAATGCAAAAAAAAAAAAAAAAAAAAAAAGACAATCTGGATAAGAAGGTTTTGTTGGAAATATCAAATGGAGCTAAGAGCTGTAGAAGTTAAGGTCACAGAGAAAAGGAGCATATAAGCTAAATTCCTTCTGACAGCCTTCCTGGTGCAACAATGCTAAGTATCATAGAAGAGAAGAGGTTTCCAACTCTAAAAATAAATTCAAAGACGAGTATGATGAGCACACAGTTCAGCAGCAGCCATGGCACTTTCCTTGATCTCCATAAAACTTCAACTGGAAAGATTCAGGCCACTGCCTTTCATATATTGTTTAAATTGAAAACCTCAAAACAAGCAGCCAACAAGTGTTTTGACATAAAAATCTTGCCTTAAGGGGTTCTGCTTCTTCAAAAAAAATTTTTTTTTTATCTTCTTTCCTGCTTCTGTGTTGTTTTCAAGCTCTTATAAATATAGAAGTGTTGAGTCCTCTCAGAAAGAACCAGAGTGCAATCTTGATTCTCATCCATTTCAGATCAAAGAAAAGAGAAAAAGAAGAAATAGGAGAACAGCTCAGAGAGATCACAATGGAGAGTTTAAAATGAAAAACAAGCAGTGGGATCAAGCACCTCCTTTTGTTAGAGGAGTGCAGCAGATAAAAAACAGGCTGGCAATTATGCAACTGCCTCAAGAAGGAACTGCAGGAGACCTCTAACCTGGAATTGTCCTAGCGCCACAACACCAATGCTGGGTCCTAGCGCCACAACACCAATGCTGGTCATGAGTAACAAATAACTCCATGGCAGTCCCTGCAGCATAGCCCAGAAAGGAGAAACAAGCACAGCTCAGCGAAGCAAAGGACCACACATCCCCCTCAAAACCTGCCCACCTCCCTGATGCACCTGGAGCCAGCCATGTCCCCCAGAAGCTGTGGGGGGTGGGGGAAGGTCTGGCTCAGATTCTGTTCTCTCGTCTGGGGCACAGACCCATACAAGCAGCTGCTCCTGAGGCCACCTGAGAAATAAAGGAGCATGACTGCTATCAAAGTGACACAACTGCAAATTTCCCTGGTTTTAGATTACCATTTTACTTTGTTTAGGGCACATATACATTTAGAAGAGCAAATCAAAACCACATTCATCTTTTTCCATGAAATGAAGCCTACATGATCAAAGACAGAGATGAGACTCAACCTCTGTAAAACATTTTTTCTCTTGTCTTCATTAAAGCTTAAAGAAGACTTTTAAAGGATCCTACACGTTACAATGGACGTCTACTTAAATAGGATCAAAACTGAACTGGTGTTTTGGCAAAGCAATCTCTATATTAACAGCCTATGTATGCAACCGGCCATCTATTTTCTGTGGTTCTTGTGTGCATCTGTTTATTGTGACACAAGGAAGAAGGAGCTTTAGTGACCTAGGTTATCACGGTCATCTCAAAAGCAGGATCTCTGACTCGCTCTCCCTTTGCAAAGAGCTGTAGCAGTAAGATATACTAATAGATTTAGAACACATTATCATGCCTCTTCTCCATGGCTGCATAATCAGCAGCAGAAATTTACGGGGATCTTTGTCCATGTGCATACAAAGTCCAGCATTTCACCGAGACACAATTTTACTGGACATTTAATCCAAGACATTCAGCCTGGCCCTGGAGCAATACACATTCCCTGGTGCTGGCTCTGTGACGGGGAGACCGGGGCAGATAGATAGCAAGCCACAGTGCCTAAAACTGCAGCAGCAAGGTTTGCAAGGTCTCTGCCAATTATTTACCTCAGTCAGAAGTGAATCTCAGGGTAAATGCAATGGAGTGGTGGAATTTATGCTAATGACATGTCCGTGCCTTTCTGCAAACAAAATTGTTCCTTAGCACTTTTAGCAGGTACCAATCTTTTTTTTTTTTTTTTTCCAAACCCCAAATGGAATTTCCTGCTGCTACTTCACAGATGTATGTTCACTTCTGTTCAGTATTGGTAAAGTGCACTGTGGAGAACGAGATTTAAAAGCTCTCAACAATGGTGACTGTCCTTATCAGTTTATATCCCATCCACCTTGTCCTCCTGTTGGAGGGCAGAGATAGCTTGCTTTAAGAGGAAACAGTAAAAACTATTTAAGTAAGCTATTTCAGTGCTTGAAAGCTGACTTAAAATGGATAAGAGGAATGCAAACCACTCTTAATTTTCATTTTAACTCATTGTCTGAATAGAACCAAGGCCCAAATTTTGGGATGCCTACACATTGTCCATCTTGCTACATGGTCTCTGGCAAGTCTCCTTGTCTTTGACAAGATTTCCTTGTCTCTCCCTGTTCTTAAGAGTGAATAGCAATTCTGGATCTTTACTGTAAAGAGTAAGCTGATGTATCATGCTGTGTATTAACGCTAGATCTTTCAACTTATCATTCTCCCTAAGGAAATCATGTGAGAGTGTCACAATACTTACTTAAAATAGTTGGAATTTCTTCTCATGATTTTCTTTGCATCTGTAAAATCAGAACATGTGTCTATTTTCTTAGCATTATTTAGATCTGGGGTTGTTTTGTCTTTTTTTTTTTCAAAAATTTTTTTTGAAATCTAGTTGGTAACAAACTGGTTTTGAGAATGAGGTTGGAATCTCAATTCCAACTGAATTCTGAATTGTTTTTTATTTATTTATGTATATATATATATATATTAACCTGTACAACACTGGAGACTTCTTATCCCCACATCTGCAGAACAGCTTTCTGGTTTACTGCTCTTAGTCCCATTTAATTTTTTGCCTAAGTCAAAAGGAGAGGTAGGAAGCTTCTTTCAGAGATGGGTATTGACAACTCTCTTACCACTGCCTTTCTGCCTTTTACCACTGCTGAGAAGGTGTTTGGACACACAGACAGACATAGAATGGGATATGATACCAACCTCTGCAAATTTGGCATTGACATGGGAGTGCTTGATGAGCAACACAAAGATAAATAAGCTCCCAATCTGCTTGTCTGTAAACAGTTATTACTCTGGGAACAGGATGGATTTTTGTAGAAGGAAGCAACCTGGTAAAGTTTTAAAGTTTGATGGGGAAGGGAAGGGAAGGGAAGGGAAGGGAAGGGAAGGGAAGGGAAGGGAAGGGAAGGGAAGGGAAGGGAAGGGAAGGGAAGGGAAGGGAAGGGAAGGGAAGGGAAGGGAAGGGAAGGGAAGGGAAGGGAAGGGAAGGGAAGGGAAGGGAAGGGAAGGGAAGGGAAGGGAAGGGAAGGGAAGGGAAGGGAAGGGAAGGGAAGGGAAGGGAAGGGAAGGGAAGGGAAGGGAAGGGAGCACAAATGAGCTGCACAAGTGCCCCAAAAGCTAGAAGGGGAAGTAAGCAGCAGGAGGACAACAAGGCTGGGGAATTTCAGCAGAGACACCTCCAAGCTGCTAAAGCAGCAGTGCAGAGTGTCCCACGGAGCTCATTAGAAAAATGCCAGGTGGCTGACACCCTGTTCAGTTGCCTGAATGTCTCTAACACTATACCCTGCTGTTGGGGATAATCAGATGCTTTTTCTTTTTAGCTCAGAGAAAGGTGTCAGACCAGAATCTTTGGCTCTGAGAGATGTCTTAAAGGTTGTCTTCTCTCTCTCACCTGAATTTTGTTTTGAAATTTTATCCAAGAACTGTTCATTCTGAGAAGTGCAATAGTAAAACAAATGATACGGTCACTTTGAATTCAGCAGCATCTTGTACCCACCCCCTCACGTCTCTGAAGTCAGTTGGGTAGGTGATACACGCACTGCGACAGTGCAAACAAACATCTGTTTCAGTGGGTGTGTGCTTACTCACTCCAGCATGCTCTTGAATATAATTGGGAATTTCCAGGCATATATTGCTCATGCTTTCTCCAAAATAACTTTTAAGTATAATGTGTATGAATTAATCATCCTTTTAATCCTGCAAAAGCTGTGCTATATCTGCTCAATCACGAGATACTTATTTCTATCCTGGGTATTCAGGATGCTGAGTAGAATGGAATATTTTTGAATTTTCCTTTTTTGTCAAGAGGAGTTTCCAGCTTTAAGAAGTAAAGCTGCAGAGTTTTGTGGAGATTTGGCAGGGAGCGCCACAGAGGAGGCTTAGCAGAATAGTTGTCCACACTATGGAGTGGGAAGAGTGGGGCTCTTTCTTTTTGGATGGCCTATTCCAGACCTTAACACAACTGGGACATGCAAGCACAACAGCATGAGTACCCCACAGTTCAGAGCCTGGATGTGCACACCAGATAGGAAGATTGCTCCATTATGGGTACCTTCTTCTTGGTACTGCTGAAGGCAACCACCACAGCCACAAAGGCACCATCCCAGGCACCAGGATGCCTTTGACTCTTCTGGTCATGCCACTGGCCATGCTAGTCCATTAGCCATTCTACTATTAATTTTGCCAGGTCATTTAAGACAGGGTCTACAATATAGAGTGTGGTGCAGAGTTCTGTGTGTAAATATGACCCATGCAAGCACACATGTTGCTGTTCAGTGCCATCTGATCATCCCATCCCTAACCATGAGTAGTTGTAACATCCATTCTCAACAGGCTTTCTGAGCACAGTGTGAACATGCCCCTTTGGTTCCCACTCCTGAGCTGTGCCCATGCATCGTCTGAGAGGGCTAAAGTCTGCCCAGGTCATTGCTGTGTACCTGTAAATGGGGAAACAGCACATCCCCACTTAATGGGTGAATGGCAATACATTTAAAAAGCTGAGAGACAGTGGCAAGAGAGACCACACACTCCACTCCCCTTCCATAAGCCAGCTGCCTGGGAGCAGGCACTTCTCTGTGCTGGGAAGTTCAAGTGGCTTGCCTTGCTGCCAGAGAGGAGTCAGCGATGCTGTCTGGATGTTAGCAGATCTCAAAAAAAATAAGGTTTCATTGTTGTGATTTGAGTGGAAGAGAAAGACGCGTACATGTGCTGGCAGATAGTGAAAGGAATCTCTACATTAAATTCATCTTACTTCATTCAGAAGTGGTCACTTAATATTGGATGCTGTTTTAGTATTTTCACCACAATAGCACCTTTTATTCAAATAGCATGATATTTTATGCATTACAGTCTAGAAATATGTTGAAATACAAAATACCAGTCACAAAGTCATATCAGAAATTAACTGAAAAAAGCTGATAAAGGAAAAGAGAAAAGTGAAAAGTGTACTGCAATTCAAAGGTGAGCTGGTGTGGCATGCCTTCTATATTGATTTTGTTTCCTGCTTAGCAACAGGCCTTCATGGCAGCTATATATAAAAATAAATAAATAAATAAATAAATGAACTGAGAAACCTCCTGCTGTTGTAAAAAGAAAAAAAAAAAAAAAACTAAAGAGGTAAAAAAAAAAAAAAAAAGCAAAATTATTTGGGATAACTGATAACTTCATTCAGAAAGAACATTAATATCAATATTAGGTGGAAGGGGTTTTCTCAACAGGTTTTAAGCTCCCATTGTGGCCCTGGATCAAATGCGTTTATCTTTTCTCTGTAATCATTACATTAATGTTTATTCCATGTTTAATCCCTTGTTTCATATGCTTAACCAGGCAAGTTGCTTCTGGCATGCAATTTATGCCACTGGCCATTGAGGATGATATAACTGATATGCAAGCAGTGTATAATCCAAAAACATCATCTGTGTAAATTGCTGGATAAGTACAGAGCCTCTCAGAGAAGAAGCATTTTTTACTTGTGTTGGCAATGGTGGCTGTCCCTACCCAACACTTGTTAATATCCCCCGTATGTACAGTTTTGCTTTATAGTACCAACTATAGACCACCGTAGTTTTTTTGTTGTTGTTGTTTTTTGTTTTTGTTTTCAGACAGAAGGGCCAGTAATTTCGTAGCATCCTCTTCTTGATGATTCTGCGACTGTTTGTTTTTCATGGCCACCCTCGTTATTTTGGAACTGTGGGATCTTCCCCTGTGCCCTTATCTGTGTAACATCTACTTTTCCTGGTGCTGTCCCCATGCCATGCTGCCTCCCCCTGTCCCTTTGGTCACGGGTGATCAATGTGCTTTGAAATGCCATTGCTTTATCATAGCAGAACCTCAGCTCAAAGCGTGTTCCAAAACACTTCTCCAGCTGCGAGTGGTGTTCTAGTAACTCAAACTTCAGTACCTTTCCAGCTGCATTTCATTCATTTGATACAAATATGTATTTGACCTGTTAGGCAGATAGCCTTTGAAGGCATCCCAAAGCAGTCTGTGTGGCTTCATGCCACTCGGCAATACCGTCAGATAGCACAGGCATCTGAAGGCTGCCCTGAGGAGGAGCAGAGGGCAGGCACAAGCCTCGCCTGTCCGCAGTCTGGTGCTGCTTTGGCTAAGTTGGCCAAACCAACACATGGGCATTTTGATTTCATTTTAAGAATGCTTAGATTTAGATTTATTCTTCACTGACCTAATCCAAGCCTGAGTTAAGTGTTTTAAGTGGAAATGAGAAAGGCCAGAGAGGAATTTGCCGTGTTTGAACAAACCAGCCTGATTCCTCACAAGCTTTCTGGAGAGCCAGGTGCCTCTCCTGTTGAGGTAACCTACAATCTAAAAATATGTTGAATTACAAAATACCAGTCACAAAGTCATATCAGAAATTAACTGAAGAAAACTGTTAAATAAAAAGAGAAAACTGAAAAATGTACAGCAATTCAAAGTGAGCTGGTATAGCTTGCCTTCTATATTGATTCTGTTTTCTGCTTAGCAACAGGCCTTCGTGGCAGTTATATAACAAAAAATACAGAGAAACCTCTTGCTGCTGTTAAAAAACAAAACAAAACAAACAAAAGGTAAAAAAAATATATATAAAATTATTTGGGATAACTTCATCCAGAAAGAACACTATTATCAATCTTAGGTGGAAATGTAACTAAATAGAAAGACGCAAGTGACAGAATACAAAACCAAAGCAATTGAATCAGTAGGAATCTAAGTGGAAACACACTCCTTCATTTGAAAAGTCTTTGTCTATAGATTGTTTAAATAAACTTTCATACAGAGTCCAGTTCAAATACACCACAGACAACAGAAGACAGAAGAAAAAGAAGATGGGGAGATGGGAAACAGCTTAGAAAAATGGGCAATCCCTAACGGTGTATTTCAGAGAAGAGGGTTTAGTAAACATTCTCTAATTTTTCAGAATGAAACAAGTATTTATTTTATTTTATTTTGGTAACCTTTTTTATCTCCCTTTCCAATGATACTCTCTTGAGTGTGCTCCCCAGAAAGCATGATTTTACCTGTGGATAGACACCATCATCCTGGAAGATGCTTAATGTTTTCAGTTGTCACTGGAATTAAGTTTAGCTTGTTGGGAGTTAAATACCCTTTGCAAATATGATCAGCCTCCTTTGCCCTGCATGGCTCTCTCTCCTGTCTCAACAAAACCATCCCATCACATTCTGCTCAGCCTGAATTTTGTTTTTTTTTTTTGTTGTGTTTTCTTGGGGAACAGCCTCAAACACTGCTCTTATCTGGAATCATCAGTGGCAGCTAAGGAAATCACGTCTTTTTGAACAAAGGAGAAATAATTTAAGAAATATAGAATCACAGAATGGTTTGGGTTGGAAGGGACCTTACAGACCGTGAAGTCCCAACCCCCTGCCATGGACAGGGACGCCTCCCCCCAGCCCAGGCAGCCTCCAGCCCCATCCAGCCTGGCCTTGGGCACTGCCAGGGATGGAGCAGCCACAGCTCCTCTGGGCAGCCTGGGCCTGGGCTGTGCCTTCCATCAGAGTAGAGAAGTTCTTCTTTCTATCTCACTTAATCTCCAAATCAGCAACGTGGCTATAGTGCAGGACAGTGTGAAATGCCTTGCAAAAATCCTGACAGTTGCTCTTCCCCTATCCACCAGCACTGTAACCCCATTGTAGAAGGCCAGCAGGTTTTTCAGGCATTATCTGCTCTTAGTGAAGCTGTGTTATCTGTCACCACTCACATCCTTATTTTCCATGTGCCTTAGAATAGTTTCCAGGAGGATCTGCTTCACGATCTTGTTGGGTGCAGATGTGAGACAGACTGGCCTGTAGTTCTCTGGGTCTTTTTGAAAATTTGGGGCTATGCTTCTCCTCTTCCAAATGGTGGGAACTTCACCAGACTGCCACAACTTCTCAGATATGATGGACAGTGGATTACCAACTACATCTACCCATTCCCTCAGGACCACAGATGTATCTCATGATGTCTCATGGATTTGTGAACCTTCAAATTCCTGAGCTGGTCTACAGCCTTATCTTCTCTTCCAGTGTGCATTTCTTCATTCTCCCAGTCCCAGTCTTTGCCTTCTGGAGTCTGGGCCATGTGGCTGGAGCTCTTGCCAGTGAAGACTGAGGCAAAGAAAGTCATTTAGTCATTTGCCTTGACTAAATAGTTAGTGCTTGTCCTCTTCCCCCACTACTAGCTAAGAACATGGGAGTGGTCAGATCTTTGAGCCCTTTTTCAGTTCCAAGCTTAGTGGGCTGCTATTTGAGAAGAAAGGTAGGAGTGAAGCAACCCAGCCAGTGACGGCAATCATCTGCATCACACGGAGTCACTGCCAACTTCTGGGAGAACAGCTGGCTGAAGGACTACTAAATTTTTTGTTGCCTGGATTTTTAAGTATTGTCTCATCTTTCTCAAATATCATAGCAGCCCTGTCTTCCTCTGTGAACCCTGGAGTAGGGTTTCCTCATATAAGAGTAGTCTTATATGTTGTTCCCAAGATGAGGATAAGGGGAAAATAACAGTGTATTATTGCTAACCAAGATGCCAGATTGGTAATATTAATTTATTTTTTCAGTGAAGCACTGATTCCATTGAAATCAGTTGCAAGCGTAGAGGAGATTTTTCTCTGCTGAGTTTTCTGTTCAATTTATACAGCCAGTCTATTTCTAGCAGGCTACCTTCCCCCACCCCCTCCCCATGCCACATGTTCCCGTAGAGAGAAGCACCAGCTTGTTCTTATGAAGAAGTATTTCTCTTGATCTCTGTAGTGCCTCTCATCCTAATTGCAGCTATCTTGTTTCAAATGTCTCATTGTCTTCCTAATTAGAAATCAGCCCCAGGGTTTGATTCCTATCCTCCTTGCTCCCTGGCAGGAGCTGGAAGGCTTGCAATCATGGCTTGAATTTTGTTTCCTTTCTCCTGAGCTGGCAGGCTGGTTCAGAGGGCCTGATTAACACTGGAGATATTCTTTGTGCAAGGCTCCTATCAGCAAACCAAAGGCACAACCCGCAGACACCCACCTGCCAGCATTACAGCTGACAGGCTGTGGCATAATAGCTTCTCAGTGTTACCATTCTCTCCAACTCTCCAATTAAAAAAATATATATAAATAAATAATAAAAAAGAAGGAGGAGAATGGAAGCTTTCTGCATACTAAACACTCTCCATTTCTCAGCGTTTCCAGCTGTTTCCCAGGAGTGGTGAGGCAGAACTGCAGCCGGATGCAGCTATGGGAGCAGAGCCTCCCCAAAATCACCAAGAGGCTGTGCTGCTGGTGCCCGCAGAGCACAGGGCTGTCCCTGCAGTGACTCCGGCACAACTGCAGGTGCAAGTGGGACAGCAAGAGGCTGTCCCCAAACAGGGATGTCAGGCTTGGGGCCTTGGAGGAAGGTCGAGCCAAAGGTATCCAGTGCAATGATACAAATCCAAGGGGGATGGTCCCAGAACGAAGTCAGAAAGGGAATAAGCTAAAATAAAGATGAAGGCTCATATAAAAATATTATTGGTTTGGTTCTTACGCTTTTTGCTTCTATCTCTCCCATCATTCCTTGGGTTTGCTGGTGATTTACAGTAGTGAGAGTGGAAGGAGCCCTTGTATTAGTGGGAATACCGCTGCTGATGGTTGACAGGACTTGATGTCAGCGATAGCAGTTTGGCACTGTCTTCCAGGAGATGAAGATGGCTTGAATATTCAGGCTTCAAATGCTGGTGGGACAGGACACACAGACAACATTCCTTTGGGCCTTCAGGCAAGACGTAATACTATCATTTCAGTCCAGAGCTGCCTTTTTTCTCCCTCTCACATTTCCCCTTGGAGCCTGACTTGCCAGGCCAGCTGTCTCATGGCATGTCTGGCTAAGTTATTTATTTATTTATTTATTTAAAAACACGAATTTATTTGAAACGTACACATAAGTGCAAAATTTACATATAACCCCAACTGCCAAGAGAAAAAAAAAAAAAAAAAAAAAAAAAAAAGCAACACAACATTCACAATCAGGCATTTCCACTGATGAGAGCACAATGGTTAGTATTCAGGGCACTACATCTGAATACATTGAGAAAATTATATGTGCCAAACTGTTCATGCATTGCCTGACTACAAGATTTACTCACACAAACAGCCAGAGAAACAACATAATAAGAAATCTTCAGCCTATTTTCAGAATACAGATGTCTTAGCTGGGGAGTGAGCCTGAGGACTGGATTTGTCTCCAGGAGAGGAGGAGCCCACTGCTTGTTTAGCTGCCAGGTGGACTCTGGCAGCTGGGGACCAGGGCAGCTCTGGAGCACTTCAGTCCTGCAGGGATGCAAATAAAAACACTCCTTGAGGTAGCTGCTAAACAGGTAAGGAAGAGCAGTGTTTTCAAGCAGCTTTCACTAAAACTATCCACAAAAAAAACACCTGAAAGGTATATTCACATTCATGGTCAGAATTCATACCCTGTTTTCAAGTGTTTTACAAGCTCATAAGCTTGCTGAGGAGCTTCAGAGTGTCTGAAGATTTGCTATTGCTGGTCAATATCCTGTTCAAGTGACCCAAAGCAGAGATTGGGGCTCACTTTGAAGTGGCAAGTCTCTTTAGACTGAAGTCCACCTCAGTGAGGGGGCATAATCTCCTTCCACTCTGATTCATCACAGTGGTGAACTGAGCCAGCATCAAAGCAAGCACTGCCTAGCCAGAGACGTGATGGGAAAGATGTGATTCTACCAGAAGCTCCAAAAAGCTGGAAGCTGGTTTTTTTTTTGTTGTTGTTGTTGATTTTTTTTGTTTTGTTTTGTTTTGTTTGTTGTTTTTTTTTTTTTTTTTATTATTATTATTATTATAACCCATACTCTGATACAATTTATATTATTTTATTATTATTTTTATTTTTTCATTTTTACCAGTTTACCAAGGCTCAAAAACCAGCACACAAGGACAAATGGAAGCAGATTGGCTAAGCAAGTCCCAGCCAGCTGGAACCAGGGAGCTTGCAAGGAGCCTGCGGTCCATCCATGAGCACCAGGTGTATGCCAGAGAGATCAAAGGAGTAGGCAGACAGGACCACAACACATCCCAGTCTTTTATAATTCAGAAGCGAGGCCCAAGCACAGACAGATGGTAAGAGTCCAAGGTGTGAGAAACACTACAGCTTTGCCAAAAAAAGCATGACAGTGCAGCGTCAACAGGGAAGCATAGGTGAGGAGCCCATTTTGTGGTGGGGCTCAGGTGTACAGGAAACACTGTGTCACCCATAAGAAAAAGATGAGGTGGATGGTAAGACAGAGGTGGTGAGGACGGTGTGAAAGAAGGGAATAAACACCTCTGGGGAGCACACAGTGAGGTCTGTATCACAGTGGTCAGTAAATCTGCATCTTAGTTTTGGCTAGGGTGGGTGAAACTACAGACCATTTAAGCCATGTCCTGTGTCAGATAAAGGGACAAAAAGGATAAGAACCTTCTTTCTATGCATACATTCTACATGCGCTATGTATCACATTTTTTGCATTTATTGAAGCATGATTTTGGTGAATTTGCTACCCTGTGGGGAAGTAAGTACTAAAAGTTCAGATCATTAATCCTTAATACTGAGTAGATGCAGCTTGTTAGTTTATGCTCTACCATGTAATTATAGCTGCTGTAAAATGTTCTTAGAAATACTGGGCTGCCATTCTGCACACCCAACCAAGAAGCCTTTGAGAAGACACCCTGAAGTGGCCATTCATCACTGCCATGCGATGCTGGGAGCAGGACCCCCTGGTCTGCAGCGGGGACAGCTCATCCATAGAGATTTCCTTTAGAAACCTCTTACACATCTGTGTCCAGGTGGGTGAAGATACATTTTCAGCAAGTCTGACAACTGACACCAGACTTTGGCAATTAATCTGAATTTAAAGATAGTATTTTCAGTATTTCACAGGTAATGTAAGATCGGAAATCTGATCTTCCCAAAAGAAATCCCAGCCAATCCCTTTCGTATCTCCAACCACAGCCTCTTTTTGCTGGGTCCCTGAATTTGGCACCTGGACTTGACTCTTGGTATTTTCCTACAAAATCATTTGTTCCTGGACTCATCACACCGACTCTAGGAACTGTCATTGGGCATGTTATATGCAGGCTACCCTCCCTCAATTTCATCTTCCTAGTTGCTGTATTTAAAACAATACCTTAGTTTAGAGTTAACAACTTGCTTTGTGCAGATATTTATGAAAATCTGGGTCTCAAAAGGCAGTGACAGTCTCATGCAAGAGGTCAAATTCCCCTACCGCAAGACACATATCCTTGACAACTTGTGCTGTCTGCACAGAGAAATGTTCAGACATGTTTACGGTGATTTGAATGTAACAGTCACCTGGTTGGGTGGATTACACAGTCCTTACGCCATTAATTAAGCAGCAACCAAACTCGTTTTTAGCAGCCAATGTCCTTGCTAAACTACCAAAGTACTCTGTAGGGGATCGGCAGAAGCTTTTGGAAAAATTAGTTGCTTGTCTCTCCCCAGTCAGAAATCAGAGAGCAGAGGCTTGTGCTGACGTGCACAGCCACACAGCCCAGAAAAACAGGACTGGGGGATGGGTGTTGCAATAATCATCGGTGGACACAGAACAGGAAGGTGTCTGAACAGAATTCTCCTAACAAAGGAGACAATTTTGTAAAGAGAAAATACATATTAGAGAAGTGTAGAGGATTCAGAGAAGAAAGTGAAGGCTGACGTGACTACTAACTCACCTTGTGGACTGGTCAGATCGTAAATGACCTAACCCCACCTTGTGGTAGCTCTGGATTAGTTTGTTTGCTTTGCACCTCCTCATTTGTTCAGACTATCCTCAGGTTTCAAAAGTTGCATTAGAGACATACATTCCGTAAATTCAGGCTTGTAGATGACAGTGATTAACAGGCATCACCATGCAGGCTTCCATTTAACAGTACATTCTGTTTCATGAAAAAGGACATATACAATGCTGCACTTAGTTAACAAGAAATGTAATAGAAACTGGATGAAAATGATCTCTTTTTGAGAGATATGGCTGTTTTCCCTGCATTTGTGAAATGTAAACATCAAAGGAAGAAATCCGTTGAATGACTCACGGGCAATCTATTAGCATATTTGCCTATCTCTGCAAGCCATTCTTACACCAACACTTTCACAAAAGCTACCTACTACAGAATGGTGTCTGTTCTGGCTAGCTTGCTGGTCACCATCGTGATATAATCTCCTTCCAAAGCAATTTAATTAGCACAGTGAAAGAACTGACCTTTCTCAAGATTTTTTTTTTTTTTCCACTAGGCTAAAAATATCTCACTGAATATGTCAATAGTATCCTTGATGCACACGGCACTCTAATACCCTATTGAAAGGAAAGAAGCATTTTAAAATAATAATTTTATACACAATGAGGAAAAGAAGCTTTAAATTAGGCAAAATTATTTGGCATACAAAACTATGGAGAATGTCCTAGGTTAAAAAAAAAAAAAAAAAAAAAAAAAGGACTGCAGATAGATAGCAATGCACCATGCTTCTCATAGAGCATTTTGTAGTAAGCTATTACTAGTAACGGTTATTACAATGCTTATTACAAAAGAACTCCATTTTATTTTATTTTTTTCTACCATTCTTGGATCAAGAGGCACAGAAAATTGAACCAATTTGCCCAAGTCCATCTCACAAGCAGTCCATCTTGCAGATTTTGCCCACCGGGATGCACCTGAAATTTGCTTCTTCATCATTTATTAATTCCATCCTTGCCTGGACTGCAAAAGCATCAGTGGATTGTGCACAGCGTGCTCAGTGTCTTTGCAGAGCAGCTATAAGCACACATCTGTGTCTAGCGCAGCACTCAATAGCTCCCTGCCAGAGCCCAGTGGGTGCTCTGCATTACTCCCACCCACCTACACCTCCTTTTTTAGAAAAATAAAAACTGAGGTTCTGAGAGACCCCTTGCTGCTGCTGCTGGTATGGGCCAAGGATTCCTCCAGCAGCTGCAAATGGCTGTCCTGTCTACTTCTGTCTTTCCAGTCCATGTCTAACAATAGAAAGAGCACAGAGGGTAAGGCTCTTAAGAAGGAAATGAAACGGCTTGATAGGTACACAGGACGCATTTCTCTCAATGAGAACACCCCTTCCTCAAGAGATTAAGAAATGAAAGGTTAGCAATTATTTAGGGCAATACACAGTCTAGGCATGAGCTACATACATGTAATTTGTTGGTGATCAAGCGCTGCCTCATGACCAGTAATATTTTCTTGTTGGATTGCTTAGTCTTCAAGGCTGACAAGACAAATGAAATATTCTGTTTTTCTCTGTGCAGTAAAAAACAGTTATCCTCTTCAGTTGCCTCTTTTTTTTTTTTTACTTTTACCTTGAGAAAGACAGCAGCAGCTAGATGTTCTGACGTGGTAAAGATACCTTTCATCTCTCAAAACAGGCAGTAGGAAAAATAACATTGGGCTCAGAAAGGTTGAATCTTCATGGAAACACTAAACATATTTTATATATGTTTAAATGCAAATATTTTTCATAGAAGTTTTTCTAAAAAGCAAGGTAAGGTAAAAAAAAAAAAAAAAGGAGGGGATGAAAAATATTTTTTAACTTGCACTTTGATTTGTTTGAACTGGCCATTATAAGAGAATTAGGTAGTGTTGTTTCTAAGACACAACATCCTGCTTAAAAATGTTAGCCAGCAATAGACACTGGATGGGATTCACTTTATGCGTAGAGTTAGCCTGGCTTTTCTCCTCCATGCAATTTTTCAGACCTCTTAAACATCATGTCTTTCCAAACAGTCCAGACTAAAAAGGAATTTGAGCTTAAGCACAGACCAGATCCCATAACTGAAATACAATGTGCACCAAAACTGGCCCTGTTCCTTGTTGTGCCATACAACGTCTGTGTGACTGTGACCTGCTGCAATGATTCCACGGGTCTCTAATTGCCATGTACAATATGAGTTACCGATGAAATAAAATCTATAAATCCTTTAAGCACTTAGCTACTGCAGCACTAAGGGCTAGAAAAGTACCCAGATGGAATATGTACATTGGAAAAATGGCAAAATGCCAAGCATAAAGGGACTAAATGTTAGGAAAATAAAGTGGATCCAAGCTTTCAAGAGGTAATTATAACTTTTGGTAAGTAAAAAAGAAAATATTAAATGTCAAAAGTCTGTGTCATGCCCATGTAAGTTATAGGAGTGAGTCATATTAACTTCACCTCAGCATCATAAAACTAGCATTGAACACAACAGCCTGCTCTTCTGCTTGCAGCAATTTATAATGCCTTTTTTCCCCTTTAGCATGACACAGGGAATAAAACAGCACTATCTTGCCTTTATATTTTACTTTCTTGCTTTGGATCTTGCAGAGCTTTGAAAACTGGTATATGTGTGAGGCAGAGAAACACATAGCGTTCCTTGCAGAGAGACAATAAAAGCCACTTTAGTGCCTTGGACAGAAGCAAAGCGTGGGTGGACAAGGAGGGTGGCATGTCTTCTGTGCAAGAAAGGCTCTTTCAGGTTTCAGGCCACATGGGAGCAAAGTCACCTGTCCAACTCAACCTGCCCTCTTGGGGCTTCCACTTTACCTTACAGCACCAAGCATGAATTTCACAGATGGGATGCAGACCTCCCATCCTTCCTGGTCCTGGTGTCAGTAGCCCTCTGTGCAGAAGCTAATTCACTGATCTGCCTTCAGAGTTGCCACAAATCTGGCTAGTAAAACAACTCAGGCAGTCATGTGTTTTGTTTTTTTTTGCCACTCAGTTTCCTTTGCCTACAGAAAAATCAAATGTTTATATTTTCTGTACATCCCAAACTGATAATGTTCTTTTGATTTCTGTGGCTATTTCATCAAGGTTACATAGCAGTATATAACAAGTCTTGGTGAAACTACAGCACTGAGCTAAACGAGGGTTTTAGTAGACATAAAACATGAAGGATTAATTCGTGTTGAAGGGTTTTCACTTCTTCTTATGTACCATATGAGTTGTTATGGTAGCCTGAAGACACATTAGTCATAAATGTTAATGGGAGGGTCGTAACATATTTGTTACATGCATAAATCATAACACCACATCTTTAGACATGTTTTGGTGGGGAGATGAAAGCTCATTAGTGGCCCGGTGGGGCTGAAAAAAAAATAAAGGGGGGAGAGGGAAAGGGCTACCAGTGAGAACCTCAACAGAAACACTGTAAGCCTGAAATAAGAGTCTTCCTCTTTAAAATGCTGGAGGATTTCCAGGTAAATGGTGCCATAGAAGTACAGGGCTGCATCATTACCAGAAGAGCCCGGTGAGGCATGCAAGGAGCCTTTCTGCGAAGGGTAGGAACCACCAAGGCAGGACTGCCTGCTCTGTTCACCTGGAGCCCTGGATACACCTTGTTCAGCATTTGCATCACACCAAGCTGCATGCAGCAGATCTCGCAGGGGACATATCAAATATTTGGTACTTAAAGGGGCTATCACTTGATTCAGATGCAAGACAAGTGATGGTAGGCATGGATAAAATAAATTTCTAGTGGGAGGTGACCCTGCCCATGCCAGGAGGGCTGGAGTAGGTGATCATTAAGGTCTCTTCCAATCCAAACCATTCTATGACTCTATGAAAAGAGAAGCAGAAACAAAAAGGTTTTTAATATGAAGTTATGGGGGCTTGTTTGTGTACCATTCAGCATAATGAAGACACATTTAATTTAAACTGTAAGTGCAAAGTAATTTTGAATTTAAACTTCAGCACTTTCCCTGATGATTGATGGGATCCTGCAGTCCTGAAAGATCAGAGAAAGCATTTCATAGCAGTAATTGTCACTGAACAGCCATAGTGTCCAGGGCAGTGTTGCAACTCAAAATGTAGTTTATCCCAAATAGAAATATATGTTTGATTTAGTAAGGTACGTGTGACCATAGCTGCATTCATTTCCAAGGCTGTTGCTCAAACTTTTGCTTGAAGACAGAACATAATACAAAAGAGTAAATAGAATATCTACATATCCAGAAAAGAAAGGGTCATGTAGTAAGGATAAGTCAGTGAAACTGACATAGTGGTGATTAGTTGATTTTCAGCTATCCTTTGCATTGCCATTTTTTTCAGTAAAATCTTTTATTTTGTCACACAGCAGAAACTTTCATAAACTGTGGAAGTTCAGATGGCCAAAAGCCTCTTTAAGCCATTTCAAACAAAGATTCATGAGACAGAGACTTGAACAGGGGTGGCTGGCTGTCACTGCAGCAGCAGACCATCTCCTGCAGCACTTCCTGACCTGCTGCCATTTGCAGAGCCAGACTTCAAGACAAAAATAAATAAGTAAATAAATGGATTTCATGTGTGAAAAAGAATGGATGCAGTTGATGTCAGTGAAGGAGTGGATGCACCATCATTATAGGCTAACGCCAGCTGCAGCTCAGCTCACTTTTTGCCTGGTAGGAACAAACCAGTCTGTATGTCTGGACAGACGGAGAAAGAGCAGGATAAAAATGGTCCTTCAACACCCATGTGCGCAGCCAATCTCTGGATGAGCTGGCTTCCTTTAGGCTGGGAGGCAGTGGCGGAGACCTAGACTGCAAAGGAGCTGTCACTGAAAATGTCATTGCACAAATTCAGGAAAATGTCATTTCCCCAATATTTCTTGCAGGATCCCCAGAGCTGTTAGTGTATCCGCTCTCATTTAACCAGGTAAGATCAAACGGTAAGACTAATGCTTGATGTTATTTTAAAACCTTCCTGCAATTAGGCACATATGATGAATTTACTGTAGGCTACCAAATCAATAAAATATATATATGTATATATATCCAGAAAATGTGAGCATAAACAAAAGTCAATTAAATTATACCGGAAGAACATAGGAACTGCTATACCTCACACAGTATTTAATGAGCAATAAATTATTTTAATGTGTGATCACTTTTTCTTTCTTATTTCCATCCATATTATCATGATAAAAGCTCCTGAGAGTGGAAATAAATTAATCTTATTTATTTTTACCATTATTTTACTGCTAGAGTGATGTGTACTAGTTTAAAGTATACAATTTTCTTTTACAGAAATTGTTCTTGTTTTCTCACAAAGACTTCATCCAACAGCATAAGAAATACTTTTTTTTTCTAACCCACAAGGCTTTTTAAATTAAAAATACGTCTGTCTCCTGAATGGATATGAGCACACTCTCTGTCCAGCACAGATGAGGATTCTAGTTTAAATCAGTAGATTGCACTTGGTTTCCCAAATTAGGTTGTCTAATGCTTGAGCATCTACTGCAAAGTGTTTAACAGAGCCATACATCAATTATAAAGGCCTATTGAATCCATGTTGCTCTGAACTACGTGCATTTATATAATACAAATTAAACACTAGAAAGAAGTCACAACTTCTTGCTGTTCATCTGTGCCAGAATTGATTTTTTTTTTTTTTTCTGTTGCTGTGGAGGGAAAAGTTTTAATAATCACGAAGCCCTGTGTGCCAAGGACAGCACTGTTATTCTGCATTTTGCCGCAGAACTGCAGCAGAACAGCAGATCCTCAGTGCACACTGCCTCGGCATGGCTTGCCACCTGCTCAAGCCAGGATTTGGCCCACAACTGCAGATGGGATTCATTCTCAGATGATTTAATCAACACCAATAACCTGCTCCCACTGCGACATCAGAGCTGCCTCGTCACTCATCTCTGATTAAGAAACTGTGAGTCACTTTCTGACTCTTCTCTGGTGCTTTTGTCTGCAGAATAATTTGGATTAAATATTTATGAAGAGCTCTGCATAGTCGCAAAGTTATTATAAAGATTAAATACGTTGGAAAAAGTGCTAAGCTTAGGACACTCTGCTGTGGTTATATAATGCCAGAAAAAGCATTATTCTTAAAGAATAAATTGATGTAATTCCCTGTATCCAGGAGGATGATCAATAAGTAGTTCATTTAGACGGTCTTTGCATTCCCTGGCTACCCAAAAAAAATAAAAGATCAATACATATGTTTTCACACATGATATGTAATAAGGAATTGTTTTCTCTTGTAAGCCAAAGTTGTATATGATTTGACTCCCCACAAAACCCACCTGTGAATATTGCTTTCACCTAAGGATTGCTGATGTAGAGCTCATGTCTGGTACTGCACACACACACAAAGCCTGGGGACGGGTTGCCAAATGAAACTACTCAGAATACTTGCAAACTTTGAAGTTCAGTGGTGGACTTTTGTAGTGTTTTCTTTGTAACCCTTTTCTATTTCTGAATTATAAATTTTATTTGTCAAGATATCTTAGAGTATGGAGTTTTTTATGCCTCTTAAAGACTATGCTCCTGTTTGTCATTCATCTTTCCAATATGTAAGATCAGTTTTCTCTGTCAGCATGGCTACCTGGTATACCCTGTACTTTGCTTTTGGGGGTGGGGGCAGTAGTTTTTGCCTAGTAACTTTTTTATTATTTTAGTATGGACTACTGAAACTTCTACCTCTCATGAGGCATAAGTGAAAGAATTTAGAAACTTCTAGGAACACTTTTTTTTTTTTTTCCCAACTATTTAGAACTATTAAAAACAAACAAAACAAACAAACAAATAAACAAAAGCAAACAAACCCTGAGGTCAATATATTTCTTTTATTTTGTACTCTGGAGGAAAAAAAATGAAGAAAAGTGAAAGGCAAGTTGTGCTTTTTGGTAAAGTGCTTTTGCTATATGTACACGTGAAATTAATACCATGTTTTAAAGCATTACTCATTCTTCTCTACAGTTTAATTTTGCCTTGATACAAGATTTTATTAGAATAAATCTAAATCTCCTCTTTTTCCTGGTGGACACAAATTCAGTAACACTCAACAAACATAGAGTTCCTTGGTGAGCAGGAAATCAAACAAGTGGATCAATCTCATTATGTACACCCAATAACTGATGCAGAATCTACTTTGTTGTACTAATCATTTTTAACAAAGTATACAACAGAATCAGGCATTTTCCCAAAGCAGAATGCTATGAACCCAAATCACACATTTGCAAGATTTAGCAGCTGAATGTAGAGAATTAACATTTCTTTAACTGCCCTCAGATTATAAGTCTCTATCACCAGGCATAAGCATACTGAGTCATGAGAGGCCATAATCACCATTGGAAGTCTTTTTTGTTTGTTTGTTTTTGTTTTTGTTTATCATGACTATTCTTTGGCAGCCTTGTGGGACCATCTGAAAGTGTCTGCTATATGGCCCACCAGGAAGGCTGGCTGCCCTCACAGTAACGTGTTCGGAGCCATCACATCCAACCAGTAACCATTTCTATATGAAATCATTTTTATTTCATTGAGGACTAGATTTATCTTTCATAAACATGAATTTGTTTCTCTTACCCCATGATCTGAAAATAAGTTGGTAGTAGGATTGCAGATGTATGGCTGTGGATCCTCCCCAGCTATCGAGTTTTGCTTCCGTTGATGCTTCTTAGATCTTGTGTTTTATAACTGGCTCAAAGGCAAGTGCTCTTTTTCAGTACATGGTCTTGACTGACCAGATTATTCACAGTAAATTTGCTTATACTAAAGCAAGAATTGCTGTGCCTTGGGCATGTAGGACCAGAAGAGAGCCTTGTATGCCCTGAGTGCCTAATTGGTATGTGTGTGAAATGAAGGCACAGTGTGACTGGGAACAGAGAAGGCTAAGGCTGTCTGCCAGTCCTAAGAAAATAAGGTGCAATGAAAACCTTTAGAATCCCTACAGTGATGTGTTTTAGTTTTCATTAAAAAGAATAGAAGTCAAGGTATGTGTATGGTTACCTTCATTAATATTAACAGCAATGGAGGGTTTACTGGATATCTTATCTTCCCTTTAAATAACAAATAGAGCACCTTTTTTAGTCCTCTGAAGCCCCCAGGTAAATTCAGGCAGGAGGACAGTGACACTGCTCTCAGATAAATGTAAAGGACAGTCACGTTTTAGCTTGCTAAGCACATCTCTTGTTTTCCGAGTATTACACCAATGAAATTCCCATTTGCCCAATGTAGAACATTCATTTCCTCATGGGTTGTTGCCAATTATTGGAAAGAAATGATCAATAAAATAAAATTATGGGATTCATGAATGTTAAAAAGTCATGCATAATTTACAGAGCATTTTTAATTCCAACATGCTGGAAGTTAGTCTGGTATACATGTAAAAGACCATAGCTACTATGCACTGCAGATGTTAAGAAAAACAAGTTGAATTACTGCATTTGGTTAAGGTATAGAAAGTATTGTCCTGATATTTTTGAAACAATCAGGAGATACAGACATGGACAAAGATTTATGACTGTGATTATCTTTCTGCTTGCTGACGTAAATTAGCCTTCTGGGAAACCTAAGTTATTTCTCAATATGCTTTTAATGGTCTGAGTCAGAACTGCAGATGATCTCTCTCCTACAAGGGATTTATAGTAAAAACAAAGGTGAGAGCTTCCGTTGCAAAGGACAATAGAAGTGGGAACAGAAATACTTCGTGGGTGTTAGCTCATCCTTCAGTGTGTCACAGGTGCTACTGCTAAGCAAACATGACTCTAACATGAAAATAAAGTGTTTACTTTTCCATCTGGATCAGGCTGATGATTATTCCAATCATTGACATTATCTCTGCAAACAAGGAATTATGCCTCAAACTGACAATGCAGGGTTTTCAAGGCAATGGAAGGTTTTTTTTGCCTGAGATCATCCGTATGTTCCAAACCCCATGTCAAGTGGGTTGAATGACCGACGTACTTCTGCATCTCTTTTTCCTATTAATACTATTATACCTCCAAATTTGTGTATGCTATCTGCCCAGAGTCCCACCACACACGACCCAGCATTGCAGCAGATGCTGCTTTGTACAAGGTTAGCAATTCTGGCAGTCATGACAAAGATAGGAGATGAGGGACCCATAAAGCCTGAGCAGTCTGTGTTCTGGAAAATTCATTTCTGTCCAGATGGTAGACCAAGAGGTTTGCCCACTTTTTCTATTCCTTCCTGCTGTAACTATTGTCCTTATAAGCATGGTAAGCATGGCTGCAGCTGTGAGTGCATGAATGGGCTTATAAGACCACCCCTAAATGCAATGAATAAGAAGAAAGCTGATAGAAAATATTTAGATATGCTTATCTTTCTAACAGTGGACATCTGCTCTTATGACAAACTTCCTGGATAATTTGCATAGTATATAGCCTCGACACAAAAGGAATCACAAACGTCATAATCAGATGCTAAAGCAAGAACGATAAAATAGCATGGGGCAGCTGGGAACATTGGTAATTTATATCTTGGCCCTAGATGTTGCTGTTATTTGCCTGCTCAAGGGCAAAATGTTTTAAGAAATGGTGCTGGGACATTTTTGCAAAGTGCTTCTGTTCCATTACAACATCATAGGTGGACTAGAAAAGAAAATTAACTTCAGATTTTCAGGTTTTGGCTTAAAACCAGGTGATTGGAGAGCTTTCTATGCTTTCTTTTTTTCAAGTAGGTAGACTTTGGCTTTGGTTCAAGAGACCCTTATAGGCAATCCATTTCCAGCACTTTATCTTTTCCTCACATCTGGATCTCACAAATCCTGGTGATGTTGCACTGGTAACACACCAAATAACTTGTGCACAGCTGCTGAGTATGTAGCTTTTGTGCTGAATGAATGGTATTCACCCTAGTAGAGGTGCTCCTGGCATTGCTTACTAGAACCTAACAAATACTCATCTGCGTGATTTGAAGTCAGACCTTTTGCTAGTCAGACCTCTGCCCTGTGCTCCTCCTGTTTGTGCCCTGCCTTGCAGAGGCTTCCCTGTCCTAATGCAGGGAAAGAGCCTTCACTGCCAAGGGAGACATGGGGGTTCCTGCACTGCCTACAGGCACTGCACTTGCAGCGATGCCCAGGGGCAGTGCCACATGTGTTCTCAGATTGAATTAGTCAGTTTTAATTTGTGCACTAATTCAGTGAGGTCTGTTCTGCTCTTCTGTAGTTTAGCTTGTTAATGACTCTGATCAAAGTTGTTTTCATGTGAAGAAATTCTGTTTGGACTAGAAAGAAATTTGCTTGGACCCTTAGTATGTTTTCCTTCACTTATACAACAAGTTTCCATCTGGTCCTAGAAGAATCATAGAATCATAAAGGTTGGAAAAGACCTCCACGATCATGTGGTCCAACCATCACCCTACCACCAATGTCACCCACTAAACCATGTCCCCAAGCACCACGTCCAACCTCTCCTTGAACACCCCTTGGGACGGGAACTCCACCACTTCCCTGGGCAACCCACTCCAATGCCTGACTGCTCTTTCCAATCTAAACCTCCCCTGGCACAACTTGAGGCCATTCCCTCTAGTCCTATCACTTATTACCTGTGAGGAGAGGCTGACTCCCAGCTCCCCACACCTTCCTTTCAGGTAGCTGCAGAGAGCACTAAGGTCTCCCCTGAGCCTCCTCTTCTCCAGACTAAACAACTCCAGGTCCCTCAGCCACTCCTCACAGGACTTGTGTCCCAGGCCCTTCCCCACCTTCATAGCCCTTCTCCGGACATGCTCCAGGGCCTCGATGTCCATCTGGTAGTGAGGGGCCCAAAACTGAACACAGCACTTGAGGTGCAGCCTCACCATAGCAGAGTACAGGGGGACAATCACCTCTCTGCTCCTGCAGGCTGCACTGTTCCTGACACAAGCCAGGATGCCGCTGGCCTTCTTGGCTACCTGGTCATGCTGCTGGCACATGTTCAGGTGAGCATCAGTCAGCAAACCCAGATCCTTTTCCTCTGCACAGCTTTCCAGCCACTCTGCCCCCAGCCTGTAGCACTGCATGGGGTTGTTGTGCCCCAAGTGCAGGACCCAGCACTTAGACATGTTGAACCTCATCTCATTGACCTCTGCCCATTGACCCAACCTGCCCAGGTCCCTCTGCAGGGCCTTCCTACCCTCTGGCAGATCAACACTTCCCCCAGCTTGGTGCCATTTGCAAACTTACTGAAGGTGCACTCAATTCCCTCATCCAAATCATCGATAAAGATATTAAAGAGGATCGGCCCCAACACAGACCCCTGGGAAACACCACTGGTGACCAGTTGCCAGCTGGATTTCACTTCATTCACCACCACTCTCTGGGCCCAGCCATCCAGCCAGTTTTTAACCCAGCAAATAGTGTATCTGTCCAAGCCACGGTCTGCCAGCATCTCCAGGAGGATACAATGGGAGACCATGTCAAAGGCATTGCTGAAATCTAGGTAGACTACATCAGCAGCCTTTCTCTCTTCCATCAGGAGGGTCACCTGGTCACAGAAGAAGATGATGTTGGTCAGGCAGGACTAGCCTTTCATGAGGCCATGCTGGCTGGGACTCATCCCCTGGTTGTCCCACATAAGCTGTGTGATAGCAGTCAAGATGACCTGTTCCACCACCTTTCCTGGCACTGAGGTCAGGCTGACAGGCCTGTAGTTCTCCAGGTCCTCCTTAATACCCTTCTTATAGATGTCTGTTACATCAGCAAGCCTCCAGTCATCTGGGATCTCTCCAGTTGACTAAGACCACTGATAGATGATGGAAAGCGGCCCAGCAATTACATCCACAAACTTCTTCAGCACCCTCAGGTGAATTCCATTCAGCCCCATGGACATGTGACAGTCCAGGTGGAGCAGCAGGTCTCTGACAGTTTCCATCTGAAGTGTGTGTGGGGGAGGTTGTTCTTCTGCTCCCTGTCCTAGAGTTCCATGTCAGGAGGCTGAGTACCTCAAGGATAAGTGGCCTGACTAGAAAAGACAGATGTAAATAAGGCATTAAGAACCTCAGCCCTTTCCTTGTCCTCAGTAGTCATGTTCTCCTCTGTGTCCAGGAAAGGATAGAGATTCTCCTTTGTTCTCCTCTTGCCATTAATATATATATATATAAATGTTTTTTGTTATCTTTAACCATATTGGCCAGGTTGAGCTCGCACTGGGCTTTAGCCTTCCTGATTTTCTCTCTCATATGCTGGCAACTTCCTTGTACTCTCTCCAAGTTGCTTGCCCCTTCTTCCACTGGACATAAACTTTTTTTCTCCCACATAAAAAGCAAAAGTTCCTGGTTCTTCCCTGCTGGTCTTCTTCCCTGCCAGCTCATCTTAAGGCACACAAGAACAGCCCTGCTCCTGCACCTTGAAGACTTCTTGAGGATCATCCAGACTTCCTGGGCCTCTCTGCCCTTCAGGACTGACTCCCAAAGGACCCTCCCTACCAGTGTCCTGAACAATTCAAAGTCTGCCCTCCAGAAGTCCAAGGCAGCTGTTTTACTGATGCCCCTCTTGACTTCACCAAAGTACTACACATTTTAAAAAATCGCCCCAAAGGGAATGGTGAGGAATTTAACTCAGTCTGTAAAGTTTGCTTTTGGTGAATTATTTATTTATTTCTCAGGAAAAAAAATAGAGACATGCTCTCCCTATCACTTACAGGGTCCCTTCTGATGGAGCTCCTTGTCTTCTCCTGTTCTGCTGAAGCATGTTAATGCAGAACAAAGACACAAAGCAGTCCATGACTGCCAGACATTTCCTGATAGCATCTGCCTGGCCTGCTGGAGGGTAATGAAGATAATACTTCTTTTGGCTTACCTGAGTCTTTGTGCAATAAGCTCAGTGCTTCTTGTTATAGAGCACTGCTCTGCCACAATGCTGTGTGGTACTAGATGAGAAGACTAGGCCAAAGTTAGTTCTTACTGGTCATGGTATTTGTTGCTGTTCTGGAAAATAAAAATAAATAAATAAATAAATCCTTTCCCTGTATTGGTTATCTTTTATAACTTATGCCTCCTACTGATACCTGTAAAGCATGTGTCAAAGCACTCAAGACTTTTATGTACATTAAACAATTTTAAGCACAGAACCCATTATTAACCCATTATTCAGATGAGAGAGGAATGCTTGCACTGCACTCAGGAGCACAGTGATATTGCTGGGTGCTGCCAGAAGCAGGATTTGCTGCCTCCTTCCCTATGGCTGAGACAAAAAGGGCCAGTGCTATGACGGGCAAAGCCATCACACAGCTTCTTGGCTGCTGCTCTTCCCGCTCCAGACAGGCTGGGGGAAGGCAGATGGCTCCCACAGTTTGTCTTTGCTCCTGGCACAAATGAGGGAAAAATTGTGACTGTAAAACATTCCACATCTTTTTACCTACGGTTTCCAAATCACTGCAGCTGTAGCTTCACAAGCAGAGTGTATAGAGAACAAATCATCTCACATGAGAGGGAAACTTTTCCCAAACCGATTTTCTACAGACATTTTATAAAACACTAAAAGTTGTCTTTCAGTAACATGCCCCAAAGGTATATTGAGAAAACATAAGCAGAGATGCAGCAAAGATTACTTTGGGGTCCTTCCGGTCCTCCTAAATGCAATGGGGTATACATGTATGTTACAGATTGTGGAGAACCAGTTTCACTTAAGATTTGGAGTAAGCACTGCACAGCTTTTTCATGGTACAAGTACAATTTTACTGTACTATTGAAGACTGCATAGCTCTGTCTGAACTGTGCCTGGAAAGGGTAGAAAAGGCCACAGATGTTTTTTAGATGTTTGCAGCTTGACAGAACACAGAAACTGGACAAACAGGCATAAAGAATTCTTAAATGAAACTGGTGCAAAAGGCATGTTAACAGACTGGCAGCAGAGATGATGGGCAGTGCAGGAAGAAACATGTGGCAGGAAGGTGGCATGAAAGACAAATTTGAAACCCTGTCTCCACAAAAATCAGAAGAAAGTATTTTGCTGACTTTTGTCAATCAGGACTTCATTTTTGAACCAGACTTTTCCTGAAGTGAACTAGGCTTGCTATGTTATGTTCAGTCTGAGAAACCACATTTTGTACCATTTTTGTCAAGACTGGATGCAACTGTAACCAGCACGACTGCTTGGTGCTCATGTGCACACACACACAAGATGGCAGGATCAAAACCTCTGTACACTGCTCTGCTCCAAGTCAATCTGTGGTGCCACTGATCCCTACTGACTGTCAGTAGCACTGTGCCCACTACACACCCAGGTGAACCTGTCCCTTAGGGTTTGACTACAACTATGGCTCCACAGACAGTTTAAGCCTTCTGTGCCAGTTGCTGACATTCCTCTGATCCACCTGATTATTTTCAGATGTTTGGCTGCCAGCATAGTGGGAGGGAAGTAAGTACAACTGTCCATTTTTAACAGAATTGTTGTTTGTACATCATCCCATCTGAATTCAAGACTGTTGCTATGACTGTGAAACAGACATGTCCTTTCACATGCACTAAACAGGGATGTTCACCACAGACCTTTCAGGGTAGCTGGACAATAGAATTAGAAACTCTCCCATGGTGTTCTACAGGAGAGGGTTAGGGAAGAAACCACTGTGGCAGCTTACACAGAGACTGTTGGTGTTCTGCTAACAAGCCATGAATGTACACCCTGATAGGCTGGTGAGTCGAACAGATTATTCTTGCTCCTACTTAGCAAAATGATCATCTTTCCAAAGATGTGACAGCAGGGAGGTAATAGCTTCACTCGTCCAAAATAACATTTTTATATAAAACAAAATGAAACCAAAACAAACCAAACCAAAACAAACAACATTCCCCCTCCCACCACCACCAACACCACCAGCGCAAACCCACATGAATAGTTATAGACGTATTTCCACCAACAGGCTGGAGTGTTTGCAAAGATCCAGAAAAAAAAAAAAAAAAAAGAATAGCTTGGTATCAGCCACTCAAAGTATCAATATATAATGTGAGATTTTAAAAGTGGAAAAGTTGGAAAGGAAATACATTGTAAGATCAGCTGTTATTGTTCATTATTATTATTATTATTATTATTTTTTGGTGCAGAAAGAGATACAGGTACCGTTAACAGCGGAGATTCCTGAAGAAAGATTTTCAGAATAAAATTTGTTCTGGAATATAGTCCCCATGCCTGAAAAATGCAGATCACCTGCAGATATAGTAGTTAAATTCCTTTGATCTCTAGTTTTGTTGCTTCTGTAGGATGCAAATGATAAATGAAGCTTCACAATAGAACCTGTAGTGGTAAATAATGCAAAGCTGATGCAAAGTAAAGATGCAGTAGGTATTTATGCCATTGGTGTTAATGTCACATTACATGGGAAAACCTCTGCTTTTGACAGGAAGGCATAATGAGAACTGATATGAGGTTTCTCATCTTAATTTGAGGAACATCTCTCAAAAAGTAGTTTGTTCAAGAGAAGTACTTCCCACATTGGTATGTCCTTTTTTCTTTTCTTTTCTTTTCTTTTTCCTTTCCTTTCCTTTCCTTTCCTTTCCTTTCCTTTCCTTTCCTTTCCTTTCCTTTCCTTTCCTTTCCTTTCCTTTCCTTTCCTTTCCTTTCCTTTCCTTTCCTTTCCTTTCCTTTCCTTTCCTTTCCTTTCCTTTCCTTTGTCAGAAACACTTGTATTACTGCAAGTGTTAGAAACCAAGGAATGCCATTAAACTGCAGTTCCAGGATGAAGGTCAGACTCGTGTGCTTCTGAGAGATGAACAGCTCTAATTCATCATTGTCAAGCACCTTGGAGGCTCTTCCTCAGCAGGTATACTACTCACCTACTTTTGGTAGTGTGTCCTCTTTGAGGATGGCATAGGCTGTCTGTACTCTGAATCATCAGGTTAATAGCAACAACTTTCCTTCACAGAAGCCACAGTTCATGACCTGCTATTACCAGAGGGTTCACATATGACAGAAATGCAAGATTAAGCCTCGTCTAAAAGGCAGCCAAAACCCAAAGCAAAACTAGGGAACAGGAAATCTTGTCTAACATGTTAACTATTGCTAAATGTATTTATTTTTCTGAATAGTGTTCTCATAAAACAAACTCTATCTCATTATTTTAGCCTGGTTTCTGAAAGACCTTTGAACCTTTTGAAAATCTGTTTTCAAAGTCTGTTTTCATTTTTTTGTCTAGGTATAATGAGAAGGACAACAGACAGAAAGAAAGCCATATGAACTATCCATAATAGGTATATCTCCTAGCTGTTATCAGTTGCCATTATAACTGGTATTAGTTTAAAGTAAAACTTTCAGGGATCATGTTTTATTAGGTTCCAGAGAATGTCCTGTTAAGTTTCTCTCCTATCTGTATGTTTTGACGTCAAGAAGGGCATTTTGACATATAAAAGGCTGAATCTTCTCCAGATGTCTCTCATGATATCTTGCTTCAACCTTAATGTAAGTCAATAAAAAAGAATTGAACAAAAGGCACAACACTATCGAAAAATCATCCCTAGGATAATGGAGCAACTTGTTTTACTGGATTTAACCTGTGACTTTTTTTTACTTTTTTTTTTTTTTCTTAAATTTTAGAATTGCTATTTTTGTTCCCTAAGAGAGCACAAAGTCTTGTTGAGATGAACAGAGTTTGTGTGTCAGATAGCTCATTCTCTCCCCATTTTCCATTTGCTGGAACTCCAGCAGCTTGTTCCTGATGAAATGCTGTCACTGGATAGTCACAGATACCGTGGAGGAGCACATTCGCCTGGCCTTAACTTGCAATGAGAAAAATTCATTTATCATGGATATGTGATGATTCTGACCAACTAGGGATAACATGCAATTGAAAAATATATATATATAAAAAAAAAAAGAATTCTGTATTTATCCTAGATTATCACAGTGTGTCACCCTTGCTCCATGTGTTACTCTTCTAGGTAGCATCTGTAAGGAGCTGGAAAGGTGAATAAACCATCTGCACAGCAGAATAGTTTTCATTTTGGAATTTGACCTTCTTTATCAGTGGCTTGTTTGCTTTTGTTTGTCTATTCTTCTCTACAGGAGAATATGCAAACACTGGAAAAGTGCTCAAAATCCTTACATATGTATATTGACAATTCCTTGTTCTCTAAGCATACAAATAGCTGCAATAAAGGCCTGAAGCATGTATTAAAAATACAATATTGTTACAGATTCCAAGAAAGGTAAATACACTGAAAATACTGACATATAGCCATGATCCATTAAGGCTACCATGCATCTATCAGATTCCATGCTTCTTACTTGCAGGACATATGAGCTTCTGGTGTAACCATGAAAACAAACAAACAAAACCCGAGCAGAATTAATCAGATTCTTCATTACATGCAAATGGTTCCATGCAAGCTAAATGCAAATTTAGTTTCAATGCATTTGCAAGTGCAATGAGGAGCAATTGTAATGACAGCCAGAGTTAGAGTCATTCTGGGGGAACAACCTGTGTGGTACAAATGTGTTATTTTCACTTGGTACTGACACTATATATAGCTCTCCCTCACTGCAGACGTTTTCTTTTTCATTCACAAAGAAAAAATTGCTTGCAAATAGTCCCATCTGAATTATTTTGAACTGTTTGCAAAATAGGCATCTTGTTACATTTTGCTTTAGGAGATAATTCAATTTTTATTTTAAGGAACAATATTGGTTGGCATAGTGCTTTTACCCACTGAATTCAGGCTCATTTGAGAGAAAATGACAGGTTTACTTTGAGTTTTGAAAACTGGTCTATGAAATTGAATCAATAAATTTGCACTGGATATGTAGTGGTGATTTCCTCCCTGTTGTTAATGCATAGCATTGAACAGATACATCTCTTAACTAAACAGAAATAATGCCACAGAAAGGCTAGGAGTCTAAAGGAAATTGCTGATAATATATGACAAGGATCCTCGTTGATTTTTCTAAAAAAACACATTATTCTACACAAAGTCAAGACTAAACTTAGTTTCCTGGTGAGATATAGTTACAACATATTTTCACTTTACTGCATGGCTCTGGTGACTACAGCTACAGATATATGCAGTTCATTTGTCCACCTCCACAAGAGACAAACAGAGCTATGGCAGAAAGTACAAGCCTCTGCTGCTCCACATGGCAGCATCAACAATCTGCCCACAGACCTCTCTCTTTGGATAATATAAAATTATTCTATGGATTACTCTGTGTTACCAGTGTCATCACCTTTTCAGCCAGTCCAGCCTCATTTTCCCATCTAGACCGCAGTAATGGTTATGTGAACCTGGAGAATTGTTGTTTTACTAGAATGTCATTATATCTATGGAAATGCTTGGTATGCCAGCCAAAGGTAGGTACTTAAGCACATAGACATAAAGTACTACAGACACTGAGGCCAGGGAGATATGAGATGCTTGTGAAGACTTTTAGCCAGCCTTTGGAAATTGTTGATCTGCGGGTGTAGCAATGTCTCTTTCAGCAAAGCTAAACTGGCTCCCCGGGGAGCCCAGAGACTCCCCAGAGACGTCTGAAGCCACAGCTGCTGCTGACAGAGATGCTTTCAGGTAGCAAGAGATGAACTGAAGAAGGTGCATGCTGGAGATGGAGGGAGCCATGCCTCTCACCAGGCTCCAATGAGATGTCCTTGTGACATCCACCTGTCATCTCAGGTCTTCTTGCAGCAGCTGGCCCCAAAAAAGATGCAGCCCAAAGAAGAAGCTGTCTGGGCCAGGAGAGCATGTGAATTTGTTCCCTAGTTTCTTTAGAAAGACAGCACATATTCAAGGTAATTAATGGACTTTTCACCATAGACATTTGACTATATGCGCAAATGAATAGGAACCTACCGAAAGTCTTAACTAACGATTTTCATTAAGAAATCATCATTATGGAATTTTCAGTGAGGTAGGCTAGTAAGACAGCAGGAAAACATATTAAAGAACAACCTGACTAGTGCAGACAAATGACTGTAATAACAAACAACTGCAAAAAGCCTAGGAACAAAATCCCAGACTGTGCAAGTCCCTTCTTTTAATGTCTTCAAACCTTATGTTGCAGCAGGATTAAATCCCTTTTTCTCCCCAGCGTATACATCTTAACGGAAGACTTATTGAGACAGAATACGTACTGTGGCAGAAGGCTCTGTGTGACAGCAGCAAAACCAAGTTTTGCTAATTGCCCTTCCAAGCAGAATGGTACCTTTTCTATGCCCAGACATAATCAGGTGTCTCCTCCAGCCTCTCTGTCCACCCTATGGCCTGGGCACCAGCACCAGGCAGCAGCCTGCAAGGGGATGCTGCAGCTCGCAGCGGGTGGCAAGAGCCAGCACAGGGTCTGCCCGCACCCAGCAGTGAGTTGCCATGGCTACAAGGTGAGCACTTTGGGGAGAAAACGGAAAGATGAACACTGGCTGGGCTGCCAGTCAGCAACCCACCCTTATTACAAACCAAAGCTGCAGTATGGCCTTGCACAGGGCAGGCAAGGGAAGGAGATGCTCCAGCCCCTTTGGAAGCTGCTGAGCACTGTAGGGTGTCCAGCTTTTGATGAGCCAATGTCTGTTTCTGCATGCAGATGAGGCTCTAGGAAAAATGATTGATTTATAGCTGATGAGTTCATTTTCTCTTTCCCTCACGCACACTGTTTAGCCTTTGAAACTTGGTTAAAAATAGAGGAAGAAAGGTTACAGTGCCAAGGAGAGATCAGAGTTTTTTCACAGTAAACATTACAGAATCTAATGTTACAAATGCAGCCCCTCTGCCTCTCCCAGTAAGGCAGCAAAGAGCCTCTTTCTTCCCTAAGTTGGATTTCCAAGCCATGTTTGCTGCTGGCTCTTCAGCAACAGATATGTCTGACATTGTCATGCTTGCTTTCTTTTTTAATACTGATTTTTATAACTAGTTTGAAGGCCACAAAAACCACCATTGCACTCATATAGAGTCTTTCAGTATAGGATGGGGAAATCTAGTGTGTGAGACTGAGGCTGAATGCAAAACACCACTGGTGCCAACAAACAGCAGATGAAAAATGCCACGTTTCTTACTCTGAAAGAGGATCACTCTGCATAAAAAAAGTAAAATCACTCTGGGTTACCTGGACTGAAAATCATGCAGTATTTCGTTGTTGGACCCTTTCTGGTACAATCCAATTTCTCACATTGAGCCCTTTTTGCTACAGGGCTGAAGTGGGAGTGCCCTGCGCCCCTGAGAAGCAGCACAAATTGACCCAGGACTTCTGGCAGGAATTTCAACCCCTGACTGAGTGCAGCAATGGTAGAGCTGTGCTACTGGCAAGTGACAGAATTTGGAGGAGCATGAAGGTCCCAAGATTACCCATATTTTATGCCAGAGTGTCAGTGGCAGCAGTGGAGATTCAAGCGTTTGTGCGAAAGATTTCAAAACTAACATCTGTCCATAAGAAATAACAAAAGAGGCAAAACTTCAGGAAATCTTTTGTCAGAAGAAGGAAAATGCAGTGAAAATATCCATGAGCTCTTTATTCTATTTATCCATTTCCTCTCTTCTTTTTTTTTTCTCTAACCAGAAGTTAACTGGACCTTGGTTCTCTGAGAGCATCCACCTCCCTTCAGGCTGGCAGCAAAAATCCCTAATAAGTGCACAGCTACATATTTTCTTGCCCTATTTCTCTTCCTTCATGAGTGAGAGGAGCAGGATGCACTGACTTGCCCAGCAGCCATGTCACTTTTAAATTGTCTCCTTGTAAACTTTTAGTTTGCCTCTGAAAACCCCTCTCAAAGCTTTTGTTTGCTGGGGCCGCTGTCTCCCAGAATATCTCAGGACTGAGATGGATTACTTCATATCACCCAGGAATAAACCTCAGCTTTGTCACTGTCTTATTCATATTTGATAGCATGAATTGCTAACAGGCTTAAATTTGCATACTAGATTAATCACATGCTGTCTTCCTGGTCTTGCCTGAAAAATTTTACAATGTGTCAAATTAAAGTCTACGTGGATTAATTTCACACTCAAATTTTTCCTTAATGTATGTTTAATTTTCATTTTAATGGAAATTAATGCTGAGTACAGAAAGGTCAGGTGATGGACACATTGCTGCGTTGGAAGGGAGAATGGGAAACAACACAAAACTTGCATTTCTCACACAAGCACACAGTTTCTGCAGGCTGCAAGGCACACTGTCCAGTTGGATGCCAATCTGCAAGTGAAACCTGTAGGAAGGTCTTTTGGCTGAAATCACAGAGATCCTCAGCAATACACAGGGAGCACTGCCCAGGATGAAGACAGCTTTGCCACAGCTGTCCCTCTCCTGCCCTGGCTGCCTGTTTCCCCGGGGCCAGAGTTGCTGGGAATTGATGCACCTCTGTCTCTCATTCTGTGCTTCCCCACACTTCTCTTCCTCTAGACCTGCTGACTTCACAGCATTGATGCTAGTGCAATAATTAACCCAGGGTAGATGTTTCCCTGAGTACCAAAAAACAGAAAAAGTCCCAAAAATGCAAAAGGTGGGTGAAGCATAGAGATCTGACAGTAAGCTAGGACAAGAAGATTTTTCTGCTAAATCAAGCAGACATTTTTCTACAGGCTTTTTTTCTAATATGAACTTGTACTTATGTCATGTATGCAGTCTCTCACATCTCCTGTAACAGTCAGGCTGAGGAAGGTTAGGACTGCAGCAGTCTGCAACTGTTGACAGAACATCTCAACAAACTACAAAGGCTTTGTGTGGCATCTTGTTTTTCTGTTGTTTGTTTGTTTGTTCTGTTTTGTTTTGTTGCTTTGGCTTGCATTAGATGGCAAATAATATAGCCGCATGCAATCTTGTTTGCTTCTAAAAAAAAAAATTTGACAATGCCTTCACTGCAGCTTATGCAGTTTATCCCTGTTTATCCCTGAAAATCCTACCTGGGGAAGGAAGATCCTGGCCAGTTTTCCCCCAGTCTGTCGATAAAGAACTACAAAGGAACTCTGCTTGTTGCATTGCAAGTGCAGTATATTGGATTCCCTGGGGAATGTAACCCCAAAAGACCTCAAGACATGCAGACAGAAAGGACTGGAGGTTTTCCAGTGCTTTAAGTAAACTTGGACAAACACTCAAGCTGAGCAGCAAATCATACCTGAAGGAATACAGTTAATTTATTGTTATTACTGTTATTATTAATTACTGGACTTCCCTGTACAGCAGTGGGTATGCCCTCCTACTGCAATTGCCCCTGGAGGTTACTGTTCCTTCACCTGGACAGCTCCCACAAAAAAAGGGAGGTACTGCCTGCAAGCAGGTACCCCTGGAAATCCCTCCTGGGGAAAGGATGTATCACAGCGCATTCTAAGAACAGCACAGTAAGGAATCTGAGTCTGACTAGGAGTCAAAACTTTCTTTTAGAGAGAGAACAGCTGGAGAGAAATTTGGTGGAGCAGCCTTTTCCCCAACTCAGTTGTAGTTCACCAGGAACTCCTCAGACATCAGTCCTCCCTTGTCAATCAGTAGCAGCCCTAAAGGGTGAGTGTCAATAGAAATACACCCACATTGTCCTTGACCCTGCAGTCTAGGCTCTCTCTCTGGGGCAGAACAGAAATTTACATTCAGGAAGGTACAAGAATGGCAGATTAGGTGGAAAATAACAAATTCCCTGCTCTGAAACACAGTCCGGAGAGAAAAGTACTACGCAATCAGAGAATCCAAGAATCAGAGGAGGCACCAGGGAGAGGTTTGGGTTGAGCACCAAGTTCCAAAGTCCTGCCATGAGCAGGGACATCTGCTTCTAGACCAGGTTGCCCAAAGCCTCACACAGCCTGGACCTGAGCACTGATAGGGATGGAGCACCCACAGCTTCTCTGGGCAGCCTGTGCTGGTGGCACACCCCCCTCAGAGTAGAGAAGTTCTTTCTAGCTCATGTAAATCTACCCACTACCAACAAACGATTCTGGCCATTTCCCAAAGGCCACAGCAGACTTTCAGTCCTGGCATGGCAGTGCCCTGCTGGCAGCTGCAAATGGAGCAGAGGATCTCCAGAAGGCTGCTCCAGACTCCAGTCCTTGTCCCTCGGTCTCTTGTGCCCTTTGCACAGGATCCTCCAAGACTTGCCATCCGATGTCCTGGGGCTTGCCCCAAGCCAGCCCATCCCATGGCCATGGCCAGCAGGCTGGCAGGGGGCACGGGAGCCTGCCCCCTTTTTCCTGCCCTGAGCCATAGTGACTGGGCCTCGTTGACTGGTGGCACGGTGACACGTGGGTTCTGGGGTGCTGCTACAGCCCCACCAGCACTTGTGGGCCCAGTGGTGTCCTGAGGAGGACCAAGGCCATTGGGACTTTTTGCATTAAAGGTTTAAGTAATTGGAATTGATGTCCAATTAACTCTTATAATCCAGTCATGTTCGGGGTACTGAACTATCACGTTTATGGATTCACAAATATCCTCACACCCTCAATTTAGTAATGTTCCATGAACTTCCACAGCTACACTTAAAGTGTTTGATCACGTTCATCGAGAACTATCATGGTTATATTTTATGAGTAGTACAGCTTATTAAAACAACAGGTTCACAGGTTCTTTGGATTGCCAGTGATAAATTCAGTCTGCAATGCATGTGCAAATATCAAAAGTATGAGTAATACAGGCTGGCTACAAACATGTTTAAAATATATGAAACGACTCTATAGAGATTTCTAAGTTTCCCAAAGAGGCACTTGGTATAACCAAGTGTTCAAATCTTACCAAAAGGCATCCCAATGAGGAGAAAGAGGGGATCAGCCCATCAACTGATTGCACAAGTCAGAAGATACCTTATGCAATGATATCTGTCCATTTATGATGGCATCTTTCCTAACCTCTTCAAAGGAGAAAGGAGAGGAGAGGGAGAGGGGAGAGGGCAGAGGGAGAGGGAGAGGAGAGAAAAAAGAAAGAAAAAGAGTAAACACAACCATGACCTCATCAGATGGCACATGTTTCAGCAATTCAGGAGAAAATACGGGTTGAATGAACAGACTGTGCCAGAATCTCTCTCTTGCCAGTTTGTGTCCTGTTTATAATTAATACTAAATACATTTTAAAATATTAAATGGGCTGTGCATTACTGGTATTTTAGTTATTTTCATATGGTCTTTTTTGTATACTGGGAAAAGTGCCTCTCTCTGCATCAGATTTCAAGTGCAATCAGTGCTGAAGTTAGAGCCCTGCAGATAAATATGCTAGCACAAAACATCCTCTCAAAGGAGTTTTCAACCTTGGAAACTACTCCTCTGGTTGTTGATCAGATTTTATTTATTTATTTTTTTATTTCTGAGGCACCCTGCAAGTCTGATCAGTTCATCTGGACTATTTCTAAAGAAATGAGGTACACAGTGCCCTGTTTTCTATTTGAAAAGTTATATTTCTCCCAGGCAGCACAAAAATTCACAAATGCACAAGAGACTTTTATGAAGTATTTTTCTAAAAACACACACATTGAAGGACAACATGGAAGCTCATATTTCAGTTTAACTTCTGATAGCATCTGTGGCATGAATCATCACTGTTACATTGCTATGTTTTGTCTATTAAAAATTAATTGAAGACTGTGTGTAATTGGGATGCATTTGACAGAGTCAGATTGTTGTTTCTTGGTTCCAAGGACTGCAGATCTTTAGGACAGGTAGTTTCCAGACATGTCTCTCTCCTCATGACTTGAGATTGGCCTGCACACTGACTTTCCAGTCCGTCTTCATCTGCTGCTCCTTTTCACAATACTACTGTGCTGTGCCTTAAGTATAAAATCATGTCATTCCCTCTACTTTCAGCCTCAGTATCCAGGAGTGCACATCTTTGCATATAGCAAGATCTCATAACTTTTCACAAAAACTTTTTGGCACTTGTTGAGCAGGCTGTTCAAATAGATGGGAAAAAAAAAAAAAAAAGACACCCTCAAATCCTTACTTTCCCCTATAGTGGTAGGAAACCAGATGCCAGTGTTTAGTTATGCTAAATGAAGACAACAGAACATAATTTTAAGATTCCTACCATTCATTTTTCATTGCCTTTTGTCTTAAAATTGATATAAATAATGACACACACTGTATCTGAGTGACGGGTGCAAACTAATTTAAGAAGAGCAGGTACAATAATTAAAATTTTATCGCTGTCAAACACAGAAAGGATCGGCTTCCTTGGCAAGAAAGAATCACATACCTTGGAAAGTATAAAGATGGAATTTCTGCTGTACGACACACGTGCAGCGAACAGCTTCGCACGGAGCAGGGAAAATGCACGCACCGATTTCCGTGCTAGTTTCTAGGAAAAGTGCCTCTCGCCATGCCGTTCCCAGCAGGTGGCAGTGCAACCCCAGCGACCTTTCGCCTTCACTTCGTTTTAATTTATACTAACTAATTTCAGGAGACTGAAGTTTAAGACTACTTTACTTTTAGAGTGACTGTCGCTGGTGCCTCTGCATGCTCACACTATGGTAACATTAAACGGGACTGTATGGATATAAGAGGATTTTTTACCAATCTTTCCTTATTTACCAATCTGTTTATGAAGCTTCACTGAGGGTACTTACAGAGGGCTGACAACGTGCTGAGGAAAAAAAAAAATACATTCCTACAACGTGATAGCTTCACTTGTTTTTTTACCAAGTTTTGCTGCTGTGGAGGGGAACAGCAAACGATAAGTTCAGGCAGCAGACAGGATGAGATGAGCAGTACAAGGAAATGAGTCACAGCCCCAAAGGGAGGAGGAGGGAGTTCCCGAGAGAAGAGGCAGCAAAAATCAAAGCCTGTGCACTGATTGGGGCATCCTAAAGAGATGGAGATAGGAGCTGAGGCCAAATGTGCCACACGACAAGCAAAACCCAGTATCATCTTGCAGCTGATGTGCAGAGCCCTTTTTGAGCACAGGAAAGGACTGTGTAGATCTTACAGCTTAAATACCTCAGATTTCATCATTCTTCCCATCTTTGAATATTTCTCACTACAAGGGGTGCTTGAGACTTCCAGATAGCATCATGACATCAGAAAAAAAAGCACTGAATAATATTATTTAACCAAACTACTGCATGACAACTAGTTCATCCTGTTCTGATTCCTAGTGGGTTTCAACAGGGAGCAGCTGAGACCAGGCTACTAATCAGGGGCTATTCACAAAGCATTTAGGAGATGAGGAAAAGCAAGCCCATATGTGCCTTGGAAGGGCCTTGGAAGGGCCTGCATTACTTGTAGGACATTTATAAGCACCCTATAAGCCAAAAAGAGAAGAAAAGCACTGCAGTGAAGTTTATCTGGCAAAATCTAGAAGGGGCTTGGCTGCTATCATAACAGCCAAGGGCAATAAAGGCTGGTACCTCTGGTGAGGATTTGCTGGACAAGCTGTGGTGTAGCCAGTAGCTTTTCGGGTGTCTGGGTGCATGTGGTGGGGAGGAGAGTGGGAGGCAGAACCCCAAACTTGCCCAGACATGCTGTGGTGCTTTGCTTAGGGTTTCCCACCAACCTGATTCTCTAAAGAGGGGGGATTATCAGGACTTGGATGTCTTGACTTAAACTGCTCCTTTGCATTTCTTCACCTACCTGAGGCCTTCTCCCTTGGAACATTTACTGGTGCTGGTATCTGGAACTAGCTCACTAAAAGCACCATTGTTGCATAAATAATGTTTTTCTGAGCTTCATCTAAAACTCACCAGGGGCAGTTGGAAACTATTATTGCAACAAGCTTTGAAGCAGGTTCCTGGCAATAAAAAGTGACTGCACTTCCTCTGGTTATGCCAAATTTTAAGTGGCAGAGGAAAATTTTCATTTTCCCTGGAGCCTGGAATAGGACATGTGCACTTGCCCTCAAGAAGTATGTTTGTTTGTTTTTTGAAGTGCAAAACTATTGTCAGTTTTAAGGGTCTTATGTCGGGGAACATTTATTTTCTCACTTGAGGCCATTGTTTTTGCCACATCTGCTAATCACGCAGCTATTCTCTAGCTTATTGCTCCACCCCCTATGCTGCTCTGCAGTTGGCCTACTGCCTCACCAGCGCAGAGCAGAGCAGATTTGTCACCCGACATCTGCAGACTCTGAATCACAGCAGAGATATGAAGCCAGTGGAGAATTTCTTGCTCTGCCATCCAGCAGAGACAAGGCTGAGGGAGAGATTTGCTTCCCAAGCCCACAGTCCGGCACAGCTCCGCTGCAAGGGGGTTTCTCTGCTGCTTGCTCTGGAAATTGGGATGTAACCCGGACACCCTGGGATGTGGAAAGGCACAGGAATGGACTACTTGTGCCAGGGAGGTGGTTGGGGCAGCCAGGCAAGTTTCTGCAGAACAGGCCTGGGCAGGGTGCAGCTGTCCTGGGCCAAGTAATCTCAAGTAGTGCAGGATGAAACAAATGTATTTCCTCAAGGAGAGTACTTTGCTCAGATTTTACTGCTCTTCTACCCTGCAGTTAATCGAAACAGCTTTCTTTTTGCAGCTCTGGGGCTATCTGTGTCCCAGATGTGCCAGCACTGATGAGTACAAAACATAAGTTCTTGCCTACCTCATATGAGAAACCCAGTGCCTGTGCTAGCCACCACATTGCTGCAGTTGCTGTGTATTTGCAAGTGGAGCTCATGTCACATGCACGTGGGAGGCTTGGGGCAGCCTGTGCTGTGCAGCAAAGGGCATCTGAATATCTGTATAAAGCTGTCTGGATGGATACTGCTTGGAGGGTATCACAGTGGAAGCTTGGGCAGCTGGGCTGCTGGTCTCCTGCAGCCTGGCTCAGAGGTGCAGCATGTTATTCTGGATAGAAAAGGTGGATTTGTAGTTCTGTGATGTGCTCAGGGCTCTGTTACTTCTGTAATGTTTTGCAGATCAGCTGGAATTAACTCATACTGGACTTCTGCACTAAGCAGTTTCATGGCAGAACAAGTCTTTGCACTCCTGTACTGCAGCCTGGTCCTGAGCACACATGGCAACAGGTCTCACTGCAAGAGACAGCCACCCACAGCGCATTGCAGCACAAATGTGAAACTAATGCATGGCTTAGAAAGGAGAAGTACTCCCAGGAGGGAGTGGTGCAGTCTGTGAGGAAGTTTTCTGTGCTCCAGCACCATTAGTGCCACATTTGCTCTCAGGAGCATGAGCTGGAAGGATTGCCACTGTGAGCAGGGCTACCCTACAGCAACATGCTGCAGAGGCTCTTGCCCAGTCATTGCTGCTTGGCCACTCAGGGGAATCAATGGTTTGTTGTGCTATTTTACAGCTACAGAACATCTGTCATCAGTTCCTAAGGGGGCAGTGACTTCTTTAGTGACTGAAACACAGTGAAACTAGACTTAGGGATGCAGCAAACAGTGAGGGCTTCTTTTCCCTGCACTGAGCGCTGTAGTCCTATTTCCAGGTGCTCACTTACCTCTTATTGTGTTCAGCATTAGTTCTTTCCTTCTTATTCTTATTCTTATTCTTATTCTTATTCTTATTCTTATTCTTATTCTTATTCTTATTCTTATTCTTATTCTTATTCTTATTCTCATTCTCATTCTCATTCTCATTCTCATTCTCATTCTCATTCTCATTCTCATTCTCATTCTCATTCTCATTCTCATTCTCATTCTTATTCCTTTCCCTTTCCCTTTTCTTGTTCCTTTTCCTTTCTCTCTCTCTCCTTTCTCTCTTTTTTTTTTTTTTTTCCTATTGTGAAAGGTGTTTACCACCTTCAAAACAGCACACAACTGTGAAATATTTGTCACGTTACCCATATTTCTGTTCAGACCGATACCATTTTCTTGTTTCCCACACTTTTGAAACAGGAAAAAAAAAATCCTACAAAACATTGTTGCAGTTTTCCATAAAATGTAGTTTTTACTTTGACTTCCTATCTTCCTATCTGTGGTTTTGACTGGAAGCTATGTAGGTTTTTTTTTTGTTGTTGTTTTGTTTTGTTTTGTTTTTTGAAAGACACAAAGAAGAAAAGACTGGGACAGGAGAGATTCAGTCCTGTACAGAGTGTAGAGTCTCCAGTGAAGAAGAGCTTAAACTATGCAACCCAGCAAACATTGGAGCAGGGCAGTAATGGCAAAGTGTCAGATGGCCATAACTGATTCAGGAATGTCATGCTGCAAGCAGACCTCTGCTTCGGAGACATGATGATTAATATTAATTAATTAATTAAGCAGCTTGTATCATGTTAATCTCACTTCCAGATCCAAGTTTGTGCAAGACAAACCAGAGAGTAACAAGGCTGTTAAATGCATGACAACACGCACTAACCCCAATGCAGCCAGCAGGAGGTGATTCAGCAGTGCGGTGCTCACCTGAGGGGTGGCATTGTCTTCTCTCATTCCTGTTTTCAGGAGTACAGTCCAACTGTGATCAGAAATGTAATTGACAAGATTTGATTGATTTTTCTTACTCTAGAATGTAACATGTAGATTATTTGTGAATGTGTGTAAAATGTGTATATGTTTGCATGAATGTGTGTCTGCATACTAATTCATTTTGCACAGATAACTATGCCCATATGAAAGAGCAGACACTTAGATGAAAATGACAGGTTTCTCATGGTCTGCATGCCAGAGAGGGCAACTTATATAACAACATTTTTCTTCATTGTTGATATAACCCTGTTTTTAAGCTTGATAATCAGAACAGAAATGTGGTGTGATGGAAAGTGCTGTGCATAAACAAAATTCAGGGTCACTGCCTTTGTCCACTACAAGCACCCTGTGTGACCTTAGACTTTCTCACTCCTCCTGAGCCTCCGTTTAACAATAGCAAAGGCAAAAGCCCCCCCTTTCTTCAGAAAGGCTTGTGAACAGATGAAAGCCTGTGGGATTCACAAGCTGCCATGGCAGGTGCGGCATCCCTGCAAGAAGGACAGGTGTGCTGCAACTCACAAGAACAGACAGAGCAAAGCATTATAATTTCCTTCCCTATCAACAGGAATTTCTCGTTTGCCCAAGGTTTTTATATAGCCTGCCGCAAGTGCAGAAAGAAGCATTATGGAAGTACTTCTGCAATTACTAACATCTTGTTTCACAGTCAGCTGCAGAAAATAAGTAAGAATGAGCATCAGCTCCCAGCCATCACAGCACTGAGGAAGAGTTTTTAAAATGCTAGTAGGAAGAATATATACGTATATATATATTCAGCAAGGTTTGAAAAAGAGAATTTTGTGTTTTCTAACCAATGGTAGTTTGTGCAGTGCATGCAGGGCTGCCCTCCTACCAGCATGCTCCTGCAAGGCCCCAAGGACCAGCCACAAAAATGGCCACCTTTTGTGGTGCTGAATGAGTCAGGGCCACCTTGAACTGCTGCTACTCCTGGTAGCTACAAGTCAACACCAAAGCAAGGGCTCAGGCTGTGGCTGTCCATTATGAAGACAGAGCAGAGGTACGTGGAAAAGCTGTTTTTCTCCCTTTTCTGATCACTGCCTGGCCTTAGAGATTTTCTAAGATTTCTGCCAAAATTCCATATCAAGGTTAATATTCTGTTATATAATTATAAGTAATTATAACTTTCACTGCTATTTTGCTGTGAATGATTATTATTTGATATTCAGTCTTTAGTCTTTTATTTTACCTGGGATTCATGGTTAGTGTTCTAGTGCATTATATCATAGAATTGTGTAAAATCATTGCAAGGCAGACACACATACATACATAGACACACATATATATAAAAATATACAATAGATATAAAAACATATATGTTATGTATAAATACACTATTAATAAATTTAACATATAAAATATTCCAGTGTTGGTTTTGTTTTTTCTTTTGAATTAGTTATAAACTCTACTTGCATCTGTCTTGGGCTTCTTGAGCAGTAATTGCAGATGGATCTGTGCATAGGCAGGTGAGAAAGAGAAAACATAAAACAAAATAGATAGAAAAAAGACAAAATATATCATGATGTGGTGGCACTTAAAAGCTTATCTTTGTTACCCTGGGATGGCCCAAGGCTAGTCACCCACAGAAATGATTTACTGCATCATTACAAACCAATGCAAACAACGTTTCAACTTGTTTTACAGGATGTGTTTTCAGAAAACTGCTGTTTTTCATAACCCTGCCTCTGTTAAGTCTCTAATAATACCGAGAACCTCAGGATGAATTTCCTCTAGAAATGAGTATTTTTTTTTTCTTAGAAAGATGGAAACACTGTGTCCAGAGTGGAATTAAACGTCAGTTCCTTTCCTTTCAAGACATTGTCCCAATGTCAAATGGAGATTAAGACAGAAAATGTCCAGGAAGTAAATGAAAGCTTTAAACTCTCACCTGGATTTTATGATTTGCAAGATAAGGCATTGGCACAAATAAAAACAGTTTGTTAAATTCTGCATGGTGAAAATGTACACTGTGCTTAAAAGGCATGTATTTGATTTCACTAGCATGGTTTTATACTGATTTTAAGACTTACTGGTCTACAAATACTTTAAAAGGTAGTTCTAAACACATGGAATTTTTTCATCTCAGATTACATGGTACTCTCAGACTTCCTTATGAGTAGTTTCTAGTTATAAAGTAATCTCAGATTTGAGAATCTGAGACTGTGGTCATTTTGATATGTACAAATACAGCATTCAGCCAACCTCCTCTAGGATTATAGAAGATCAGAAACATCAAAGACATACATTTTGCAATAATTTTATAATTTGCTTTACACTTGAGAGAATATAATTCATCTCAGGAAAGGTCTTTTTAGATAAAACCAGCAGACAAATGAGCTGCAGGTTAACCACTCCTGCATAGTTGCAATGTTTGACATTCATTAGGGTAACGCCTTGCTCGTCATACTTCCTTTTGGACCTCACTTTAGAGTCATAACCTTGTACAGTTCATATCTATATCAAACCCAGAGAAAGGCCTGCATTTCAGTAATTTATATTGAAACGAATAAATGGCTTGAAACACACATTCCCAAACTGTTTCCCATTCAATGGCTAGAATTATTTGGGGAATATGGTGGTCTTTATCTTAGTTGCCTGGAACCTCTGCTGACTCCCAGAACTGACTGCACTCTTTGGTTTGTGCACCAGATAGTGGCTGTGGTAAAAAGAAAGTGCTTAACACATGGCAGTGGAATAAAATCTTATGTCATGAAGCTTACAACGTGTATTTATTTATTTATTTATTTATTTATTTTCATTGACAATGTGATGCATTCTGCTTAAGCTTTGGGATTTTCTCTATTTCAGTGTAATGTGCTTCAAACCACTGAATAAATAAAAGCATTTGTACCTATCAACCAAATTCAGTTCTAATGATTATTGAAAGTTAATTTCAAAGTTTTTTGTTTGTTTGTTTTAAATTAAAGACCAGATTAGCATTTTGTGATTTAAAAAATAAAAATTAAAAAAAAAAAAAAATCAAGGAAAGCTATGGAATTAATAGTTATTTTGGCTGGTGTAAGGTTTAAGACTTCTGCCTGTGCAAAGCAATTTTCTATTCAGCAGAGGGGTGGAATCCAGCAGGAAATCTTCAAGCCAAACTAAATGAACAGAAGGTGATAGAATTTATATGACAAAAGAGAACACTTATGATGTGTAGAAAAATATGGACATTGATATATACAAAAATAAATACTTATTTTTCAGTAATAAAAGTTTGAAATATTGCTTTACAATGCAAGGATTGCTTTACAGTGCAAACTATTTGCCCGTACCAACAGATAGGATGTCTGTAACTGAAAAATCCAATTTCCATATACCAAACATTTTGTGAACAAAAGCAGTAGAAGAAGAAATGAAATGTACGTTGTCCATCCTTGTTACTGTTAGTGTGTGAGGACAGGGTGGGACTACATGTATCTAGTGGAAAAAGAAAGAAAGAAAGGAAGAAAGAAAGGAAGAAAGAAAGGAAGAAAGAAAGAAAGAAAGAAAGGAAGAAAGAAAGAAAGAAAGAAAGAAAGAAAGAAAGAAAGAAAGAAAGAAAGAAAGAAAGAAAGAAAGAAAGAAAGAAAGAAAGAAAGAAAGAAAGAAAGAAAGAAAGAAAATCCTGCAGTGGCCATAAGAAAGAGATGTTATGTTTTTTGGAAGAAGAGAACAGAAAGAGAACTTGTGAGAAGAGTTGCTTGGTCAACCAGAAGAAGAGGAGGAAAGTGGGTAAGTGAGTAACTTGTCTGGTTTTTATACTGATTTCTGTACCTTTTTTAAACTGTCACAGATTAATATCCAATTATATGAGAGGTTATGTATTTCACTCGTAAATTTGTTGAATGACTAGTAAACTTGCAGCAATTATGCAAGTTACATTATATTATACAAGTTACATTAATATTATACATATACTTGGCAAAAAAAAAAATCATTGGATCCTCAGAAGTTTGAGAACCTTTTTATTCATAGGCATTTGACATTAACTGCAGCCCTTTGTTTGAGTATGGTAGGGAAACATGAATCTGTGATTCTGATTTCCAGTTTTAGTCTGCCAATACCTTGAATTTAATGTAAATGTGTCCGTACAATGCATATCTCAATGACTGCTAAAGACATAAAACTAGTGGTTTTTAAACACTTGTTTACATTACACATTGTCACAGTAAAGAACCTGTGCTCCTGACGGGGCTGCCTGCTCTTGCTCCGGCTAAGATACATTGAACAAAACGTATGCCTGGGCTACCCATCATCTCTTTTATCTGTTTCTGATCAGTCCTGTGCAGAACTACCAGTGCCATGTAAAATCTTGGCAGGCATCCGTGAGTTTTCTCACTTGCACATGGCAAGTAGAGATGCTGTGAAGGAATAATTAGAAAATGCAACAGGAAAACAAACAAACAAACATAACTTTCAAATTGCACACTTGTACAATACTGAAAGCGTCATTTTTTCATGACTAAAGGTAACAAGTATCAGAGTGATTTGGATCATTACTAGCAACACCTCCACCCAAATACCCAGACTGTACCCAAATGAGTAAACTTTTTGACTGGTGCTTAGGTGTGCAGCAGTTCAGGATATGCCTTAGGCACCAGCCAGCTGAGATGACTTCTGTTATGAGAACAAGTACCTGCTTTTTAATTCTCTGGTAAACATGTGGAGTCTACACCCTTAACATGTAAAAGTTATATAAGCTAGTTAAGAATAAATTATGTGCAAAATGGCCAAATAACAATGGTTTCCAAATCAGTGGCAAACTAGAGAAGGCATCTAATAGAGAAAACTGTGCATCCCACTTCTCTCTAAAGCACAACTTCTTTGTAAGTCTGGAAACTGGTCAAACTGCAAAGCACTGCAGGCACACACAGCAGCTGCAAGGTCTGGATTAAGCAGCGGGAAGGCTCTGCTCCTCCCTGCAGCTATCCTGTGCTCAAGGGCATCTGTCACACCTCGCTTGCGGGGGTAGGGTGCCATTTTAGGCATGGTGTGTTAGAGGCAGGCTGAGTCCTTTTGGAATGTGTGGTCTGTGTTTATATACAGCAGAGCTGAATGCGATTTCTGACAGCTGCTTCAAACTTCATTTTGATGCCTAGCTTCTTCCTGGGCCAGCTTTAAATTGACATTATGCTGGATCAGCAGAACCTTCAGCACCTAGTACGACACCAGACAATGTCACCAAGTTTTTTACCATTACTGCCTTGTTACCATAACACTCCACAACTTCAATCACTGACAGCTTTGCCTGCTGCCACAAGGCATATAGCAAGAGAAGGGGTGAAGCAGACAAAATGCTTCCCAGAGCACTGTGTCAGCAGGGAGGGTCCTCTGCCTGCAGCTGTGGAATGCAGTACTCTCTGTCAGACCTGTTGCAGTGACCACAGGTAAAGCAGCACACAAAAGGCTCGTGCAAAAGTAATGCAGCGAATATGTCTCTTGCCCTCATCTCTCCTGGAGCACCTTGTCTAGATGTGGGGCCCTGTAAGGTGCTCCTGTGAAGGGATGAAAGACACGGACTCCTGATGGCTCCTGAACAGGAGACATTTATTGCCCTTTTTCACTACTACATATACTTTCCCATTAGCACCATGTGCTGTCCACACACCCGAATCTGTCATACAGTTGGTTGTATGACCCTCAGATACATGCCTTGAGACTCTCAGACACATGCCTTGAGCCAGCCAGCAATTGGCCATTGCCCAAAGCTCACCCTTAACACTGTAGCCAAGTTACTTTATCTCAACCTTGCTCAAGTTTTTGTTTCTACCGCTTGTTTCCTCATCACCTCTAATTCAGGGACGTGGGAAACAGCGCAAAGCCACCTGCAAATTCCTTTCCCACACCCCTGTGTAATTGCTTTATATGTCTATGGTCAGATGCAAGACAGAGTTCAATCAAGTGCTATGTGCTTAAAATTTTAGGCAGGTGACCTGCAGAGTGGAAAGCAAAATGCATATGTGCTACAGCCCATCACTTCAAAGGCCAGCTGTGAGTCTGCACTGAGTACAGAGGTAAACAAAAAGGAAAAGCAGGGATTACTTTAGGCAGGTGACGTCTTTGAACCATCCTGGAGGTTCAAACCTACATTCTGGAGGTTAAAGCCATTCTCCGAAGGCCTTGAGAGACCCACCTGCATCCACGTGTCTCCTCCTATCTGTCTGTGGAGGGCCTGAGCACTGGCTGGGGCTGCTCCCCACTGGGTGACTTTGTCCTGCTGCCTCTTTCAGGTGTCAGGGTACAGCTGCTGAGGGGGTGAGAAGTCCCCCCAAACCCATTGGCTTCCTGCTGTTGGCACACACGGCCTCCTCACACGTGTATGTGTCTAGGAACCACTGCTGATAATGCTTCTTTGAAGCAGTTCGTCCAGGCCAATTGCTGTTCTACCCAACCAGCTTACATCTGGGAAACCTGGCAAAGATTACCTTATCTTCCCATTTCCTCTACCCCAGCTGTGCACAGACAAGACCTGGGAAGCCCAGGCAGGCCAGACGTGCTGGTTCACGTACATGACCTGTGTGCGAGCACGCATGGCCCCACACACAGCTAGGCACACCAGCTCACAGGCAGCTATTGTGTTTTGAACCCCTGCTTGCTGGAGGTTGACTTTATCGTATTATTTACACCATTCTTGCCATAATATTTCAAGAATGTTTATTTATTTACTGCATTGCTTTGATTCGTTCCTTTGCCAAGGTGGAGGCAAACTGCTTTCTGTCGGCGGCCAGTTTCTTGTTGCAGCCACACAACCACAGGAGCAGATTTGCCCCAAGTCTGTTTCCTCCAGGTGCAGGATCACACTGTTCCTTATCACTTTTTATCACTGTCACTTGGACATGATCCCAGTCTTCCGGGCGCAGTATCACATGCACAGAGGATTTATCACTCTTTCATCAGCGTCACTTGGTCATGGCCAACCTTCCAGCAGCTTTGCGTGACCATGAGCAATCCCTGACGGACTCGGAAGGGGATTTGGGCACCGTGTTTCTGGGCAGTCTGAGATTATTTCTGTCAGGCTGGTGGCCGGGGGAGGGCGGTGGGTCCGAGCCTCGAATGCCGGCGACTCAAGCCCCCGGGGCGGGCGTTAACGGCGCCCAGGAGGGCGAGCAACATCCCCCCCCCCCCGCGGCCACAACACCCTCCCAGCGATCCCTCCCCAAAAACCACCCCCAGAGCCTGTCCACACCGCCCCGTCCCGCCCCGGGGCGGCCGGAGCCCCCCGCCGCCACCGCCCAAAGGGGGAGGAAGAGGCGGGCCGGGCTTCGCCGAGCGCCGACATGTCGCAGCCGGGGCCCAAGGGCGCCGCGGCGGTGAGTGGGGAGGGGGCGGCGGGGTAGGGGGCAGCCGCGGGGCCGGACCCCGACCCCGACCCGCCCGCTGCCCCCCCCGGGGCTCCCCGGCTGCCCGCGGCCGCTCCCCAGCCCCGCGGCCGCCGCCCTGCCCCGGGGCCCGGCGGCGGGCGGGGCGCGGGCGGGCGGCTCCGGGCTCCGGGCTCCGGGCTGGGGGCGGCGGGCGGGGCGCGGAGCCCGGGCGAGGCGAGGCGAGGCGAGGCGAGGAGCAGCGGCAGCGCCATGGCTTTCGCTCGGTGGTGGTACGCCATGGTAAATGCGGGGCAGCGGGATCGGGGCCGCCGGGCTGGGAGGAGCAGGGAGCGGCGAGGGGAGTGCGTCTGGCTTTTTTTTGTTTTTTTTTTTTGTTTTTTTTTTTTTTTGGTTTTTTTTTTTTTTTTTTTTTGGAAATGTGCTCTGAGCTGCAGGTACCTGACGGAGGTGCCAGGAATAGCTGAGCCGCAGCTCTCTGATGGCTCCGTGTGGCTGAGCTCAGCTTGGGTCACTGTTTGTCAGCGCGATGGGTCCTGTAGTTGCTTTAAAAAGTCTTTTAACTTATTGCTCCTATGAGGAAGCAGTTGGTCTTGCAGTGGAGTGGCGAACAAAAAAACAGCGCTCTGCTAAAGTGTTAAAGAAAGTATGCGTCATGTAAGCTAACTTCTACAGAAAACACCAGTTTAGAAACAGAAAACACCAGTTTAGTTTATTTCCTGAACGTTTAAAGAGGTAAAAGGAATCAATTTAGGTTCTGATTGTGCTTTGATCGAAGTAGCTCGGTTATGTGGTCAGTAATGTTTTCAAGTGTCATTCTTTGCGTTAAGTCAGATCGGGACAGTGTGGTGACGCTAACAGAGGGTCAGAAATAGGAAAGTTTGGGAGTGGCTGCACTAAGGGACGGCAGGGACATTAAAGCTGTTGAATCCAGGGTACAGAAAGATACAAGGACAACCTTGCTACCAACCTTGCTTCCCAGCCTTGTTCAGGTAGGGAAGCTGCTCCCCCACGTGCTGTGTGGGAAGTCAGCACTCACAGCTACTGGCACCAGAATGTTGCTGGCTGTCCTCTGCGTGAGACTGGTGTTCACCCGTGTCCGCTGTACACCTGTCACACAGGGCAGTTTCTGCCTGCAAATCTAACATCTGAAAGATGGTCTAAAAGACAAGGAAGTGGAGCAGAAGTGAAAGAGACAAAAAGACACATAAGAAATTCAGCGCTTGTTTTACCTTTTTTTTTTTTTTTTTTTTTTTTTTTTTTTTTTTTTTCTGGTTGGTGTGTGTAAAGCAGAATGTGATGACTGTAAGGAGCATATATCTTTCACCTGTCCATTCCATTCATTTCTCAATGCTTGAATGTAGCTCCCTGATGCACCCCTTTCCAACTGGCAGTTTTCTTAACAGTGTCAAAGATGTGTCTAGGGGGTCGGATTCCTATCAGCATAAAGCAATTGTCTTCTCTAATACCCACAAGGCAAAATTAGTTGACTTCAGCTGAGAATGTTGCAAGTAGACTTCCCTTCTTACCCAGTTATTGCATGTGTCGTCACTGCAGACGTCTGAGATGCTGTGCAACATCTTTGAACCGAAGGGACTCGTGGGGTTTGGAAGGAATGTCTTGAAGCAAGACCTTTAGCTGAATTCTGATTTTTGCAAGTGCAGGCTGAGAATGCAGTTATGCCTTCAGTTTTTTGCTTGGTGCTTTTTGCTTAGGTCAGTTACTTTATAGCTTATGACTGCCCTTTGAGTTGGAAGATAAAGGTGTGTCTACGAAAGAATAGTGTTCTGATGTTTTTGTGCACTGTAGAGCATGGTGAAGATCTTGGGGTAAACTTTGTTGCTTATGTTACTTCTTCATTTATTTTGGCATAGATTTTTTTTTTAAAGATGTTGTGATTATGAATGTTGTCCTCAGGCAGTAAAGTTGCAAAATATTCTGGACCAATTTAATTTTCCAACAACTATAAGGAAGTGTTATGAAGTCATCTGGTTAAATTTAAAATCTAACTTAGTTGTATCTTAGCTATTTTCTTACTGTGGAGCAGGAGCTGCTGCTGCCTACTAGTTTGGTTATGGATTTTTTTTACTGTGTACATACATTTCTTTGGCATTGTAACAAAAGATGAGCAGGGGAAAAAAGGACAAAAAGCTCAAAGAAAAAGCAATCTCTCTCACCTATGTGGGGATGTAAAGGAGCAAGTCATGTGTACCTTCCCAGAACAACTTAGCTTGCTAAGCAAATTGTTTTATTTATTAATTTATTTGTATAGGCTAGAAGATTTAAAGCTTGGAAGTACAGACAGACAGGAGCTGTTGAAGGGAATTTGTAAAATAGGGTCCCTTCTCATATCTTAAGCCTGAGCTCTTTAAGGAACCAGTGTGATCTTCCTAGAAAGTATATGAGATAATTGTGTGTAACTAGGCTACCTCCTCAGGATGGCAGGTGAAAATGAAGTAATAATTCCATACATTGTTTGATTATCAGAGGGCGGAGAGCATCAGCACTTCATATGTACACAGTGCATGACTCCAAGTGACTGCATAAAAATTACTTTGGGTGGCTTATGTCCATATGTGCTTTGTTCCAAGTGTTAAACTAAACAGTTTTCGGATTTTAAGTCAAAACCTCAGTATTGTAGATGTTGTTAGACATAGCCTTCTGGTGTCCCTCATGGATGTGGAGCTGATCTGTGTGAGGGGTGGCTGAGGGAATCCTGCCGGTCCCCTTGTCCTGTCCTCTACCACTGTACATGACAGCCTGGTCAGGTGGTGGGAAAACAGCTCTGACAGCTGAGAGGGGATGCTCTGAGCTCCAGCCAGCTGCTGGGACACACTGTAGCAGTGCAGGGACTGGTGCTTTATTGATGGTGTGTTCCCATCTGGCACAGGTTTCCTTGGTGTGAAGATGAGGAAATGGAGTTAGGGAGGAATTTGTCACTGCCCAGAGTCTGCTGTACTCAGTAGGAATTAGATAAGGTTCCTGCTTTCTGTGACTTGAAAAGTTTAAAATAGATTGGGAAAAAAAAAAAAAAAAAAAAGGATTATTCCCGACTTGAGTCGGTGTTACTGTTTTCATAGCTGTGCCCAAATCTGAGGAAACAAACCAATGAAAACAACAAAATACATGCAATGTACAGGAAGGCGTGCTTGCTTTCTTGGCCAACCTCCATGACAATAGTTATGATCCCCCTGAGATGCCAGCGAAGTTTAGCATGCCATGCAATATGCTTTCGCAATTGTGTGCAAGCTGGATGTTGTCTATGTTGGTAAGGGCTGCAAGTGGACTCAGCTTCTAATGTGCTGTGGCGAAGGGTCTGGAGGGGAAGATGAGGAGCAGCTGAGGTCCCTGGGTTTGCTCAGCTCCAAGCAGAGCAGGCTGAGGGGAGGCCTCATGGCGGCCTGCAGCTCCCTCACGAGGGGAGCAGGCGCTGAGCTCTGCTCTCTGGGGACAGCGACAGGACCTGAGGGGACGGTATGGAGCTGGGACAGGGCAGGGTCAGGCTGGGGGTTAGGAAAAGGTTCAGCACCCAGAGGTGGTTAGGCACTGGGACAGGCCCCATCCTCAGGGACGTGGTCACGGCACTGAGCTCAATAAGCATTTGGGCAGCGCTCTCAGACACAGGGTTTGGTTTGGGGTGGTCCTGTGTGGAGTCCTGAGTTGGACTCAATGACCCTTGTGGGTCCCTTCCAACCTGGGATATTCTGTGATCTTATAATGATATGCCATTCCATTTAGGAACAGAGCCTAGTCTACCCTAAAAAGTTTTGCTGGGCAACAGAACTAGGTCCCAAGCCTTGCAGCTGTGCTGCCTCTGGAGTCACCATTTTGTCAGTGAACGCATGCTTACTGACATTGCTTTCATGGGTGTGCACGTTGCGTGTGTGTCGCATGCTTTTGCTGTAGCAATAAAAAGCGCAGATAACTAGGTTAATTGTGCCTGTACTGAAAGCACTATTATAGGGCTGTGAATCAATTCACCTGTAACCTGAAAAGACAGCCTAAGTGGTTTGTTTTTCCACTGACAAGACAAAATTGGAGTGTGAGAGTAGTACTTCCAATTTTAAAAACTTGTCAAGTGAACCCCAAACTTATTTTAAAATCTTGAATTATTAGGGGTTGTTTAAAACAATTCCTGAAATTTTTGTTTTGTGCTATCAAAATAGAAACAGTTAAGAGACATGGTGCTTTTTTTCCCTAGTTTTATTTGTTCACTCAGCTCTAGTGTTTTCCAAACCTTTTTGCTGATGTGCTTGAATAGATTCCAGTTGAAGATAGTGCAGTGATACACGATCATTACTTTCTCTCTATAGCCATGTGAAGAAAATGGTGTAGGAACTCATTACTTCAGTGGCTTTACTTTGTTACTTTTCACTGTTTACTTACTGTTTACTTTGTTACTTTACATAACAAAACCTAACAGCTGTGAATCCTCATTCTCAGATGTCTGAGTTGCTGCAGGAAGCTATACTAACAGAGATACTAGATAATAGCTTTATAATCTTGCTTCTTACATTCAAGGGAAAAGATCTTGCTTTTTACATTGATTTTATTCTGAGATTAAGCAAAGAATTTTTTTGAGGGGCCATACTCACCATTTTCAGAGATGCACACAGTAAAGCTTGTTTTGAATACAATGTGCTTGCTGAATAAACTGTTATTTTGTCTATTGCCACATGTTGGGAACAAATGGGATCGCATGTCAATTTAGATGAAAACAAGAAGTTTAATGTCTTAGATGGATTGTAAGATACAGTAGGATTCAGAAGGAACTAACGTGCACCCGTGCCTGAACTGTAGCAGAGTTTTTATATACCGACATATGAATCCTAGAAGTTGTAGTAACAGATTTCTCCCATGCAAGGAGGTCTGGGCATCATGAGTATTTGAGTGGTTCTCAGGAAAGTTCAGGTGTTGGAGTGGATGGTGATGATGGGACATGCAGTGTTGGTCTACTGAAGCCAATGGGACTTGACAGCATTACTGAAGCAAGTATCAGAGAGCACTGTGCTAATCAAGAATGAGTGATTCTATGAATGGTGGTATCTTCCTGAACGTTCCACAGGAACAGTCTTGTTAAATGTTCTGCCATGAAGGTCATTTCTTTTCAACCGATTTTACTTGAAGTTATATAGCATGTCATTTAGAAATCCTGTCCATTAGCAAGAAGGGAAAGGGAAACTGTGTTCCATTCTGTCGTATCCTAGTGGGTGAAAGTGATCATACGTGCACTAAGATATTTGGGACTTTCTCTGCATAGAAAATATAATTTAAGATCTTAATTTTTATACATCTGTTTTCTCTATTTACAGCAAGGTGACAAAAAGGCAAGTGAAGCTTCTTCCAAATCAGGACAGAAAAAGGCAGAAACAGAGGTAAATTCAACTGTTCAAATATATTGGCAAGAAAAGTTTGGTAATGCAATTCTTCTGGTACAGATTTATAGTGAAGTGGTAGTTTTCAGATAAATAACTAGTGACTGTAGTCACATGTAATTAACTCCATGAACGTGTAGTTTTTTCTTGTGCTGATAAGCAGCCTAATGGAAATACTTCTTTGCTGTTCTCCTTTCCTAAATACTTCATGCTAATATCAGTGGAAATTATCTCTGGATTTGTCTGTTTTGCAGTGTAGGCACACTTTGGTATGTATCTGATGGTTTTGGCTTTTTCATTGTCCAGAAGCAGAGATGAAGTAGAGTGCACTGTGGCTCTTCCAGCCTTGTCTGTATACTGGATTATCTTCAAAGGGAAGATTCATACACAAATTTTGCACATCTCCTTGACGTTATGTGCAAAATCAAGATATGTTGATGGAAATATGTGCTCAGTACTGTGTTTTCCAAAAATACTTGTTTTTGGAGATGCTTCTTCAGGAATGGATATTTAGTGGTCAAGAGTCTATGACAGGCTGTAAGGTTGAGTTTACAGCAGGCGATTTTATAGTCTGATCAGCCAGTGTTAAAAAGCAGAACCCGTGTGGGTTGCAGACAGTGTTAGGAACAAGGTCACCCTTCTTGCAGCCTCCAAAGCTGTTAGCCATGCAGAGAGAGTGTGCTACAGTGAGTCATGCTGGTAATGCAGTTGAAGTAGCAATTCAGAACCTTTGTGCTATTTTTCCAAGAGTTTGCAACGCAATGTTTTTGTTTAAAAGATGGAAAATATTCCTGTAGTCTTCAGTTTTTGAAGCAGAGATGTGTCTGTAGATAGCTGTGGATGCCCATAATTAGAATAATGAGTTTGTTCATCTTGCTCCTAGAAGAGCTTGTGTAAATGATGCACAGGATAAAAATGGTAAGGAAACGATATGATATTTGAAAAGCTCATGTTCATATTAAAGGGAAACTTTTAAAAGCCCATCTACTCATTGCTTATCTGAAATTAATAAAAAAAAAAATGACCTTGTCTTTCACATTTTTAAAGTATGCAGTCCTCAAGAAGTAAGAGATAATGCGTAAGGCTTTGAAAATGAAGTCTTCAAAGGTCTGACGCTGGTTTGAATAGGAGACGCTAGTTAGCCATAACATCAAGGAGAATTCAAAATGAGTACTGTCAAGGTGTAGAATAGCCTTTCTTCTGAAGCCTACTGAAGCCCTTCCTTCTTGGTGGCTTAAAAGTAGACTGAGAAAAGCTCAGCAGATTTACTGTACGTGGAAACCTACTTCGGTAAGACATGTTCTTGCACAGAGAGGTGGTGTTGAGACACAGGGTTAGAATTGCCTTACTTAAGGCTATCCTACTGCTCGGTAGGAGAGAAGAGAAACCAGGTCAGCATGTACTAGGCTGGCGCAAGCAGTACTAGTGTAGCTACTAGTACTAAACAGCTTCCTCAAAGCTCAAAGGGAAAGCCATGAACATAAAATCAGTGAAATATGGATCCTGCTTTTCTTCCTGCATGGTGTCAGTAGCCTAGCTGGCGGCAGTAGGCTGTGTCTACTCCCCTACAAATTAATCTTTTACAATCCATTTTCTACTGCACTGAAGAGGCTGATGCTGGATTCACACAGCTAATGCATGCCAACAGACTGACAGGAAGAAACAGTGAGGAAGTGAATTAAGTGTCTGTTTCCAGCAACTTGCATTCTGCTTGATGTCTGTCTTGCCTGGGAAGTAGCTAAGCTTGGTCCTTCCCAAGGGTCCATGTTAAATGTAGTCTGTTTCATTTCTGAAAATAAAAACTAAGATGTGGCCTTAGAGCAACATGCCCATTTTACTTGAAACTCCTTCATGGCAGCCAATGATGGTTACTTGGAAGTATGTTGTTTGCACTAATATTCGGTACTATTTTGTCTAGCAGGTAGAGAAATATGATGAAACTATTTGGTAAGGATAAGACTATGATTTCCTGCTCTACAGGGCAATGTTCCACTTGGAAGGATTGATCTTGTCTGTCTCTTTATTCTGTGTACTGTATCAAAGGAAAGACACCTTCTTACTGACATTCAGTTGCCTCGTTTCAGTAGTGCTACTCAAGCTTCAGGTCAAGATGAAGGCAATCTGCTTACCATGGAATTGGTCAGCTTTAGGTTGAAATACGCATAATTTGTCAGTCTAGCAATGAAGTATAGAACGTATAGCTGTATACAGTGTCTTGTACAAATACACAAAAGACTTGCTGAAGGGACAGAGCTGGAAAGTTCAGGTGTGTTAGAATAAGTAAGTGAAAGGAGATATAGGTATCTCTTTATCAACGTAGTCCAAAGTCAATGTATTCATGTGTAGTGGTTGTGTTGGGCACTGTTCACGGACAAAGATTCAAGTCACAGGGCATATTCCTGAACTCTTTATATCTTGCTTTTCGGAACCTTTAATTTGTGAAATTTGCATTCTGAGAGAATCAGACACTTGAGAATCTAAATCAGCTTTAATGAAATGTTTTCATTGCTTGCAGTGGTAGAAATTGGCATAAAAGAAATGATCATTACAATTTGCATCATGCCTTTGCAAAGTGTATAGCAACTTTCCTTTCTTCTCCTTTCCTCTTGATGTTTCAAGCCGTTTGCAGTTTTGGATGTGAAGTTTTAGCAAGTGAAAGGCAACTGGTGTAGTTTACCTCTTGATATCATCTTCACTTTGCATGTGCTTTTCCACCAGTTTCACATCACTTTGGATCTTGTATGCAGTCAGGGTATTAGTGCTGTATCAGTTTTTGGATGCTAGAAGATACAATTCAAGGGAAGATTGGACAAATTCACTGCAGAGAAGCCCAGGAAAGTTTATAAAATACACTGCAGTTAAAATCACTGGGACATACATTGAGTCTGTTCTCTGAGAATGCATTTATAAGGTCTATCTGCATATGTCTGACCTATTTTTACATCACTGTTTTTGTTTTCTTTTGTACACACTGTTGGCTACTGCTAGAGAGAGGGAAATGGGTTGTGTGAAGCTTTGGCCAAACTCAGCAAGGCAGGTCTTGTGACCATGCAACTCCCTGTAACACGCTGTCATGCTGCTGAACACTATGTTCAGTATTGCCAGGGCTGCTAGTGGAGGTGAAGGGTTAGCAAAAGAGGGAAACTCTTTTTATGGGAAGCTGGGCTAATCTGATTCCAGCACAAGTCCTAATCCTGTCCTAAACTGCTACAACGCATTCCAAAGTGATGTGCAGTTCGGTTACATTTGCAGGGTTCATGGTGAGACAATTTGTGTTAGATACTGTATGGAGCTTTTCTTTTAATTATACTTGGACATAAGGCATGATAGATAACTTTGAAGTGTGGGCATTAAGTGCAGCAATACTTGTAGAAAGAATAAAGGCAGTAAATTTAAATTCAGCTGCCTGTGATTCAGATTAGCTAACTTTGGAAAAATTAAGTTCTGTTATTTTAAAAATATTTAGGCTGAAGTGTACTTCACTACATAATTTACAACTTTGATGTAAACCAAACACTACCATTGTGTGCAATTGTGGTTGAAATGCTCTGTTTTGAATAGGCTCGTTCTTGTGTTATTAACTGCACAAAACCTGGAAAGAGCTGTTGTCTTGCTGTTGTAGAGTGAAATACCACGGTGAGCTTCTCTATCAGTCTAAATTTCTAGTCTGTGCAGCACTGCTGTCTCAATGTAAAAATGAAGTATTAAAAGGAAAAAAGTCATATGTTTTAGGAATTTGAGGCCCCAGCTTAGAGTGTGGGAATATTTTAACAGAGACGGTGTGAGATGATCTTGTTCTAACACATCCTGCCATCTCAAGCAATGCTTTCAACAGTGTAGACAAAACATACGCCACGTGTTTAAATTCATTTTTCTTCACTTAGCACAAAATACATTTTTTTTTTTTAAGTTACATTTATGTACTGTTACAGATGTGTTCATATTTTAGAAGCCACTGTAGATGAGATCTCTCTGTTCCTTGAGTAATGGTTAATGGGAGAAGGTGGTCTCTCTATGGGGAGGTGTGGCTCTTCAGTGGATCCCAGAGGGAAGCTAGGTGCCACCACCTCCTTTTGGTGAGAGGAGTGCCTGCCTTTAAGTGCCCTCAGAAGGCTGACACTCCGCCCAGCACTGAACCTCAGGGCTGTCTGGGGGCCCAAGGGGAATAAGGTATTTCTGATCAATCCTATGCAGAGAAGTGGAGTGATTTGGGGGAATAAAGTACTGATTTGTTTGCCTGTTTTTTTTCTGCTCTTTTTTTCTTTTCTGCTGTCTTTTTTTTTTTTTCTCCCTGTGGTTAATATGCAAAAAGTAGTTAAAAAAATCAAATTATTCCAGTTAAGTTTTGGTATTACTTTAGAGCTGTTATGATGCGAGATTCCTCTCACCCTAGGAAGGAATATAGTGGTTTTTGCTCATGTAAGTTATGAATCAAAGATTGAAAGTTGTAGGCTGAATTGTAGGCTCAGGGTTGTTAAAAGCATTTCCTGGACAGAGATTGCATATTCTTTCCTCCTGTGATGATTTTGTCATAAAAGAAAACTACATTTGTATGGGAAAATTTGCATATCAAAGGGATATGTATTTCATCTCTGCTTTATTAAACATGGGGCAATTAAGATTGTTTCAGAACAGAATCAGTGTTACGGCTTTTTTTTTGAATCTGCTGCAAATAATGAAGAATAAGTATCTGTAAGTATCCGTATGCCACAGCTTCATTCCTTCATACACAGCCCTGTACAGGCTGCTGATTCTTCTAATTTGTTTTGGAAAGAAGGTGTGCTTTGATAATTTGCTAGGTGTGTTGTTGCCATGTTGGAAATGAGGCCTGAGTACGCCTGCAAGGTGATTCCATAGCTGACTGGGTCTGAGACTGCCACAGGAAAAAAAAAATACTCTCCTGCCTCAAGGAGGGGGAGAGGATGGGAAAAGCATTGATGGTTTTGGCGACAAAGGGCATAGGAGCTGGTGTGCCTGGAAGCGTTGTGCTTCCCGGTATCCTTCCCACGTACAGTCATTATTTTAATAAGCCTAGAAGGATAAACCTACTAGTTTGATGTTGCCATTTTTGTCTCCTTTTAGAAATGTCTTAAGGGGTAGATAGCAAAGAGGTTGGTTTTGAAAGATGACGTTGGGAACTAACAAGTATTACTCAACCTTTCATGTTCAGTATTCAGCAGAGGATAGAAATCTGGTGGTGTGGTATATATTCCATGTAGCTTATCTCCAGGTAGCCTTTCTTATTCAACAGCAGAAAATACAGCTTATTTTCCTGTTCTGAACACCACAAACCATGATGTCCCAAGGCAAGGACTGCAATTTCAGCTGAGTTTCAGGTGCAAATAGAGAACTGTGGTTCTGAAGACATACCCAGAATCCTGGTTGCTCTTTAGATGTCTGCTCTTCTTCAGAAGACGTTTTTGAGAGCATCTGTAGGTACGCCTGGTCTGTGGAGTCATCTACTGGAGTGAGGGGCGGGACCACCCACTGGTCTGTACTGGGCGCCTGCAGCTGGGTAAGCAAGGTCCTGGCCAGAGCTGCTGGGAGAGGCAGCCACGTCCTTGCACACTTTTAAGGGGGGAAGTCACTGTTGCTCTTGTGTTTTTTTTTTTTTGTGACACACTGTGAAGTCCTACTTGGGTGTTGTTTTCAGCATGACCAGTACTAAGCATGGGATCTTTAAGGTAAATATCCTCCTGCATGTCAGGGTCTGTAGAGTTGATCCAGATTTTTGTGATGTTAGTCTATGTAAATGGCCACAAAATACAGCCCTCTGCCCCAGGCTCTGACTGGAGGTTGACAGAGGAATGTGCAGCTTTATTTATGTGAGATGCTTTCCTGTATTTTTGGAGCTAAATTACAAGGAGAACGTGACATGGAAATAACCTTAGTACAAAAGACTCTGAGACTACAGTCTGTTGCAGTAGCTATTGTAGGATCATTTGGAAAGTGTGTTTCTGAATTTGAATGCAAGTTTGCCAGTAGGATCTCCTGAGCCATCGTTCTGCAGACTTCTCTCCTGTAGGGAATAATCAGTGTGATCTTGAGTTTCCACTTGTCAGAGAAAATGGCAAAGTCTTACCCATCTGCTACCTCCAAAGACCTTATGTTTTTTGCTGTGTTAATTACTAATGACCGATTCTTCCAGTCTTTACTATGTATGACATAGGCAGTTGCTGAGTTGTTCCAGCAGTACTTAGGGGTCCTTGCTAAATAACAGTCCTGCATTAATGCAAAAATGGAGGTTCAAAGGGGATGTCCTATTTTGTTTCTGTTGCAAGTTTATTAATTAGCTAGGAACGCCATTGTTTTGCTCTCACGTCTCTCAACTTCCCTGCCTGAGGTATAATATCAACCTTCAGTGTTGCTATTCAAGTTATTTCTGTACAGTGGTAGCATACCCATCTTATTTTAATTGATACTTGTCATTAAAGTCTTACTCATAAGTTGTCCCTGCTTGTATATATGGCTACTGTTGGTTTAACTCTTTGTTAAAATGAGTTGCTCTGCCACAGGAAATAGCACAGACTTAGGTTTATTCTATGAAACAGTACTAGAATACTCAGCCTATTCTGTGCTGGTCAAAGCCATCTGAAATAAGTCTATATGAATTGAAGATACATAACTTACTGTTTGGATGACTTACCTTTTTAAAATGTAGTGATGGACATTTTTTTAGTATTTAATTTTTAATACTATTTTTGAGTCTACAGTTTAACTTGGCTTTCCTTTTTCTTCATCAACATTTCTGTTGTTTATTATGTTCCTTTCATTTATTTTGCAGAAGAGTTCAACTAGTGCTAATGTCACTCAGCCCCCCAAAACACAGACAAGCGGAGCACCTTCTACTGTCAAGGTAATGCATAGTGACTAAATGGTCTATTTGAAAAATGAAGAGAGTATGATGTTAGTTCATCCCCTTCACTGGGATGGAAAACGGTTTGTTTGCCAGCATTTAGCATCACTAAGAGATGATTTTTGTGTCTTGCTAGAAATTGTAGTGAATGAAAATAAGAGAGGAATGCAAGTCAGCAAAAGGCAGGTATTAGATGTTTGAGAAAATAGACTTGGAAAGTGCCTTCCCTTTTAAGAATGCTTAGCTAGTTTCGTAGTTACTTTAAAAAAAAATAAAAAATCCAGTCCTGTTGATATCAGTGGCAAACTTCATTTGACCATGGGGCTAGGATTCTTTTTTCCCACTCCTAAGTACTGTTCATGTGTTTGGATTCTTTTTATTCAGCAGGAATAGAAAAAATCAAAAAACTGATAACTTTCTTTGCTTTCGTAGCCAGTGGAGCAGTTCAGTTGTTCAGGAATTTAATATAAGGAACATTATAAAGATGAATGACATATTGGAGTGCAGTTGGTACTCCATGAAGAGAAGCAGGCTTTCTTAAACATGATGAGGTCTTGCAAAATGTTCAAACAGGGAGTTGAGAAAACATTTTTTGATGGTGGTCACACGTGAACTGATGGCTGTAGTTGGTGTTGTCACAGTTAGGTGCATATTCCATACCTGCAGCTGTCCCATCTTTTGATTTATATCATCAGCAGCAAGTATTTCTGCAGCTAGTATTTGAACAGCATTTTCCATTTTCTTAATCAATACTTTTTTAAAAAAAATAATTCTCACAAAAGACACTGCTATGCTACCTAAATAATTATTTCCCTCTATTCAATAAGCAGCAACATAAGAAAGGGACAACAGCATTTATATCCTTGCAGCACTTTTGTCTATCACTTAAGGTATCCAGGCATTTTTGCTGATTTTCTTTCTGTTCATCTTAGCTTGCCAGTACCTTTTTCAGTGTAGTAGTTCATGTGATAGCTCTACAGAGAGGGACTGTTTCTGGGTTGTTTAGCCTGGAGAAGAGGAATCTATGAGGAGATCATACATACCAGCCTGCCAGTACCCAAAGGGGGTACAGCAAAGCTGGGGCACGACTCTTTGTCAGGGAGTGTGGGGATAGGACAAGGGGTAATGGCTTTAAACTAAAAGAGGATGGGTTTAAATTAGATATGAGGAGGAAAATCTTCCCTCTGATGATGGTGAGGCACTGCCATAGGCTGCCCAGAGGAGCTGTGCGTGCCCCATCCCTGGAAGTGCTCAAGGGTAGGCTGGATGGGGGCATTGAGCAACCTGATCTAGTGGGAGGTGTCCTTGCCCATGGTAGGGGGGTTGGACTTGGGGGTTGGACTTGTAAGATCCCTTCCAACCCAAACCATTCCAGGATTCTGCAAAAAGTAATCTTTCTGAATAACAGTTGCTGCTGCATAATTTCATGAAAGCTCACATCTGATTTGCTAACTAGCATTTATGTATTTGTTTCTCTTTTTGTTTTATTTCTGTTGTAAGCATATCTTCTACAGCAAATGTGTATGGTACAATTCCTGTGATCCTATTGAGAGAAACAACTGGAAAATAGTATACTGAAAAAAAGTGGCTAAAAGCAATTGCCAGATATTGCTTTATGTTATTAGCTTATGACATCTTAGGCTATGTATTTTCTTCATTACTGTATGCTCCTCTGGTTTTTGAGATGTTCCAAAATATTTGTTTGTGAAGATTATGTACTGGAAAAATATTTGCCTCGTGCTATCATAATTGACTCTTAATCAATGGCTATTTTAAATTTAAGCTTTTTACTTCACAGTGGGCCATGACTACCTTTCTTCAGTTAGACTACACTTTATTTTAACTGTATCTTTTAATTTTTACAGCTTCCTGACATCCTACAGTATTATTTAATGTAGAACATGGCCAATTAATTGTTCTGTTCATGTAGTTTATGTGACTTCTTTATGTTTTTTTTTGTTGTTGTTAAATAGCATTTGGCTAGATGTATTCTTTTCCACAGTGTCTTTAAAAATACCTATTCAAAAGAAACATTGTGTTGGGATTTTTTACATGCATTTTACAGAAAAGGAAATATTCATTTCAAAGGCAAGGCAACCTTTTCTATTTTGCTACAAAACTAGATCAATTCCTTTAATGAAATCAAGAGCATTCCAGCATATTTTCTGACAACTTTGTGATTGCTGCTGCTTCTTTTCCCTTCCTACCTTCCCCCCAGCTGTACCTTAAATGTGTCCTAAGTGTGAAATCTCTTGGGATTTCTTAATTATCCTAATTGTTTTGTTGGTCAGTAATACTTCTCATTAATGTACATTGTCCAAGATGAATTAAGGAGGGGATGAGGGAGATGGGGAGAGTGAGTGAGAGCTGCTGCAGCTGTTCAGCCTTTTAATCTACTCTTACCCTATGGTGGAATTACTTACTGTAAACGGAACAGATTGTTTTTTTTTTTGTTTGTTTGTTTTTTGTTTCTATATTATGGCCTGATTCCTTGCCTGTTAGTAAGTAAGTAGTAACAGCTGGCTTTTGTTCTGCTTGGGTTTTCTGTTTCCAATTTTAAAGACACAGGAGCCTTGTTTAATGCCACAAGACACTTGTTTAATGCCTGGCTAATACCCGGGTAGTTTAATTTTCCTGTGTCTGCACCTTGTAATGCAAACCACTCCTAAGAGTAAGTGTTCATCTGTCTGGATTCATTTTCTGTGTATCTAACCTGCCATTCTTAGCGCTATGCGTTTATCCCTGCGTTCTTTATTGTTCTGCTCTTAAGCTGCTGTCATTGCAGCCAGTATTTACTCAATGGCATATGCTCAGTGTCTTCTTATTCAGGTTGTAGTTGGTTGCCTGTGCCTTCATGTGGTGGAAGGAAGAAGTGCTGCCTCTCTACTCCTTTCTCTTGTATCTGTGTGGATTTGCTGTTCTCTATGACATTTTGAAGCTCTTCACTCTTTGTTTAGGAATAAACTATAGCAAGCCTTTCTTCTGGTTTTGATGTAAAGTTCTGTTCGGCTGTTGTATTGTACCAAGGTATCTTCAGTAAGCATATGCTTTCTGCAGAACCCTGTCAGATAATTTGAGGGGAAAAATAAAGACTCAGTTAAGGTTGTTAATACTTGCTGGTTGCTGGTGAGCAGCTTCTTCCATGTATTCCTTTGCTGCAAAGGTGTGCAAACCAGGAGGTCACTGCAAAATTATTAACAGGCGATAGCGAAGAGGAAAAACTGAACTAATGTCCTTCCAGTTCCAAAGGTGCCTTACCAGCACTGGTGTATTTTCTTTTATGGTCTTTCACATTTTCTTTTTAAAATTCTATCACCAGCAGGAATGCCAAGTTCTAGCTTAGCATTCAGTCATAGCCAGAAGACCCTAATATTTGAGAACAGCTCAATCAAGCTGTCCTTCTTGGATCTTTGTGTTCTTGTGAGATAACTATACTGATATCAAGTAGGCTTTACAGTTGTTGTTTTTTTTTTTTTTGTGTAAGGACTTTTTGGTATTGCTCTTAGTGAACTCAGTGAAACTTCTTTTCTTTTTGTTGCTGGCATCAGTAGTTTAGTGAAGTGTGCGTGACTGTCCATGTTAGTTCCATGGACAGTTTATTAAAGCGATGCTAGCAGAATTCAACAACATTGGGAATGCATCATGTATTTTTATTTCAGACTTGGCTGATCTTGAATATATTCAGAGGAATCCTCTTGATCTTAACAATGTAAGAAATTTAAGCTGACTTACTTCCAGTTATCATCCAAATTAACACTATTTTGTAAGGGATTCAATCTTATTTTTTGTGCAACATACAGGAGAGCAAGAAAAAGAATAGTATCTAAACATCGTTGAACAAAGGCTGTGCTATTGCTGCAGTAGACTGGAAATTCTCTCAGAAGTCTGAATATCAAGACTATAGTGAAAAGTGATTCCTACTACTGTTGTATTTGCTGAGATTATTTCTTTTATTATTATTATTTGCTATGTACCTTATTTAATTGCCACTAAATTCCTATTTCTGGGAACTTTGCACAAACCCATTGTTGTGAAGAAAGACATTTCGGAGTAGTGGACATTTGAAGTTGCAGTACTGATACGGCAGGTCCAAAGAAATGTGCAAATTTATTCCTGACTGTGTTGCCAGTAAAACGGTGAAAAAGGGTCAGATGGTCATCTCTAAATTTTGGGGTTATTTCAAAAAAGATCTACAATCTTCAGTTTCATATTGCCCTTAGAGCAGCTGATTGCAGAGATACTCAAATTATGAGTGCTTTGCAACACTGGGGTGTCTTCTACAAGTTGCTCTCACGGTTTTACCAATGGTTACCTTGTATTTGAAAAGCATGAGAACTGTGTCAGTGTGGATGACAGCACTGGTTTTCTCAGTAGCAGAGGCATGCTGAAAATGGACCACAACATTAAAAAATGGAAAACGTGTGAATACAAACTGTGTGGAAGAGCTGGCTTCATGTAAAGCTATGGCATGAAGCTTTGGTCAGCAAAAGTAATTGTCACTTTTGAAAAGTAGGACCATAAAAGAAGCCTCTGATCTGGACAGTTACACCTACAAAAACTACAACTTGTAATGCTCTGCAAGGATATAAAATTAATAATATGATCAAAAGCAAAAATGTCTATACTTAACTGAGCAAAACAGTGTATTTTCCTCATCAGCCTGTGTCATATCCTTGGGTGTTCTCCCTCTACTTCCCTTCTTGAGATGGGTTTTGTTTTTTGTTCCATTGAGGTAAAAGGCATTGAAGCTATTATGAAAAAATGATGTTAGTAGTGTGAAGTCTTTTTCTTTAAATATACGCAAATAAAAAGACTTCCAGATCATGTGTGTTGAGAATTTGATTCTATACCAAAAAAATAGCTTAAGAGCAGGTCACTTTTGGTATTTCAGAAAGCTTCAAGTACTGCCTTTTAACTTCTGAATTAATGTTTTGGATTTTTTTGGTCAAAATAGTGGTCTTAATCAGTCCAGTTCCAGTGGCTTTAGCTGGTGCAGCCATCTGATTTCATCTGAGTGAAACTAGTTATTTACCCTGACTCCCCATGTAGCCTGTCGCAGTGCAGGGAGGTGCTGGCCCCCAAACCCACAGTAAGTGTCGGTCTCGTTTAGGGGGGTGGGTGGGTTTCTTCCCTCAGCACCCGTGCCACGTCTCAGTGGGCGCAGGATGAAGGCTCCTCTCTGGGAGCTGACGGTGACCCCACTGAGAGCTGCACCCTTCGCACAGGCCTCATGCCCCTGGCCTGGCCGTGCCTGCTGGGGAGCTGGCTCCTGCCACCTCCAGGGGTTCCTCTGCAGCCAGAGCAGGGCTGGGGTGGCCCTCCCTGTGCCACGGGCACCGGTCCTGCAGTGGCGTGTCTGCCTTGCTATCTGATCACTTGCTGGGTAGCAAGGCAGTGCCTGCCTTGCCCGCCCCGCACGCCGACGGCAGCAGGCGCGGCCCTGCCAGCCAGCACACGGCCTCTGAGAGGGCTTGGCTGGTGCTGTGAAAACTGAAACCACAGCCTGCCGGGCACTGGTGAGAGAACAGCCTCACTGGGACGCTCGTGCTGGGAGCAGAAGGCCCACCCGTACCAAGTAAGCTAGCTGTTCTTACTGGCTTTTACTTCATGTTACCACCTGCTTTGGGTTAAGTCGCATTCTCGTTGTACTTCTCCTTTTTTCCGTCTCTCTCTTCCGTGAATTTTGTGGGCTCAAATTAGACTTGCTGCTGACTTCCAGGGCTTCTGACGTGATCCTTTCATCTGCAGGCTTGAAGAGCTGTCTGTCTGTAGAGAATTGGCTTGTTAAAATAATTTTACGTGTTGCCAGCAGTCTTTTTAGATGCTAACTCTTTAAGAATGCGTGTGTTGTGAGTGATACAAGAAGTGGTTTACATGACATAGCAGAATCTGGAATAGGAGTGAGATGAGAAAGAGCTGACTCTTTAAGTATTATTTGAGTTGTCCTGTATTTACTATGTTGAGGCTATGTTGTTGTTGTTGGTTTTAGTTTTTTGTTGTTGTTATTTTGCATTGCTTTCAGCCTATGCTGTCCTCACCTCAGAACCCCATATAATTTTTTTGGCACATAAATGTAGAGCTTGCTATGCCCACAGCACATACAGAACGTTGCATAGTCAGGGTGTGGTGACCTGTAAGAGCTATTTCTTGGGCAAAGTATGTTTAGGTGTCAACACCACCTTGACAACAAGTGATCGTTATACCTAAATCATGCTAAAATTTCAGATATATAAAACCATATGGGAAACAAAAATGTCTTTTACTAAATTGTATGTTACTGTTGTTTCTGTACTAGTAGAAATTAGGTAGGTGTTGCTTCTGTTATGCCAGTGCTTGATCAGACCTACTGCAAAATGAATCTTCTGATCCATAGTCATGAATGTTTTATGTTTGGTCTGAAAACAAATACAGAAAACAGGATCTAGTTTCTAATGTGAAACATGAGTGTTAGTATCATCCCTCCTTCTCATTTTTGCCTCTGGAGAAAGCGAAAACAATGTAAATGACACAAAGTTCTCAAACATTGCAGAGACCCTCCGGTCTTTAAATTATATTTTTTTCATGAGTAGTTTTGTCATTCTTGCATTTTTATTTAATTAAGATAAAACATGCTGGATAGCTTTTTTTATAAGTCGTTTTCCAGAGTAGTTGTTACTGTCAGCCTGTTAAATAAAATGCTGCCTTTTTTGTTTCTGTTTTTAAGGGAGTGGTTAAGTATGACAGACACAGAGAACTAGCCAGAAAAGCCTTGTCCTGATCTTAGACTTCCAGAAGGGTTTGTCTCACAGATGATTCGTTCTGCTAGTGTTGTCTTGCAGAGCTATTGCTGTAACTTTGCTCCCCAGGTGGACACTCCCAGTTTGAAATCTGGGAGCAAAGCTGTGTTGCATTTAGGTGGTGGATCTTGAAGGACTGGAAATGGGTGTGGAGGAGAAACACAAATGGAAACCCCCATCTCCAGAAAGTAAAGGAACCACTTTTGTCAGTAAGCCAATCCTCAGTGTGTCATCTTCATTTCTGTTCTTGTTTTCTTGAGCGAGAAGAACCTGGACTTGAATAAGGTTGTGACTTTGTCCATATTGTCTTCTGCAAAACGAAAAATCTAATAGGAAGACAGGGAAGTTTGTAGCCTTGTGAACTAACTCCTCAGGAGCTCTTCAAGGCTCAGAGGCCTTACTGACCCTGGAAGAAATAATCTTTATGCATTGCTTCTTAGAAGTGCTAAAAATTTTAATCCCCAGGAATGTAACCTGTATGACATATGACAGGATGAAGTGGAGATGGAAATTTTAGATTTTTCAATTGAGCAGTAATGTTCTTATTCCTACAGAGCATGCACAGGACCATTATGAAGCAGTTTTTTATGTGCTTGAATTCAGAGCCCATTCTGGAACAATAAATGCCTCAGTATGGCTACTTTTAAGTAGGAATAGTGAATCAATGTTGAGTTTTTACTTTTTTTTTTGAACAATGCCTACATGAAGGTTAGGCAGTGTTACTTTTATATGATATTTTGAGAGCAAAAATCTATAGTTTCTTGTTCAGGTGATTTTTGTTTGTTCTACTGTCTTATTTTTCCAATCATGTGGGCAGCAAATACCCTTGTGGCAATGCATGTATCTGTGGTGGTTTTACCGTGCTGGGCAGCTAAACCCCACAACCGCTCTCTCACTCCCCCTCCTTTAGATAAGGAGGGGGAGAAGTAAAGCAAAGAACAACTCACGGGTTGAGATAAGGATAATTTAATTAAAGGGAAATAATTATAATAATTAAATAAAGACTACCATGAACTAAACAACTTAACTAAGGGGAAAATAAAAGGGAAAGGGGAAAAAGGGAGGAAAACAAACAAACAAAATAAATGAAAGCTATATGGAAGTGCAGAGGAAAGAAATTACTCTCTACTTCCCACAAATGAGCGATGATTGACCACGTCCTTGAAGCAAGGCCTCAACGCACGCAGCCGGTGTTCGAGAGGAGGACCGACGTCTTCTCAACGAGAGCCCACCCCTCCCCTCTTCTTCCTGTTTCCACCTTTTATTGCTGAGTGTGACACCACATGGTATGGAATATCCCTTTGATTGGTTTAGGTCAGCTGCCCTAGTGATGTTTCTCTCCTCACTTTTTGCCCACCCCCTAGGAGGGTTAGAGAAAGGCCCAATGCTGTGCCACTGCTGCTCAGCAGTAGACACAACACTGGTGTGATAACACTGCTGTTCCAGCTACAAGTACAGAGTACGGCACTGAATGGGCTGCTGCCGGGAAAGTTAACATTCCAGCCAGACCCAGTACAACCTCCACCCCTTATTCCATAACATTTGTGTCACACTCAGATCCCCATACTTTAGCATACAAGCATTCTCATCATTATCCCTTGTCCTTTAACAGGACAAGGATTTAACAGGATTAATAGGCAGGTGTATCTTTTCATTCCATAGGTCTTTCTTGGAAAATGTCCATAAGAACTGTTGATGATTAGGTCTTCATCTGCCAAAGTGGCCACTCAAGGCAGGCGGAGTTGGATGTCTGGACACCAGCACCAGCTTAGCTCAAGTCCTTGTTGCACTGCCCGGCTCCTTGCAAAGTTGACCTGTCGTTGATCCTACAGCATCTTCCTACAACATATAACTTAGATTATAGATTAGTTTTCTCTCAATGTCAAATCTCCTTGAGGCACACACTTGATATCCCCATTCTTTTGCATGACCCACCAGGTATACCCTGGTCCTTGGGCGAAGACAATCCCACGAGTGGGTTTGCCTTTTCCCGAGGCAGGAGCAACCCACACTGCCTTCCCCATCCACCTTCCTATATGCACTACGGGAACCTTAGCTCCTTTCACAGTGTGTAGGGGTTTTGTTTCGGCAGGACCAGCACGGCTGTCAGACCCCCTATTGTTAACTAGCCAAGTGGCTTCTGGTAGATTTGTGTCCCATTGTTTCCACGTCCCAGCACCTAATGCTCGTAACATAGTCTTTAACAGTCCATTGTACCTCTCAACCTTCCCAGAGGCTTGTGGGTGGTAAGGGATGTGGTACACCCACTCAATACCATGCCTCTTTGCCCAGGAGGTAACAAGATTGTTTCGGAAATGACTCCCATTGTCAGACTCAATTCTCTCTGGTGTACCATGACGCCACAATACTTGTCTTTCCAGGCCCAAGATAGTGTTTCGGGCTGTGGCATGGTTTACAGGGTATGTTTCCAGCCACCCAGTAGTTGCTTCTACCATGGTGAGTATGTACCGTTTGCCTTGGCGAGTTTTGGGGAGTGGTCCGATATAGTCAATTTGCCAGGCCTCACCATATTGATACCCTAGCCATCTCCCCCTGTTCCAGGGAGATTTTACCTTCATGGCTTTCTTGATTGCAGCACAGGTCTCACACTCATGGGTAACCTGTGTGATGGCCTCAATGGTCAAGTCCACCCCTCGATCACGAGCCCATCTGTAAGTGGCATCTCTCCCCAGATGTCCTGATGTTTCATGGGCCCATCGAGCTACAAACAGCTCACCCTTACGTTCCCAGTCTAGGTCCACCTGAGCCACTTCAATTTTCGAAGCTCGATCCACTTCTTTGTTGTTCTGATGTTCTTCAGTAGTGCGACTCTTGGGCATGTGGGCATCTACATGACGTACTTTAACATCCAGGTTTTCTACCCGGGCAGCAATATCTTGCCACAGGGTAGCAGCCCAGATAGGCTTACCTCTGCGCTGCCAGTTGCTCTGTTTCCATTGCTGCAGCCACCCCCACAGAGCATTTGCCACCATCCATGAGTCAGTATAAAGATACAATACTGGCCAATTTTCTCTTTCGGCGATATCTAGGGCTAGTTGTATGGCTTTTACTTCTGCATACTGACTCGACTCACCTTCCCCTTCCATGGCTTCCGCAACTCGTCGTATGGGATTCCACACAGCAGCTTTCCATTTCCGATGGCTCCCTATCACACGGCAGGATCCATCAGTAAACAACGCATACTGCTTTCTGTCTTCTGGCAACTCATTGTATGGTGGTGCCTCTTCAGCACGGGTTACCTCTTCTGTTGGCACTCCGAAATCTCTGCCTTCCGGCCAGTCCATAATCTCTTCCAGGATTCCTGGGCGATTGGGTTTTCCCATTCGAGCCCGCTGTGTAATTAACGCTATCCACTTACTCCATGTAGCATCAGTTGCATGGTGTGTAGTGGGAATTTTCTCTTTGAACATCCAATGTAACACAGGTAGCCGCGGTGCCAAGAGGAGCTGTGCCTCTGTACCCACAACTTCTGAAGCAGCTCGAACACCCTCATATGCTGTGAGTATTTCCTTTTCAGTTGGGGTGTAATTGGCTTCTGATCCTCGATAGCCCCGACTCCAGAAGCCCAGAGGTCGACCTCGAGTTTCTTCTGGGGTTTTCTGCCAAAGGCTCCAGGTGAGCCCATGCTCCCCAGCTGCAGTGTACAGTATATTTTGCACAGCTGGTCCAGTACGGACAGGCCCAAGGGCTACTGCACGAGCTATTTCTTGTTTGATTTGTTCAAATGCCTGTTGTTGCTCAGGGCCCCACTCAAAATAGTTTCTCTTTCGAGTCACTCGATATAGAGGACTCACAAGCTGACTATAGCCTGGCACATGCATTCTCCAGAATCCCACGAGGCCTAGGAAAGCTTGCGTTTCCTTTTTGCTAGTTGGCGGAGACATTGCTGTTATTTTATTGATCACATCCATTGGAATATGGCGACGTCCATCCTGCCATTTTACCCCCAAGAACTGAATTTCCTGTGTAGGCCCCTTGACCTTGCTCTTTTTAATGGCAAAACCAGCTTTCAGGAGAATTTGGATTATTTTCTTCCCTTTCTCAAAAACTTCTTCTGCTGTGTTGCCCCACACGAGGATGTCGTCAATGTACTGAAGATGCTCAGGAGCTCCCCCTTGCTCCAGTGCAGACTGGATCAGTCCATGGCAAATGGTAGGGCTGTGTTTCCACCCCTGGGGCAGCCGATTCCAGGTGTATTGGATGCCCCTCCAAGTGAAAGCAAACTGCGGCCTGCATGCTGCTGCTAAAGGGATGGAAAAAAATGCATTAGCAATATCAATTGTGGCATACCACTTGGCTGCCTTTGACTCTAGTTCGTACTGAAGTTCCAGCATGTCCGGCACTGCAGCACTCAGTGGTGGCGTGACTTCATTCAGGCCTCGATAGTCCACTGTTAGCCTCCACTCACCATTAGACTTTCGTACTGGCCATATAGGACTATTAAAGGGTGAGCGAGTCTTGCTGATTACTCCCTGACTCTCCAGTCGGTGAACCAACTCATGGATGGGAATCAGGGAGTCTCGGTTGGTGCGATATTGCCGTCGGTGCACCGTTGTGGTAGCAATTGGTACCTGTTGTTCTTCAACCTTCAGCAATCCTACAACAGAAGGGTCTTCTGAAAGGCCAGGCAGGGCAGACAGCTGCCTAATCTTCTCTGTGCTCAAAGCAGCTATGCCAAAAGCCCACCGGTATCCTTTGGGATCCTTGAAGTACCCTCTCTTGAGATAGTCTATGCCAAGGATGCACGGAGCCTCTGGGCCAGTCACAATGGGATGCTTTTGCCACTCATTCCCAGTTAGACTCACTTCAGCTTCCAGTACAGATAGTTGTTGGGATCCCCCTGTCACTCCAGAGATACAGGTGAGTTCTGTCCCTTGGTAGCCTGATGGCATTATGGTACATTGTGCGCCAGTGTCCACTAAAGCTTTGTATTCCTGTGGTTCTGATGTTCCAGGCCATCGGATCCACACAGTCCAATAAATACGGTTATCCCTCTCCTCTACCTGGCCAGAGGCAGGGCCCCTCTAGTCCTGGCTGGAGCGTCTGCCACTTAATTCTTGCAAATGCACAAATTCTGGCAAATGAGAGGTAGAGGTCCCTTCATCGTGGTCAAGAATAACATCAGCTCTTCTACTGCCTCTGGGGTACTGCCCAATAGAAACTGGAGCAGCATTTCTCTTAGGAGCCCCTCTTCTTGCTGCTGTATTTCCTTTCAGTTCACGTACCCGAGCAGCTAGGGTTGAAGTAGGTACACCATCCCATTTCCTCATATCTTCCCCATGATCACGCAGATAAAACCACAAGGTGCCACGTGGTGTACGTCTTGGGTACTCTCTCTCTTGAGCAGGCGAATGCTGATTCTTAGTGGCTGAAGTATCACTCTGTCTAGATGAGGGGGAATATACTTTCTCCACAAGCTTGTCAAGTCCTTTAGACAATTTCTCCACAGCTGAGACACAGGACTGTAGCGGAGCAGAGAGATTGTCTTCATATTTTTGAAGTTGGCAGGAGACATCATACATTGTTGGTCCCATCCCCTCATCCCAGTGAATTGCTGCCAGGGTACTGGCATGTGCTGCTGGTGCACTCCGCACAAATTTACGCCACATGGATGTTGTGCACTGGACTTCATCGGGGTCTTGAGGTGTCTGGGCATTGTCCAAATCACTATAAATCATCTCCCGCACAGCTAATTCCCGCAGATGTTGGAGACCTTTATCCACAGTGGTCCACTTGCCTATGTGATATACAATATCTTCCTTATGGGGATATCTTTCTTTGATAGCTGCCAGGAGTCGTCTCCAGAGGCTGAGGGCCTGTGCTCCTCTCCCGATTACTTTGTCGATTACCCTTTCTCTAGAGAGGGATCCCAGCTGCTTGGCTTCATTGCCTTCTAATTGTAGGCTACTGGCCCCAGCATCCCAGCATCGGAGCAGCCAAGTGAGGATGTGTTCACCTGGGCGTCGACCATAATCCTTTCGTATTTCTCGCATCTCACTCAGGGATAAGGATCGAGTGATTTCTGATTCCTTTATGATTTCCGTCTCGTCTTCCTGCTGTTTTTGTGATGGCTCTGCTTTAGAGGTACCTGCCAATTCCCCTTCTCCCTCCTTCTTAGGAGAGCCTTCTTCCCTTACTAAACGAGCTGACCTCCGTTTCCATTGTTTTGACTTGACTATGGGGGCAACTGATACCATAGTTGGTTGGTCCTCTGGGTCAGCCACAGCATGTGTTACTTGGTCATCAGACTCAGAGACTTCCTCCCTCTCTTCAAGTTGCTGGATGATGTTAAACAGTGTTTGATAGGAATAAACCAGGACCCAGCACAATGCTGCAAGCTGTTGTTCTCCGGCATTATCAGGATCAGGACATACAACTCTCAAACATTCTACCAAGTTTTTAGGATTTAGCACTTGCTCAGGGGTGAAGTTCAAAACTATTGGAGGAGACACTCGTGACAGGTATCTGCTAACATCATCCCACACACCGTGCCACTCACCACGAGACTGTTTCGGGACAGATTCCCAAATAAGTTTTCTAAACAATCGACTAATCTTAGAGAGAAAATGAAACCTGTTATTCAGAATTAGAAATAGCAATACATGGGTTACAGATGGATCTTCAAAATACTCCCAAACTGTTGTAATTAGCCCACTGTGAAAGAAGGGAAAGGTACCATTCCTGATATTATTAATAAACTGGTGTCCAGATGAGAAAAGGAAGGCAGTGTAATTCTGAATATTCTCTGAAAGATAGTTTCCATGGGACCCAAATGATAACAGCGCAGAGCCTGAATTCCAGAGTAAAACCAAGGTCAGTGCTTGGCAGCACAACGAATTAAAAAAAGTGAACACAGATTGTAGCACTTGGTCGGATCGGATATATAGGAGAAAGGAGAATATGACACGAATTGCATGACATATGAACAAAGCCATTATTATTAACAGGGCAAGGAACATGGTTACTAGCAAGCAAGTGTGTTAGTTGTATGCGTTTAATCAATTCTATTGTTATCTCAACCCTTCGAGCCCCACGTTGGGCGCCAAAAAGGACTGTGGTGGTTTTACCGTGCTGGGCAGCTAAACCCCACAACCGCTCTCTCACTCCCCCTCCTTTAGATAAGGAGGGGGAGAAGTAAAGCAAAGAACAACTCACGGGTTGAGATAAGGATAATTTAATTAAAGGGAAATAATTATAATAATTAAATAAAGACTACCATGAACTAAACAACTTAACTAAGGGGAAAATAAAAGGGAAAGGGGAAAAAGGGAGGAAAACAAACAAACAAAATAAATGAAAGCTATATGGAAGTGCAGAGGAAAGAAATTACTCTCTACTTCCCACAAATGAGCGATGATTGACCACGTCCTTGAAGCAAGGCCTCAACGCACGCAGCCGGTGTTCGAGAGGAGGACCGACGTCTTCTCAACGAGAGCCCACCCCTCCCCTCTTCTTCCTGTTTCCACCTTTTATTGCTGAGTGTGACACCACATGGTATGGAATATCCCTTTGATTGGTTTAGGTCAGCTGCCCTAGTGATGTTTCTCTCCTCACTTTTTGCCCACCCCCTAGGAGGGTTAGAGAAAGGCCCAATGCTGTGCCACTGCTGCTCAGCAGTAGACACAACACTGGTGTGATAACACTGCTGTTCCAGCTACAAGTACAGAGTACGGCACTGAATGGGCTGCTGCCGGGAAAGTTAACATTCCAGCCAGACCCAGTACAGTATCACTTCATATAGCTTTGTTAGTAGTATTTTTGTTCTGAATCCTGAGGGTGAAAAAAAATAAATCTCTTATTCAGTATCTCTCAGTAGTTCTTGTGACCAATAGCTGGCCATTATGAGTATTGTCTAGTCTGATTATTGTAATAAAACTAGTCACACTCATAATCTTGGAGGTCTGTAGTTGTATGATGAAGTCCTCTTTTAGATAAAAATTTTAACTTTTTAACCCCAACATTTTAAAGACTGATGTCTCAGTTTGTAATTCAGTTTCTATTCCTGCCCTCCTGAGGCAAGGCTTTGCATACAATCCCTGGGTCATACTGCACACCAAGTGACACAAATCCTAGCTGAACTCAGCAGCTCTGTGTGTCATGTGGCTGGCACCACATAGCTTGTTTTCCTAGTGTTTTCTTATCAGCCTTCCATTTGCTGCTGCAGATAGCTGTGGAACATTCTGCTGTGTAAAACCATTTACAGAAACTGCCACAATGTTTACAGCTAACTATTAACTCTTTGCAGGACAACACTGTATATTAAAACGTAAAGCTGAGAAGAGGGATTTTGAGCTACCTATGAAAAAGGAGAGCTCTGCTACCGTGATGAGTATGTACTTTACTGTAATGCAGTACTCCCTTGTGCAGAGTGGGAACCTGAGAAGAGTGCTGACAGTATTGACACACTGCTTCTCATACTTGAATATGACTGAATGGAAATAAAATTCCTGTATGTGCCAACTTGTAGAAGTTACTGTGATAGAAACAGGAGTTATCCAAAGGCAGATAACTGAGGAGCACATTTTAAGAAATTGAAATGGGGAGTATAAAAACAAATTTTTGATGTCAAACCTCTTTTCATGACACTTCTATATGTCCAATGGGGAGTTTCACGTGGGATTCAAAAAAGTGGCTTTTCGATTATTTCTACATGCATAGCCGATGGCACTTTCATGTCAGGTAACCCATTCTGGGATATAGTGAAACTACCAAGTTCACTATCAAAATTACAACAAAATGAACATCTTCAGCAGTGAACAGTAAGCATGAAAGCAAAATGCTTTTTACTTGCCTCATGCTTTGACTGGGAGAACCTTTCCAATGAAACAAAGCCTGGTGATGGAGGGGTATGATCTAGATTCAAAAGATGAACTGTGTTGCAGTCTGTGCTTTTAACTCCATTTAAAGGTTTTTAAGCATTAATGTTTAATATCACAGACTGTGATATTAAAGCTGTGTTCTGTATTCAGAACACTAGGTACATACTGGCTTTCTTTCCAGATCAGGAATCTTTTGCCCACAGATCAAACTGTGTGCCTGTTAAGATTCTTCATGTTTAGGTACCTTGCATGTTCTATGACTGACTAGCAAACTATTTTCTTCTACTTCCAAAACAGGTAAACAACAACAACAACAAAATGTGGAAAATATTAGACATAGTAGGAGATATTAACAAATAAGTGGTCATTTCCTCTTACCTGTGGGGTAGTTCTGAATTTTTCTATATATTAACTTCCTGCATATGAGTAAGTATAAAATGAGGTGTAGGAAGCTTAAGAAGAGTCAAATGGCACAAGAATGTTCTAAAGTTGGTTGGCATTCACTTCTTTGGGTTGTTTTTTGTTGAAGTGTAAGCTGTTTTGGAGTCTTAAGAGTGATGTTAAAATAATAAAAAATCATACCAGTATGAAGCTTTGGGTTTGACATAGGTTGCTGAAATCTCATAACAGTCACCTAACTCAAAGATGGTTTGACTGATCAATGTCTAGGTGGTACAAAGCCTTGTATTTCACTTTGGTGTAAATATATTTCTAACTTCATTCAGAGATTGTCCTTGATAACACTTTATTTTGTGTGACCAAACTCAAATATGAGTAGATTATCTCAAAAAACCACTGCTTACATCGAACCTGTTACTCTAAGTCAGAGTAGTATGGTTAATCAGCTTTAGCTGATGCATCAAAATATAGTGGTTAAGTATTGCCAAGTTTCTTTTCTGTGCTAAAATGGCCTAAATATTGTTCTTGTATGCAAGAAAACAAGAGGTGTGAGTCTGTGTTACGAAACTTGACTGGCTGAATGCCCTGTGTTCCTCAATAAATTTAGCACCACTTGAGGCTCTGGGAAAAGAAAAGAAAACAAAACAAACAAACAAACAAACAAAAAAAACACAAAAAAAAAAACAACCACGAGCTATTCAGTTCTTCCATTTCTTCGTTCAGACAAGTGTCTTTAAACATTTTTCATGTCTTTGTTTCATGAGAAAATGGATTTATTCATTTTTTCTATGCTCTTTTAACATTTCTAAATGATGGTTGCTTTTGCTCTATTCATATTTGCTGCAAATATTTATTCCCAGAATGCAGAATGAATGAAATTTCAGGGTTAGTCTCTTCCACAACAGTAATGAGGATCATCTTTTCAATGCAGTTTTTGCAGGGAGACAGTGTTACTGCTGGTCTTTGGTGGGTTTTCTCTCTGATCTTTACAGCTGAGTTGGAAAAGAAGTACAGACATAATCCTAGTGCTTGTTATCAGTACTGATATTGTGTAGGAGGGCAGTATGTATGGAGTCTGAAGGTCATCAGGTAGAAAATCCTCTTCTGGAGTGCTCGTGCCATCATCCAGAGAAGTCCAGATGTGTCTTTGCCAATGGCTTCACCCGTCACCTCCTTGCACACAAGGTCTTCTCCTGGTGGTGTGCTTGTTCTCCCTTCACCTCCAGCAAGCTGTAGTGCTGTTTCAGCTCAACGCCCAGCAATTGTACCTGCTGAGGTTTCTTCATGATTCTGCAGGTAAACATATTTTATCTGTACTTCAGTTTATTCTTCATGTTTGCTCTGAACTGTGAATGCACATTTGAAAAGAGCAAATCTATTTCAGTGGTCTTTAGCAGTGTGGGCTTTTCCTGACTTTTTTTTTTTTTTTTTTTTTAAATGGGGCCTTCAAAATATTTTTCCTGTTCTCTTTGTCAGGTTTTGTAAACGAAGGTATTTACTGGTAATAGTTTTTACAGACTTTTAGATTGTATTCACATGTACTGACTTTATGAATGTTAAAAGCACAGGACGCATCCCTAGAAATGGTGGTTATTTCCTAAGATGAGTATTTAAAACAATGCATATTGTGGAATTCATGCTTTCCTGTTTGAATTTTTCAAACTGCCTATTCAAATGAATCATAATGCTTGCAAGCTTGAATCCTGTTTTGCTTGCTTTGCTTTACGGTATCAAGTGCAAAGGTAGAGGGGCTTTGCTGAGTCAGGGCTTTAATGAATTTAGTATTGTCTACCAACATTAGTAAATAACTTTAAATTACATTAAAATATGGCAACAGGAAAAAAGAAAAGTACAAACAACTGTCTTTAAGGACTGTACTTTTTTTTTATTCCCTTTTGAAATGTCATGGAGAGTAGACATTATTCACTAAAACTGCATGTTACACATTTCAGCAGTGATAATAGGCTTTATAAGTGAAAGAGCCATGCTGTTAGTTACACATAATAATGTAAGTCCTTAGAAGTTCCAATGCAAATTGTTTATAAAGGAAAGTATGCTGATTACTTCAGTGAAGAAACTCATCACAACAGGACAGCATAGTTTGTATATATATCATATAGAGTAGGCGTGTTTTGTGTAAACATACTGTAGACTTGGTAATATGCAGGTACTAACTGGAAGCCTATATCCTGCTATTCCATATTATTAATAAGTTTTTAATATTAAACCTCTGCAATATTAACTGAGAGCCTGAGATCTGAGAAGGAAATACCGATCTCAGGTGTGTTTTTTTTTTCCTTCTATTGAACAGATGTTGTTTTTCATAGTAACTTAATAGTGAAACTGTTTCTCTGTAAGAACAGTAATTACAGAATAATTGGATATTTTCAGAATTACTTGGGATGGGAAATGCCACAGCAGCATTCAAGTTTGTAACTTTTAAATCAGCTATTGTATCAATTACATTCTTAACAGTATCTATAAAGAGGCCATCTCAGTGCTACATTTTTCCCCAATGTTAAATCATTGCCTGTATTAGCTACAGTGTAGCTTTAATCACTCACACATATGAGACAGAAATATGCGCACACAGAATTATGCAGATTTTAGCTCAGATCACATCTAGCAGCTCCCCTTGGTATATGGAAAATGAATGGAATTGTGTTCATGCCACAGACTGTAATACTGATTCTTTGGCATGAAAGTATGTGGAAGATTGTATGTTGTCTTGCTTGCATTGTTATGAAATGCATCGTTAAATGCACTAATGGCCTATAAATGCCACTCATGGCCTACCTCCTTTCTGGTAAAAGGCTTCTGGTACATCTCAGGGTGGAAAGAGTTAACCTGTAACTACTCAAATGGCATTTTACATTTCAGTGAAATAACTCATTACTTTTTTGCAGTTCTTCAAACAGCATTTGTTGCATGTCTCACACATGCTGTGAGTTGGAAACAGAACCATTCACATAAACAAAAAATCTTCAATCAGACCAATTTTTTGCCTGTATTGCACAGCTTTAATTAAAGTAACCAAAGGCAGTTTACATTTACACATTCAGTTGAAACATATTTATGTATTACTGTTCTGTTGCGTAGGCTGGTTTTTCCCCCCATGATATATCCTGTAAGTTAATAACATTGAAATAATGAAAATTTTGTTACCTCGAAGCCCAAGAAATAGTCCCAATTCATATGTATGAGAGGCGTGTAAGTCCAAGAGGGTACTCAAGTAGCTCTTCAGCCTTCTATCCTAGGCCAAGCACAGCTGGATGACCAAGCAAACATGGACATAAGCTGGTCCAAAGGCTTCAGGGCTGGAAATGACAGGTTTGTCTTGGTACCCATGGCTGTGCAGTGACTGTTTGCAGAAGAAATGTCTTTGATCTTTAACTTGAGATGTTCTTTGCTCTAACAGTAAGTCAGGTTCTTGCTTTCCCATTTACTTGGCTCTTACCAGAGGACAAAATGTCAGGTTCCATCATCCCCATCATCCTTTTCCTGTGACATGCACAGCCTTCACACTCAGTTTTTCAGTTTTTCCCCCAAAACTTGTCCTCAAATCTATGTGTCATTTGTGCTGTAGTGCGTTAGTCAAGCTGATCCTATTACTTGTCTCAGAGAAGTTTAAGCTGAAAATATGGAAACTTATTCCTGTATTTTACATTTGTGTTTGTAATATAATGGTTACAGATTTTATCGTCATTCTCCTTAGTTTCTTCAGGCAATAGTATCTCAAATTGTGGCACTGTAAAATTGCAAGTTTTTCTTATTAGTGCTGCTTGCATATCCTTTGTTGTTCAATTCCTTTTCTTTTTTGTTGTTGCATCTGATCTTCAATCTGAGAGCAGCCTATCAGAGATACTCCAGGAGCTGCGCTGGGGCCTCCTTCTTCCCCTCCCCGCCTTCTCCCTGGCTGAGTGCACGTTTGTTAGCTAGCCCTGCACACTTATCTCCCTGTTTCAACCAAGAAAATAACATCCAGGGTACTGTGAAAAGTAGTAGTCAGCATGTCCTATGGAGATTCTCTTATTCATTATGCTTTTTTCCATGTTTGAATGTATGTAGTGTTAGATAGGTTTTGCATGCGTTCTTTTTTGATTCTTTTTCTCATTTTGTCTAGGTGTTTGTGTATTGGTTGTTTGGTAAATATTTTCAGCATCTCTTCCGTTTCTGAATTAGCTAACTGGTAAGTTGTGACTTGATGGTACCTTTTAAGGGCTAAGCAACAGCTGTTTGCAGTCTGAGGAATCTTCTGTGTGTTTTTCCAAAATTAATAGCTTCAGCTGACAGTAGCTGTTGCTCCATTGTGTGTGGTGCAGTTTCAATGATTTCTAGCTTGTAGTACCTGAGACCTGTCATGGATTTTTCACCTGCTGTTTTGTTTTTCCAAAAGACATCTACATTCAATTCCCTGAATAGTTAGTTATTTTCTTCTGATGTTTGTCACCATTCCTCTCTTTGCCTTCACTTGTACTTCCATGTCTCTGGAACATGCATAGTGACACGAGATAAGTTTTTGACAGGCTTTTTTTCTTCTGGGTTTACCACCTGCTTTCTCACTTTCGACACTGTTCTCTTTCAACAGCAGCATAAAGTCTGTCCTGTTAATTTGGCGGATTGGTTTTGGAGCTCCAGTGATGGTGGCTGCTGGGCTCTCTGGCGGCCAGCTGGCTGCGGGGGGGAACCATCTCCATCCACTCCCTGATGGTGACTTCCCTGCATTTGCTGTGGACTTCACGTCCTCCCCCAACCCACTCTGGGTGCTTTGGGAGCCATGCAGCAGCCGTCCCCCAAGCAGGGAGCACCTGGCAGCCCCCCTCACCCAAGGTACTGGGGCAGGACCCACACGGGTGCAGCCGCAGGAAAATCCATTGTCAGTGCTGATGGCTGATGCTCATTTTCCATCTGCTGCAGGCTCTGTGCTCTGTGTCTGCAACAGCGCAAGAAAAACTGCTTTTTCTGACAGGGCGTGTGCGCGCCTTTCCTGCTGTTGCCCCCCAGCCCCGAGGGCAGCTCCAGCTCTCCTCGCTCGTGCCTATCTATTGGGCTGTTCAACCTTTCCTGTTTGTTTTGGACAGGGCTGCTCTGGCACCAGTGGTGGCAGGCGCTCGCCATCCTTTCGCATGAGCAGGGCGTGCCGTGCTGAGGTGTCCGGGAGCTGTGCGTCAGGCAGTTTTTGTGCCAGTTGCTAGGCAGCACGTTAATATTTACCTCCCAGCCTGGCCTGGCCTGCCTTCGTGTGCTGCTTTGGCAGACAGCTTCACCCGCTCCGCAGCCCCACCGTCAGCCCGCAGCTCTTGCAGCACTTCCCGGTTGCCTGTTGTGGGCTGAGGCAGGCGGCCCTCAGCAGAGGAAAACCAGAACATGCCACCGTGAGGAGTCATCACCCAGAAAGGACTTGTGGGAGTCAGGCTGTTCTTTTAAAGGCTGCGCAGTAGTTATGAAACAAGCATTTAGGCTGTGGCAGCTCGCTCTCGCTGCAAGGCTCAGTGTGCTCACAGTGAGCACTGAAGGGCTCGGAAGGACAAAAGACCCTTTTCTCCTTCTAGTGGCTCTGCTGGCAGAGAGCCTGTAGGTGGAGAGGGAAAATTTAAAAGGCATGAGTATGGAGGAACACAGGTGAAAAGCACTGTGTAGATGAAATGAGGCATGCTGTACCCTGGGTAGCCGTAGGACCTGGCAGTATGGTGTTGCCCTGCAGGCAGAGGTGGTATGTGGCAGGAAAGGCCCTGTGCTCCCCTCAGTCTCCCCAGGAAGTGATTTTATTTCCCCATGCCAACCCCACATGTTTACAGGGGAGGACAGCTTGGCCTGCACCATGATCAGTAGCCATGTATATAAACTCCTTTCTATCCCCCAGCTGTTCTTTTTCTTCCTTGAGCATTTAAACTCCTCATCTCCTGCTAAGTTCCTCCTAATGACTACTGTTCAGCTGGGTAATGCAGAAAGTAGAACCTGGTTTCTTTGGGAGGTTTTAACTAACAAACAGAGCTCTAAAGATGCTCTGGGACAGACCCTTCAAATAGGATTGGCTTCCACCTAACACCTGACAGTAGCCAAGCACCAAAGGCTGTCGCTGTCAGCAGTGCAGCAGCACTGGATCTCTGCAGGTTGTAGTGGTGCTGCTGCAGCGCAGCTTGGGGAAGTTTTTCAGTGTATTGCAAGGAAAAGGCTCTGTGTGGGAGTTTCTGGAGGGGAGGAAGGGAGAAGTTTCAGATATCTAATAAATAAGTCATACTGTGTGGGAAACAGAAATGTATCTTTACAAAATGAATAGGGACTAGGATGACTAATATGAAGGTATAAAACAGATACATATTTTTCAGTCATGTAGAAGGAATTTGTGTTTCACGAAGAAATAAGAAAAGAAAGAAAAATCTGTTATAGGGCAAAATAAGAAATATGATGTTGCCTGCAGATTACTTGATAATAGATAGTGATAAAGTTGTTTACAAACATTTGTTCTCTGTCCTGATGTAGGCGGCTTTATACATTCTCATGTATGTCTTCACCCATACAAAAGTTCTTACCTATTATGTGATCAATCCATGTGATATACATATATAAAAAAATAAATTATTATTTGCTTACATTTCTGTAGGGTGGCAACTGCAGATTCTCTCTAGTATATATTTAGAGTTGTTAAACCTCTTAGCAAGTTATGCAAGATACTAAATGCCTTGGAAGGGAGAGCACAGTATAGTTGTCACACTTTGGGAAATTGGAAAAATTTCTGTGTGGAAATACAAGGCCACACCAGGTATGGAATAATTTGCAGCATCTAAGTTCTTTCAGACTATACATGCTTTAATACAGCAAGTAGGGTGGCAAGCATCTAACAAAAAAAAAAAAAGCCTAGAAGGAAATGTAATTTGGGCTGTTCATTTAAATGCAAACCATGAATGTGTTGCTACAGTTGAGCTTGCAAATACAGCTTTAAGCAGAGGAACAATAAGGAAGATAGGGAGGTAGTGTTACATCTGTATAAAGTATTGATGAGAATTAAAATATTTATTTCTGGATTATGAAGTTTGATACAGTCACAGCAGAAGTAAAACATCTGCTGTTCTCAGGTTAACATCCCTGAAACTAGGAAGCTGGACTGTTGGCAGCCCTTCTGAAAGGCTTGCATGACATGCACAAACACTTCTTGGTGTGTGTTACATGGAAAGTAACTACTCCTTCTCGTCTCAATGTGTTTCAGCTTCCAATTTAATATTAAATATTTTGTGTGACAGTAATAAATCCAAAGGTATATCTTTATAAAGAAATAGTTTTATAGTTTAACTTAGATTGTAGTTTTATACTAAAACTTTTATAGTTCTTTATAAAGAAATTTGAAATGTGAAAGAATCCTGCACAGTGGGTATGCATAATGCAGTACAAGAACAGGATTTGAGTTTGTTTTGGCATCAAATTTGCTTTTGGTACATGTCAGAGGGGGAGAAAAAATGTTCTGAGAAGATCTACAGTCGAGATCTCACATGATCATATAGTAGAAATACAACTAAGACATAAGATACAAAATGTGAACTTCAGTATGATTTTATTCTTTATTCTTGGTTGTTTATCTAAAGGATTCAGGCTCTTTATGCTTGCTTTATATATGTATGTATACCAAAGTGAAATTCATTTTTTTTCTTTTTTTTTTTTCTTTTCTTTTTTCTCAGAAGCAGTCCCCCTCTGCTGATGCATCAAAAACACTCACTATGAAGCCATCTGAAGTAAAGGTATGAATTCCTGGGAAACTCATGCTTCCAGCTAAGCACAAATATATAAAAACAATGAAACTTCTTTTTCCATACTTTGATACCAACGAACTTTACTTTGTGTATTTCTCATCTACAGCTTAGTTTCTTCATCAAAAGCTATCTAAAAAAGGCTGTAGAAAGTACTCAGAATTTTAGGAAAACAATAGCAGCTTTTAGGTCATGCTTTGTGACATGCATATTGCTCCCCCTGGTGTTATTACAGGGTTATTCACCTAATCATAGTTTCACATGTCCAAAGAACTGAGGTCTAGTTTCAGCCTTCAGTGTTTGCACAGCTGCATTTTCTCCTAAATCACACATCTATGGCTGCCTCGCAGCATCCTTGCCTTTGTTCTTTACACTTGTTTTCTGTCTTAAATTATGATTACCACTTCTTCAGATTAGAAGCTATGCTTTGCTGGTTAGAAGAGTCATCCTTTAGTTTTTAGAAGACAGCCTCTTATGCCTCTGTTGCCTGACAAAATTTATGAATATTTAAGCAAACGATTGATTCTCTTCTTCCATTTCCCATAATCACAATACTGAAACCAACAAAAATATTGAATACCAACCTCGGCCAGCAACAAACTGTGCAATAGTAAAACTTAGGATTGTCTGCACCTTGTGTAAATACAAGTTAAGAAACACTTAGAGTAGTGAGGTTAAAAGAGGCATCTGGATGTCATCTGGTCTAGCCTCCCCTGTCAAAGCAGGGACAGCTCTGAAGTTAAGTGAGACTGTTCAAGGCCTTGCAAGTTAAACCCTAAATACCTACAATAGTGCAGATTGCACAGCATCTGTGGGTAGCTGGTATTGATGTTTTGTGACATTTTAATGATGATTCTTTTTCCTTTTATCAAATTGGAAGTTAATTTGCTGTCATTATAGTGTCTACCTCTTAGGATGGTCTAGCCCCATCTTCTCTATATTTGAATTTAGCCATTAGACCACCTTCAGCCTTTTAAAGCCCTTTTCCTGTACAGACATTTGTGACTTAGGCTTGTAGCAGTGAGCTGGATGATGATCATCATTACTAGTTGTTGTGTTTGCGAGCAAACTCAGTTGTATTGTTTGCAGCTGATGCCGTTCGATGTACTGTTGAACCCAGAAAACTGTCTAAATGTAGTTAGTCTTTTACCTACTTAGGATTTCAAATAACTCACAGAAGAATGTAGTAAATCTTTAGTTAGTTCTTTAGAACTATTGTTTGCAAGATGAAACAGAACTACAGTAGCAGAGGCATACATTTCAGGGCTGTGGGACTGGCAAACACAAACCCCTTTTTGAAACACTGTCCTGCACTCACATGTGTGAGGCAGCAAATGTTTTCTTTTAATGTCTGTTGTGTTATCAATGTCTTTTGTTCTGCTGGATTATGCAAGCTATCTGCATTCTGACAGTAGGCTTTTCTGCACAGACATAGTGAAAGCTACAAGACCTTGCAACATTTCTTACTGTGAACTTATGTCAAACTAACAATTCTTTCCTAATTGTCTGCTGCAATCAGGTCTCACTTCTCTTTCTTAGAGTCTCTCTAGTGTGCCACAATTCTTAAAGATGCTCTGGACCTCTCTCTGACCTCTGAGCTTCCAGTTTTGTATACAAATATTTTGTCTTGAATTAGCTCTGATTTTTTTGCCATTCTGAGAAAGCTGTGAGTTACTACAGCTGAGCAAGGAATGTGGAATTGTTTTGTAGGCAAAACCCAAAGGGTGAGGTGGAATGGTCTGAAGAACAGGGTGGACAGAAGGCACCTTGTGGCTTTTGCTGGAGGAGAAGAGGAAGTAAGGTGCTGGTACTGCCACTGAGAAAAATATTTCCTGTTCAACTTTCTGCCTTTTCCTAGTACACACGCTTGTGCAACTGCAATGTAAACTAAGTAGCAGAACTGAATTAGCTTAAGAAAAATTGTTGTTGTTGTTTGAGGCTATTTTTCACTTTCCCAAGCCAGTACAGAATGAGATGTCTCAGGTACTGAGACAGTACAGGTGGAAACAGGCAACAGAAGAGGAAGTAAGACATCTTTTCTCTGTAGGATTTTTGTGTACACTGTAAACTGATGCTGTGGCTTCAAATTGACTGCTCATGATAGGTGGTCTTTAAAGGATGACTGGCAAAGGATGACTAAAGCATTCAGAGTAGCCTCTGAATATGTAGCCTCATACTAAAAGGACATCTCATGTCTGACTCCTAGCTTTAGCATAAATGCATCCAACCTTCTTGAGCTAAAAGCTGAGAAAAGCTAGGATTACCTTTTCAATATAGGATTGTAATCAACTGGGTGTCTGTGTCTTTGAGTTAACCATATGGTAGTCATATAACAAGGACATATGAGTGGGAGCACATAGAGTATGGCCAAACCGGATAAGTACTGTGTTTTAAAAAGGGTAGACATCAAGAAAAAATCCAAAGGGGAAAATCAGGGAGGTTAAGTGATTGTTACTGTTGTTGTTTTTTAAAATTTCTTCTTAAATTTTCCCACCTTTGTCCCTCTTCTCTGTCAGTATTTTGCTTTTCATGACTTGCTCTTTCTGGTATCAAACATCCTGTGGCAGTGTGTTCTCTTCTGTGGTCTGTAGCCTCCAGACCTCTGCCCGCTTATGCCTGTATGTGTTCACAATTTTACAACCAAGTGTCTGTGGTTTAGTGTGTGGGTGTGAATACATATGATAAAAAATGATAAATAGGTTAGGCAAATTTCTTCATGTAGTCAGTAGCTTGAAGCTGGATGTATTCAAATGGCAAGTTGGCAGCTGAAACAGGAAAAAATTACAGAACTATGAACAAATGTAAATTGAAGTCATTGAAGTCTAATCAAATGTTATTTGGTTGCTCACTGACTTTCAATAGGCTTCTGGGAAAAAAATATCTATTGTTTGTCTCTTAATAACTTCAAATATGCTCAGAGTATTAGTCAGATAGAGGGGATAGGGAGGTTTTCCATCCATGGCCACGCATTTCCAGAGTTCAAAAGTTCCATGGCTGAATGTGGACACCATGCCATGACCCAGAGTGCAGGTGTCCCTGGTAAGCTGTGGAGCAAATGGTTTGGGTCTGAAGGGACCTTAAAGATCACCTAATTCCAACCCCTTCTGCTGTGAGCAGGGACACTTTCCCCTAGACCAGGCTGCTCCCAGCCCCATCCAGCCTGGCCTTGGGCACTGCCAGGGATGGGGCAGCCACAGCTCCTCTGGGCAGCCTGTGCTGGTGCCTCACCACTCTCAGAGTAGAGAAGTTGTTCCTAATATTTAATCTAAATCTACACTCTTTCAGTTTAAAACTATTACTCCGTGTCCTGTCCCTACACACGCTGACACAGAGTCCCTCCCCAGCTTTCCTGCAGCCCCCTTTAGGCATTGGAAGGCCTCTATAAGTTCTCCCCAGAGCCTTCTCTTCTCCAGGATGAAGATCCTCTCCACAGGAGAGATGCTCCATCCCTCTGTTCATCCTTGTGGCCTCCTTTTGACTTGTTCTAACACTTCTGTGTCCTTGTGGAGGGACCCTAGAGCTGAGCACAGGGCTCCAGGTGGAGTCTCATGAGAGCAGAGCAGAGGGGGACAATCCCCTCCCTCGCCCTGCTGCCCACGCTGCTGTTGGTGCCGCTCAGGGTACAGGTGGCTTTCTGGGCTGCAAGCACACATTGCTGCCTCATCAACCAAGAGCCCAGGTCCTTCTCCTCAGGGCTGCTCTCAATCCATTCTCTGCCCAGCCTGTATCTGTGCTTGGGATTGCTCTAATTCAGATGCAGGACCTTGCACTTGGCCTTGTTGAACCTCATGAGGTTCTCACAGGCCCACCTCTCAGGCCTCTGGATGGCATCCCTTCCCTCCAGCATGGGGTCAGTGCCACACACCTTGGTGTTCTTTGCAGACTTGCTGAGGGTGCACTTGGTCCCGCTGCCCATGTCACTGACAGGGATGTTACACTTCTTATTTTTATTTCATATATAACTATAATTTAAGTTTTCAGTGTTTGTTCTTATACATTTCTATTACTATTAATTTAGTGCTTACTGTACTTTGACTTGGGGTAAATGGCAAGAAACAATTTTCTGTCATGGCAGTGGATAGTATAAATCAATCTGTTTATTAGGTTCATTTAATGGCATCTTTCCCTCTTTTTTCAGCGCTCCATATAAGAGGCGCTTGTGTGTATCTGTTTGCACTGACTGCTCATAATTTGCTGGAATGGGGTCTATGCCAGATTTTTGTTAAATTGCAACATCGAAGCACTATGTACTAGTTATATAGCATGTGTGGTAATGAGTGCGAACCTGTCTGGTATTTTTTTGGTTATTTCTAGTGGTCAGCTTATTAAAGTCTATTAATCTCTGTCTGAATGTATGTTGTTTATATTTCAGTCCACACCAACAACCAAAGAAGAACCTGGAAAAAATGCACAGTCATCCAAGGTACATACTTAACTTACAGCTTTGGTGATCTTTTGCACTTTGTTCTTTGACTAACTTTGAAGTGATAGGTGAAAGTCTTTGCTTCTACTGTGCTGCATAAGGCTGCTGCATGAGTAGTAACATATCCATGCGCAAAAGAGCTATGAGCTAACAGGTATGGAAATACAGTCTTTGGGGAAACAGTATGCATTATTGTTTCAGAAAAACTTAACTTTTGAGGTAACTATCTTGGAATATATATTGTGCTTATTTAGGTGAAGGGTGGCAGGAAGACACAAAAGGCTAGTGTTTTCATTTTTCCAGATAGCAGTCTTGGGACACAGTGTTGAATTTGCTTAGGCTTCAGTCCTGAACTCTGGACTTTTCCCATCATTTGCTTTTATGCAACTTTATATGAAAAGAAATAAACAGTAGCCTAAACTGACTTTGACATTGTAGGGACGATTTAACTTCCTTTCTTTTTTTTCTCCGTTCACTCTCTGTATTTACCATTCCCACTTTCAAAAAAAAAGGAGGAAAACCTGACTTACAACAAAATAAAAACATCCCAAGTGTAAAAAAATAAATAAAAAATAATAACAAAAAAAATCCCTTACCCCAAAAAAACAAAAGCCCCAACCCAAAAGGTCAAAGTTACTGCAGTCTTAATTTGGAAAAAAAAGGGGGAAAAGGGTAATTGGCCAAGGAGACATAGTTTAGCAAGAATAGGTAAGAAAAGTTAATTTGCTTTTCAGTTTTGACTAGCTGAAAACATAATTTTAAGTAACATCTTTTAAAGGATAAATGGCTGATAGAGAATGGAGTAAGCATGTTTTTCTCCTCATACAGTACCTAGATATGGCTGGACCTGTGACTTTTTCTCTAGTTAAATGTGAACTATGCATTCCCTGTGAATACAGTTTGAAAGATAAATTGTCTGCCCCCTCTAAAGCTGGATGTGCATGTGTGTCTGTGTGTAGCTGGTTAAAAATAAGAACTTCTTAAAAGATGGTAATTTTCTAAATGTGGGTGTTGTGTGTCTTGAGTCTTATTTTTTCCTGTTAAAATAAACTCTAGGAAGGTAAGCATTCAAAGGATTGTCACTTCAGAGTGTATATTCTGGGCAAGAAATGCATCCTCATTTATACAGCCCAAATTTCTGAATTTTGGTCAATAAGAGGAATATTTTTTTTCCTATCTACTGATTTCCAGTTGATAAAAATGTTTATTTTTTGGTATATTGATTGAACAAGTGTAGATCATGTTCTCTAGCATTGAATCATGGTAACAATAAATAATCTTAACTTCCTGTTTTATGACAGCCAACAAACTCTCAAAATAACCAGCCATCTGAAGAGAGACAAAAAGAATCCAGTGGTGTAAGTTGTATATTTTTTCTCTCTCTTTTCTTTCTCTTGAGGGCTTCTTGTGATATTTTTCATCTTTAATATAAAAAAGCAAAAAAACAAACAAACAAACAAACAAAAACAATGGCCCCAAATTATTTCCCTATCTAATATTAAAAGCTATTTCTCTACAGGCAAAAGGACAAATTACACCTTCTGTGATAACAGCTTCTAAACCAACTAATACAGGAAAGGTAGCTGCAAGTCAAGCTGAGCAGCCTCCACAAACAACCTCCAGAGAGGCAGCACAGGTATAGTAAAAGTAGCAATCCAATTCTTATTATTTATGTTACTGTAAATGTTAGAAATGCACATCAAGATGCACATCTTATGCTGAATATTGTCAAGCAAGACTGAACCCCCAAAAGTCAAAATGTAGAAGAACTGAGAATCTGTCTTGTGTTTAAAAGTGCACATAACAAACCTCTTCTTGTGCTGGTCTAAAATCTGGAATTTCTGAAACTTTAAATTCTACACACAAATTAACACCCTGAATATACTGAATCCAGCTAACACGTGGTAGTGGTAATTGATAAGGATTGGCTGCAAAGCTAGATAGTGTTGGTAGTTTGTGCTAGTTGTTTGGTGATCCTGACATGCATCTGGCTTCACATTGCCTAATACACTGTGGCTTTTATTCAAGCAAGCAACGTGAAGATTATTACAGCTGTGGCCCTGTTTGAGACCTTTTCCTGTATGTTAACATACTTAGGGCTCCTATATCATTCATGCTAGCTTTTTGCAGATTCCTTGCGGCTACATGGGGGTGATTGGTTCCTCATGATTTTTTTCCCCGCCCTTTCACTACTGAAGGTGAGCAGAAGGGACTGGTCAGTCACACAAATGCTTTGTTTATTTAAGCACTGCCAGCATGGAACTGCTTTACCTGTGCAGTTTCAGACATGTTTGTAGTAGTAGCATTTGCTATGCACAGGTCAGCAGGTTATCTGTTTGCAGTAGGACAGCCCATACCACATGACTGCAAGGTTGGGAGGAGGGTAGGAAGACAAAGTTTGGGGAAAAAGTTTGGGAGGGATCACTTCAGAGAGGCAAGTCTGGAGCAAAAATGTATGGTAGAGTCAGGATCTGTGGCTTTTGGTCTTCTGGACTGCATGTCACCAGACAGGGTAAACAATGCCAGAATACCGTGAAGAACTCCTGCTGCTCTGTTACAACATAGTTTTTCCTCTTATTTTTTTCTTTTTGTAGTAAATGTGAATGTCGCTAATGCAGAAGTCTGTATTTTCTATTGATGTTTCTCTATCACCTAACTCTCTGAAGTAACAGTAGGCAGTTTACATTCTACTTATTTGAGCAGTATTTGGTGCTGGTTTTAATGGTGTATTGAGGACTACCTTCTAGATGAAAATCAAAAGCTTTCTTCGTGATCATTTTGCACTGCTAATTTCTTTTGCTGGCAAGGTAAAAGAGGTAAAGTTCAATCTTAAAATTGAATGCTTTTTGCATGCAAGGTCACGTTGGAAACAGTGCATCTATGTAGTATTGCAGGTGGACAGCAAGCTCATTCCGCTGAAGCATCTTGATGCTGTGTGGGTGTATTAACTAGTTGCTGAGTCCAAAAAAATAGGTGCAGTCTCTGAATTTCACCTTTTAGGCTAGGTTCAGTATCGTCATGCAGACTGCAGTTACCTAGCTTGCCCTCAGCCAGTAGGTAGAACTAGCTTATGTTTTTTATTCAAAGTGCAGATGAAGAGGAACAACAGATCTTCATGACTGAGTAGAACAACTCTGTTTTACTTTGTGTTGTCTCCAGAATTTTTAATGAAAGTTCACATATATTATCACATAAAGTGATTTCTTACATTTTCTCTTATTTCTCCAGCCGAAGTCTGAAAAGACATCCACCACAGGTGGTGCAGCTGATGCACGTGCTGTTGGCGCAGGTGCTGTTGCAAGTGCAGTTACTGCAGCTGATAAGCCAAGCACTGAGGTTGGTAAATACAATTCCAGATAAATGCTTCACCTGTATTGACCTCAGAGAATGTTTCAGAACAGAAACATTCAGAAACAGAAGTATTTATGGACAGATGGTAGTAAAAGGACTACCTGAAAAAATTGGTAACCAACTAGTGGCATGTTATTTCCTTTTTATCAGATAGCATTTCTTCAGAATCATTTTTAATACAAGTAGTATAAAACTAATACCATCTTGAGTTATATTTCTGCATCAGCTGCCACGTAAATACGAATGATCTTGTTACTGGCACTGGGAAATGAGTTTAAGAACAGTTCTTGCTGAAAAATTTTGCAAGTGCTGAACCTGCTCAAATCTTTTGGTCTAGTTTCCAGGAATTTTTGGTAGATTCACCAGATGATTCAGGTTTTGTTTTTCTTTCCACAGAATGATACTTTTTATAACACTCTGCTTATTTTTCAGACTGGTATGGATGAGTCAGCACTAGACAGTCTAATAGATACACTAGGTGGACCTGAAGAAGATGAGCCTACTAGCCCAGTTTACACTGGTCCAGAAGTTACGGTATTTTCCTTTTTTATTTTTTAGAAGATTCATCTCTCAGATACGTCTGTAGTTGTTCGCTATTACATTGACCCAGTAATTGTCTCTTTGATCTGCTAAGAAGTAAAATAAAGCTTGAACAGTTGCATTTTAGTGGTTTTCAGTAATACAGAAATGGTGTAATTATGTATATATCACAGTAGGAAATGGTTAAGTGTCAGCAAAGTTGCTTTTTGAATTGACTTCCAAGCATGGTCTCTAGCAGATTTACAGAAGGCAGTAATGGAGGTGTAGGAGAGCATTAAAGAACCTAGGAGCTTTCATATCTACTTGCAAAAGAGTAAAACATTGAGAATTTAGGCAAGAATGCATACTTTTCTGAGTTAGAATGGGAAAGTAACAAAAGGGGGATTAGGGTTACTTGCTTAATACAGTACTGAAACATAGCTCTACGTTAGAAATTATTTTCTATAAATAGGAGTACAAAAACATTGATGTGTGCATTCTTTTCAAAGGAAGATATTTCTTCACGATACTTAGAAGAAATGGGAAAACGAGAAGGTAGTCTCCCTCCAAAGTATGTTGAACTGCTGAAGGTTAGTGAATTAATAAAATAAAATAATTATTTGTCCTTGCTTTCTTTCTTTTTATATGTTTTTGTTTCCCATTAATTACGAAAGTAATTATCCTTTTAGAGCAAAGGAGATGGAAAAGATGGAGGCCCACCAAAAGCAGATGACCAATCTGAAGTAAGACTTTTTTTATTTTTATTTTTTATTGCAGGGAGAGAATAACCCAGTTATCATTGGATTCCTTGGAAAATCAAAGTGTTGCACGTCTTCCAAAAATGCCATGAAGTAGGAGAGGGTTGTGAGCTGCCAGATAACACAGATATTGATAAAACTAATAGAACTGGGCATAAGATGGTGATGTGTGGTTTTTTGTTTTTCTTTTTTTTTTGAAATAAAGAGGTAGGAACTCTAATGATACTGACAGAAACAAGTCAAATAAATAAATGCTTATAGAGGTATTCGGCATAATAATAACAAAGGGAGGAGATAGTGGGCATAATAATAACATAGGCAGGAGATAGTAGCTGTGCATACAGGAATCTCCTAGTAATCTTTTTAGCAAAAAGTACTTCAATTTCTGCACTTAGCAAGATTATTCTGTTAGCCAGTTTAATTTGTCTGTTTGTTCAACATATAAAAATAAGAGCATGTCTGAAAAATGAGTGAACAGCTGAGGGAAAATATTATCTGATTAACCATGGAACATATTCAGATTCTTAAACTGAGTTTGACAACTTTAATATTTGAACTTCAATAATCATAACCTAGCTTGCAATTTCTTCTTCAGAAACCAATGACAGATGATGAGCTTGCAGATGCCCTGTCATCTGACTTTACGTGTAGTATTCCTTCTGCTGAGGAAAAGAAGACAAGTCTGACAGAGGTATTAATTCATTTTTTTTTTTTGTCCATGAAAGCTTTTATTGCAATGAAGTATTTCTGTTACTATCTTAACATCTTACTTAACTTTAAAAGCCTGTTGACAGTTTTCCCTTCCTTTTATTTTTGCAAATATGCCTGTAGTTAAATTTGTCTCACTTTGTTCTTATGTAAAAGAAACAGAGTAAGGATGGTGAAACCATACAAGCACAAGCAGCAAGCTCAGTCAAGACTTCAGTTCCTCCTGAGAAGAAAACAAAATCAAAAGAGGTATAGAGGTCTATCTTTTGACCAGTTACCTTCTAATTAAAATTTCAGTTTACAAACATGTCATATGTATGTGTGTCTGATCTTAGAAAGATGCTTATCGTCTTCATTTTCAGTTCAAAATCTCGACTAGCCCAGAATGTACGGGAATAATAGGAAATGTGATTGCTCAAACTGTACAGCATTTTGAAGATCAAATCTTGATGGGTCAGATAATTCTCCTTCTCCATTCCTCTGCAGAGTAACTGTTCTTTCATCTGGAGACAGCAGAGGAGTAAAATGTGTTTTTGTGAAGTTGTTTAAAATCTGAACATGGTTTCATTTTCTTGTATTTTACAAACCACTCATTTTACCACTCTTTCTAGAGTTATACTGCCCCATCCCCAAGGGAAAATGTTTTGATTTGACTGTGCTGAGCTTATCACAAAATACACCATATGCCACCAAGTAGAGAAGACCAGTGTTGTGCTTGCTGTTTCTTTCATACATACCATGAAAAATATATGTATATTAAGGTCTGTGTCAATTTAAAGAAATAACAACACGATTCTCATTCTATTTTCTTAATGCAGGAAATGAAAGAGGATGCAATGGAAGCACTTATGGATACTATTGGTGGACCTGAACCTGAACCTGAACCTGAAGATGTTACCACTATTGTAGAAGTGTCAGAGGTATAATCTTTCTTTTTTCTTCTTTTTTTTTTTTTTTTTTTTGTCCAACAGCTTTCAGAATCTCCCATGGAATCATAGTTCCTTTTTGTTGGGTAGTGTACAAATGTGTAAAATAATGACAAAGCAACTTCCGTATCAAAAGCCTAAGGAATGTCTGAGTCCAGTAGGATAAGGAAAATAAGAAATTACAAAATCCCAAGTGGATACAGGTAGAATAGAATATAATAAGACAGTCTGCAGTATTAAAGTATTTCATTTTTTGGCTATATAGGCACCTTTCACACGGGGTACAATTTACATTAATCTTTTTTTTTTCCCTGCACATATTTGTGGCTTTTTTTTTATGATGGATGTTCTACTTTTGCCACTAAATATTGTTGCCTTTGTAACTTGGGCCTTGCCTTTTGCTGTGTCTTCTCAGTCTTTTGTTTTTCTTCCACAATAAGATTTCAACAGTAGCATTATGTTTGCAAATTAAATTGCCTTTTAATTTAGTTTTTCAGACTCTGCTTGTAACCCTACTAATCTCGCTTACATTCTCCTGTCTTCACTTACAACTCAAATCAGGCGAATGACAAGGAAATAGTAGAAAATCAGTTGTTGCTTTAAAAAAAAAAAAAAGGTATAGTTGAAGTTTGACACAAAAGTTCATGTTGTGTTGCAGATTTGGTCAGTTTGGGCCTTCAGATATCTTAGTGAATGCACTGCTTAATGATGGGAAAATACAGAATTACAGCTTGTATAGTCAGAATGATATAATCCAGGGAAACCTAAGAACTTTGAACATCCTGAGAAGTCTAAAAGTACTGGCCACGAAGTGACAGTTCTGAGCAGAGCTTTATGGATTTAAAAACAAAACAAAACAAACAACCTTTATTTATGGCATTAATTCTTAAGCCATAATTATTTTACCACAGAAATTTGATAGGAGTAAATTAAGGAATTTGAATGTCTTCATATATGGAATAATTTTGTCTTGCTAATACTTCTTTAAACATTAGGCTGAGCAATCTTGATAGTGATGTTGCGTGAATTGTAATTTTTCATTTCACTAAATAATATTTTTGTTCTTTTTTTTTTTTTTTTTTCAGGCAAAAGCTAAAGAGAAAAAAGAAAAAAAGGCAGGAGAACGTGATGATACAATACCTCCAGAATACAGGCTAACACCGGAGTTGGTATGTTTTTCTAAACTCCATTGCTTTGCAAATAGTGCAGCTACCTCTGACACTTTACTTGGTCACAGACAGGGAAAAAAACACGGGGAAAAGAAGCAGTAGTAGTTTTCAACTAAGATGGCTTTACCATCTTGGTGATTCTTATATCTAGTTTCATACCCTTCTTTTGTGAGGAAGATTTATCCAGGGTTAAGCCAACTGACAGTAGAGCTGAGATGTTTCTGTGTAGTTCAGTTTCACTTGCAGAATTGGAAGTTTTTGTGACGGTTGTTAGTATAACTGACGTTAACAAGATTGGCATATAAACTGTGCCTGCTGGAGCTGTGTGAATGGAGTAGTTTTACCCCTCAATTAGAGGTTTCACAACTGCCCAACTATAGGCATTAAGATTTAACCCACTATTAGTACAAGCATGAAAGATTGTCTCTTATATTCAGAGCGTGCTTTTCTACTGGATTAAATTCTGCTGTTTTACTATGGAGTTAATTTCTGCTGCATGGTGATACTGATAAGAATGAACAATTTTTCTTCAGTTTCTTGGCCCATTTGTACTCTTTTAGCATTATTTTTTTTTTTTGGTTTGTTTTTAAATCTGCTCACCTGGTGATGTAGCAATTCCATTTGCTTAGATGAACGCCTGTTACTATGTCACTGATTCCATCTGGTGTCTCTCATTTATATTATTTTGTTACTGATTATGGAGTATGACACCTTATAACAATGGAAAAATGTCAGTAATACATACTTTCTTCACTTTTAGGATAAAGATGGAAAACCAATATTGCCAAAGCCTGAAGAAAAACCTAAGGTTAGAAAACTGACAATACTTTAGGAGTGTGAATAGATACCCTGTTTTCTCCCCCCTCTGTCATCACTTCTCTGGGCCATTATGTAAGTCTCTTAATCTGTGTGTTTACTTCATTGCACAAAACATGCTAATCTGAAGGGTGAAGTGGAAGCTATTTTTGCTGAAATTCATGGACTGTTAATGAAGAGATCATAGTAAGAAATGGATTTAGAGATTACTAAGGCATTAGAATTATCGAAATGACTGCTAACACAAAGAAAAGCTGTATCAAAGGGTTTGTTTAGGGTATCCTGTAGAAGTACACTGAAGCTGCTGAAGGACACAGAGAGAGTTGAGGCAGGCTTTTCTGTTTTCTTGACAAGTAGTCATCAGATGTAAAGTAATACAATAGGAAAAAAGGAAAAAAAAAATTGCAGTCATTTTCCTAATCACAGGGAACAACTTGGATTTCATAAGAATTATCTCCATCGTGGCCTAGAAAGTGCAAAATAGATTGAACAGATGAAAAGGAAAGCTTAAAGGTTACTTGAAAACACACAGGAAGAAAGCAAAAAAAAATAGGAAAAGGAAAGGAACTGAATAGAAATGAAATGAAATATTGTGAATTAAGGAGTGCTGCCAAAATATCAGGGCTAGAATTGGAAAAGTACAGTTAGCAAAAATGAATGTGAAGGTCAGGACCAATCTGAGTAAGAATGTAACAGTGCATTTGTAACAGAAATGTATTATTCAAGCTTGAAGTATGGAGGAATGCAAAGGTGGTGACAAAAAGACTGTCTCTATAAATTTGTGTCTGTCACATTATAGACATTCAGCAGTCTGAGTGGGTGATGTTTGAGAGCTGCACAGAGGGCCACCTGCCAAACATATCATAAGGAAAAAAAAGAGCAGCTATGCATTGAGGGAACCAGATACTAATGTTAGGAGACAAGTCCTCTTGTTTCACAGGGAGCATAAGACAAAAGATGTCCAGAAAGAAAAGTTACAAAAGAGCATGGTAGGAATTAAAGAAGGTTGGTTGATAGTTTGACTGAGATTCAGAGCCAAAGCAAAACAGGAGGTAAGCTCAGAATCATGAGGTGTTATGGTAAAAGAATGAAGGAGTTAGCAGAAGAATAAGTATTCCTTTGCTCTTCTACCCCTGTCAGTCTGAGACACAAGTATCATTGAGTATTTGATGTGTAAGTGAATGCCAGGAGTATCTATCTTGCACTATTGTTCTCTGTAACTACTGTAACGTTCTCTACATTATATGTAACTCTACATTATATGTAATGAATGTAACGTTCTCTACATTGTATTCTCTGTTGGCTTTTTATTCTATATTGACTTTTAATAACAAAGCAACTGACTCATTTTGGAAAAAAAATATATATATTTAGTTCTGTGCGCTGTGAAATTCATGTTGTTGGATGTGACTGTGAAAGGTTATTTTAGTGCAGGCTACAAAAGTTTGTTTGCTTTCCAAAAAGTTGAAGTATAATTCTTGGAAAAATACATTAAAAATAGACAGTGAGTCACCCGTAACACGTATGTCCTTTTTTGCAGCCTTTGAGTGAATCTGACCTTGTTGATGAATTTTCAAAAGACTTTGCCTCCCCTGCACAGCCTGCAGAACAATCCAAACCACTGAAGTCCAGCAGCACATCCAAAGTATGTCTCTCTAGTTCACATAAAATCCTGACTCTGTCAGCTTATTTACAGCTGGATGATGCTACTGTTCATTCAAGAAAAAATGTTTCCTTTCCTGTTGCTTTCAGTGCATTACATCAACTCTGCTTGTAATTTAGTTCTTAATAGAATGATAACTATCTTTAAATTCAGATTTTTTTTCATTATTTGGTACTGAACTTAAAACAAACAAATAAAAAACAGGTATATTTGGGGTTTCTGAGCATATTCAGTAAAAATGCAGTGCAACTGTTATCTTTCAGAAATCATCAGCTCCTGAGTCTGCAAAGACTACAAAGGATGAAGTAGTCCCTCGTGCCACAGCCTGCACTGTGCAGTCTTCAACTCCAGCATCTGTGTCATCAGTGAGTAGTTAGTCTCAGCGGGAGCTAAAGGAAAACTCAGTGCTTCATTTATGCAACGGTATAGCATATTGTCAAGATGGTTATTTCAGGATGATATACATGTACTCTTCCTCAGTAGAGTTGAGTTATGAAGGATGGGTGCTTGCAAAAAATACAATAGAATCATAGAATAACAGAATGGTTTGGGTTGGAAGGGAGCTGACAGAGCACGCAGTTCCAACCCCCTGCCATGGGAAGGGAAACCTCCCACCAAACCAGATTGCCCAAAACCCCATCCAGCCTGGCACTGCCAGTGATAGGGCATCCACAGCTTCTCTGGGCAGCCTGGGCCAGTGCCTCACCACCCTCAGAGTCAAGAATTTATTCCTTATACCTAATCTAAACATACCCTCTTTCAGTTTGTCGCTCCATGATAAGGAATCCCTTTTCTGCCTTTTCTATAGCCCCCTTTTAGGTACCAGAAGGCTATTTATAAGGTCTCCCTGGATTCTTCTTTTCTCCAGGCTGACCAACCCCAACTATCTCAGCCTGTCTTTGTAGGAGAGATGCTCCAGCCCTTGATCATCCTCATGGCCTCCTCTGGACTCATTCTAATACTTCTGTGTCCTCCTTGTGCTGGGACCCAGAGCTGAATGCAGGGCTCCAGGTGGGGTCTCACGAGAGCAGAGCAGAGGGGGACAATCCCCACCATCACCCTGCTGGCCATGCTGCTGTTGGTGCAGCCCAGGATACGGGTGGCTTTCTGGGCTGCAATTACACTTTTCTGGCTCATGGTGAGCCTGGAGAACAAGTCCTACGAGGAGCGGCTGAGGGAGCTGGGCTTGTTCAGCCTGGAGAAGAGGAGGCTCAGGGGTGACCTTATCGCTCTTTTTAGGTACCTCAAGGGAGGCTGTAGCGAGGTGGGGGTTGGCCTGTTCTCCCACGTGCCTGGTGACAGGACAAGGGGGAATGGGTTTAAGTTGAGCCAGGGGAGTTTTAGGCTAGATGTTAGGAAGAACTTCTTCACTGAAAGGGTTGTGAGGCATTGGAACAGGCTGCCCAGGGAAGTGGTGGAGTCACCATCCTTGGAAGTCTTCAAAAGACGTTTAGATGTAGAGCTTAGGGATATGGTTTAGTGGAGGGCTGTTAGCGTTAGGTTGGAGGTTGGACTCGATGACCTTGAGGTCTCTTCCAACCTAGAAAATTCTGTGATTCTGTGATTCTGTGATTCTCATCAACCAACACCCTCAGGTCCTTCTCCTCAGGGCTGCTCTCGATCCATCTTCTGCCCAGCCTGTAGTTGTGCTTGGGATTGCCCCAGCCCAGATGCAGGACCTTGCAGTTGGTCTTGTTGAACCCTGTGAGGTTCACACAAGCCCACCTCCCAGACTTGTCAAGGTTCTCCTGGATGGCATCCCTTCCCTCCAGCATGTTGACAGTGCCACACACACACATAAAGTCTGTAAACTTTATGAGGGTCTCCAACAAAGTTGTTAAGTAGTGCTAGTCCCAATACTGAGCCCTCAGGAACACCACTTGTCACCGGTCTCCAGCTGTACATTGAACCATTGACCACAACTTGAGTGCCACTATCCAGCCAATTCTTTACCCACTGAGTGGTCCATTTACCAAATCCATGTCTCTCCAACTGAGAGACGAGGACATTGTGCAGGACAGTGTCAAATGCTTTGCACAAGTCCAGGTAGATGATGTCACTTGCTTTTCCCCATCCACCAATTACGTAACCCCATCGTAGAAAGCCACCAGGTTTGTCAGGCATGATCTGCCTTTAGTGAAGCCACGTTGACTATCATCCCTCACCTCCTTATTGTCCATGTGCCTTAGCAGAGTTTCCAGGAGGATTTGCTCCATGATCTTGCTTGGCTCAGAGATGAGTCTGACTGTCCTGTAGTTCCCCAGCTCTTCCTCTTTCCTTTTTTTAAAAAATTGGGGGTTATGTTTCCCCTTTTCCATTCAGTGGGAACTTCACTGGACTGCCACAATTTCTCAAATACAATGGACAGTGCCTTAGCAGCTACATCTGCCAGTTCCTCAGGTCCCATTGACTTGTGTGCCTTCAGGTTCCTTAGATGGTCTTGAACCTGATCTTTTCCTACAGTGGGCAGTTCATTGTTCCCTCAGTCCCTGCCTTCTGTTACTTGGCTGTGTGACTGGAGCTCTTGCCAGTGAAGACTGAGGGGAAAAAAGTCTTTGAGTACCTCAGCTTTCTCCATATCATGGGTAACCAGGTCCTCTCTTCCCTTCAGCAGAGGGCTCACTTTTTCCCCTTGTTTTCCTTTCATCACTACTGTACCTATAGAAGCCTTTCTTGCCCTTGATGTCACTTCCCAAATTTAACTCTGTCAGTGCTTTTGCTCTCCTAACCTGATTCCCAGCTATTTGGACAGTGTGTCTATGTCCCTCCCAGGCTACCTGTCCTTTCTTCCACCCTCTGTAGGTCTCCTTTTTCTGCTTGAGTTTGTCCAGGAGCTCCTTGTTCGTCTATGGAGGCATCCTGGCATTGTTGCCTGACTTCCTCTATGTTGGGATGCATCACTCCTGATCTTGGAGGAGGTGAATATCCTTGAATATCTAACAGCTTTCTTGGGCGGGCCCCTCTGTCCTCCAAGACTTGTCCCATGGTACTCTACTGAGCTGATCCCTGATAAGGGGATTAAAAGCAGGACAAAAAAAAAAAAAGACCCTTTGGAACATTTCAGCTGTCTGTGGATCTCTGCAAAGGAGAACTCTATTTACAGAGCAGACACTGATTTGTGTTCCTTTACACAGAATCATAGAATCATTAAGGAATCATTAAGGTTGGAAAAGACCTCCAAGATAATCTGGTCCAACCATCCTCCTATCACCAATATCACCCACTGAACCATGTTCCTAAGCACCAGGTCCAGCCTTTCCTTAAACACCTCCCAGGGATGGTGACTCTGCCACTTCCCTGGGCAACCCATCATCCCATTCCAATGCCTGACTACTCTTCCTGAGAAGTGATGACTTTACACTGATGCATAGTGTAACTTTTTACGTAAGTTTCAATATGTTTAATACTTGAATAAATTAAGACAATTAATTGAAATCAGAATCTGGAATGAAAACCAGAATTAGCTGCTACTGAGCAGCTACTAAGCCACACCACAGCAGTCTCAAAAGACATAGTAAGTGTACAGCACATACATATCTGAGATATAAAAATGGTAGAAAAAGTGGAAACATTAAACAGAACACAAGAAGAATAACGCAGAGGACGTTCCCTGCTTAATTGAGTTGTTTCTAATGTTCTTCCTCAGGGAAAAAATGATGTGACATTTATGAATTACAAGACATTTCAGCCAGACATTTACAGAACACAATCCTATCCTAAAACATGCAATTTTTAATTATTAAAAGGAATGCCAGAAAAACTGCTTAAAGCATGTTTAAGACAAATGCAGACAAAGCAGATACTGAGAAAGCTGGGCATAAAGCACAATTTAACAAGCTTACCAGCATTCTGTCCTTCAAAGCTTTACATATCAAGTCAAAGCACTGATAATAATTCTTATTGTCCCCAACTTGCCATTAGAAAACAGAAAACTGACATCAGAATAACTTTTCTAAACTTTTTTTTTTTTTGCCTGTCCTCTGCCAACTTCTTTAGAATCTGCATCCTTATCTAGCTGATTTGGTAACTGATGGTATGGTAACCAAATTTTAGCTCTCAGAAGAATACGGGGAAGTGTGATGACTTGAATATAGTACAGTATTTCTGAGGGCAGGCAAGTGTGGAAGCTAGCCAGAGGACTTACATACCAGCAAAGTAGGATGGAAATTAAGATTTTTCTTGCAGTTTCAAAGCCAGAAGACAAAACAATTTCTTCATAGATTTGGACCGCAAAGTAGGCATGGGAATCAGAGAAACTCTCAATGCCTTCTCTAACAGTATTAGTATGTTTCAACAACTTGTCATAGACTCTGAAAACCCTGAAACAAAATAATGATGGTATTTAAAGATCAGGATTTATATTTATCAACAGGGATGTTTGGAGAAGCCAATTAACAAAGTACATCTTAAAACCCAGCACACTGCTATTAGTCTTTATTTTAATAAAGTTAATCATGGGTACAAATAAAATGATCTAATACAATCTCTAATACGATAAATTGAATAAAGGCATAAAAATCCAATAGTTCAAAGACAATTCATGTTCTTGTACTAAATCCAGTGACTGAGTAATAAGCACCTTGAACTCAGCAGGTCCCATTTATGTGGACACAACTGGGAATGGAAATGTTATAGATTTTTAGTTTACTTATCAGATTTTATCTCTACTAATGTGTGGCTGTCAGTTGTAATGTATAAACAAGTTTCTTCATTTGCTGGTGAATTCCAGGCTAAGAATTATATATTACTATATTGATACTCTTGTAGGTTGGTCACGTGACAGATGAAGCACTGGAAGCCTTGTCCAGTAGCTTAGAAAAGAAGAAACCTCATCCAGAAGAAAAGAAACCTGCTGTGGACAAAGTTAAGGTAGGAAATAATCAGATCTCAAAAATACCTGGTTGATGTACTTATCTTCAGTTTTACTGTATTTCCACAGGCTAAAGAAGTTGGAGATAACATTGTCACTTTTTAAAACAAAATTTACTTGTGAAACCAGTTGCATTCTATTTAGGAAATACTAGTAGGATTTGAATAGTGAGTACATTTTCTTAATCTTTGTGTCTATAACAGTACTCTACTACATTATCTTCCCTCAGCTTCTGGAAACCAAATTTGCTTAGTGTCCTACTGCTGAAACAATACAGAGTTAACATGCGCATCGGAGGTAGTGTGTAATTTAGTCCATTTTCAACAGGAAACATGTTTATGATAAGTTCTTTAAATGAAAGAGTGCATATACAACTTGTTTTTTTTGTCACTGGTCTTGTTATTTTACCATGGAGCCTGAAGTACATCACTGGAATATGCATACTCCGTCTAAGGGAATGCTGTTTGTAGCCACAATCTATTATTTTATTTTTTCATTTTTTACTCAAGTTATTGAGCGTAGCCACAGAGAAAGGATTTTATAATATGCTGGAACTGTGTCAATAAGAAGTTGTCAAAGTTAGCTTCACTACCTTTTTTTTCCTGCTCATATTCCAATGTAACTTGTATGGGGAGGAGTCCTTTATCAATCTGGCTACTGCATTCTTTGTGTAGGCTTCCTTTGAATGCCAGTTCAGGTAGCTGTTGAATGCATTTGAAATAAAATCAAGAATTATGACTCAGAAGTACACTGCTATTTTGCCATTGGCCCATGCTTGTCTTAACTCTGTTGGTCTTCGTTGTAATAGGTGGATGTAATTCCTCCCACCAGATGCAGGAAAAAACAGGAAGACAAATGAAGCCTTTTTCAAGAAGGCTCTCTGAATTTCCATGACTTTTTTTCATTTGGCGGTGGAATTGAATTAGATTAATTGGAATCAGTAGAATGAAGACACTGAAAGCTTGCTTATGCATTTCTGTTGAGATGTGGTTATTTAGTTTTTATTCATACTATTTTTATTTTGCCTTAAAAGGAGAAAAACAAGCAGGAAGAACACAAAAAACTGGGGGAAGATGAAGAAACAATTCCTCCAGAGTACAGATTAACAGATGCAAAAGTAATTCACTTACTATGCTATTTTAGTCTTTAGACACCTTTCTTTCTTCAGTGTACATGGTTGAAACTGGAACTCTTTCATTTTGAAATGTTTATGTTTACTTCAGACATTTTTATAATATATAAAAATGGTGTTTTGTAGTTCCTGAATATCTGACATCTTTCATTAAATGCCTACATAGGCACAGAAATGGTTCAAATGCAAGTACCTACATATGAGTAATTTTGTCTGAGATTAGTTCCCTGAGTCTTTCATTATCTTTTTTTGCTGTAGAATTTAATAAATTATGATTAGTTACAGCTGCTGTTCAAAAAAAAAAAAAAAAAGGCAAACCAACAAGCTTCAAGTTGGTATTTTTACAGACATCACCATATAACTCACTTGACATAAATGGGTTGCTTAGTTATAGCCAGGACTTGCACAACACCTGCCACAAATGCCAGTGTGAGAAGACATGGCCTTCCTGGACTCTACATCCAGCAATATTGCTATAAATCTGGAAGGTGGGGTTTTTACTTAATTCTGCTACTTCCATGGCAATTGAAGCACAAAACAGGGAGGCTCAGTATCCAACACACATCGCTTTTAAGCAGTCATTATGTTTTTAAGTTACAGGAGTTTTTGTTTTGTTTTGTTTTTTAAATGACACTTTGGATAACAGTAGAAAATGCTAGAGGTTACTGGTTAGATCATTTCTTATTCCTTGTATATAGTGCTGTCTGTCATTAAGTCGATTCTCTCAGAGTTCTTACGTTGCATTGTCATTTAAGGACTACTTGGATTAATACAAGAGGATTTTTCTTTTGTAGGATAAAGATGGAAAACCACTGCCACTAAAACCTGAAAAAGAGTTCCAGGTAAAAAAAAAAAAAAAAAAGTGAATATATATGTATTTGGAATGCTGCACTAATTAATTACTTAATTTTAAAATGGGGATATACTGTTACCTGATGACATTTTTTTTCTCTTTTCAATGATAGCCAATGAGTGAAAATGATTTGTTAGAGGGTTTGACGCAAGGTTTTTCCTGTTCTCCAGCACAATCTGCACCACTACCTACACCAAGTGTAAAAAAGGCGAGTATATTTGTTTTCTGAAAATGTTCTATTTTCATGTAATTTCAGTAACCCTGAGGTTTTTGAGTTCCCTTAAATTTTACATAAACATTCTTGAATAAATATTTTTTTAATTTTGTTGCAATAAAATAATAGAACAGAGAGCAGGACTGTAATAATAACAATTTAAAAAACAAAACAACAAAAACACACCTAGGTAAATTAGCTACTATGTAGTGCTATGTACTATGTAGTGCTTGAACTTTAAAAAATGTTACTTAGAGATGTAGATGGTCTTGGTGAAATCTTAGTTCCTCTGAAGTTCTACAAAACTTGCCTTTGACTTAGCTGTGCCAGGGTTTGACTCGGTAGTTGAGATGCAAGACTGAACACGAACAAACTGAGATGCAAAACACCTGCACTGTGCTTCTCAGGAAGGGGTTTCACTCTGAAATAAGTTGAGCTTCAAAGTAAAATAAAGTCCTTGAAATAAACTGTGGAGGCATTGCATTTCAAATGCATGGATTTTGATAAACATTTTTCTCTTAATTCCTCTCTATTAGTAACAATGCTGTGTCTTGTTTCAGAAAACGAAGGAGGGTAAAAAGCCTGGCGATTCCTCAGATGTTATCTCTGCTGCTACAGTTTCCTCAGTGCACTCAGCAGCTTCTCTACCTTCAACATCAGTAAGCAGCATTTTCTCTAGATACTTATTTCAAAGAAAGGAAAGTCTGAAGAGAGAGTGTGATGAGGACAGTTGCACAAATATAGACTGTTGCAAAGTTAAATGATTTATTGTAAATGCTGGTTATTGAGGGGAAGGAAGATGTTTCCTGTGGAGAAAAAGTTTGAGGCTTTATTGATTCTTCATCTTCAACGGAATGTGAAGACTGTTCTGTCTATTTCGTCTTAATACCACTTAATGTTGTATTTCAGGCTGCTTTTGAAAACTCCTTGCCTGCACTTGGAAAAGGAGGTGCCCAATCCTGTACTGATTCCTCCAGAATTACAGAGGACATTAGCGGATTTGTGCATTTCACTTCTATGGGTAGATGCAGATAGTTAGCTATGTGCAAGTGGTTCCATTTTTAGGCTTGGGCTTTTAAGTGAGCCACATCGTTCTTTTTCTAGTTAGATAATAACAACATTGCAAATATTAATAGTGTAGTCATCATCATAGTGGCATCTTTTAGGCCTGAAAATAAAGGAATTCAAGGTCACTGAAACCACAAGCAGTTCTATGGCCTCTTCTGAATACCGTTTTTATTTAGTTCCATTGAGCAGTAATGTTGCATGTCTCTACTTTTTCCCATCTTGATTCGTGCAATGAGAGCTCCCTCTAGTGTTCTGAAAATGAAATTTAAAGCTCCTCCCACCTGCGACATTAAAGATTTTTTTTCTGGGCAGTGTTTGAACAAAAGTCCTGTGAATTAGCAAAAGACCATATATATTGTGACAATAAAATGTTAATAAGTTTTAATTCAGATTTACACTTGCAGATTTACAACTAATCTGCAGTGATAATGATGTTTGCAAAATGAATAACAGCTACAAAACCCAAACAAACAAACAAAAAAACACAAAGCAGTATTTTAACTGTTCTCATTAGGTCAGTTTTGTAACAAAACAAAGCCATTCAAATCAGTTCTGTAACCCCTACTTCAAATTGTGTTCTCGTAGGTCTAAATATTCAGATATCTTTTGTTATTACTACATTGCAATTAGAAAGGAAGAGCTGACCATTGTTCACTGAAGTTGTTGGTTCATTAGTTAGTATTTATATTAGTTTGAAAAAATCTTTTTACAGCAGATTTGCTTTCACAAACATATTTATACTTTATTAGGCAGGAAAAGAGATGGATGAAGCCTTGGATCTCCTGTCTGATTCCTTGGGACAGAGAGAGCCTGACCCTGATGAGAACAAACCAGTTGTGGATAAAGTAAAGGTAACAAAAAACATTCTGAAATTTTGCTGGCTGAAAACAGTTGAGAAATTTACCTTATTTCTTAAAGATTTTTTAAGAATATAGAATATTGAAATGCTTCTTATATACTCATATGGGTATATGGCTTATGATTTTCAGATGCAGGAGGAAGGTTACTAGGAAAAAAAAACACACTGATGTTGTCGTTTAGGCAAATTAACCATTGTTTCGTGTTGTTTTTTTTTGTGATTTTTGTGAAAAAATGTTGAATTGTACACTTCAGTGTACAGTTCAATATAATTAACTCCAAACTTTGGAGTTAATTGCTGAAATATTACAGCAAATTTGCAGTAATTTGACTTCAGTGCCTTTTACTGTCGTTATTTATTTTTCAAGTTTCTCCTCTGACATTTGTTTCTAAAATTAATTTTGTGGCTTTTTTTTTTGTCAAACTTGATTGATTTTTATAACCAAACTTGATTGTCTTTTATAACCCAACAGGCATCAAGTTCATCAATGGACATGTTCATTTAATCAGTTTTGTTTTTCTGCTTGTTTGTTTCTGATTGATTTGACTTCATTTGGTCTCCCTTCTGTCTTTTTTAATTTAATTGTGTAAAAGCCTTTCTGCTAATAAGGAAATCCCATGCATCTCTGCATAATAATGATAGTCACAGTAAACTGAAATACTTAAAGGATTGTTACTGGGGTAAAATCACCATATGCTGCCAATGAATAAATTTAGCAGGAAATTAGGTTTCTAATCTATGAGGCCCCAGTGTGGTGGTGATTGGCTGCCTAATGTAGGTTACAGTCTGGTTAGTGTTGTCCCTTGTTATAGGAAGGTGGTGAGTGCCTGATATTTGAGACGTCTGCAACTCCTGTGCTTCAGTGGTAACAGAGGTGTAAAAGCTCAGCTTTCATGTGGTGGTGGTGTTTTTTTGTTTGTTTGTTTTTTTTTAAGGCATAGAAAATGTTCATACCAGATTGCATTTCTTCAAAAAGAAAGAGGAGTTCCTTAATATGTCTGCATTTACACATACAAAAAAAAATTCTTCATCCCTGTGCTTACAAGCTATTTGCATCTAAACCAACTGTTGTACTTGGCATGGTATACTTGACAGGGCTTGAAGAATTATAGATGGAAAAATAACCTTAGTGGAACCGCTTCCAACCTTGATGTGTTTTTTTGGAGCTTGTGGTGTCATGTCTTGTAGTTATGTTGTATTTGAAAATGACTCTGGCTCCTAAGCCTGATAAAAAGCATAGGCCAGATGTTGTGTGGGCAAGTGTTCTGGGTTATGCTATAAAGGTACACAGATGCATGGCTCAGGTACTACAAGAATATAATAATATATTACAAGCTGCGCCAGCAGGGGGTTCAGACCAGACATCAAGAAAAATTTCTTTACTGTGAGGGTGGTCAGACACTGAAACAGGCTTCCTAGAGAGGTCATTGCTGCCCCATGCCTGTCAGTGTTCAAGAAGTGTTTAGGCAATGACCTCATAAATATGCCTTAACTTTTGGCTAGCCCTGAAGTGGTCAGGCAGTTGGACTTGATCTTTGAAGGTCCCTTCCAACTAAACTATTATGTTCAATGCTGTTATTTGGCATAACTCTTTTCTTTATGTTGGGATGCTGCTGCATATATGCATGTTTAACTTACTAAATGTCTGCACCTCTTGAGAGCTAGTAATCTTAAACTTTCAGGCATGAAACATGCTTCTTGGTGAAATGAACATATTGGTCTTTTTCCAGTAGTTCTGAAATTTTAAATTCAAAAAAGGCAACTGTCCTCATAATTTTTTATAACGAACACTTCAGCGTACTGTTTTCTAATGTTTCTAACATTTGTCAACCTAATTGGGCAAATACCATATTTATCAAACTGTTAAATGATGTACAATATACAACTAACTATGCATTAAGTATGCAGTTGCATATTAAAACCTCAAAGTAGCAACAAAAGAGCTAAGTATTCAAGTTGTTTAAAATTAAATGCTTTCAGGAAAAGTCTAAATCTGAACACAGAGACAAACTTGGAGAAAGAGATGATACTATCCCACCTGACTACCGAGAGCTTCTGGAGTCAGGTGACCAGGTAAGGAAAAACTCCATTAATTTTTATTTAATTACCTCACTGCAACACTAGAAATTTGTGCATACGTGCCAGTCTCCCTGTGAAATTACAGGGAGAACAGTGAAACTGAGTAAGGGAGTAAGTGTGTGTGCTATATTTATTAAGGTTCAACACATAAACACTCTGTTCTTAGAGAAGCTGTATATATCTGTGCAAGCATTTGATTAAAAACAAACAAAAAAAAACAAACAAGTAAACAAAAACAACCTAAGGTGTATATGTGTTGTTTTTTTTAACTTTTTAGAATTGGACACTGAACAAATAACAAATAAGTCATTTTAACCACCTAGTAGCAGTCAACATCATGGAGGTATGGCAGTACAGGTTTCAGTTATGCTGTCTCATTTTCTTAGGTATTCCAGAAAACTAGGTAACCAAAAAAAAGGTGTCACCTTTTAAGAAGCTTGGTTTATATTCTCCCACAGACAGGAGCTAACCATAGGTAAAAATGCCTATTCCTTCCGAGCAGCTTCATGGTTAAGGACAAAGAATATATACAAGTATAACCTTCATGGTATACGTGTATACCTGAAGCCCTATGGAACTGACATTCACTGTAATGACTGACCACTCTAACAGGGATTCGGTCATTTCTAGACCAAAAAACTATTTTTCCAGTAGACTACAAAGACAGACAAAATTGCAGACATAGTCAAGTAACAGAGCATGAAAATACATTGTGAACTGGATTGAACACACAGCTTAAGTAATAAAGAAATCAGTACGGAATGGTTCAACTTTCATGGTGATCTGAAAGTTCCCTATTTAATGTGTGTAAAAGCATGTGATATATCATAAAACTAATCTGACCAGATCAAAATGAGAATAAATTTTTTATTATTTCCAAGGGTAAACCTGTAAAGCCAACTTCAAAGGATGCTTTGAAACACAAAGAACAAAAGGTAAAATTTGTTCTCTTTTTGTTCTTAGTTTGTTTTGTGCTCTGATCTTTTTTTTTTTTTTGAAGCAGTGTCAATTGAAGGCTTAAAGTTTGCATTATTGCAAACTCCATAAATGCTATTGAATGCAGTAGGTAATAATAAAGCTTTTTTACCTACTCAAAGGGGTAATAGTAATTTTTTTTTTTACCTATTTAAAATAGGTGTACACACTAAAACTTTTAATAAAAGTAACTATTCGTTATAAATGGGCAACTGTGGTATTAATGTTAATATCCAATATTCAAAGACATTGTGTAGTTTGGAAAGATCAAATACAGGTGTCTCTGTTCTGACAAATGTTTAGAGCTAAGATATATAGATATTTAAATAAAAGGATAGTTAAGCCAGTTTTAAATGCCCGAAACATTAATTTGGCTGTCAGAAAGTAGTGCATACTGTATGACTTCAGAATTAACGTTATTGCAGAAGCCTACGGATGAGTCTGCAGCTATCGATGCTCTATCAGGTGACTTTGATACTTTTGCAAATGCTCCTGCCAAACCACAGCACTCAAAGGTAGGACATTTACTGCTAATAACTTGCAAAATAAATAGTTTTCCACTACTTAGTAAAAGTTTTATTTGCTGTAGCTCAGTTTAGGTTTAGAGTTATCCTCTTTGGAATGTGCTGTCAAAATTTAATGATCGTCTTACTGTTATAAGGAAGTTTGATGTGTCTTCCTGAGTACTAAAGGAAGGAGGCAGGCTTGGGGTATTTGGTGTCTTATGGAGAAGTAAGACAAGCTTGGAGAAGTGATTTAAGCAAAGAATTCTGATTAACATGTTTTGTATAAATTCAAGTGTCAAAAAAAATATGTAGAGAAATCTGTGTTTAATACGGCATGCACTATCTAGAAATGGTTGTAGGCTGGAAATGAGAAAACAGTTCAAAATGGTTTTCAGAGAAATGCTAGGATTAGAAAAGAGTTTTAGGTATGTTAGGGAAAATTGTATCACCAAGAAGAAAGAAGAAGGAATGGACTGAAGAGGTTTTGTAATGATAAATGTAGTATTTGTCATAGAATCATTTTAAATACCTGTCAGACTTTTCCCAGAGAAGTGCTGCAAATGTGAGCCTATATGAAGTGAGTTAGCAGTGGTAGCGGCATGAATTTGGAGGTCCGCCAACATGAGGATGGTGTTATGGTTGGTAGAGATGAGTGAGAAAGGATGGTTGTGCTGGAAAAGAGTATGAAGAAGGAGACAGATTTGATTGATAAGAAGCAAGACTGAGGCTTATTTTCTGCTTGCTCTCCATCATCCTTAACCTGGCATTTGCTACCTTGAGCTTGGACAGCAGAAGATGACTTGAATGGCTGTGAGACATCCACTGTGCCTGTTGTCACAGGGGAGGAATCTACAGTTATCTTACAAGATTCCTTGGTAGGGGAATTTCTGGGGCAATTGGTGGGATGTTGGAGCTGAAGTCCTGGACTCCTTGTTTTCCACAAGTGCTCAAACTGTAGTTAAGAATCAGTAACCACCTCTTTTTAGCCATTTGTTCTCTTACATTGTATGTGACATGCATGTTCTATCATAGGCACCGGTCCCTCACCTCCTGACAGAGGCAATGGTGAACAATTTTTTGAATGGTGAAATTTTGTACCCAGATGGTTAAACCAGCTGCAGTTGTCTCTAATCTGCTGCTAACCTCTGCCTCTCTGTCCCTGCCTTTTTCTTGCGGTAGTGACTTGCCTGCTTCCAGCAAGGAAAAGGAAAAAATAAAATAAATTGCAAGATAAATGAAGCTTGAATTTAATACATCTTTGAGCAAGCCAGTCTATTAGTAGTGAAAAACTAAATCTCTTGGACAGATAGAGCTGTGGAAGCATAACCAATTCCCCAGGGAAATTCTGCACCAGCATCCTAAGCTTACACTAGTTGCTAGTGTACCTACATGTACTTACTAAGAGTGTATTTTAAGTTTGTTCATACTTAAAATGTTGCTTATAATCATCTGTGCTTCTGTGCTTGAGTTTGTTTCCCCAGGGTGGGATTAAGGGGAGGAAGAAGCCTTGAAAGGAAAAGTTCAAATCAGATTTAACTCCTGGGAGAAGGTAGCTGTTTCTAAATCTCTCTCCTGATCATTGCAGAGTGGCAAAAGTTTGCATAGTCATCCAGTCCCCATAGAAAAATGTACGTCTTTTATCTTCTGGTTGGTGGGGATTCCAGCCTTTCCCAGGGTGCCCACGTATTACAAGGAATGTAACTAAAGGACTTACTACAAGTGTTGAAGTGTTGCTGCCTAGGAGTATTTGAAGACTGTATAAGAAATTGATTTGTTCATATCAACTCTCCCGCAATGTGTTCTGTTAACCTTCTCCTCAAGAGGGGGACGAATTCCCAAGAGTTTACCTTGACACTGCATCCTGAGACAGCTTATTGAGGTCTAACTCCCAGATCCCCCGTGGGAAGGTAGTTCTGAAAGGCAGTGGAGTCCAGGAAGGATGGACCTTTTTTGAGAACAAAGTCAAATACATAGGAACTGGCCATCCCAGTGTGCCAACAGCTGAGCCAGCAGGGGAGAAGACCAGCCTGGCTGAACAGAGCTTCCTAACAAGCTCAGGAAGAAAAAAGTTTGTGGACTCTGAAAGAAGGGGCAGGCAACTTCAGAGAGTTATAGAGCTGTCGCTAAATTGTGCGGGGACATACAGAAGAGCTAAAGCTCACCTAGAATTCAGGTTGGCTAGTGCAGTAAAAGACATCCAAAATGCTTTTATAAATACATTACCAGCAAAAGAAAGACTGAGTAGAATCTCCATCCTTTGTTGGATGTGAGGGGAAACATAGTGATGAAAGATGAAGAAAATGATAAGATAATTAATGCCTTTTTTTGCCTCAGTCTGTATTAGTAAAGCCAATGATTCTCAGGGTACCAACCCTGGGAGTTGGAAGGTTGTGATGGGGAGTGACATGGAGCCCCTGTAATCCCATGGGAAACTGCAAGGTAACTCCTACATGTTCTGGACGATTCACCCAAAGGTACTGAACGAGATGGTTGAAGTGCACACCAAGTCACTTTCAATAATTTACCAGCAACTCTGGCTATCCAGGGAGGCCCTAGTTGACTGGAGGCTGGCAGACATGCCTCCAGGTGATAGAAAGGGCTGGAAGGACTTTCCAGGGAATTACAGGCCTGACCTTGGTATCAGGACAGGTTACAGAGCAGGTAATCCTGAGTGCTGTGACACGGCACCTGTGGGACAGTATTCAACACGGATCCGAATTCCAGCTTTATGTGGATTAAGACAGTAGCTGTATGTATGCATCTTGTATCCATACACTAAAAATAATGTGTTATGACAAATGTCCAAGTAGGAGTCATCAGTTATCTGATCTGTTTGTAATTGTAATTATTTTTTTCTTTGGAGTGTAGGACAAAAGTGGAAAGGAAACCATCACCACTAAACCAGCACCAAAGGAAGAAAGAAAACCCAAGGATCCTAAAACGGTAGAAATATATTAAAATATGAACAGTCAATGTTAACAGACACTGTAGTTGAGAAAGACAAACAGATGAAATTTAGATTTATATGACATAATAGCACTCTGGGGAGAATTATGAGCACTATGTCCAATTTGGGACATTTATGTTAGCGTGTACATAAGAGAGAAGCACCTGCCTATTTCAAGGGAGGTTTTGGATAAATGGGGACTAAAACCATCATTATTTTGAACTGAATACATTCTTGTACAGTGGGGTCAGTGTATGTTCCACAGTATGCTTATTCCCATATTTGCTATCTAAAACTCAGACTTCACTGTAACTGCCTCTGGATCCCTATCACTTCTCTCATTTACCTCTTTATTCTGCAGTGGTTTCTCACCTCTTTCCATTTTTTCATCTTTTTGATTTCTAAAACCCAATGTTCTGCACTCAGCACAAGAGGTGCTCCCCAATAAGCATAAACATAAAATGCTAATACTGGAGTATAGTGTCAATTTCAAATAACAGAATTCTGAAAGTTATTAGAATGTATTCTTTCTACTACATGTCCTTTACTCAAATTTTTATAATTTATTTTAAAAAATGAATGAAATCAAAGCTTACATATATTTGTAATTACGCAAAATGAATCTATGGAAAAAGGAAAGCAGTTGTTTCTATAATTTAAAAAAAAAAAAAGGGGGAGGGATTCAGGTAATGATCAAACTTCTTACATCAAGTTGTTCTTTCATAGAATATGTGCACATAGATGTCTGAATCAGATGGTAACATCTATCATGGAAATTTTGTTTTATAAACTTTAAGTGATGGGATTTTTGTTTACTGTGGAATGGCTATTACTTTTGTGTAGTAACAGAGGTCTTAAAGTTTTCAGTTTAAAATTGGAAGGTCTTTAACTCTTCTTCAGAAGGATGTGTTGTTTTTTAAAGGTTCTTTATAGTGACTGGATTACTTAAAAAGAATTTAAAAAAGCATTTTAAAAGCATTTAAAAAGAATTTGAGAAATAGGGAATGAAGAAGTCAGCCATGGATCTTGTTATTTGAAATAAAGGGACAGAGGAAAAATGGATATATACCATAGAAGATACAAATATTCTTTTTGAACCATCTGAATTTCAAATGCAGATCGTATTTACATCTGAACTATAATTTCTGATGATATCTCTCACTGCGTTATTTCGATTTTAGCTTAGTTTAGTTTCTTACTATCTCTTACTTCTCTTGCTCTTATGTAGGCAAAGGGACGGTCCTCCAGCAGCAAATCTGAGAAGCAGAAAACGAGCTAAACGTTAACGTTACTGGGTGAGATTTCTTCCCTGTTCTCTGAGCTACCATAAAGATAACTCTCGCTAGTGTTACTAAAGCTAAATTCTGTAACAGTCTTAACTAAAACCAAGATGTGCGTAGAGAAACTCTTACAGAAAACACTTGGAATGACTTTGAAATTCAATACATAATCCTATGCAGAAAAGGCCTAACTATTTTTTTTCATCCTTTGTCCCTACAGTTTGTACAAAATTACCTTCTGTAGCTAAATTTATCTAAATAGAGGTAATTTTAAGAATTACAAAGCATTACATACTGCTTCCCTAGTAAGACCTTTTACATAGAATTTATATAGACTAAGCTCATTTCAACTGGTTGTTTTTGTCTTTAGGACAGTGAGGTTATGTCTCTACCAGGCTAATTTTGGAACAGCATCCAGAACACATTTAAAAAAAACAAAAAAAAAAACAAAAAAAAAACCCTCACAGCTATGCTGACAGGTATAGCAGGTCTCAGTGTTCTGTTCTTGATTTTCCTGGCACAAATACAGCCTCGTTCAGTGCACATGTTCCACTGCCACTGTGTACTTCTTTTTGTTCAGCTTGATCACACCTGTAATGCAAATAATTAGTCTTTCCTCATCATCTTTAGTTCATGAAAGTATCATAACCACACTGATGCCTGATACAAGTCCTTTAGGCAAGAGAGTTTAATGGGGTGTGCAGGAGAAAGCTAAAGGCACACCTAAAGTATGTCTCCATTCATCTGAGTACTGGCCAGGAGGGCTCTAATTCCAGCCTTCTGAGTCACATGCAGAGGAGCTGCTGCCCTCTGTCTTGAGAGGCAGATTTGATTCATAAGAGAGCATCGGTAATTAGATGGAGCTAAATCCAGTCGGAAGGTTTAGGGAAGACCAAGATGCATCATTGCTTCGTATCAGCAGTGAACTGCCAATCTTACTGCAGTATCACTTTTGGAAAAATTATCTCCTCTCTTTTGATATTTCTTCTTCCTGGATTTATTTCTGTCACTAGATATTTGTTTCTCATTATCCTTCACAGATGTAATTTGCATTTTTTCCCAAGTTAATATTCTTAACTCTTTCATTTCTTTTTTTTCTCCCCCTCAGGATCTTGACACTTGATGTGAAAAGACTTCTTTTTATTGGGGATAATTATTGCTGAAGAACAAAGCTGATGCAAAAAGCATGTAGCTATTCTAGATGTTTTTTGTACAGTGGTATTTTCTGGACTTCTTTCATGTTTTCTGTTTTTCCAGCAGTAGATTAAGATTTTTTTTCCTAGCCTTTCACTTTACTGTATTGATATACTTTTTTTTTTTTTTTGTAATTTTCTTCAGATCTCAGTGGGAAAGGATGCTTTATATTTGTAAGAAATATATTTCAGAACCTAATAGCAAAGCCAAAAAAAAATGCAGACTTTTGCACATAATCTCCACATAGTGCCTCTAAATCTCCCAAGAAGTCTCATGTGCTAGCATTTTTAGCATTGCAGTGAATATATTAAGCATTCTGGAATATAATGAGCTTTAGTTATCATCAACCCACCTCAGCATGGCTGTATACAGTCTTTCTTAAGTTCTTGGTAAGAAACCAGAGGTAAGCTGTGGTTATCCAAAGGACAAAAAAAAACTGGGGATTAACTGCTTCATCAAGCACATTCTAATAATAAAGCAGGTATTTTTGATGATGCCTTAGCTGCTGTTAAAACAACTGCAAAATGACACCGATAAGGATTTTTTTTATTTCCAACTGCATCTGTACTGCTCTTGTATAATTTCAGAAGTCTCCTGGACTGAAAAGATAAAAATTTGCTGTGTACCACTGACATCATTATCATCACAGAACAGAAAAATAAAGTACATAAGCCTTAGCGGATATTAAGAGAAATTCAGGTTGGAAGACGGACGTTTTTGTGTTTGCTTTTTTTTCACTATTTCTAGTCCTTACTTCTGTTTCTCATACTCCAGAAGGGGCTGCGGAAATAAAACAAAAATTAATGCAGTAAGGAGCATTGTATTCACCTGGTCTTCAAGATAACAGGCAAGAGCGGGCCTCTAGTATGTCTGTTACAGGTAGAGCTTTTGGGACCTAGGTGTGCCAAGTTCTTCCATTTGTTTTCCTCTGTCTTCGTAATAATTAAAACATCTTTTACACATCTTACACACGTACTGCTTCACCATTAGTTTACAGAGGAAGATCATACTAGGGCCAATATTTGTAATGATTCCAATAGCTGATTCTAGAATGTAGTGTGGCAGACAGGTGGCCTTGAGATTTATGTTGGAGGATAAACAGAATTTTGACTCTACTTAACAATCTGTACTGAGAACCTGTGTCACACTAATAAAGTTTTTAAGAATGCACTCTGTTTGTAACTTTTTTATTTACTACAGCTGTTAATGTGAACAGATACAGGAAGGCGAAAGAAAGCTCAGAAATTGGCCTGTTAAAACTGAATCTAATGTGTTTAAAAAGCATTGGCAAAATACTTGTCAGAGGTGCTTTATGAATCCCCCCAACAATCTGATCAAGCTCTACCTGCAGTTTTCCCCCCCCTTCCCTTTGATTTCTAATGCTATTTAGAAGCTAAATAGGGCCAAATGGGGCTTCAGGCCTGGAAGAGCTAAACGGGTATGCACAAGTATTTTAAGAAACAAGATGAAGTGACTATTTTGCTGAAAAAAATCCAGTTAAAATTTGAGACATAATACATACAAGTGGTTAACGGTCATTCTCAAGTGACAGAAGATATATTTTCTTTCAATGAAGTTTTTGAACTCTGCAAGCATCCCTGTAAGTGTTAAGATTCTCTTGTCAATGTACATAATAATTTCAGTATTATGTGATTCTAGCTTTGTTTGCAAGCTTTCTTCTTGATGCAAACATCTACATGTCTAAGATGTTTGTTAATGATTGATTGGTATGAAGTGACACAATGAAATCTACTGATGTACTGTGGGAGAAATACCCTGTCACCATACCTGTCTGTGAATAACTGTCTTTGTCCCACAGAGAGGGGTGCAGTGTATCTAGATACATGCTTGAAACTCCAGACTGATTAATTGATTTTTTTTTTTTAAACAGGGGGGGGGAGGTGAGGGGACTGTGTTATGGGGAAGTCTCAGAAATATATTTCTTCTCCCACAGTTGAGAAACAAAAGTAAATCCCTGCAGCTCAAAATGAACCAGTTAAAGCAGAAACCAGCAATGTAAGTTACTGCTTACAATAGCAAAAGAAAAGAACATACACACAGAAATGAAGCACTCTATGTAGAAACATATAAATATTGCTTTTTATTAATTTGCCTTCTCAGTTTGCTCTGAAACCTTTTTAAAGCAAGCAGCAGTCATCAATACATGAAATAGTCGGTCTCAACACCTCCTATTTGTTTTGCAGTAACTGAAGACTAGATAGTTATCCAGACATCCCACCACAAAAGAAATTACATTTTAGTCAAGCTGTGTACCTGTCTACTACATCACACAACAGTGCAGTACTATAGTAGCTTTGCAAAGTTTCACTGTCATTGTATGACAAGAACTAAACATCAGCTGTTCATTAGAATGCAAAACTTGAAAGTCAATCTGAAAAATTCCTAAATTTTGGTAAACAGGGTACACAGCCTTTTCAGAATGCATTTCCTTAATGTGCTATGAGGTACAAGATTCCTTATATGTAAATGGCTAGAGAAAGCAGAGGGAAACTTTTTTTCCTACAATGCTGTGACAGAACTTTTGTCCTTCAATAGTAGAATTCAAAAGCCTTTCTGAGCTCTCAGAATGAGATATTATTTCTAGCAGAGAGAAAAGGGAACAAGGCACAATTGAAAGGTTATGATTATTCCACCTCATGCTTTTTTTTTTTTTTCCTTAAGTCTCAGTCTTTGTTACAGTTGCTGGCTGCTTCAGCCAGTAAGGAAACAGCAGAGAAAATAAAAACTAATAAATCACATCGAGGCTATGTTTGTCAAGGCAAAGAAATCAAGTGTTTTAGGCAATTACAGTAATAGTTGGATTTTCTTTTTTTAATACTAGTACTGGAACTGAGGAATTTTATTAGGTGAGCAGAGAAGAAATTCATTCACTAGTGGGTCTTTAAAATAAAATAAAATTAAAAAAAAAAAAAAAAACAAACTCCAAAACTTCAGCTCATTTCTTAAGTAACATAAGCACATAATAACATCTTCTTAGCATATAATATTCATCAGTTCTCGCAGTAATTAGCTTACAATCCTTAGAGATAAGAAATAACGCTCATTACAAATGACTATCTCTCCTCTTAAACATCAGTGAGTAACTATGGTAGCTGTTGCGCTTCAAATCAGGTGTAAAAGGAATAATTAAAAGCAAAATTTCTAGCTAAAATTAACTGATTAATCGTCTAAAATAAGATTGAGATTTTTCTGCACACAAAATGTATGCTCATTTCCTTAACATTACCTAAAAATACAACAATATTTTCAGTCGACAGCAAGAAGAATAGTGCAGACCTAGCGCGCTTCTAGAGAAACTAACTTAAAATTGTTCTGCTGCTACTCCTATGAATTTTCAGTGCCTTACAATTGTTTTTGACAAAAATAAATTATCCTAATTCATAGGTGATTCTTTTGCAGCCATGTTTTGATATCCTCAAAATTTTTATCCATCCATTGTATATTGTCCTCAATGGTTTCAATAGCTTGTTGGATGCAACGAAGCTGTGCACTTTTTTCCTCCAGAGAACTGAAGAATTCTTTCACCTGTTGAATAAAAAAATGTGGAAGGACAGATGATGAAGAGGCAGCAGTGTCTCTTAAAGAGTAGCACGATAAATGACCTGACATCACCACCTGACATGAGAAATTATCTTCAAAATTTCAAAACCTTCAAAAAGATACTGACTCAATCTCACAAACTGATGAAGATTACATTTAACATCAGATTACAAAAAAGCAGCTGCAGGAAGTGACAAACTGTTGTGCAGGGGAATCTGTCTGGTTCTTGCTCATTCAACAACCACATGGACAGCAGTGTCTGTCTGTGTATAGACTTCCCCAGAGAAGAAAATGCATCCCCTACTCTGCCTCTTGGCTGCTCAGTTGGTAACACACCTTCACTGGCAGTTCAAGTAATGTCTCAGGCTGTGAACTGAAACTGTCCCTGCTGATATACACGGGATGCAAGATGCAAATAGTTGTACAAAGTACACAAAAGGTACAAGTAGGATACATGGAAAAGAATTGCTGGATTGTCTCTCTCCTTATACTTGCTGTCTGTCTGCCAGTGTGTTTGCAGAGACTCTTATGTCATAAGTCCTGCAGATCCCCCAGAGAGATGCACAGATATTCTAGGTAGGGCACAGAAATGTGCCTGCAGCCTGTGGCACTGCTATAGCATTCTATTGACACGCTGTCAGAGTCCATTTGGATTTAAAACAAGTGGTGAGAATGAAGTACAAAAGAATGCACTGCTCCTTATATTTCATTTTGTACTTAATATGGTCATATAATTTCTGCCTGTGTTTTGACCCAAACCAGGAAATCTGGATTTCAGCTTCCAAAAAAATGGTCGGGGATCCCATTTTAGGACTTTGAATCTGCACACTGGCCAGTCTTGGTTTTGTTTGTTTGTTTGACACTGACAGAAGTGGAATAGGTGGACAAAATGATTATCATATGTTGACATCCAGAAACATGGAGAATTCTCCCTGGAGCAGCAGACATAGAGCACACTATCCTTATCACTGCCCTTCAGACCACTTGGTGAGAAGACCTGCTTTTGCTCTTATTTTTCCTCAGTACACTCCAGAAGAGAGCCACGAACATTACATACACATACATACATGAATACTCTGCATCCAAGTCCACTGCTTAAACATCTTTCTCCTTTCTACTGGCTTAATGCTCTGCCTCAAGGAGTTAAGCTCAAGGAAAACACAGGATATTATTCTTATACTTCATAACTAGTCATGCTTTTAAGATGTTAAAATTTAAACCAGAGTTTTGTTTCAGTTAAACTACAACTAGTTTTTAAAACCAGAACAGCTAATCTGAATGGCTTACCTGTGCAAGCTGTAGCCTAGTCGAGTACTGATTCGTCACTCCAGTGACAATGGTTGCTATGGAACTCGAACCAAGTTCAAATCTGTCAAAAAGAATAACCTACACTTAGAAAACATACAGTTTGGTAGAAAATAGCATGTAAAAGTATAATTGGGTACAGGCAGCAGTGAAACAATGCAAGTTCCTTACTTTTCTACTAATTTCTCCCAGTTTTCCTTTAAAAACGTCCACGCAAGATGATAGCCAGATGGGTTTTTGGCAACATACACAATAATGTGTGGAAGATCCTGAGTTTTTATGATGTCACCACGGAGACCTTGATCCAGTAACCTAAGAATTAATAATACATATGGAAGTTGTTTAGACCAGTAGATAAAGATAAAAATGACAAATGATTACTTGCTTAGTATTTTCTACTGTTTTATAAAGTTTGCATTTCTAAAGGTCCCAACACTGTTGGGTTACTTCCAATTTTTTACAATGTATATCCATCCTTCCCATTCCTATTACTTTCATTTCATTTCATTTCAATTACAACTATTTAATAGACCTGCATGCTGAATATAAATTATAAGAACAGTCTACATTTTGGTTCTATTCAAAAGTTTCCAACTTAATAGGAACCTCTCTAATCCCTTGTAGGAAATAAATTTGTTCTACACTGTCAGTGGAATATTCAGTCCTTGCAAACTCCTGACTAACATGTCCAAAGAGCAGCAAATACAAAAAATAACATTATGAAACAGCTACATAGCTACAAGCTAAATGAGAGTGAGTTCCATAGAGAGAGTAGTTCATAACCCCCACCAGAAGGCAGAAAGCAGGTTTACAGAATGCAAGCTTTGAAGGTTTGAATATCTGAAAACTTCAGTAGCACTCAATTTTCTCAAAAGTGAGAAAACACATTTTTGTAAGAAAGAGTATATACACCTATAACCAAAATAACTAAAAAGGTAAACAACGAAGTGTCTGTCAAGCAAAGACAAGGTATCTGGGTAGGTTTATATTTCATCCCAATTTGCTGCTGCAATGCTGAGCACATTGACTCCTGGCACTAAAACCCTTAAATGAAATGCTGCAGCCACTTGCTCTTAGTGTATAAAATCTGTAATGCATTTTATAAATCCTGAAATTCAACACGTATGTAACAAGACCGAATGATACTAGTTCCTGTGTCAGTATGTGGTTATTCACCCCAAAACACAATTCTCTTCTTGTGTAACACACTACTCACCACTGAAGTTTATCCTTATTTCTGGTGAAGCTGAGAGCTAATTCAATTCTACTTTTATCTATGCTGAATGAGTGCTGTCTGTATTTACTAAGGAGGAAATCCCAACCTTCAGATGTTTGTGCTCCAACAGCATACACTGCTGTCTTCACATCAGCTGGCAAACTACAACAAATTGAACACCAAGTTACTCTCCATGTCATATTTAGGAATGTTTGCAGAAATATAACCTCAACACCATCATACATCAACTCACATAACAGACAGTTTCTTAAGAAATACTAGTCCTTCATGGGTATTAGTGATCCTTCTTGCTGGGAAACAGTTAAATATATCAGGCTGTATCACAACAGTGTTCCTGACCTGGAAATGATTTCCAGAAATATTTCACTCATTCCTTTATTTTTTTTTTCCTCACTTATTTTGTATATTCCTTTCCCATCTATCTCGTATTTAAGATAGACGATGGATACCAACATAGTCTTCTATGGCCTGCCCAGAACAGTCTCTCAGAGATGTTTTGGAGGGTATTTTAGAGAGAGTTCTTATGTCATATTGAGAAGCACAAATTACACAGATGTCATGAACAGCAGCTACCTATTTTTATAGAGCAGTCTCCAGACAGATACAGAAGGGAATATATTTATATGTAATTTTCACTTTTCTAAAAAGAATTTTTCTAAGAATTTTTTCACGTATCTGAGAAGACAAGCTGGGGAGTACTACATGACATACGTGCTAGCTTGGGTATATAATGTTCACCAGCACGGGAAGGAAGTGATGAGTTAAAGTATGAGATACAGAACTAAAAAGACTAAACTTCAGATTGCTAAGAGGACTCCATTTCATCTCTTTCTGTAAATTAACTTTCCTATAATTAAAGTATCAGAAAAGACACTACAAGAAAAAGTTATTTCCAAAACAGACCTCAAGGTTCCATTGGATTTCTGCCATTTCAGAAAATACTCCTCTGCTTTGTCCACACATGGCTGGTATCTGCGCACACATGCGAAGAGCAGCAGGGACTGCCGAAGCATTCTTTCAGACACTGAGCCGTCATCACTCCAAAGCTGCTTGTCAATTAGGTCTTTAAATAAATTGACTATATATTCCTAAAATAAGACAATAAAAATTATATATAAAGCGCTTTTTACAAGGTGCAGGCAGAGTTACGAAACTCTAGATACTTAAAATGTTACCTTTAACTGTTTTTCTGTATCATCCATATCCCGCTTCTCCATCAGCTTGTATATAGGAACCAACTCATTCATACCTTGGAGTACAGGCATGATTTGTGTTTCCCGTTTCAGGTATAAAGTCAAATCTAAAGCTTTAGAAATTGGAATTTTTTTTATTCTAAAGAGAAGAAGGGGATAAAAGAAGTTGCAATTAAGCTTACAAAACAAAAGCAAAATCCAAGACACAGTTTTTTAACTTTGTTTTTAGAAGTCAAATGCAGCTGAGCAAATAACATAAGCTATGAAACATAATATCTAGTCTTTGAACTAAGAAATGGACTGTAAGGGAATGTTATCAGTAAGACCCACTTTCTCCCCTGTCCCATGGTCATCAAAGCACTGTCTCTCTCTTGCTGTCTCCTCACTTTTCTCTATTTAGCACATACAGAAGAAATCCAATCACTGAACATATTTCCCTTGTAACACCTTTCTAGCTTGATGTGCAGGTACTTAATCTCTTGTAGTAAAACCTCACAGCTATAATCCCAGCTGGTTCTTCACTTTAACTAACAGCTCAAGCCTTCTGTGTCTTCCAGGATGTACCTCAATTATTTATTACAAGAAAAAATAGAGAAAATGCAAGAGGACTTATTTCACTTTATCTTGGTAATTTTTTTATCCTTCTGTGAAACATTTTTTCTGCTTCTTTCTGCCCATGCTATCTCCCCATATGCATTCTTATTTTGTCCTTATTCACCTTTCTCTTCTTCAAAATACAAGTCACCCATCTTAAAAGGAACCAAGTTTAATGCAATTTGCATCTCTAATTGTCCCTTCTTCTTTTCTTCTCTAAGCAATCTTTCTTCAGGCTCCCCTTTTCCCTTCAAACTTTGAACTATAAAAACCTTTCTTCTACTGTCCAGATAAAAAAGCTGACTAGCCCTGCTGGCATCTCTTTTTGAGCTGCCACCTCAGATTCACATGATTGTCTTCCAGCTCTCCTTACCACCTTTTTTTCTGGAGTGCTGTAAGATCAGCAATTAATGCATTCAGTTCTTTGGTTCTCTTTGCTTCTCTCAGTATACACACCTGTTCCAGTTTTGTTTGCAAACACCTCTAAGACACATTTTTTTGTAATAACATCCACAGAACTAAGACTAATCATGGCTATAATCACATCACATTTTTATTACTGTAAGAGCCTTGTTTCTAATTGACAAATAGAAACAGTGTCTTCCCAGGAGCAAAAACACTACCCTACTCCATCACTTTACACCAGCATCTTTCCACTAGCATGTCTGTATTGAGCATGACCTATTTTTACTCCCCTTTCAAATCTGTTCTGTTTTTCATCTGTGAAATGTCGTGCTAAGAATTTAGCTTCTGATCATCCTCTGGTGTTTTCTGCCATCTTCTATCTCTGACTTTCAGGTTTCTAAGTGAGTATGTTTCTCCCTGCTCCTCACATTAAAAGGAAGCTCTTCAGTCAAAGCTACTAGTCAAAGCTTGACTGGTCTTCTTCCTCTGGTCCCTGCTTAAAGGTTGGCTTTGCTGTATTGTCCACATCAGAAATTAGGCATGTATTGAGTGCCATAGCTCTCTGTTGTACGCTGAACTGAGCTCACTGAGCAACCCTACCTGGGGCTGTAATTTTGCCACCTTTGACTGTAACCTTTATCTGATGCAAGTGCAAGGGACATCTTGTTGTTTTTGTTGTTTTTTTTTTTTTCAGTTCAACAAGATACAGTTCAACTGAGATATATGTCATATATATATTCAACACTGAATATAGCAGGTCTTTTTGCAACATCTCATCCTGGAATGCCTACTGGAAAACAGTCTAAAAACCTCTGCTGAATTACAGAGTAAGAGATTGTATGCCCTACCACCTACTCAATTGCCTTTTTGCTCACCAACTGGACCAGGGAAGTCATAATATTGCTTCCATGCTCCCCTTTCTTGAACTTGAGAGAGAAAGCACAGCTACCTGTGATGCAGGACAGGACAAAGATTTGACAGTACTAGAGAACATCAGTATTTCCACATAAACGCTCTCCTAGCATTAGCTCATTTGCAAAATCTTGACTGAGAGATTTAATAGGTTGCATGAAGATGTGCTGATGACCATTTCGGGTACTTAGAAGAACAGTTGTAATCCAGACACTAAGTGTCTACATCGACTGAGCTTCCTCAGAAGCTAAAATTTTAGCAGAAAATTATATGAAGAAAACTTTCAAAGAAAAATAAAGTTTTATCAAAAACAGATATATGCTCCATTTTGTATGCATTCATTAGCCCAATGTTAGCAGCAGAAAAAATACCTTACAAAAAAAATACAGTAATGCTATAAGCTCTGACAGCTCCATCTGTTAACCCATATTTTTCACTTAACCAAAGGTGTGCCATGTTTACACTCTCAATGTCTTCATGGTGTAAAAGTGTTACTAGTTAAATACACGCTACTGAGAATTAGTGACAACACATTAAGAAGAATTACCTTATCTTAAAGAAAACCTTAACTTGCAAATAGGATGTGGACTCAGTTTCTTAGTATTTCTTGTAATTCTAATAATCTCATGAGAAAGACCTCATTACCACAGTAAACAGGTCATTATCATCAATAGTACACATGTTTTTGCCACTTCCCTGTGAAAGTTGAACTCAGAAGTTACAATTAAAAACCATGTGACACTAAGTTAACACAGCAAATGCAGAATTTCACTGAGAACTTCACTCCAAATCTCACTTTTAAAAACAAGACTCAAATAGTGAGTTACATCCTGTTTCAAACACTTCACAGACCATGAGGATTATTATGTCTTCTTGTCTATTTCATTAAATATACTTGGATAAGGCCACTGCAAATGAGAAATCCCGGGTTTACATTGCTGTAAGCAAGAGAAGAACATGCTCCTATTTGAATGATATAATGAAAAATGTATATGTAATCAACTTTAGTGGTATAAACTCATGAATGCAGTTTGTATTGTTTTTGACTTGCACAGAATGCCTTACCTTACAAGCTGGAATATGTTGTTAATGAGACTTGCTCTGTCATTGTTGCTAATCGCTGTATGGTTCTCTTTCAAAAGGTTGATCAGATGATCCCATCCATCATCTTCATAGTGCACAATGTAATAACCATTCATGTACGCATTGAATTTGATCCATTCAACCTCTTCCGGAAGAATAATGACATCTATAAACAAAAATATAATTCCTTTTTATTAGTGGTTCAAAATCACTCTAATATTATACCCAATAATAGTCTCATTTCAGAGATTTAAATAAAACTATAACATGAATCCTGAATATACTAAGAGATTATTATAGCAATGCAATTGAGATGACAAAAAATCATTTATCTTGTACTAGTAGCTGAAGTTGTCAATTCAGCAAAAAACACCTGGAAAGCTAAAAAGCTTACAGAAAAACTTTGAATAAATTCATCACCTATAATTAATCAAATAAATTACCTGTTTTAGTTGTCATCAAAAATCTTTGCACAGTGTCAGCTTTACTCGTAATGTAGGTTAGTGGAATGTGCCACAAGTACCTAATGCAAAACAGAAATTTAATGAAAGAACTCTGCAAAAGCTTCTCCAACCTGGCCCAGTCTAACAGCTGATGAGTATCTTTTACCTGCAGGATGAGAGCAATGACCTGCACTCACGTCTCTGTTTTGGTGCAGAACCACATGCACCTAACTAGCCCTGATTTAATTTGCCTGGGAGATCATTAACAGCAAAGCTACAACTATATGGACCTTCAGCCTAGTTCCACTGGCGTGTTCCAGTGCGAGTTCACACAGCTCACCTAGGTGCCCAGCCACCGTAGCTGTACAGCTACCAGTAACTTAGTCAGGCACACCAGGTGTAGCCACCTGTAACTACTGCAGTGGTAGTACTGTCTTGAGCTGCACAGGGAAAGACTCACATCCAATCAGTTCAAGGAGCATTCCTTAAGAAACAACAGTGAAAGCTATTATTGTATATCTGTGTTTGCCATAGGTGAGTATTATGGTTTGTGGGCTGAGATTTTCCCATTTTCTTTACCCGGTGGATGAATGGGAATCTGTTCCCTTCATGTAGTGCTCCTGCTGCAGGTGGACATTCTTTCCTCTCACTGTGACAGTTACCAGGGGAAAACCTTTTTGCAGTGTCCAAGTGTTCATCATCGCCTTCACATCAAGAGTCTCTCCTTTAGTCCAGTGCTGTTTGTTGGTGAGGGAAAAAGAAGATACGTAAGAAGAGGAGGAAGATGGAGTGCATAGACAATGAATTTAGTAGCTAAGAACTTCATAAAAACTGCTGTAAATTTGTAACCTCAGCATAGTTAAGTTTCGATTGGAACATGCGATATCAATGACAACTCTGGCTGTTCTTTTTCGGGACACTTTTACATAGTTAGTGACATCTCTTTAAATAGTGCTGTTTTCCGGTCAGTCCTAGGCACAGAGGTAGGATTTCTGTCTGTACACAAACCGATGCCACAGCACAGTATAGTAACATGAGAGGACTCAGATAAATACCAAACTTTCAAATACTGATGAGTAAAAAACTAGATGCTTACTGCATTTGAAGATGACTGTTGGTTCCTTCTGCAAAAGCCATCACCTTGTTGTTCACTTTTATCAGTACCTACTGTGGGACAGATCTGTAGAAGAAAGTTTTGGTCATCTGTTTTTGATATCATTACCATAAGTATTGGTCACAAGCCTCATTAATATACTACAAAAACACACTATTCACAAAAAGCTATGAAATTTGGGGGGAAAAAAAAAGTAAAAAAAAAAAAAAAAAAAAAGAGAATAAGAAATACTTGCATTTGTCATACTGTTCCACAAATCTTCATTTTTTGTGTTCTGATAGCTGTACTTCTGCAGGTACTGCACAAGTCCAGCTTTAAAAACATCATCAGTCAGGTAGTCCTTCAACATATTTAATATACAGGATCCCTGAAAAAAAGTGTGACAAAATGTTTACAAAACCACTCCCTAGACAGCAAGATGCTTCTTTCAGAAAATTTTCAGCAGGCTAACCTAAACAGCAGTTCAATTTTGTATGTCTGTCTGATGAGAAATATTTGGGTTTTATATATATTTAAACAGTAATTTGGATTTCATTATTTCCTTAAATATATTTTGGATTGAGTAAAATATGCTATTATTTTTTCAATTACTATATAGAGCAGGCTCCAATGAAAAACGCTGGTTGGTTTAAGCACCTAAAATAATGTTTTAATGTTTAAATTGATACACAATAGGTAAGAAGGGGCAAAAACCTCCTCTTTTTATAGATGGAACAGGAAACCACAATTTGAACTACATGCAGGAGTTTTGGACTACGATTGAGATAGAATATAAAGATCAAAACAACATTAAAAAGTATATTAACACCACGGTTCAGGGATGTTTTGTATAAAGGACTGACTGAAATCAGTACAATGCAGACGTATAGTACAATCAGTACAACTGAGAATGAAATCAGTTACAGATTTTACCTTCACATAAGAAACATCATCAAACATTTCTAAAATTTGAGCTGGATCTTCCACAGGAGTAGACACAGGATGTGATGAATTTAATGCATCCACTTCCATGGCATCAAAACAGTTTGATAAGAAATAATCTTCCTAATAGGAGACAAAAATGATTATTACTACCAAAGTTTGCTTAGTGACTACTGAATTCCTATTAGTTCATATTTCAGTCCATTCTACATGATGTTGAAATCCCATAAGGAAAGCCAAACATATCTTTGGTTTCATTCCAGAGCCTTATAGGGAAGGGAAGGGAAGGGAAGGGAAGGGAAGGGAAGGGAAGGGAAGGGAAGGGAAGGGAAGGGAAGGGAAGGGAAGGGAAGGGAAGGGAAGGGAAGGGAAGGGAAGGGAAGGGAAGGGAAGGGAAGGGAAGGGAAGGGAAGGGAAGGGAAGGGAAGGGAAGGGAAGGGAAGGGAAGGGAAGGGAAGGGAAGGGAAGGGAAGGGAAGGGAAGGGAAGGGAAGGGAAGGGAAGGGAAGGGAAGGGAAGGGAAGGGAAGGGAAGGGAAGGGAAGGGAAGGGAAGGGAAGGGAAGGAATATAGAGAGGCAAACTGCCTCTACCCTTCTAAACCAACTTTAATACTCCAGCTAGTGAGACTTAAAAATAACTCCAAAAAGACATGCACACGTTCCAAAAGTTTGATGACAAAATGAATGGTTAGTAACCACAAAACAAACCAAAGGAAAAAAAAAAAAAAAAAAAAAAAAAAGCAAATGATGAATTCCTTCATTATTTTTCCACTGCAGTTTTATGGCAAGTTTCTGCATAGATCTTCCCAGCGCACTGTTCGTTTCAGTACTTTGAACTAGGCATACTTGCAAAGTTTCATATATTGAACGTGTGCTAAAGCTAGCGGAAGGATTTGGGGGTCTTCGTTAGGATTTAAGTCTGACTGTACATGAGGGAAAAAAAATATATAATTTCATAGAATCATAGAATACCCCGAGTTGGAAGGGACCCATAAGGATCATCAAGTCCAACTCCTGGCACCGCACAGGTCTTCCCAAAAAGTCAGACCACATGACTAAGAGCACAGTCCAATCGCTTCTTCAACTCCGACAGGCTTGGTGCTGTGACTACTTCCCTGGGAAGCCTGTTCAGGTTTGCAACTACCCTCTCGGTGAAGAACCTCTTCCTGTTGTCGAGCCTGAACCTCTCCTGCCACAGCTTGACACCATTTCTGCAGGTCCTATCACTGGTGATTACAGAGAATAGGTCGGTGCCTGCCTCTGCACTCCCCCTCGTGAGGAAGCTGTAGACCGCGATGAGGTCCCCCCTCAGCCTCCTCTTCTCCAGGCTGAACAGGCCCAGTGCCCTCAGCCTCTCCTCATACGTCTTCCCCTCTAGGCCCTTCGCCATCTTTGTAGCCCTCCTCTGGACACTCTCCAACAGTTTTGCATCCTTTTTGCACTGCGGTGCCCAGAACTGCACACAGTGCTCGAGGTGAGGCCACACCAGCGCAGAGTAGAGCAGGACAATCACCTCCCTTGACTAACTAGCAATGCCTTTATACTTTCCGAAGTCTAAATAGCTTTTGAAAAGAGAATATACTTTGATTGCAATCATTAACTTCCATCACCAGTTTTTGAAATAATTAGATACAATAAAATCAATATTCTTACCCTTCGAGTTAAGATCAGACAGTTCTTTCAAAGGGAAAGCAAAAACTATTTCACAGCACAAACATGCTTGGCCTTCACCCTTACAAATTAGTGGACTTAGAATGCAAATATGAAATAAAAATACAGTAAATGCTGCTTACAACTTTCAGTTCTGGATGGGTAATGTTGACCGACACAAACTCCATGAATTTTGCAAACCCTTCATTTAACCACAGGTCATTCCACCACTCCATGGTAACTAGGTTGCCAAACCACTGAAAAAACAGCAACAACAATTTTAATTTAATTACACAGTTTTTCACAAAAGCTGCTACTGACTGATATGAAATTGAATTTATAGCATGTCACTGACATTTAAGGCACATTTTTGTAGTAATGCAGCTTACTCTGGCCTCTTTCTATTTCGTTTCTTATTTTAATGGTAATACTCTACAGCATGGGTTTCCATTACAATTCCATGAAACTTTATACATAAACCAGGTTTGATAGGAGAGCCACGCATAAACCTGTAACGATTCTTAACTTTTTTACCTATATTCACGGCTTGCAATTAATTTCAAGGGTTAGCAATGGTGCAAAGTCCCCAGAGCACTACAGCTACTGAACTATACAGATTTTGGTTACAGCCCTGCATGTCTATGAAGCCCAACGAGACTTTATTGGGAACAGTCGCGTGATTCACGGATGAACACCCTCAAACTGAAACAGCTCTTTTCAGTCTATATTCTCAAATATCTCTCCATCCACACAGCTCTGACCACTTTGTGGGTCCCTTCTGATCCTTTATTGTTGCTCCTAAATCTCACCTGATGAGCCAGTTCGTGGGCTATTACCATAGTAATCCAAAGTCTAGAAGATGCTGAGGATTTATCAGGGTCATACAACAATGCGGATTCCCGATATGTGGTCAATCCCCAGTTTTCCATAGCACCAGACTGGAAATCAGGAATAGCTGCTAAATCTGGTGGAGGGGGGAGGAAGGAGGAGGGGGGGAGGGAAGCATTAATAAACTGCTAGGATTGTTTGACCCAGTAAAGAACCCAGTCACCTGCTCATCCCACTTCACAACAGCTCCCACATCACACCTTCTTTAAGGCTTCTCCTAAATGTAACAGCAAAAACATACCTTTAAAAAGTTCTCTGTAGAAGGATTTTCCGTTCTCAGTGAAGCTTTTCAACATACTCTTAAGTTACACGAAGCAGACAGTTTAAAAACATGGGAGCCAAAATTGTCCCAGTCTTACCTAACTCATTGATTTTATGCAATTTTACTCTCTATTCTTAATGCTATTCTTGAATACATTAAATTAGGTAACACTTACCTTGTTTAGGTAAGGGATATGAAATGCTGAAGTAATCCTCATAAAAGTCTAAAAGTTTTACTGCCGCATCCAGGGCATAATCAGCTTGGTGGATCTTCTCTGGTACCGTGTATACAGAAATCTACAGTAAACAAGCAGGCAGTATTTAAATGCCAGCATCAAAAGTTTACAGAATTTGTTCTTTAACATAGGTACGTGAGTGGTCATGAAAAGTGACAGAAGAGCACATACCTAACAGCTTTCATACAAAAGTTACTTTTAAAAAATACAGATACTGATATGTTCAAAATTAGAAATGAGAATTTTACTTTATCCTCCAGAACCACCATGCCTGTAAAAGGACATCTATACCTTCCATACCCTACCAAGACAGAGCTGTTTAACTACCACTGTTCTATTTTATTCATGATTCTCCAATAAAACTATATTTAATTTCCTTTTAATCAAACAGTCCTACTTGAAACAGTATTACCAATGAACGTAAGTATATAAAAAGAAAGCATATTACCAAAAACTTTTGGAATTAGTAAAATTAGTCTTAATGCAAACTAATAATCCAATTACAAAGCCAACGTTTTTCTCTCCTCTCGTTCATGTCAAACTTCACAATGTATAAATCCAACAATTTAGCTTGAAAGTACACTATATGTTTCCATATAGATTTTGTTATAAAATAAGCTCTTAGAAAATCAGAATAGTTACATTAACTCCATGACTGGATATTTTGCTGATGGACTTGAAATCGGAAACAATAAAGGCCACGAGGTAGGTACTCATCTTGACACTGGTATCAAAATGGTCTTCAACAAGCCATGAATTTATATTCACAGTCTTCATCTAAAAAAAGACAAGCACAGCTCATCATCCGGTAGTACCTCTAAGGACTTTGGCACCAAAAATCAATGTGTTTCTTTTCAGTTTCACTAAGACAATTTTAAAGACAAGTTGGAAAGAAGTCAACCCTGTGCCAGCCTGTCCCCACACAAAGAAAACAGAAACATACAGGTAGTTTCACTCGTAAGTGTTACTTCAACATTGCTAAAACTAGATAAAGATACTCATTCAAAAGCTTTAATTTTCCTCAGTGTCTGCCAGCACATCGATCTAATTAAGATCACACTTGAGTTGATCAGAAGTTGTCTAAATCTAAACATCACTTGTTACACATGAGAGAAATAAACTACTCCAAACAATGACTCAGCTCTCTCAGATATCTATTTCAAGACAAAATGAGTCGCCTGTTAGAGTTTTCCCTTTTGATTCGCCTCAGGTAACTAACTTACACTTGGAGTATATTTAGCCACATTGGAATACTAATACTGGCACCCACAATTCATTCATTATTTTATCCACTTTTCAATGCAAGAACTGTTTTGTTTGTTAGTTTGTTTTTAACCAACTTCCAAAAGACTTCATTTTTTTGAAATGTACTTGGTGTATGGGGAGGCATTGTTCCCTCATTTATAAGGGTTAGTTTCCTGGCAAATCACGAATCAACAATGCAGAAGAATTTGTGAAGAATCTCTTATGCACAGAGTAAGACCAAATGTATGACATGTGACCCACCCTACATACGCCTACATCTTTGTAACTGCAAACCATATTTGTAGGTATTACACATACTCCACTTTCACAGACATTTTTTGAAGGCCAAAATAACCTTTTTTTGTTGTTGTTTAATATATATATATTTATATATATATATATATATATATGAAATAATTAATACATTATATATAATATAATATATAATATAATAATATATATAATATATAATAATATATATTATAATAATACATATATAGAATATATAATATAATAATATAATGTATATAATATAATAATAATGTAATAATATATATAATATATATTGATATATATTATATATATTTATATATATATATATTATATATATAAGGTCCTGAATAATATTGTGTCTGTATTCAGATACATTTTAATATTAATTCTTAAAATCTAAGACAAAGACTGAAAGCACTTTATGAGTAAAATAAAGGTTAGCGAGATTACATTGTTCTCAAACCACTGCAGAGAACAGGAACCCCTAGGATGCAACATCTGTTGCATTCCTTTATAACTGTGTATCAACAGTACCAGCAATCATTTACTCTCAGAAAAGAACTGACATAATCTTTAGCTCAATATTCCCATGAACAGCAACTTCCTAGATATTCTCTTCTCCTTTTACTTTCTTTTTTAAAGGTCATCAAGCAACAGCACAACATTGAATGTATCCACCTACAAGGGGCATATTGGACAGCGCAAGGTGCTTTGGTTCCCTCCTAATCTTAACTGAAAATCTGGCTTTGAAAGCTGGTTCATCGAAACACGGGAAGGCTGTTCTTGCAAATGTTGGCTCAAAATGCGTTGCTGCGAGCACTCTAAGGAAAAAAGAGAAAACCTTTAGTCCACATACCTTCATATGCACAGTGTTCACCACCTTGTGTGAAAATCAAGTAATTTCACATTTATGAGATAATTTAAGTACTTTCAAAATCTTTGGCATGCTAAGAATTACCATTTCTCAATCTGTGGTGGGGAACAGAAGTGGATACATAAAGCTTCTTGACCAACCCCCCTGATAAGGGGTTCTGCAATAAGAGACAACTTGTCAGAGCCCAGCGAGTCCCCAGACTCTTCCTCTCACATCACTGCAGGACGGCTGGACGTGTCGGTGGATTAAGGCCTGCTAAGGCTACAGCCAAGAACCCCACGGCTACCTGAAAGAATGGCAATCTCTGCGATATCCCATTATATATACAGTCTGGTGTGGCTTTGTGTGTGAAAGGAACCTCAGCCACGGATAATTTCAAAGAGAAATTACAAAGCAGCCGACAACAAATTCTAAAACCAGTTACATGTGGTATCTACAATGACATTTCTACTAATGAAAAAGAAGAGGATTACCGGAGTTCTCCTGCCTGGGTCCTGTAGGTGCTTTTGTAGAAGCCATGGAAGGAGTCGGAGAGGTTGGCAGTGTACTGGATGGTGACGGTGTAGTTGTGGCCGGCCCGCAGTGGCTCGGCGGCGAGCAGTGCCACCTGCTCCAGAGCCTGCTGCTCCAGCACCCTCGCCTCCTGCGCCCCGATGGCCGCCCTGGCCACGTGCAGACGCTTGCTGTGCAGGATAACGGCGCTGGTTTGACGGGTGACGGTCAGCTCTATGGCAGCTGTCCCCGTGAAGGTCTGCGTGGTGAGGTTCGGGTGGACGAGGAGCTGATAGTGCAGCGGGACGACGTGCTCAGGTAGCCTCACCTTGTCCCAGGGAAATGGTGCGCTGCTGTCCCCGCCAAGGCCACCGCCGATGGAAGAGGCCACCACGGCCAAGCCCAGCACCACGGGCACCATGGGGGCGGCTGGGCGAGGCGCTGCCATTTTGCACCTAGCGCAGGGAGGAGGCAACGAGGCCGCCCTGCGCCCGCCGCCTCATAGCAGCCCCGGGACCCCAGCCCCCGCTCCGCGCTGCCGGCACCGAGGCAGGAGGCTGGCACCGAGAGAGCCCGAGGCAGGACGGGGACACCGAGAGGGAGCAGGACCCAGTCGGGAAGCGAAAGTGAAAGAGAAAGAAGCGAAGCCGAGCGGGATGCGGGGCGGAGCGCGCCGCCGCCGCTCATGGAAGCCGCGGGGGGGCGGAGAAGCCCGGCCCCAAAGCAGGGGCTTAGGGTGTGAGCACTGCCCTAAGGAAGGCGTGGGGCAGCACAGCAGCTGCTCGCTGAGCACCTGTTGTCAGGACTGAGTCCCTCTCTCAGCAGGGAAGCCCAGAGCACGGTACGGCCGCGCCTCTGGCCAGGCTGCGGCTGGAAGCACCGCAGGAGGCCGCCTGCTGCAGCTGCCACACAGCGCAGGGTGCCGGGCACCACGACCAGGAGGCTTTTGGAGATCTCCAAAGAGATCTCCGCCACCTCTCTGGGCAGCCTGTGCCTGTGTTCTGTCTCCCACGCAGCACAGAAGCGCTGCCTTGTGCTCAGGGGGAGCCTCCCATGCTCCAGATTGTGCCCACTGCCTCTTGTGACACCACTGAGAAGAGCCTGGCTCTTGTCTTCTCTTCACCCTCCCTTCAGGTGTTTATAGACATTGATGAGATCTCCCTGATCTTCCGCTTCTCCAGGCTGAACAGCCTGGGCACTCTCAGCCTTTCTTCTGATAAATAGCAGAGATCATCTTGGTTGGACTCTCTCCGCTACACTCACGTCTGTCTAGTACATGGAAGCCCAGAAAAGGACCCAGCTCTTCAGCTTCACACAGGGCTTCGCCAGCCATCAGCCTTCCTTGCTGCATGGGCACGTTGCTGGCTTATGTTCAACGTGGTGTCCACCAGGAACCTCAGGTCATTTTCTGCCAGGCTGCTCTCCAGCAGGGTGCCCATAGCATGTCCAGGTGCCTGGGGTTGTTATTCCACAGGTACAGGACTTGCCACAGCTCCACGAGATTCCTGCCAGCCTTAAAGGAGTCCTTGCAAAGGAGTTCAAATGAAAATACGCTCTGTCATCACGGTGGGCTGGTCCGTTCCAAGCGTTTCTAACCACTCCTGTGGCACAGAAGTAAGTTCCTGGGTCCATGTGTACCACTGCTGAAGGACAAAACCACCCAAGGAATGCTGGAAACTCTAGGATGACCAAGGCAGATGACCAGAGCAGAACAACTACCAAAAGAGTTTCTCACCCTAGAGATCTTTTTACTAGAGATCTGCAGAAAGAGCAGATCTCTAGTAAAGGACAACAGGCTCAGATATCTCTGCAATAAGAACTGACAATGGAAAAGAAGGTCCTCGGTGGTGGTGCTGGTAACCTCTCTGCAGGAGCATCACCAACATCAGGATGAAGGTACAATTTGAGATCTCAGATACAGACCTGCTAGCCTGGTAGCCCGATCTTTTTCTTCTCACAGAATCACAGAATTGAAGGGGTTGGAAGGGACCTGAAGAGGTCATCGGGTCCAAGCCCCCTGCCAAAGCAGGTTCCTCAGAGCAGGCTGCCCAGGGAGGCATCCAGATGGGCCTTGAATATCTCCAGAGAAGGAGACTCCACAACCTCCCTGGGCAGCCTGTCCCAGTGCTCCGTCACCCGCACCATGAAGAAGTTCTTTCACGTGTTGGTGCAGAACTGCCTGGGCTCTGTCTTGTGGCCCTTGTCCTGTCCCTGCTAACCACTGAAGAGAGGTTGGACAAATCCCACTGTTTCCCACACTGAAGATATTTGTAAATATTGGTAAGAGCTCCCCTCAGTCTTCTCCAGGCTGAACAGACCCAGGACTCTCAGCCTTTCCTCATAGGGAAGATGATCCAGGCCCTTTATCATCTTCCTTGCCCTCCGCTGGACTCTTTCCAGGAGATCCCTGTCTTTTTTGTACCGGGGAGCCCAGAACTGGACACAGTACTCCAGGTGAGGCCTGACCAGGGCTGAGTAGAGAGGGAGGATCACCTCCCCTGCCCTGCTGGCCACGCTCCTTTTCATGCACGTCATGATCCCATGGGCCCTCTTGGCCACGAGGGCACACTGCTGGCTCATGGTCAACCTGTCGTCCACCAGGACCCCCAGGTCCTTCTCCTCAGAGCTCCTCTCCAGCAGGTCATCCCCCAGCCTGTACTGATACATGTGGTTGTTCCTTCCCAGGTGCAGGACTCTACCCTTGCTCTTGTTAAACCTTGTTAGAAATGTTTTAACAATTTGTGTCCATAAAGAACAGTCCTGTCTGCCTCTGGGCCCTGCACTGGCAATTTAATTCTTGAACCACAGATGCAGTTGTGAGAGTGGGTAGCAAATACGAGTACTGCTGGCATATGTCTGTCTATGAGGAAGCCCATTCCTTCTTGTACTTGCTGCTCATCACTGCCCCCACTCAATATCTCCCTATCGAATTAATGTGATTCCAGCAGGTAACCTTACTTCTCCTAATGTCTTAGCCAATTCAGCACGTGTTGGTGCAGGTCTGTTCTTAAACCTCTGGGGTAAATGAGCAAAAAAATGCTCTATTACTTCCAAAGTAAAAGCAAATTTGTCTTGTCCCTGCCATGGTAATGTGACCAAAAGATATCTCGAACACCAACGACAGCCATCCTTGAAATCCTGCTGTATTGAGCAGATTAGGTATGTCAGACAGACTGGGTGCTGTGACAGTCAATGGTTTAGTAGCTGCATTCAACTTTCTGTAGTTTACTGTAAGCCATCATGTCCTTAACACTTGTAACTGGCCGTACTGGAGAATTAAAAGGGGAATGGATTTTTTTAACAGTTTCCCTCTCCACCAAATATTTTGTTAATTCACCTTTCACTGTCATCGCTAATACTGGGGCCAATCCCTTATTATACCCACACCAGAGGCTCAAACAGGTGCAGGAATCACCTCATCACCTATTTTTTTAAATCATTACCCTCATGGTCAACTCAGGGCCAGGAAGGTTTGACAGACCACCATTGTTCCTGTATGTGCTGGATTGGTTGTGATAGATTTAATTTTGTCCATAGTAGCTCATGTAAGTGTTATGTTTAGATTTTTAATGGAAGTAGTGCTGCTAACATACCAATGTTTTAGTTGTTTCTGCATAGCGCGTACACGGAGTCGAGTTCTTTCCTCTTCCCAGGCTGCCTGCTAGCAAGTTGATTGGGAGTACAACAAGAAAAATTTTTTTAATCAACATTTGGTGTGATTTTCAGTATCACAACTGCTATGAGGACTGCAAGAAAAATGCTTGCCAGGTTTGCAGCATAATACCATTAGCCTGAATAAGTTATAAGGCAATAGAAGTCCCCTAGTAAAGAACGGTGTAAATGCCAAAACTTAATTGGACAAGCTGTTTCCTCCTGTGAGCAGATTATTCAGATTATTTCCTGTATTTCCTGTAACTGAAAAACAAACAAACAAACAAACAAAAACAAACAAACAACAATGTTTACTCCAAAATTTATCCATTTTAAGTAGAACACATACTTTAAAAGTCTGTTTGCGCTACAGTTATGTGAAAGATTTGATCCCAAGTCTTCATTCTATACAGTAGAATAAAAAAAAAAATAAATTTCAAAGGACAATTTTCAGCTTCACATTAAGGCCGGAGTCCACCTCATCTTGTAAGTCTCTTCTACCAGGTTAGAATATCACCACTAACACATTGGTACAATTCCTCTACAGCTAGTCAGCTCAGCTTTTGACATTTTTATTCCAATGGGACAGGAACTGATTCACTTCTTTCAAAGTTTGTGAAAAGTAATTCCCCCACGCTTATTTTATAGCCTGGCTGAGCGATGCACTGAAAGTTTTCCCTCCGCTATCAGAACATTTCAAAGCACGGAGTTCAGCCAGTGCATGAAATCTGTTGTTCATCCAGACATCTTTAGGGCGAGTCTATTTTGCCTTTCAGAAATTCATAAGGATATCAGCATGGTAGAAAATATCAATAAAGTTTAGGAAACACAATGAAAGGAGGAAAAAGAAAAGGCAAATTTGAGCTTCAGAGCTGTACTGACAGATCTGAAATTCTGTGGGGATTCCGTAGGTTGGAAAAGCACAGCAAAACTCACGCCTGAGAATAAGGGACCATGAGGCTGCCAATACGCTAAGGTTACTTACTGTATCAGCATGCTTAATTACAACAAATTAACAACATGTATTTCTTACCTCTGATATTAATTCCGATATACTCTCCCTGCTCTGGTTGTGAAACACGGAAAGCTCTGTCACGCAGTCCTCGTCCAGGTGTCCCTGCTGCAAGAACACGCACTACATTCAAGCATGAGGCTTTCAGGTTGTCTCACCGAGACACATCTGACCATGACACTGTTGTGATATGCCGCAGGCGGAGTCCCTAATTATCCAAGATTTCACGTTTTGTATTTTAGTTAGCATCATGGCTAAATGTTGCCATGAGGAAACGGAGAAAGTCACACAACTTCAGCAACTTCAGCATCTCGGCCCTCCTTGGTGAGAGGTTCTGAACTCACATAGGAAAGGCTGTGTGCAGATGAGATTTTTCACTTGAGTGGAAGCTACACTTTTATCTCTTCTTAAATATGCAAAGCTACATCAGGCATGCACGTCTTTGCCAGAGCCGCTTAAAACTGACGGTGCGTGTGCAACAAGCTGTTCTTTACCTAGACAAACAGCGGCAGCCAGTGGCCAGCAGGAGGCATTGGCAAACAATTGAGAGACGGTCAGGACAAACGCTTTCAAAGAGGTCAAATTGTTAGCCGAACAAGCAATTCTCTGAGACACAGAAATGAGATAAACCATAAGCACGTCCAACATGCTTGTATGAAAACTTGTGTTTTGCTCCATCATGGGTTCCTTTCCACGGAGGAAGAATTTCAATCTTGTCTTCAAAAACCCATTAGGGAGATCCTTAGAAATGCATTGTAGGCAATTTCACAATGCTCAGGGGTTGGGGCCCTTGCTCAGTGAGGAGGGGCTGAGGCAAAGATGTTTGGTCAGACTGCAGAGGAGCCTCAGGGCAGCCTTCTCGTAACTACAAGGAGGGCAGCAAGACAAAGCCAAGCTATCTCAGCAGGGCATGGTGCGATGATGACAAACAGCAGGCACGGTGGTACAAATCACCAAAGGGAGATGGCAATTCTTTGGGTGTTATATAAGGGTGTTCTGGTGTCGCACAGACCTTGCTGATGCTGTTTTAAAATAATTAAAAAAGCGAGGTAGGAATTAAAATTAGTTCACTTATTGCGAACCCAGAAGAGTGGCTATTATTAAATTGGGAGAGAAAATACAGCACAAAGAGGCTGGAGATGAGAATGGTTGAATTAAAGGGCAGGGGAATGGGGAGAAAAAGAAACAAAAGAAACAATAAGGCCGCGGGGAAGCGCAGAGAGAAGGAAAAGGAAATATTCTCTACTTCCCATCAACGAGCGATGTTCAGCCATGTCCTGGGAAGCAGGGCATCAAAACACGTAGTGGTTGTTGAGGAGGAACAGCCCCCTGCCCCACGGGAGCTCCCTTGTTTATTGCTGAGTGTGGCATCAGGTGCTCTGGAATGTCCCTTTGGTTGGTTTAGGTCAGCTGGCCTATCGATGTCCCCTCCCCATCACTTGCCCACCCCCATTGATTTCTTTTGATGAAGTGGCCAACCATCTGGTTGCCCAAGGGAAGCCAGCTGATGGCACCTGTTTGGCTTTCAGCACAGCTTCAAGACTGTTTCTCACTGTCTCCTTCTGGACAAATTGGGCAGCACACAGCTAGAGCAATGCATAATGCGATGGGTGAACAAGGGGCTGACGGGTCGCGCTCCAAGGGTTCTTGTAAATGGGGTTGCATCAGGCTGGTGGCCAGTCATAGGGGCTTGTGCAGGCCTCCATTTTAGGGCCTGTTCTCTTCAGCGTTGTCCCGACTGACTCGCATGTAGGACTTGAGGGCATATGGAGTCCGTTTAGGCATGATGCTAAACAGGAAGGAGTGGCTGACTCCATCGAGGGGAGGAAGGCTTTGCAGAGAGACCTTGACAAAGCAGAGAGCTGGGCAATCCCCAAGCATATGAGGTTTAGCAAGAGCGAGTGAGGGATTCCACGCCTGGCAAGGGGCAACCCTGGCTGTATGGACAGTCGGGGGGACGAGAGGCTGGAGCGCAGCCCTGCGGAGAGGGATCTGGGCGTTTTGGTCGATGGCAAGTTGAACGGGATTCAAGCAGGGGCCCTGGCAGCCAGGAGGGGCAACAGCATCCTGGGCTGCCTCCAGCACGGCATCGCCAGCTGGGCGGGGGCAGGGATTGCTGTGCTCTGCTCTGCGCTCTTTCAGCAGCGCCTCGAGTCCTGTCCTGGGTGCACTTTTGGGCAGCACACTAACAGAAGGACATCAGGTTATTGGAGAGTGTCCAAAGGAGGGCTTCGAAGTGGTGAAGGATCGGGAGAGTAAGATGGATGAGGAGCACATGAGGTCCGCATGTTTGTTCAGCCTGCACGAGACTGAGGGGAGGCCTCATGGCGGCCAGCAGCTTCCTCACCAGGGCAGCAGAGGGGCTGGCGCTGAGCTCTGCTCTCTGGGGCCACTGACAAAACTCGAGGGAATGGCAAGGAGATGGGACAGTGGAGGGTCTGGCTGCAGGCGAGGAGAAGATTGTACACCAACACGGGGCTTGGCCACTGAAACAGGCCTCCCAGTGAAGTGGTCATGGCAGCCAAGCTGCCGGGGTTCACCAAATGTCTGGCAAGTGCTTTCAGACACGTGCTTTGGTTTTTGGGGGTCACCCAGAGTGCTGGGCTCTGAGGTCACCCAGCGATGGGCTGTGAGGTCAGCCAGCAATGGGCTGTGACCTCACGGCCCTCGCTGCTTATACTGGGGCGCCGGCAGAGCCTGGCCCAGCCTGGCTCGTGCCTGGACTCCCGCTGAGCGTGTGTGCGAGGCTTGGAGTGCCGAGCAAGGATCTCTTGTGAGATTTGTTGGAGCTGTGCTGTGGGGCCGTCAGCAACTGCTCTCGGTGCCCGTCCCCGCAGCCAGTGCCTGCGTTTCCCCGGCCCTGCCTGGCTCAGGCAGCCGGGGCTGTGGAGGGAGTGCTCGCAGCAGTGCAGGTGAGCTGTGCGGGGACACGTGCCCCGGGGCTCGGCTTGGGGTTTTGTCCTGCTGAGGGGCCGGGGCACTGCCGCTGCCTGCCCTGGCTCAGCCACTGACCCTGACCTCTCTCCTTCTTGCAGCGCACATCAGCTGTCGCAGCGGTGCCAGCCAGGGGAAGCAGCTCCCCATCTGCAGCTCTCCCCAGCCCGCTGCAGCGAGCCGACACCATGGCAAGTGAGGCCCAGGACATCACTTGCCCTGTGTGCCAGGGGGTCCCCAAGGAGCCCAGCTACGTCCTCCCCTGTGTGCACCACTTCTGCTTCGGGTGCATCATGCGCTGGGCCAAGAGAAGCAGCACCTGTCCCCTCTGCAGGCAGCACATCACCTCCATCCGCTACTCCATCTGGGCGGAAGACGACTTCCTGGAGGTGCAGCTGGCCCCCGATGCAGAGGCGCAAGACGACAGCCCCCAGGACGAGCAGGGGGCTGCAGAGCCCATGCCCCAGCCTGCCGTGAGAGGCCTCCCGCCCGAGGAATGGGCAGCCCTCTTCAGGGAACACCTAGAAGTCCTCGGTCCGCTGCGCTCCTGGGTGCGCCAGCAAGCCAGGGAGCTGTTCGACGCTGCCTGGTGGGACCAGGACATGCTGGAGGCCAACATCGTCGCTTGGCTGTGCCGCTGTGGGCTCGATGAGCACGCCTTGGTGCAGGAGCTGCAGCCGTTGCTGCAGGGCCACACGATGAGCTTTGTGCAGCGGCTCATCTCCATCATGGAGGAGACGTGCAGCGAGGAGTTCCTCGAGGAGCTGGGCTTCCTGGAACCGCGTCCTGCCAGCCAGCTCTACGTGTACAACGGCCCTGAGGTGGACCTCGAGGGCTCCCAAGACTCCTGGGAGCCCGAAGACAGCCTGGAGGCCATCCCCAGCCCTGCTGCCTCCCCCCGGGACACTCCTGTCACCAGCCTGCTCTCCTCCAGCAGCGCGGAGGATTCGGACATTGAGGAGCTGCCCAGCACCTCCAGTGCCGCCCTGCCTGGGGGTCCTGGCCACCCGCGCGCTGCACCCATGCCTGAGGAGCAGGAGGAGCTCTTCTCAGAGCCTGAAGAGGAGGAAGCAGAACAGGCTGCGGTGCCGGGCACAAGCCACGGGCCCTCTCCTCCTGGCCAGGGCAGGGACAGCTCACCTGGGGGGCCGCGGCGCCCCCCGAAGAGGAGAGCCGACAGCGACCCGGACTCTCCCCAGCCCTGCAAGAGGCCCCCGCGCCTTTAGCAGGGCAAATGTGGTTGTCATCCCAATAAAGAGTTGTGACCCTGCCACAGACAGTGTCTTGGTCTTCTTCATAGAATCGCGGAATCCTACAGTCATAGAAATGTCGAGTGGTTCAGGTTGGAAGGGGCCTCAAAGACCACCTAGTTCCACTCCCCCTGCCATGGCCAGGGGTGCCACCCACTGGATCTGGTTGCCCAGCCTGGTGATGGGCAATGCCTGCCCACTCGCTCAGGACCCACAGATCCATCTCCTCAGGCCCCCTGGCCTTGCGCATCACCATGTTCCTCCTTCCCCACCCTCCCTCGGACCCCGCAGGGTGCAGAGCAGCAGCGCCGACCCTCCCAACATGGCCGCCCCGCTGCGCCTCCCTCCCTCCCTCTCTCCCTCCCTCCTTCCCTCCCTCCCTCTCGTTGGGCGCCACGCTTAAATGTCCGTGTTTGCACTTTTAGGTGGGTTTGCAAAGGTAAAGCTTGGACGACATCTTCTTACCGGTGAAAAAGTTGCAATAAAAATCATGGACAAGCTTGGATACGTAAGAAGAGGAGGAAGATGGAGTGCATAGACAATGAATTTAGTAGCTAAGAACTTCATAAAAACTGCTGTAAATTTGTAACCTCAGCATAGTTAAGTTTAGATTGGAACATGCGATATCAATGACAACTCTGGCTGTTCTTTTTCAGGACACTTTTACATAGTTAGTGACATCTCTTTAAATAGTGCTGTTTTCCGGTCAGCCCTAGGCACAGAGGTAGGATTTCTGTCTGTACACATACCGATGCCACAGCACAGTATAGTAACATGAGAGGACTCAGATAAATACCAAACTCTCAAATACTGATGAGTAAAAAACTAGATGCTTACTGCATTTGAAGATGACTGTTGGTTCCTTCTGCAAAAGCCATCACCTTGTTGTTCACTTTTATCAGTACCTGCTGTGGGACAGATCTGTAGAAGAAAGTTTTGGTCATCTGGTTTTGATATCATTACCATAAGTATTGGTCACAGGCCTCATTAATATACTACAAAAACACACTATTCACAAAAAGCTATGAAATTTGGGGAAAAAAAAAAGTAAAAAAAAAAAAAAAAAAAAAAAAGAGAATAAGAAATACTTGCATTTGTCATACTGTTCCACAAATCTTCATTTTTTGCGTTTTGATAGCTGTACTTCTGCAGGTACTGCACAAGTCCAGCTTTAAAAACATCATCAGTCAGGTAGTCCTTCAACATATTTAATATATAGGATCCCTGAAAAAAAGTGTGACAGAATGTTTACAAAACCACTCCCTAGACAGCAAGATGCTTCTTTCAGAAAATTTTCAGCAGGCTAACCTAAACAGCAGTTCAATTTTGTATGTCTGTCTGATGAGAAATATTTGGATTTTATATATATTTAAACAGTAATTTGGCTTTCCTTATTTCCTTAAATATATTTTGGATTGAGTAAAATATGCTATTATTTTTTCAATTACTATATAGAGCAGGCTCCAATGAAAAACGCTGGTTGGTTTAAGCACCTAAAATAATGTTTTAATGTTTAAATTGATACACAATAGGTAAGAAGGGGCAAAAACCTCCTCTTTTTATAGATGGAACAGGAAACCACAATTTGAACTACATGCAGGAGTTTTGGACTACGATTGAGATAGAATATAAAGATCAAAACAACATTAAAAAGTATATTAACACCACGGTTCAGGGATGTTTTGTATAAAGGATTGACTGAAATCAGTACAATGCAGACGTATAGTACAATCAGTACAACTGAGAATGAAATCAGTTACAGATTTTACCTTCACATAAGAAACATCATCAAACATTTCTAAAATTTGAGCTGGATCTTCCACAGGAGTAGACACAGGATGTGATGAATTTAATGCATCCACTTCCATGGCATCAAACCAGTTTGATAAGAAATAATCTTCCTAATAGGAGACAAAAATGATTATTACTACCAAATTTTGCTTAGTGACTACTGAAATCCTATTAGTTCATATTTCAGTCCATTCTACATGATGTTGAAATCCCATCAGGAAAGCCAAACATATCTTCGGTTTCATTACAGAGCAGGAAAGGGAAGGGGAAGGGGAAGGGGAAGGGGAAGGGGAAGGGGAAGGGGAAGGGGAAGGGGAAGGGGAAGGGGAAGGGGAAGGGGAAGGGGAAGGGGAAGGGGAAGGGGAAGGGGAAGGGGAAGGGGAAGGGGAAGGGGAAGGGGAAGGGGAAGGGGACGACAAGGCAAGGCACGGCAAGGCACGGCAAGGCACGGCAAGGCAAGGCAAGGCAAGGCAAGAAAATGCAAGGAAAGCCAAGGCAAGGCAAGGCAAGGCAAGGCAAGGCAAGGCAAGGCAAGGCAAGGCAAGGCAAGGCAAGGCAAGGCAAGGCAAGGCAAGGCAAGGCAAGGCAAGGCAAGGAAAGGAAAGGAAAGGAAAGGAAAGGAAAGGAAAGGAAAGGAAAGGAAAGGAAAGGAAAGGAAAGGAAAGGAAAGGAAAGGAAAGGAAAGGAAAGGAAAGGAAAGGAAAGGAAAGGAAAGGAAAGGAAAGGAAAGGAAAGGAATATAGAGAGGCAAACTGCCTCTACCCTTCTAAACCAACTTTAATACTCCAGCTAGTGAGACTTAAAAATAACTCCAAAAAGACATGCACACGTTCCAAAAGTTTGATGACAAAATGAATGGTTAGTAACAACAAAACAAACCAAAGGAAAAAAAAAAAAAAAAAAGCAAATGATGAATTCCTTCATTATTTTTCCACTGCAGTTTTATGGCAAGTTTCTGCATAGATCTTCCCAGCGCACTGTTTTTTTCACTACTTTGAACTAGGCATACTCGCAAAGTTTCATATATTGAACGTGTGCTAAAGCTAGCGGGAGGATTTGGGGGTCTTCATTAGGATTTAAGTCTGACTATACATGATGGAAAAAAAATAATTTCATAGAATCATAGAATACCCCGAGTTGGAAGGGACCCATAAGGATCATCAAGTCCAACTCCTGGCACAGCACAGGTGTTCCCAAAAAATCAGACCACATGACTAAGAGCACAGTCCAATCGCTTCTTCAACTCCGACAGGCTTGGAGCTGTGACTACTTCCCTGGGAAGCCTGTTCAGGTGTGCGACTACCCTCTCGGTGAAGAACCTCTTCCTGTTGTCGAGCCTGAACCTCTCCTGCCACAGCTTGACACCATTTCTGCAGGTCCTATCACTGGTGATTACAGAGAATAGGTCGGTGCCTGCCTCTGCACTCCCCCTCGTGAGGAAGCTGTAGACCGCGATGAGGTCCCCCCTCAGCCTCCTCTTCTCCAGGCTGAACAGGCCCAGTGCCCTCAGCCTCTCCTCATACGTCTTCCCCTCTAGGCCCTTCGCCATCTTTGTAGCCCTCCTCTGGACACTCTCCAACAGTTTTGCATCCTTTTTGCACTGCGGTGCCCAGAACTGCACACAGTGCTCGAGGTGAGGCCACACCAGCGCAGAGTAGAGCGGGACAATCACCTCCCTTGACTAACTAGCAATGCCTTTATACTTTCCGAAGTCTAAATAGCTTTTGAAAAGAGAACATACTTTGATTGCAATCATTAACTTCCATCACCAGTTTTTGAAATAATTAGATACAATAAAATCAATATTCTTACCCTTCGAGTTAAGATCAGACAGTTCTTTCAAAGGGAAAGCAAAAACTATTTCACAGCACAAACATGCTTGGCCTTCACCCTTACAAATTAGTGGACTTAGAATGCAAATATAAAATAAAAATACAGTAAATGCTGCTTACAACTTTCAGTTCTGGATGGGTAATGTTGACCGACACAAACTCCATGAATTTTGCAAACCCTTCATTTAACCACAGGTCATTCCACCACTCCATGGTAACTAGGTTGCCAAACCACTGAAACAACAGCAACAACAATTTTAATTTAATTACACGGTTTTTCACAAAAGCTGCTACTGACTGATATGAAATTGAATTTATAGCATGTCACTGACATTTAAGGCACATTTTTGTAGTAATGCAGCTTACTCTGGCCTCTTTCTATTTCATTTCTTATTTTAATGGTAATACTCTACAGCATGGGTTTCCATTACAATTCCATGAAACTTTATACATAAACCAGGTTTGATAGAGGAGCCACGCATAAACCTGTAACAATTCTTAACTTTTTTACCTATATTCACGGCTTGCAAATAATTTCAAGGGTTAGCAATGGTGCAAAGTCCCCAGAGCACTACAGCTACTGAACTATACAGATTTTGGTTACAGCCCTGCATGTCTATGAAGCCCAACGAGACTTTATTGGGAACAGTCGCGTGATTCACGGATGAACACCCTCAAACTGAAACAGCTCTTTTCAGTCTATATTCTCAAATATCTCTCCATCCACACAGCTGTGACCACTTTGTGGGTCCCTTCTGATCCTTTATTGTTGCTCCTAAATCTCACCTGATGAGCCAGTTCGTGGACTATTATCATAGTAATCCAAAGTCTAGAAGATGCTGAGGATTTATCAGGGTCATACAACAATGCGGATTCCCGATATGTGGTCAATCCCCAGTTTTCCATAGCACCAGACTGGAAATCAGGAATAGCTGCTAAATCTGGTGGAGGGGGGAGGAAGGAGGAGGGGGGGAGGGAAGCATTAATAAACTGCTAGGATTGTTTGACCCAGTAAAGAACCCAGTCACCTGCTCATCCCACTTCACAACAGCTCCCACATCACACCTTCTTTAAGGCTTCTCCTAAATGTAACAGCAAAAACATACCTTTAAAAAGTCCTCTATAGAAGGATTTTCCGTTCTCAGTGAAGCTTTTCAACATACTCTTAAGTTACACGAAGCAGACAGTTTAAAAACATGGGAGCCAAAATTGTCCCAGTCTTACCTAACTCATTGATTTTATGCAATTTTACTCTCTATTCTTAATGCTATTCTTGAATACATTAAATTAGGTAACACTTACCTTGTTTAGGTAAGAGATATGAAATGCTGAAGTAATCCTCATAAAAGTCTAAAAGTTTTACTGCCGCATCCAGGGCATAATCAGCTTGGTGGATCTTCTCTGGTACCGTGTATACAGAAATCTACAGTAAACAAGCAGGCAGTATTTAAATGCCAGCATCAAAAGTTTACAGAATTTGTTCTTTAACATAGGTGCGTGAGTGGTCATGAAAAGTGAAAGTAGAGCACATACCTAACAGCTTTCGTACAAAAGTTACTTTTAAAAAATCCAGATACAGATATGTGCAAAATTAGAAATGAGAATTTTACTTTATCCTCCAGAACCACCATGCCTGTAAAAGGACATCTATACCTTCCATCCCCTACCAAGCCAGAGCTGTTTAACTACCACTGTTCTGTTTTATTCCTGATTCTCCAATAAAACTATATTTAATTTCCTTTTAATCAAACAGTCTTACTTGAAACAACATTACCAATGCACGTAAGTATATAAAAAGAAAGCATATTACCAAAAACTTTTGGAATTAGTAAAATTAGTCTTAATGCAAACTAATAATCCAATTACAAAGCCAACGTTTTTCTCTCCTCTCGTTCATGTCAAACTTCACAATGTATAAATCCAACAATTTAGCTTGAAAGTACACTATATGTTTCCATATAGATTTTGTTATAAAATAAGCTCTTAGAAAATCAGAATAGTTACATTAACTCCATGACTGGATATTTTGCTGATGGACTTGAAATCGGAAACAATAAAGGCCACGAGGTAGGTACTCATCTTGACACTGGTATCAAAATGGTCTTCAACAAGCCATGAATTTACATTCACAGTCTTCATCTAAAAAAAGACAAGCACAGCTCATCATCCGGTAGTACCTCTAAGGACTTTGGCACCAAAAATCAATGTGTTTCTTTTCAGTTTCACTAAGACAATTTTAAAGACAAGTTGGAAAGAAGTCAACCCTGTGCCAGCCCGTCCCCACACAAAGAAAACAGAAACATACAGGTAGTTTCACTCGTAAGTGTTACTTCAACATTGCTAAAACTAGATAAAGATACTCATTCAAAAGCTTTAATTTTCCTCAGTGTCTGCCAGCACATCGATCTAATTAAGATCACACTTGAGTTGATCAGAAGTTGTCTAAATCTAAACATCACTTGTTACACATGAGAGAAATAAACTACTCCAAACAATGACTCAGCTCTCTCAGATATCTATTTCAAGACAAAATGAGTCGCCTGTTAGAGTTTTCCCTTTTGATTCGCCTTAGGTATCTAACTTACACTTGGAGTATATTTAGCCACATTGGAATACTAATACTGGCACCCACAATTCATTCATTATTTTATCCACTTTCCCATGCAAGAACTGTTTTGTTTGTTAGTTTGTTTTTAACCAACTTCCAAAAGACTTCATTTTTTTGAAATATACTTGGCGTATGGGGAGGCGTTGTTCCCTCATTTATAAGGGTTAGTTTCCTGGCAAATCACGAATCAACAATGCAGAAGAATTTGTGAAGAATCTCTTATGCACAGAGTAAGACCAAATGTATGACATGTGACCCACCCTACATACGCCTACATCTTTGTAACTGCAAACCATATTTGTAGGTGTTACACATACTCCACTTTCACAGACATTTTTTGAAGGCCAAAATAACCTTTTTCTCTTGTTGTTTAATATATATATATTAATATATATATATATAAAATATATATTAATAATAATTAATATATATTAATATAATATATATAATATATAATATATATATTATATATATGTATAATATATATATTATATATAATATACATATAATATAATAATATATATAATATTATATATTATATATATTATATATAATACATATATGTAATATATAACATAATAATATAATATTTATAATATAAAAATAATAATATATTAATATATAATATATATAATGTATTATATATTATATATTTATATATATATTAATAATATTTATATATTTATATATATTCTATATATATAAGGTCCTGAATAATATTGTGTCCGTATTCAGATACATTTTAATATTAATTCTTAAAATCTAAGACAAAGACTGAAAGCATTTTATGAGTAAAATAAAAATTAGCGAGATTACATTGTTCTCAAACCACTGCAGAGAACAGGAATCCCTAGGATGCAACACCTGTTGCATTCCTTTATAACTGTGTATCAACACTACCAGCAATCATTTACTCTCAGAAAAGAACTGACACAATCTTTAGGTCAATATTCCCATGAACAGCAACTTCCTAGGTATTCTGTTCTCCTTTTACTTTCTTTTTTAAAGGTCATCAAGCAACAGCACAACATTGAATGTATCCACCTACAAGGGGCATATTGGACAGCGCAAGGTGCTTTGGTTCCCTCCTAAACTTAACTGAAAATCTGGCTTTGAAAGCTGGTTCATCGAAACACGGGAAGGCTGTTCTTGCAAATGTTGGCTCAAAATGCGTTGCTGCGAGCACTCTAAGGAAAAAAGAGAAAACCTTTAGTCCACATGCCTTCATATGCACAGTGTTCACCACCTTGTGTGAAAATCAAGTAATTTCACAGAATCACAGAATTTCTAGGTTGGAAGAGACCTCAAGATCATCGAGTCCAACCTCTACCTAACGCTAACAGTCCCCACTAAACCATATCCCTAAGCTCTACATCTAAACGTCTTTTAAAGACTTCCAGGGATGGTGACTCCACCACTTCCCTGGGCAACCTGTTCCAGTGCCTAAAAACCCTTTCAGTAAAGAAGTTCTTCCTAAGATCCAACCTAAAACTCCCCTGGCGCAACTTTAGCCCAATCTCCCTCGTCCTGTCACCAGGCACGTGGGAGAACAGGCCAACCCCCACCTCGCTACAGCCTCCCTTGAGGTACCTGTAGAGAGCGATAAGGTCGCCCCTGAGGCTCCTTTTCTCCAGGCTGAACAAGCCCAGCTCCCTCAGCCGCTCCTCATAGGATTTGTTCTCCAGGCCCCTCACCAGCTTCGTCGCCCTTCTCTGGACTCGCTTGAGCACCTCCATGTCCTTCTTGTAGCGAGGGGCCCAAAACTGAACACAGTACTCGAGGTGCGGCCTCACCAGAGCCGAGTACAGGGGGACGATCACCTCCCTAGCCCTGCTGGCCACACTGTTCCTGATACAGGCCAGGATGCCGTTGGCCTTCTTGGCCACCTGAGCACACTGCTGGCTCATATTCAGCCGACTATCCACCATCACTCCCAGGTCCTTCTCTGCCTGGCAGCTCTCCAACCTCTCGTCTCCCAGCCTGTAGCTCTGCAATAAGCGCCCCAGGTGCAGGACCCAGCACTTGGCCTTGTTGAACTTCATGCAGTTGACCTCAGCCCATCGCTGCAGCCTATCCAGATCCTCCTGCAGAGCCTTCCTACCCTCGAGCAGATCAACACGCGCATAGCTTGGTGTCATCTGCAAACTTACTGAGGGTGCACTCGATGCCCTTGTCCACATCATCGATGAAGATATTAAAGAGGACCGGCCCCAGCACCGAGCCCTGGGGGACGCCACTAGTGATTGGCCTCCAACCGGACTTGGCTCCATTCACCACGACTCTTTGGGCCCGGCTATCCAGCCAGTTTCTAACCCAACGAAGTGTGCGCCAGTCCAAGCCAAGAGCAGCCAGTTTCTTGAGGAGAATGCTGTGGGAGACGGTGTCAAAAGCCTTGCTGAAGTCAAGGTAGACCACATCCACAGCCTTTCCCTCGTCCACCCAGCGCGTCACTTTGTCATAGAAGGAGATCAGGTTCGTCAAGCAGGACCTGCCTTTCATAAACCCATGCTGACTGGGCCTGATCGCCTGCTTGCCCTGCAAGTGCTGCGTGAGGACTCTCAGGAGGATCTGCTCCATGAGCTTCCCTGGCACTCAGGTCAAACTGACAGGCCTGTAGTTTCCCGGGTCTGCCCTCCGGCCCTTCTTGTAGATGGGCGTCACATTTGCTAGCCGCCAGTCAACTGGGACCTCCCCCGATCGCCAGGACTGCTGATAAATGATGGACAGTGGCTTGGCCAGCTCCTCTGCCAGTTCTCTCAGTACCCTTGGGTGGATCCCATCCGGCCCCATCGACTTGTGCACATCCAAGTGCCGTAGCAGGTCACCAACCAGTTCTTCATGGATGGTGAGGGCCACATCCTGCTCCCCATCCCCTTCCACCAGCTCAGGGTACTGGGTATCCAGAGAACAACCGGTAGTGCCGCTAAAGACTGAGGCAAAGAAGGCATTGAGCACCTCCGCCTTTTCCTCATCTCTTGTAACTAAGTGCCGTGGTTCCGCTCGAGTGGGCAGCTGAGCTCCACCACAGCCGCTCCCTCACTCCCCCTCCTCAAAGAGGAATGGGGAGAAAATATGTGAAAAGGGCTCAAGGGTTGAGACAAGGATGAGAAAATCACTCAGTAATTATTGTAACGGGCAAAACAGACTCGGCATAAGGAGATAGTAAGATTTATTGCCTATTAACTAACAAGCTAGAGAAGTGAGAAACAAAGGAAAGAAACCAAAAGCACCTTCCCCCCATCCACCCTCTTCCACCTCCTCCCCCCGAGCGGCGCAGGGGAACGGGGGAATGGGGGTTATGGTCAGTCTACAGCGCTTCTTCTCTGCCGCTCCTTCTCGGTCACTCTCGTCCCTTGTGCTGTGGGGTCCCACCCACGGGATGCAGTCCTTGATGAACTGATCCGGCATGGGCTTCCCACAGGCAGCAGCTCTTCCAGAACTGCTCCAGATATGGGTCCGTACCACGGGGTCCATCCCTCAGGAGAAAACTGCTCCAACCTGGCTCCCCTACGGGCAGCAGCTCCTGCCAGGTCACCTGCTCCTGCGTGGGCTCCTCTCCACGGGCTACAGGTCCGGCCCGGAATCTGCTCCGGCAGGGGTCTTCCACAGGCGGCAGCCTCCGTCGGTGCAGGGCCACCTGCTCCACCGTGGTCTCCTCCACGGGCCGCAGCGTGGAACCCTGCTCCACCGTGGTACTCCATGGGCTGCAGGGGGACATCCTGCTTCACCATGCTCCTCACCACAGGCCGCAGGGGACTTCTGCTCCGGCGCCTGGAGCACCTCTCCCCCTCCTTCTACACTGACCTTGGCACCTGCAAGGCTGTTTTATCACTCCCTTGGCTCTCCCAGCTGCTGTGAGGCGCAGCGTTTTTTTCCCTGTCTTAAATATGCTCTCACAGAGGCGCAAAACAACATCGCTTACTGGCTCAGCTCTGGAAAACAATGGGGCCCTTCCCAAACATGGGGCAGCTTCTAGATCTTTCTCACAGAAACCACCCCTATGGCCCCCTGCTACCAAAACCTTGCCACGTAAACCCACTACACCAAGTTTCCCCCCGCAGCCAGTAAAGGATGGAGATTCTCCTTAGTCCTCCTTTTTGTGTTGATGTATTTATAGAAACGTTTTTTGTTATCTTTAACGGCAGTAGCCAGATTGAGCTCCAGATGAGCTTTGGCCTTCCTAATTTTGTCCCTGCACGGCCTCGCTACATCCTTATAGTCCTCCCTAGTGGCCTGCCCACTATTCCAAACATTATAAACCCTCTTTTTTCTCCTAAGATCAAGCCACAATTCTCTGTTGAGCCAGGCTGGTCTTCTTCCCTGCCAGCTCGTCTTTGGGCACGTGGGAACAGACCGTTCCTGCGCCATTAAGATTTCCCTCTTGAAGAGCGCCCAGCCTTCCTGGACTCTTCTGCCCTTCAGAACCGCCTCCCAAGGGACTCCACCAACCAGTGTCCTGAGCAGCTCAAAGTCAGCCCTCCGAAAGTCCAATACAGCGGTTTTACTGGTCCCCTTCCTGGCCTCGCCAAGAATAGTGAACTCCACCATTTCGTGGTCACTCTGCCCAAGACAGCTCCCGACAATCACATCCTCCACCAGTCCTTCTCTGTTTGTGAAGAGAAGGTCTAGCGGGGCACCACCCCTGGTGGGCTCACTAACCAGCTGCGTCAGGAAGCTATCTTCCACGCTCTCCAGAAACCTCCTAGACTGCTTTCTCAGGGCTGTGTTGTGCTTCCAGCATATGTCAGGGAAGTTGAAGTCCCCCACGAGTACAAGAGCTGACGATTTCGCAACTTCTGCCAGCTGCCTGTAGAACTCCTCATCAGTCTCCTCATCCTGGTTCGGCGGTCTATAGCAGACCCCGACCAGGACGCTAGCCTTGTTGTCCCTGCCGATCCTAACCCAAAGGGACTCGACCTTGTCATTCCCAGCCTCGAGTTCTACAACATCGAAAGGCTCTCTAATATAGAGAGCCACAGCACCACCCCTTCTGTGCTGCCCGTCCCTTCTGAAGAGCTTATAGCCAGGCATTGCAGCACTCTAGTCATGAGACTGGTCCTACCACGTCTCCGTGATGGCAACCAAGTCGTAGCCTGCCTGCTGCACGATGGCTTCCAGCTCCTCCTGTTTGTTACCCATGCTGCGCGCATTGGTGTAGATGCACTTCAGCTGGGCCATTACCTTATCCCCCGGCCTTGCCATTGCTCCCCCTGGCACAGCCCCAACAATCCTTGCTTCAGCCCCATCCCCCTTCCTACCTAGTTTAAAGCCCTCTCAATGAGCCCTGCCAGCTCCTGGCCCAGGATCCTTTTTCCCCTAAAAGATAGCGACCCGTCTGAGGCCATCAGGCCAGGTGCTGAGTAAAGTGCCCCATGATCGAAAAAAACAAGATTTCTGCGTTGGCACCAGCCCCGGAGCCACGTGTTTAACAGGTGGGCTTTCCCTGTCCTCTTTGTTCCCCTCCCTGCCACCGCAGGGATGGATGAAAACACCACCTGCACTCCCGCTCCATCCACTAACCGACCCAGCCCCCTAAAGTCTCGTTTGATAGCCTTCAGGCTTCTCTCCTCAATGTTGTCACTGCCCGCCTGGACTACCAAAAGAGGATAATAGTCAGAGGGGCGTACCAGGTTGGGAAGCTTCCTGGCAACGGCCCTGACCCTGGCCCCAGGGAGGCAGCACACTTCCCTACGGGTAGGGTCAGGCCGACAAATAGGGCCCTCTGCTCCCCTAAGAATAGAGTCTCCAACAACAATAACCCTCCTGTCTTTCTTGGTGGAGGCAGTCCTGAGGCGTGGAGTCGACCTCCTCGCCCTAGGCATCCTCCTGGGCCCGACCATCCTCCCTCTGCCCGACGGCTACAGGGCAGGGGGTCCACCCCCATTTGGGATGTCTCACCTCGGTACCTCTCCTTGAGGCCCTGCAGGGAGTTACTGCACAAGTCTATCTCTCGCTCACACTCCCTGATGGCCCTCAACCTCTCCACCTCCTCCTTGAGCTCCGCCACCATGCGGACCAGGTCATCCACCTGCTCGCACCTCACGCACGCAGTTTCTCTGCCTCCCGCCGATGGCAGCAACAGGTTCAGACACTCCTCGCATCCGGTGACCTGAACTGCTGCATAAATTTCACATTTATGAGATAATTTAAGTACTTTCAAAATCTTTGGCATGCTAAGAATTACCATTTCTCAATCTGTGGTGGGGAACAGAAGTGGATACATAAAGCTTCTTGACCAACCCCCCTGATAAGGGGTTCTGCAATAAGAGACAACTTGTCAGAGCCCAGCGAGTCCCCAGACTCTTCTGATAAATAGCAGAGATCATCTTGGTTGGACTCTCTCCGCTACATTCACGTCTGTCTAGTACATGGAAGCCCAGAAAAGGACCCAGCTCTCCAGCTTCACACAGGGCTTCGCCAGCCATCAGCCTTCCTTGCTGCATGGGCACACTGCTGGCTTATGTTCAACGTGGTGTCCACCAGGAACCTCAGGTCATTTTCTGCCAGGCTGCTCTCCAGCAGGGTGCCCATAGCATGTCCAGGTGCCTGGGGTTGTTATTCCACAGGTACAGGACTTGCCACAGCTCCACGAGATTCCTGCCAGCCTTAAAGGAGTCCTTGCAAAGGAGTTCAAATGAAAATACGCTCTGTCATCACGGTGGGCTGGTCCGTTCCAAGCGTTTCTAACCACTCCTGTGGCACAGAAGTAAGTTCCTGGGTCCATGTGTACCACTGCTGAAGGACAAAACCACCCAAGGAATGCTGGAAACTCTAGGATGACCAAGGCAGATGACCAGAGCAGAACAACTACCAAAAGAGTTTCTCACCCTAGAGATCTTTTTACTAGAGATCTGCAGAAAGAGCAGATCTCTAGTAAAGGACAACAGGCTCAGATATCTCTGCAATAAGAACTGACAATGGAAAAGAAGGTCCTCGGTGGTGGTGCTGGTAACCTCTCCGCAGGAGCATCACCAACATCAGGATGAAGGTACAATTTGAGATCTCAGATACAGACCTGCTAGCCTGGTAGCCCGATCTTTTTCTTCTCACAGAATCACAGAATTGAAGAGGTTGGAAGGGACCTGAAGAGGTCATCGGGTCCAAGCCCCCTGCCAAAGCAGGTTCCTCAGAGCAGGCTGCCCAGGGAGGCATCCAGATGGGCCTTGAATATCTCCAGAGAAGGAGACTCCACAACCTCCCTGGGCAGCCTGTCCCAGTGCTCCGTCACCTGCACCATGAAGAAGTCCTTTTTATACTCATGTGGAACTGCCTGGGCTCCATTTTGTGGCCATTGCCACTTGTCCAGTCCTCACAAACCACTGAAGAGAGGTTGGCCATGTTATAAACATAAATAGGATCCCTCCCTCAGTCTTCTTTTCCCCAGGCTGACCAGACCCAGGTCTCTCAGCCTTTCCTCATAGGGAAGATGCTCCAGGCCCTTTATCATCTTCCTTGCCCTCCGCCGGACTCTTCCCAGGAGATCCCTGTCTTTTTTGTACCGGGGAGCCCAGAACTGGACACAGTACTCCAGGTGAGGCCTGACCAGGGCTGAGTAGAGAGGGAGGATCACCTCCCCTGCCCTGCTGGCCACTCTCCTTTTAATGCACGTCATGATCCCATGGGCCCTCTTGGCCACGAGGGCACACTGCTGGCTCATGGTCAACCTGTCGTCCACCAGGACCCCCAGGTCCTTCTCCTCAGAGCTCCTCTCCAGCAGGTCATCCCCCAGCCTGTACTGATACATGTGGTTGTTCCTTCCCAGGTGCAGGACTCTACCCTTGCTCTTGTTAAACCTTGTTAGAAATGTTTTAACAATTCGTGTCAATAAAGAACAGTCCTGTCTGCCTCTGGGCCCTGCACTGGCAATTTAATTCTTGAACCACAGATGCAGTTGTGAGAGTGGGTAGCAAATACGAGTACTGCTGGCATATGTCTGTCTATGAGGAAGCCCATTCCTTCTTGTACTTGCTGCTCATCACTGCCCCCACTCAATATCTCCCTATCGAATTAATGTGATTCCAGCAGGTAACCTTACTTCTTCTAATGTCTTAGCCAATTCAGCATGTGTTGGTGCAGGTCTGTTCTTAAACCTCTGGGGTAAATGAGCAAAAAAATGCTCTATTACTTCCAAAGTAAAAGCAAATTTGTCTTGTCCCTGCCATGGTAATGTGACCAAAAGATATCTCGAACACCAACGACAGCCATCCTTGAAATCCTGCTGTATTAAGCAGATTAGGTATGTCAGACAGACTGGGTGCTGTGACAGTCAATGGTTTAGTAGCTGCATTCAACTTTCTGTAGTTTACTGTAAGCCATCATGTCCTTAACACTTGTAACTGGCCATACTGGAGAATTAAAAGGGGAATGGATTTTTTTAACAGTTTCCCTCTCCACCAAATATTTTGTTAATTCACCTTTCACTGTCATCGCTAATTCTGGGGACAATCCCTTATTATACCCACACCAGAGGCTCAAACAGGTGCAGGAATCACCTCATCACCTACTTTTTTAAATCATTACCCTCATGGTCAACTCAGGGCCAGGAAGGTTTGACAGACCACCATTGTTCCTGTATGTGCTGGATTGGTTGTGATAGATTTAATTTTGTCCATAGTAGCTCATGTGGTGCTATGTTTAGATTTTTAATGGAAGTAGTGCTGATAACAGACCAATGTTTTAGTTGTTTCTGCGTAGTGCGTACACGGAGTCGAGTTCTTTCCTCTTCCCAGGCTGCCTGCTAGCAAGTTGACTGGGAGTACAACAAGAAAAATTTTTTTAATCAACATTTGGTGTGATTTTCAGTATCACAACTGCTATGAGGACTGCAAGAAAAATGCTTGCCAGGTTTGCAGCATAATACCATTAGCCTGAATAAGTTATAAGGCAATAGAAGTCCCCTAGTAAAGAACGGTGTAAATGCCAAAACTTAATTGGACAAGCTGTTTCCTCCTGTGAGCAGATTATTCAGATTATTTCCTGTATTTCCTGTAACTGAAAAACAAACAAACAAACAAAAACAAACAAACAAACAACAATGTTTACTCCAAAATTTATCCATTTTAACTAGAACACATACTTTAAAAGTCTGTTTCTGCTACAGTTATGTGAAAGATTTTATCCCAAGTCTTCATTCTATACAGTAGAATAAAAAAAAATAAATTTCAAAGGACAATTTTCAGCTTCACATTAAGGCCGGAGTCCACCTCATCTTGTAAGTCTCTTCTACCAGGTTAGAATATCACCACTAACACATTGGTACAATTCCTCTACAGCTAGTCAGCTCAGCTTTTGACATTTTTATTCCAATGGGACAGGAACTGATTCACTTCTTTCAAAGTTTGTGAAAAGTAATTCCCCCACGCTTATTTTATAGCCTGGCTGAGCAATGCACTGAAAGTTTTCCCTCCGCTATCAGAACATTTCAAAGCACGGAGTTCAGCCAGTGCATGAAATCTGTTGTTCATCCAGACATCTTTAGGGCGAGTCTATTTTGCCTTTCAGAAATTCATAAGGATATCAGCATGGTAGAAAATATCAATAAAGTTTAGGAAACACAATGAAAGGAGGAAAAAGAAAAGGCAAATTTGAGCTTCAGAGCTGTACTGACAGATCTGAAATTCTGTGGGGATTCCGTAGGTTGGAAAAGCACAGCAAAACTCACGCCTGAGAATAAGGGACCATGAGGCTGCCAATACGCTAAGGTTACTTACTGTATCAGCATGCTTAATTACAACAAAGTAACAACATGTATTTCTTACCTCTGATATTAATTCCGATATACTCTCCCTGCTCTGGTTGTGAAACACGGAAAGCTCTGTCACGCAGTCCTCGGCAAGGTGTCCCTGCTGCAAGAACACGCACTACATTCAAGCATGAGGCTTTCAGGTTGTCTCACCGAGACACATCTGACCATGACACTGTTGTGATATGCCGCAGGCGGAGTCCCTAATTATCCAAGATTTCACATTTTGTATTTTAGTTAGCATCATGGCTAAATGTTGCCGTGAGTAAACAGAGAAAGTCACACAACTTCAGCAACTTCAGCATCTCGGCCCTCCTTGGTGAGAGGTTCTGAACTCACATAGGAAAGGCTGTGTGCAGATGAGATTTTTCACTTGAGTGGAAGCTACACTTTTATCTCTTCTTAAATATGCAAAGCTACATCAGGCATGCACGTCTTTGCCAGAGCCGCTTAAAACTGACGGTGCGTGTGCAACAAGCTGTTCTTTACCTAGACAAACAGCGGCAGCCAGTGGCCAGCAGGAGGCATTGGCAAACAATTGAGAGACGGTCAGGACAAACGCTTTCAAAGAGGTCAAATTGTTAGCCGAACAAGCAACTCTCTGAGACACAGAAATGAGATAAACCATAAGCACGTCCAACATGCTTATATAAAAACTTGTGTTTTGCTCCATCATGGATTCCTTTCCACGGAGGAAGAATTTCAATCTTGTCTTCAAAAACCCATTAGGGAGATCCTTAGAAATGCATTGTAGGCAATTTCACAATGCTCAGGGGTTGGGGCCCTTGCTCAGTGAGGAGGGGCTGAGGCAAAGGTGTGTGGTCAGACTGCAGAGGAGCCTCAGGGCAGCCTTCTCGTAACTACAAGGAGGGCAGCAAGACAAAGCCAAGCTATCTCAGCAGGGCATGGTGCGATGATGACAAACAGCAGGCACGGTGGTACAAATCACCACAGGGAGATGGCAATTCTTTGGGTGTTATATAAGGGTGTTCTGGTGTCGCACAGACCTTGCTGATGCTGTTTTAAAATAATTAAAAAAGCGAGGTAGGAATTAAAATTAGTTCACTTATTGCGAACCCAGAAGAGTGGCTATTATTAAATTGGGAGAGAAAATACAGCACAAAGAGGCTGGAGATGAGAATGGTTGAATTAAAGGGCAGGGGAATGGGGAGAAAAAGAAACAAAAGAAACAATAAGGCCGCGGGGAAGCGCAGAGAGAAGGAAAAGGAAATATTCTCTACTTCCCATCAACGAGCGATGTTCAGCCATGTCCTGGGAAGCAGGGCATCAAAACACGTAGTGGTTGTTGAGGAGGAACAGCCCCCTGCCCCACGGCAGCTCCCTTGTTTATTGCTGAGTGTGGCATCAGGTGCTCTGGAATGTCCCTTTGGTTGGTTTAGGTCAGCTGGCCTATCGATGTCCCCTCCCCATCACTTGCCCACCCCCATTGATTTCTTTTGATGAAGTGGCCAACCATCTGGTTGCCCAAGGGAAGCCAGCTGATGGCACCTGTTTGGCTTTCAGCACAGCTTCAAGACTGTTTCTCACTGTCTCCTTCTGGACAAATTGGGCAGCACACAGCTAGAGCAATGCATAATGCGATGGGTGAACAAGGGGCTGACGGGTCGCGCTCCAAGGGTTCTTGTAAATGGGGTTGCATCAGGCTGGTGGCCAGTCATAGGGGCTTGTGCAGGCCTCCATTTTAGGGCCTGTTCTCTTCAGCGTTGTCCCGACTGACTCGCATGTAGGACTTGAGGGCATATGGAGTCCGTTTAGGCATGATGCTAAACAGGAAGGAGTGGCTGACTCCATCGAGGGGAGGAAGGCTTTGCAGAGAGACCTTGACAAAGCAGAGAGCTGGGCAATCCCCAAGCATATGAGGTTTAGCAAGAGCGAGTGAGGGATTCCACGCCTGGCAAGGGGCAACCCTGGCTGTATGGACAGTCGGGGGGACGAGAGGCTGGAGCGCAGCCCTGCAGAGAGGGATCTGGGCGTTTTGGTCGATGGCAAGTTGAACGGGATTCAAGCAGGGGCCCTGGCAGCCAGGAAGGGCAACAGCATCCTGGGCTGCCTCCAGCACGGCATCGCCAGCTGGGCGGGGGCAGGGATTGCTGTGCTCTGCTCTGCGCTCTTTCAGCAGCGCCTCGAGTCCTGTCCTGGGTGCACTTTTGGGCAGCACACTAACAGAAGGACATCAGGTTATTGGAGAGTGTCCAAAGGAGGGCTTCGAAGTGGTGAAGGATCGGGAGAGTAAGATGGATGAGGAGCACATGAGGTCCGCGTGTTTGCTCAGCCTGCACGAGACTGAGGGGAGGCCTCATGGCGGCCAGCAGCTTCCTCACCAGGGCAGCAGAGGGGCTGGCGCTGAGCTCTGCTCTCTGGGGCCACTGACAAAACTCGAGGGAATGGCAAGGAGATGGGACAGTGGAGGGTCTGGCTGCAGGTGAGGAGAAGATTGTACACCAACACGGGGCTTGGCCACTGAAACAGGCCTCCCAGTGAAGTGGTCACGGCAGCCAAGCTGCCGGGGTTCACCAAATGTCTGGCAAGTGCTTTCAGACACGTGCTTTGGTTTTTGGGGGTCACCCAGAGCGCTGGGCTCTGAGGTCACCCAGCGATGGGCTGTGAGGTCAGCCAGCAATGGGCTGTGACCTCACGGCCCTCGCTGCTTATCTTGGGGCGCCGGCAGAGCCTGGCCCAGCCTGGCTCGTGCCTGGACTCCCGCTGAGCGTGTGTGCGAGGCTTGGAGTGCCGAGCAAGGATCTCTTGGGAGATTTGTTGGAGCTGTGCTGTGGGGCCGTCGGCAACTGCTCTCGGTGCCCGTCCCCGCAGCCAGTGCCTGCGTTTCCCCGGCCCTGCCTGGCTCAGGCAGCCGGGGCTGTGGAGGGAGTGCTCGCAGCAGTGCAGGTGAGCTGTGCGGGGACACGTGCCCCGGGGCTCGGCTTGGGGTTTTGTCCTGCTGAGGGGCCGGGGCACTGCCGCTGCCTGCCCTGGCTCAGCCACTGACCCTGACCTCTCTCCTTCTTGCAGCGCACATCAGCTGTCGCAGCGGTGCCAGCCAGGGGAAGCAGCTCCCCATCTGCAGCTCTCCCCAGCCCGCTGCAGCGAGCCGACACCATGGCAAGTGAGGCCCAGGACATCACTTGCCCTGTGTGCCAGGGGGTCCCCAAGGAGCCCAGCTACGTCCTCCCCTGTGTGCACCACTTCTGCTTCGGGTGCATCATGCGCTGGGCCAAGAGAAGCAGCACCTGTCCCCTCTGCAGGCAGCACATCACCTCCATCCGCTACTCCATCTGGGCGGAAGACGACTTCCTGGAGGTGCAGCTGGCCCCCGATGCAGAGGCGCAAGACGACAGCCCCCAGGACGAGCAGGGGGCTGCAGAGCCCATGCCCCAGCCTGCCGTGAGAGGCCTCCCGCCCGAGGAATGGGCAGCCCTCTTCAGGGAACACCTAGAAGTCCTCGGTCCGCTGCGCTCCTGGGTGCGCCAGCAAGCCAGGGAGCTGTTCGACGCTGCCTGGTGGGACCAGGACATGCTGGAGGCCAACATCGTCGCTTGGCTGTGCCGCTGTGGGCTCGATGAGCACGCCTTGGTGCAGGAGCTGCAGCCGTTGCTGCAGGGCCACACGGTGAGCTTTGTGCAGCGGCTCATCTCCATCATGGAGGAGACGTGCAGCGAGGAGTTCCTCGAGGAGCTGGGCTTCCTGGAACCGCGTCCTGCCAGCCAGCTCTACGTGTACAACGGCCCTGAAGTGGACCTCGAGGGCTCCCAAGACACCTGGGAGCCCGAAGACAGCCCGGAGGCCACCTCCAGCCCTGCTGCCTCCCCCCGGGACACTCCTGTCACCAGCCTGCTCTCCTCCAGCAGCGCGGAGGATTCGGACATTGAGGAGCTGCCCAGCACCTCCAGTGCCGCCCTGCCTGGGGGTCCTGGCCACCCGCGCGCTGCACCCATGCCTGAGGAGCAGGAGGAGCTCTTCTCAGAGCCTGAAGAGGAGGAAGCAGAACAGGCTGCGGTGCCGGGCACAAGCCACGGGCCCTCTCCTCCTGGCCAGGGCAGGGACAGCTCACCTGGGGGGCCGCGGCGCCCCCCGAAGAGGAGAGCCGACAGCGACCCGGACTCTCCCCAGCCCTGCAAGAGGCCCCCGCGCCTTTAGCAGGGCAAATGTGGTTGTCATCCCAATAAAGAGTTGTGACCCTGCCACAGACAGTGTCTTGGTCTTCTTCATAGAATCGCGGAATCCTACAGTCATAGAAATGTCGAGTGGCTCAGGTTGGAAGGGGCCTCAAAGACCACCTAGTTCCACTCCCCCTGCCATGGCCAGGGGTGCCACCCACTGGATCTGGTTGCCCAGCCTGGTGATGGGCAATGCCTGCCCACTTGCTCAGGACCCACAGATCCATCTCCTCAGGCCCCCTGGCCTTGCGCATCACCATGTTCCTCCTTCCCCACCCTCCCTCGGACCCCGCAGGGTGCAGAGCAGCAGCGCCGACCCTCCCAACATGGCCGCCCCGCTGCGCCTCCCTCCCTCCCTCCCTCCCTCCTTCCCTCCCTCCCTCCCGTTGGGCGCCGCGCTTAAATGTCCGTGTTTGCACTTTTAGGTGGGTTTGCAAAGGTAAAGCTTGGACGACATCTTCTTACCGGTGAAAAAGTTGCAATAAAAATCATGGACAAGCTTGGATACGTAAGAAGAGGAGGAAGATGGAGTGCATAGACAATGAATTTAGTAGCTAAGAACTTCATAAAAACTGCTGTAAATTTGTAACCTCAGCATAGTTAAGTTTAGATTGGAACATGCGATATCAATGACAACTCTGGCTGTTCTTTTTCGGGACACTTTTACATAGTTAGTGACATCTCTTTAAATAGTGCTGTTTTCCGGTCAGCCCTAGGCACAGAGGTAGGATTTCTGTCTGTACACATACCGATGCCAGAGCTCAGTATAGTAACATGAGAGGACTCTGATAAATACCAAACTCTCAAATACTGATGAGTAAAAAACTAGATGCTTACTGCATTTGAAGATGACTGTTGGTTCCTTCTGCAAAAGCCATCACCTTGTTGTTCACTTTATCGGTACCTACTGTGGGACAGATCTGTAGAAGAAAGTTTTGGTCATCTGTTTTTGATATCATTACCATAAGTATTGGTCACAAGCCTCATTAATATACTACAAAAACACACTATTCACAAAAAGCTATGAAATTTGGGGGGGAAAAAAAAAAAGTAAAAAAAAAAAAAACAAAAAAGAGAATAAGAAATACTTGCATTTGTCATACTGTTCCACAAATCTTCATTTTTTGCGTTTTGATAGCTCTACTTCTGCAGGTACTGCACAAGTCCAGCTTTAAAAACATCATCAGTCAGGTAGTCCTTCAACATATTTAATATACAGGATCCCTGAAAAAAAGTGTGACAAAATGTTTACAAAACCACTCCCTAGATAGCAAGATGCTTCTTTCAGAAAATTTTCAGCAGGCTAACCTAAACAGCAGTTCAATTTTGTATGTCTGTCTGATGAGAAATAATTGGGTTTTATATATATTTAGACGGTAATTTGGCTTTCCTTATTTCCTTAAATATATTTTGGATTGAGTAAAATATGCTATTATTTTCTCAATTACTATATAGAGCAGGCTCCAATGAAAAACGCTGGTTGGTTTAAGCACCTAAAATAATGTTTTAATGTTTCAATTGATACACAATAGGTAAGAAGGGGCAAAAACCTCCTCTTTTTATAGATGGAACAGGAAACCACAATTTGAACTACATGCAGGAGTTTTGGACTACGATTGAGATAGAATATAAAGATCAAAACAACATTAAAAAGTATATTAACACCACGGTTCAGGGATGTTTTGTATAAAGGACTGACTGAAATCAGTACAATGCAGACGTATAGTACAATCAGTACAACTGAGAATGAAATCAGTTACAGATTTTACCTTCACATAAGAAACATCATCAAACATTTCTAAAATTTGAGCTGGATCTTCCACAGGAGTAGACACAGGATGTGATGAATTTAATGCATCCACTTCCATGGCATCAAACCAGTTTGATAAGAAATAATCTTCCTAATAGGAGACAAAAATGATTATTACTACCAAATTTTGCTTAGTGACTACTGAATTCCTATTAGTTCATATTTCAGTCCATTCTACATGATGTTGAAATCCCATCAGGAAAGCCAAACATATCTTCGGTTTCATTACAGAGCAGGAAACGGAAGGGGAAGGGGAAGGGGAAGGGGAAGGGGAAGGGGAAGGGGAAGGGGAAGGGGAAGGGGAAGGGGAAGGGGAAGGGGAAGGGGAAGGGGAAGGGGAAGGGGAAGGGGAAGGGGAAGGGGAAGGGGAAGGGGAAGGGGAAGGGAAAGGGGAAGGGGAAGGGGAAGGGGAAGGGGAAGGGGAAGGGGACGACAAGGCAAGGCACGGCAAGGCAAGGCAAGGCAAGGCAATGCAAGGAAAGCCAAGGCAAGGCAAGGCAAGGCAAGGCAAGGCAAGGCAAGGCAAGGCAAGGCAAGGAAAGTAAAGGAAAGGAGAGGAAAGGAAAGGCAAGGCAAGGCAAGGCAAGGCAAGGCAAGGCAAGGCAAGGCAAGGCAAGGCAAGGCAAGGCAAGGCAAGGCAAGGCAAGGCAAGGCAAGGCAAGGCAAGGCAAGGCAAGGAAAGGCAAGGAAAGGCAAGGAAAGGCAAGGAAAGGCAAGGAAAGGAAAGGAAAGGAAAGGAAAGGAAAGGAAAGGAAAGGAAAGGAAAGGAAAGGAAAGGAAAGGAAAGGAAAGGAAAGGAAAGGAAAGGAAAGGAAAGGAAAGGAAAGGAAACTTTGCATACTTGCAAAGTTTCATATATTGAACCTGTGCTAAAGCTAGTGGGAGGATTTGGGGGTCTTCGTTAGGATTTAAGTCTGACTGTACATGAGGGAAAAAAATTAATTTCATAGAATCATAGAATACCCCAAGTTGGAAGGGACCCATAAGGATCATCAAGTCCAACTCCTGGCACAGCACAGGTCTTCCCAAAAAGTCAGACCACATGACTAAGAGCACAGTCCAATCGCTTCTTCAACTCCGACAGGCTTGGTGCTGTGACTACTTCCCTGGGAAGCCTGTTCAGGTGTGCGACTACCCTCTCGGTGAAGAACCTCTTCCTGTTGTCAAGCCTGAACCTCTCCTGCCACAGCTTGACACCATTTCTGCAGGTCCTATCACTGGTGATTACAGAGAATAGGTCGGTGCCTGCCTCTGCACTCCCCCTCGTGAGGAAGCTGTAGACCGCGATGAGGTCCCCCCTCAGCCTCCTCTTCTCCAGGCTGAACAGGCCCAGTGCCCTCAGCCTCTCCTCGTACGTATTCCCCTCTAGGCCCTTCACCATCTTTGTAGCCCTCCTCTGGACACTCTCCAACAGTTTTGCATCCTTTTTGTACTGCGGTGCCCAGAACTGCACACAGTGCTCGAGGTGAGGCCACACCAGCGCAGAGTAGAGCGGGACAATCACCTCCCTTGACTAACTAGCAATGCCTTTATACTTTCCGAAGTCTAAATAGCTTTTGAAAAGAGAATATACTTTGATTGCAATCATTAACTTCCATCACCAGTTTCTGAAGTAATTAGATACAATAAAATCAATATTCTTACCCTTCGAGTTAAGATCAGACAGTTCTTTCAAAGGGAAAGCAAAAACTATTTCACAGCACAAACATGCTTGGCCTTCACCCTTACAAATTAGTGGACTTAGAATGCAAATATAAAATAAAAATACAGTAAATGCTGCTTACAACTTTCAGTTCTGGATGGGTAATGTTGACCGACACAAACTCCATGAATTTTGCAAACCCTTCATTTAACCACAGGTCATTCCACCACTCCATGGTAACTAGGTTGCCAAACCACTGAAACAACAGCAACAACAATTTTAATTTAATTACACGGTTTTTCACAAAAGCTGCTACTGACTGATATGAAATTGAATTTATAGCATGTCACTGACATTTAAGGCACATTTTTGTAGTAATGCAGCTTACTCTGGCCTCTTTCTATTTCATTTCTTATTTTAATGGTAATACTCCACAGCATGGGTTTCCATTACAATTCCATGAAACTTTATACATAAACCAGGTTTGATAGGAGAGCCACGCATAAACCTGTAACGATTCTTAACTTTTTTACCTATATTCATGGCTTGCAAATAATTTCAAGGGTTAGCAATGGTGCAAAGTCCCCAGAGCACTACAGCTACTGAACTATACAGATTTTGGTTACAGCCCTGCATGTCTATGAAGCCCAACGAGACTTTATTGGGAACAGTCGCGTGATTCACGGATGAACACCCTCAAACTGAAACAGCTCTTTTCAGTCTATATTCTCAAATATCTCTCCATCCACACAGCTCTGACCACTTTGTGGGTCCCTTCTGATCCTTTATTGTTGCTCCTAAATCTCACCTGATGAGCCAGTTCGTGGACTATTATCATAGTAATCCAAAGTCTAGAAGATGCTGAGGATTTATCAGGGTCATACAACAATGCGGATTCCCGATATGTGGTCAATCCCCAGTTTTCCATAGCACCAGACTGGAAATCAGGAATAGCTGCTAAATCTGGTGGAGGGGGGAGGAAGGAGGAGGGGGGGAGGGAAGCATTAATAAACTGCTAGGATTGTTTGACCCAGTAAAGAACCCAGTCACCTGCTCATCCCACTTCACAACAGCTCCCACATCACACCTTCTTTAAGGCTTCTCCTAAATGTAACAGCAAAAACATACCTTTAAAAAGTTCTCTGTAGAAGGATTTTCCGTTCTCAGTGAAGCTTTTCAACATACTCTTAAGTTACACGAAGCAGACAGTTTAAAAACATGGGAGCCAAAATTGTCCCAGTCTTACCTAACTCATTGATTTTATGCAATTTTACTCTCTATTCTTAATGCTATTCTTGAATACATTAAATTAGGTAACACTTACCTTGTTTAGGTAAGGGATATGAAATGCTGAAGTAATCCTCATAAAAGTCTAAAAGTTTTACTGCCGCATCCAGGGCATAATCAGCTTGGTGGATCTTCTCTGGTACCGCGTATACAGAAATCTACAGTAAACAAGCAGGCAGTATTTAAATGCCAGCATCAAAAGTTTACAGAATTTGTTCTTTAACATAGGTGCGTGAGTGGTCATGAAAAGTGAAAGTAGAGCACATACCTAACAGCTTTCGTACAAAAGTTACTTTTAAAAAATCCAGATACAGATATGTGCAAAATTAGAAATAAGAATTTTACTTTATCCTCCAGAACCACTATGCCTGTAAAAGGACATCTATACCTTCCATCCCCTACCAAGCCAGAGCTGTGTAACTACCACTGTTCTGTTTTATTCCTGATTCTCCAATAAAACTATATTTAATTTCCTTTTAATCAAACAGTCTTACTTGAAACAACATTACCAATGCACGTAAGTATATAAAAAGAAAGCATATTACCAAAAACTTTTGGAATTAGTAAAATTAGTCTTAATGCAAACTAATAATCCAATTACAAAGCCAACGTTTTTCTCTCCTCTCGTTCATGTCAAACTTCACAATGTATAAATCCAACAATTTAGCTTGAAAGTACACTATATGTTTCCATATAGATTTTGTTATAAAATAAGCTCTTAGAAAATCAGAATAGTTACATTAACTCCATGACTGGATATTTTGCTGATGGACTTGAAATCGGAAACAATAAAGGCCACGAGGTAGGTACTCATCTTGACACTGGTATCAAAATGGTCTTCAACAAGCCATGAATTTATATTCACAGTCTTCATCTAAAAAAAGACAAGCACAGCTCATCATCCGGTAGTACCTCTAAGGACTTTGGCACCAAAAATCAATGTGTTTCTTTTCAGTTTCACTAAGACAATTTTAAAGACAAGTTGGAAAGAAGTCAACCCTGTGCCAGCCCGTCCCCACACAAAGAAAACAGAAACATACAGGTAGTTTCACTCGTAAGTGTTACTTCAACATTGCTAAAACTAGATAAAGATACTCATTCAAAAGCTTTAATTTTCCTCAGTGTCTGCCAGCACATCGATCTAATTAAGATCACACTTGAGTTGATCAGAAGTTGTCTAAATCTAAACATCACTTGTTACACATGAGAGAAATAAACTACTCCAAACAATGACTCAGCTCTCTCAGATATCTATTTCAAGACAAAATGAGTCGCCTGTTAGAGTTTTCCCTTTTGATTCGCCTCAGGTAACTAACTTACACTTGGAGTATATTTAGCCACATTGGAATACTAATACTGGCACCCACAATTCATTCATTATTTTATCCACTTTTCAATACAAGAACTGTTTTGTTTGATAGTTTGTTTTTAACCAACTTCCAAAAGACTTCATTTTTTTGAAATGTACTTGGTGTATGGGGAGGCGTTGTTCCCTCATTTATAAGGGTTAGTATCCTGGCAAATCACGAATCAATAATGCAGAAGAATTTGTGAAGAATCTCTTATGCACAGAGTAAGACCAAATGTATGACATGTGACCCACCCTACATACGCCTACATCTTTGTAACTGCAAACCATATTTGTAGGTGTTACACATACTCCACTTTCACAGACATTTTTTGAAGGCCAAAATAACCTTTTTGTTGTTGTTGTTTAATAATATATATATATATATATATATATATATATATATATATGGTCCTGAATAATATTGTGTCTGTATTCAGATACATTTTAATATTAATTCTTAAAATCTAAGACAAAGACTGAAAGCATTTTATGGGTAAAATAAAGGTTAGTAAGATTGCATTGTTCTCAAACCACTGCAGAGAACAGGAACCCCTAGGATGCAACATCTGTTGCATTCCTTCATAACTGTGTATCAACACTACCAGCAATCATTTACTCTCAGAAAAGAATTGACATAATCTTTAGGTCAATATTCCCATGAACAGCAACTTCCTAGATATTCTCTTCTCCTTTCACTTTCTTTTTTACAGGTCATCAAGCAACAGCACAACATTGAATGTATCCACCTACAAGGGGCATATTGGACAGCGCAAGGTGCTTTGGTTCCCTCCTAATCTTAACTGAAAATCTGGCTTTGAAAGCTGGTTCATCGAAACACGGGAAGGCTGTTCTTGCAAATGTTGGCTCAAAATGCGTTGCTGCGAGCACTCTAAGGAAAAAAGAGAAAACCTTTAGTCCACATGCCTTTATATGCAGTGTTCACCACCTTGTGTGAAAATCAAGTAATTTCACAGAATCACAGAATTTCTAGGTTGGAAGAGACCTCAAGATCATCGAGTCCAACCTCTGACCTAACGCTAGCAGTCCCCACTAAACCATATCCCTAAGCTCTACATCTAAACGTCTTTTAAAGACTTCCAGGGATGGTGACTCCACCACTAACCTGGGCAGCCTGTTCGAGTGTCTAACAACCCTTTCGGTAAAGAAGATCTTCCTAACATCTAACCTAAAACTCCCCTGGCGCAACTTTAACCCAAACTCCCTCGTCCTGTCACCAGGCACGTGGGAGAACAGGCCAACCCCCACCTCGCTACAGCCTCCCTTGAGGTACCTGTAGAGAGCGATAAGGTCGCCCCTGAGCCTCCTCTTCTCCAGGCTGAACAAGCCCAGCTCCCTCAGCCGCTCCTCGTAGGACTTGTTCTCCAGGCCCCTCACCAGCTTCGTCGCCCTTCTCTGGACTCGCTTGAGCACCTCCATGTCCTTCTTGTAGCGAGGGGCCCAAAACTGAACACAGTACTCGAGGTGCGGCCTCACCAGAGCCGAGTACAGGGGGACGATCACCTCCCTAGCCCTGCTGGCCACACTGTTCCTGATACAAGCCAGGATGCCGTTGGCCTTCTTGGCCACCTGAGCACACTGCTGGCTCATATTCAGCCGACTATCCACCATCACTCCCAGGTCCTTCTCTGCCTGGCAGCTCTCCAACCTCTCGTCTCCCAGCCTGTAGCTCTGCTTGGGGTTATTGCGCCCCAGGTGCAGGACCCGGCACTTGGCCTTGTTGAACTTCATGCAGTTGACCTCAGCCCATCGCTGCAGCCTATCCAGATCCTCCTGCAGAGCCTTCCTACCCTCGAGCAGATCAACACGCGCATAGCTTGGTGTCGTCTGCAAACTTACTGAGGGTGCACTCGATGCCCTTGTCCACATCATCGATGAAGATATTAAAGAGGACCGGCCCCAGCACCGCGCCCTGGGGGACGCCACTAGTGATTGGCCTCCAACCGGACTTGGCTCCATTCACCACGACTCTTTGGGCCCGGCTATCCAGCCAGTTTCTAACCCAACGAAGCGTGCGCCAGTCCAAGCCAAGAGCAGCCAGTTTCTTGAGGAGAATGCTGTGGGAGACGGTGTCAAAAGCCTTGCTGAAGTCAAGGTAGACCACATCCACAGCCTTTCCCTCGTCCACCCAGCGCGTCACTTTGTCATAGAAGGAGATCAGGTTCGTCAAGCAGGACCTGCCTTTCATAAACCCATGCTGACTGGGCCTGATCGCCTGCTTGCCCTGCAAGTGCTGCGTGAGGACTCTCAGGAGGATCTGCTCCATGAGCTTCCCTGGCACTCAGGTCAAACTGACAGGCCTGTAGTTTCCCGGGTCTGCCCTCCGGCCCTTCTTGTAGATGGGCGTCACATTTGCTAGCCGCCAGTCAACTGGGACCTCCCCCGATCGCCAGGACTGCTGATAAATGATGGACAGTGGCTTGGCCAGCTCCTCTGCCAGTTCTCTCAGTACCCTTGGGTGGATCCCATCCGGCCCCATCGACTTGTGCACATCCAAGTGCCGTAGCAGGTCACCAACCAGTTCTTCATGGATGGTGAGGGCCACATCCTGCTCCCCATCCCCTTCCACCAGCTCAGGGTACTGGGTATCCAGAGAACAACCGGTAGTGCCGCTAAAGACTGAGGCAAAGAAGGCATTGAGCACCTCCGCCTTTTCCTCATCTCTTGTAACTAAGTGCCGTGGTTCCGCTCGAGTGGGCAGCTGAGCTCCACCACAGCCGCTCCCTCACTCCCCCTCCTCAAAGAGGAATGGGGAGAAAATATGTGAAAATGGCTCAAGGGTTGAGACAAGGATGAGAAAATCACTCAGTAATTATTGTAACGGGCAAAACAGACTCGGCATAAGGAGATAGTAAGATTTATTGCCTATTAACTAACAAGCTAGAGAAGTGAGAAACAAAGGAAAGAAACCAAAAGCACCTTCCCCCCATCCACCCTCTTCCACCTCCTCCCCCCGAGCGGCGCAGGGGAACGGGGGAATGGGGGTTATGGTCAGTCTACAGCGCTTCTTCTCTGCCGCTCCTTCTCGGTCACTCTCGTCCCTTGTGCTGTGGGGTCCCACCCACGGGATGCAGTCCTTGATGAACTGATCCGGCATGGGCTTCCCACAGGCAGCAGCTCTTCCAGAACTGCTCCAGATATGGGTCCGTACCACGGGGTCCATCCCTCAGGAGAAAACTGCTCCAACCTGGCTCCCCTACGGGCAGCAGCTCCTGCCAGGTCACCTGCTCCTGCGTGGGCTCCTCTCCACGGGCTACAGGTCCGGCCCGGAATCTGCTCCGGCAGGGGTCTTCCACAGGCGGCAGCCTCCGTCGGTGCAGGGCCACCTGCTCCACCGTGGTCTCCTCCACGGGCCGCAGCGTGGAACCCTGCTCCACCGTGGTACTCCATGGGCTGCAGGGGGACATCCTGCTTCACCATGCTCCTCACCACAGGCCGCAGGGGACTTCTGCTCCGGCGCCTGGAGCACCTCTCCCCCTCCTTCTACACTGACCTTGGCACCTGCAAGGCTGTTTTATCACTCCCTTGGCTCTCCCAGCTGCTGTGAGGCGCAGCGTTTTTTTCCCTGTCTTAAATATGCTCTCACAGAGGCGCAAAACAACATCGCTTACTGGCTCAGCTCTGGAAAACAATGGGGCCCTTCCCAAACATGGGGCAGCTTCTAGATCTTTCTCACAGAAACCACCCCTATGGCCCCCTGCTACCAAAACCTTGCCACGTAAACCCACTACACCAAGTTTCCCCCCGCAGCCAGTAAAGGATGGAGATTCTCCTTAGTCCTCCTTTTTGTGTTGATGTATTTATAGAAACGTTTTTTGTTATCTTTAACGGCAGTAGCCAGATTGAGCTCCAGATGAGCTTTGGCCTTCCTAATTTTGTCCCTGCACGGCCTCGCTACATCCTTATAGTCCTCCCTAGTGGCCTGCCCACTATTCCAAACATTATAAACCCTCTTTTTTCTCCTAAGATCAAGCCACAATTCTCTGTTGAGCCAGGCTGGTCTTCTTCCCTGCCAGCTCGTCTTTGGGCACGTGGGAACAGACCGTTCCTGCGCCATTAAGATTTCCCTCTTGAAGAGCGCCCAGCCTTCCTGGACTCTTCTGCCCTTCAGAACCGCCTCCCAAGGGACTCCACCAACCAGTGTCCTGAGCAGCTCAAAGTCAGCCCTCCGAAAGTCCAATACAGCGGTTTTACTGGTCCCCTTCCTGGCCTCGCCAAGAATAGTGAACTCCACCATTTCGTGGTCACTCTGCCCAAGACAGCTCCCGACAATCACATCCTCCACCAGTCCTTCTCTGTTTGTGAAGAGAAGGTCTAGCGGGGCACCACCCCTGGTGGGCTCACTAACCAGCTGCGTCAGGAAGCTATCTTCCACGCTCTCCAGAAACCTCCTAGACTGCTTTCTCAGGGCTGTGTTGTGCTTCCAGCATATGTCAGGGAAGTTGAAGTCCCCCACGAGTACAAGAGCTGACGATTTCGCAACTTCTGCCAGCTGCCTGTAGAACTCCTCATCAGTCTCCTCATCCTGGTTCGGCGGTCTATAGCAGACCCCGACCAGGACGCTAGCCTTGTTGTCCCTGCCGATCCTAACCCAAAGGGACTCGACCTTGTCATTCCCAGCCTCGAGTTCTACAACATCGAAAGGCTCTCTAATATAGAGAGCCACACCACCACCCCTTCTGTGCTGCCCGTCCCTTCTGAAGAGCTTATAGCCAGGCATTGCAGCACTCTAGTCATGAGACTGGTCCTACCACGTCTCCGTGATGGCAACCAAGTCGTAGCCTGCCTGCTGCACGATGGCTTCCAGCTCCTCCTGTTTGTTACCCATGCTGCGCGCATTGGTGTAGATGCACTTCAGCTGGGCCATTACCTTATCCCCCGGCCTTGCCATTGCTCCCCCTGGCACAGCCCCAACAATCCTTGCTTCAGCCCCATCCCCCTTCCTACCTAGTTTAAAGCCCTCTCAATGAGCCCTGCCAGCTCCTGGCCCAGGATCCTTTTTCCCCTAAAAGATAGCGACCCGTCTGAGGCCATCAGGCCAGGTGCTGAGTAAAGTGCCCCATGATCGAAAAAAACAAGATTTCTGCGTTGGCACCAGCCCCGGAGCCACGTGTTTAACAGGTGGGCTTTCCCTGTCCTCTTTGTTCCCCTCCCTGCCACCGCAGGGATGGATGAAAACACCACCTGCACTCCCGCTCCATCCACTAACCGACCCAGCCCCCTAAAGTCTCGTTTGATAGCCTTCAGGCTTCTCTCCTCAATGTTGTCACTGCCCGCCTGGACTACCAAAAGAGGATAATAGTCAGAGGGGCGTACCAGGTTGGGAAGCTTCCTGGCAACGGCCCTGACCCTGGCCCCAGGGAGGCAGCACACTTCCCTACGGGTAGGGTCAGGCCGACAAATAGGGCCCTCTGCTCCCCTAAGAATAGAGTCTCCAACAACAATAACCCTCCTGTCTTTCTTGGTGGAGGCAGTCCTGAGGCGTGGAGTCGACCTCCTCGCCCTAGGCATCCTCCTGGGCCCGACCATCCTCCCTCTGCCCGACGGCTACAGGGCAGGGGGTCCACCCCCATTTGGGATGTCTCACCTCGGTACCTCTCCTTGAGGCCCTGCAGGGAGTTACTCCACAAGTCTATCTCTCGCTCACACTCCCTGATGGCCCTCAACCTCTCCACCTCCTCCTTGAGCTCCGCCACCATGCAGACCAGGTCATCCACCTGCTCGCACCTCACGCACGCAGTTTCTCTGCCTCCCGCCGATGGCAGCAACAGGCTCAGACACTCCTCGCATCCGGTGACCTGAACTGCTGCATAAATTTCACATTTATGAGATAATTTAAGTACTTTCAAAATCTTTGGCATGCTAAGAATTACCATTTCTCAATCTGTGGTGGGGAACAGAAGTGGATACATAAAGCTTCTTGACCAACCCCCCTGATAAGGGGTTCTGCAATAAGAGACAACTTGTCAGAGCCCAGCGAGTCCCCGGACTCTTCCTCTCACATCACTGCAGGACTTCTGGACGTGTCGGTGGATTAAGGCCTGCTAAGGCTACAGCCAAGAACCCCGCAGCCCAGAAAAGGACCCAGCTCTCCAGCTTCACACAGGGCTTCGCCAGCCATCAGCCTTCCTTGCTGCATGGGCACACTGCTGGCTTATGTTCAACGTGGTGTCCACCAGGAACCTCAGGTCATTTTCTGCCAGGCTGCTCTCCAGCAGGGTGCCCATAGCATGTCCAGGTGCCTGGGGTTGTTATTCCACAGGTACAGGACTTGCCACAGCTCCATGAGATTCCTGCCAGCCTTAAAGGAGTCCTTGCAAAGGAGTTCAAATGAAAATACGCTCTGTCATCACGGTGGGCTGGTCCGTTCCAAGCGTTTCTAACCACTCCTGTGGCACAGAAGTAAGTTCCTGGGTCCATGTGTACCACGGCTGAAGGACAAAACCACCCAAGGAATGCTGGAAACTCTAGGATGACCAAGGCAGATGACCAGAGCAGAACAACTACCAAAAGAGTTTCTCACCCTGCAGAAAGAGCAGATCTCTAGTAAAGGACAACAGGCTCAGATATCTCTGCAATAAGAACTGACAATGGAAAAGAAGGTCCTCGGTGGTGGTGCTGGTAACCTCTCCGCAGGAGCATCACCAACATCAGGATGAAGGTACAATTTGAGATCTCAGATACAGACCTGCTAGCCTGGTAGCCCGATCTTTTTCTTCTCACAGAATCACAGAATTGAAGGGGTTGGAAGGGACCTGAAGAGGTCATCGGGTCCAAGCCCCCTGCCAAAGCAGGTTCCTCAGAGCAGGCTGCCCAGGGAGGCATCCAGATGGGCCTTGAATATCTCCAGAGAAGGAGACTCCACAACCTCCCTGGGCAGCCTGTCCCAGTGCTCCGTCACCTGCACCATGAAGAAGTTCTTTTGTATACTCATGTGGAACTGCCTGGGCTCCATTTTGTGGCCATTGCCACTTGTCCAGTCCTCACAAACCACTGAAGAGAGGTTGGCCATGTTATAAACATAAATAGGATCCCTCCCTCAGTCTTCTTTTCCCCAGGCTGACCAGACCCAGGTCTCTCAGCCTTTCCTCATAGGGAAGATGCTCCAGGCCCTTTATCATCTTCCTTGCCCTCCGCTGGACTCTTCCCAGGAGATCCCTGTCTTTTTTGTACCGGGGAGCCCAGAACTGGACACAGTACTCCAGGTGAGGCCTGACCAGGGCTGAGTAGAGAGGGAGGATCACCTCCCCTGCCCTGCTGGCCACGCTCCTTTTCATGCACGTCATGATCCCATGGGCCCTCTTGGCCACGAGGGCACACTGCTGGCTCATGGTCAACCTGTCGTCCACCAGGACCCCCAGGTCCTTCTCCTCAGAGCTCCTCTCCAGCAGGTCATCCCCCAGCCTGTACTGATACATGTGGTTGTTCCTTCCCAGGTGCAGGACTCTACCCTTGCTCTTGTTAAACCTTGTTAGAAATGTTTTAACAATTTGTGTCAATAAAGAACAGTCCTGTCTGCCTCTGGGCCCTGCACTGGCAATTTAATTCTTGAACCACAGATGCAGTTGTGAGAGTGGGTAGCAAATACGAGTACTGCTGGCATATGTCTGTCTATGAGGAAGCCCATTCCTTCTTGTACTTGCTGCTCATCACTGCCCCCACTCAATATCTCCCTATCGAATTAATGTGATTCCAGCAGGTAACCTTACTTCTTCTAATGTCTTAGCCAATTCAGCATGTGTTGGTGCAGGTCTGTGCTTAAACCTCTGGGGTAAATGAGCAAAAAATGCTCTATTACTTCCAAAGTAAAAGCAAATTTGTCTTGTCCCTGCCATGGTAATGTGACCAAAAGATATCTCGAACACCAACGACAGCCATCCTTGAAATCCTGCTGTATTAAGCAGATTAGGTATGTCAGACAGACTGGGTGCTGTGACAGTCAATGGTTTAGTAGCTGCATTCAACTTTCTGTAGTTTACTGTAAGCCATCATGTCCTTAACACTTGTAACTGGCCGTACTGGAGAATTAAAAGGGGAATGGATTTTTTTAACAGTTTCCCTCTCCACCAAATATTTTGTTAATTCACCTTTCACTGTCATCGCTAATACTGGGGCCAATCCCTTATTATACCCACACCAGAGGCTCAAACAGGTGCAGGAATCACCTCATCACCTACTTTTTTAAATCATTACCCTCATGGTCAACTCAGGGCCAGGAAGGTTTGACAGACCACCATTGTTCCTGTATGTGCTGGATTGGTTGTGATAGATTTAATTTTGTCCATAGTAGCTCATGTGGTGCTATGTTTAGATTTTTAATGGAAGTAGTGCTGATAACAGACCAATGTTTTAGTTGTTTCTGCGTAGTGCATACACGGAGTCGAGTTCTTTCCTCTTCCCAGGCTGCCTGCTAGCAAGTTGACTGGGAGTACAACAAGAAAAATTTTTTTAATCAACATTTGGTGTGATTTTCAGTATCACAACTGCTATGAGGACTGCAAGAAAAATGCTTGCCAGGTTTGCAGCATAATACCATTAGCCTGAATAAGTTATAAGGCAATAGAAGTCCCCTAGTAAAGGCCGGTGTAAATGCCAAAACTTAATTGGACAAGCTGTTTCCTCCTGTGAGCAGATTATTCAGATTATTTCCTGTATTTCCTGTAACTGAAAAACAAACAAACAAACAAACAAAAACAAGCAAACAAACAACAATGTTTACTCCAAAATTTATCCATTTTAAGTAGAACACATACTTTAAAAGTCTGTTTCTGCTACAGTTATGTGAAAGATTTGATCCCAAGTCTTCATTCTATACAGTAGAATAAAAAAAAATAAATTTCAAAGGACAATTTTCAGCTTCACATTAAGGCCGGAGTCCACCTCATCTTGTAAGTCTCTTCTACCAGGTTAGAATATCACCACTAACACATTGGTACAATTCCTCTACAGCTAGTCAGCTCAGCTTTTGACATTTTTATTCCAATGGGACAGGAACTGATTCACTTCTTTCAAAGTTTGTGAAAAGTAATTCCCCCACGCTTATTTTATAGCCTGGCTGAGCGATGCACTGAAAGTTTTCCCTCCGCTATCAGAACATTTCAAAGCACGGAGTTCAGCCAGTGCATGAAATCTGTTGTTCATCCAGACATCTTTAGGGCGAGTCTATTTTGCCTTTCAGAAATTCATAAGGATATCAGCATGGTAGAAAATATCAATAAAGTTTAGGAAACACAATGAAAGGAGGAAAAAGAAAAGGCAAATTTGAGCTTCAGAGCTGTACTGACAGATCTGAAATTCTGTGGGGATTCCGTAGGTTGGAAAAGCACAGCAAAACTCACGCCTGAGAATAAGGGACCATGAGGCTGCCAATACGCTAAGGTTACTTACTGTATCAGCATGCTTAATTACAACAAATTAACAACATGTATTTCTTACCTCTGATATTAATTCCGATATACTCTCCCTGCTCTGGTTGTGAAACACGGAAAGCTCTGTCACGCGGTCCTCGTCCAGGTGTCCCTGCTGCAAGAACACGCACTACATTCAAGCATGAGGCTTTCAGGTTGTCTCACCGAGACACATCTGACCATGACACTGTTGTGATATGCCGCAGGCGGAGTCCCTAATTATCCAAGATTTCACATTTTGTATTTTAGTTAGCATCATGGCTAAATGTTGCCGTGAGTAAACGGAGAAAGTCACACAACTTCAGCAACTTCAGCATCTCGGCCCTCCTTGGTGAGAGGTTCTGAACTCACATAGGAAAGGCTGTGTGCAGATGAGATTTTTCACTTGAGTGGAAGCTACACTTTTATCTCTTCTTAAATATGCAAAGCTACATCAGGCATGCACGTCTTTGCCAGAGCCGCTTAAAACTGACGGTGCATGTGCAACAAGCTGTTCTTTACCTAGACAAACAGCGGCAGCCAGTGGCCAGCAGGAGGCATTGGCAAACAATTGAGAGACGGTCAGGACAAACGCTTTCAAAGAGGTCAAATTGTTAGCCGAACAAGCAATTCTCTGAGACAGAGAAATGAGATAAACCATAAGCACGTCCAACATGCTTGTATGAAAACTTGTGTTTTGCTCCATCATGGGTTCCTTTCCACGGAGGAAGAATTTCAATCTTGTCTTCAAAAACCCATTAGGGAGATCCTTAGAAATGCATTGTAGGCAATTTCACAATGCTCAGGGGTTGGGGCCCTTGCTCAGTGAGGAGGGGCTGAGGCAAAGATGTGTGGTCAGACTGCAGAGGAGCCTCAGGGCAGCCTTCTCGTAACTACAAGGAGGGCAGCAAGACAAAGCCAAGCTATCTCAGCAGGGCATGGTGCGATGATGACAAACAGCAGGCACGGTGGTACAAATCACCAAAGGGAGATGGCAATTCTTTGGGTGTTATATAAGGGTGTTCTGGTGTCGCACAGACCTTGCTGATGCTGTTTTAAAATAATTAAAAAAGCGAGGTAGGAATTAAAATTAGTTCACTTATTGCGAACCCAGAAGAGTGGCTATTATTAAATTGGGAGAGAAAATACAGCACAAAGAGGCTGGAGATGAGAATGGTTGAATTAAAGGGCAGGGGAATGGGGAGAAAAAGAAACAAAAGAAACAATAAGGCCGCGGGGAAGCGCAGAGAGAAGGAAAAGGAAATATTCTCTACTTCCCATCAACGAGCGATGTTCAGCCATGTCCTGGGAAGCAGGGCATCAAAACACGTAGTGGTTGTTGAGGAGGAACAGCCCCCTGCCCCACGGGAGCCCCCCTGTTTATTGCTGAGTGTGGCATCAGGTGCTCTGGAATGTCCCTTTGGTTGGTTTAGGTCAGCTGGCCTATCGATGTCCCCTCCCCATCACTTGCCCACCCCCATTGATTTCTTTTGATGAAGTGGCCAACCATCTGGTTGCCCAAGGGAAGCCAGCTGATGGCACCTGTTTGGCTTTCAGCACAGCTTCAAGACTGTTTCTCACTGTCTCCTTCTGGACAAATTGGGCAGCACACAGCTAGAGCAATGCATAATGCGATGGGTGAACAAGGGGCTGACGGGTCGCGCTCCAAGGGTTCTTGTAAATGGGGTTGCATCAGGCTGGTGGCCAGTCATAGGGGCTTGTGCAGGCCTCCATTTTAGGGCCTGTTCTCTTCAGCGTTGTCCCGACTGACTCGCATGTAGGACTTGAGGGCATATGGAGTCCATTTAGGCATGATGCTAAACAGTATGGAGTGGCTGACTCCATCGAGGGGAGGAAGGCTTTGCAGAGAGACCTTGACAAAGCAGAGAGCTGGGCAATCCCCAAGCATATGAGGTTTAGCAAGAGCGAGTGAGGGATTCCACGCCTGGCAAGGGGCAACCCTGGCTGTATGGACAGTCAGGGGGACGAGAGGCTGGAGCGCAGCCCTGCAGAGAGGGATCTGGGCGTTTTGGTCGATGGCAAGTTGAACGGGATTCAAGCAGGGGCCCTGGCAGCCAGGAGGGGCAACAGCATCCTGGGCTGCCTCCAGCACGGCATCGCCAGCTGGGTGGGGGCAGGGATTGCTGTGCTCTGCTCTGCGCTCTTTCAGCAGCGCCTCGAGTCCTGTCCTGGGTGCACTTTTGGGCAGCACACTAACAGAAGGACATCAGGTTATTGGAGAGTGTCCAAAGGAGGGCTTCGAAGTGGTGAAGGATCGGGAGAGTAAGATGGATGAGGAGCACATGAGGTCCGCATGTTTGTTCAGCCTGCACGAGACTGAGGGGAGGCCTCATGGCGGCCAGCAGCTTCCTCACCAGGGCAGCAGAGGGGCTGGCGCTGAGCTCTGCTCTCTGGGGCCACTGACAAAACTCGAGGGAATGGCAAGGAGATGGGACAGTGGAGGGTCTGGCTGCAGGCGAGGAGAAGATTGTACACCAACACGGGGCTTGGCCACTGAAACAGGCCTCCCAGTGAAGTGGTCATGGCAGCCAAGCTGCCGGGGTTCACCAAATGTCTGGCAAGTGCTTTCAGACACGTGCTTTGGTTTTTGGGGGTCACCCAGAGCGCTGGGCTCTGAGGTCACCCAGCGATGGGCTGTGAGGTCAGCCAGCAATGGGCTGTGACCTCACGGCCCTCGCTGCTTATCTTGGGGCGCCGGCAGAGCCTGGCCCAGCCTGGCTCGTGCCTGGACTCCCGCTGAGCGTGTGTGCGAGGCTTGGAGTGCCGAGCAAGGATCTCTTGGGAGATTTGTTGGAGCTGTGCTGTGGGGCCGTCGGCAACTGCTCTCGGTGCCCGTCCCCGCAGCCAGTGCCTGCGTTTCCCCGGCCCTGCCTGGCTCAGGCAGCCGGGGCTGTGGAGGGAGTGCTCGCAGCAGTGCAGGTGAGCTGTGCGGGGACACGTGCCCCGGGGCTCGGCTTGGGGTTTTGTCCTGCTGAGGGGCCGGGGCACTGCCGCTGCCTGCCCTGGCTCAGCCACTGACCCTGACCTCTCTCCTTCTTGCAGCGCACATCAGCTGTCGCAGCGGTGCCAGCCAGGGGAAGCAGCTCCCCATCTGCAGCTCTCCCCAGCCCGCTGCAGCGAGCCGACACCATGGCAAGTGAGGCCCAGGACATCACTTGCCCTGTGTGCCAGGGGGTCCCCAAGGAGCCCAGCTACGTCCTCCCCTGTGTGCACCACTTCTGCTTCGGGTGCATCATGCGCTGGGCCAAGAGAAGCAGCACCTGCCCCCTCTGCAGGCAGCACATCACCTCCATCCGCTACTCCATCTGGGCGGAAGACGACTTCCTGGAGGTGCAGCTGGCCCCCGATGCAGAGGCGCAAGACGACAGCCCCCAGGACGAGCAGGGGGCTGCAGAGCCCATGCCCCAGCCTGCCGTGAGAGGCCTCCCGCCCGAGGAATGGGCAGCCCTCTTCAGGGAACACCTAGAAGTCCTCGGTCCGCTGCGCTCCTGGGTGCGCCAGCAAGCCAGGGAGCTGTTCGACGCTGCCTGGTGGGACCAGGACATGCTGGAGGCCAACATCGTCGCTTGGCTGTGCCGCTGTGGGCTCGATGAGCACGCCTTGGTGCAGGAGCTGCAGCCGTTGCTGCAGGGCCACACGGTGAGCTTTGTGCAGCGGCTCATCTCCATCATGGAGGAGACGTGCAGCGAGGAGTTCCTCGAGGAGCTGGGCTTCCTGGAACCGCGTCCTGCCAGCCAGCTCTACGTGTACAACGGGCCTGAAGTGGACCTCGAGGGCTCCCAAGACACCTGGGAGCCCGAAGACAGCCCGGAGGCCACCCCCAGCCCTGCTGCCTCCCCCCGGGACACTCCTGTCACCAGCCTGCTCTCCTCCAGCAGCGCGGAGGATTCGGACATCGAGGAGCTGCCCAGCACCTCCAGTGCCGCCCTGCCTGGGGGTCCTGGCCACCCGCGCGCTGCACCCATGCCTGAGGAGCAGGAGGAGCTCTTCTCAGAGCCTGAAGAGGAGGAAGCAGAACAGGCTGCGGTGCCGGGCACAAGCCACGGGCCCTCTCCTCCTGGCCAGGGCAGGGACAGCTCACCTGGGGGGCCGCGGCGCCCCCCGAAGAGGAGAGCCGACAGCGACCCGGACTCTCCCCAGCCCTGCAAGAGGCCCCCGCGCCTTTAGCAGGGCAAATGTGGTTGTCATCCCAATAAAGAGTTGTGACCCTGCCACAGACAGTGTCTTGGTCTTCTTCATAGAATCGCGGAATCCTACAGTCATAGAAATGTCGAGTGGCTCAGGTTGGAAGGGGCCTCAAAGACCACCTAGTTCCACTCCCCCTGCCATGGCCAGGGGTGCCACCCACTGGATCTGGTTGCCCAGCCTGGTGATGGGCAATGCCTGCCCACTCGCTCAGGACCCACAGATCCATCTCCTCAGACCCACGGCCTTGCACATCACCATGTTCCTCCTTCCCCACCCTCCCCCAGACCCCGCAGGGTGCAGAGCAGCAGCGCCGACCCTCCCAACATGGCCGCCCCGCTGCGCCTCCCTCCCTCCCTCTCTCCCTCCCTCCTTTCCTCCCTCCCTCTCGTTGGGCGCCGCGCTTAAATGTCCGTGTTTTCACTTTTAGGTGGGTTTGCGAAGGTAAAGCTTGGACGACATCTTCTTACCGGTGAAAAAGTTGCAATAAAAATCACGGACAAGCTTGGATACGTAAGAAGAGGAGGAAGATGGAGTGCATAGACAATGAATTTAGTAGCTAAGAACTTCATAAAAACTGCTGTAAATTTGTAACCTCAGCATAGTTAAGTTTCGATTGGAACATGGGATATCAATGACAACTCTGGCTGTTCTTTTTCAGGACACTTTTACATAGTTAGTGACATCTCTTTAAATAGTGCTGTTTTCCGGTCAGTCCTAGGCACAGAGGTAGGATTTCTGTCTGTACACATACCGATGCCACAGCACAGTATAGTAACATGAGAGGACTCAGATAAATACCAAACTCTCAAATACTGATGAGTAATAAACTAGATGCTTACTGCATTTGAAGATGACTGTTGGTTCCTTCTGCAAAAGCCATCACCTTGTTGTTCACTTTTATCAGTACCTGCTGTGGGACAGATCTGTAGAAGAAAGTTTTGGTCATCTGTTTTTGATATCATTACCATAAGTATTGGTCACAGGCCTCATTAATATACTACAAAAACACACTATTCACAAAAAGCTATGAAATTTGGGGAAAAAAAAAAAAGTAAAAAAAAAAAAAAAAGAGAATAAGAAATAGTTGCATTTGTCATACTGTTCCACAAATCTTCATTTTTTGCGTTTTGATAGCTCTACTTCTGCAGGTACTGCACAAGTCCAGCTTTAAAAACATCATCAGTCAGGTAGTCCTTCAACATATTTAATATACAGGATCCCTGAAAAAAAGTGTGACAGAATGTTTACAAAACCACTCCCTAGATAGCAAGATGCTTCTTTCAGAAAATTTTCAGCAGGCTAACCTAAACAGCAGTTCAATTTTGTATGTCTGTCTGATGAGAAATATTTGTATTTTATATATATTTAAACAGTAATTTGGCTTTCCTTATTTCCTTAAATATATTTTGGATTGAGTAAAATATGCTATTATTTTTTCAATTACTATATAGAGCAGGCTCCAATGAAAAACGCTGGTTGGTTTAAGCACCTAAAATAATGTTTTAATGTTTCAATTGATACACAATAGGTAAGAAGGGGCAAAAACCTCCTCTTTTTATAGATGGAACAGGAAACCACAATTTGAACTACATGCAGGAGTTTTGGACTACGATTGAGATAGAATATAAAGATCAAAACAACATTAAAAAGTATATTAACACCACGGTTCAGGGATGTTTTGTATAAAGGACTAACTGAAATCAGTACAATGCAGACGTATAGTACAATCAGTACAACTGAGAATGAAATCAGTTACAGATTTTACCTTCACATAAGAAACATCATCAAACATTTCTAAAATTTGAGCTGGATCTTCCACAGGAGTAGACACAGGATGTGATGAATTTAATGCATCCACTTCCATGGCATCAAACCAGTTTGATAAGAAATAATCTTCCTAATAGGAGACAAAAATGATTATTACTACCAAATTTTGCTTAGTGACTACTGAATTCCTATTAGTTCATATTTCAGTCCATTCTACATGATGTTGAAATCCCATCAGGAAAGCCAAACATATCTTCGGTTTCATTACAGAGCAGGAAAGGGAAGGGGAAGGGGAAGGGGAAGGGGAAGGGGAAGGGGAAGGGGAAGGGGAAGGGGAAGGGGAAGGGGAAGGGGAAGGGGAAGGGGAAGGGGAAGGGGAAGGGGAAGGGGAAGGGGAAGGGGAAGGGGAAGGGGAAGGGGAAGGGAAGGGAACGGAAGGGAAGGGAAGGGAAGGGAAGGGAAGGGAAGGGAAGGGAAGGGAAGGGAAGGGAAGGGAAGGGAAGGGAAGGGAAGGGAAGGGAAGGGAAGGGAAGGGAAGGGAAGGGAAGGGAAGGGAAGGGAAGGGAAGGGAAGGGAAGGGAAGGGAAGGGAAGGGAAGGGAAGGGAAGGGAAGGGAAGGGAAGGGAAGGGAAGGGAAGGGAAGGGAAGGAATATAGAGAGGCAAACTGCCTCTACCCTTCTAAACCAACTTTAATACTCCAGCTAGTGAGACTTAAAAATAACTCCAAAAAGACATGCACACGTTCCAAAAGTTTGATGACAAAATGAATGGTTAGTAACAACAAAACAAACCAAAGGAAAAAAAAAAAAAAAAAAAAAAAAGCAAATGATGAATTCCTTCATTATTTTTCCACTGCAGTTTTATGGCAAGTTTCTGCATAGATCTTCCCAGTGCACTGTTTTTTTCACTACTTTGAACTAGGCATACTCGCAAAGTTTCATATATTGAATGTGTGCTAAAGCTAGCGGGAGGATTTGGGGGGTCTTCATTAGGATTTAAGTCTGACTATACATGATGGAAAAAAAATAATTTCATAGAATCATAGAATACCCCGAGTTGGAAGGGACCCATAAGGATCATCAAGTCCAACTCCTGGCACAGCACAGGTCTTCCCAAAAAGTCAGACCACATGACTAAGAGCACAGTCCAATCGCTTCTTCAACTCCGACAGGCTTGGAGCTGTGACTACTTCCCTGGGAAGCCTGTTCAGGTGTGCGACTACCCTCTCGGTGAAGAACCTCTTCCTGTTGTCGAGCCTGAACCTCTCCTGCCACAGCTTGACACCATTTCTGCAGGTCCTATCACTGGTGATTACAGAGAATAGGTCGGTGCCTGCCTCTGCACTCCCCCTCGTGAGGAAGCTGTAGACCGCGATGAGGTCCCCCCTCAGCCTCCTCTTCTCCAGGCTGAACAGGCCCAGTGCCCTCAGCCTCTCCTCATACGTCTTCCCCTCTAGGCCCTTCGCCATCTTTGTAGCCCTCCTCTGGACACTCTCCAACAGTTTTGCATCCTTTTTGCACTGCGGTGCCCAGAACTGCACACAGTGCTCGAGGTGAGGCCACACCAGCGCAGAGTAGAGCGGGACAATCACCTCCCTTGACTAACTAGCAATGCCTTTATACTTTCCGAAGTCTAAATAGCTTTTGAAAAGAGAATATACTTTGATTGCAATCATTAACTTCCATCACCAGTTTTTGAAGTAATTAGATACAATAAAATCAATATTCTTACCCTTCGAGTTAAGATCAGACAGTTCTTTCAAAGGGAAAGCAAAAACTATTTCACAGCACAAACATGCTTGGCCTTCACCCTTACAAATTAGTGGACTTAGAATGCAAATATAAAATAAAAATACAGTAAATGCTGCTTACAACTTTCAGTTCTGGATGGGTAATGTTGACCGACACAAACTCCATGAATTTTGCAAACCCTTCATTTAACCACAGGTCATTCCACCACTCCATGGTAACTAGGTTGCCAAACCACTGAAACAACAGCAACAACAATTTTAATTTAATTACACGGTTTTTCACAAAAGCTGCTACTGACTGATATGAAATTGAATTTATAGCATGTCACTGACATTTAAGGCACATTTTTGTAGTAATGCAGCTTACTCTGGCCTCTTTCTATTTCATTTCTTATTTTAATGGTAATACTCCACAGCATGGGTTTCCATTACAATTCCATGAAACTTTATACATAAACCAGGTTTGATAGAGGAGCCACGCATAAACCTGTAACAATTCTTAACTTTTTTACCTATATTCATAGAATCATAGAATCATAGAATATCCTGAGTTGAAAGGGACCCTTAAGGATCATCAAGTCCAACTCTTGACACCGCACAGGTCTACACAAAAGTTCAGACCATGTGCCTAAGTTCACAGTCCAATCTTTTCTTAAATTCAGACAGGCTCGGTGCAGTGACCACTTCCCTGGGGAGCCTGTTCCAGTGTGCAACCACCGTCTTTGTGAAGAACCCCCTCCTGACGTCCAGCCTAAATTTCCCCTGCCTCAGCTTAACCCCGTTCCCGCGGGTCCTGTCACTAGTGTTAATGGAGAAAAGGTCTCCTGCCTCTTGACAACCCCTTGCGAGGAAGTTGTAGACTGTGATGAGGTCCCCCCTCAGCCTCCTCTTCTCCAGGCTGAACAGGCCCAGTGACCTCAGCCGTTCCTCGTACGTCTTCCCCTCAAGGCCTTTCACCATCTTCGTAGCCCTCCTCTGGACACTCTCCAACAGTTTCATGTCCTTTTTATACTGTGGTGCCCAGAACTGCACACAGTACTCGAGGTGAGGCCGCATCAGCGCAGAGTAGAGCGGGACAATCACCTCCCTTGACCTACTAGCGATGCCGTGCTTGATGCACCCCAGGATACGATTGGCCCTCCTGGCTGCCAGGGCACACTGCTGGCTCATATTCAACTTGCTGTCTATCACGACCCCCAGATCCCTCTCTTCTAGGCTGCTCTCCAGCGTCTCATCGCCCAGTCTGTACATGCAGCCAGGGTTTCCCCGTCCCAGGTGCAGGACCCGGCACTTGCTCTTATTGAACTTCATGCGGTTGGTGATCGCCTGGCTCTCCAACCTGTCCAGATCCCTCTGCAAGGCCTTTACACCCTCATTTGAGTCCACAACTCCTCCAAGTTTGGTGTCATCAGCAAACTTGCTCAAAATACCTTCTATTCCTACATCCAGATCGTTTATAAAAATATTGAAAAGTACCGGCCCTAAAATGGAGCCTTGAGGGACCCCACTGGTGACCGCCCGCCAGCCTGACACAGCCCCATTTACCATAACCCTTTGGGCCCTGCCCGTTAGCCAATTGCTCACCCATCGTATGATGTTTTTATTTAGCTGTATGGTGGACATTTTGTCCAGTAGGATCCTATGGGAAACCGTGTCAAAAGCCTTGCTGAAGTCCAAAAAAATCACATCAGCTGGTTTCCCTTGGTCCACCATACGGGTGATCTTATCATAAAAGGAAATCAGGTTAGTTAGGCAGGACCTACCCTTCACAAACCCATGCTGGCTGGGACCAATGACTGCTTTGTCCCCCAGGTGCGCCTCAATAAGTCCGAGAACCAACTTCTCCATGATTTTACCAGGCACTGACGTGAGACTGACAGGCCTGTAATTGCTAGGGTCTTCTTTCTGACCCTTCTTGAAAATCGGCACAACATTTGCCAGCTTCCAGTCTACCGGGACCTCTCCAAATTCCCAGGATCGTTGAAAAATAATCGATAGAGGTTCCGTGATGACATCCGCCAGCTCTTTCAGCACCCGGGGATGAATCCCATCCGGACCCATGGACTTGTAGGGATCCAGGTGGAGTAGCAAATCCCGCACACGTTCAGGGTCAGTTGGGAGTTTGTCATCCCCACCATCCCGGTCCTCCAGCTCAGGGCACCCTGGGTCCCGAAGCCCATCATCGGCATTGAAGACAGAGGCAAAGAAGGCGTTAAGCGTCTCTGCTTTGCCTACGTCATCGTCTGTGAGGAGACCTTCCCTATCAAGGAGCGGCCCTATGTATTCTTTAGTTCTCCTTTTTCCATTTACATATCTAAAAAAAACCTTTTTATTTTCTCTCACAGACACAGCCAGCTTCAACTCTAGGTGTGCTTTGGCCACTCGAACTTTCTCCCTACAAACACGAACAGCATCCCTGTATTCTTTCCATGACGCCTGGCCCTCCTTCCAGTAGCGAAACACTCTCTGTTTCCGCCTAATCTCCATTAGAACATTCCTGGTTAGCCACGCCGGCCTCCTGCCCCGCCTGCCTGACTTGCGATATTTTGGAATTGCCTTATCTTGTGCTTCTAGGAGGCATCGCTTAAAGAGTGACCAGCACTGGTGGACATCGAGGCCTTCAAGAGCAGTTTCCCAGGGGACCTTACTGACTAGTTCCCTGAGCAGCCTGAAGTCCGCTTTCCCCATATCTAGGGATGAGGTTTTGGTGGCACTTTTCCTTCTGTCACCGTAAATTTTGAACTCAACCACTTCATGGTCGCTATGACCAAGGCGGCCACCAATCACCACATCTCCCACCAGACCCTCTCTGTTTTCTAGCAACAGGTCTAGGAGGGCACCTTTCCTAGTTGGCTCCGTTAGCACCTGCACCAAGAAGTTATCATCTAGGTGCTTCATGAACCTCCTGGACTTGCTCGTGTCAGCCGTGTGGCACTCCCAGTTAACGTCCGGCAAGTTGAAGTCCCCCATAAGGACAAGGGGAGTTAATCTCGAGGCCTCTCTTAGTTCTGTAAAGAATAATTTATCGGCGCTATCATCCTGGCCAGGGGGTCTGTAATAGACTCCCACAACGACATCCACTTTATTCGTTCGTCCCTTGATCCTTACCCAGAGGCTCTCAACTTTGCCATCGCCGACCTGAAGTTCCACACAGTCCAGCCCCTGCTTCACATACATCGCCACCCCACCACCTCGCCTACCCTGCCTGTCCCTCCTGAAGAGCCTGTAACCATCTATCGCAACACCCCAGTCACAGGACTCATCCCACCAGGTTTCGCTTATGCCGATGATGTCGTAGTTGCGGGACTGGGCCAGGACTTCTAGCTCATCTATTTTATTCCTCATACTGCGTGCGTTTGTGTAAAAGCACTTCAGGTGCGTCTCCTTACACTCAGCACCTTGTGGATCTGACCAAAGGACCCCACTGGCACACAGCCCCTCTGATTCTAGCGTACCATCCCTTAGGTCTTCACTGGCACGCCTGGTTTTAGCCCCTTCCCCCTTCGACTCTAGTTTAAAGCCCTACCTATCAGCCCTGCCAACTCCTGACCTAAGATCCTTACCCCTCTCCGAGAGAGGTGCATCCCATCCGGTGCCATCAGGCCTGGTGTAGCGTAGACCTTCCCATGATCAAAGAAACCGAAATTCTGCCGGTCACACCAGTCTCGAAGCCACGAGTTTATGCGAACAGTACGTCTTTCAGCTTCGATCCCCCCTATCGGAAGGACAGAGGCAAACACCACCTGCGCCCCTGATCCTCTAAGTAGTCGCCCCAAATCCCTAAAGTCTCTTTTGATCGCCTTCGGACTTCTCGTTGCTACTTCATCGCTACCAGCCTGAAAGACCAGTAGCGGGTAGTAGTCAGTGGGCCGTACCAGGCGCTTGACTTTCTTGGCAAAGTCTCTCACCCGAGCCCCAGGGAGGCAACAGACTTCTCTGCGGGTTGGGTCCGGTCGGCATATCGGTCCCTCTGTCCCTTTCAGAAGGGAGCCCCCCATAACAATAGCCCTTCTTTCTTTTTTGAAGGATGATGTGGTAATGCGACGTGTAGGTCGCATTGTCTTAGGCGCCCCCTCCAACTGGGACGGGTGTTTGTCTACTTTGTCATTTAGATTGTCTTGTTCTAGTCCTTCATATCGATTATTTAAGGGTAGATGAGAAGGTGAGGTGGGCAGAGAGAGGGCTCGCCTACCACCCCGAATAGGCACCTGCCTCCATTCCCCCCCTTGATCTAGGTCTCCTCCCGCTGCCTGGCAGGAGGAGGGAACCTCCGTCTTCTGCATAACAGGAGACGCCTGTGCTGTGGCAGGCTCGTGAGCCTGCCTCAGAGAGGGTAGAGCGCACCTCCACCAGTCAATTTCCCTCTCTGATTCCCTGATGCTCCTGAGCCTGTTCACCTCCTCCCGGAGCTCCGCTACCTGGCTGAGCAGTTCTTCAACCTGGGCACACCTCCCACAGGCATACCCACCACTGCTGTCGGAGACCGACAGAAGGCTGGGGCACACTCTGCAGCCCAGGACCTGGACGGCTGCATGTTTCCCCAAGCCCTCCGTCTGAGTAGCCACACTGGCGACCGTGGCTGGAGATGCCTCACGAGATGTGGAGGCCACGGTTTTCTGCCTGGTCGATACCATGGTCAGGTTCTACGCAAGCAGGTTACAAGCACCGAAGGGAGAGGCAGCTGCAACAGAGCGACAATGGGCCCCCCGCTCGCCCTGCCCGCGCGAACTGCCGCGCAAACTGCCACACCCTTCGACGTGCCACGCCCTGTTTGCCCGTCCTGTTCGCCGCGCTCCTGGTCGCTCGCGATCCCTAGGGGCAACTTTTAAACAGCCTCGGAGGGAGCGCTGCTGGCTCTGCCCTCGCCTCGTCAGCCTCCCTCGCGAGGACAGCCGGGTCCCGGCGGCTCCCCCGAGTGGCCTCGATGCCGGACAAAAAGCCCTGCCCGCCTCGGTCCCCTGCTCCGCTGCAGAACACGTCTGCCCCGGAGCCGATCGCCTCAGCAAATGGCTCTAAAACGGTGGCAGCGCCTGATTTAAATAGCCCGCCACTGACGTTGCTGGCTCCGCCCTCGCCTCGTCAGCCTCCCTCGCGAGGACAGCCGGGTCTCGGCGGCTCCCCCGAGTGGCCTCGATGCCGGACAAAAAGCCCTGCCCGCCTCGGTCCCCTGCTCCGCTGCAGAATACGTCTGCCCCGGAGCCGATCGCCTCAGCAAATATTCATGGCTTGCAATTAATTTCAAGGGTTAGCAATGGTGCAAAGTCCCCAGACCACTACAGCTACTGAACTATACAGATTTTGGTTACAGCCCTGCATGTCTATGAAGCCCAACGAGACTTTATTGGGAACAGTCGCGTGATTCACGGATGAACACCCTCAAACTGAAACAGCTCTTTTCAGTCTATATTCTCAAATATCTCTCCATCCACACAGCTCTGACCACTTTGTGGGTCCCTTCTGATCCTTTATTGTTGCTCCTAAATCTCACCTGATGAGCCAGTTCGTGGACTATTATCATAGTAATCCAAAGTCTAGAAGATGCTGAGGATTTATCAGGGTCATACAACAATGCGGATTCCCGATATGTGGTCAATCCCCAGTTTTCCATAGCACCAGACTGGAAATCAGGAATAGCTGCTAAATCTGGTGGAGGGGGGAGGAAGGAGGAGGGGGGGAGGGAAGCATTAATAAACTGCTAGGATTGTTTGACCCAGTAAAGAACCCAGTCACCTGCTCATCCCACTTCACAACAGCTCCCACATCACACCTTCTTTAAGGCTTCTCCTAAATGTAACAGCAAAAACATACCTTTAAAAAGTCCTCTATAGAAGGATTTTCCGTTCTCAGTGAAGCTTTTCAACATACTCTTAAGTTACATGAAGCAGACAGTTTAAAAACATGGGAGCCAAAATTGTCCCAGTCTTACCTAACTCATTGATTTTATGCAATTTTACTCTCTATTCTTAATGCTATTCTTGAATACATTAAATTAGGTAACACTTACCTTGTTTAGGTAAGAGATATGAAATGCTGAAGTAATCCTCATAAAAGTCTAAAAGTTTTACTGCCGCATCCAGGGCATAATCAGCTTGGTGGATCTTCTCTGGTACCGTGTATACAGAAATCTACAGTAAACAAGCAGGCAGTATTTAAATGCCAGCATCAAAAGTTTACAGAATTTGTTCTTTAACATAGGTGCGTGAGTGGTCATGAAAAGTGAAAGTAGAGCACATACCTAACAGCTTTCGTACAAAAGTTACTTTTAAAAAATCCAGATACAGATATGTTCAAAATTAGAAATGAGAATTTTACTTTATCCTCCAGAACCACCATGCCTGTAAAAGGACATCTATACCTTCCGTCCCCTACCAAGCCAGAGCTGTGTAACTACCACTGTTCTGTTTTATTCCTGATTCTCCAATAAAACTATATTTAATTTCCTTTTAATCAAACAGTCTTACTTGAAACAATATTACCAATGCACGTAAGTATATAAAAAGAAAGCATATTACCAAAAACTTTTGGAATTAGTAAAATTAGTCTTAATGCAAACTAATAATCCAATTACAAAGCCAACGTTTTTCTCTCCTCTCGTTCATGTCAAACTTCACAATGTATAAATCCAACAATTTAGCTTGAAAGTACACTATATGTTTCCATATAGATTTTGTTATAAAATAAGCTCTTAGAAAATCAGAATAGTTACATTAACTCCATGACTGGATATTTTGCTGATGGACTTGAAATCGGAAACAATAAAGGCCACGAGGTAGGTACTCATCTTGACACTGGTATCAAAATGGTCTTCAACAAGCCATGAATTTACATTCACAGTCTTCATCTAAAAAAAGACAAGCACAGCTCATCATCCGGTAGTACCTCTATGGACTTTGGCACCAAAAATCAATGTGTTTCATTTCAGTTTCACTAAGACAATTTTAAAGACAAGTTGGAAAGAAGTCAACCCTGTGCCAGCCCGTCCCCACACAAAGAAAACAGAAACATACAGGTAGTTTCACTCGTAAGTGTTACTTCAACATTGCTAAAACTAGATAAAGATACTCATTCAAAAGCTTTAATTTTCCTCAGTGTCTGCCAGCACATCGATCTAATTAAGATCACACTTGAGTTAATCAGAAGTTGTCTAAATCTAAACATCACTTGTTACACATGAGAGAAATAAACTACTCCAAACAATGACTCAGCTCTCTCAGATATCTATTTCAAGACAAAATGAGTCGCCTGTTAGAGTTTTCCCTTTTGATTCGCCTTAGGTAACTAACTTACACTTGGAGTATATTTAGCCACATTGGAATACTAATACTAGCACCCACCATTCATTCATTATTTTATCCACTTTTCAATACAAGAACTGTTTTGTTTGATAGTTTGTTTTTAACCAACTTCCAAAAGACTTCATTTTTTTGAAATGTACTTGGTGTATGGGGAGGCGTTGTTCCCTCATTTATAAGGGTTAGTTTCCTGGCAAATCACGAATCAACAATGCAGAAGAATTTGTGAAGAATCTCTTATGCACAGAGTAAGACCAAATGTATGACATGTGACCCACCCTACATACGCCTACATCTTTGTAACTGCAAACCATATTTGTAGGTGTTACACATACTCCACTTTCACAGACATTTTTTGAAGGCCAAAATAACCTTTTTCTCTTGTTTTTTAATATATATATATATTAATATATATATATAAAATATATATTAATAATAATTAATATATATTAATATAATATATATAATATATAATATATATATAATATATATGTATAATATATATTATATATAATATACATATAATATAATAATATATATAATATGTATTATATATAATACATATATGTAATATATAATATAATAATATAATATTTATAATATAAAAATAATAATATATTAATATATAATATATATAATGTATTATATATTATATATTTATATATATATTAATAATATTTATATATTTATATATATTCTATATATATAAGGTCCTGAATAATATTGTGTCCGTATTCAGATACATTTTAATATTAATTCTTAAAATCTAAGACAAAGACTGAAAGCATTTTATGAGTAAAATAAAAATTAGCGAGATTACATTGTTCTCAAACCACTGCAGAGAACAGGAACCCCTAGGATGCAACACCTGTTGCATTCCTTTATAACTGTGTATCAACACTACCAGCAATCATTTACTCTCAGAAAAGAACTGACACAATCTTTAGGTCAATATTCCCATGAACAGCAACTTCCTAGATATTCTGTTCTCCTTTTACTTTCTTTTTTAAAGGTCATCAAGCAACAGCACAACATTGAATGTATCCACCTACAAGGGGCATATTGGACAGCACAAGGTGCTTTGGTTCCCTCCTAAACTTAACTGAAAATCTGGCTTTGAAAGCTGGTTCATTGAAACACGGGAAGGCTGTTCTTGCAAATGTTGGCTCAAAATGCGTTGCTGCGAGCACTCTAAGGAAAAAAGAGAAAACCTTTAGTCCACATGCCTTCATATGCACAGTGTTCACCACCTTGTGTGAAAATCAAGTAATTTCACAGAATCACAGAATTTCTAGGTTGGAAGAGACCTCAAGATCATCGAGTCCAACCTCTGACCTAACGCTAACAGTCCCCACTAAACCATATCCCTAAGCTCTACATCTAAACGTCTTTTAAAGACTTCCAGGGATGGTGACTCCACCACTTCCCTGGGCAGCCTGTTCCAGTGCCTAAAAACCCTTTCCGTAAAGAAGTTCTTCCTAAGATCCAACCTAAAACTCCCCTGGCGCAACTTAAGCCCATTCCCCCTCGTCCTGTCACCAGGCACGTGGGAGAACAGGCCAACCCCCACCTCGCTACAGCCTCCCTTGAGGTACCTGTAGAGAGCGATAAGGTCGCCCCTGAGGCTCCTTTTCTCCAGGCTGAACAAGCCCAGCTCCCTCAGCCGCTCCTCATAGGATTTGTTCTCCAGGCCCCTCACCAGCTTCGTCGCCCTTCTCTGGACTCGCTTGAGCACCTCCATGTCCTTCTTGTAGCAAGGGGCCCAAAACTGAACACAGTACTCGAGGTGCGGCCTCACCAGAGCCGAGTACAGGGGGACGATCACCTCCCTAGCCCTGCTCGTCACACTGTTCCTGATACAAGCCAGGATGCCGTTGGCCTTCTTGGCCACCTGAGCACACTGCTGGCTCATATTCAGCCGACTATCCACCATCACTCCCAGGTCCTTCTCTGCCTGGCAGCTCTCCAACCTCTCGTCTCCCAGCCTGTAGCTCTGCAATAAGCGCCCCAGGTGCAGGACCCGGCACTTGGCCTTGTTGAACTTCATGCAGTTGACCTCAGCCCATCGCTGCAGCCTATCCAGATCCTCCTGCAGAGCCTTCCTACCCTCGAGCAGATCAACACGCGCATAGCTTGGTGTCATCTGCAAACTTACTGAGGGTGCACTCGATGCCCTTGTCCAGATCATCGATGAAGATATTAAAGAGGACCGGCCCCAGCACCGAGCCCTGGGGGACGCCACTAGTGACTGACCTCCAACTGGACTTGGCTCCATTCACCACGACTCTTTGGGCCCGGCTATCCAGCCAGTTTCTAACCCAACGAAGCGTGCGCCAGTCCAAGCCAAGAGCAGCCAGTTTCTTGAGGAGAATGCTGTGGGAGACGGTGTCAAAAGCCTTGCTGAAGTCAAGGTAGACCACATCCACAGCCTTTCCCTCGTCCACCCAGTGCGTCACTTTGTCATAGAAGGAGATCAGGTTCGTCAAGCAGGACCTGCCTTTCATAAACCCATGCTGACTGGGCCTGATCGCCTGCTTGCCCTGCAAGTGCTGCGTGAGGACTCTCAGGAGGATCTGCTCCATGAGCTTCCCTGGCACTCAGGTCAAACTGACAGGCCTGTAGTTTCCCGGGTCTGCCCTCCGGCCCTTCTTGTAGATGGGCGTCACATTTGCTAGCCGCCAGTCAACTGGGACCTCCCCCAATCGCCAGGACTGCTGATAAATGATGGACAGTGGCTTGGCCAGCTCCTCTGCCAGTTCTCTCAGTACACTTGGGTGGATCCCATCCGGCCCCATCGACTTGTGCACATCCAAGTGCCGTAGCAGGTCACCAACCAGCTCTTCATGGATGGTGAGGGCCACATCCTGCTCCCCATCCCCTTCCACCAGCTCAGGGTACTGGGTATCCAGAGAACAACTGGTAGTGCCGCTAAAGACTGAGGCAAAGAAGGCATTGAGCACCTCCGCCTTTTCCTCATCTCTTGTAACTAAGTGCCGTGGTTCCGCTCGAGTGGGCAGCCGAGCTCCACCACAGCCGCTCCCTCACTCCCCCTCCTCAAAGAGGAATGGGGAGAAAATATGTGAAAATGGCTCAAGGGTTGAGACAAGGATGAGAAAATCACTCAGTAATTATTGTAACGGGCAAAACAGACTCGGCATAAGGAGATAGTAAGATTTATTGCCTATTAACTAACAAGCTAGAGAAGTGAGAAACAAAGGAAAGAAACCAAAAGCACCTTCCCCCCATCCACCCTCTTCCACCTCCTCCCCCCGAGCGGCGCAGGGGAACGGGGGAATGGGGGTTATGGTCAGTCTACAGCGCTTCTTCTCTGCCGCTCCTTCTCGGTCACTCTCGTCCCTTGTGCTGTGGGGTCCCACCCACGGGATGCAGTCCTTGATGAACTGATCCGGCGTGGGCTTCCCACAGGCAGCAGCTCTTCCAGAACTGCTCCAGATATGGGTCCGTACCACGGGGTCCATCCCTCAGGAGAAAACTGCTCCAACCTGGCTCCCCTACGGGCAGCAGCTCCTGCCAGGTCACCTGCTCCTGCGTAGGCTCCTCTCCACGGGCTACAGGTCCGGCCCGGAATCTGCTCCGGCAGGGGTCTTCCACAGGCGGCAGCCTCCGTCGGTGCAGGGCCACCTGCTCCACCGTGGTCTCCTCCACGGGCTGCAGCGGGGGACCCTGCTCCACCGTGGTACTCCATGGGCTGCAGGGGGACATCCTGCTTCACCATGCTCCTCACCACAGGCCGCAGGGGACTTCTGCTCCGGCGCCTGGAGCACCTCTCCCCCTCCCTCTACACTGACCTTGGCATGTGAAAGGCTGTTCTCTCACTCCCGGCTGCTGTGAGGCGCAGCGTTTTTTTCCCTGTCTTAAATATGCTCTCACAGAGGTGCAAAACAACATCGCTTACTGGCTCAGCTCTGGAAAACAATGGGGCCCTTCCCAAACATGGGGCAGCTTCTAGATCTTTCTCACAGAAACCACCCCTATGGCCCCCTGCTACCAAAACCTTGCCACGTAAACCCACTACACCAAGTTTCCCCCCGCAGCCAGTAAAGGATGGAGATTCTCCTTAGTCCTCCTTTTTGTGTTGATGTATTTATAGAAACGTTTTTTGTTATCTTTAACGGCAGTAGCCAGATTGAGCTCCAGATGAGCTTTGGCCTTCCTAATTTTGTCCCTGCACAGCCTCGCTACATCCTTATAGTCCTCCCTAGTGGCCTGCCCACTATTCCAAACATTATAAACCCTCTTTTTTCTCCTAAGATCAAGCCACAATTCTCTGTTGAGCCAGGCTGGTCTTCTTCCCTGCCAGCTCGTCTTTGGGCACGTGGGAACAGACCGTTCCTGCGCCATTAAGATTTCCCTCTTGAAGAGCGCCCAGCCTTCCTGGACTCTTCTGCCCTTCAGAACCGCCTCCCAAGGGACTCCACCAACCAGTGTCCTGAGCAGCTCAAAGTCAGCCCTCCGAAAGTCCAATACAGCGGTTTTACTGGTCCCCTTCCTGGCCTCGCCAAGAATAGAGAACTCCACCATTTCGTGGTCACTCTGCCCAAGACAGCTCCCGACAATCACATCCTCCACCAGTCCTTCTCTGTTTGTGAAGAGAAGGTCTAGCGGGGCACCACCCCTGGTAGGCTCACTAAGCAGCTGCGTCAGGAAGCTATCTTCCACGCTCTCCAGAAACTTCCTGGACTGCTTTCTCAGGGCTGTGTTGTGCTTCCAGGATATGTCAGGGAAGTTGAAGTCCCCCACGAGTACAAGAGCTGACGATTTCGCAACTTCTGCCAGCTGCCTGTAGAACTCCTCATCAGTCTCCTCATCCTGGTTCGGCGGTCTATAGCAGACCCCGACCAGGACGCTAGCCTTGTTGTCCCTGCCGATCCTAACCCAAAGGGACTCGACCTTGTCATTCCCAGCCTCGAGTTCTACAACATCGAAAGGCTCTCTAATATAGAGAGCCACAGCACCACCCCTTCTGTGCTGCCCGTCCCTTCTGAAGAGCTTATAGCCAGGCATTGCAGCACTCCAGTCATGAGACTGGTCCCACCACGTCTCCGTGATGGCAACCAAGTCGTAGCCTGCCTGCTGCACGATGGCTTCCAGCTCCTCCTGTTTGTTACCCATGCTGCGCGCATTGGTGTAGATGCACTTCAGCTGGGCCATTACCTTATCCCCCGGCCTTGCCATTGCTCCCCCTGGCACAGCCCCAACAATCCTTGCTTCAGCCCCATCCCCCTTCCTACCTAGTTTAAAGCCCTCTCAATGAGCCCTGCCAGCTCCTGGCCCAGGATCCTTTTTCCCCTAAAAGATAGTGACCCGTCTGAGGCCATCAGGCCAGGTGCTGAGTAAAGTGCCCCATGATCGAAAAAAACAAGATTTCTGCGTTGGCACCAGCCCCGGAGCCACGTGTTTAACAGGTGGGCTTTCCCTGTCCTCTTTGTTCCCCTCCCTGCCACCGCAGGGATGGATGAAAACACCACCTGCACTCCCGCTCCATCCACTAACCGACCCAGCCCCCTAAAGTCTCGTTTGATAGCCTTCAGGCTTCTCTCCTCAATGTTGTCACTGCCCGCCTGGACTACCAAAAGAGGATAATAGTCAGAGGGGCGTACCAGGTTGGGAAGCTTCCTGGCAACGGCCCTGACCCTGGCCCCAGGGAGGCAGCACACTTCCCTACGGGTAGGGTCAAGCCGACAAATAGGGCCCTCTGCTCCCCTAAGAATAGAGTCTCCAACAACAATAACCCTCCTGTCTTTCTTGGTGGAGGCAGTCCTGAGGCGTGGAGTCGACCTCCTCGCCCTAGGCATCCTCCTGGGCCCGACCATCCTCCCTCTGCCCGACGGCTACAGGGCAGGGGGTCCACCCCCATTTGGGATGTCTCACCTCGGTACCTCTCCTTGAGGCCCTGCAGGGAGTTGCTCCACAAGTCTATCTCTCGCTCACACTCCCTGATGGCCCTCAACCTCTCCACCTCCTCCTTGAGCTCCGCCACCATGCGGACCAGGTCATCCACCTGCTCGCACCTCACGCACGCAGTTTCTCTGCCTCCCGCCGATGGCAGCAACAGGTTCAGACACTCCTCGCATCCGGTGACCTGAACTGCTGCATAAATTTCACATTTATGAGATAATTTAAGTACTTTCAAAATCTTTGGCATGCTAAGAATTACCATTTCTCAATCTGTGGTGGGGAACAGAAGTGGATACATAAAGCTTCTTGACCAACCCCCCTGATAAGAGGTTCTGCAATAAGAGACAACTTGTCAGAGCCCAGCGAGTCCCCAGACTCTTCTGATAAATAGCAGAGATCATCTTGGTTGGACTCTCTCCGCTACACTCACATCTGTCTAGTACATGGAAGCCCAGAAAAGGACCCAGCTCTCCAGCTTCACACAGGGCTTCGCCAGCCATCAGCCTTCCTTGCTGCATGGGCACGTTGCTGGCTTATGTTCAACGTGGTGTCCACCAGGAACCTCAGGTCATTTTCTGCCAGGCTGCTCTCCAGCAGGGTGCCCATAGCATGTCCAGGTGCCTGGGGTTGTTATTCCACAGGTACAGGACTTGCCACAGCTCCACGAGATTCCTGCCAGCCTTAAAGGAGTCCTTGCAAAGGAGTTCAAATGAAAATACGCTCTGTCATCACGGTGGGCTGGTCCGTTCCAAGCGTTTCTGACCACTCCTGTGGCACAGAAGTAAGTTCCTGGGTCCATGTGTACCACGGCTGAAGGACAAAACCACCCAAGGAATGCTGGAAACTCTAGGATGACCAAGGCAGATGACCAGAGCAGAACAACTACCAAAAGAGTTTCTCACCCTGCAGAAAGAGCAGATCTCTAGTAAAGGACAACAGGCTCAGATATCTCTGCAATAAGAACTGACAATGGAAAAGAAGGTCCTCGGTGGTGGTGCTGGTAACCTCTCCCCAGGAGCATCACCAACATCAGGATGAAGGTACAATTTGAGATCTCAGATACAGACCTGCTAGCCTGGTAGCCCGATCTTTTTCTTCTCACAGAATCACAGAATTGAAGGGGTTGGAAGGGACCTGAAGAGGTCATCGGGTCCAAGCCCCCTGCCAAAGCAGGTTCCTCAGAGCAGGCTGCCCAGGGAGGCATCCAGATGGGCCTTGAATATCTCCAGAGAAGGAGACTCCACAACCTCCCTGGGCAGCCTGTCCCAGTGCTCCATCACCCGCACCATGAAGAAGTTCTTTCACGTGTTGGTGCGGAACTGCCTGGGCTCTGTCTTGTGGCCCTTGTCCTGTCCCTGCTAACCACTGAAGAGAGGTTGGACAAATCCCACTGTTTCCCACACTGAAGATATTTGTAAACATTGGTAAGAGCTCATCTCAGTCTTCTCCAGGCTGACCAGACCCAGGTCTCTCAGCCTTTCCTCATAGGGAAGATGCTCCAGGCCCTTTATCATCTTCCTTGCCCTCCGCCGGACTCTTCCCAGGAGATCCCTGTCTTTTTTGTACCGGGGAGCCCAGAACTGGACACAGTACTCCAGGTGAGGCCTGACCAGGGCTGAGTAGAGAGGGAGGATCACCTCCCCTGCCCTGCTGGCCACTCTCCTTTTAATGCACGTCATGATCCCATGGGCCCTCTTGGCCACGAGGGCACACTGCTGGCTCATGGTCAACCTGTCGTCCACCAGGACCCCCAGGTCCTTCTCCTCAGAGCTCCTCTCCAGCAGGTCATCCCCCAGCCTGTACTGATACATGTGATTGTTCCTTCCCAGGTGCAGGACTCTACACTTGCTCTTGTTAAACCTCGTTAGGAATGTTTTAACAATTTGTGTCCATAAAGAACAGTCCTGTCTGCCTCTGGGCCCTGCACTGGCAATTTAATTCTTGAACCACAGATGCAGTGTGTCCCAGTCTCCCCCTCATTCTAGTCAATTTATCAAGTCTTCAGAAAATACTCCTCAAATTTATGAACCTGTTTGCCTTTGTTATTCCAGACTTCTATTTCTAACAGTTACAGCCTTTTTTTTGTCTTCTTCGAGATTAACTTAACACTGCTATAGGTGTGACTGTCCCCGTGAATGGCTGGTGAGGAATGTTTTAATTACTGGTGAAGTGTCAGTAAGAAAGCTGTTTGTGTTTGTATGAAGTCTTTGATGCCTGGGGGTTTCAGAACAACTGATAACAACTAGTGACTGTTATGGGATACTATGCAGGCCTCTGATATCTGGCCAGGTGGCCAAGAGATTAAGAAGAAGAAAAAAAAGAAGCTGAAGGACGGCTAGGAGACAAGACCTGCAGGGGATGCTGTATAAACTTGACACGGTGCCAAGGAGTACAAAGGGGAAGGACAAGAAAAAGTCTTGGAGAGGAAGACTACGAGCCTTCAGCATGAAAGACCCCTAGAGACCCCCAGAGGGACCACCAGAGACTGATGCGCATGCTCCAGTAGGAGGGACTGGACCCCGGAAGCTAATTATAATAACCTGTTTTTTTTCAGAAGTAGTAATGAATATGTATTAGTCTAGGAGCATAAAAATCAGCTGCTTGATGTAACTGGTGTGCGTCCTGGTGGAGCGGAGACTCCCGGTGCACCCAGCGCTGTTTGCTTACCTCTATTCTTTTAATAAATCCTATTTTTTTATTTAATCCTATTTTGAAGACTGAGCCATTTCGAACAATCTCATTTGGTTTCTTCCTGCCCAGCTCTCCAGCCTGTCCAGATCTCGTTGTACTCAAAATTCTCATTTGTACTTTCTGTAGTGCTAGTGTTATCCTTGTGCCATTTGGTTGGAAAGGTGAATTTGAGAATTTTGTTGATATTATGTTGATATTTTGTTGACTCTATGTTCGGAATATACCCCTGGCCATTCTTGGGTAGCTTCTTAGCACACTAATCAGTACAACTGCCAGCAAGTGCAAACAGTTGTGAGAGTGGGTAACAAATACGAGTACTGCTGGCATATGTCTGTCTATGAGGAAGCCCATTCCTTCTTGTACTTGCTGCTCGTCACTGCTCCCACTCAATATCTCCCTATCGAATTAATGTGATTCCAGCGGGTAACCTTACTTCTTCTAATGTCTTAGCCAATTCAGCATGTGTTGGTGCAGGTCTGTGCTTAAACCTCTGGGGTAAATGAGCAAAAAAATGCTCTATTACTTCCAAAGTAAAAGCAAATTTGTCTTGTCCCTGCCATGGTAATGTGACCAAAAGATATCTCGAACACCAACGACAGCCATCCTTGAAATCCTGCTGTATTAAGCAGATTAGGTATGTCAGACAGACTGGGTGCTGTGACAGTCAATGGTTTAGTAGCTGCATTCAACTTTCTGTAGTTTACTGTAAGCCATCATGTCCTTAACACTTGTAACTGGCCGTACTGGAGAATTAAAAGGGGAATGGATTTTTTTAACAGTTTCCCTCTCCACCAAATATTTTGTTAATTCACCTTTCACTGTCATCGCTAATACTGGGGCCAATCCCTTATTATACCCACACCAGAGGCTCAAACAGGTGCAGGAATCACCTCATCACCTACTTTTTTAAATCATTACCCTCATGGTCAACTCAGGGCCAGGAAGGTTTGACAGACCACCATTGTTCCTGTATGTGCTGGATTGGTTGTGATAGATTTAATTTTGTCCATAGTAGCTCATGTGGTGCTATGTTTAGATTTTTAATGGAAGTAGTGCTGATAACAGACCAATGTTTTAGTTGTTTCTGCGTAGTGCATACACGGAGTCGAGTTCTTTCCTCTTCCCAGGCTGCCTGCTAGCAAGTTGACTGGGAGTACAACAAGAAAAATTTTTTTAATCAACATTTGGTGTGATTTTCAGTATCACAACTGCTATGAGGACTGCAAGAAAAATGCTTGCCAGGTTTGCAGCATAATACCATTAGCCTGAATAAGTTATAAGGCAATAGAAGTCCCCTAGTAAAGGCCGGTGTAAATGCCAAAACTTAATTGGACAAGCTGTTTCCTCCTGTGAGCAGATTATTCAGATTATTTCCTGTATTTCCTGTAACTGAAAAACAAACAAACAAACAAAAACAAACAAACAAACAACAATGTTTACTCCAAAATTTATCCATTTTAAGTAGAACACATACTTTAAAAGTCTGTTTCTGCTACAGTTATGTGAAAGATTTTATCCCAAGTCTTCATTCTATACAGTAGAATAAAAAAAAATAAATTTCAAAGGACAATTTTCAGCTTCACATTAAGGCCGGAGTCCACCTCATCTTGTAAGTCTCTTCTACCAGGTTAGAATATCACCACTAACACATTGGTACAATTCCTCTACAGCTAGTCAGCTCAGCTTTTGTCATTTATATTCCAATGGGACAGGAACTGATTCACTTCTTTCAAAGTTTGTGAAAAGTAATTCCCCCACGCTTATTTTATAGCCTGGCTGAGCGATGCACTGAAAGTTTTCCCTCCGCTATCAGAACATTTCAAAGCACGGAGTTCAGCCAGTGCATGAAATCTGTTGTTCATCCAGACATCTTTAGGGCGAGTCTATTTTGCCTTTCAGAAATTCATAAGGATATCAGCATGGTAGAAAATATCAATAAAGTTTAGGAAACACAATGAAAGGAGGAAAAAGAAAAGGCAAATTTGAGCTTCAGAGCTGTACTGACAGATCTGAAATTCTGTGGGGATTCCGTAGGTTGGAAAAACACAGCAAAACTCACACCTGAGAATAAGGGACCATGAGGCTGCCAATACGCTAAGGTTACTTACTGTATCAGCATGCTTAATTACAACAAAGTAACAACATGTATTTCTTACCTCTGATATTAATTCCGATATACTCTCCCTGCTCTGGTTGTGAAACACGGAAAGCTCTGTCACGCAGTCCTCGTCCAGGTGTCCCTGCTGCAAGAACACGCACTACATTCAAGCATGAGGCTTTCAGGTTGTCTCACCGAGACACATCTGACCATGACACTGTTGTGATATGCCGCAGGCGGAGTCCCTAATTATCCAAGATTTCACATTTTGTATTTTAGTTAGCATCATGGCTAAATGTTGCCATGAGGAAACGGAGAAAGTCACACAATTTCAGCATCTCGGCCCTCCTTGGTGAGAGGTTCTGAACTCACATAGGAAAGGCTGTGTGCAGATGAGATTTTTCACTTGAGTGGAAGCTACACTTTTATCTCTTCTTAAATATGCAAAGCTACATCAGGCATGCACGTCTTTGCCAGAGCCGCTTAAAACTGACGGTGCGTGTGCAACAAGCTGTTCTTTACCTAGACAAACAGCGGCAGCCAGTGGCCAGCAGGAGGCATTGGCAAACAACTGAGAGACGGTCAGGACAAACGCTTTCAAAGAGGTCAAATTGTTAGCCGAACAAGCAATTCTCTGAGACACAGAAATGAGATAAACCATAAGCACGTCCAACATGCTTGTATGAAAACTTGTGTTTTGCTCCATCATGGGTTCCTTTCCACGGAGGAAGAATTTCAATCTTGTCTTCAAAAACCCATTAGGGAGATCCTTAGAAATGCATTGTAGGCAATTTCACAATGCTCAGGGGTTGGGGCCCTTGCTCAGTGAGGAGGGGCTGAGGCAAAGATGTGTGGTCAGACTGCAGAGGAGCCTCAGGGCAGCCTTCTCGTAACTACAAGGAGGGCAGCAAGACAAAGCCAAGCTATCTCAGCAGGGCATGGTGCGATGATGACAAACAGCAGGCACGGTGGTACAAATCACCAAAGGGAGATGGCAATTCTTTGGGTGTTATATAAGGGTGTTCTGGTGTCGCACAGACCTTGCTGATGCTGTTTTAAAATAATTAAAAAAGCGAGGTAGGAATTAAAATTAGTTCACTTATTGCGAACCCAGAAGAGTGGCTATTATTAAATTGGGAGAGGAAATACAGCACAAAGAGGCTGGAGATGAGAATGGTTGAATTAAAGGGCAGGGGAATGGGGAGAAAAGGAAACAAAAGAAACAATAAGGCCGCGGGGAAGCACAGAGAGAAGGAAAAGGAAATATTCTCTACTTCCCATCAACGAGCGATGTTCAGCCATGTCCTGGGAAGCAGGGCATCAAAACATGTAGTGGTTGTTGAGGAGGAACAGCCCCCTGCCCCACGGGAGCCCCCCTGTTTATTGCTGAGTGTGGCATCAGGTGCTCTGGAATGTCCCTTTGGTTGGTTTAGGTCAGCTGGCCTATCGATGTCCCCTCCCCATCACTTGCCCACCCCCATTGATTTCTTTTGATGAAGTGGCCAACCATCTGGTTGCCCAAGGGAAGCCAGCTGATGGCACCTGTTTGGCTTTCAGCACAGCTTCAAGACTGTTTCTCACTGTCTCCTTCTGGACAAATTGGGCAGCACACAGCTAGAGCAATGCATAATGCGATGGGTGAACAAGGGGCTGACGGGTCGCGCTCCAAGGGTTCTTGTAAATGGGGTTGCATCAGGCTGGTGGCCAGTCATAGGGGCTTGTGCAGGCCTCCATTTTAGGGCCTGTTCTCTTCAGCGTTGTCCCGACTGACTCGCATGTAGGACTTGAGGGCATATGGAGTCCGTTTAGGCATGATGCTAAACAGGAAGGAGTGGCTGACTCCATCGAGGGGAGGAAGGCTTTGCAGAGAGACCTTGACAAAGCAGAGAGCTGGGCAATCCCCAAGCATATGAGGTTTAGCAAGAGCGAGTGAGGGATTCCACGCCTGGCAAGGGGCAACCCTGGCTGTATGGACAGTCAGGGGGACGAGAGGCTGGAGCGCAGCCCTGCAGAGAGGGATCTGGGCGTTTTGGTCGATGGCAAGTTGAACGGGATTCAAGCAGGGGCCCTGGCAGCCAGGAGGGGCAACAGCATCCTGGGCTGCCTCCAGCACGGCATCGCCAGCTGGGCGGGGGCAGGGATTGCTGTGCTCTGCTCTGCGCTCTTTCAGCAGCGCCTCGAGTCCTGTCCTGGGTGCACTTTTGGGCAGCACACTAACAGAAGGACATCAGGTTATTGGAGAGTGTCCAAAGGAGGGCTTCGAAGTGGTGAAGGATCGGGAGAGTAAGATGGATGAGGAGCACATGAGGTCCGCGTGTTTGTTCAGCCTGCACGAGACTGAGGGGAGGCCTCATGGCGGCCAGCAGCTTCCTCACCAGGGCAGCAGAGGGGCTGGCGCTGAGCTCTGCTCTCTGGGGCCACTGACAAAACTCGAGGGAATGGCAAGGAGATGGGACAGTGGAGGGTCTGGCTGCAGGCGAGGAGAAGATTGTACACCAACACGGGGCTTGGCCACTGAAACAGGCCTCCCAGTGAAGTGGTCATGGCAGCCAAGCTGCCGGGGTTCACCAAATGTCTGGCAAGTGCTTTCAGACACGTGCTTTGGTTTTTGGGGGTCACCCAGAGCGCTGGGCTCTGAGGTCACCCAGCGATGGGCTGTGAGGTCAGCCAGCAATGGGCTGTGACTTCACGGCCCTCGCTGCTTATCTTGGGGCGCCGGCAGAGCCTGGCCCAGCCTGGCTCGTGCCTGGACTCCCGCTGAGCGTGTGTGCGAGGCTTGGAGTGCCGAGCAAGGATCTCTTGGGAGATTTGTTGGAGCTGTGCTGTGGGGCCGTCGGCAACTGCTCTCGGTGCCCGTCCCCGCAGCCAGTGCCTGCGTTTCCCCGGCCCTGCCTGGCTCAGGCAGCCGGGGCTGTGGAGGGAGTGCTCGCAGCAGTGCAGGTGAGCTGTGCGGGGACACGTGCCCCGGGGCTCGGCTTGGGGTTTTGTCCTGCTGAGGGGCCGGGGCACTGCCGCTGCCTGCCCTGGCTCAGCCACTGACCCTGACCTCTCTCCTTCTTGCAGCGCACATCAGCTGTCGCAGCGGTGCCAGCCAGGGGAAGCAGCTCCCCATCTGCAGCTCTCCCCAGCCCGCTGCAGCGAGCCGACACCATGGCAAGTGAGGCCCAGGACATCACTTGCCCTGTGTGCCAGGGGGTCCCCAAGGAGCCCAGCTACGTCCTCCCCTGTGTGCACCACTTCTGCTTCGGGTGCATCATGCGCTGGGCCAAGAGAAGCAGCACCTGCCCCCTCTGCAGGCAGCACATCACCTCCATCCGCTACTCCATCTGGGCGGAAGACGACTTCCTGGAGGTGCAGCTGGCCCCCGATGCAGAGGCGCAAGACGACAGCCCCCAGGACGAGCAGGGGGCTGCAGAGCCCATGCCCCAGCCTGCCGTGAGAGGCCTCCCGCCCGAGGAATGGGCAGCCCTCTTCAGGGAACACCTAGAAGTCCTCGGTCCGCTGCGCTCCTGGGTGCGCCAGCAAGCCAGGGAGCTGTTCGACGCTGCCTGGTGGGACCAGGACATGCTGGAGGCCAACATCGTCGCTTGGCTGTGCCGCTGTGGGCTCGATGAGCACGCCTTGGTGCAGGAGCTGCAGCCGTTGCTGCAGGGCCACACGATGAGCTTTGTGCAGCGGCTCATCTCCATCATGGAGGAGACGTGCAGCGAGGAGTTCCTCGAGGAGCTGGGCTTCCTGGAACCGCGTCCTGCCAGCCAGCTCTACGTGTACAACGGCCCTGAGGTGGACCTCGAGGGCTCCCAAGACTCCTGGGAGCCCGAAGACAGCCTGGAGGCCATCCCCAGCCCTGCTGCCTCCCCCCGGGACACTCCTGTCACCAGCCTGCTCTCCTCCAGCAGCGCGGAGGATTCGGACATTGAGGAGCTGCCCAGCACCTCCAGTGCCGCCCTGCCTGGGGGTCCTGGCCACCCGCGCGCTGCACCCATGCCTGAGGAGCAGGAGGAGCTCTTCTCAGAGCCTGAAGAGGAGGAAGCAGAACAGGCTGCGGTGCCGGGCACAAGCCACGGGCCCTCTCCTCCTGGCCAGGGCAGGGACAGCTCACCTGGGGGGCCGCGGCGCCCCCCGAAGAGGAGAGCCGACAGCGACCCGGACTCTCCCCAGCCCTGCAAGAGGCCCCCGCGCCTTTAGCAGGGCAAATGTGGTTGTCATCCCAATAAAGAGTTGTGACCCTGCCACAGACAGTGTCTTGGTCTTCTTCATAGAATCGCGGAATCCTACAGTCATAGAAATGTCGAGTGGCTCAGGTTGGAAGGGGCCTCAAAGACCACCTAGTTCCACTCCCCCTGCCATGGCCAGGGGTGCCACCCACTGGATCTGGTTGCCCAGCCTGGTGATGGGCAATGCCTGCCCACTCGCTCAGGACCCACAGATCCATCTCCTCAGGCCCCCTGGCCTTGCGCATCACCATGTTCCTCCTTCCCCACCCTCCCCCAGACCCCGCAGGGTGCAGAGCAGCAGCGCCGACCCTCCCAACATGGCCGCCCCGCTGCGCCTCCCTCCCTCCCTCCCTCCCTCCTTCCCTCCCTCCCTCCCGTTGGGCGCCGCACTTAAATGTCCGTGTTTGCACTTTTAGGTGGGTTTGCAAAGGTAAAGCTTGGACGACATCTTCTTACCGGTGAAAAAGTTGCAATAAAAATCACGGACAAGCTTGGATACGTAAGAAGAGGAGGAAGATGGAGTGCATAGACAATGAATTTAGTAGCTTAGAACTTCATAAAAACTGCTGTAAATTTGTAACCTCAGCATAGTTAAGTTTAGATTGGAACATGCGATATCAATGACAACTCTGGCTGTTCTTTTTCGGGACACTTTTACATAGTTAGTGACATCTCTTTAAATAGTGCTGTTTTCCGGTCAGCCCTAGGCACAGAGGTAGGATTTCTGTCTGTACACATACCGATGCCAGAGCTCAGTATAGTAACATGAGAGGACTCTGATAAATACCAAACTCTCAAATACTGATGAGTAAAAAACTAGATGCTTACTGCATTTGAAGATGACTGTTGGTTCCTTCTGCAAAAGCCATCACCTTGTTGTTCACTTTATCGGTACCTACTGTGGGACAGATCTGTAGAAGAAAGTTTTGGTCATCTGTTTTTGATATCATTACCATAAGTATTGGTCACAGGCCTCATTAATATACTACAAAAACACACTATTCACAAAAAGCTATGAAATTTGGGGGGAAAAAAAAAAGTAAAAAAAAAAAAAAACAAAAAACAAAAGAGAATAAGAAATACTTGCATTTGTCATACTGTTCCACAAATCTTCATTTTTTGCGTTTTGATAGCTCTACTTCTGCAGGTACTGCACAAGTCCAGCTTTAAAAACATCATCAGTCAGGTAGTCCTTCAAAATATTTAATATACAGGATCCCTGAAAAAAAGTGTGACAAAATGTTTACAAAACCACTCCCTAGATAGCAAGATGCTTCTTTCAGAAAATTTTCAGCAGGCTAACCTAAACAGCAGTTCAATTTTGTATGTCTGTCTGATGAGAAATAATTGGGTTTTATATATATTTAGACGGTAATTTGGCTTTCCTTATTTCCTTAAATATATTTTGGATTGAGTAAAATATGCTATTATTTTCTCAATTACTATATAGAGCAGGCTCCAATGAAAAACGCTGGTTGGTTTAAGCACCTAAAATAATTTTTTAATGTTTCAATTGATACACAATAGGTAAGAAGGGGCAAAAACCTCCTCTTTTTATAGATGGAACAGGAAACCACAATTTGAACTACATGCAGGAGTTTTGGACTACGATTGAGATAGAATATAAAGATCAAAACAACATTAAAAAGTATATTAACACCACGGTTCAGGGATGTTTTGTATAAAGGACTGACTGAAATCAGTACAATGCAGATGTATAGTACAATCAGTACAACTGAGAATGAAATCAGTTACAGATTTTACCTTCACATAAGAAACATCATCAAACATTTCTAAAATTTGAGCTGGATCTTCCACAGGAGTAGACACAGGTTGTGATGAATTTAATGCATCCACTTCCATGGCATCAAACCAGTTTGATAAGAAATAATCTTCCTAATAGGAGACAAAAATGATTATTACTACCAAATTTTGCTTAGTGACTACTGAATTCCTATTAGTTCATATTTCAGTCCATTCTACATGATGTTGAAATCCCACAAGGAAAGCCAAACATATCTTTGGTTTCATTACACAGCTGGACAGGACAGGACAGGACAGGACAGGACAGGACAGGACAGGACAGGACAGGACAGGAAAGGAAAGGAAAGGAAAGGAAAGGAAAGGAAAGGAAAGGAAAGGAAAGGAAAGGAAAGGAAAGGAAAGGAAAGGAAAGGAAAGGAAAGGAAAGGAAAGGAAAGGAAAGGAAAGGAAAGGAAAGGAAAGGGAAGGGAAGGGAAGGGAAGGAAAGGAAAGGAAAGGAAAGGAAAGGAAAGGAAAGGAAAGGAAAGGAAAGGAAAGGAAAGGAAAGGAAAGGAAAGGAAAGGAAAGGAAAGGAAAGGAAAGGAAAGGAAAGGAAAGGAAAGGAAAGGAAAGGAAAGGAAAGGAAAGGAAAGGAAAGGAAAGGAAAGGAAAGGAAAGGAAAGGAAAGGAAAGGAAAGGAAAGGAAAGGAAAGGAAAGGAAAGGAAAGGAAAGGAAAGGAAAGGAAAGGAAAGGAAAGGAAAGGAAAGGAAAGGAAAGGAAAGGAAAGGAAAGGAAAGGAAAGGAAAGGAAAGGAAAGGAAAGGAAAGGAAAGGAAAGGAAAGGAAAGGAAAGGAAAGGAAAGGAATATAGAGAGGCAAACTGCCTCTACCCTTCTAAACCAACTTTAATACTCCAGCTAGTGAGACCTAAAAATAACTCCAAAAAGACATGCACACGTTCCAAAAGTTTGATGACAAAATGAATGGTTAGTAACCACAAAACAAACCAAAGGGGAAAAAAAAAAAAAAAGCAAATGATGAATTCCTTCATTATTATATTGCTTCATTATTATTCCACTGCAGTTTTATGGCAATTTTCTGCATAGATCTTCCCAGTGCACTGTTCGTTTCACTACTTTGAACTAGGCATACTTGCAAAGTTTCATATATTGAACCTGTGCTAAAGCTAGCGGGAGGATTTGGGGGTCTTCGTTAGGATTTAAGTCTGACTGTACATGAGGGAAAAAAATTAATTTCATAGAGTCATAGAATACCCCAAGTTGGAAGGGACCCATAAGGATCATCAAGTCCAACTCCTGGCACCGCACAGGTCTACCCAAAAAGTCAGACCACATGACTAAGAGCACAGTCCAATCGCTTCTTCAACTCCGACAGGCTTGGAGCTGTGACTACTTCCCTGGGAAGCCTGTTCAGGTGTGCGACTACCCTCTCGGTGAAGAACCTCTTCCTGTTGTCAAGCCTGAACCTCTCCTGCCACAGCTTGACACCATTTCTGCAGGTCCTATCACTGGTGATTACAGAGAATAGGTCGGTGCCTGCCTCTGCACTCCCCCTCGTGAGGAAGCTGTAGACCGCGATGAGGTCCCCCCTCAGCCTCCTCTTCTCCAGGCTGAACAGGCCCAGTGCCCTCAGCCTCTCCTCGTACGTATTCCCCTCTAGGCCCTTCACCATCTTTGTAGCCCTCCTCTGGACACTCTCCAACAGTTTTGCATCCTTTTTGTACTGCGGTGCCCAGAACTGCACACAGTGCTCGAGGTGAGGCCACACCAGCGCAGAGTAGAGCGGGACAATCACCTCCCTTGACTAACTAGCAATGCCTTTATACTTTCCGAAGTCTAAATAGCTTTTGAAAAGAGAATATACTTTGATTGCAATCATTAACTTCCATCACCAGTTTTTGAAGTAATTAGATACAATAAAATCAATATTCTTACCCTTCGAGTTAAGATCAGACAGTTCTTTCAAAGGGAAAGCAAAAACTATTTCACAGCACAAACATGCTTGGCCTTCACCCTTACAAATTAGTGGACTTAGAATGCAAATATAAAATAAAAATACAGTAAATGCTGCTTACAACTTTCAGTTCTGGATGGGTAATGTTGACCGACACAAACTCCATGAATTTTGCAAACCCTTCATTTAACCACAGGTCATTCCACCACTCCATGGTAACTAGGTTGCCAAACCACTGAAACAACAGCAACAACAATTTTAATTTAATTACACGGTTTTTCACAAAAGCTGCTACTGACTGATATGAAATTGAATTTATAGCATGTCACTGACATTTAAGGCACATTTTTGTAGTAATGCAGCTTACTCTGGCCTCTTTCTATTTCATTTCTTATTTTAATGGTAATACTCTACAGCATGGGTTTCCATTACAATTCCATGAAACTTTATACATAAACCAGGTTTGATAGGAGAGCCACGCATAAACCTGTAACGATTCTTAACTTTTTTACCTATATTCATGGCTTGCAAATAATTTCAAGGGTTAGCAATGGTGCAAAGTGCCCAGAGCACTACAGCTACTGAACTAAGCCCAACGAGACTTTATTGGGAACAGTCGCATGATTCAAGGATGAACACCCTCAAACCGAAACAGCTCTTTTCAGTCTATATTCTCAAATATCTCTCCATCCACACAGCTCTGACCACTCTGTTGGTCCCTTCTGATCCTTTATTGTTGCTCCTAAATCTCACCTGATGAGCCAGTTCGTGGACTATTATCATAGTAATCCAAAGTCTAGAAGATGCTGAGGATTTATCAGGGTCATACAACAATGCGGATTCCCGATATGTGGTCAATCCCCAGTTTTCCATAGCACCAGACTGGAAATCAGGAATAGCTGCTAAATCTGGTGGAGGGGGGAGGAACGAGGAGGGGAGGAGGGAAGCATTAATAAACTGCTAGGATTGTTTGACCCAGTAAAGAACCCAGTCACCTGCTCATCCCACTTCACAACAGCTCCCACATCACACCTTCTTTAAGGCTTCTCCTAAATGTAACAGCAAAAACATACCTTTAAAAAGTTCTCTATAGAAGGATTTTCCGTTCTCAGTGAAGCTTTTCAACATATTCTTAAGTTACACGAAGCAGACAGTTTAAAAACATGGGAGCCAAAATTGTCCCAGTCTTACCTAACTCATTGATTTTATGCAATTTTACTCTCTATTCTTAATGCTATTCTTGAATACATTAAATTAGGTAACACTTACCTTGTTTAGGTAAGAGATATGAAATGCTGAAGTAATCCTCATAAAAGTCTAAAAGTTTTACTGCCGCATCCAGGGCATAATCAGCTTGGTGGATCTTCTCTGGTACCGCGTATACAGAAATCTACAGTAAACAAGCAGGCAGTATTTAAATGCCAGCATCAAAAGTTTACAGAATTTGTTCTTTAACATAGGTGCGTGAGTGGTCATGAAAAGTGAAAGTAGAGCACATACCTAACAGCTTTCGTACAAAAGTTACTTTTAAAAAATCCAGATACAGATATGTGCAAAATTAGAAATGAGAATTTTACTTTATCCTCCAGAACCACCATGCCTGTAAAAGGACATCTATACCTTCCATCCCCTACCAAGCCAGAGCTGTGTAACTACCACTGTTCTGTTTTATTCCTGATTCTCCAATAAAACTATATTTAATTTCCTTTTAATCAAACAGTCTTACTTGAAACAACATTACCAATGCACGTAAGTATATAAAAAGAAAGCATATTACCAAAAACTTTTGGAATTAGTAAAATTAGTCTTAATGCAAACTAATAATCCAATTACAAAGCCAACGTTTTTCTCTCCTCTCGTTCATGTCAAACTTCACAATGTATAAATCCAACAATTTAGCTTGAAAGTACACTATATGTTTCCATATAGATTTTGTTATAAAATAAGCTCTTAGAAAATCAGAATAGTTACATTAACTCCATGACTGGATATTTTGCTGATGGACTTGAAATCGGAAACAATAAAGGCCACGAGGTAGGTACTCATCTTGACACTGGTATCAAAATGGTCTTCAACAAGCCATGAATTTATATTCACAGTCTTCATCTAAAAAAAGACAAGCACAGCTCATCATCCGGTAGTACCTCTAAGGACTTTGGCACCAAAAATCAATGTGTTTCTTTTCAGTTTCACTAAGACAATTTTAAAGACAAGTTGGAAAGAAGTCAACCCTGTGCCAGCCCGTCCCCACACAAAGAAAACAGAAACATACAGGTAGTTTCACTCGTAAGTGTTACTTCAGCATTGCTAAAACTAGATAAAGATACTCATTCAAAAGCTTTAATTTTCCTCAGTGTCTGCCAGCACATCGATCTAATTAAGATCACACTTGAGTTGATCAGAAGTTGTCTAAATCTAAACATCACTTGTTACACATGAGAGAAATAAACTACTCCAAACAATGACTCAGCTCTCTCAGATATCTATTTCAAGACAAAATGAGTCGCCTGTTAGAGTTTTCCCTTTTGATTCGCCTCAGGTAACTAACTTACACTTGGAGTATATTTAGCCACATTGGAATACTAATACTGGCACCCACAATTCATTCATTATTTTATCCACTTTTCAATGCAAGAACTGTTTTGTTTGATAGTTTGTTTTTAACCAACTTCCAAAAGACTTCATTTTTTTGAAATGTACTTGGTGTATGGGGAGGCGTTGTTCCCTCATTTATAAGGGTTAGTATCCTGGCAAATCACGAATCAATAATGCAGAAGAATTTGTGAAGAATCTCTTATGCACAGAGTAAGACCAAATGTATGACATGTGACCCACCCTACATACGCCTACATATTTGTAACTGCAAACCATATTTGTAGGTATTACACATACTCCACTTTCACAGACATTTTTTGAAGGCCAAAATAACCTTTTTTTTGTTGTTGTTTAATATATATATATATATATATATGGTCCTGAATAATATTGTGTCTGTATTCAGATACATTTTAATATTAATTCTTAAAATCTAAGACAAAGACTGAAAGCATTTTATGGGTAAAATAAAGGTTAGTAAGATTGCATTGTTCTCAAACCACTGCAGAGAACAGGAACCCCTAGGATGCAACATCTGTTGCATTCCTTCATAACTGTGTATCAACACTACCAGCAATCATTTACTCTCAGAAAAGAACTGACATAATCTTTAGGTCAATATTCCCATGAACAGCAACTTCCTAGATATTCTCTTCTCCTTTCACTTTCCTTTTTACAGGTCATCAAGCAACAGCACAACATTGAATGTATCCACCTACAAGGGGCATATTGGACAGCGCAAGGTGCTTTGGTTCCCTCCTAATCTTAACTGAAAATCTGGCTTTGAAAGCTGGTTCATCGAAACACGGGAAGGCTGTTCTTGCAAATGTTGGCTCAAAATGCGTTGCTGCGAGCACTCTAAGGAAAAAAGAGAAAACCTTTAGTCCACATGCCTTCATATGCACAGTGTTCACCACCTTGTGTGAAAATCAAGTAATTTCACAGAATCACAGAATTTCTAGGTTGGAAGAGACCTCAAGATCATCGAGTCCAACCTCTGACCTAACGCTAGCAGTCCCCACTAAACCATATCCCTAAGCTCTACATCTAAACGTCTTTTAAAGACTTCCAGGGATGGTGACTCCACCACTAACCTGGGCAGCCTGTTCCAGTGTCTAACAACCCTTTCGGTAAAGAAGATCTTCCTAACATCTAACCTAAAACTCCCCTGGCGCAACTTTAGCCCAATCTCCCTCGTCCTGTCACCAGGCACGTGGGAGAACAGGCCAACCCCCACCTCGCTACAGCCTCCCTTGAGGTACCTGTAGAGAGCGATAAGGTCGCCCCTGAGCCTCCTCTTCTCCAGGCTGAACAAGCCCAGCTCCCTCAGCCGCTCCTCGTAGGACTTGTTCTCCAGGCCCCTCACCAGCTTCGTCGCCCTTCTCTGGACTCGCTTGAGCACCTCCATGTCCTTCTTGTAGCGAGGGGACCAAAACTGAACACAGTACTCGAGGTGCGGCCTCACCAGAGCCGAGTACAGGGGGACGATCACCTCCCTAGCCCTGCTGGCCACACTGTTCCTGATACAAGCCAGGATGCCGTTGGCCTTCTTGGCCACCTGAGCACACTGCTGGCTCATATTCAGCCGACTATCCACCATCACTCCCAGGTCCTTCTCTGCCTGGCAGCTCTCCAACCTCTCGTCTCCCAGCCTGTAGCTCTGCAATAAGCGCCCCAGGTGCAGGACCCAGCACTTGGCCTTGTTGAACTTCATGCAGTTGACCTCAGCCCATCGCTGCAGCCTATCCAGATCCTCCTGCAGAGCCTTCCTACCCTCGAGCAGATCAACACGCGCATAGCTTGGTGTCATCTGCAAACTTACTGAGGGTGCACTCAATGCCCTTGTCCACATCATCGATGAAGATATTAAAGAGGACTGGCCCCAGCACCGAGCCCTGGGGGACGCCACTAGTGACTGGCCTCCAACTGGACTTGGCTCCATTCACCACGACTCTTTGGGCCCGGCTATCCAGCCAGTTTCTAACCCAACGAAGTGTGCGCCAGTCCAAGCCAAGAGCAGCCAGTTTCTTGAGGAGAATGCTGTGGGAGACGGTGTCAAAAGCCTTGCTGAAGTCAAGGTAGACCACATCCACAGCCTTTCCCTCGTCCACCCAGCGCGTCACTTTGTCATAGAAGGAGATCAGGTTCGTCAAGCAGGACCTGCCTTTCATAAACCCATGCTGACTGGGCCTGATCGCCTGCTTGCCCTGCAAGTGCTGTGTGAGGACTCTCAGGAGGATCTGCTCCATGAGCTTCCCTGGCACTCAGGTCAAACTGACAGGCCTGTAGTTTCCCGGGTCTGCCCTCCGGCCCTTCTTGTAGATGGGCGTCACATTTGCTAGCCGCCAGTCAACTGGGACCTCCCCCGATCGCCAGGACTGCTGATAAATGATGGACAGTGGCTTGGCCAGCTCCTCTGCCAGTTCTCTCAGTACACTTGGGTGGATCCCATCCGGCCCCATCGCCTTGTGCACATCCAAGTGCCGTAGCAGGTCACCAACCAGTTCTTCATGGATGGTGAGGGCCACATCCTGCACCCCATCCCCTTCCACCAGCTCAGGGTACTGGGTATCCAGAGAACAACCGGTAGTGCCGCTAAAGACTGAGGCAAAGAAGGCATTGAGCACCTCCGCCTTTTCCTCATCTCTTGTAACTAAGTGCCGTGGTTCCGCTCGAGTGGGCAGCCGAGCTCCACCACAGCCGCTCCCTCACTCCCCCTCCTCAAAGAGGAATGGGGAGAAAATATGTGAAAAGGGCTCAAGGGTTGAGACAAGGATGAGAAAATCACTCAGTAATTATTGTAACGGGCAAAACAGACTCGGCATAAGGAGATAGTAAGATTTATTGCCTATTAACTAACAAGCTAGAGAAGTGAGAAACAAAGGAAAGAAACCAAAAGCACCTTCCCCCCATCCACCCTCTTCCACCTCCTCCCCCCGAGCGGCGCAGGGGAACGGGGGAATGGGGGTTATGGTCAGTCTACAGCGCTTCTTCTCTGCCGCTCCTTCTCGGTCACTCTCGTCCCTTGTGCTGTGGGGTCCCACCCACGGGATGCAGTCCTTGATGAACTGATCCGGCATGGGCTTCCCACAGGCAGCAGCTCTTCCAGAACTGCTCCAGATATGGGTCCGTACCACGGGGTCCATCCCTCAGGAGAAAACTGCTCCAACCTGGCTCCCCTACGGGCAGCAGCTCCTGCCAGGTCACCTGCTCCTGCGTGGGCTCCTCTCCACGGGCTACAGGTCCGGCCCGGAATCTGCTCCGGCAGGGGTCTTCCACAGGCGGCAGCCTCCGTCGGTGCAGGGCCACCTGCTCCACCGTGGTCTCCTCCACGGGCTGCAGCGTGGAACCCTGCTCCACCGTGGTACTCCATGGGCTGCAGGGGGACATCCTGCTTCACCATGCTCCTCACCACAGGCCGCAGGGGACTTCTGCTCCGGTGCCTGGAGCACCTCTCCCCCTCCTTCTACACTGACCTTGGCATGTGAAAGGCTGTTTTATCACTCCCTTGGCTCTCCCAGCTGCTGTGAGGCGCAGCGTTTTTTTCCCTGTCTTAAATATGCTCTCACAGAGGCGCAAAACAACATCGCTTACTGGCTCAGCTCTGGAAAACAATGGGGCCCTTCCCAAACATGGGGCAGCTTCTAGATCTTTCTCACAGAAACCACCCCTATGGCCCCCTGCTACCAAAACCTTGCCACGTAAACCCACTACACCAAGTTTCCCCCTGCAGCCAGTAAAGGATGGAGATTCTCCTTAGTCCTCCTTTTTGTGTTGATGTATTTATAGAAACGTTTTTTGTTATCTTTAACGGCAGTAGCCAGATTGAGCTCCAGATGAGCTTTGGCCTTCCTAATTTTGTCCCTGCACGGCCTCGCTACATCCTTATAGTCCTCCCTAGTGGCCTGCCCACTATTCCAAACATTATAAACCCTCTTTTTTCTCCTAAGATCAAGCCACAATTCTCTGTTGAGCCAGGCTGGTCTTCTTCCCTGCCAGCTCGTCTTTGGGCACGTGGGAACAGACCGTTCCTGCGCCATTAAGATTTCCCTCTTGAAGAGCGCCCAGCCTTCCTGGACTCTTCTGCCCTTCAGAACCGCCTCCCAAGGGACTCCACCAACCAGTGTCCTGAGCAGCTCAAAGTCAGCCCTCTGAAAGTCCAATACAGCGGTTTTACTGGTCCCCTTCCTGGCCTCGCCAAGAATAGTGAACTCCACCATTTCGTGGTCACTCTGCCCAAGACAGCTCCCGACAATCACATCCTCCACCAGTCCTTCTCTGTTTGTGAAGAGAAGGTCTAGCGGGGCACCACCCCTGGTGGGCTCACTAACCAGCTGCGTCAGGAAGCTATCTTCCACGCTCTCCAGAAACCTCCTAGACTGCTTTCTCAGGGCTGTGTTGTGCTTCCAGCATATGTCAGGGAAGTTGAAGTCCCCCACGAGTACAAGAGCTGACGATTTCGCAACTTCTGCCAGCTGCCTGTAGAACTCCTCATCAGTCTCCTCATCCTGGTTCGGCGGTCTATAGCAGACCCCGACCAGGACGCTAGCCTTGTTGTCCCTGCCGATCCTAACCCAAAGGGACTCGACCTTGTCATTCCCAGCCTCGAGTTCTACAACATCGAAAGGCTCTCTAATATAGAGAGCCACAGCACCACCCCTTCTGTGCTGCCCGTCCCTTCTGAAGAGCTTATAGCCAGGCATTGCAGCACTCCAGTCATGAGACTGGTCCCACCACGTCTCCGTGATGGCAACCAAGTCGTAGCCTGCCTGCTGCACGATGGCTTCCAGCTCCTCCTGTTTGTTACCCATGCTGCGCGCATTGGTGTAGATGCACTTCAGCTGGGCCATTACCTTATCCCCCGGCCTTGCCATTGCTCCCCCTGGCACAGCCCCAACAATCCTTGCTTCAGCCCCATCCCCCTTCCTACCTAGTTTAAAGCCCTCTCAATGAGCCCTGCCAGCTCCTGGCCCAGGATCCTTTTTCCCCTAAAAGATAGCGACCCGTCTGAGGCCATCAGGCCAGGTGCTGAGTAAAGTGCCCCATGATCGAAAAAAACAAGATTTCTGCGTTGGCACCAGCCCCGGAGCCACGTGTTTAACAGGTGGGCTTTCCCTGTCCTCTTTGTTCCCCTCCCTGCCACCGCAGGGATGGATGAAAACACCACCTGCACTCCCGCTCCATCCACTAACCGACCCAGCCCCCTAAAGTCTCGTTTGATAGCCTTCAGGCTTCTCTCCTCAATGTTGTCACTGCCCGCCTGGACTACCAAAAGAGGATAATAGTCAGAGGGGCGTACCAGGTTGGGAAGCTTCCTGGCAACGGCCCTGACCCTGGCCCCAGGGAGGCAGCACACTTCCCTACGGGTAGGGTCAGGCCGACAAATAGGGCCCTCTGCTCCCCTAAGAATAGAGTCTCCAACAACAATAACCCTCCTGTCTTTCTTGGTGGAGGCAGTCCTGAGGCGTGGAGTCGACCTCCTCGCCCTAGGCATCCTCCTGGGCCCGACCATCCTCCCTCTGCCCGACGGCTACAGGGCAGGGGGTCCACCCCCATTTGGGATGTCTCACCTCGGTACCTCTCCTTGAGGCCCTGCAGGGAGTTACTGCACAAGTCTATCTCTCGCTCACACTCCCTGATGGCCCTCAACCTCTCCACCTCCTCCTTGAGCTCCGCCACCATGCGGACCAGGTCATCCACCTGCTCGCACCTCACGCACGCAGTTTCTCTGCCTCCCGCCGATGGCAGCAACAGGCTCAGACACTCCTCGCATCCGGTGACCTGAACTGCTGCATAAATTTCACATTTATGAGATAATTTAAGTACTTTCAAAATCTTTGGCATGCTAAGAATTACCATTTCTCAATCTGTGGTGGGGAACAGAAGTGGATACATAAAGCTTCTTGACCAACCCCCCTGATAAGGGGTTCTGCAATAAGAGACAACTTGTCAGAGCCCAGCGAGTCCCCAGACTCTTCTGATAAATAGCAGAGATCATCTTGGTTGGACTCTCTCCGCTACACTCACATCTGTCTAGTACATGGAAGCCCAGAAAAGGACCCAGCTCTCCAGCTTCACACAGGGCTTCGCCAGCCATCAGCCTTCCTTGCTGCATGGGCACGTTGCTGGCTTATGTTCAACGTGGTGTCCACCAGGAACCTCAGGTCATTTTCTGCCAGGCTGCTCTCCAGCAGGGTGCCCATAGCATGTCCAGGTGCCTGGGGTTGTTATTCCACAGGTACAGGACTTGCCACAGCTCCACGAGATTCCTGCCAGCCTTAAAGGAGTCCTTGCAAAGGAGTTCAAATGAAAATACGCTCTGTCATCACGGTGGGCTGGTCCGTTCCAAGCGTTTCTAACCACTCCTATGGCACAGAAGTAAGTTCCTGGGTCCATGTGTACCACGGCTGAAGGACAAAACCACCCAAGGAATGCTGGAAACTCTAGGATGACCAAGGCAGATGACCAGAGCAGAACAACTACCAAAAGAGTTTCTCACCCTGCAGAAAGAGCAGATCTCTAGTAAAGGACAACAGGCTCAGATATCTCTGCAATAAGAACTGACAATGGAAAAGAAGGTCCTCGGTGGTGGTGCTGGTAACCTCTCCCCAGGAGCATCACCAACATCAGGATGAAGGTACAATTTGAGATCTCAGATACAGACCTGCTAGCCTGGTAGCCCGATCTTTTTCTTCTCACAGAATCACAGAATTGAAGGGGTTGGAAGGGACCTGAAGAGGTCATCGGGTCCAAGCCCCCTGCCAAAGCAGGTTCCTCAGAGCAGGCTGCCCAGGGAGGCATCCAGATGGGCCTTGAATATCTCCAGAGAAGGAGACTCCACAACCTCCCTGGGCAGCCTGTCCCAGTGCTCCGTCACCCGCACCATGAAGAAGTTCTTTCACGTGTTGGTGCGGAACTGCCTGGGCTCTGTCTTGTGGCCCTTGTCCTGTCCCTGCTAACCACTGAAGAGAGGTTGGACAAATCCCACTGTTTCCCACACTGAAGATATTTGTAAACATTGGTAAGAGCTCATCTCAGTCTTCTCCAGGCTGACCAGACCCAGGTCTCTCAGCCTTTCCTCATAGGGAAGATGCTCCAGGCCCTTTATCATCTTCCTTGCCCTCCGCCGGACTCTTCCCAGGAGATCCCTGTCTTTTTTGTACCGGGGAGCCCAGAACTGGACACAGTACTCCAGGTGAGGCCTGACCAGGGCTGAGTAGAGAGGGAGGATCACCTCCCCTGCCCTGCTGGCCACTCTCCTTTTAATGCACGTCATGATCCCATGGGCCCTCTTGGCCACGAGGGCACACTGCTGGCTCATGGTCAACCTGTCGTCCACCAGGACCCCCAGGTCCTTCTCCTCAGAGCTCCTCTCCAGCAGGTCATCCCCCAGCCTGTACTGATACATGTGATTGTTCCTTCCCAGGTGCAGGACTCTACACTTGCTCTTGTTAAACCTCGTTAGGAATGTTTTAACAATTTGTGTCCATAAAGAACAGTCCTGTCTGCCTCTGGGCCCTGCACTGGCAATTTAATTCTTGAACCACAGATGCAGTGTGTCCCAGTCTCCCCCTCATTCTAGTCAATTTATCAAGTCTTCAGAAAATACTCCTCAAATTTATGAACCTGTTTGCCTTTGTTATTCCAGACTTCTATTTCTAACAGTTACAGCCTTTTTTTTGTCTTCTTCGAGATTAACTTAACACTGCTATAGGTGTGACTGTCCCCGTGAATGGCTGGTGAGGAATGTTTTAATTACTGGTGAAGTGTCAGTAAGAAAGCTGTTTGTGTTTGTATGAAGTCTTTGATGCCTGGGGGTTTCAGAACAACTGATAACAACTAGTGACTGTTATGGGATACTATGCAGGCCTCTGATATCTGGCCAGGTGGCCAAGAGATTAAGAAGAAGAAAAAAAAGAAGCTGAAGGACGGCTAGGAGACAAGACCTGCAGGGGATGCTGTATAAACTTGACACAGTGCCAAGGAGTACAAAGGGGAAGGACAAGAAAAAGTCTTGGAGAGGAAGACTACGAGCCTTCAGCATGAAAGACCCCTAGAGACCCCCAGAGGGACCACCAGAGACTGATGCGCATGCTCCAGTAGGAGGGACTGGACCCCGGAAGCTAATTATAATAACCTGTTTTTTTCAGAAGTAGTAATGAATATGTATTAGTCTAGGAGCATAAAAATCAGCTGCTTGATGTAACTGGTGTGCGTCCTGGTGGAGCGGAGACTCCCGGTGCACCCAGCGCTGTTTGCTTACCTCTATTCTTTTAATAAATCCTATTTTTTTATTTAATCCTATTTTGAAGACTGAGCCATTTCGAACAATCTCATTTGGTTTCTTCCTGCCCAGCTCTCCAGCCTGTCCAGATCTCGTTGTACTCAAAATTCGCATTTGTACTTTCTGTAGTGCTAGTGTTATCCTTGTGCCATTTGGTTGGAAAGGTGAATTTGAGAATTTTGTTGATATTATGTTGATATTTTGTTGACTCTATGTTCGGAATATACCCCTGGCCATTCTTGGGTAGCTTCTTAGCACACTAATCAGTACAACTGCCAGCAAGTGCAAACAGTTGTGAGAGTGGGTAACAAATACGAGTACTGCTGGCATATGTCTGTCTATGAGGAAGCCCATTCCTTCTTGTACTTGCTGCTCGTCACTGCTCCCACTCAATATCTCCCTATCGAATTAATGTGATTCCAGCGGGTAACCTTACTTCTTCTAATGTCTTAGCCAATTCAGCATGTGTTGGTGCAGGTCTGTGCTTAAACCTCTGGGGTAAATGAGCAAAAAAATGCTCTATTACTTCCAAAGTAAAAGCAAATTTGTCTTGTCCCTGCCATGGTAATGTGACCAAAAGATATCTCGAACACCAACGACAGCCATCCTTGAAATCCTGCTGTATTAAGCAGATTAGGTATGTCAGACAGACTGGGTGCTGTGACAGTCAATGGTTTAGTAGCTGCATTCAACTTTCTGTAGTTTACTGTAAGCCATCATGTCCTTAACACTTGTAACTGGCCGTACTGGAGAATTAAAAGGGGAATGGATTTTTTTAACAGTTTCCCTCTCCACCAAATATTTTGTTAATTCACCTTTCACTGTCATCGCTAATACTGGGGCCAATCCCTTATTATACCCACACCAGAGGCTCAAACAGGTGCAGGAATCACCTCATCACCTACTTTTTTAAATCATTACCCTCATGGTCAACTCAGGGCCAGGAAGGTTTGACAGACCACCATTGTTCCTGTATGTGCTGGATTGGTTGTGATAGATTTAATTTTGTCCATAGTAGCTCATGTGGTGCTATGTTTAGATTTTTAATGGAAGTAGTGCTGATAACAGACCAATGTTTTAGTTGTTTCTGCGTAGTGCGTACACGGAGTCGAGTTCTTTCCTCTTCCCAGGCTGCCTGCTAGCAAGTTGACTGGGAGTACAACAAGAAAAATTTTTTTAATCAACATTTGGTGTGATTTTCAGTATCACAACTGCTATGAGGACTGCAAGAAAAATGCTTGCCAGGTTTGCAGCATAATACCATTAGCCTGAATAAGTTATAAGGCAATAGAAGTCCCCTAGTAAAGAACCGTGTAAATGCCAAAACTTAATTGGACAAGCTGTTTCCTCCTGTGAGCAGATTATTCAGATTATTTCCTGTATTTCCTGTAACTGAAAAACAAACAAACAAACAAACAAAAACAAACAAACAACAATGTTTACTCCAAAATTTATCCATTTTAACTAGAACACATACTTTAAAAGTCTGTTTCTGCTACAGTTATGTGAAAGATTTGATCCCAAGTCTTCATTCTATACAGTAGAATAAAAAAATAAATAAATTTCAAAGGACAATTTTCAGCTTCACATTAAGGCCGGAGTCCACCTCATCTTGTAAGTCTCTTCTACCAGGTTAGAATATCACCACTAACACATTGGTACAATTCCTCTACAGCTAGTCAGCTCAGCTTTTGACATTTTTATTCCAATGGGACAGGAACTGATTCACTTCTTTCAAAGTTTGTGAAAAGTAATTCCCCCACGCTTATTTTATAGCCTGGCTGAGCGATGCACTGAAAGTTTTCCCTCCGCTATCAGAACATTTCAAAGCACGGAGTTCAGCCAGTGCATGAAATCTGTTGTTCATCCAGACATCTTTAGGGCGAGTCTATTTTGCCTTTCAGAAATTCATAAGGATATCAGCATGGTAGAAAATATCAATAAAGTTTAGGAAACACAATGAAAGGAGGAAAAAGAAAAGGCAAATTTGAGCTTCAGAGCTGTACTGACAGATCTGAAATTCTGTGGGGATTCCGTAGGTTGGAAAAGCACAGCAAAACTCACGCCTGAGAATAAGGGACCATGAGGCTGCCAATACGCTAAGGTTACTTACTGTATCAGCATGCTTAATTACAACAAATTAACAACATGTATTTCTTACCTCTGATATTAATTCCGATATACTCTCCCTGCTCTGGTTGTGAAACACGGAAAGCTCTGTCACGCAGTCCTCGTCCAGGTGTCCCTGCTGCAAGAACACGCACTACATTCAAGCATGAGGCTTTCAGGTTGTCTCACCGAGACACATCTGACCATGACACTGTTGTGATATGCCGCAGGCGGAGTCCCTAATTATCCAAGATTTCACGTTTTGTATTTTAGTTAGCATCATGGCTAAATGTTGCCGTGAGTAAACAGAGAAAGTCACACAACTTCAGCAACTTCAGCATCTCGGCCCTCCTTGGTGAGAGGTTCTGAACTCACATAGGAAAGGCTGAGTGCAGATGAGATTTTTCACTTGAGTGGAAGCTACACTTTTATCTCTTCTTAAATATGCAAAGCTACATCAGGCATGCACGTCTTTGCCAGAGCCGCTTAAAACTGACGGTGCGTGTGCAACAAGCTGTTCTTTACCTAGACAAACAGCGGCAGCCAGTGGCCAGCAGGAGGCATTGGCAAACAACTGAGAGACGGTCAGGACAAACGCTTTCAAAGAGGTCAAATTGTTAGCCGAACAAGCAATTCTCTGAGACACAGAAATGAGATAAACCATAAGCACGTCCAACATGCTTGTATGAAAACTTGTGTTTTGCTCCATCATGGGTTCCTTTCCACGGAGGAAGAATTTCAATCTTGTCTTCAAAAACCCATTAGGGAGATCCTTAGAAATGCATTGTAGGCAATTTCACAATGCTCAGGGGTTGGGGCCCTTGCTCAGTGAGGAGGGGCTGAGGCAAAGATGTGTGGTCAGACTGCAGAGGAGCCTCAGGGCAGCCTTCTCGTAACTACAAGGAGGGCAGCAAGACAAAGCCAAGCTATCTCAGCAGGGCATGGTGCGATGATGACAAACAGCAGGCACGGTGGTACAAATCACCAAAGGGAGATGGCAATTCTTTGGGTGTTATATAAGGGTGTTCTGGTGTCGCACAGACCTTGCTGATGCTGTTTTAAAATAATTAAAAAAGCGAGGTAGGAATTAAAATTAGTTCACTTATTGCGAACCCAGAAGAGTGGCTATTATTAAATCGGGAGAGAAAATACAGCACAAAGACGCTGGAGATGAGAATGGTTGAATTAAAGGGCAGGGGAATGGGGAGAAAAAGAAACAAAAGAAACAATAAGGCCGCGGGGAAGCGCAGAGAGAAGGAAAAGGAAATATTCTCTACTTCCCATCAACGAGCGATGTTCAGCCATGTCCTGGGAAGCAGGGCATCAAAACATGTAGTGGTTGTTGAGGAGGAACAGCCCCCTGCCCCACGGCAGCTCCCCTGTTTATTGCTGAGTGTGGCATCAGGTGCTCTGGAATGTCCCTTTGGTTGGTTTAGGTCAGCTGGCCTATCGATGTCCCCTCCCCATCACTTGCCCACCCCCATTGATTTCTTTTGATGAAGTGGCCAACCATCTGGTTGCCCAAGGGAAGCCAGCTGATGGCACCTGTTTGGCTTTCAGCACAGCTTCAAGACTGTTTCTCACTGTCTCCTTCTGGACAAATTGGGCAGCACACAGCTAGAGCAATGCATAATGCGATGGGTGAACAAGGGGCTGACGGGTCGCGCTCCAAGGGTTCTTGTAAATGGGGTTGCATCAGGCTGGTGGCCAGTCATAGGGGCTTGTGCAGGCCTCCATTTTAGGGCCTGTTCTCTTCAGCGTTGTCCCGACTGACTCGCATGTAAGACTTGAGGGCATATGGAGTCCGTTTAGGCATGATGCTAAACAGGAAGGAGTGGCTGACTCCATCGAGGGGAGGAAGGCTTTGCAGAGAGACCTTGACAAAGCAGAGAGCTGGGCAATCCCCAAGCATATGAGGTTTAGCAAGAGCGAGTGAGGGATTCCACGCCTGGCAAGGGGCAACCCTGGCTGTATGGACAGTCGGGGGGACGAGAGGCTGGAGCGCAGCCCTGCAGAGAGGGATCTGGGCGTTTTGGTCGATGGCAAGTTGAACGGGATTCAAGCAGGGGCCCTGGCAGCCAGGAGGGGCAACAGCATCCTGGGCTGCCTCCAGCACGGCATCGCCAGCTGGGCGGGGGCAGGGATTGCTGTGCTCTGCTCTGCGCTCTTTCAGCAGCGCCTCGAGTCCTGTCCTGGGTGCACTTTTGGGCAGCACACTAACAGAAGGACATCAGGTTATTGGAGAGTGTCCAAAGGAGGGCTTCGAAGTGGTGAAGGATCGGGAGAGTAAGATGGATGAGGAGCACATGAGGTCCGCGTGTTTGTTCAGCCTGCACGAGACTGAGGGGAGGCCTCATGGCGGCCAGCAGCTTCCTCACCAGGGCAGCAGAGGGGCTGGCGCTGAGCTCTGCTCTCTGGGGCCACTGACAAAACTCGAGGGAATGGCAAGGAGATGGGACAGTGGAGGGTCTGGCTGCAGGCGAGGAGAAGATTGTACACCAACACGGGGCTTGGCCACTGAAACAGGCCTCCCAGTGAAGTGGTCATGGCAGCCAAGCTGCCGGGGTTCACCAAATGTCTGGCAAGTGCTTTCAGACACGTGCTTTGGTTTTTGGGGGTCACCCAGAGCGCTGGGCTCTGAGGTCACCCAGCGATGGGCTGTGAAGTCAGCCAGCAATGGGCTGTGACCTCACGGCCCTCGCTGCTTATACTGGGGCGCCGGCAGAGCCTGGCCCAGCCTGGCTCGTGCCTGGACTCCCGCTGAGCGTGTGTGCGAGGCTTGGAGTGCCAAGCAAGGATCTCTTGGGAGATTTGTTGGAGCTGTGCTGTGGGGCCGTCGGCAACTGCTCTCGGTGCCCGTCCCCGCAGCCAGTGCCTGCGTTTCCCCGGCCCTGCCTGGCTCAGGCAGCCGGGGCTGTGGAGGGAGTGCTCGCAGCAGTGCAGGTGAGCTGTGCGGGGACACGTGCCCCGGGGCTCGGCTTGGGGTTTTGTCCTGCTGAGGGGCCGGGGCACTGCCGCTGCCTGCCCTGGCTCAGCCACTGACCCTGACCTCTCTCCTTCTTGCAGCGCACATCAGCTGTCGCAGCGGTGCCAGCCAGGGGAAGCAGCTCCCCATCTGCAGCTCTCCCCAGCCCGCTGCAGCGAGCCGACACCATGGCAAGTGAGGCCCAGGACATCACTTGCCCTGTGTGCCAGGGGGTCCCCAAGGAGCCCAGCTACGTCCTCCCCTGTGTGCACCACTTCTGCTTCGGGTGCATCATGCGCTGGGCCAAGAGAAGCAGCACCTGCCCCCTCTGCAGGCAGCACATCACCTCCATCCGCTACTCCATCTGGGCGGAAGACGACTTCCTGGAGGTGCAGCTGGCCCCCGATGCAGAGGCGCAAGACGACAGCCCCCAGGACGAGCAGGGGGCTGCAGAGCCCATGCCCCAGCCTGCCGTGAGAGGCCTCCCGCCCGAGGAATGGGCAGCCCTCTTCAGGGAACACCTAGAAGTCCTCGGTCCGCTGCGCTCCTGGGTGCGCCAGCAAGCCAGGGAGCTGTTCGACGCTGCCTGGTGGGACCAGGACATGCTGGAGGCCAACATCGTCGCTTGGCTGTGCCGCTGTGGGCTCGATGAGCACGCCTTGGTGCAGGAGCTGCAGCCGTTGCTGCAGGGCCACACGGTGAGCTTTGTGCAGCGGCTCATCTCCATCATGGAGGAGACGTGCAGCGAGGAGTTCCTCGAGGAGCTGGGCTTCCTGGAACCGCGTCCTGCCAGCCAGCTCTACGTGTACAACGGCCCTGAAGTGGACCTCGAGGGCTCCCAAGACACCTGGGAGCCCGAAGACAGCCCGGAGGCCACCTCCAGCCCTGCTGCCTCCCCCCGGGACACTCCTGTCGCCAGCCTGCTCTCCTCCAGCAGCGCGGAGGATTCGGACATTGAGGAGCTGCCCAGCACCTCCAGTGCCGCCCTGCCTGGGGGTCCTGGCCACCCGCGCGCTGCACCCATGCCTGAGGAGCAGGAGGAGCTCTTCTCAGAGCCTGAAGAGGAGGAAGCAGAACAGGCTGCGGTGCCGGGCACAAGCCACGGGCCCTCTCCTCCTGGCCAGGGCAGGGACAGCTCACCTGGGGGGCCGCGGCGCCCCCCGAAGAGGAGAGCCGACAGCAACCCGGACTCTCCCCAGCCCTGCAAGAGGCCCCCGCGCCTTTAGCAGGGCAAATGTGGTTGTCATCCCAATAAAGAGTTGTGACCCTGCCACAGACAGTGTCTTGGTCTTCTTCATAGAATCGCGGAATCCTACAGTCATAGAAATGTCGAGTGGCTCAGGTTGGAAGGGGCCTCAAAGACCACCTAGTTCCACTCCCCCTGCCATGGCCAGGGGTGCCACCCACTGGATCTGGTTGCCCAGCCTGGTGATGGGCAATGCCTGCCCACTTGCTCAGGACCCACAGATCCATCTCCTCAGGCCCCCTGGCCTTGCGCATCACCATGTTCCTCCTTCCCCACCCTCCCCCAGACCCCGCAGGGTGCAGAGCAGCAGCGCCGACCCTCCCAACATGGCCGCCCCGCTGCGCCTCCCTCCCTCCCTCCCTCCTTCCCTCCCTCCCTCCCGTTGGGCGCCGCGCTTAAATGTCCGTGTTTGCACTTTTAGGTGGGTTTGCAAAGGTAAAGCTTGGACGACATCTTCTTACCGGTGAAAAAGTTGCAATAAAAATCACGGACAAGCTTGGATACGTAAGAAGAGGAGGAAGATGGAGTGCATAGACAATGAATTTAGTAGCTTAGAACTTCATAAAAACTGCTGTAAATTTGTAACCTCAGCATAGTTAAGTTTAGATTGGAACATGCGATATCAATGACAACTCTGGCTGTTCTTTTTCGGGACACTTTTACATAGTTAGTGACATCTCTTTAAATAGTGCTGTTTTCCGGTCAGCCCTAGGCACAGAGGTAGGATTTCTGTCTGTACACATACCGATGCCAGAGCTCAGTATAGTAACATGAGAGGACTCTGATAAATACCAAACTCTCAAATACTGATGAGTAAAAAACTAGATGCTTACTGCATTTGAAGATGACTGTTGGTTCCTTCTGCAAAAGCCATCACTTTGTTGTTCACTTTATCGGTACCTACTGTGGGACAGATCTGTAGAAGAAAGTTTTGGTCATCTGTTTTTGATATCATTACCATAAGTATTGGTCACAGGCCTCATTAATATACTACAAAAACACACTATTCACAAAAAGCTATGAAATTTGGGGGGAAAAAAAAAAGTAAAAAAAAAAAAAAACAAAAAACAAAAGAGAATAAGAAATACTTGCATTTGTCATACTGTTCCACAAATCTTCATTTTTTGCGTTTTGATAGCTCTACTTCTGCAGGTACTGCACAAGTCCAGCTTTAAAAACATCATCAGTCAGGTAGTCCTTCAAAATATTTAATATACAGGATCCCTGAAAAAAAGTGTGACAAAATGTTTACAAAACCACTCCCTAGATAGCAAGATGCTTCTTTCAGAAAATTTTCAGCAGGCTAACCTAAACAGCAGTTCAATTTTGTATGTCTGTCTGATGAGAAATAATTGGGTTTTATATATATTTAGACGGTAATTTGGCTTTCCTTATTTCCTTAAATATATTTTGGATTGAGTAAAATATGCTATTATTTTCTCAATTACTATATAGAGCAGGCTCCAATGAAAAACGCTGGTTGGTTTAAGCACCTAAAATAATGTTTTAATGTTTCAACTGATACACAATAGGTAAGAAGGGGCAAAAACCTCCTCTTTTTATAGATGGAACAGGAAACCACAATTTGAACTACATGCAGGAGTTTTGGACTACGATTGAGATAGAATATAAAGATCAAAACAACATTAAAAAGTATATTAACACCACGGTTCAGGGATGTTTTGTATAAAGGACTGACTGAAATCAGTACAATGCAGATGTATAGTACAATCAGTACAACTGAGAATGAAATCAGTTACAGATTTTACCTTCACATAAGAAACATCATCAAACATTTCTAAAATTTGAGCTGGATCTTCCACAGGAGTAGACACAGGATGTGATGAATTTAATGCATCCACTTCCATGGCATCAAACCAGATTGATAAGAAATAATCTTCCTAATAGGAGACAAAAATGATTATTACTACCAAATTTTGCTTAGTGACTACTGAATTCCTATTAGTTCATATTTCAGTCCATTCTACATGATGTTGAAATCCCATCAGGAAAGCCAAACATATCTTCGGTTTCATTACAGAGCAGGAAAGGGAAGGCGAAGGGGAAGGAGAAGGGGAAGGGGAAGGGGAAGGGGAAGGGGAAGGGGAAGGGGAAGGGGAAGGGGAAGGGGAAGGGGAAGGGGAAGGGGAAGGGGAAGGGGAAGGGGAAGGGGAAGGGGAAGGGGAAGGGGAAGGGGAAGGGGAAGGGGAAGGGGAAGGGGAAGGGGAAGGGGAAGGGGAAGGGGAAGGGGAAGGGGAAGGGGACGACAAGGCAAGGCAAGGCAAGGCAAGGCAAGGCAAGGCAAGGCAAGGCAAGGCAAGGCAAGGCAAGGCAAGGCAAGGCAAGGCAAGGCAAGGCAAGGCAAGGCAAGGCAAGGCAAGGCAAGGCAAGGCAAGGCAAGGAAAGGAAAGGAAAGGAAAGGAAAGGAAAGGAAAGGAAAGGAAAGGAAAGGAAAGGAAAGGAAAGGAAAGGAAAGGAAAGGAAAGGAAAGGAAAGGAAAGGAAAGGAAAGGAAAGGAAAGGAAAGGAAAGGAAAGGAAAGGAAAGGAAAGGAAAGGAAAGGAAACTTTGCATACTTGCAAAGTTTCATATATTGAACCTGTGCTAAAGCTAGCGGGAGGATTTGGGGGTCTTCATTAGGATTTAAGTCTGACTGTACATGAGGGAAAAAAATTAATTTCATAGAATCATAGAATACCCCAAGTTGGAAGGGACCCATAAGGATCATCAAGTCCAACTCCTGGCACAGCACAGGTCTTCCCAAAAAGTCAGACCACATGACTAAGAGCACAGTCCAATCGCTTCTTCAACTCCGACAGGCTTGGAGCTGTGACTACTTCCCTGGGAAGCCTGTTCAGGTGTGCGACTACCCTCTCGGTGAAGAACCTCTTCCTGTTGTCAAGCCTGAACCTCTCCTGCCACAGCTTGACACCATTTCTGCAGGTCCTATCACTGGTGATTACAGAGAATAGGTCGGTGCCTGCCTCTGCACTCCCCCTCGTGAGGAAGCTGTAGACCGCGATGAGGTCCCCCCTCAGCCTCCTCTTCTCCAGGCTGAACAGGCCCAGTGCCCTCAGCCTCTCCTCGTACGTATTCCCCTCTAGGCCCTTCACCATCTTTGTAGCCCTCCTCTGGACACTCTCCAACAGTTTTGCATCCTTTTTGTACTGCGGTGCCCAGAACTGCACACAGTGCTCGAGGTGAGGCCACACCAGCGCAGAGTAGAGCGGGACAATCACCTCCCTTGACTAACTAGCAATGCCTTTATACTTTCCGAAGTCTAAATAGCTTTTGAAAAGAGAATATACTTTGATTGCAATCATTAACTTCCATCACCAGTTTCTGAAGTAATTAGATACAATAAAATCAATATTCTTACCCTTCGAGTTAAGATCAGACAGTTCTTTCAAAGGGAAAGCAAAAACTATTTCACAGCACAAACATGCTTGGCCTTCACCCTTACAAATTAGTGGACTTAGAATGCAAATATAAAATAAAAATACAGTAAATGCTGCTTACAACTTTCAGTTCTGGATGGGTAATGTTGACCGACACAAACTCCATGAATTTTGCAAACCCTTCATTTAACCACAGGTCATTCCACCACTCCATGGTAACTAGGTTGCCAAACCACTGAAACAACAGCAACAACAATTTTAATTTAATTACACGGTTTTTCACAAAAGCTGCTACTGACTGATATGAAATTGAATTTATACCATGTCACTGACGTTTAAGGCACATTTTTGTAGTAATGCAGCTTACTCTGGCCTCTTTCTATTTCGTTTCTTATTTTAATGGTAATACTCCACAGCATGGGTTTCCATTACAATTCCATGAAACTTTATACATAAACCAGGTTTGATAGGAGAGCCACGCATAAACCTGTAACGATTCTTAACTTTTTTACCTATATTCATGGCTTGCAAATAATTTCAAGGGTTAGCAATGGTGCAAAGTCCCCAGAGCACTACAGCTACTGAACTATACAGATTTTGGTTACAGCCCTGCATGTCTATGAAGCCCAACGAGACTTTATTGGGAACAGTCGCGTGATTCACGGATGAACACCCTCAAACTGAAACAGCTCTTTTCAGTCTATATTCTCAAATATCTCTCCATCCACACAGCTGTGACCACTTTGTGGGTCCCTTCTGATCCTTTATTGTTGCTCCTAAATCTCACCTGATGAGCCAGTTCGTGGACTATTATCATAGTAATCCAAAGTCTAGAAGATGCTGAGGATTTATCAGGGTCATACAACAATGCGGATTCCCGATATGTGGTCAATCCCCAGTTTTCCATAGCACCAGACTGGAAATCAGGAATAGCTGCTAAATCTGGTGGAGGGGGGAGGAAGGAGGAGGGGGGGAGGGAAGCATTAATAAACTGCTAGGATTGTTTGACCCAGTAAAGAACCCAGTCACCTGCTCATCCCACTTCACAACAGCTCCCACATCACACCTTCTTTAAGGCTTCTCCTAAATGTAACAGCAAAAACATACCTTTAAAAAGTTCTCTGTAGAAGGATTTTCCGTTCTCAGTGAAGCTTTTCAACATACTCTTAAGTTACACGAAGCAGACAGTTTAAAAACATGGGAGCCAAAATTGTCCCAGTCTTACCTAACTCATTGATTTTATGCAATTTTACTCTCTATTCTTAATGCTATTCTTGAATACATTAAATTAGGTAACACTTACCTTGTTTAGGTAAGGGATATGAAATGCTGAAGTAATCCTCATAAAAGTCTAAAAGTTTTACTGCCGCATCCAGGGCATAATCAGCTTGGTGGATCTTCTCTGGTACCGTGTATACAGAAATCTACAGTAAACAAGCAGGCAGTATTTAAATGCCAGCGTCAAAAGTTTACAGAATTTGTTCTTTAACATAGGTGCGTGAGTGGTCATGAAAAGTGAAAGTAGAGCACATACCTAACAGCTTTCGTACAAAAGTTACTTTTAAAAAATACAGATACAGATATGTGCAAAATTAGAAATGAGAATTTTACTTTATCCTCCAGAACCACTATGCCTGTAAAAGGACATCTATACCTTCCGTCCCCTACCAAGCCAGAGCTGTGTAACTACCACTGTTCTGTTTTATTCCTGATTCTCCAATAAAACTATATTTAATTTCCTTTTAATCAAACAGTCTTACTTGAAACAACATTACCAATGCACGTAAGTATATAAAAAGAAAGCATATTACCAAAAACTTTTGGAATTAGTAAAATTAGTCTTAATGCAAACTAATAATCCAATTACAAAGCCAACGTTTTTCTCTCCTCTCGTTCATGTCAAACTTCACAATGTATAAATCCAACAATTTAGCTTGAAAGTACACTATATGTTTCCATATAGATTTTGTTATAAAATAAGCTCTTAGAAAATCAGAATAGTTACATTAACTCCATGACTGGATATTTTGCTGATGGACTTGAAATCGGAAACAATAAAGGCCACGAGGTAGGTACTCATCTTGACACTGGTATCAAAATGGTCTTCAACAAGCCATGAATTTATATTCACAGTCTTCATCTAAAAAAAGACAAGCACAGCTCATCATCCGGTAGTACCTCTAAGGACTTTGGCACCAAAAATCAATGTGTTTCTTTTCAGTTTCACTAAGACAATTTTAAAGACAAGTTGGAAAGAAGTCAACCCTGTGCCAGCCTGTCCCCACACAAAGAAAACAGAAACATACAGGTAGTTTCACTCGTAAGTGTTACTTCAACATTGCTAAAACTAGATAAAGATACTCATTCAAAAGCTTTAATTTTCCTCAGTGTCTGCCAGCACATCGATCTAATTAAGATCACACTTGAGTTGATCAGAAGTTGTCTAAATCTAAACATCACTTGTTACACATGAGAGAAATAAACTACTCCAAACAATGACTCAGCTCTCTCAGATATCTATTTCAAGACAAAATGAGTCGCCTGTTAGAGTTTTCCCTTTTGATTCGCCTTAGGTAACTAACTTACACTTGGAGTATATTTAGTCACATTGGAATACTAATACTGGCACCCACCATTCATTCATTATTTTATCCACTTTTCAATACAAGAACTGTTTTGTTTGATAGTTTGTTTTTAACCAACTTCCAAAAGACTTCATTTTTTTGAAATGTACTTGGTGTATGGGGAGGCGTTGTTCCCTCATTTATAAGGGTTAGTTTCCTGGCAAATCACGAATCAATAATGCAGAAGAATTTGTGAAGAATCTCTTATGCACAGAGTAAGACCAAATGTATGACATGTGACCCACCCTACATACGCCTACATCTTTGTAACTGCAAACCATATTTGTAGGTGTTACACATACTCCACTTTCACAGACATTTTTTGAAGGCCAAAATAACCTTTTTGTTGTTGTTGTTTAATATATATATATATATATATATATATATATATATATATGGTCCTGAATAATATTGTGTCTGTATTCAGATACATTTTAATATTAATTCTTAAAATCTAAGACAAAGACTGAAAGCATTTTATGGGTAAAATAAAGGTTAGTGAGATTACATTGTTCTCGAACCACTGCAGAGAACAGGAACCCCTAGGATGCAACATCTGTTGCATTCCTTCATAACTGTGTATCAACACTACCAGCAATCATTTACTCTCAGAAAAGAATTGACATAATCTTTAGGTCAATATTCCCATGAACAGCAACTTCCTAGATATTCTCTTCTCCTTTCACTTTCCTTTTTACAGGTCATCAAGCAACAGCACAACATTGAATGTATCCACCTACAAGGGGCATATTGGACAGCGCAAGGTGCTTTGGTTCCCTCCTAATCTTAACTGAAAATCTGGCTTTGAAAGCTGGTTCATCGAAACACGGGAAGGCTGTTCTTGCAAATGTTGGCTCAAAATGCGTTGCTGCGAGCACTCTAAGGAAAAAAGAGAAAACCTTTAGTCCACATGCCTTTATATGCAGTGTTCACCACCTTGTGTGAAAATCAAGTAATTTCACAGAATCACAGAATTTCTAGGTTGGAAGAGACCTCAAGATCATCGAGTCCAACCTCTGACCTAACGCTAGCAGTCCCCACTAAACCATATCCCTAAGCTCTACATCTAAACGTCTTTTAAAGACTTCCAGGGATGGTGACTCCACCACTTCCCTGGGCAGCCTGTTCCAGTGTCTAACAACCCTTTCAGTAAAGAAGATCTTCCTAACATCCAACCTAAAACTCCCCTGGCGCAACTTTAGCCCAAACTCCCTCGTCCTGTCACCAGGCACGTGGGAGAACAGGCCAACCCCCACCTCGCTACAGCCTCCCTTGAGGTACCTGTAGAGAGCGATAAGGTCGCCCCTGAGCCTCCTCTTCTCCAGGCTGAACAAGCCCAGCTCCCTCAGCCGCTCCTCGTAGGACTTGTTCTCCAGGCCCCTCACCAGCTTCGTCGCCCTTCTCTGGACTCGCTTGAGCACCTCCATGTCCTTCTTGTAGCGAGGGGCCCAAAACTGAACACAGTACTCGAGGTGCGGCCTCACCAGAGCCGAGTACAGGGGGACGATCACCTCCCTAGCCCTGCTGGCCACACTGTTCCTGATACAAGCCAGGATGCCGTTGGCCTTCTTGGCCACCTGAGCACACTGCTGGCTCATATTCAGCCGACTATCCACCATCACTCCCAGGTCCTTCTCTGCCTGGCAGTTCTCCAACCTCTCGTCTCCCAGCCTGTAGCTCTGCTTGGGGTTATTGCGCCCCAGGTGCAGGACCCGGCACTTGGCCTTGTTGAACTTCATGCAGTTGACCTCAGCCCATTGCTGCAGCCTATCCAGATCCTCCTGCAGAGCCTTCCTACCCTCGAGCAGATCAACACGCGCATAGCTTGGTGTCATCTGCAAACTTACTGAGGGTGCACTCAATGCCCTTGTCCACATCATCGATGAAGATATTAAAGAGGACTGGCCCCAGCACCGAGCCCTGGGGGACGCCACTAGTGATTGGCCTCCAACTGGACTTGGCTCCATTCACCACGACTCTTTGGGCCCGGCTATCCAGCCAGTTTCTAACCCAACGAAGTGTGCGCCAGTCCAAGCCAAGAGCAGCCAGTTTCTTGAGGAGAATGCTGTGGGAGACGGTGTCAAAAGCCTTGCTGAAGTCAAGGTAGACCACATCCACAGCCTTTCCCTCGTCCACCCAGTGCGTCACTTTGTCATAGAAGGAGATCAGGTTCGTCAAGCAGGACCTGCCTTTCATAAACCCATGCTGACTGGGCCTGATCGCCTGCTTGCCCTGCAAGTGCTGCGTGAGGACTCTCAGGAGGATCTGCTCCATGAGCTTCCCTGGCACTCAGGTCAAACTGACAGGCCTGTAGTTTCCCGGGTCTGCCCTCCGGCCCTTCTTGTAGATGGGCGTCACATTTGCTAGCCGCCAGTCAACTGGGACCTCCCCCGATCGCCAGGACTGCTGATAAATGATGGACAGTGGCTTGGCCAGCTCCTCTGCCAGTTCTCTCAGTACCCTTGGGTGGATCCCATCCGGCCCCATCGACTTGTGCACATCCAAGTGCCGTAGCAGGTCACCAACCAGTTCTTCATGGATGGTGAGGGCCACATCCTGCTCCCCATCCCCTTCCACCAGCTCAGGGTACTGGGTATCCAGAGAACAACCGGTAGTGCCGCTAAAGACTGAGGCAAAGAAGGCATTGAGCACCTCCGCCTTTTCCTCATCTCTTGTAACTAAGTGCCGTGGTTCCGCTCGAGTGGGCAGCCGAGCTCCACCACAGCCGCTCCCTCACTCCCCCTCCTCAAAGAGGAATGGGGAGAAAATATGTGAAAAGGGCTCAAGGGTTGAGACAAGGATGAGAAAATCACTCAGTAATTATTGTAACGGGCAAAACAGACTCGGCATAAGGAGATAGTAAGATTTATTGCCTATTAACTAACAAGCTAGAGAAGTGAGAAACAAAGGAAAGAAACCAAAAGCACCTTCCCCCCATCCACCCTCTTCCACCTCCTCCCCCCGAGCGGCGCAGGGGAACGGGGGAATGGGGGTTATGGTCAGTCTACAGCGCTTCTTCTCTGCCGCTCCTTCTCGGTCACTCTCGTCCCTTGTGCTGTGGGGTCCCACCCACGGGATGCAGTCCTTGATGAACTGATCCGGCATGGGCTTCCCACAGGCAGCAGCTCTTCCAGAACTGCTCCAGATATGGGTCCGTACCACGGGGTCCATCCCTCAGGAGAAAACTGCTCCAACCTGGCTCCCCTACGGGCAGCAGCTCCTGCCAGGTCACCTGCTCCTGCGTGGGCTCCTCTCCACGGGCTACAGGTCCGGCCCGGAATCTGCTCCGGCAGGGGTCTTCCACAGGCGGCAGCCTCCGTCGGTGCAGGGCCACCTGCTCCACCGTGGTCTCCTCCACGGGCTGCAGCGTGGAACCCTGCTCCACCGTGGTACTCCATGGGCTGCAGGGGGACATCCTGCTTCACCATGCTCCTCACCACAGGCCGCAGGGGACTTCTGCTCCGGCGCCTGGAGCACCTCTCCCCCTCCCTCTACACTGACCTTGGCATGTGAAAGGCTGTTCTCTCACTCCCGGCTGCTGTGAGGCGCAGCGTTTTTTTCCCTGTCTTAAATATGCTCTCACAGAGGCGCAAAACAATATCGCTTATTGGCTCAGCTCTGGAAAACAATGGGGCCCTTCCCAAACATGGGGCAGCTTCTAGATCTTTCTCACAGAAACCACCCCTATGGCCCCCTGCTACCAAAACCTTGCCACGTAAACCCACTACACCAAGTTTCCCCCCGCAGCCAGTAAAGGATGGAGATTCTCCTTAGTCCTCCTTTTTGTGTTGATGTATTTATAGAAACGTTTTTTGTTATCTTTAACGGCAGTAGCCAGATTGAGCTCCAGATGAGCTTTGGCCTTCCTAATTTTGTCCCTGCACGGCCTCGCTACATCCTTATAGTCCTCCCTAGTGGCCTGCCCACTATTCCAAACATTATAAACCCTCTTTTTTCTCCTAAGATCAAGCCACAATTCTCTGTTGAGCCAGGCTGGTCTTCTTCCCTGCCAGCTCGTCTTTGGGCACGTGGGAACAGACCGTTCCTGCGCCATTAAGATTTCCCTCTTGAAGAGCGCCCAGCCTTCCTGGACTCTTCTGCCCTTCAGAACCGCCTCCCAAGGGACTCCACCAACCAGTGTCCTGAGCAGCTCAAAGTCAGCCCTCCGAAAGTCCAATACAGCGGTTTTACTGGTCCCCTTCCTGGCCTCGCCAAGAATAGAGAACTCCACCATTTCGTGGTCACTCTGCCCAAGACAGCTCCCGACAATCACATCCTCCACCAGTCCTTCTCTGTTTGTGAAGAGAAGGTCTAGCGGGGCACCACCCCTGGTAGGCTCACTAAGCAGCTGCGTCAGGAAGCTATCTTCCACGCTCTCCAGAAACTTCCTGGACTGCTTTCTCAGGGCTGTGTTGTGCTTCCAGCATATGTCAGGGAAGTTGAAGTCCCCCACGAGTACAAGAGCTGACGATTTCGCAACTTCTGCCAGCTGCCTGTAGAACTCCTCATCAGTCTCCTCATCCTGGTTCGGCGGTCTATAGCAGACCCCGACCAGGACGCTAGCCTTGTTGTCCCTGCCGATCCTAACCCAAAGGGACTCGACCTTGTCATTCCCAGCCTCGAGTTCTACAACATCGAAAGGCTCTCTAATATAGAGAGCCACAGCACCACCCCTTCTGTGCTGCCCGTCCCTTCTGAAGAGCTTATAGCCAGGCATTGCAGCACTCCAGTCATGAGACTGGTCCCACCACGTCTCCGTGATGGCAACCAAGTCGTAGCCTGCCTGCTGCACGATGGCTTCCAGCTCCTCCTGTTTGTTACCCATGCTGCGCGCATTGGTGTAGATGCACTTCAGCTGGGCCATTACCTTATCCCCCGGCCTTGCCATTGCTCCCCCTGGCACAGCCCCAACAATCCTTGCTTCAGCCCCATCCCCCTTCCTACCTAGTTTAAAGCCCTCTCAATGAGCCCTGCCAGCTCCTGGCCCAGGATCCTTTTTCCCCTAAAAGATAGCGACCCGTCTGAGGCCATCAGGCCAGGTGCTGAGTAAAGTGCCCCATGATCGAAAAAAAAAAGATTTCTGCGTTGGCACCAGCCCCGGAGCCACGTGTTTAACAGGTGGGCTTTCCCTGTCCTCTTTGTTCCCCTCCCTGCCACCGCAGGGATGGATGAAAACACCACCTGCACTCCCGCTCCATCCACTAACCGACCCAGCCCCCTAAAGTCTCGTTTGATAGCCTTCAGGCTTCTCTCTTCAATGTTGTCACTGCCCGCCTGGACTACCAAAAGAGGATAATAGTCAGAGGGGCGTACCAGGTTGGGAAGCTTCCTGGCAACGGCCCTGACCCTGGCCCCAGGGAGGCAGCACACTTCCCTACGGGTAGGGTCAAGCCGACAAATAGGGCCCTCTGCTCCCCTAAGAATAGAGTCTCCAACAACAATAACCCTCCTGTCTTTCTTGGTGGAGGCAGTCCTGAGGCGTGGAGTCGACCTCCTCGCCCTAGGCATCCTCCTGGGCCCGACCATCCTCCCTCTGCCCGACGGCTACAGGGCAGGGGGTCCACCCCCATTTGGGATGTCTCACCTCGGTACCTCTCCTTGAGGCCCTGCAGGGAGTTACTCCACAAGTCTATCTCTCGCTCACACTCCCTGATGGCCCTCAACCTCTCCACCTCCTCCTTGAGCTCCGCCACCATGCGGACCAGGTCATCCACCTGCTCGCACCTCACGCACGCAGTTTCTCTGCCTCCCGCCGATGGCAGCAACAGGTTCAGACACTCCTCGCATCCGGTGACCTGAACTGCTGCATAAATTTCACATTTATGAGATAATTTAAGTACTTTCAAAATCTTTGGCATGCTAAGAATTACCATTTCTCAATCTGTGGTGGGGAACAGAAGTGGATACATAAAGCTTCTTGACCAACCCCCCTGATAAGGGGTTCTGCAATAAGAGACAACTTGTCAGAGCCCAGCGAGTCCCCAGACTCTTCTGATAAATAGCAGAGATCATCTTGGTTGGACTCTCTCCGCTACACTCACATCTGTCTAGTACATGGAAGCCCAGAAAAGGACCCAGCTCTCCAGCTTCACACAGGGCTTCGCCAGCCATCAGCCTTCCTTGCTGCATGGGCACGTTGCTGGCTTATGTTCAACGTGGTGTCCACCAGGAACCTCAGGTCATTTTCTGCCAGGCTGCTCTCCAGCAGGGTGCCCATAGCATGTCCAGGTGCCTGGGGTTGTTATTCCACAGGTACAGGACTTGCCACAGCTCCACGAGATTCCTGCCAGCCTTAAAGGAGTCCTTGCAAAGGAGTTCAAATGAAAATACGCTCTGTCATCACGGTGGGCTGGTCCGTTCCAAGCGTTTCTAACCACTCCTGTGGCACAGAAGTAAGTTCCTGGGTCCATGTGTACCACGGCTGAAGGACAAAACCACCCAAGGAATGCTGGAAACTCTAGGATGACCAAGGCAGATGACCAGAGCAGAACAACTACCAAAAGAGTTTCTCACCCTGCAGAAAGAGCAGATCTCTAGTAAAGGACAACAGGCTCAGATATCTCTGCAATAAGAACTGACAATGGAAAAGAAGGTCCTCGGTGGTGGTGCTGGTAACCTCTCCCCAGGAGCATCACCAACATCAGGATGAAGGTACAATTTGAGATCTCAGATACAGACCTGCTAGCCTGGTAGCCCGATCTTTTTCTTCTCACAGAATCACAGAATTGAAGGGGTTGGAAGGGACCTGAAGAGGTCATCGGGTCCAAGCCCCCTGCCAAAGCAGGTTCCTCAGAGCAGGCTGCCCAGGGAGGCATCCAGATGGGCCTTGAATATCTCCAGAGAAGGAGACTCCACAACCTCCCTGGGCAGCCTGTCCCAGTGCTCCGTCACCCGCACCATGAAGAAGTTCTTTCACGTGTTGGTGCGGAACTGCCTGGGCTCTGTCTTGTGGCCCTTGTCCTGTCCCTGCTAACCACTGAAGAGAGGTTGGACAAATCCCACTGTTTCCCACACTGAAGATATTTGTAAACATTGGTAAGAGCTCATCTCAGTCTTCTCCAGGCTGACCAGACCCAGGTCTCTCAGCCTTTCCTCATAGGGAAGATGCTCCAGGCCCTTTATCATCTTCCTTGCCCTCCGCCGGACTCTTCCCAGGAGATCCCTGTCTTTTTTGTACCGGGGAGCCCAGAACTGGACACAGTACTCCAGGTGAGGCCTGACCAGGGCTGAGTAGAGAGGGAGGATCACCTCCCCTGCCCTGCTGGCCACTCTCCTTTTAATGCACGTCATGATCCCATGGGCCCTCTTGGCCACGAGGGCACACTGCTGGCTCATGGTCAACCTGTCGTCCACCAGGACCCCCAGGTCCTTCTCCTCAGAGCTCCTCTCCAGCAGGTCATCCCCCAGCCTGTACTGATACATGTGATTGTTCCTTCCCAGGTGCAGGACTCTACACTTGCTCTTGTTAAACCTCGTTAGGAATGTTTTAACAATTTGTGTCCATAAAGAACAGTCCTGTCTGCCTCTGGGCCCTGCACTGGCAATTTAATTCTTGAACCACAGATGCAGTGTGTCCCAGTCTCCCCCTCATTCTAGTCAATTTATCAAGTCTTCAGAAAATACTCCTCAAATTTATGAACCTGTTTGCCTTTGTTATTCCAGACTTCTATTTCTAACAGTTACAGCCTTTTTTTTGTCTTCTTCGAGATTAACTTAACACTGCTATAGGTGTGACTGTCCCCGTGAATGGCTGGTGAGGAATGTTTTAATTACTGGTGAAGTGTCAGTAAGAAAGCTGTTTGTGTTTGTATGAAGTCTTTGATGCCTGGGGGTTTCAGAACAACTGATAACAACTAGTGACTGTTATGGGATACTATGCAGGCCTCTGATATCTGGCCAGGTGGCCAAGAGATTAAGAAGAAGAAAAAAAAGAAGCTGAAGGACGGCTAGGAGACAAGACCTGCAGGGGATGCTGTATAAACTTGACACAGTGCCAAGGAGTACAAAGGGGAAGGACAAGAAAAAGTCTTGGAGAGGAAGACTACGAGCCTTCAGCATGAAAGACCCCTAGAGACCCCCAGAGGGACCACCAGAGACTGATGCGCATGCTCCAGTAGGAGGGACTGGACCCCGGAAGCTAATTATAATAACCTGTTTTTTTCAGAAGTAGTAATGAATATGTATTAGTCTAGGAGCATAAAAATCAGCTGCTTGATGTAACTGGTGTGCGTCCTGGTGGAGCGGAGACTCCCGGTGCACCCAGCGCTGTTTGCTTACCTCTATTCTTTTAATAAATCCTATTTTTTTATTTAATCCTATTTTGAAGACTGAGCCATTTCGAACAATCTCATTTGGTTTCTTCCTGCCCAGCTCTCCAGCCTGTCCAGATCTCGTTGTACTCAAAATTCGCATTTGTACTTTCTGTAGTGCTAGTGTTATCCTTGTGCCATTTGGTTGGAAAGGTGAATTTGAGAATTTTGTTGATATTATGTTGATATTTTGTTGACTCTATGTTCGGAATATACCCCTGGCCATTCTTGGGTAGCTTCTTAGCACACTAATCAGTACAACTGCCAGCAAGTGCAAACAGTTGTGAGAGTGGGTAACAAATACGAGTACTGCTGGCATATGTCTGTCTATGAGGAAGCCCATTCCTTCTTGTACTTGCTGCTCGTCACTGCTCCCACTCAATATCTCCCTATCGAATTAATGTGATTCCAGCGGGTAACCTTACTTCTTCTAATGTCTTAGCCAATTCAGCATGTGTTGGTGCAGGTCTGTGCTTAAACCTCTGGGGTAAATGAGCAAAAAAATGCTCTATTACTTCCAAAGTAAAAGCAAATTTGTCTTGTCCCTGCCATGGTAATGTGACCAAAAGATATCTCGAACACCAAAGACAGCCATCCTTGAAATCCTGCTGTATTAAGCAGATTAGGTATGTCAGACAGACTGGGTGCTGTGACAGTCAATGGTTTAGTAGCTGCATTCAACTTTCTGTAGTTTACTGTAAGCCATCATGTCCTTAACACTTGTAACTGGCCGTACTGGAGAATTAAAAGGGGAATGGATTTTTTTAACAGTTTCCCTCTCCACCAAATATTTTGTTAATTCACCTTTCACTGTCATCGCTAATACTGGGGCCAATCCCTTATTATACCCACACCAGAGGCTCAAACAGGTGCAGGAATCACCTCATCACCTACTTTTTTAAATCATTACCCTCATGGTCAACTCAGGGCCAGGAAGGTTTGACAGACCACCATTGTTCCTGTATGTGCTGGATTGGTTGTGATAGATTTAATTTTGTCCATAGTAGCTCATGTGGTGCTATGTTTAGATTTTTAATGGAAGTAGTGCTGATAACAGACCAATGTTTTAGTTGTTTCTGCGTAGTGCATACACGGAGTCGAGTTCTTTCCTCTTCCCAGGCTGCCTGCTAGCAAGTTGACTGGGAGTACAACAAGAAAAATTTTTTTAATCAACATTTGGTGTGATTTTCAGTATCACAACTGCTATGAGGACTGCAAGAAAAATGCTTGCCAGGTTTGCAGCATAATACCATTAGCCTGAATAAGTTATAAGGCAATAGAAGTCCCCTAGTAAAGAACCGTGTAAATGCCAAAACTTAATTGGACAAGCTGTTTCCTCCTGTGAGCAGATTATTCAGATTATTTCCTGTATTTCCTGTAACTGAAAAACAAACAAACAAACAAACAAAAACAAGCAAACAAACAACAATGTTTACTCCAAAATTTATCCATTTTAAGTAGAACACATACTTTAAAAGTCTGTTTCTGCTACAGTTATGTGAAAGATTTGATCCCAAGTCTTCATTCTATACAGTAGAATAAAAAAAAAAATAAATTTCAAAGGACAATTTTCAGCTTCACATTAAGGCCGGAGTCCACCTCATCTTGTAAGTCTCTTCTACCAGGTTAGAATATCACCACTAACACATTGGTACAATTCCTCTACAGCTAGTCAGCTCAGCTTTTGACATTTTTATTCCAATGGGACAGGAACTGATTCACTTCTTTCAAAGTTTGTGAAAAGTAATTCCCCCACGCTTATTTTATAGCCTGGCTGAGCGATGCACTGAAAGTTTTCCCTCCGCTATCAGAACATTTCAAAGCACGGAGTTCAGCCAGTGCATGAAATCTGTTGTTCATCCAGACATCTTTAGGGCGAGTCTATTTTGCCTTTCAGAAATTCATAAGGATATCAGCATGGTAGAAAATATCAATAAAGTTTAGGAAACACAATGAAAGGAGGAAAAAGAAAAGGCAAATTTGAGCTTCAGAGCTGTACTGACAGATCTGAAATTCTGTGGGGATTCCGTAGGTTGGAAAAGCACAGCAAAACTCACGCCTGAGAATAAGGGACCATGAGGCTGCCAATACGCTAAGGTTACTTACTGTATCAGCATGCTTAATTACAACAAAGTAACAACATGTATTTCTTACCTCTGATATTAATTCCGATATACTCTCCCTGCTCTGGTTGTGAAACACGGAAAGCTCTGTCACGCGGTCCTCGTCCAGGTGTCCCTGCTGCAAGAACACGCACTACATTCAAGCATGAGGCTTTCAGGTTGTCTCACCGAGACACATCTGACCATGACACTGTTGTGATATGCCACAGGCGGAGTCCCTAATTATCCAAGATTTCACGTTTTGTATTTTAGTTAGCATCATGGCTAAATGTTGCCGTGAGGAAACGGAGAAAGTCACACAACTTCAGCAACTTCAGCATCTCGGCCCTCCTTGGTGAGAGGTTCTGAACTCACATAGGAAAGGCTGAGTGCAGATGAGATTTTTCACTTGAGTGGAAGCTACACTTTTATCTCTTCTTAAATATGCAAAGCTACATCAGGCATGCACGTCTTTGCCAGAGCCGCTTAAAACTGACGGTGCGTGTGCAACAAGCTGTTCTTTACCTAGACAAACAGCGGCAGCCAGTGGCCAGCAGGAGGCATTGGCAAACAATTGAGAGACGGTCAGGACAAACGCTTTCAAAGAGGTCAAATTGTTAGCCGAACAAGCAATTCTCTGAGACACAGAAATGAGATAAACCATAAGCACGTCCAACATGCTTGTATGAAAACTTGTGTTTTGCTCCATCATGGGTTCCTTTCCACGGAGGAAGAATTTCAATCTTGTCTTCAAAAACCCATTAGGGAGATCCTTAGAAATGCATTGTAGGCAATTTCACAATGCTCAGGGGTTGGGGCCCTTGCTCAGTGAGGAGGGGCTGAGGCAAAGATGTGTGGTCAGACTGCAGAGGAGCCTCAGGGCAGCCTTCTCGTAACTACAAGGAGGGCAGCAAGACAAAGCCAAGCTATCTCAGCAGGGCATGGTGCGATGATGACAAACAGCAGGCACGGTGGTACAAATCACCAAAGGGAGATGGCAATTCTTTGGGTGTTATATAAGGGTGTTCTGGTGTCCCACAGACCTTGCTGATGCTGTTTTAAAATAATTAAAAAAGCGAGGTAGGAATTAAAATTAGTTCACTTATTGCGAACCCAGAAGAGTGGCTATTATTAAATCGGGAGAGAAAATACAGCACAAAGACGCTGGAGATGAGAATGGTTGAATTAAAGGGCAGGGGAATGGGGAGAAAAAGAAACAAAAGAAACAATAAGGCCGCGGGGAAGCGCAGAGAGAAGGAAAAGGAAATATTCTCTACTTCCCATCAACGAGCGATGTTCAGCCATGTCCTGGGAAGCAGGGCATCAAAACACGTAGTGGTTGTTGAGGAGGAACAGCCCCCTGCCCCACGGCAGCTCCCCTGTTTATTGCTGAGTGTGGCATCAGGTGCTCTGGAATGTCCCTTTGGTTGGTTTAGGTCAGCTGGCCTATCGATGTCCCCTCCCCATCACTTGCCCACCCCCATTGATTTCTTTTGATGAAGTGGCCAACCATCTGGTTGCCCAAGGGAAGCCAGCTGATGGCACCTGTTTGGCTTTCAGCACAGCTTCAAGACTGTTTCTCACTGTCTCCTTCTGGACAAATTGGGCAGCACACAGCTAGAGCAATGCATAATGCGATGGGTGAACAAGGGGCTGACGGGTCGCGCTCCAAGGGTTCTTGTAAATGGGGTTGCATCAGGCTGGTGGCCAGTCATAGGGGCTTGTGCAGGCCTCCATTTTAGGGCCTGTTCTCTTCAGCGTTGTCCCGACTGACTCGCATGTAAGACTTGAGGGCATATGGAGTCCGTTTAGGCATGATGCTAAACAGGAAGGAGTGGCTGACTCCATCGAGGGGAGGAAGGCTTTGCAGAGAGACCTTGACAAAGCAGAGAGCTGGGCAATCCCCAAGCATATGAGGTTTAGCAAGAACGAGTGAGGGATTCCACGCCTGGCAAGGGGCAACCCTGGCTGTATGGACAGTCGGGGGGACGAGAGGCTGGAGCGCAGCCCTGCAGAGAGGGATCTGGGCGTTTTGGTCGATGGCAAGTTGAACGGGATTCAAGCAGGGGCCCTGGCAGCCAGGAGGGGCAACAGCATCCTGGGCTGCCTCCAGCACGGCATCGCCAGCTGGGCGGGGGCAGGGATTGCTGTGCTCTGCTCTGCGCTCTTTCAGCAGCGCCTCGAGTCCTGTCCTGGGTGCACTTTTGGGCAGCACACTAACAGAAGGACATCAGGTTATTGGAGAGTGTCCAAAGGAGGGCTTCGAAGTGGTGAAGGATCGGGAGAATAAGATGGATGAGGAGCACATGAGGTCCGCGTGTTTGTTCAGCCTGCACGAGACTGAGGGGAGGCCTCATGGCGGCCAGCAGCTTCCTCACCAGGGCAGCAGAGGGGCTGGCGCTGAGCTCTGCTCTCTGGGGCCACTGACAAAACTCGAGGGAATGGCAAGGAGATGGGACAGTGGAGGGTCTGGCTGCAGGCGAGGAGAAGATTGTACACCAACACGGGGCTTGGCCACTGAAACAGGCCTCCCAGTGAAGTGGTCATGGCAGCCAAGCTGCCGGGGTTCACCAAATGTCTGGCAAGTGCTTTCAGACACGTGTTTTGGTTTTTGGGGGTCACCCAGAGCGCTGGGCTCTGAGGTCACCCAGCGATGGGCTGTGAAGTCAGCCAGCAATGGGCTGTGACCTCACGGCCCTCGCTGCTTATACTGGGGCGCCGGCAGAGCCTGGCCCAGCCTGGCTCGTGCCTGGACTCCCGCTGAGCGTGTGTGCGAGGCTTGGAGTGCCGAGCAAGGATCTCTTGGGAGATTTGTTGGAGCTGTGCTGTGGGGCCGTCGGCAACTGCTCTCGGTGCCCGTCCCCGCAGCCAGTGCCTGCGTTTCCCCGGCCCTGCCTGGCTCAGGCAGCCGGGGCTGTGGAGGGAGTGCTCGCAGCAGTGCAGGTGAGCTGTGCGGGGACACGTGCCCCGGGGCTCGGCTTGGGGTTTTGTCCTGCTGAGGGGCCGGGGCACTGCCGCTGCCTGCCCTGGCTCAGCCACTGACCCTGACCTCTCTCCTTCTTGCAGCGCACATCAGCTGTCGCAGCGGTGCCAGCCAGGGGAAGCAGCTCCCCATCTGCAGCTCTCCCCAGCCCGCTGCAGCGAGCCGACACCATGGCAAGTGAGGCCCAGGACATCACTTGCCCTGTGTGCCAGGGGGTCCCCAAGGAGCCCAGCTACGTCCTCCCCTGTGTGCACCACTTCTGCTTCGGGTGCATCATGCGCTGGGCCAAGAGAAGCAGCACCTGCCCCCTCTGCAGGCAGCACATCACCTCCATCCGCTACTCCATCTGGGCGGAAGACGACTTCCTGGAGGTGCAGCTGGCCCCCGATGCAGAGGCGCAAGACGACAGCCCCCAGGACGAGCAGGGGGCTGCAGAGCCCATGCCCCAGCCTGCCGTGAGAGGCCTCCCGCCCGAGGAATGGGCAGCCCTCTTCAGGGAACACCTAGAAGTCCTCGGTCCGCTGCGCTCCTGGGTGCGCCAGCAAGCCAGGGAGCTGTTCGACGCTGCCTGGTGGGACCAGGACATGCTGGAGGCCAACATCGTCGCTTGGCTGTGCCGCTGTGGGCTCGATGAGCACGCCTTGGTGCAGGAGCTGCAGCCGTTGCTGCAGGGCCACACGGTGAGCTTTGTGCAGCGGCTCATCTCCATCATGGAGGAGACGTGCAGCGAGGAGTTCCTCGAGGAGCTGGGCTTCCTGGAACCGCGTCCTGCCAGCCAGCTCTACGTGTACAACGGCCCTGAAGTGGACCTCGAGGGCTCCCAAGACACCTGGGAGCCCGAAGACAGCCCGGAGGCCACCTCCAGCCCTGCTGCCTCCCCCCGGGACACTCCTGTCGCCAGCCTGCTCTCCTCCAGCAGCGCGGAGGATTCGGACATTGAGGAGCTGCCCAGCACCTCCAGTGCCGCCCTGCCTGGGGGTCCTGGCCACCCGCGCGCTGCACCCATGCCTGAGGAGCAGGAGGAGCTCTTCTCAGAGCCTGAAGAGGAGGAAGCAGAACAGGCTGCGGTGCCGGGCACAAGCCACGGGCCCTCTCCTCCTGGCCAGGGCAGGGACAGCTCACCTGGGGGGCCGCGGCGCCCCCCGAAGAGGAGAGCCGACAGCGACCCGGACTCTCCCCAGCCCTGCAAGAGGCCCCCGCGCCTTTAGCAGGGCAAATGTGGTTGTCATCCCAATAAAGAGTTGTGACCCTGCCACAGACAGTGTCTTGGTCTTCTTCATAGAATCGCGGAATCCTACAGTCATAGAAATGTCGAGTGGCTCAGGTTGGAAGGGGCCTCAAAGACCACCTAGTTCCACTCCCCCTGCCATGGCCAGGGGTGCCACCCACTGGATCTGGTTGCCCAGCCTGGTGATGGGCAATGCCTGCCCACTTGCTCAGGACCCACAGATCCATCTCCTCAGGCCCCCTGGCCTTGCGCATCACCATGTTCCTCCTTCCCCACCCTCCCCCAGACCCCGCAGGGTGCAGAGCAGCAGCGCCGACCCTCCCAACATGGCCGCCCCGCTGCGCCTCCCTCCCTCCCTCCCTCCCTCCCTCCCTCCCTCCCTCCTTCCCTCCCTCCCTCCCGTTGGGCGCCGCGCTTAAATGTCCGTGTTTGCACTTTTAGGTGGGTTTGCAAAGGTAAAGCTTGGACGACATCTTCTTACCGGTGAAAAAGTTGCAATAAAAATCACGGACAAGCTTGGATACGTAAGAAGAGGAGGAAGATGGAGTGCATAGACAATGAATTTAGTAGTTAAGAACTTCATAAAAACTGCTGTAAATTTGTAACCTCAGCATAGTTAAGTTTAGATTGGAACATGCGATATCAATGACAACTCTGGCTGTTCTTTTTCGGGACACTTTTACATAGTTAGTGACATCTCTTTAAATAGTGCTGTTTTCCGGTCAGCCCTAGGCACAGAGGTAGGATTTCTGTCTGTACACATACCGATGCCAGAGCTCAGTATAGTAACATGAGAGGACTCTGATAAATACCAAACTCTCAAATACTGATGAGTAAAAAACTAGATGCTTACTGCATTTGAAGATGACTGTTGGTTCCTTCTGCAAAAGCCATCACTTTGTTGTTCACTTTATCGGTACCTACTGTGGGACAGATCTGTAGAAGAAAGTTTTGGTCATCTGTTTTTGATATCATTACCATAAGTATTGGTCACAAGCCTCATTAATATACTACAAAAACACACTATTCACAAAAAGCTATGAAATTTGGGGGGAAAAAAAAAAAAGTAAAAAAAAGAAAACAAAAAAGAGAATAAGAAATAGTTGCATTTGTCTTACTGTTCCACAAATCTTCATTTTTTGCGTTTTGATAGCTCTACTTCTGCAGGTACTGCACAAGTCCAGCTTTAAAAACATCATCAGTCAGGTAGTCCTTCAACATATTTAATATACAGGATCCCTGAAAAAAAGTGTGACAAAATGTTTACAAAACCACTCCCTAGATAGCAAGATGCTTCTTTCAGAAAATTTTCAGCAGGCTAACCTAAACAGCAGTTCAATTTTGTATGTCTGTCTGATGAGAAATAATTGGGTTTTATATATATTTAGACGGTAATTTGGCTTTCCTTATTTCCTTAAATATATTTTGGATTGAGTAAAATATGCTATTATTTTCTCAATTACTATATAGAGCAGGCTCCAATGAAAAACGCTGGTTGGTTTAAGCACCTAAAATAATGTTTTAATGTTTCAATTGATACACAATAGGTAAGAAGGGGCAAAAACCTCCTCTTTTTATAGATGGAACAGGAAACCACAATTTGAACTACATGCAGGAGTTTTGGACTACGATTGAGATAGAATATAAAGATCAAAACAACATTAAAAAGTATATTAACACCACGGTTCAGGGATGTTTTGTATAAAGGACTGACTGAAATCAGTACAATGCAGACGTATAGTACAATCAGTACAACTGAGAATGAAATCAGTTACAGATTTTACCTTCACATAAGAAACATCATCAAACATTTCTAAAATTTGAGCTGGATCTTCCACAGGAGTAGACACAGGATGTGATGAATTTAATGCATCCACTTCCATGGCATCAAACCAGTTTGATAAGAAATAATCTTCCTAATAGGAGACAAAAATGATTATTACTACCAAATTTTGCTTAGTGACTACTGAATTCCTATTAGTTCATATTTCAGTCCATTCTACATGATGTTGAAATCCCATCAGGAAAGCCAAACATATCTTCGGTTTCATTACAGAGCAGGAAAGGGAAGGGGAAGGAGAAGGGGAAGGGGAAGGGGAAGGGGAAGGGGAAGGGGAAGGGGAAGGGGAAGGGGAAGGGGAAGGGGAAGGGGAAGGGGAAGGGGAAGGGGAAGGGGAAGGGGAAGGGGAAGGGGAAGGGGAAGGGGAAGGGGAAGGGGAAGGGGAAGGGGAAGGGGAAGGGGACGACAAGGCAAGGCAAGGCAAGGCAAGGCAAGGCAAGGCAAGGCAAGGCAAGGCAAGGCAAGGCAAGGCAAGGCAAGGCAAGGCAAGGCAAGGCAAGGCAAGGCAAGGCAAGGAAAGGAAAGGAAAGGAAAGGAAAGGAAAGGAAAGGAAAGGAAAGGAAAGGAAAGGAAAGGAAAGGAAAGGAAAGGAAAGGAAAGGAAAGGAAAGGAAAGGAAAGGAAAGGAAAGGAAAGGAAAGGAAAGGAAAGGAAAGGAAAGGAAAGGAAAGGAAAGGAAAGGAAAGGAAAGGAAAGGAAAGGAAAGGAAAGGAAAGGAAAGGAAAGGAAAGGAAACTTTGCATTCTTGCAAAGTTTCATATATTGAACCTGTGCTAAAGCTAGCGGGAGGATTTGGGGGTCTTCATTAGGATTTAAGTCTGACTGTACATGAGGGAAAAAAATTAATTTCATAGAATCATAGAATACCCCAAGTTGGAAGGGACCCATAAGGATCATCAAGTCCAACTCCTGGCACAGCACAGGTCTTCCCAAAAAGTCAGACCACATGACTAAGAGCACAGTCCAATCGCTTCTTCAACTCCGACAGGCTTGGAGCTGTGACTACTTCCCTGGGAAGCCTGTTCAGGTGTGCGACTACCCTCTCGGTGAAGAACCTCTTCCTGTTGTCAAGCCTGAACCTCTCCTGCCACAGCTTGACACCATTTCTGCAGGTCCTATCACTGGTGATTACAGAGAATAGGTCGGTGCCTGCCTCTGCACTCCCCCTCGTGAGGAAGCTGTAGACCGCGATGAGGTCCCCCCTCAGCCTCCTCTTCTCCAGGCTGAACAGGCCCAGTGCCCTCAGCCTCTCCTCGTACGTATTCCCCTCTAGGCCCTTCACCATCTTTGTAGCCCTCCTCTGGACACTCTCCAACAGTTTTGCATCCTTTTTGTACTGCGGTGCCCAGAACTGCACACAGTGCTCGAGGTGAGGCCACACCAGCGCAGAGTAGAGCGGGACAATCACCTCCCTTGACTAACTAGCAATGCCTTTATACTTTCCGAAGTCTAAATAGCTTTTGAAAAGAGAATATACTTTGATTGCAATCATTAACTTCCATCACCAGTTTCTGAAGTAATTAGATACAATAAAATCAATATTCTTACCCTTCGAGTTAAGATCAGACAGTTCTTTCAAAGGGAAAGCAAAAACTATTTCACAGCACAAACATGCTTGGCCTTCACCCTTACAAATTAGTGGACTTAGAATGCAAATATAAAATAAAAATACAGTAAATGCTGCTTACAACTTTCAGTTCTGGATGGGTAATGTTGACCGACACAAACTCCATGAATTTTGCAAACCCTTCATTTAACCACAGGTCATTCCACCACTCCATGGTAACTAGGTTGCCAAACCACTGAAACAACAGCAACAACAATTTTAATTTAATTACACGGTTTTTCACAAAAGCTGCTACTGACTGATATGAAATTGAATTTATACCATGTCACTGACGTTTAAGGCACATTTTTGTAGTAATGCAGCTTACTCTGGCCTCTTTCTATTTCGTTTCTTATTTTAATGGTAATACTCCACAGCATGGGTTTCCATTACAATTCCATGAAACTTTATACATAAACCAGGTTTGATAGGAGAGCCACGCATAAACCTGTAACGATTCTTAACTTTTTTACCTATATTCATGGCTTGCAAATAATTTCAAGGGTTAGCAATGGTGCAAAGTCCCCAGAGCACTACAGCTACTGAACTATACAGATTTTGGTTACAGCCCTGCATGTCTATGAAGCCCAACGAGACTTTATTGGGAACAGTCGCGTGATTCACGGATGAACACCCTCAAACTGAAACAGCTCTTTTCAGTCTATATTCTCAAATATCTCTCCATCCACACAGCTGTGACCACTTTGTGGGTCCCTTCTGATCCTTTATTGTTGCTCCTAAATCTCACCTGATGAGCCAGTTCGTGGACTATTATCATAGTAATCCAAAGTCTAGAAGATGCTGAGGATTTATCAGGGTCATACAACAATGCGGATTCCCGATATGTGGTCAATCCCCAGTTTTCCATAGCACCAGACTGGAAATCAGGAATAGCTGCTAAATCTGGTGGAGGGGGGAGGAAGGAGGAGGGGGGGAGGGAAGCATTAATAAACTGCTAGGATTGTTTGACCCAGTAAAGAACCCAGTCACCTGCTCATCCCACTTCACAACAGCTCCCACATCACACCTTCTTTAAGGCTTCTCCTAAATGTAACAGCAAAAACATACCTTTAAAAAGTTCTCTGTAGAAGGATTTTCCGTTCTCAGTGAAGCTTTTCAACATACTCTTAAGTTACACGAAGCAGACAGTTTAAAAACATGGGAGCCAAAATTGTCCCAGTCTTACCTAACTCATTGATTTTATGCAATTTTACTCTCTATTCTTAATGCTATTCTTGAATACATTAAATTAGGTAACACTTACCTTGTTTAGGTAAGGGATATGAAATGCTGAAGTAATCCTCATAAAAGTCTAAAAGTTTTACTGCCGCATCCAGGGCATAATCAGCTTGGTGGATCTTCTCTGGTACCGTGTATACAGAAATCTACAGTAAACAAGCAGGCAGTATTTAAATGCCAGCATCAAAAGTTTACAGAATTTGTTCTTTAACATAGGTGCGTGAGTGGTCATGAAAAGTGAAAGTAGAGCACATACCTAACAGCTTTCGTACAAAAGTTACTTTTAAAAAATCCAGATACAGATATGTGCAAAATTAGAAATGAGAATTTTACTTTATCCTCCAGAACCACTATGCCTGTAAAAGGACATCTATACCTTCCATCCCCTACCAAGCCAGAGCTGTGTAACTACCACTGTTCTGTTTTATTCCTGATTCTCCAATAAAACTATATTTAATTTCCTTTTAATCAAACAGTCTTACTTGAAACAACATTACCAATGCACGTAAGTATATAAAAAGAAAGCATATTACCAAAAACTTTTGGAATTAGTAAAATTAGTCTTAATGCAAACTAATAATCCAATTACAAAGCCAACGTTTTTCTCTCCTCTCGTTCATGTCAAACTTCACAATGTATAAATCCAACAATTTAGCTTGAAAGTACACTATATGTTTCCATATAGATTTTGTTATAAAATAAGCTCTTAGAAAATCAGAATAGTTACATTAACTCCATGACTGGATATTTTGCTGATGGATTTGAAATCGGAAACAATAAAGGCCACGAGGTAGGTACTCATCTTGACACTGGTATCAAAATGGTCTTCAACAAGCCATGAATTTATATTCACAGTCTTCATCTAAAAAAAGACAAGCACAGCTCATCATCCGGTAGTACCTCTAAGGACTTTGGCACCAAAAATCAATGTGTTTCTTTTCAGTTTCACTAAGACAATTTTAAAGACAAGTTGGAAAGAAGTCAACCCTGTGCCAGCCCGTCCCCACACAAAGAAAACAGAAACATACAGGTAGTTTCACTCGTAAGTGTTACTTCAACATTGCTAAAACTAGATAAAGATACTCATTCAAAAGCTTTAATTTTCCTCAGTGTCTGCCAGCACATCGATCTAATTAAGATCACACTTGAGTTGATCAGAAGTTGTCTAAATCTAAACATCACTTGTTACACATGAGAGAAATAAACTACTCCAAACAATGACTCAGCTCTCTCAGATATCTATTTCAAGACAAAATGAGTCGCCTGTTAGAGTTTTCCCTTTTGATTCGCCTTAGGTAACTAACTTACACTTGGAGTATATTTAGCCACATTGGAATACTAATACTGGCACCCACCATTCATTCATTATTTTATCCACTTTTCAATACAAGAACTGTTTTGTTTGTTAGTTTGTTTTTAACCAACTTCCAAAAGACTTCATTTTTTTGAAATGTACTTGGTGTATGGGGAGGCGTTGTTCCCTCATTTATAAGGGTTAGTTTCCTGGCAAATCACGAATCAATAATGCAGAAGAATTTGTGAAGAATCTCTTATGCACAGAGTAAGACCAAATGTATGACATGTGACCCACCCTACATACGCCTACATCTTTGTAACTGCAAACCATATTTGTAGGTGTTACACATACTCCACTTTCACAGACATTTTTTGAAGGCCAAAATAACCTTTTTGTTGTTGTTGTTTAATATATATATATATATATATATATATATATATATATATGGTCCTGAATAATATTGTGTCTGTATTCAGATACATTTTAATATTAATTCTTAAAATCTAAGACAAAGACTGAAAGCATTTTATGGGTAAAATAAAGGTTAGTGAGATTACATTGTTCTCGAACCACTGCAGAGAACAGGAACCCCTAGGATGCAACATCTGTTGCATTCCTTCATAACTGTGTATCAACACTACCAGCAATCATTTACTCTCAGAAAAGAATTGACATAATCTTTAGGTCAATATTCCCATGAACAGCAACTTCCTAGATATTCTCTTCTCCTTTCACTTTCCTTTTTACAGGTCATCAAGCAACAGCACAACATTGAATGTATCCACCTACAAGGGGCATATTGGACAGCGCAAGGTGCTTTGGTTCCCTCCTAATCTTAACTGAAAATCTGGCTTTGAAAGCTGGTTCATCGAAACACGGGAAGGCTGTTCTTGCAAATGTTGGCTCAAAATGCGTTGCTGCGAGCACTCTAAGGAAAAAAGAGAAAACCTTTAGTCCACATGCCTTTATATGCAGTGTTCACCACCTTGTGTGAAAATCAAGTAATTTCACAGAATCACAGAATTTCTAGGTTGGAAGAGACCTCAAGATCATCGAGTCCAACCTCTGACCTAACGCTAGCAGTCCCCACTAAACCATATCCCTAAGCTCTACATCTAAACGTCTTTTAAAGACTTCCAGGGATGGTGACTCCACCACTTCCCTGGGCAGCCTGTTCCAGTGTCTAACAACCCTTTCAGTAAAGAAGATCTTCCTAACATCCAACCTAAAACTCCCCTGGCGCAACTTTAGCCCAAACTCCCTCGTCCTGTCACCAGGCACGTGGGAGAACAGGCCAACCCCCACCTCGCTACAGCCTCCCTTGAGGTACCTGTAGAGAGCGATAAGGTCGCCCCTGAGCCTCCTCTTCTCCAGGCTGAACAAGCCCAGCTCCCTCAGCCGCTCCTCGTAGGACTTGTTCTCCAGGCCCCTCACCAGCTTCGTCGCCCTTCTCTGGACTCGCTTGAGCACCTCCATGTCCTTCTTGTAGCGAGGGGCCCAAAACTGAACACAGTACTCGAGGTGCGGCCTCACCAGAGCCGAGTACAGGGGGACGATCACCTCCCTAGCCCTGCTGGCCACACTGTTCCTGATACAAGCCAGGATGCCGTTGGCCTTCTTGGCCACCTGAGCACACTGCTGGCTCATATTCAGCCGACTATCCACCATCACTCCCAGGTCCTTCTCTGCCTGGCAGCTCTCCAACCTCTCGTCTCCCAGCCTGTAGCTCTGCTTGGGGTTATTGCGCCCCAGGTGCAGGACCCGGCACTTGGCCTTGTTGAACTTCATGCAGTTGACCTCAGCCCATCGCTGCAGCCTATCCAGATCCTCCTGCAGAGCCTTCCTACCCTCGAGCAGATCAACACGCGCATAGCTTGGTGTCATCTGCAAACTTACTGAGGGTGCACTCAATGCCCTTGTCCACATCATCGATGAAGATATTAAAGAGGACTGGCCCCAGCACCGAGCCCTGGGGGACGCCACTAGTGATTGGCCTCCAACTGGACTTGGCTCCATTCACCACGACTCTTTGGGCCCGGCTATCCAGCCAGTTTCTAACCCAACGAAGCGTGCGCCAGTCCAAGCCAAGAGCAGCCAGTTTCTTGAGGAGAATGCTGTGGGAGACGGTGTCAAAAGCCTTGCTGAAGTCAAGGTAGACCACATCCACAGCCTTTCCCTCGTCCACCCAGTGCGTCACTTTGTCATAGAAGGAGATCAGGTTCGTCAAGCAGGACCTGCCTTTCATAAACCCATGCTGACTGGGCCTGATCGCCTGCTTGCCCTGCAAGTGCTGCGTGAGGACTCTCAGGAGGATCTGCTCCATGAGCTTCCCTGGCACTCAGGTCAAACTGACAGGCCTGTAGTTTCCCGGGTCTGCCCTCCGGCCCTTCTTGTAGATGGGCGTCACATTTGCTAGCCGCCAGTCAACTGGGACCTCCCCCGATCGCCAGGACTGCTGATAAATGATGGACAGTGGCTTGGCCAGCTCCTCTGCCAGTTCTCTCAGTACCCTTGGGTGGATCCCATCCGGCCCCATCGCCTTGTGCACATCCAAGTGCCGTAGCAGGTCACCAACCAGTTCTTCATGGATGGTGAGGGCCACATCCTGCTCCCCATCCCCTTCCACCAGCTCAGGGTACTGGGTATCCAGAGAACAACCGGTAGTGCCGCTAAAGACTGAGGCAAAGAAGGCATTGAGCACCTCCGCCTTTTCCTCATCTCTTGTAACTAAGTGCCGTGGTTCCGCTCGAGTGGGCAGCCGAGCTCCACCACAGCCGCTCCCTCACTCCCCCTCCTCAAAGAGGAATGGGGAGAAAATATGTGAAAATGGCTCAAGGGTTGAGACAAGGATGAGAAAATCACTCAGTAATTATTGTAACGGGCAAAACAGACTCGGCATAAGGAGATAGTAAGATTTATTGCCTATTAACTAACAAGCTAGAGAAGTGAGAAACAAAGGAAAGAAACCAAAAGCACCTTCCCCCCATCCACCCTCTTCCACCTCCTCCCCCCGAGCGGCGCAGGGGAACGGGGGAATGGGGGTTATGGTCAGTCTACAGCGCTTCTTCTCTGCCGCTCCTTCTCGGTCACTCTCGTCCCTTGTGCTGTGGGGTCCCACCCACGGGATGCAGTCCTTGATGAACTGATCCGGCATGGGCTTCCCACAGGCAGCAGCTCTTCCAGAACTGCTCCAGATATGGGTCCGTACCACGGGGTCCATCCCTCAGGAGAAAACTGCTCCAACCTGGCTCCCCTACGGGCAGCAGCTCCTGCCAGGTCACCTGCTCCTGCGTGGGCTCCTCTCCACGGGCTACAGGTCCGGCCCGGAATCTGCTCCGGCAGGGGTCTTCCACAGGCGGCAGCCTCCGTCGGTGCAGGGCCACCTGCTCCACCGTGGTCTCCTCCACGGGCTGCAGCGTGGAACCCTGCTCCACCGTGGTACTCCATGGGCTGCAGGGGGACATCCTGCTTCACCATGCTCCTCACCACAGGCCGCAGGGGACTTCTGCTCCGGCGCCTGGAGCACCTCTCCCCCTCCCTCTACACTGACCTTGGCATGTGAAAGGCTGTTCTCTCACTCCCGGCTGCTGTGAGGCGCAGCGTTTTTTTCCCTGTCTTAAATATGCTCTCACAGAGGCGCAAAACAATATCGCTTATTGGCTCAGCTCTGGAAAACAATGGGACCCTTCCCAAACATGGGGCAGCTTCTAGATCTTTCTCACAGAAACCACCCCTATGGCCCCCTGCTACCAAAACCTTGCCACGTAAACCCACTACACCAAGTTTCCCCCCGCAGCCAGTAAAGGATGGAGATTCTCCTTAGTCCTCCTTTTTGTGTTGATGTATTTATAGAAACGTTTTTTGTTATCTTTAACGGCAGTAGCCAGATTGAGCTCCAGATGAGCTTTGGCCTTCCTAATTTTGTCCCTGCACGGCCTCGCTACATCCTTATAGTCCTCCCTAGTGGCCTGCCCACTATTCCAAACATTATAAACCCTCTTTTTTCTCCTAAGATCAAGCCACAATTCTCTGTTGAGCCAGGCTGGTCTTCTTCCCTGCCAGCTCGTCTTTGGGCACGTGGGAACAGACCGTTCCTGCGCCATTAAGATTTCCCTCTTGAAGAGCGCCCAGCCTTCCTGGACTCTTCTGCCCTTCAGAACCGCCTCCCAAGGGACTCCACCAACCAGTGTCCTGAGCAGCTCAAAGTCAGCCCTCCGAAAGTCCAATACAGCGGTTTTACTGGTCCCCTTCCTGGCCTCGCCAAGAATAGAGAACTCCACCATTTCGTGGTCACTCTGCCCAAGACAGCTCCCGACAATCACATCCTCCACCAGTCCTTCTCTGTTTGTGAAGAGAAGGTCTAGCGGGGCACCACCCCTGGTAGGCTCACTAAGCAGCTGCGTCAGGAAGCTATCTTCCACGCTCTCCAGAAACTTCCTGGACTGCTTTCTCAGGGCTGTGTTGTGCTTCCAGGATATGTCAGGGAAGTTGAAGTCCCCCACGAGTACAAGAGCTGATGATTTCGCAACTTCTGCCAGCTGCCTGTAGAACTCCTCATCAGTCTTTTCATCCTGGTTCGGCGGTCTATAGCAGACCCCGACCAGGACGCTAGCCTTGTTGTCCCTGCCGATCCTAACCCAAAGGGACTCGACCTTGTCATTCCCAGCCTCGAGTTCTACAACATCGAAAGGCTCTCTAATATAGAGAGCCACAGCACCACCCCTTCTGTGCTGCCCGTCCCTTCTGAAGAGCTTATAGCCAGGCATTGCAGCACTCCAGTCATGAGACTGGTCCCACCACGTCTCCGTGATGGCAACCAAGTCGTAGCCTGCCTGCTGCACGATGGCTTCCAGCTCCTCCTGTTTGTTACCCATGCTGCGCGCATTGGTGTAGATGCACTTCAGCTGGGCCATTACCTTATCCCCCGGCCTTGCCATTGCTCCCCCTGGCACAGCCCCAACAATCCTTGCTTCAGCCCCATCCCCCTTCCTACCTAGTTTAAAGCCCTCTCAATGAGCCCTGCCAGCTCCTGGCCCAGGATCCTTTTTTCCCTAAAAGATAGCGACCCGTCTGAGGCCATCAGGCCAGGTGCTGAGTAAAGTGCCCCATGATCGAAAAAAACAAGATTTCTGCGTTGGCACCAGCCCCGGAGCCACGTGTTTAACAGGTGGGCTTTCCCTGTCCTCTTTGTTCCCCTCCCTGCCACCGCAGGGATGGATGAAAACACCACCTGCACTCCCGCTCCATCCACTAACCGACCCAGCCCCCTAAAGTCTCGTTTGATAGCCTTCAGGCTTCTCTCTTCAATGTTGTCACTGCCCGCCTGGACTACCAAAAGAGGATAATAGTCAGAGGGGCGTACCAGGTTGGGAAGCTTCCTGGCAACGGCCCTGACCCTGGCCCCAGGGAGGCAGCACACTTCCCTACGGGTAGGGTCAGGCCGACAAATAGGGCCCTCTGCTCCCCTAAGAATAGAGTCTCCAACAACAATAACCCTCCTGTCTTTCTTGGTGGAGGCAGTCCTGAGGCGTGGAGTCGACCTCCTCGCCCTAGGCATCCTCCTGGGCCCGACCATCCTCCCTCTGCCCGACGGCTACAGGGCAGGGGGTCCACCCCCATTTGGGATGTCTCACCTCGGTACCTCTCCTTGAGGCCCTGCAGGGAGTTACTCCACAAGTCTATCTCTCGCTCACACTCCCTGATGGCCCTCAACCTCTCCACCTCCTCCTTGAGCTCCGCCACCATGCGGACCAGGTCATCCACCTGCTCGCACCTCACGCACGCAGTTTCTCTGCCTCCCGCCGATGGCAGCAACAGGTTCAGACACTCCTCGCATCCGGTGACCTGAACTGCTGCATAAATTTCACATTTATGAGATAATTTAAGTACTTTCAAAATCTTTGGCATGCTAAGAATTACCATTTCTCAATCTGTGGTGGGGAACAGAAGTGGATACATAAAGCTTCTTGACCAACCCCCCTGATAAGGGGTTCTGCAATAAGAGACAACTTGTCAGAGCCCAGCGAGTCCCCAGACTCTTCTGATAAATAGCAGAGATCATCTTGGTTGGACTCTCTCCGCTACACTCACATCTGTCTAGTACATGGAAGCCCAGAAAAGGACCCAGCTCTCCAGCTTCACACAGGGCTTCGCCAGCCATCAGCCTTCCTTGCTGCATGGGCACGTTGCTGGCTTATGTTCAACGTGGTGTCCACCAGGAACCTCAGGTCATTTTCTGCCAGGCTGCTCTCCAGCAGGGTGCCCATAGCATGTCCAGGTGCCTGGGGTTGTTATTCCACAGGTACAGGACTTGCCACAGCTCCACGAGATTCCTGCCAGCCTTAAAGGAGTCCTTGCAAAGGAGTTCAAATGAAAATACGCTCTGTCATCACGGTGGGCTGGTCCGTTCCAAGCGTTTCTAACCACTCCTGTGGCACAGAAGTAAGTTCCTGGGTCCATGTGTACCACGGCTGAAGGACAAAACCACCCAAGGAATGCTGGAAACTCTAGGATGACCAAGGCAGATGACCAGAGCAGAACAACTACCAAAAGAGTTTCTCACCCTGCAGAAAGAGCAGATCTCTAGTAAAGGACAACAGGCTCAGATATCTCTGCAATAAGAACTGACAATGGAAAAGAAGGTCCTCGGTGGTGGTGCTGGTAACCTCTCCCCAGGAGCATCACCAACATCAGGATGAAGGTACAATTTGAGATCTCAGATACAGACCTGCTAGCCTGGTAGCCCGATCTTTTTCTTCTCACAGAATCACAGAATTGAAGGGGTTGGAAGGGACCTGAAGAGGTCATCGGGTCCAAGCCCCCTGCCAAAGCAGGTTCCTCAGAGCAGGCTGCCCAGGGAGGCATCCAGATGGGCCTTGAATATCTCCAGAGAAGGAGACTCCACAACCTCCCTGGGCAGCCTGTCCCAGTGCTCCGTCACCCGCACCATGAAGAAGTTCTTTCACGTGTTGGTGCGGAACTGCCTGGGCTCTGTCTTGTGGCCCTTGTCCTGTCCCTGCTAACCACTGAAGAGAGGTTGGACAAATCCCACTGTTTCCCACACTGAAGATATTTGTAAACATTGGTAAGAGCTCCCCTCAGTCTTCTCCAGGCTGAACAGACCCAGGTCTCTCAGCCTTTCCTCATAGGGAAGATGCTCCAGGCCCTTTATCATCTTCCTTGCCCTCCGCCGGACTCTTCCCAGGAGATCCCTGTCTTTTTTGTACCGGGGAGCCCAGAACTGGACACAGTACTCCAGGTGAGGCCTGACCAGGGCTGAGTAGAGAGGGAGGATCACCTCCCCTGCCCTGCTGGCCACTCTCCTTTTAATGCACGTCATGATCCCATGGGCCCTCTTGGCCACGAGGGCACACTGCTGGCTCATGGTCAACCTGTCGTCCACCAGGACCCCCAGGTCCTTCTCCTCAGAGCTCCTCTCCAGCAGGTCATCCCCCAGCCTGTACTGATACATGTGATTGTTCCTTCCCAGGTGCAGGACTCTACACTTGCTCTTGTTAAACCTCGTTAGGAATGTTTTAACAATTTGTGTCCATAAAGAACAGTCCTGTCTGCCTCTGGGCCCTGCACTGGCAATTTAATTCTTGAACCACAGATGCAGTGTGTCCCAGTCTCCCCCTCATTCTAGTCAATTTATCAAGTCTTCAGAAAATACTCCTCAAATTTATGAACCTGTTTGCCTTTGTTATTCCAGACTTCTATTTCTAACAGTTACAGCCTTTTTTTTGTCTTCTTCGAGATTAACTTAACACTGCTATAGGTGTGACTGTCCCCGTGAATGGCTGGTGAGGAATGTTTTAATTACTGGTGAAGTGTCAGTAAGAAAGCTGTTTGTGTTTGTATGAAGTCTTTGATGCCTGGGGGTTTCAGAACAACTGATAACAACTAGTGACTGTTATGGGATACTATGCAGGCCTCTGATATCTGGCCAGGTGGCCAAGAGATTAAGAAGAAGAAAAAAAAGAAGCTGAAGGACGGCTAGGAGACAAGACCTGCAGGGGATGCTGTATAAACTTGACACAGTGCCAAGGAGTACAAAGGGGAAGGACAAGAAAAAGTCTTGGAGAGGAAGACTACGAGCCTTCAGCATGAAAGACCCCTAGAGACCCCCAGAGGGACCACCAGAGACTGATGCGCATGCTCCAGTAGGAGGGACTGGACCCCGGAAGCTAATTATAATAACCTGTTTTTTTCAGAAGTAGTAATGAATATGTATTAGTCTAGGAGCATAAAAATCAGCTGCTTGATGTAACTGGTGTGCGTCCTGGTGGAGCGGAGACTCCCGGTGCACCCAGCGCTGTTTGCTTACCTCTATTCTTTTAATAAATCCTATTTTTTTATTTAATCCTATTTTGAAGACTGAGCCATTTCGAACAATCTCATTTGGTTTCTTCCTGCCCAGCTCTCCAGCCTGTCCAGATCTCGTTGTACTCAAAATTCGCATTTGTACTTTCTGTAGTGCTAGTGTTATCCTTGTGCCATTTGGTTGGAAAGGTGAATTTGAGAATTTTGTTGATATTATGTTGATATTTTGTTGACTCTATGTTCGGAATATACCCCTGGCCATTCTTGGGTAGCTTCTTAGCACACTAATCAGTACAACTGCCAGCAAGTGCAAACAGTTGTGAGAGTGGGTAACAAATACGAGTACTGCTGGCATATGTCTGTCTATGAGGAAGCCCATTCCTTCTTGTACTTGCTGCTCGTCACTGCTCCCACTCAATATCTCCCTATCGAATTAATGTGATTCCAGCGGGTAACCTTACTTCTTCTAATGTCTTAGCCAATTCAGCATGTGTTGGTGCAGGTCTGTGCTTAAACCTCTGGGGTAAATGAGCAAAAAAATGCTCTATTACTTCCAAAGTAAAAGCAAATTTGTCTTGTCCCTGCCATGGTAATGTGACCAAAAGATATCTCGAACACCAACGACAGCCATCCTTGAAATCCTGCTGTATTAAGCAGATTAGGTATGTCAGACAGACTGGGTGCTGTGACAGTCAATGGTTTAGTAGCTGCATTCAACTTTCTGTAGTTTACTGTAAGCCATCATGTCCTTAACACTTGTAACTGGCCGTACTGGAGAATTAAAAGGGGAATGGATTTTTTTAACAGTTTCCCTCTCCACCAAATATTTTGTTAATTCACCTTTCACTGTCATCGCTAATACTGGGGCCAATCCCTTATTATACCCACACCAGAGGCTCAAACAGGTGCAGGAATCACCTCATCACCTACTTTTTTAAATCATTACCCTCATGGTCAACTCAGGGCCAGGAAGGTTTGACAGACCACCATTGTTCCTGTATGTGCTGGATTGGTTGTGATAGATTTAATTTTGTCCATAGTAGCTCATGTGGTGCTATGTTTAGATTTTTAATGGAAGTAGTGCTGATAACAGACCAATGTTTTAGTTGTTTCTGCGTAGTGCATACACGGAGTCGAGTTCTTTCCTCTTCCCAGGCTGCCTGCTAGCAAGTTGACTGGGAGTACAACAAGAAAAATTTTTTTAATCAACATTTGGTGTGATTTTCAGTATCACAACTGCTATGAGGACTGCAAGAAAAATGCTTGCCAGGTTTGCAGCATAATACCATTAGCCTGAATAAGTTATAAGGCAATAGAAGTCCCCTAGTAAAGAACCGTGTAAATGCCAAAACTTAATTGGACAAGCTGTTTCCTCCTGTGAGCAGATTATTCAGATTATTTCCTGTATTTCCTGTAACTGAAAAACAAACAAACAAACAAACAAAAACAAGCAAACAAACAACAATGTTTACTCCAAAATTTATCCATTTTAAGTAGAACACATACTTTAAAAGTCTGTTTCTGCTACAGTTATGTGAAAGATTTGATCCCAAGTCTTCATTCTATACAGTAGAATAAAAAAAAAAATAAATTTCAAAGGACAATTTTCAGCTTCACATTAAGGCCGGAGTCCACCTCATCTTGTAAGTCTCTTCTACCAGGTTAGAATATCACCACTAACACATTGGTACAATTCCTCTACAGCTAGTCAGCTCAGCTTTTGACATTTTTATTCCAATGGGACAGGAACTGATTCACTTCTTTCAAAGTTTGTGAAAAGTAATTCCCCCACGCTTATTTTATAGCCTGGCTGAGCGATGCACTGAAAGTTTTCCCTCCGCTATCAGAACATTTCAAAGCACGGAGTTCAGCCAGTGCATGAAATCTGTTGTTCATCCAGACATCTTTAGGGCGAGTCTATTTTGCCTTTCAGAAATTCATAAGGATATCAGCATGGTAGAAAATATCAATAAAGTTTAGGAAACACAATGAAAGGAGGAAAAAGAAAAGGCAAATTTGAGCTTCAGAGCTGTACTGACAGATCTGAAATTCTGTGGGGATTCCGTAGGTTGGAAAAGCACAGCAAAACTCACGCCTGAGAATAAGGGACCATGAGGCTGCCAATACGCTAAGGTTACTTACTGTATCAGCATGCTTAATTACAACAAAGTAACAACATGTATTTCTTACCTCTGATATTAATTCCGATATACTCTCCCTGCTCTGGTTGTGAAACACGGAAAGCTCTGTCACGCAGTCCTCGTCCAGGTGTCCCTGCTGCAAGAACACGCACTACATTCAAGCATGAGGCTTTCAGGTTGTCTCACCGAGACACATCTGACCATGACACTGTTGTGATATGCCGCAGGCGGAGTCCCTAATTATCCAAGATTTCACGTTTTGTATTTTAGTTAGCATCATGGCTAAATGTTGCCGTGAGGAAACGGAGAAAGTCACACAACTTCAGCAACTTCAGCATCTCGGCCCTCCTTGGTGAGAGGTTCTGAACTCACATAGGAAAGGCTGAGTGCAGATGAGATTTTTCACTTGAGTGGAAGCTACACTTTTATCTCTTCTTAAATATGCAAAGCTACATCAGGCATGCACGTCTTTGCCAGAGCCGCTTAAAACTGACGGTGCGTGTGCAACAAGCTGTTCTTTACCTAGACAAACAGCGGCAGCCAGTGGCCAGCAGGAGGCATTGGCAAACAATTGAGAGACGGTCAGGACAAACGCTTTCAAAGAGGTCAAATTGTTAGCCGAACAAGCAATTCTCTGAGACACAGAAATGAGATAAACCATAAGCACGTCCAACATGCTTGTATGAAAACTTGTGTTTTGCTCCATCATGGGTTCCTTTCCACGGAGGAAGAATTTCAATCTTGTCTTCAAAAACCCATTAGGGAGATCCTTAGAAATGCATTGTAGGCAATTTCACAATGCTCAGGGGTTGGGGCCCTTGCTCAGTGAGGAGGGGCTGAGGCAAAGATGTTTGGTCAGACTGCAGAGGAGCCTCAGGGCAGCCTTCTCGTAACTACAAGGAGGGCAGCAAGACAAAGCCAAGCTATCTCAGCAGGGCATGGTGCGATGATGACAAACAGCAGGCACGGTGGTACAAATCACCAAAGGGAGATGGCAATTCTTTGGGTGTTATATAAGGGTGTTCTGGTGTCCCACAGACCTTGCTGATGCTGTTTTAAAATAATTAAAAAAGCGAGGTAGGAATTAAAATTAGTTCACTTATTGCGAACCCAGAAGAGTGGCTATTATTAAATTGGGAGAGAAAATACAGCACAAAGAGGCTGGAGATGAGAATGGTTGAATTAAAGGGCAGGGGAATGGGGAGAAAAAGAAACAAAAGAAACAATAAGGCCACGGGGAAGCACAGAGAGAAGGAAAAGGAAATATTCTCTACTTCCCATCAACGAGCGATGTTCAGCCATGTCCTGGGAAGCAGGGCATCAAAACACGTAGTGGTTGTTGAGGAGGAACAGCCCCCTGCCCCACGGCAGCCCCCCTGTTTATTGCTGAGTGTGGCATCAGGTGCTCTGGAATGTCCCTTTGGTTGGTTTAGGTCAGCTGGCCTATCGATGTCCCCTCCCCATCACTTGCCCACCCCCATTGATTTCTTTTGATGAAGTGGCCAACCATCTGGTTGCCCAAGGGAAGCCAGCTGATGGCACCTGTTTGGCTTTCAGCACAGCTTCAAGACTGTTTCTCACTGTCTCCTTCTGGACAAATTGGGCAGCACACAGCTAGAGCAATGCATAATGCGATGGGTGAACAAGGGGCTGACGGGTCGCGCTCCAAGGGTTCTTGTAAATGGGGTTGCATCAGGCTGGTGGCCAGTCATAGGGGCTTGTGCAGGCCTCCATTTTAGGGCCTGTTCTCTTCAGCGTTGTCCCGACTGACTCGCATGTAGGACTTGAGGGCATATGGAGTCCGTTTAGGCATGATGCTAAACAGGAAGGAGTGGCTGACTCCATCGAGGGGAGGAAGGCTTTGCAGAGAGACCTTGACAAAGCAGAGAGCTGGGCAATCCCCAAGCATATGAGGTTTAGCAAGAGCGAGTGAGGGATTCCACGCCTGGCAAGGGGCAACCCTGGCTGTATGGACAGTCGGGGGGACGAGAGGCTGGAGCGCAGCCCTGCAGAGAGGGCTCTGGGCGTTTTGGTCGATGGCAAGTTGAACGGGATTCAAGCAGGGGCCCTGGCAGCCAGGAGGGGCAACAGCATCCTGGGCTGCCTCCAGCACGGCATCGCCAGCTGGGCGGGGGCAGGGATTGCTGTGCTCTGCTCTGCGCTCTTTCAGCAGCGCCTCGAGTCCTGTCCTGGGTGCACTTTTGGGCAGCACACTAACAGAAGGACATCAGGTTATTGGAGAGTGTCCAAAGGAGGGCTTCGAAGTGGTGAAGGATCGGGAGAATAAGATGGATGAGGAGCACATGAGGTCCGCGTGTTTGTTCAGCCTGCACGAGACTGAGGGGAGGCCTCATGGCGGCCAGCAGCTTCCTCACCAGGGCAGCAGAGGGGCTGGCGCTGAGTTCTGCTCTCTGGGGCCACTGACAAAACTCGAGGGAATGGCAAGGAGATGGGACAGTGGAGGGTCTGGCTGCAGGCGAGGAGAAGATTGTACACCAACACGGGGCTTGGCCACTGAAACAGGCCTCCCAGTGAAGTGGTCATGGCAGCCAAGCTGCCGGGGTTCACCAAATGTCTGGCAAGTGCTTTCAGACACGTGTTTTGGTTTTTGGGAATCACCCAGAGCGCTGGGCTCTGAGGTCACCCAGCGATGGGCTGTGAAGTCAGCCAGCAATGGGCTGTGACCTCACGGCCCTCGCTGCTTATACTGGGGCGCCGGCAGAGCCTGGCCCAGCCTGGCTCGTGCCTGGACTCCCGCTGAGCGTGTGTGCGAGGCTTGGAGTGCCGAGCAAGGATCTCTTGGGAGATTTGTTGGAGCTGTGCTGTGGGGCCGTCGGCAACTGCTCTCGGTGCCCGTCCCCGCAGCCAGTGCCTGCGTTTCCCCGGCCCTGCCTGGCTCAGGCAGCCGGGGCTGTGGAGGGAGTGCTCGCAGCAGTGCAGGTGAGCTGTGCGGGGACACGTGCCCCGGGGCTCGGCTTGGGGTTTTGTCCTGCTGAGGGGCCGGGGCACTGCCGCTGCCTGCCCTGGCTCAGCCACTGACCCTGACCTCTCTCCTTCTTGCAGCGCACATCAGCTGTCGCAGCGGTGCCAGCCAGGGGAAGCAGCTCCCCATCTGCAGCTCTCCCCAGCCCGCTGCAGCGAGCCGACACCATGGCAAGTGAGGCCCAGGACATCACTTGCCCTGTGTGCCAGGGGGTCCCCAAGGAGCCCAGCTACGTCCTCCCCTGTGTGCACCACTTCTGCTTCGGGTGCATCATGCGCTGGGCCAAGAGAAGCAGCACCTGCCCCCTCTGCAGGCAGCACATCACCTCCATCCGCTACTCCATCTGGGCGGAAGACGACTTCCTGGAGGTGCAGCTGGCCCCCGATGCAGAGGCGCAAGACGACAGCCCCCAGGACGAGCAGGGGGCTGCAGAGCCCATGCCCCAGCCTGCCGTGAGAGGCCTCCCGCCCGAGGAATGGGCAGCCCTCTTCAGGGAACACCTAGAAGTCCTCGGTCCGCTGCGCTCCTGGGTGCGCCAGCAAGCCAGGGAGCTGTTCGACGCTGCCTGGTGGGACCAGGACATGCTGGAGGCCAACATCGTCGCTTGGCTGTGCCGCTGTGGGCTCGATGAGCACGCCTTGGTGCAGGAGCTGCAGCCGTTGCTGCAGGGCCACACGGTGAGCTTTGTGCAGCGGCTCATCTCCATCATGGAGGAGACGTGCAGCGAGGAGTTCCTCGAGGAGCTGGGCTTCCTGGAACCGCGTCCTGCCAGCCAGCTCTATGTGTACAACGGCCCTGAAGTGGACCTCGAGGGCTCCCAAGACACCTGGGAGCCCGAAGACAGCCCGGAGGCCACCTCCAGCCCTGCTGCCTCCCCCCGGGACACTCCTGTCGCCAGCCTGCTCTCCTCCAGCAGCGCGGAGGATTCGGACATTGAGGAGCTGCCCAGCACCTCCAGTGCCGCCCTGCCTGGGGGTCCTGGCCACCCGCGCGCTGCACCCATGCCTGAGGAGCAGGAGGAGCTCTTCTCAGAGCCTGAAGAGGAGGAAGCAGAACAGGCTGCGGTGCCGGGCACAAGCCACGGGCCCTCTCCTCCTGGCCAGGGCAGGGACAGCTCACCTGGGGGGCCGCGGCGCCCCCCGAAGAGGAGAGCCGACAGCGACCCGGACTCTCCCCAGCCCTGCAAGAGGCCCCCGCGCCTTTAGCAGGGCAAATGTGGTTGTCATCCCAATAAAGAGTTGTGACCCTGCCACAGACAGTGTCTTGGTCTTCTTCATAGAATCGCGGAATCCTACAGTCATAGAAATGTCGAGTGGCTCAGGTTGGAAGGGGCCTCAAAGACCACCTAGTTCCACTCCCCCTGCCATGGCCAGGGGTGCCACCCACTGGATCTGGTTGCCCAGCCTGGTGATGGGCAATGCCTGCCCACTTGCTCAGGACCCACAGATCCATCTCCTCAGGCCCCCTGGCCTTGCGCATCACCATGTTCCTCCTTCCCCACCCTCCCCCAGACCCCGCAGGGTGCAGAGCAGCAGCGCCGACCCTCCCAACATGGCCGCCCCGCTGCGCCTCCCTCCCTCCCTCCCTCCCTCCCTCCCTCCCTCCTTCCCTCCCTCCCTCCCGTTGGGCGCCGCGCTTAAATGTCCGTGTTTGCACTTTTAGGTGGGTTTGCAAAGGTAAAGCTTGGACGACATCTTCTTACCGGTGAAAAAGTTGCAATAAAAATCACGGACAAGCTTGGATACGTAAGAAGAGGAGGAAGATGGAGTGCATAGACAATGAATTTAGTAGTTAAGAACTTCATAAAAACTGCTGTAAATTTGTAACCTCAGCATAGTTAAGTTTAGATTGGAACATGGGATATCAATGACAACTCTGGCTGTTCTTTTTCGGGACACTTTTACATAGTTAGTGACATCTCTTTAAATAGTGCTGTTTTCCGGTCAGCCCTAGGCACAGAGGTAGGATTTCTGTCTGTACACATACCGATGCCAGAGCTCAGTATAGTAACATGAGAGGACTCTGATAAATACCAAACTCTCAAATACTGATGAGTAAAAAACTAGATGCTTACTGCATTTGAAGATGACTGTTGGTTCCTTCTGCAAAAGCCATCACTTTGTTGTTCACTTTATCGGTACCTACTGTGGGACAGATCTGTAGAAGAAAGTTTTGGTCATCTGTTTTTGATATCATTACCATAAGTATTGGTCACAAGCCTCATTAATATACTACAAAAACACACTATTCACAAAAAGCTATGAAATTTGGGGGGAAAAAAAAAAAAGTAAAAAAAAGAAAACAAAAAAGAGAATAAGAAATAGTTGCATTTGTCTTACTGTTCCACAAATCTTCATTTTTTGCGTTTTGATAGCTCTACTTCTGCAGGTACTGCACAAGTCCAGCTTTAAAAACATCATCAGTCAGGTAGTCCTTCAACATATTTAATATACAGGATCCCTGAAAAAAAGTGTGACAAAATGTTTACAAAACCACTCCCTAGATAGCAAGATGCTTCTTTCAGAAAATTTTCAGCAGGCTAACCTAAACAGCAGTTCAATTTTGTATGTCTGTCTGATGAGAAATAATTGGGTTTTATATATATTTAGACGGTAATTTGGCTTTCCTTATTTCCTTAAATATATTTTGGATTGAGTAAAATATGCTATTATTTTCTCAATTACTATATAGAGCAGGCTCCAATGAAAAACGCTGGTTGGTTTAAGCACCTAAAATAATGTTTTAATGTTTCAATTGATACACAATAGGTAAGAAGGGGCAAAAACCTCCTCTTTTTATAGATGGAACAGGAAACCACAATTTGAACTACATGCAGGAGTTTTGGACTACGATTGAGATAGAATATAAAGATCAAAACAACATTAAAAAGTATATTAACACCACGGTTCAGGGATGTTTTGTATAAAGGACTGACTGAAATCAGTACAATGCAGACGTATAGTACAATCAGTACAACTGAGAATGAAATCAGTTACAGATTTTACCTTCACATAAGAAACATCATCAAACATTTCTAAAATTTGAGCTGGATCTTCCACAGGAGTAGACACAGGATGTGATGAATTTAATGCATCCACTTCCATGGCATCAAACCAGTTTGATAAGAAATAATCTTCCTAATAGGAGACAAAAATGATTATTACTACCAAATTTTGCTTAGTGACTACTGAATTCCTATTAGTTCATATTTCAGTCCATTCTACATGATGTTGAAATCCCATCAGGAAAGCCAAACATATCTTCGGTTTCATTACAGAGCAGGAAAGGGAAGGGGAAGGAGAAGGGGAAGGGGAAGGGGAAGGGGAAGGGGAAGGGGAAGGGGAAGGGGAAGGGGAAGGGGAAGGGGAAGGGGAAGGGGAAGGGGAAGGGGAAGGGGAAGGGGAAGGGGAAGGGGAAGGGGAAGGGGAAGGGGAAGGGGACGACAAGGCAAGGCACGGCAAGGCAAGGCAAGGCAAGGCAAGGCAAGGCAAGGCAAGGCAAGGCAAGGCAAGGCAAGGCAAGGCAAGGCAAGGCAAGGCAAGGCAAGGCAAGGCAAGGCAAGGAAAGGAAAGGAAAGGAAAGGAAAGGAAAGGAAAGGAAAGGAAAGGAAAGGAAAGGAAAGGAAAGGAAAGGAAAGGAAAGGAAAGGAAAGGAAAGGAAAGGAAAGGAAAGGAAAGGAAAGGAAAGGAAAGGAAAGGAAAGGAAAGGAAAGGAAAGGAAAGGAAAGGAAAGGAAAGGAAAGGAAAGGAAAGGAAAGGAAAGGAAAGGAAAGGAAACTTTGCATACTTGCAAAGTTTCATATATTGAACCTGTGCTAAAGCTAGCGGGAGGATTTGGGGGTCTTCATTAGGATTTAAGTCTGACTGTACATGAGGGAAAAAAATTAATTTCATAGAATCATAGAATACCCCAAGTTGGAAGGGACCCATAAGGATCATCAAGTCCAACTCCTGGCACAGCACAGGTCTACCCAAAAAGTCAGACCACATGACTAAGAGCACAGTCCAATCGCTTCTTCAACTCCGACAGGCTTGGAGCTGTGACTACTTCCCTGGGAAGCCTGTTCAGGTGTGCGACTACCCTCTCGGTGAAGAACCTCTTCCTGTTGTCAAGCCTGAACCTCTCCTGCCACAGCTTGACACCATTTCTGCAGGTCCTATCACTGGTGATTACAGAGAATAGGTCGGTGCCTGCCTCTGCACTCCCCCTCGTGAGGAAGCTGTAGACCGCGATGAGGTCCCCCCTCAGCCTCCTCTTCTCCAGGCTGAACAGGCCCAGTGCCCTCAGCCTCTCCTCGTACGTATTCCCCTCTAGGCCCTTCACCATCTTTGTAGCCCTCCTCTGGACACTCTCCAACAGTTTTGCATCCTTTTTGTACTGCGGTGCCCAGAACTGCACACAGTGCTCGAGGTGAGGCCACACCAGCGCAGAGTAGAGCGGGACAATCACCTCCCTTGACTAACTAGCAATGCCTTTATACTTTCCGAAGTCTAAATAGCTTTTGAAAAGAGAATATACTTTGATTGCAATCATTAACTTCCATCACCAGTTTCTGAAGTAATTAGATACAATAAAATCAATATTCTTACCCTTCGAGTTAAGATCAGACAGTTCTTTCAAAGGGAAAGCAAAAACTATTTCACAGCACAAACATGCTTGGCCTTCACCCTTACAAATTAGTGGACTTAGAATGCAAATATAAAATAAAAATACAGTAAATGCTGCTTACAACTTTCAGTTCTGGATGGGTAATGTTGACCGACACAAACTCCATGAATTTTGCAAACCCTTCATTTAACCACAGGTCATTCCACCACTCCATGGTAACTAGGTTGCCAAACCACTGAAACAACAGCAACAACAATTTTAATTTAATTACACGGTTTTTCACAAAAGCTGCTACTGACTGATATGAAATTGAATTTATACCATGTCACTGACGTTTAAGGCACATTTTTGTAGTAATGCAGCTTACTCTGGCCTCTTTCTATTTCGTTTCTTATTTTAATGGTAATACTCCACAGCATGGGTTTCCATTACAATTCCATGAAACTTTATACATAAACCAGGTTTGATAGGAGAGCCACGCATAAACCCGTAACGATTCTTAACTTTTTTACCTATATTCATGGCTTGCAAATAATTTCAAGGGTTAGCAATGGTGCAAAGTCCCCAGAGCACTACAGCTACTGAACTATACAGATTTTGGTTACAGCCCTGCATGTCTATGAAGCCCAACGAGACTTTATTGGGAACAGTCGCGTGATTCACGGATGAACACCCTCAAACTGAAACAGCTCTTTTCAGTCTATATTCTCAAATATCTCTCCATCCACACAGCTGTGACCACTTTGTGGGTCCCTTCTGATCCTTTATTGTTGCTCCTAAATCTCACCTGATGAGCCAGTTCGTGGACTATTATCATAGAAATCCAAAGACTAGAAGATGCTGAGGATTTATCAGGGTCATACAACAATGCGGATTCCCGATATGTGGTCAATCCCCAGTTTTCCATAGCACCAGACTGGAAATCAGGAATAGCTGCTAAATCTGGTGGAGGGGGGAGGAAGGAGGAGGGGGGGAGGGAAGCATTAATAAACTGCTAGGATTGTTTGACCCAGTAAAGAACCCAGTCACCTGCTCATCCCACTTCACAACAGCTCCCACATCACACCTTCTTTAAGGCTTCTCCTAAATGTAACAGCAAAAACATACCTTTAAAAAGTTCTCTGTAGAAGGATTTTCCGTTCTCAGTGAAGCTTTTCAACATACTCTTAAGTTACACGAAGCAGACAGTTTAAAAACATGGGAGCCAAAATTGTCCCAGTCTTACCTAACTCACTGATTTTATGCAATTTTACTCTCTATTCTTAATGCTATTCTTGAATACATTAAATTAGGTAACACTTACCTTGTTTAGGTAAGGGATATGAAATGCTGAAGTAATCCTCATAAAAGTCTAAAAGTTTTACTGCCGCATCCAGGGCATAATCAGCTTGGTGGATCTTCTCTGGTACCGTGTATACAGAAATCTACAGTAAACAAGCAGGCAGTATTTAAATGCCAGCATCAAAAGTTTACAGAATTTGTTCTTTAACATAGGTGCGTGAGTGGTCATGAAAAGTGAAAGTAGAGCACATACCTAACAGCTTTCGTACAAAAGTTACTTTTAAAAAATACAGATACAGATATGTGCAAAATTAGAAATGAGAATTTTACTTTATCCTCCAGAACCACTATGCCTGTAAAAGGACATCTATACCTTCCATCCCCTACCAAGCCAGAGCTGTGTAACTACCACTGTTCTGTTTTATTCCTGATTCTCCAATAAAACTATATTTAATTTCCTTTTAATCAAACAGTCTTACTTGAAACAACATTACCAATGCACGTAAGTATATAAAAAGAAAGCATATTACCAAAAACTTTTGGAATTAGTAAAATTAGTCTTAATGCAAACTAATAATCCAATTACAAAGCCAACGTTTTTCTCTCCTCTCGTTCATGTCAAACTTCACAATGTATAAATCCAACAATTTAGCTTGAAAGTACACTATATGTTTCCATATAGATTTTGTTATATAATAAGCTCTTAGAAAATCAGAATAGTTACATTAACTCCATGACTGGATATTTTGCTGATGGATTTGAAATCGGAAACAATAAAGGCCACGAGGTAGGTACTCATCTTGACACTGGTATCAAAATGGTCTTCAACAAGCCATGAATTTATATTCACAGTCTTCATCTAAAAAAAGACAAGCACAGCTCATCATCCGGTAGTACCTCTATGGACTTTGGCACCAAAAATCAATGTGTTTCTTTTCAGTTTCACTAAGACAATTTTAAAGACAAGTTGGAAAGAAGTCAACCCTGTGCCAGCCCGTCCCCACACAAAGAAAACAGAAACATACAGGTAGTTTCACTCGTAAGTGTTACTTCAACATTGCTAAAACTAGATAAAGATACTCATTCAAAAGCTTTAATTTTCCTCAGTGTCTGCCAGCACATCAATCTAATTAAGATCACACTTGAGTTGATCAGAAGTTGTCTAAATCTAAACATCACTTGTTACACATGAGAGAAATAAACTACTCCAAACAATGACTCAGCTCTCTCAGATATCTATTTCAAGACAAAATGAGTCGCCTGTTAGAGTTTTCCCTTTTGATTCGCCTTAGGTAACTAACTTACACTTGGAGTATATTTAGCCACATTGAAATACTAAAACTAGCACCCACCATTCATTCATTATTTTATCCACTTTTCAATACAAGAACTGTTTTGTTTGATAGTTTGTTTTTAACCAACTTCCAAAAGACTTCATTTTTTTGAAATGTACTTGGTGTATGGGGAGGCGTTGTTCCCTCATTTATAAGGGTTAGTTTCCTGGCAAATCACGAATCAATAATGCAGAAGAATTTGTGAAGAATCTCTTATGCACAGAGTAAGACCAAATGTATGACATGTGACCCACCCTACATACGCCTACATCTTTGTAACTGCAAACCATATTTGTAGGTGTTACACATACTCCACTTTCACAGACATTTTTTGAAGGCCAAAATAACCTTTTTGTTGTTGTTGTTTAATATATATATATATATATATGGTCCTGAATAATATTGTGTCTGTATTCAGATACATTTTAATATTAATTCTTAAAATCTAAGACAAAGACTGAAAGCATTTTATGGGTAAAATAAAGGTTAGTGAGATTACATTGTTCTCAAACCACTGCAGAGAACAGGAACCCCTAGGATGCAACATCTGTTGCATTCCTTCATAACTGTGTATCAACACTACCAGCAATCATTTACTCTCAGAAAAGAATTGACATAATCTTTAGGTCAATATTCCCATGAACAGCAACTTCCTAGATATTCTCTTCTCCTTTCACTTTCCTTTCTACAGGTCATCAAGCAACAGCACAACATTGAATGTATCCACCTACAAGGGGCATATTGGACAGCGCAAGGTGCTTTGGTTCCCTCCTAATCTTAACTGAAAATCTGGCTTTGAAAGCTGGTTCATCGAAACACGGGAAGGCTGTTCTTGCAAATGTTGGCTCAAAATGCGTTGCTGCGAGCACTCTAAGGAAAAAAGAGAAAACCTTTAGTCCACATGCCTTTATATGCAGTGTTCACCACCTTGTGTGAAAATCAAGTAATTTCACAGAATCACAGAATTTCTAGGTTGGAAGAGACCTCAAGATCATCGAGTCCAACCTCTGACCTAACGCTAGCAGTCCCCACTAAACCATATCCCTAAGCTCTACATCTAAACGTCTTTTAAAGACTTCCAGGGATGGTGACTCCACCACTTCCCTGGGCAGCCTGTTCCAGTGTCTAACAACCCTTTCAGTAAAGAAGATCTTCCTAACATCTAACCTAAAACTCCCCTGGCGCAACTTTAGCCCAAACTCCCTCGTCCTGTCACCAGGCACGTGGGAGAACAGGCCAACCCCCACCTCGCTACAGCCTCCCTTGAGGTACCTGTAGAGAGCGATAAGGTCGCCCCTGAGCCTCCTCTTCTCCAGGCTGAACAAGCCCAGCTCCCTCAGCCGCTCCTCGTAGGACTTGTTCTCCAGGCCCCTCACCAGCTTCGTCGCCCTTCTCTGGACTCGCTTGAGCACCTCCATGTCCTTCTTGTAGCGAGGGGCCCAAAACTGAACACAGTACTCGAGGTGCGGCCTCACCAGAGCCGAGTACAGGGGGACGATCACCTCCCTAGCCCTGCTGGCCACACTGTTCCTGATACAAGCCAGGATGCCGTTGGCCTTCTTGGCCACCTGAGCACACTGCTGGCTCATATTCAGCCGACTATCCACCATCACTCCCAGGTCCTTCTCTGCCTGGCAGCTCTCCAACCTCTCGTCTCCCAGCCTGTAGCTCTGCAATAAGCGCCCCAGGTGCAGGACCCGGCACTTGGCCTTGTTGAACTTCATGCAGTTGACCTCAGCCCATCGCTGCAGCCTATCCAGATCCTCCTGCAGAGCCTTCCTACCCTCGAGCAGATCAACACGCGCATAGCTTGGTGTCATCTGCAAACTTACTGAGGGTGCACTCAATGCCCTTGTCCACATCATCGATGAAGATATTAAAGAGGACTGGCCCCAGCACCGAGCCCTGGGGGACGCCACTAGTGATTGGCCTCCAACTGGACTTGGCTCCATTCACCACGACTCTTTGGGCCCGGCTATCCAGCCAGTTTCTAACCCAACGAAGCGTGCGCCAGTCCAAGCCAAGAGCAGCCAGTTTCTTGAGGAGAATGCTGTGGGAGATGGTGTCAAAAGCCTTGCTGAAGTCAAGGTAGACCACATCCACAGCCTTTCCCTCGTCCACCCAGTGCGTCACTTTGTCATAGAAGGAGATCAGGTTCGTCAAGCAGGACCTGCCTTTCATAAACCCATGCTGACTGGGCCTGATCGCCTGCTTGCCCTGCAAGTGCTGCGTGAGGACTCTCAGGAGGATCTGCTCCATGAGCTTCCCTGGCACTCAGGTCAAACTGACAGGCCTGTAGTTTCCCGGGTCTGCCCTCCGGCCCTTCTTGTAGATGGGCGTCACATTTGCTAGCCGCCAGTCAACTGGGACCTCCCCCGATCGCCAGGACTGCTGATAAATGATGGACAGTGTCTTGGCCAGCTCCTCTGCCAGTTCTCTCAGTACCCTTGGGTGGATCCCATCCGGTCCCATCGACTTGTGCACATCCAAGTGCCGTAGCAGGTCACCAACCAGTTCTTCATGGATGGTGAGGGCCACATCCTGCTCCCCATCCCCTTCCACCAGCTCAGGGTACTGGGTATCCAGAGAACAACCGGTAGTGCCGCTAAAGACTGAGGCAAAGAAGGCATTGAGCACCTCCGCCTTTTCCTCATCTCTTGTAACTAAGTGCCGTGGTTCCGCTCGAGTGGGCAGCCGAGCTCCACCACAGCCGCTCCCTCACTCCCCCTCCTCAAAGAGGAATGGGGAGAAAATATGTGAAAAGGGCTCAAGGGTTGAGACAAGGATGAGAAAATCACTCAGTAATTATTGTAACGGGCAAAACAGACTCGGCATAAGGAGATAGTAAGATTTATTGCCTATTAACTAACAAGCTAGAGAAGTGAGAAACAAAGGAAAGAAACCAAAAGCACCTTCCCCCCATCCACCCTCTTCCACCTCCTCCCCCCGAGCGGCGCAGGGGAACGGGGGAATGGGGGTTATGGTCAGTCTACAGCGCTTCTTCTCTGCCGCTCCTTCTCGGTCACTCTCGTCCCTTGTGCTGTGGGGTCCCACCCACGGGATGCAGTCCTTGATGAACTGATCCGGCGTGGGCTTCCCACAGGCAGCAGCTCTTCCAGAACTGCTCCAGATATGGGTCCGTACCACGGGGTCCATCCCTCAGGAGAAAACTGCTCCAACCTGGCTCCCCTACGGGCAGCAGCTCCTGCCAGGTCACCTGCTCCTGCGTGGGCTCCTCTCCACGGGCTACAGGTCCGGCCCGGAATCTGCTCCGGCAGGGGTCTTCCACAGGCGGCAGCCTCCGTCGGTGCAGGGCCACCTGCTCCACCGTGGTCTCCTCCACGGGCTGCAGCGGGGGACCCTGCTCCACCGTGGTACTCCATGGGCTGCAGGGGGACATCCTGCTTCACCATGCTCCTCACCACAGGCCGCAGGGGACTTCTGCTCCGGCGCCTGGAGCACCTCTCCCCCTCCCTCTACACTGACCTTGGCATGTGAAAGGCTGTTCTCTCACTCCCGGCTGCTGTGAGGCGCAGCGTTTTTTTCCCTGTCTTAAATATGCTCTCACAGAGGCGCAAAACAACATCGCTTACTGGCTCAGCTCTGGAAAACAATGGGGCCCTTCCCAAACATGGGGCAGCTTCTAGATCTTTCTCACAGAAACCACCCCTATGGCCCCCTGCTACCAAAACCTTGCCACGTAAACCCACTACACCAAGTTTCCCCCCGCAGCCAGTAAAGGATGGAGATTCTCCTTAGTCCTCCTTTTTGTGTTGATGTATTTATAGAAACGTTTTTTGTTATCTTTAACGGCAGTAGCCAGATTGAGCTCCAGATGAGCTTTGGCCTTCCTAATTTTGTCCCTGCACGGCCTCGCTACATCCTTATAGTCCTCCCTAGTGGCCTGCCCACTATTCCAAACATTATAAACCCTCTTTTTTCTCCTAAGATCAAGCCACAATTCTCTGTTGAGCCAGGCTGGTCTTCTTCCCTGCCAGCTCGTCTTTGGGCACGTGGGAACAGACCGTTCCTGCGCCATTAAGATTTCCCTCTTGAAGAGCGCCCAGCCTTCCTGGACTCTTCTGCCCTTCAGAACCGCCTCCCAAGGGACTCCACCAACCAGTGTCCTGAGCAGCTCAAAGTCAGCCCTCCGAAAGTCCAATACAGCGGTTTTACTGGTCCCCTTCCTGGCCTCGCCAAGAATAGAGAACTCCACCATTTCGTGGTCACTCTGCCCAAGACAGCTCCCGACAATCACATCCTCCACCAGTCCTTCTCTGTTTGTGAAGAGAAGGTCTAGCGGGGCACCACCCCTGGTAGGCTCACTAAGCAGCTGCGTCAGGAAGCTATCTTCCACGCTCTCCAGAAACTTCCTGGACTGCTTTCTCAGGGCTGTGTTGTGCTTCCAGGATATGTCAGGGAAGTTGAAGTCCCCCACGAGTACAAGAGCTGACGATTTCGCAACTTCTGCCAGCTGCCTGTAGAACTCCTCATCAGTCTCCTCATCCTGGTTCGGCGGTCTATAGCAGACCCCGACCAGGACGCTAGCCTTGTTGTCCCTGCCGATCCTAACCCAAAGGGACTCGACCTTGTCATTCCCAGCCTCGCGTTCTACAACATCGAAAGGCTCTCTAATATAGAGAGCCACAGCACCACCCCTTCTGTGCTGCCCGTCCCTTCTGAAGAGCTTATAGCCAGGCATTGCAGCACTCCAGTCATGAGACTGGTCCCACCACGTCTCCGTGATGGCAACCAAGTCGTAGCCTGCCTGCTGCACGATGGCTTCCAGCTCCTCCTGTTTGTTACCCATGCTGCGCGCATTGGTGTAGATGCACTTCAGCTGGGCCATTACCTTATCCCCCGGCCTTGCCATTGCTCCCCCTGGCACAGCCCCAACAATCCTTGCTTCAGCCCCATCCCCCTTCCTACCTAGTTTAAAGCCCTCTCAATGAGCCCTGCCAGCTCCTGGCCCAGGATCCTTTTTTCCCTAAAAGATAGCGACCCGTCTGAGGCCATCAGGCCAGGTGCTGAGTAAAGTGCCCCATGATCGAAAAAAAAAAGATTTCTGCGTTGGCACCAGCCCCGGAGCCACGTGTTTAACAGGTGGGCTTTCCCTGTCCTCTTTGTTCCCCTCCCTGCCACCGCAGGGATGGATGAAAACACCACCTGCACTCCCGCTCCATCCACTAACCGACCCAGCCCCCTAAAGTCTCGTTTGATAGCCTTCAGGCTTCTCTCTTCAATGTTGTCACTGCCCGCCTGGACTACCAAAAGAGGATAATAGTCAGAGGGGCGTACCAGGTTGGGAAGCTTCCTGGCAACGGCCCTGACCCTGGCCCCAGGGAGGCAGCACACTTCCCTACGGGTAGGGTCAAGCCGACAAATAGGGCCCTCTGCTCCCCTAAGAATAGAGTCTCCAACAACAATAACCCTCCTGTCTTTCTTGGTGGAGGCAGTCCTGAGGCGTGGAGTCGACCTCCTCGCCCTAGGCATCCTCCTGGGCCCGACCATCCTCCCTCTGCCCGACGGCTACAGGGCAGGGGGTCCACCCCCATTTGGGATGTCTCACCTCGGTACCTCTCCTTGAGGCCCTGCAGGGAGTTACTCCACAAGTCTATCTCTCGCTCACACTCCCTGATGGCCCTCAACCTCTCCACCTCCTCCTTGAGCTCCGCCACCATGCGGACCAGGTCATCCACCTGCTCGCACCTCACGCACGCAGTTTCTCTGCCTCCCGCCGATGGCAGCAACAGGTTCAGACACTCCTCGCATCCGGTGACCTGAACTGCTGCATAAATTTCACATTTATGAGATAATTTAAGTACTTTCAAAATCTTTGGCATGCTAAGAATTACCATTTCTCAATCTGTGGTGGGGAACAGAAGTGGATACATAAAGCTTCTTGACCAACCCCCCTGATAAGGGGTTCTGCAATAAGAGACAACTTGTCAGAGCCCAGCGAGTCCCCAGACTCTTCTGATAAATAGCAGAGATCATCTTGGTTGGACTCTCTCCGCTACACTCACATCTGTCTAGTACATGGAAGCCCAGAAAAGGACCCAGCTCTCCAGCTTCACACAGGGCTTCGCCAGCCATCAGCCTTCCTTGCTGCATGGGCACGTTGCTGGCTTATGTTCAACGTGGTGTCCACCAGGAACCTCAGGTCATTTTCTGCCAGGCTGCTCTCCAGCAGGGTGCCCATAGCATGTCCAGGTGCCTGGGGTTGTTATTCCACAGGTACAGGACTTGCCACAGCTCCACGAGATTCCTGCCAGCCTTAAAGGAGTCCTTGCAAAGGAGTTCAAATGAAAATACGCTCTGTCATCACGGTGGGCTGGTCCGTTCCAAGCGTTTCTAACCACTCCTGTGGCACAGAAGTAAGTTCCTGGGTCCATGTGTACCACTGCTGAAGGACAAAACCACCCAAGGAATGCTGGAAACTCTAGGATGACCAAGGCAGATGACCAGAGCAGAACAACTACCAAAAGAGTTTCTCACCCTAGAGATCTTTTTACTAGAGATCTGCAGAAAGAGCAGATCTCTAGTAAAGGACAACAGGCTCAGATATCTCTGCAATAAGAACTGACAATGGAAAAGAAGGTCCTCGGTGGTGGTGCTGGTAACCTCTCCCCAGGAGCATCACCAACATCAGGATGAAGGTACAATTTGAGATCTCAGATACAGACCTGCTAGCCTGGTAGCCCGATCTTTTTCTTCTCACAGAATCACAGAATTGAAGGGGTTGGAAGGGACCTGAAGAGGTCATCGGGTCCAAGCCCCCTGCCAAAGCAGGTTCCTCAGAGCAGGCTGCCCAGGGAGGCATCCAGATGGGCCTTGAATATCTCCAGAGAAGGAGACTCCACAACCTCCCTGGGCAGCCTGTCCCAGTGCTCCATCACCCGCACCATGAAGAAGTTCTTTCACGTGTTGGTGCGGAACTGCCTGGGCTCTGTCTTGTGGCCCTTGTCCTGTCCCTGCTAACCACTGAAGAGAGGTTGGACAAATCCCACTGTTTCCCACACTGAAGATATTTGTAAACATTGGTAAGAGCTCCCCTCAGTCTTCTCCAGGCTGAACAGACCCAGGTCTCTCAGCCTTTCCTCATAGGGAAGATGCTCCAGGCCCTTTATCATCTTCCTTGCCCTCCGCCGGACTCTTCCCAGGAGATCCCTGTCTTTTTTGTACCGGGGAGCCCAGAACTGGACACAGTACTCCAGGTGAGGCCTGACCAGGGCTGAGTAGAGAGGGAGGATCACCTCCCCTGCCCTGCTGGCCACTCTCCTTTTAATGCACGTCATGATCCCATGGGCCCTCTTGGCCACGAGGGCACACTGCTGGCTCATGGTCAACCTGTCGTCCACCAGGACCCCCAGGTCCTTCTCCTCAGAGCTCCTCTCCAGCAGGTCATCCCCCAGCCTGTACTGATACATGTGATTGTTCCTTCCCAGGTGCAGGACTCTACACTTGCTCTTGTTAAACCTCGTTAGGAATGTTTTAACAATTTGTGTCCATAAAGAACAGTCCTGTCTGCCTCTGGGCCCTGCACTGGCAATTTAATTCTTGAACCACAGATGCAGTGTGTCCCAGTCTCCCCCTCATTCTAGTCAATTTATCAAGTCTTCAGAAAATACTCCTCAAATTTATGAACCTGTTTGCCTTTGTTATTCCAGACTTCTATTTCTAACAGTTACAGCCTTTTTTTTGTCTTCTTCGAGATTAACTTAACACTGCTATAGGTGTGACTGTCCCCGTGAATGGCTGGTGAGGAATGTTTTAATTACTGGTGAAGTGTCAGTAAGAAAGCTGTTTGTGTTTGTATGAAGTCTTTGATGCCTGGGGGTTTCAGAACAACTGATAACAACTAGTGACTGTTATGGGATACTATGCAGGCCTCTGATATCTGGCCAGGTGGCCAAGAGATTAAGAAGAAGAAAAAAAAGAAGCTGAAGGACGGCTAGGAGACAAGACCTGCAGGGGATGCTGTATAAACTTGACACGGTGCCAAGGAGTACAAAGGGGAAGGACAAGAAAAAGTCTTGGAGAGGAAGACTACGAGCCTTCAGCATGAAAGACCCCTAGAGACCCCCAGAGGGACCACCAGAGACTGATGCGCATGCTCCAGTAGGAGGGACTGGACCCCGGAAGCTAATTATAATAACCTGTTTTTTTTCAGAAGTAGTAATGAATATGTATTAGTCTAGGAGCATAAAAATCAGCTGCTTGATGTAACTGGTGTGCGTCCTGGTGGAGCGGAGACTCCCGGTGCACCCAGCGCTGTTTGCTTACCTCTATTCTTTTAATAAATCCTATTTTTTTATTTAATCCTATTTTGAAGACTGAGCCATTTCGAACAATCTCATTTGGTTTCTTCCTGCCCAGCTCTCCAGCCTGTCCAGATCTCGTTGTACTCAAAATTCTCATTTGTACTTTCTGTAGTGCTAGTGTTATCCTTGTGCCATTTGGTTGGAAAGGTGAATTTGAGAATTTTGTTGATATTATGTTGATATTTTGTTGACTCTATGTTCGGAATATACCCCTGGCCATTCTTGGGTAGCTTCTTAGCACACTAATCAGTACAACTGCCAGCAAGTGCAAACAGTTGTGAGAGTGGGTAACAAATACGAGTACTGCTGGCATATGTCTGTCTATGAGGAAGCCCATTCCTTCTTGTACTTGCTGCTCGTCACTGCTCCCACTCAATATCTCCCTATCGAATTAATGTGATTCCAGCGGGTAACCTTACTTCTTCTAATGTCTTAGCCAATTCAGCATGTGTTGGTGCAGGTCTGTGCTTAAACCTCTGGGGTAAATGAGCAAAAAAATGCTCTATTACTTCCAAAGTAAAAGCAAATTTGTCTTGTCCCTGCCATGGTAATGTGACCAAAAGATATCTCGAACACCAAAGACAGCCATCCTTGAAATCCTGCTGTATTAAGCAGATTAGGTATGTCAGACAGACTGGGTGCTGTGACAGTCAATGGTTTAGTAGCTGCATTCAACTTTCTGTAGTTTACTGTAAGCCATCATGTCCTTAACACTTGTAACTGGCCATACTGGAGAATTAAAAGGGGAATGGATTTTTTTAACAGTTTCCCTCTCCACCAAATATTTTGTTAATTCACCTTTCACTGTCATCGCTAATACTGGGGCCAATCCCTTATTATACCCACACCAGAGGCTCAAACAGGTGCAGGAATCACCTCATCACCTACTTTTTTAAATCATTACCCTCATGGTCAACTCAGGGCCAGGAAGGTTTGACAGACCACCATTGTTCCTGTATGTGCTGGATTGGTTGTGATAGATTTAATTTTGTCCATAGTAGCTCATGTAAGTGCTATGTTTAGATTTTTAATGGAAGTAGTGCTGATAACAGACCAATGTTTTAGTTGTTTCTACATAGTGCGTACACGGAGTCGAGTTCTTTCCTCTTCCCAGGCTGCCTGCTAGCAAGTTGACTGGGAGTACAACAAGAAAAATTTTTTTAATCAACATTTGGTGTGATTTTCAGTATCACAACTGCTATGAGGACTGCAAGAAAAATGCTTGCCAGGTTTGCAGCATAATACCATTAGCCTGAATAAGTTATAAGGCAATAGAAGTCCCCTAGTAAAGGCCGGTGTAAATGCCAAAACTTAATTGGACAAGCTGTTTCCTCCTGTGAGCAGATTATTCAGATTATTTCCTGTATTTCCTGTAACTGAAAAACAAACAAACAAACAAACAAAAACAAGCAAACAAACAACAATGTTTACTCCAAAATTTATCCATTTTAAGTAGAACACATACTTTAAAAGTCTGTTTCTGCTACAGTTATGTGAAAGATTTGATCCCAAGTCTTCATTCTATACAGTAGAATAAAAAAAAATAAATTTCAAAGGACAATTTTCAGCTTCACATTAAGGCCGGAGTCCACCTCATCTTGTAAGTCTCTTCTACCAGGTTAGAATATCACCACTAACACATTGGCACAATTCCTCTACAGGTAGTCAGCTCAGCTTTTGTCATTTATATTCCAATGGGACAGGAACTGATTCACTTCTTTCAAAGTTTGTGAAAAGTAATTCCCCCACGCTTATTTTATAGCCTGGCTGAGCGATGCACTGAAAGTTTTCCCTCCGCTATCAGAACATTTCAAAGCACGGAGTTCAGCCAGTGCATGAAATCTGTTGTTCATCCAGACATCTTTAGGGCGAGTCTATTTTGCCTTTCAGAAATTCATAAGGATATCAGCATGGTAGAAAATATCAATAAAGTTTAGGAAACACAATGAAAGGAGGAAAAAGAAAAGGCAAATTTGAGCTTCAGAGCTGTACTGACAGATCTGAAATTCTGTGGGGATTCCGTAGGTTGGAAAAGCACAGCAAAACTCACGCCTGAGAATAAGGGACCATGAGGCTGCCAATACGCTAAGGTTACTTACTGTATCAGCATGCTTAATTACAACAAAGTAACAACATGTATTTCTTACCTCTGATATTAATTCCGATATACTCTCCCTGCTCTGGTTGTGAAACACGGAAAGCTCTGTCACGCAGTCCTCGTCCAGGTGTCCCTGCTGCAAGAACACGCACTACATTCAAGCATGAGGCTTTCAGGTTGTCTCACCGAGACACATCTGACCATGACACTGTTGTGATATGCCGCAGGCGGAGTCCCTAATTATCCAAGATTTCACGTTTTGTATTTTAGTTAGCATCATGGCTAAATGTTGCCGTGAGGAAACGGAGAAAGTCACACAACTTCAGCAACTTCAGCATCTCGGCCCTCCTTGGTGAGAGGTTCTGAACTCACATAGGAAAGGCTGAGTGCAGATGAGATTTTTCACTTGAGTGGAAGCTACACTTTTATCTCTTCTTAAATATGCAAAGCTACATCAGGCATGCACGTCTTTGCCAGAGCCGCTTAAAACTGACGGTGCGTGTGCAACAAGCTGTTCTTTACCTAGACAAACAGCGGCAGCCAGTGGCCAGCAGGAGGCATTGGCAAACAATTGAGAGACGGTCAGGACAAACGCTTTCAAAGAGGTCAAATTGTTAGCCGAACAAGCAATTCTCTGAGACACAGAAATGAGATAAACCATAAGCACGTCCAACATGCTTGTATGAAAACTTGTGTTTTGCTCCATCATGGGTTCCTTTCCACGGAGGAAGAATTTCAATCTTGTCTTCAAAAACCCATTAGGGAGATCCTTAGAAATGCATTGTAGGCAATTTCACAATGCTCAGGGGTTGGGGCCCTTGCTCAGTGAGGAGGGGCTGAGGCAAAGATGTGTGGTCAGACTGCAGAGGAGCCTCAGGGCAGCCTTCTCGTAACTACAAGGAGGGCAGCAAGACAAAGCCAAGCTATCTCAGCAGGGCATGGTGCGATGATGACAAACAGCAGGCACGGTGGTACAAATCACCAAAGGGAGATGGCAATTCTTTGGGTGTTATATAAGGGTGTTCTGGTGTCCCACAGACCTTGCTGATGCTGTTTTAAAATAATTAAAAAAGCGAGGTAGGAATTAAAATTAGTTCACTTATTGCGAACCCAGAAGAGTGGCTATTATTAAATCGGGAGAGAAAATACAGCACAAAGACGCTGGAGATGAGAATGGTTGAATTAAAGGGCAGGGGAATGGGGAGAAAAAGAAACAAAAGAAACAATAAGGCCGCGGGGAAGCGCAGAGAGAAGGAAAAGGAAATATTCTCTACTTCCCATCAACGAGCGATGTTCAGCCATGTCCTGGGAAGCAGGGCATCAAAACACGTAGTGGTTGTTGAGGAGGAACAGCCCCCTGCCCCACGGCAGCCCCCCTGTTTATTGCTGAGTGTGGCATCAGGTGCTCTGGAATGTCCCTTTGGTTGGTTTAGGTCAGCTGGCCTATCGATGTCCCCTCCCCATCACTTGCCCACCCCCATTGATTTCTTTTGATGAAGTGGCCAACCATCTGGTTGCCCAAGGGAAGCCAGCTGATGGCACCTGTTTGGCTTTCAGCACAGCTTCAAGACTGTTTCTCACTGTCTCCTTCTGGACAAATTGGGCAGCACACAGCTAGAGCAATGCATAATGCGATGGGTGAACAAGGGGCTGACGGGTCGCGCTCCAAGGGTTCTTGTAAATGGGGTTGCATCAGGCTGGTGGCCAGTCATAGGGGCTTGTGCAGGCCTCCATTTTAGGGCCTGTTCTCTTCAGCGTTGTCCCGACTGACTCGCATGTAGGACTTGAGGGCATATGGAGTCCGTTTAGGCATGATGCTAAACAGGAAGGAGTGGCTGACTCCATCGAGGGGAGGAAGGCTTTGCAGAGAGACCTTGACAAAGCAGAGAGCTGGGCAATCCCCAAGCATATGAGGTTTAGCAAGAGCGAGTGAGGGATTCCACGCCTGGCAAGGGGCAACCCTGGCTGTATGGACAGTCGGGGGGACGAGAGGCTGGAGCGCAGCCCTGCAGAGAGGGATCTGGGCGTTTTGGTCGATGGCAAGTTGAACGGGATTCAAGCAGGGGCCCTGGCAGCCAGGAGGGGCAACAGCATCCTGGGCTGCCTCCAGCACGGCATCGCCAGCTGGGCGGGGGCAGGGATTGCTGTGCTCTGCTCTGCGCTCTTTCAGCAGCGCCTCGAGTCCTGTCCTGGGTGCACTTTTGGGCAGCACACTAACAGAAGGACATCAGGTTATTGGAGAGTGTCCAAAGGAGGGCTTCGAAGTGGTGAAGGATCGGGAGAGTAAGATGGATGAGGAGCACATGAGGTCCGCGTGTTTGTTCAGCCTGCACGAGACTGAGGGGAGGCCTCATGGCGGCCAGCAGCTTCCTCACCAGGGCAGCAGAGGGGCTGGCGCTGAGCTCTGCTCTCTGGGGCCACTGACAAAACTCGAGGGAATGGCAAGGAGATGGGACAGTGGAGGGTCTGGCTGCAGGCGAGGAGAAGATTGTACACCAACACGGGGCTTGGCCACTGAAACAGGCCTCCCAGTGAAGTGGTCATGGCAGCCAAGTTGCCGGGGTTCACCAAATGTCTGGCAAGTGCTTTCAGACACGTGCTTTGGTTTTTGGGGGTCACCCAGAGCGCTGGGCTCTGAGGTCACCCAGCGATGGGCTGTGAAGTCAGCCAGCAATGGGCTGTGACCTCACGGCCCTCGCTGCTTATACTGGGGCGCCGGCAGAGCCTGGCCCAGCCTGGCTCGTGCCTGGACTCCCGCTGAGCGTGTGTGCGAGGCTTGGAGTGCCGAGCAAGGATCTCTTGGGAGATTTGTTGGAGCTGTGCTGTGGGGCCGTCGGCAACTGCTCTCGGTGCCCGTCCCCGCAGCCAGTGCCTGCGTTTCCCCGGCCCTGCCTGGCTCAGGCAGCCGGGGCTGTGGAGGGAGTGCTCGCAGCAGTGCAGGTGAGCTGTGCGGGGACACGTGCCCCGGGGCTCGGCTTGGGGTTTTGTCCTGCTGAGGGGCCGGGGCACTGCCGCTGCCTGCCCTGGCTCAGCCACTGACCCTGACCTCTCTCCTTCTTGCAGCGCACATCAGCTGTCGCAGCGGTGCCAGCCAGGGGAAGCAGCTCCCCATCTGCAGCTCTCCCCAGCCCGCTGCAGCGAGCCGACACCATGGCAAGTGAGGCCCAGGACATCACTTGCCCTGTGTGCCAGGGGGTCCCCAAGGAGCCCAGCTACGTCCTCCCCTGTGTGCACCACTTCTGCTTCGGGTGCATCATGCGCTGGGCCAAGAGAAGCAGCACCTGCCCCCTCTGCAGGCAGCACATCACCTCCATCCGCTACTCCATCTGGGCGGAAGACGACTTCCTGGAGGTGCAGCTGGCCCCCGATGCAGAGGCGCAAGACGACAGCCCCCAGGACGAGCAGGGGGCTGCAGAGCCCATGCCCCAGCCTGCCGTGAGAGGCCTCCCGCCCGAGGAATGGGCAGCCCTCTTCAGGGAACACCTAGAAGTCCTCGGTCCGCTGCGCTCCTGGGTGCGCCAGCAAGCCAGGGAGCTGTTCGACGCTGCCTGGTGGGACCAGGACATGCTGGAGGCCAACATCGTCGCTTGGCTGTGCCGCTGTGGGCTCGATGAGCACGCCTTGGTGCAGGAGCTGCAGCCGTTGCTGCAGGGCCACACGGTGAGCTTTGTGCAGCGGCTCATCTCCATCATGGAGGAGACGTGCAGCGAGGAGTTCCTCGAGGAGCTGGGCTTCCTGGAACCGCGTCCTGCCAGCCAGCTCTACGTGTACAACGGCCCTGAAGTGGACCTCGAGGGCTCCCAAGACACCTGGGAGCCCGAAGACAGCCCGGAGGCCACCTCCAGCCCTGCTGCCTCCCCCCGGGACACTCCTGTCACCAGCCTGCTCTCCTCCAGCAGCGCGGAGGATTCGGACATCGAGGAGCTGCCCAGCACCTCCAGTGCCGCCCTGCCTGGGGGTCCTGGCCACCCGCGCGCTGCACCCATGCCTGAGGAGCAGGAGGAGCTCTTCTCAGAGCCTGAAGAGGAGGAAGCAGAACAGGCTGCGGTGCCGGGCACAAGCCACGGGCCCTCTCCTCCTGGCCAGGGCAGGGACAGCTCACCTGGGGGGCCGCGGCGCCCCCCGAAGAGGAGAGCCGACAGCGACCCGGACTCTCCCCAGCCCTGCAAGAGGCCCCCGCGCCTTTAGCAGGGCAAATGTGGTTGTCATCCCAATAAAGAGTTGTGACCCTGCCACAGACAGTGTCTTGGTCTTCTTCATAGAATCGCGGAATCCTACAGTCATAGAAATGTCGAGTGGCTCAGGTTGGAAGGGGCCTCAAAGACCACCTAGTTCCACTCCCCCTGCCATGGCCAGGGGTGCCACCCACTGGATCTGGTTGCCCAGCCTGGTGATGGGCAATGCCTGCCCACTCGCTCAGGACCCACAGATCCATCTCCTCAGACCCACGGCCTTGCGCATCACCATGTTCCTCCTTCCCCACCCTCCCCCGGACCCCGCAGGGTGCAGAGCAGCAGCGCCGACCCTCCCAACATGGCCGCCCCGCTGCGCCTCCCTCCTTCCCTCCCTCCCTCCTTCCCTCCCTCCCTCCCGTTGGGCGCCGCGCGGCGGCCGCCATTGGCCCAGTGCTGCCGGCGGGTGGGCGGGGCGGGCGGTTCAAACGGCAACGGCTGCGCCGGGCGCTGTGGCGGAGCGGTGAGGCGGGGGGACGGGCCCGGCGGGGGGGTCCCTTGGGTCCCGGTGCTGCAAGCGGCCCCTCCGCGCCTCGGGGCGTGCTGTGAGGGCAGCGCAGCCACGCGTGGCGCTTTGTCGTTGCAGGTGCTGGGCAGAAGGGCAGGCGCCCGCCGGCCTCAGGATGTCCGTCAGCAGCGATGAGGAGATTCTGAAGTACTACGAGTTGCGCGAAACGATTGGGACGGGTAGGAGTGCCCTCTGAGCAAAGACACCTGCCTGCTGCCTGCCTGGCCGCTCTGGCAGCTGTCTGAGCACAGAGTGACTTCAAGCCCGTGCATTTTGGAGCAGGATTCTGAAGCTAGTTGGCAGCCCATCACTCAAATCGCCTCTTCCTCTAATGAAGGCATTGCACGCAATTCGTGCTGCGTACTCCGCTCTGCAAGCGGGATTAAAAGGATGAAAGCATGTTATCACGCTGAGCTTTAAATGTCCGTGTTTTCACTTTTAGGTGGGTTTGCGAAGGTAAAGCTTGGACGACATCTTCTTACTGGTGAAAAAGTTGCAATAAAAATCATGGACAAGCTTGCTCTAGGGGTAAGTCAAAAACATTTAACATTTGATAGCATCATCTGTTTCTTGTGCAATTCTCAAGAGCAAAGGGGTGCGGTACATAAAGATGCTGCCTACTAGCCCTCCTGCCTTTTAAAGGATGCTGTAGAGTTCAAGGAATGTTGTTAACAAAGCACCGGAAACGTTGTGCCTTCTTGTGAAGCGGGCAGTATTCACTCGCTGTAAAATGGAGGAAGTTGAAAATTATTACAATAATTCAAACAAAATGCTGATGAAAACACTAGTTATTTTATGTCTTCAGGTTTTGCTGATCAGGATTATATGGGGGGAATGGAAGAGCTGTAGATGAGTTAATGTTGAATAATTTACTGTCAGAAACATGCTGTGAAATTTTGACTTCTGCAATAGTCTGCAATAGTTTACTGTTGTGTCAAAGTAGTCATCAAATTCATACCTTATGTTCATGGTCTCTTAGGATGACTTGCCTCGTGTTAAAACAGAAATTGATGCCATGAAGAATTTAAGTCACCAACATATTTGCCGGTTGTATCATGTAATAGAGACATCCAAGAAAATATTCATGGTCTTAGAGGTAAGAAATAGTGTTTTTGCCACGCCTGAGGTTACAGTACACGATCTGTCTGCTTTAGCAGTATGCGATAATATAACAGTAAAGTTGAAATGATGCATTTCTTAAGAGGTTACCTAACTGATGAGTTTGTTCAAGATTCATTGCTTTAAACATTAAGCTGAAAATACATATTCTGTCTTCTCGTAAAAGCCACTCTTTGGTGTTCACAAAAAGTGAAATAAGTTTAATTCCTACCTCGCATTTCAATTATTTTAAAATAGCACCAGCAAGGTCTGTGAGACACCAGAACTCCGAGGTGATTGTCATCTCCTGGGTGATTTGCACCACCCATGACAAGAGTGTAATGTCTTGGATACAAAATTTGAGGCAAGGGTCAGACTTCTTGGCTTGTGTGGTTTGCTGCAGTGGTGACCCATTCCAAACTTTTGGATACTGATGAAGCAAAGGGAATATGTAGAGAGTCCTATAGCTGCTGTCCAGTGCTTTCTGTGATCTCATTGCTACTTAGACTTCCTGGATATGCTCTAAACATATTCTCTTTTGCGCTTTACCTTCTTATTGCAGTATTGTCCTGGAGGAGAGCTGTTTGATTACATTATTTCCAAGGACCGTCTTTCAGAAGAGGAAGCTCGTGTGTTTTTTCGGCAGATTGTTTCAGCAATTGCTTATGTTCACAGTAAGGGATATGCCCACAGGGACCTCAAACCAGTAAGCCTGAATAGTAGTTGCATTTTTGTAAACAATAACAAATGATCTGATATCTTCTGGAAATGTATTGTTTCTGCTTGCTACTGTGTGCCTCAGCTGAGCCGGATGTGGCTGACCCTGAGAAGGGATTTTCCTCTGAAATAGAACATAGTACTGAGAGTACTGCATTCAGCTCTGAGGCCTCCAGCAAAAGGACACAGAAGTATTAGAACAAGTCCAGAAGAGGCCACAGAGATGATGAAAGGCTGGAGCACCTCTCCTATGAAGTCAGGCTGAGGGAGTTGGGGTTGTTCAGCCTGGAGAAGAGAAGGCTCCAGGGAGACCTTTTAACAACTTTCCAATACCTAAAGGGGGCCAAAAGAAGGCTGGGGAGGGACTCTTTGTTGGGGATGTAGGGATAGGACAAGGAGTAGTGGTTTTAAACTGAGAGTGTAGATTTGGATTAGCTATAAGGAAGAAATTCTTTACTCTGAGGAGTGTGAGACACTGGAAGAGGTTGCCAAGAGAAGCTGTGGATTAAGACCAGGCTGGATGGGGCTTTGGGCAGCCTGGTCTAGCAGGAGGTGTCCCTGCCTGTGGCAGGGGGAGTGGAATGAGAGGATCTTTAAGGTCCCTTCCAACGCAAACCGTTCTGTGACTCTCTGCTCATGCTCTAAATGGGAGCAGAGCAGAGATATGGAACTAATTTGGATGTTGGTTAGGCATTTCTGTTATGCTCTTTGTTCCAGTATGCACCTGGAGAGAGCCTTGATGGTGTCAATCTGTTGTGCACACTGTCATGGTTTTGTGCCTCAAGGAACAGAGTCTGATAGCATAAATGAAGGATATGTATAGACAGGGTGCAGAATAAGATGCACGCTACTGGCCCCATCCTATAGCTTCTCTGTCTTTGCAGATTAAGCATTGTTTTAGTGGTTGGAAGATTTGAGTGTTTCTCCACAAATTGGTTAGAACTTTACATTTTTTAGAGATGCTGATATCTCTGAGAAAAGCAAACCCTTGGAGCTCAGGCAATTTCCCAGACAGCTGATGAGATCTTTGTCTCCAAAGAGCTTTTCTCCAAAAAAAAAGAAAGCGCTGTTTGTGCCTTTTGCAAGGAATTGGCTTCTAGACAATGAGCTGGTGAATCCGGAGGAGGATACGATAACTTGGGTTGGAAGCGACTGCAGCGGTCTCTGCTTGAACCTGGTGCTCAAAGCAGAGTCAGACGCAGTGTCTGAGGGCTTTATCCCGTGCCATCTCCAAGCCCTAAAAAAAGAAAAGGTGGTTCCTCAGATGCTCAGCTGAAAAGCATTGCTTGCTGCCTTCTCTTTCACCAGGAAAATCTGCTGATTGACGAGGAACATAATCTGAAGCTGATAGACTTTGGGCTCTGTGCAAAGCCAAAGGTAAGAGTATCTGCTCGATCCAATACTATGTGCACCAAAGAAATGCGTGTTTGACCACAGAATGCAATGCAGTGACTTGCCCAAACACCCTAAAGTAAAGCCATTGATGTGGTTGGGATGCAATTACTGCTTCCTTGGAAGGGACTGAACTGCGCAAGAGAACAGTTAACAGCTGTGGCTCTGAGCAGTCTGTTAAATCGTTTTCTCCATGTAGACCTGATATTTTTGTAATCTAAGGCAGAGATCATCTGGTATGTACAGCACCTTCTGTCTCATACAAGGGCCCGTAATATCAGATTGGCATGCACTTTTCCTTCATGCATTTTTCACCTGTGTATGTCTTTCTTCAAAAGATTTTTGTGGAGATGGATAGAACCAACAAGTTTATACAGGTGACAGATGCAGATCCTCTGGTTCTGTGTGTTTGTACTGAATTGTTTCTTGATCCTAGAAACAGTTTTGAGGAGCCTTTTCTGTTTGCCTTTTTAACATGCAAGGTGGGTGCTGGTGAGGATCAATGTAACGAGGAGACAGTTTTAGGGATTCCAAGGGAGTTATTCACCCTCAGCTTGTTTTACTTGACTCAATAGAGCAAGTTAGAGCATCATGCTGGTAATCAGGACCAACAGAGCATCAGTTCAGTGGAATAACATCATCTTATTGTGATCTGTGTAGAAGACAGTGCATGTGAAATAATAACATGGTTTTGATAAGGAAGTGTTTTATCAGTGGGTCTTTGAAAAGTTATTGCATTAAATATTGTCATAAATAACCATCTAGCCTCATGCTCAGTAGCTCTTAGATCACTTCGTCACAGGTTTGTATCTCTTATCTGCATGTTTGCACAAGGAATTCATCTTAATAGATGAGGAGCTAAGGAAAAGAATGCATCTTGCCAAGGAACATAGATAAAGGAGCAGTTTGGGATCAGAACATGTTTGTGATTTTAGATGTTTATGGTCTTAGACTATTTGCTTAGTAAATCCATAAGTTACAACAAAGCAAAATAAAAGGTGAACATAGATGCATTGCAGAAAAAGAGGGAGCCTCTGATGCTTCTACTGTGTCAGTACTAGATGACATAAAGCGTGTTAGAGCCAAGGCTTCAGTGTGATTATTCCGATTTCTGTGTTATTCTAGGGAGGCCTTGATTACCATCTGAACACCTGCTGTGGAAGCCCAGCGTATGCAGCACCGGAGCTGATTCAGGGCAAAGCATATATTGGATCAGAGGTATGTAGCAGAGTTTTAGTGTGTGATTTTTTTTTTTTTTTTAATTTTTTTTTTCTCCTCTGGTGCCCTGTTTGTAAAGGCAGTGAAGTTGGGGTATGCTCACTTGGTTTCCCTCCTCAATGCCCCTGGACAGCATTACTTTGGTACTTCCCACAGCTGCCTCAACTAGCCTTAGCAGTCGCAGACTCAAACAGTACCGTTGGCCACAGGTCAGGTAGCTGGCTGGTTTATCTCTGGCTAATCCTTACCTACCTCCACCAGTTGCTCCATCTTTTAGTGCCCTACAAAACAGCAACGTTCTTCTACTACAAAATCTTTGAAAGAGCAATGTCCTCTGTCAATTACTCCTCACTTGTCACAAATTTTTGTGCAATCTCAAAGTTCTAATGATTTGTCAGGCTTTTCTTTAGCTTGCAAGTTGTGCATGAAGACTTGGTCCCTTTTTGTTGCACAATGTTGTAAAAAACAGAGCGCAGAAAATGTGAAGAGGTTTCTCAGCTTTGATTTCATACCTGAAACTCTGGGACTACTTGCAATTTGCATTTGTTAATCTATCCAAAATGCTGTAATGGGAATCCCTTCAAGCTTCTTAAGTTGCTTTGCTATTAGGATGGAGTTGGTCTTTTGTTTGCTCTCATAGCTTTGCACTATGAGAGCAAAGCACTATTTTTTGCACTTTTTTTTTTTTTTTTTTTAAACAAGATGAGCCTACTCTTCATGAAGTGTGTGGGGACTTTGCCAAGGGCGGACCATATGGTCTGTCATGAAGCCCTTTTGTATACATCTGCTTTGTGAACATCTACGCACTTTTATTTTTTAGGCAGATATTTGGAGCATGGGTGTACTGCTGTATGCTCTGCTGTGTGGCTTTCTCCCTTTTGATGATGACAACGTCATGGCAGTCTACAGGAGGATAATGGTAGGTGTTGGTTGTGCTAGGAGGGACATGGCTGAGTGTTGCTAGAGGTTTGCATTTCTGGTGACAGAACCTGCTAGGCTTTGCCTAAGGCAAAAAGGCCTTTGTGCTGAATTTTGTCCCTTTCTGCTGCTCTTCCTAGCATTTTGTGCATTTCTTCCATTGGCCTTCCCGGTACACTAGCCTGGTGCAACTGGTGGATGATAGCAAGTGGAGTTTCAGAAGAAGAATTTTCTTGTCAATGGGCTGGATTTTGGGGGGGGGGGGGATCCTTCATCTGCCTTCTCCATATGCTGTGACAGAACCGTAAATCTGCCATCGGATTTTCCAAAATTGACTGTTCTTGAATACCAGCTATTCTCCTCTCTGGGAAAGGCAGGATTCTGCCACCGCTATTGAGATTTTCTCCTCCAGAATGAGCATGCAAAGAGCTTTCTTCCATTCGATGCTTTTCCTGAAGAGGGCTGAAACCTAGGTGCAGCATTGTAAATGTCATCCAACAAGAGCTGAGCAGAGGGCTCAGCCCCCTGGTGTGTTGGTGCTGCTTCCTAATTCAGCCCACGGTAGTGTTGGGCATCTTTTCTGCCAGAAGACACCCCTGGTTTACATTCAGTGTGCTGTCTGTCAGCACTTCTTTGTCCAGAATGAGGAGGAAATGCAAGACCCCATAAATTGCCTCCAACAGAAAAGGCTGAGTAAGTAGTAAGTAACAGCACTGAGTTGTTGGTTCTGTTTCCCTGTAAATTCCTCCCAGTACAGCTGAACAGCTGCTGTTTGGCATCCTGTAGACACCTCCACAAACCACTTGCAGGCTGCCAGCAAATTTCTGTTCACAAAGCCTCCAGTAAGCCAGCGGAGTGTGGAACAGCTGTGTTGGCTGAGGTCTTTGGCTTCCTCTACCTGCTTCTCCTTCCTTGACCAAGAGATTGGTATGACTGGAAAGTAGAGCATCCTGAAGAGGATTCAAGGACTGTGGTGGTAGGAGGGGACAGGAGATCTTTTGGAGTCTTCAAGGATGGTTTCTGCGGAGTTGAGGCCTCACTTCATGAGAACCAGGAGCTGCATTCTTTGGAGAGGTGAAACATTGGCCAGTGGAACTTGTTGAGGTGAACAGAGATGAGCAAGTTTTAAAACTCAGTCTGAGTGCAGTGGAAGAGGGAAGCCTCGCAGGTATTAAGATGCAGGCTTGCTATTTCTGCTCTGAATTTGTTTTAATTCTGTGTGGCTGCGAGATGAAAATTGCTTGAAATGGAGACACTTAGACATGCTTGTGGAATTTAATTTCACAGGTTACAGATGCTGAAATGTACTGTAATCTCAGCTCAAGGCTGTTGGAAGGCTGCTGCTTGAATCTAGGCTCTACAATTACCTTAAAGGAGGCTCTAGCGAGATGGGGACGGGTGTCCCCAAGCACCAAGCGATAAGACAAGAGGAAATGGCCTCCAGTTGCTCTGGAGGAGGTTTGGCTTGGCTATTAGGAAAAATTTCCTCATTGAAAGAGTTGAGAGGTATTGGAACAGGCAGCCCAGGGAAGTGGTTGAGTCACCACTCAGGAGGCATTCAAAAACCATGTAGATGAGGTGCTTGGTGACATGGTTTAATGGTGGGCTTGGCAGTGTGAGGTTAAAGGATGGATCAGCTGATCTTAGAGGTCTTTCCCAACCCACGTGGTCCTGTGGTTGGAAGTAGGATCACAGCACTTGCACACATTGTTTCTTTCCCTGGAATGTTCCACATCTCTTCATTTGGGAATACTTAAGACAACCAAGTACGTGCTATAGCTCCTGCAAGAAGAAAATACTTCTGGAGTGATCTTATGCTTCTGGTAGCTCTTGCGAGGCATTTGCCTTCCAGCACTGTCCTCAGTCAAGGAGATGCTACTTGTTTTACCTTGTGTCCTGATCTGTAGTGATATATTAAAAGCAAAATGGGTAACGGGGCTCCTTGGATCCACATGCAGATCATGTGGATTTGATGCCTTACTTTCCCAGTAAAGCTGCACTGTGAAATCTGAAATCTGCCCACCATCTGTTTCTAATGATATCACTAACCACGTCTGTGAGGATGGAACAGGAGGTCTGGTCAGAGCATCTGCAGGAGTAGCGTGCTCCTGATGGATGGACCCCATGGTGCAGACCCATATTGGAGCAGATTCTGAAGAGCTGCTGCCTGTGGGCAGCCCCCGCAGGCTCAGTTTGGGAAGTACGGCATCCCCTGCAAGGGACCCCATGGGGAGCAGGGACAGAGAGGGAGGTGTAGGGAGCAGCAGGGACAAAGCATTATGGACTGACCTATTCCCTTGCATTGCTCAGAGGGAGGAGGTTTTTAGTTCTCACTGCTCTAGTTTATTACCATTTGTCAATACATTACATTGATCTTCATTACACCAAGTCTGTTTTTGTTATAACGGTATCTGATGAGTGATCTCCCTGTCCTTATCTCAACTCTCAAACATTTTTTGCATGTGGCTGTTCTTCCTTTTTGGCTGAAGAGAGATGTCACTATCACCTAAGTAATTTAATAATCCTGTTTGACCTAACTATTCAAGGTTCATTCTACACCCTCTTTATTTTTTTTTTCCACAGAGAGGAAAATATACTATTCCAAAGTGGCTCTCTCCTAGCAGTACGCTGCTGCTTAGCCAAATGCTACAGGTAAAGGTGCTGCTTCTACTCAGATAGGTCTACAAAATGCTATTTCATTAGGTCGGAATACTACATCTGTGAAGTACTTAGAAAATATTTGGTGTTTGAAGATAAACTCTTATATGTCTGAATCCTTGAAGGAAAGGTTAGCCTTGTCTTCTGCAGAAAATTCTCATGCAAGAATGTAATAATAGTTCATGGATATAGAAATTAAAATGTAAATAATTAAATGAAGTCTTGAAGCACCGTGCATTTGGGTGTTCTATTGATACAGCACAATTAAGAAGTGTTTATAAATGAGATGTTTTATAAATGAAGCTGAGCATATTAAATATGCCTTCAGGCTACATCTAGGCAGTGTAGTCACTGCAGAATGTTACTGGAACATGTACTGTAACCATAGGTGCTGTAACTGTTATTCACAGCTCAGACACTTAACCTTCCTTTTGGTGGGGTTCTGAAACATTGTTGGTTTCTATTCTATCCGTTCTAAGCACCCAGAAGGTCTGAATAAAAGATAAGTTTTTTCTTCTATTCTCACAGATTTGTGTAACAACTTGATTCTTCCTGCCCACTAGGTGGACCCAAAGAAGCGGATTACAGTTAAGCATCTGTTAAGTCACCCGTGGCTCATGGAAGGTTATTCAGATGCTGTCCACTGGCAAAGTAAATACCCAGTAAGTACACTTGCCAAGGAGGTTCCTTGGCATTTCACGTAATCTTATTTGCTGTCACAACGGTACTGGTTCTTTGCCATTTCTTTTGAGGAGGCATTTCAAGGTGTGTTGTCGTTGTATTCTGTAGTTGATGCTTAATTGGCAAAACAGCTAGCTTCTCATCAAAATGTGCAGAATTTCTGTATATGAGCAACCAGTTGATTCTCCAGGCTCCTTGGTCAATACTTTTGTTTAGGGGGTAAAAAACAAGTATTATTATTTTTCTTGGACATGCTTATGGTTTATCTTAATTCTAGTTCTCACTGAGAATTGCTCGTTTGGCCAACAAGCTGACTTCTTTGAAAGCATATTTGTCCTCTCTGTACTTCAACTCTTTTGATGTGTGTGAGTTGAGGATAGTGTGGGGGCTTGGGGGAAATTCCAGCTGTCACCAAGTGCTGATGAGCAGCTGATGCTCATTTGCAGCCAATGCCTCCTGCTGGCCACTGGGTGCCGCTGTTTGTCTAGGTAAAGAACAGCTTGTTGCACACGCACTGTCAGTTTTAAGCAGCTCTGGCAAAGACGTGCATGCCTGATGTAGCTTTGCATATTTAAGAAGAGATAAAAGTGTAGCTTCCACTCAAGTGAAAAATCTCATCTGCACTCAGCCTTTCCTATGTGAGTTCAGAACCTCTCACCAAGGAGGGCCGAGATGCTGAAGTTGCTGAAGTTGTGTGACTTTCTCCGTTTACTCACGGCAACATTTAGCCATGATGCTAACTAAAATACAAAACGTGAAATCTTGGATAATTAGGGACTCCGCCTGCGGCATATCACAACAGTGTCATGGTCAGATGTGTCTCGGTGAGACAACCTGAAAGCCTCATGCTTGAATGTAGTGCGTGTTCTTGCAGCAGGGACACCTTGATGAGGACTGCGTGACAGAGCTTTCCGTGTTTCACAACCAGAGCAGGGAGAGTATATCGGAATTAATATCAGAGGTAAGAAATACACGTTGTTAATTTGTTGTAATTAAGCATGCTGATACAGTAAGTAACCTTAGCGTATTGGCAGCCTCATGGTCCCTTATTCTCAGGCGTGAGTTTTGCTGTGTTTTTCCAACCTACGGAATCCCCACAGAATTTCAGATCTGTCAGTACAGCTCTGAAGCTCAAATTTGCCTTTTCTTTTTCCTCCTTTCATTGTGTTTCCTAAACTTTATTGATATTTTCTACCATGCTGATATCCTTATGAATTTCTGAAAGGCAAAATAGACTCGCCCTAAAGATGTCTGGATGAACAACAGATTTCATGCACTGGCTGAACTCCGTGCTTTGAAATGTTCTGATAGCGGAGGGAAAACTTTCAGTGCGTCGCTCAGCCAGGCTATAAAATAAGCGTGGGGGAATTACTTTTCACAAACTTTGAAAGAAGTGAATCAGTTCCTGTCCCATTGGAATATAAATGACAAAAGCTGAGCTGACTAGCTGTAGAGGAATTGTACCAATGTGTTAGTGGTGATATTCTAACCTGGTAGAAGAGACTTACAACATGAGGTGGACCTGATTCTAAAAATTGTCCCTTGAATTTGAATATTTTGAATAAGGGAGAGTAGTTCTCTCAGTTAAGTTTGTGGCATTTACACAGTCCTTTACTGGAGGATTTCTAATGTGTTATAACTAATTCAAACTAGCAATACTATGCTGCGAGCCTGTCAACAATTATACCTGTGGTACTCATTGTAGTCAAGCTGCTGAAAATCATACCAAAAATAAATGTTGCTTGGGGTTAGGCTGGAACATGACACAAAAAAAATGAGAGTCTGGTTGAAATACTAGGCAAATCTGAATTAACAGGGGCTTTGCCATTCACTTCTGTGCAAAGATTCTTGTCTTGGCCTTGGTTTTCACTCTTAATGTTTTTATTATACAGTAAGTTTCAAGCACGAAGAAGTGTCTTCTATATTTCAAATGTGTTGTGTGAATCAGCTGAAGTTTGAAACTATCTGAACATGATCAAACTTAAGTGTTACACGTCAGGTGGAAAAAAAAATCAGAAATGCAAAACTTTTCAGAAGACTGAGCTTACCGTCTACTTACAACTTTTCCAAAGACATCTAAATACCTTTGTTTTCTAGTGGAATTACGACCAGTTGTCAGCAACATATCTCTTGCTTCAATCCAAGAAGGCTCGTGGCAAGCGCATTCGCTTACGGGTTCCATTGCTACCAGAGCATGCCAGCACAACTCCCTCAGCAGGCCCAGAGGTAAGTTTCAGAGTTCAACAGGACAACATTCTGATAAAAATGTTTCCATGTCAACAAAGTTCTGCCTGGGAAAGCAGATTGATGCCCTAATCATCAGTAAGAGAGTATGTATGCAGCCAGCTCACCTACATGTTGGATGAAGGGAAGGTGGCAGATGTTGTCTTTCAGGATTTTAGCAAGGACTTTGATTCTGTCCTTATGGCATCCTTCTGGTCCAGCTATGCTATGAAGAGGTGAACACTGCTCTGGGTGATGAAGAGGCTCAGTGGCAGAGCCGAGTGTTGTGGTGAATGGGCCTACTGGCTGGTAGACAGCTAGTGGTGTTCCCCGGGGCTCCATCCTAGGGCCAGTCCTGCTCAACATTTCTATCCATGACCTGGATGCAGGTGTGGAATGCATCCTTAGGGAGTTTGCTGATGATACTCAACCAGGAGTGCCTCTGACTCCCTGGAGGGAGGAGAGGTCTTGCAGAGGGATCAGGACAGACGGGAGCATTGGCATCAAGTTCAGCAAAGGGCAATGCCGGGTGCTGTGCTGGGATGGAGCAGTGCTGAGGTTGGGCACAGATGGGACAAGTGGCTGGGGAGCAGTTCAGCAGGAGGAGACCTGGGGATGCTGGTGGCAGCAGGCTCAATGTGAGCCAGTGGTGAGCCCTGGCAGCCAAGGGGGCAAACCTGTGTTGGGGTGCATGAGACACAGCCCGGTCAGCCCACCCAAGGGGGAGCATCCAGAGATGGGCAACAAAGCTGGTGAAAGGGCTGAAAGTCATGTACTGTGAGGAGAGGCTGAGGACATTTGGGTTGTGTAGTTTGTAGAAAAGGAGACCAAGGGGTGACTGCATTGTTCCCTGCAGCTTCCCGAGGAGGGGAAGCACACAGGGAGGTGTTCACCTCTGACCACTGAGAACTAGTGGAAGGATGTGTGGGAACAGTACCTTGGAAGGTTCAGACTAGATGACAGGAAACGTTTCTTTGCCAAGCGGGTGGTCAAAGACTGGAACAGGCTTCATAGAGTTGGTCATTGCTCTGTGCCTGTCAGTGTTGAAGAGGCTTTTGGAGAATGACCTCGTTAATATGCTTCAACTTTTGCTTGGCACTGAAGTGGTCAGGCAGTTGGAACTGATGATCTTTGAAGGCCCCTTCTGACTGAATTGTTCTGTTCTAAACAGTTCAGTCTCCTCATTGTTTGTTTTAGCCAGCTAGGCTGCTACTACAAAGTAGTACTACTGGAACAACTAGTTGGGAGTACCACAGAGAATCTCCCTTTAGCAGCTCCTGAAACCAAAATAGCCCATTCTTTGGCCTGTGTGAGTGTTCCAGATTGCCTTTTGTGATGGCAACCTTCTTACTTTTCCGTATTTGTCACTAAATATTTTTGTACCTTGTTAGTTTTTTGGCTTAGTAAGGAAGGTCTTCTGAAACATCCTGGCATGTCATCCAGGCAGCCTACTTTGAAATGACGTGGATACTATATAAGTGGATGGTTAAAGGGCAGAGACCTGTTCCTCCTCATCTGCTTCCTTTTTGAACAGAATCTCTGAGAGGAGTCAGGTTATTTTGAGTAAAGGAAACATTTTTTATTTTTTTATTTTTTTTCCCTGAGTAATTCGAATCTTAAGTGCTTTTGTGTGTAGCTAGTTCTTAATTTTTGTTCCTGTGCTTTGGCAGAAAAGTGCACATAGGTTGCTTCAGAATTTGTCTGAAGTTGCTAAATTGCTTGCAATATTGTATGTAGTATGCAGCTATCTGTAATGTCAGCAGTAATTATGCTTGACAAACTCAAAAGCATTCAGTAAAATTTCAGACTTAGTGTAAGCCATTCCTTCCTTGACCTCTGAACTTCTGTATAAAAATGTTAGCTAGCTAGCCGAACATGCTATTCTCTGTAAAGACAAGCTCTCAAAGTAAATACATTATTAGGCATCTAATTCACTTGAAAGTAAATTATTTCAGTTCATTCATCCAGCTGCTCTGTAATACAGATGAGATTCCTAAGATTAGTAGTGCTGCATAACAGACTATGTATCATATGTGACTTCAGCAAAGTGGTATGAAACAAGTCCTTGGGAAAGGGGCTCCCGAAATCAAAAACTAGAAACTAAGGATCCTGTGATATTGTTATTGAATGTGGTGTGAGACATGAAAGTGAGAAATCTTCACTGAAGTTGTGAATTGTATGATTTAGTAAATCATACTTTGTCTAGGCTTGCATGTAGGTGAAGTCTTCTGAATGCTGGTTCAAGTATTACTGTGGATTCTGCAATCACATGTTTTGGATGTGATGTGTTTACTGTTATCTGTCCCCCTTTCAACCTTCACTGCCTTCTTCTCTGGGGTTCTTTCCAGCTTATTATTTGGCTTTTGATGAAAAGAGCTCATGGTCCAAGTCTTGAAATCAAAGGCAGGTATTTCTGTGAGTTGCTACTCTTCTTGACACTGGTTGGGAAAGATGTGCTTTGAGAATAATTTCCTATCTGCTCTTGATATAATTGACAAATCAACTGACAAATCTACAATGGCAATATTAAGATCTTATCATAGGCTGCTGCCATGGGAATTTCCATTAGCTGTTAGGAATTTATATATATATAAAAAAAAGGCAGTTTTAGATGTTACTGATTTTTCTTCTGATGAAATCTCACTTTTAATACTGCAATGAAATCTCAACCGAATCTTTCTTTTTCAGTCTGAAAAAACTGTGACATATGGAGATGCACCAGACTCGAGTGAAATGCCGTATGCATTTGGATCCATGGAATTTTCTGATGCAGCTTCACTGTTTGAAGAGTCTCCATTGGAAGAGTTTATTCTAAGTAGTCACGGAACAAAGCAGGTGTTTGAAGAACTAGTGTTAGTTCCTTAAAGAAAAAAACAAACAATTCTTAATGCAGAAATCTTTTTCTCGTTGTACATAACACTTATTAAATATTTCAACATTTAGTGTTCCATGGCCAAAAAAAGTTACAGACTGAGTAAAGAAGTATGCTCAGCTAAATAATTAAAATGATTGATATTTAACATGATTAATTTAATGAGAACCTTAACTGTGACCTTTAGTTTGCATAAAAACAGCACGTAAAGGAATAAGCAAATGAGTCAAACAGGATTTTAAAACACATTGGAAAATAAGGCATAGCTAATGAGATTTTGGAGCTAGGCTAGAGCTGGACAGGTCTTTGAAGGTACAGGAAGAAGTTCAGTATTGGCAAGAAAATCCACAGTGAAGCAGTTCAAATTTATAAGCTTAAACCAAATGCAAATTCATAGCTGTGTTTAGATTAGCTGGTGAGGAATAAATACTATTAAATATGGAAGCTGGAGAATTTAGATGATCAGATAAAAGTCAAATGACTCAATCTGTCAGAAATCAAGTCATTGTAGGAGGGAATTGGAGGTACTGAAGATTTTAACTGTTTTGCTCAATAGATGAGTAGTGTATAATACTTCTATAACCATTGTGTCTGACCTGCTTAGATTTTAGAATTTCCTTGTCAGTAACTTCCCTGAATGTGATCAGAATACAATAAAAAATGTTTTTTTTGTTACATCTCTGGCAGCATTCAAGGCATGATGCTCAACTGGATAATACGGAATTCACACTGTCAACTCCAGTGACAAGAAAAGTGGCATCAAAGAAGCATGCAAACAAAGAGAATGTTGATACAGAGTCAGCGTTAAAAAATGAAATGCCCTTTGCGCTTCCTGCTCCAAAGACTCCGCTCGGAAAGAGTCAGATTGAGAAGCAAGGACAAGGCATATCCATTCAAGTACCTGCCTGCAAAGGTATGTTGTGTGTAACAAATGAAAACCAAGAACAAGTGTTGCTTAGGAATACTGTAAATTAAAATATGAACATAATATTTGTGTATCCAAAGCATCTGTTTCTGTAAGACTTTTGTCACAGTATACAGTCACCAGCCTGTACATCAGACAATGTGCTGCAAGAGGTTTAACCATATGTCAGGGAGTCATACTCTTATGTTAATTACAGAAGTCATTACTTCTTACAGTTTCATGTGAATGTGCCTTTGAATGCACTTTGACTGGGAATCAAGTGTTGTATTCCTAAAACTAGCATATGTTTCTGCTTTCCCATGAAGGTTTAGAAGATTTCTTCATTCTTTGTTTTTTGTTTGCTATTACCTTGAGTGAAAACAAAGCTATGCTTTTAGTCATCTGGTTTTATTGCTTTTAGCTTTTAAAAGAAATCTAACTGCTGGATTTCTCATGGTAGCCTATCTATTTTCACAGTACCTGTCCAGAGTGGCAGTGAAAGTACTTCTGTTAACAATGTGAAGTCTTACAGTTATGTGATGGACCACAGAAACCTGCGTACATTATGTCAGCTCATCTAAGTTCCAAAAATGTCTGTCCTCAGCCTTCATTCTTATAAAAACTGGCACATCCTGTATACCTCTTACTGTTTCCTTCAACCATTGAAACTAAAGTTTTGGTGTTGATTCTGTAAATGTTAATTCTGTCATTCAATACTAAGGGCTCCTTACAACAGGAGACTTTTCTGTTCTAGATAATAGGGGATATTGTTGAGAAACACTAGGTGATTGCAGGATGACTTACATTATAAAGGTTATTGAACACATCACTGTCCTTCGTTAAGTATTTAAGGAAGTATTTAATGGCTAGTAGTTCGTACAAGTTTGATTTTTGTCTTAAGATTATATGTGGTAACTTGTGATGTTTCTCTTCATGGTAAGTTTAAAAGGTTAAAGTAGGTACTTCTGAATTGAGAAATGCAGAAATATGGTTCTAGCTCATTTTAGTTAGACATTTCTGAGAGTTAAACTAAACTTTTTGTTTCACTGAATGTTCCTACATTCATGATAGGTAGGAGTAATTCCTAGGGATAGCAAGTGGTGGAAGTAGCAGTTAGTAATTTTGAGATCATCATTGTCTGGGGCCAAATGCAGTGCTATAACACTGAAACTTGGAGCATTTAGATATGGTTCAATTGTAACAGCTCTTATATGGACAGTTTCACTTATGGTTTACTTCTGCACATTTGAAACAACTCTGCCAGTGTTGATAGTGGAACTTTTTATACTAATATGTAGTGTGTATTATTAAACATGGCTATATCATTCACACCTTTTCATATAAAGGAAATGACTTGGTTTGGAATGCAACTGTTTAACATAGCAAATTCCTCAGTATTTATCATAGGACCAGTGGCAGAGCAAGAAAGCACTTCTAATCCTCTTTTCTTCCAAACTCATAATACTGAACTGCATGGTCACTCAAAGACTTGACTTGTAGAGATCTAGGGAATTCAGCCTCAGTTTTACTTTGTGTAGCAGGGATAGTCTTGTTATATTAAAAATATGTTTTATTACTCTGAAGATGCAGGCCAGAGATAGATAGGGGGCTGATTTTAAAAAATAAATCACTAATTACAAGAAATCCTGAATTAAGAAAAATCCTGTTTCAAAAACATACCTGACCTGTTTTGGCTTGAATGTTTTCTTTCAGAGAGCCAGTTCACAACAGTCACCCCAATTAAGAAACCCAAAAATCCAGCAAATACAAACGAACTGACAGCAGCTGAGGTTCTTCCTGAGAGAAGGTAAATGTCCAGTTATTTGTATACATTTCTGATTTAGAGCAGTGCTACCTTAATCCATGAACAGCTTAGGAAGCCTTGTTTACAACAGCAAGCTGTATTCCCACTATCTGGGTTAAAACCTTCCTAAAACCTTGTTCTATATTCACTGGAAAATATTGAAGGCAGAAAAAAGTTTTAAAACTAGAAGTCAATTATATTCAGAATTCATTCCTGTTTTCTGTAATGTAAATTCTTTCTTGTTCCAGTTCCCTAGAGTGTGGTTTTCATATAAATCTCTGAGTTTAAAGCTCAACTGACTTTTAAATAGAAACTCTCTTAATACACTACACTTGGTTTTATTTACTTCATTCTGTCAGCTCCGGTAATACTGTAATAATGTATTTGATATAGCTAGCTTCTGAATACTGACATAAAACAGCTAATTACATTGTTGTTTTTTTCTTTAGCAGGTGTCACTCAGTGGAACTAGATCTCAACGTAGCTCATGTGGATAGCAGCCAAAAGAAGAGAAAGGCCAAGATATTTGGAAGCCTTGAAAGAGGCCTAGATAAAGTGATCACAATGCTTACGCCGAGCAAAAAGAAACGATCCACTAGAGATGAGCCAAGGAAACTTAAGGTATGGCTGCTGGGGAAATCTGATGTGGAAATAGAGGAGAGTTATTGAAAACATCCAGTACCTTTAGTACTGGCCTTGTGAAAACTTCTGTGGTCTGACTTGCCTGCACTCTACAGAAAAATTGCAGTTGCTCTTACTGCATTTCTGTTACTGTGATAATTGCCCCAGTTATTGCCAGGGGAGTCAGTGCTAGTCTGAGCTCAGGCAAGTTGCCAGCACATCAAGGGGGGGATTTGACCATTGCTTTTTGTGTGCCATATAATCAAATAAGAGGGAAACAGGATGGGTTTAAAGGGGAGCCCTAGCTGAAAATGTTTAATCACGTTTTTGTATGAAGCTATTGCTAGCTCTCCCTCTGATGCCATAAAGTGAGTTTTGATTATATCCCTTGCTCATTTTTTGTATTCTAGGAGTGATATATATGGGAAGGTATTCCAGGACAGTTCTTAGAATTCAGGAGAATCTGAGATTAAGCTTAAAACCTAAAGAACTGCAGCCTGTAAAAGAATTTCTGACGCTGTCAGCATAATTTTTGATTTTCAAAGTTTTGATGTCTCTTCATCCAAACCAGTTTATTACAACTAGTTCTTTAAACAGCCTTAGAATAAAAAGTTCCTTTGCACAGAACACTTTAACATTAAATTAATAACTTCTACCTACCAAAGTTGATTCATAGGTTTGGTATTAGTTTTTCTAGATTATAAATGCATTGGCATAACACTAGACATTTCCATGCAGTGAACAGTGCCATATAAATCACTTAAATGGAATTTATATTTGAACAGAAGTTGTCTCTTCAAAAGAGAAGTTCAAGAAGTCACTTAGTGGACAAGTTTTATTATGTGCAGCATTAAACCTTGAAATAAACAAAACTATAATCATAAACTTATGGGTAGTAAATAACCTTGTTTCCTTAAATGCTGTGATGCCTTAAGGCTAGAAAAGCCTCATGGAACCGTGTGTGTTACTTGATACTAGAAGCACCGTCTTGGCTAAGCAATAAAGGATAGACAATCTCCCAACTAAAGGGTGCTTTAAGCACAGTCTTCTGTCTGTCTTTTGTAATCCTGTCAAGCAATTACTTCCGGTTATATATAAGACTCTTTGCTGCCCTGGCCCATCACTGCTGCTTTGGATTTTATGCCGGATTAGAGATTGTGCATGCTTTGATATTAATTGTCCAGAAGTTCACCTGTAGTGTTTCTGCTGTTAACTACAGTGCCTTAATGATAATAGGGATTTGAAGCCTTCTTGTCAATATGGTTATATGTTCTGAAGCTTTCTGTATGAAAAGTTTCCATAATATCTTCAGTTTGGGGAGAAAGATGACTTTTCTTGACTTTTTTAATGGGCTGACTACTTTTAGGCACACTATAATGTTACCACTACTCAGCTGATGAATCCAGACCAACTGTTGAATGAAATAATCGCCGTCCTTTCAAAGAAGCAAGTGGAGTATGTTAAAAAGGGGTAAGTGGAAACAAGGATGACTTCTGCATATACACATCTAAATAGCCAGTACCCTAGTCCTTGATAAAGCAAAGTATTTAAATTTACATTCTTGGCCACACTCTGTGAAATATGATGCTTTCTAAGAAAGTATAGAGAACATTAAATGTTTATGTGTGATGAAAATTTCCCACACAATGCAAAATAATGTTACATGAGGTCTCATAGAGCTCTTTGACAAATATTAAACAGTAATGGTGAGGTGACACTTAGAAGCTGATGTGAGTTTTGTCTATTTGTGAAATCTTAAATATAAAAGGTTGGTTATGACACAAGTTAGACACATTGGGAGGGTAATGTTGATACCTGTAACCCTTATTATTGGCAGTAAAAACATAAATATTTGGCCAAGAGATCAGTGTATTTTTAAAAGCTGCAAAGAATCCATGCTTTGTGCAAGTTTATTTTAAATTTTAGGATTTGCTAATGAGATAAAGTACTCAGACTAGTGTCAATTCCTATTTTTGATGCAAAAATTAATATCTATTTGCTAGTTTTCCAATGCATGAAATAAATGTCTTGTATCGCTCGTTAATATGTATCTTCTGAAGTGCTTGAGTATTTAATTGTCCAGTATGTCAGAATATGCCTGGACCTCTGATGCTCAAGCTCAAAATGTGGGCAGGTACATAACTACAGAGAAGAGCCCCTCTCTAGTGTGGTGATTTAAATTTCAGAATCAGTTTTTCCATTTCTCATACTAGCAAGAGTCGAGCTGTAGCCAGCCTCTCAGCAGTGGTCTCTGCAGAGAGGAAACTGGTCTCTAGGTAAAATGCAGGAACACCCCAGTGCCTTCCAGCTCTGTGCTCCATGAATCAGGGTCTGTGGCAGCAGTTCCCATGGCTGGGGTAGGCCTTTACTGTCATCTGTTTGTACTTGGGTACAAACGACATCACTGTAGGACTGATGTATTCAAAACTCTCAGTTGACTTCACTATGGGTTGTTTTCTTAGTAATGTGAATACCAGTAGGGTAATTTCTGTAAAGCACTGTTACTCATTCAAAATGGTATTTCAAAACAAACATTAAACAATTAAATGATTTTATTTCTCCTTTGTTTTGTACAGTTATACTCTGAAATGCCAAACACAGTCAGATTTTGGCAAAGTAACTATGAAGTTTGAGTTAGAAGTATGTCAACTCAGTAAACCTGAAGTAGTTGGTATCAGGAGACAACGGCTTAAAGGTGATGCTTGGGTCTACAAGAGACTGATGGATGACATTTTATCTAGCTGCCAAGTGTGACTGGTTGATGCACGTTCTGAGAAAGAAGCAGTTTTGAAAGAAGCAGGCTTTAATCATCATTCTAAAAAGATCTGTTTTGGAGAGTAATTATTGATCACATTCACAGCTGTATTTGAGAATCTGTCTTGTGTTTTTTAACCATCCCTCTTTGTATATATGTTTCCGTCATCTTTTCCCTTTATCAACTTTTGGTATCTTAACTCTTCTGAAATAAAAATTTAAACTGTCTTTACCCCAACCCTGCTTCCCCATTTTTCACATACGCAAATATAAAAGGTATTGGTGTTCATATACTGAAGCTTATTTTGGTATAATTTCAGTTATCATGTACATGTGGTACAGAAATTCATTTGCATAATTCTTTTCTTGTCTCTGTTTAAGTAGGATTTATGGAGATCATTAACTAAGTCACAGCTGTGGTTCCCAGAGTTACAGTATATGCTCAGTGTCATACCAAATAGAACTGTCTTCAATAAATGTGAAGTCAAGAGGGCTAGGATTTAGAGTGCTATCCCATATAAAACATTACTCTAGCTCATTAGTAAGCCTCAGTGATGCTTAAAAAGTGTATGTACTTTCTGATGCTCTTGTGTTAAGTGGTCGTCGTTGTGTTAAGGGTAATGTAACACCTTTGAATTTGTGAATGGAATCACTTGCAACTTACTGTTTAAAGACAGCTGGCAGTGATGTTAAGGGAGGTGAAGAAGTGATGGGAGTCCTCCAGCCCCTCCTGCCCAGCTCTTCTCCCGTCCCTCTTAGAAAATGTATGTTTTACAAGCACTTGATATGTCACATAGCAGCGTTTATCCTTTAGCCTGCATCAGCAACATGTCAGAGCATGAGCAGCAACCACACCAGTGTAAATCCAAGTACTAGCAGTGAGAGGACAGTTTTGTTGAAGCCCTTCTATATACTATTTTCCAGTACTCTCTAGGCAAGCTGCTTTTTTTTTTTTTTTTTTTTTTTTCTCTCCAGAGCTGAGTTATCATTTGTCTGCTTTTTAGGTAGATAAAGGGTTTGGGAAGTGTTTACTGAATTTCAAGAAAAGGTAGAAATGTATCTGAGGGTGTGTGGGAGGAGAGGGCTTCCGTTCCTCTAAGTGTTTTTGGTCAAGAACCTTTCAGATGCAAAAGGATATAAGAAAAGGGCAACACCATGAATAAGGAAAATACAATGACACAAACTTGACCAGCAATTGCTAGGAAAGCCAACACTGTGAGCCAAACCTCGTCAGTCATGGATGGATGTTCTTGTAGTATGTGGAAGTATTTGTCTCAGTAAGGTTATCTGAGGACCTCGGCACAAGGGAAAATAAGGAAAAGGGGGAGTCAGAAACAAGAAATAGAGGGATGTAAATAGTGAATGTCGACAGACAGGCTGTGCCCGTGTGTCTAAGGTATGTGCTTGTCTCCACTGCTGCCTGAACCTGCAGCTGTGTCCCCTGGCCCAGTCAGAGAAGCTGGGCTCCAGCAGACAGCCAGACCCATGCTGGGTGGCACTGGTCTGTGCCGGGCCAGACCTGCTGGAGGAAGCGGCCACGTGTTTAACATCCCTCACCAGTGCTAATATACAAATGTAGGTGGTGAAGCCCACCCAGTGAAGGATATCTTATCAGAGGTGTGTGACCAGCACATGAATTGTGTTTGTGTTGATAAAAGCATACCTAATCTATCGTTCCAACAAATTAGTGTTAAAAGTTTCATATCAGCACTTAAATAATGTCTGTACCTGGCTCCTCCAGCTGGAATATTGATTTTTCTATTTGATTTTTGGATGTTGAAACTTAAGCCTGCTAAATATCAGATGGAACTCAGCCAAAAATGCCAGCAGTGCATCCAAGGGCAGTAGCTGGTCCATATCTGGAGTACTGCAGTACTGAACAAACTGTTTTTTGCTTGTTTTCTTGCTTTTTTGTTTGAATACAAACTTTTCCCCAAGAATTTGGCTTCTGCATGGAACTTGATCTGAATTGCAATAAGGATAGGAAAATAGAAGGGCCGATTGAATGATGCATATTGATAAAAGTCTAGTTAATGAACAGTGTGATATGTTTTAGATCACCAACCCCAACTGCAAAGCAAATTGGATGCAGAATTGAAATATTGGCTTGCTTTTACCTTCCTTGAGTTTATATTCAGAAATTAATACAGAATTATCCTTTTATCCTTAAATACCTGTACTGCCAGTAGTTAGGAGAAAGTTCTGCTTGAAAATTGTGTGGTCCCTAAGAATGAGAAGACGGATATTATGAAAGGACAAACAGTAATTAAGATGTCTTGTTCCTTCGTTCTTTTTAAGCTAAAAACAATTGGGAGATAATTGATTCAAGTTGTCTTACAAGCTCTGGTGTGTGAAATACGGTTCCTCTTCATAAGCTACAGCCTTTTTTTTTCTTCCTAATGTTCCTTGCTATGAATGAATGACATCTGGCGATAAGAATCGGCAGAGTGGGCAAGAAGCAAGATTCTTTCCTGTTGTTTATTTTATTTTGTTTTGAAATTAAACTAATACTTTGCTATTGGTATTTTTTAATCTTCTTTTTTTTTTTTTTTTTATCGAGAATGCTGGAATTCTATTTCAGCTGGTCCTTGGTGGGGTTCAGAAGGAGACAAAAATGAGAGTTAACCAAAAAATGAGCTGTGTGGGTAAAGAGGAGCATGGATGGTGTGCCAGGCTTACAGAAGCCCCCACAGGCAGGCACACGGGGCCAGGATGCATGTTTTGCTTCCCTGAGTTCTGACCGCATGTCTTGCAGCCTGCCAGGTTGTATATCATCATACCTATTAGTCAGTCTTGGAATCAGTTGGTATGCTGTGCCTAGGAAGCTATCCTTACTTCAGTCTCTTAGCTAGGAACCTCTTTTAGAGGTCAAACTTAATTTATGTTCGTTGCACACAAATGTGCTCATAGTGTTACCACTGAGCGTAAGTCTTATCTCTCTGTGATGCTACAATTTCTCCAAGTATATAAGTAGCCTTGACTCCTATTTGTTTACCACTCAAAGGTGTAAATGTAAAGGCATTAAAGCCCTTTCTTAAAAATTCTAGCATACACATATATATATTTCATAGAAAATACCATTCTTATATTGCCTGCCTCTTTTCTTCAGAACTTCTCAAAATTGGGTGCTTTAACAGAGGCAGGCTGTGTGTGTAAAAGGAAGCTGACGAATAGAAATTGTAACTAGCCTCTGTTAAGGTTGGGACAGAGTTGTGTGATTTCATCAGAGAAAAATAAAATTTGGAGGAGAATGAAAAAAACAAAATATGTTAACATACAGAAGCTAACGTAGTGACTAAGTCCATAGAGTCAGAGTTGGTTAAACACACCACAAAGAAAAACAACACAGACTTGTTTTCCAGGCTTGGTCAGGGTAGAAGCTATTAGTCTAATTGCTTACACGTTGTTTAACTTAATTAAAGTTACTGTATTAACTAAGAGAATTCCTGTTCTGACATCTGTAATGTATGAAAATAGCAAAGCGTTGCACATACAAATAGGAATGCCATATGGGAAGCTTATCAAATATCAAAATGCAACCAAGTTTTGTTGAGAGAGACTGATAAAATGTTAGTTGCATCATTAGAACTTGTTGCTAACCACCAATCCCTAAAGATTTAGGCTCTGGGTGCTTGAGAGCTATAATAGAAAGGTGGCTTCAAAAAAGCTGTGCATTTCCTGTCCCCAGAGCCTGTTGAAGACCCAGGAGGTATTTTCTGTGACCTCAAAATACATGCAGATGTTCACAGATCCATTTTCTCACAAGTCCCACATGGAGTATTTCGCCTTCATCCAGGTTCACTCATTATGTGGGACTGCACATTGGTCATTTACAATCTACACCGAGCTGTTAAAACTTACTCACCATAGTACAAGAAACGATACCTCACTAACCAGTCTCTTATTTAGTCCGATAGGCACTGCTTACAGATCTGATGTGTGTGTAAATACCTGAAGGGAGGCTACAAAGAGGACAAAGTCAGCCTCTCCCCATGACAGGACAAGAGGAAATGGGCACAGACTGAAAGACAAGATGTTATATACACACTTAAAAACAAGCTTTTCATAGTGAGGATTGTCAAACACCAGCACAGGTTTCCCAGAGAGGTTGTGGAGTCTACATCTTCGGACATATCCAAACCCCAACTGGACATGGCCTTGAGCAACATGCCCAAGGTGACCCTGCTTGAGCAGGGGAGTGGACTGAGTGGTCTCCAGATTCTTCATGTTTCTGTGAAATCCAGAGCACAGTGGCAGTGAGTGAAGCAGGCATAACTTTTTATCTTGCTCTTTATTAAATCTGACTTTGAGAACAGCAGCGCTTCATTCCAACATCTTAAGATCTTTTAGAATCCCAAAAGCCATACGGGCCCACATTAAGCCTATTGCATGAGAAACAGTGCATGAGTATGGTGGGGGTTTTTTTGGTTGGATATGTGTGTTTAAGTAGATTTGAATTACCTGACTCACCAAAAACACTGTCTATTTCTGAAAGCGTGTTTTCCTACACTTAAAACTTCGACTAGTCCCGTCTTCCATAAGTAGGGATATTGCAAAGAACAATCAATTTATACTGTATTTTCTAGGAGAAGATGAAGATTGTAGTGTTAGATAACACTATCATAGCCTTTGAACAACATGCAGCATAATTTATATAGTTCATCAAGTTAAAAAATAGATCAGGCAGATGTATTTATTTTTGTCAGTCAGCTCTAACAAAATCATGTAGATTCAGACACCCTATCAACTGTTTCCTTGGCTTAGAATGAGGGCTGTGCTTCATTAGAGAAAATCATTAGAGAAATCCACTGTCATTTCTGTTTTCATCGTATTAGGTTTTTGGCAGAGAATTTATTCAGTTTCTAATATATAGTTATTTATGTGCTACTAACTAGCTTTTCTGCATTCCCCAGAGAAAGCTACATTAAAAGTCCTAATGTGACACCATATATTTTTACTAGACTAGAAAATAGTTACAATTTTAATTTAAATTGAAATGACTGTGTAATGGCTGGACAAATCATTCTCATATCCCTAGAGCTTTTAATTGCAATTCTCCATTGTATGTATGCATAAATTTTCTTTTCAAGTGCTCATTCTGAAATACTTACTAATTTTTTTTTGTATGTTCTGTACTCATTTAATATTTTTTTTATAGCTAACTACTTCATGATTAAACTTTAATGTTAAATATAAATGGTGGAAGCAATAAGCCTGTTCAAGTGTTGGGAAAATACAGTCTGTTTATATTTTTGGATGCCTTTAATTCAGTGAACTTCTTTTTGTGGAAGGACAGCAAAGAAAAACAGTATTGCTTAGAAATGCTTTACCCAACAACCCCCTAAAGACCAATCCTGTAATCTTTCTCTTGCATCATCCGTGTTCTGATTCAATTTGTAATATTGCTGGAGACCTGTCAGTAATTAATGATTTGCTGTTTATTGCTGCCCCTCTGCCAGAGGTTGCAGACCCTGCTTGCCCTGACAGTGCTCTGCTTTTGGGAATGCCCCCCAGCATCCCTCAGGCAAGGTTAAATGGATTCCTACACCCATGGCTTGTTCAGTTTGCAGTGCTGATTGTGCTGGCAGCAGGTTGGCAAGGTCCACGTTAGCTGCCCTGTAGGCAGACGTGGGACTGTGCTAGTTCCAGCAGGGTCAGGGGAGAGCAGCCAAGGGGCAACCTCATGCCAGGTGGGAGTTGGCACCCATCACAGCCTAGGATCTCAAAAGGAAGCTGTCTGCCCCTGTTTTCTGTAGGGATACCTCCATTTTCAAAGTTCACCTGAGACACCTGTGACAGCCTGTCCACCATGAAAGCTCTTGGGGTTTGAGGTTTTGTTGTTGATCAATGCCATGGTGATACTACACTCTGCCTTTCAGCACACTTAACAATAGTTTTTTTCACCCATAACAAGTTTTTCTTCCAACTGCCCTCTGACCCACATTCTTGTGTCCCTTCTCATCTATATGACCTTCATCCTCATCTTCCCTTCCTGCTCCACCAGTTTCACCTTCCCAAAGACTTTGAACTTTCCAGTCGGTGACAGCTCTGACCTCCTTCATCTCACACCCATGACCTCCTTTCCCTGTATTCTCTTTTTCCTTTGGTAATTTCAGTGAAATCAGTAAATTGAGGTATAGTAGCAGGTTTTCTAGCACCTCTCTTGACTCACATCAGGCCTTTCCCTGGAGTGAGGGAGCTGGGTCTTCCTGTAAAGGTCTGGTCAGAGGGAGGATGCTCTGCATTTGGACTCACAAAATCCCCCTCCCCCCACCAGGAGCAGGGAGACTCACACAGCTTGGGAAATGCTAGCAAAATTCTGCAGAATTCCACAAGTTTGAGAAGGAATATAGCAGCAGGCACAAAACAGGCAGCATTATGCAGAACTGCTTTTGCAGCAGAAGGAAAAGAAGTGTGTGTTTTTTTCAGTGTGAAAGATGCTCAGGATTTGCCTTGAAAAATGTTGCTGGCAAATGTTAATATTAAATTTGTATTTGCAATCTGAAATTTCTGATCAAAGCTATTTTTCTTGAACACTGTTAGCTATCCGGGAAAGGAAGAGGTCATACAAGACATCCAGCCATGCTCCAACACTCATTTTCTAGATTTGGGTTTCACAGGCAAACAGAAAATGTAACTGAGTTGCTGGATGAGTCAGTCTTGAGTGTTAGCAGAGAGAAATAAAGGTAAGACAAAGTAGTGAAGTGGCTTCCTGACATTGGTAGTGGCATCTTCATTTTGAAATGTGAAGATCTGCAATCAAATCCTTCAAACACTTTCAGTGGCCTCATCACAATATTTTAAAACATCTTACTGCAAATACTCAGAAAAATATAGATTCTCTTTTAATTGAAAGTTCTGCAGTTAGAAACTCAACTATTTTGTGTAGTAATAAGTTTTCAGTTCTGTTGAATTTGTGGAGTAAAAAGGGATCTTAACATTAAGGTCTGGGCTGCTTAGAACAAGAACCCTCTTTCATATGCACCTCTGTAATAAAAAAACTAAAGCAAAAGATAACAGACTGCAACAAGCCCATGAAAGGTGATCGCCTGTGCATCTAAAAAAAGAAAGGGAAGCTGCACTCAGCCTGGAAGGGGTGTCATGAGATTGGGACCTGCAGCTGTGTGGGCGTCAGATGAGATCAGATTCTCAGAGGTGGAAGAGCTAGGGCTCAAGGTCTGGTGTGGGAGCAGCTGTTGTGGTGGACAGGCCTCTGCAGCTGTATCTTAGGTGAATGTGCATTTAGTGCCCCAGACCCTGAATTTTTGACCGCTGCTGCTGTACTCTGATGGCGAATCATGCAGACCAGTGGTGACACCCTGAGCTCTGCAGCCGTCAGAGCTGCTGTGTGCTGGTGTGGGGACGTGGCTCGTGCATGTTGCTATCAATCCTGGGCTCAGCACCGTCCTTGCTGAGCTTAAGGATGGTGACAGTGGCAGGGGGTACCACCTGCACACCAGCTTCTTGAGCCCCAGTGGGCTGGAGGGGCAGTAATCCCCGTGGTGAGAGGTTTGCAGACCGTGTGGCCCCCTGACGTGCCGCAGACCTGATGCTGCCTGCATGTCTTCATTCGCAGGGGTTTTCCCCGCACCCTTGTGCTGACCAACCTTGTCTTCCCAGGGCTTGGAGTGTAACTCAACTGTTTAACTCATCTGAGTGATGGGCCTACTGGTCTCCCTTCCCTTTGAAAAGCTAACCGGGAGCCACTGCATGTCATCCTGGGTTGAAGCAAAACATGATTCTTCTTGACTTTGTTTTCAGGGTCAGGGGAGATGTTTTGTTCAACCTGAAGGGAAATGCATATCTTGACTTTCAGACAGATCTCTCTCAGAAAGGAGCTGGCTCCACAGCAGGAGGAGAGAATCATTTCAGCATATCCATAGCAGATGATTTTGAAAAAAAAAATAAAATAAAAAAAATAAAAAATAAAAATCATGATGCTCAAAGACATTCCCTTCCCCCTAAAAACAAACAAACAAACAAAAACAACAAAAACAACAACAATGAAAACACTTTCTGGACCTTTGTCTTGCTCACTTTGGCTCCAGAGACTTCTGGGGACCACAGAAGCAAGTTATGAGTCACCCACTTGTCTATGCTGCTCTGAGACATTGTGAGATAATGTGTGATGGGCAGCATGAAATGATGTATTGGTTTTCTGTGTTCTGTGGTGCTTTCAAATCCTGTGGTCCTGTGTGTATGTTTTTTTTTTTGTTTTGTTTTGTTTTTTTTTTTGTTTTGTTTTGTTGTTGTTGTTTGTTTGTTTTGTCTGTTTTGTTGTTTTTTCTTTTTTGTTTGTTTGTTTTGATTGTTTGTTTGTTTATTTTGTGTTGCTTTGGTTTGGTTTCCTAATACACTGTGATTTTGCAATTTGGACCAGATCTTAAGACGCATAATCAACTTGTTTTTAATTTTATTTTCTCTCTCTGATTTTCTGCAACCAGTTTATAAACCTGAGGTTTAGTGGGGCATCCCTGTCCCCTTTTCACTTTCCTTAGTTTATACATCTCACTAAAAATGTGGTGTCTGGAGCTTGTGAGTTGTAAATCGTTGCTTAGAGTGGGAATATTCAGATAAAATCTCAATAAGGTGATTGCCATCATCTTATACTCTTCCTTTGACATCCCACACTGCTCACATTCAGATGGTTTCAATGGATTTATACAGCTTACTTAATTTAATTCAATTTTATTTTATTTTATCTTGTTAGGGAACGTCATTCTAACTGCTTTTCATGTATATGGTTTCACTTAGCAGTGGTCTTAAAGAAAAAGCTAATTTCTTCTCAAAAAGGAAAACTCAGGAGCTTTTACAACCCCCACACAAAGTATAACAAGAGTGGCCAGTTAGTTTTTGGTGTATCAAAGAGAATTGATTAAATTTGATATCAGGGACTGTGCAAGGTAAATTAATTAAATTGACTAAGTAGGGCTCAGGTGGTCACAGCCAGGTCATGATGATCTCTGGGTTGCTGCTGGCATGCCAAGTTTTATTAAAATGATAGTTACAAAAGAAGAAGATCCTGCTTACTATGCACAGAACAGAAAGAAGGAAAAAAAAGGTTAATCAACAAATCATAATCATATAAATGAGCACAAGCTCATCTTGAAAAGCAATTACTTTTCTGGGCAATTTCATTCAACAATGGTGGGCTGTGCTCTTGTATCATGTCTGTGGCAGAGACACAATTAGCACCAAGATGGCCTCATTATGTCCTATCAAATGTAAACAAAATAATAAAAAAAAAAAAATCCCTTGCAAGTACATCCTGTTTGGTGATTTTTGAGTATTAATACATTTTATGTTAATTTAATCCTAGAATGGATCTTTAAGGGTATGCCTTGTAAATAATTAGTAGAACTCCATTTAGAAGCAGCACACCAAACCTTTCCCCTGAAGGATGCTGAGCAGTATGTTGTATTTTCTGCAGTAAGTTATATGAATATTACTTCAGATGCAGCTTCTCTAACCTCAGCATTGATTCCTCTGCTGAAAGGAAAAAGCCAGAATTTCACCACATTTGAAGCTCCAATGGCTTTATATATGGCTTTATATATATATACATATATATATATATATTTTTTTTTTTTTTTTTTTGGTTTTTGTTGTTGTTGTTGAGGTTTAGAATTTTCAGCAACATAAAGTAAGTACCTCTGTCCTTCCCCGGCTGGTGACACCATGTCAACCCGATGGGGTTGGCGGTGCCCAGTGCTTGTGCAGCACAGCGCTGGTTTGTCACTGTGGCCCTGACGATGGCTTTTCTCCACAAGCCCTTTCTTTATTATTAGTATTTAACTACAGTAATTGAGTGAGCAGGACAGCTGTGTGCTCTTGTGCCATGCACCTTACCTCACACTTACCCTCGTAACCTTGGCAGTCACTTGCAGAGCAGGAGATGCCGCATGCCATCCTCCTCGTAGCCCATCCCTACCACCTCTGCACCTCCCTCAGTGTCTGGGACTCTTCCTGCCTCGCCCCAACAGCAGTACCCCCATCTCCCCTTGCAGAACACAGCCAGAGAAATTCCTGTGCAAAACATCCCTGGAAACACTTCTTTCATTTCCCATAGCAAAGAGCTGGGCCCAGCCTGCACTTGTGGAGCACCATCTGCAGATCTCCACAGGTTCACACTCTAGTCACAGCCTGGTTCTGTGGCCTGCTGCCTCCTGAGCACGGCCTGGGGAAGTTCAAGCCTAGAGCTGTTCCTGGTTATCTGGGGACTGCTGCCACGTGCAGGTGAACGAGGGCCAAGCACGCACATCTGCTTTTCTGAGAGGTTCTGCCTTCCCACCCCCCGGTTAGCTGTGCTTCATGGATAGCAGCCTGTCCTGGAAGCCCGTCTGTCCGTACAGACTTTATTTTAATGTTTCCCAGAAGTCTATGGCTTTTGATTTTCCTTGAGACTGAGGGCATATAGACAGCACTGCATGGCTGAGCAAGGGCCCAACAGCCTCAGGGAGTGGAAATCAGATCCTAGGCTGTGGGCAGGGCAGAAAGGCTCCCAGGGTGCTGCTCAGACCATCAGGGCATGGACACGGAGCTGGTTTGTCAGTAAGATCACACATGCCTGTGATTCCTTCTCAGAACTTTTCTTCTCTATGTTTAATACTTTGCATTTTTCCCTCCTTTTGCCACTTTCAGCAATCATCCTCAGAGGCTTCTCTCTCCTGGTGCTGTGGGAACCCCTCTGCATGAACCAACCACTTGTGCCGCCCTCTTCACCCTCACCACTCCTCTCATCCTTTTCATGAAGCTTCTCTGGATTCATTTCCCTGTTGGCTGGAGATTGCTGGGGCATGACTGTAAAAGCCCACAGTGCCAGCACGGCAGAAGACTTTCTTTACAAATAATTTTCAATGATCTCTTGCTTCTAGGAGCTGTATCTGTGGCAGAATCCAAAAAGTAGTACATTTACATCCTTCACAAAATCTTCTTCTCTCCTGAGCCTAGCAAAATCTTCTTCTCATCCAGCCTAGGCACATCTGGGAAAGGGAATCTCTCTACACATGGCTGTTCTTGGAAACAAAAAGATCTAGGGCTTGGTGTAAAAGACTGAAAAATATTGAACCTATCTTTTCCCTTCCCTATCTTAGTGCAGAAATGCACAAAGAGGGGGGTTGATTTCTGCTCTTCTTCCTGGGTGATCAGAGGTGTGCTTCTTACCCCTCCCAGCCCTGGTCTCCTACATATCAGATAGTACCTGCACTACTCTTCCCCCTTCTGGCTCCCTTCATGTGTAACTGAAGAGACTTTGGCTGTAGTAAAGTAATCAATACCCGATGGAGGAGAGAGGACACATGCACAGAGCATATATCACAGTGGCTCCTCTTAGAGACCAGGATGAGGTGTGGACAATGTGCTCTCTATAAAGTATGAGTACATGTTCTCAGTGCATGTATTTCTGAGTGTGGACATTGATATTTCTGTCCAAGCATTCAAGTATTACATCATCAGAAAGACTGTCTCTGTGAGGACAACTGTTACAAGTAACAGACCCTGTTTTTAAATGCATATCTAGAGATTATTATTATTATTATTATTATTATTATTATTATTTTTAATCTGCCTACATATCAGCAGGCTGTAGAAATGGCCTGACCTCATGAAGTTCAGCAAAGGCAAGTGCCCTTTGACCTGCCCCTGGGGAGGAACAACCCCACGCATGCATAACTGTTGAAGCCGCCCAGCTGGAAAGCAGCTTTGCAGAGTAGGACCCGGGGATCCTACTCTGGTGGACACCAAGGTGAACATGGGCCAGCTGTGAATGACAAGGCCATCCTGCTGAGACTGTCTCCAGCAGATCCAGGAGGTGACCCTGCTGCTCTGCTCGGCACTGGTGGCACACCTCTGAGGTGTAGCATCCAAGTCTGGGCCTCCCAGAAATGCAAAAGTGATGGAGGAACTGGAGCATCTCTCCTATGAGGAAAGGCTGAGAGAGCTGGAGACTGTTCAGCACAGAGTAGAGAAAGCTCAAGGGCATCTCATCAGTATATTATTTAAATACCTGAAGGGAGCTGCAAGGAGGATGGAGCCCAGCCATTCCTGATGGTGCTCAGTGCCAGGACAAGAGACAATGGGCAAAACCTGAAACACAGGAGGTTCCCTCTGACCATGAGGAAACACTTCTGTGCTAGCAGGGTGACTGAGCACTGGAACATACTGCTTAGAGAGGTTGTGGCATCTCCATCCTTGGAGATATTCAAAACCCAACTGGCAATGGTCTTGGGCTGCTCACACTAGGTGGACCTGGTTAAGCAGGGAGTTTGGGACAGGTGATCTCCAGGGATTCCCTTCAGTATTCAACATTATGAGATTCAGCCCTGGATTTTTCAAGGAAACAGTGATTAGTGTAAACTTTTACCTTTATCTTGTTTCTGTAAGGGAGCCTGCACTGAGTCTTGGATTTCTAAGGCGATGGAAAAGCCTTGATTCAGACAGGAACAGGAACCAGTACAACTCACTGGTAACTTAGACTATTGAGTAGAAAGCATGTCTGTAATGCTTGGTAGGCCAGTTTATTATTCATTTATTTGTGTCCTAACACAAATTATGAACAAATACCATGAAACAGATTAAAGTCGTTGTCAGGAACCAGGAATCATTCCATGTCTCGTGTTTCCTGACATGCAAACATTTCTCCTGAAAAAAAAAAAAAAAAAAAAAACAGGAATGTTATTGTGTGTTATGATTTTGTTATTCTGGTCCTTATTTGAAAGCTATTTATTTATTTTCAGTGAGGTGTGGATATTTCTGTAACTTTGGGTGGGAACATGTTTCTATTCCTTTCTTGAACTTATCAAAGCAAGAGTGCCCATTTCTTATATGAGGCTGTTAGTGCATTTATTTGTCTGTCCTTACTTTTGTTGCCACAAGAGGGCATGTTTACTATTTCAGTAAAATGCAGCGGGAACGAAAAGCGGAGGTCTTTGTGTTTTGAGGATTATTTTTTTTTTCTCTTCCCTTCCTAAAGTATTTGGTACATTACTGGTGAATAAACTATTAGTCTATTTTGACATGGATAATCATGCACCAGGAGGAGCACTTTTCAATCTGTATCATAGCCGCATAAAGCCGATAAAATCTTTCATAGTAAGTCCAAAAAAGACCTCTCAAAACAGTTCTCTGTTCAGGATGGCACTCCATAGTTACAGATGAGATATAAAATCTGCATTTGCTTGTGGCTATAGCCGTATATAAAGAAGTCCAAAATTGTTACCTGGTCAACAATTCCCACAAAAATAAAACTTAATAGATTTAAGATCAGTTAAGCTAGATTTGGAAGACTGTGTAGATCTTGTAAGCTTATGGCAAGTCACTGTGCCTGCAGAAAGGATGTATTGGTCAGTTGGAGTCCAAAGGTTAAGCCTTGTGTCTGAAATCCTTGAAAGCACATATGGTAAATTTTCTTAGAAATGGATAGAGATTAAGCAAATTTGATTATAAATGAATTGAGAGTGAAACCTCACACCACACTGAAGAAGCCATAACTGTACAACATTATGGAGAGAGATGTCCTTGCCTTTTTTAAACTGTTCTAGAAGAGGGATATAATTATCTGGTAAAACCTATTGGTTATCATTTTCTATTAGTTCTATAGGACACTTCCATTATGGAAGGTCACTTTTCTCCAGATATTATATTGTATTTTGTACAACAAAGTACTCATAGAATGTGACATTTGGTGTTCTGCAAAATAAATTATGATTCTTGTCCTGTGAGAGAAGCTAAAAATAGGCAGGAGAGAGCAGACAGATACTTTACAGCATATGCCATCTTCAAATACACAGCAAAAACTCCTATCTCATGGGGGTGGAAATCTTAACACAAATATGTACTGCTTTTTGACTTGCTAATGGATGTTTTGGAGGGGATTTTTTATCTTGTGACATTTTCATTGCACCATGGTTAATAAATATCAGCTCCACACATTGTAACAGTTTTGTCTGCCTTCCTCTTGCACACAAGTGAAAGATGGAGGAAACGCACTTGTTTTATACCAGTGATAACAGAAGACATATTTTTAGTTTTATTTTCATGAAATTTAGCATTTGATTGGACAATCCCCTGCACAGAGCATTATGAAGTTGCATCCTTAAACTCATGTGATTACCACATTCTGCTCTGTATGGTGCTATGGAAGACAGGATGTTGTGGAATGAACTGTGTGCCATAGTGCTCAATTCCATGTTCAAAATCCATGTTGCTTTGCACAAGTCCAGTGCTGAACTCTACCGTAATATCTAGTTCTCTAAAATTGAGTGCATGCTAGAAGTTTCTGACTTTCTTCCAGGAAAAGTACTTCAGGATTTTTTCCTTAGTAAGTTGATATTTTAGCCAATTTCCCTAACACCTACTCCAATTTCCTTGCTAAGAAAGAGCTTGATAAGTAAAAAGAAGAAACTGCATCTTATTTGCAAGACTTAAATGGAATATTTTTTAGGCTGGGCTAGCAGATCTCTCATTACCTTTGATCAGGCTGTTGCTCCTGCTTATGGTCCCCTTTGTTCATTTTCTCTCTCACAGTTTTTAGGATTGGGTATGTTTTATGATGGTGCTGCTGGGCCCGTGCCATTTGTTAGCAGTTACACAACATCATGTGCACACAGGAGATTTGTGCACACATTTCTTACTAACCACAGATGAATAAAAACTTGCATTAATAGTGAAAAGTAAAATATTAAATCTGTGCCTTATGCAAGGGTGATTGATAGCTTCCATTACAATCCATTAGATATTTTATTCTTGTTAAATGAAGAGCAGACAACTTTGTCAAGTATTTTTAGTTCCCCCTGGTCGTAGTGGCTCAATCTATTCTCAGGGATGTCCTGTAAATGGCCACATATGGCTTTGTGTCTGTAGGAGTGATGACCGTACAGCTGGCTTTCATTGCCCACCAATTTACCAGAGCCCCCTTTATTGTGAGTCTGACAGCACCAGGGAGCTTTGTAGAACTAACAAAATATATCTATTGTCTAATTGTCTATTTATCACCTTCCAGGGATTTGTGGGCCTCTCATCTGAAAGCAAAGGGGGGACGGACTTGAACAATGATCCTTGTCAGGGCAGTTGCTCACTTTAAATTAGGGTCTCATTGCTAAATAACTAATTTAGTCCTGCTATCAGACAGAAAAAGTGGGTATTCAGTGCAAAGTGCCAGCTGGGGAATTGATTATGTCTCCTCTTAGTGTGCATGATAAAAGTGCTAGACCTGACCACTCCTGAAGGTGGAGGTAGCTCCTTGGAGGCAGGCAGCTTTTTGTCACGGAGGATTAGCAAAGGATCCACCAAGCAGAAACCCCCGAGCAGCATAGGTGAGGAAGAAAAGTGGTTTAGGACAAAGTGGTTTTTTTTTTTTTTTTTTTTTTTTTCTGTTCCTGATCAATGTTATAGCAACGGAAGAAACATATGTGCTTATTTCTTTTCATAACTAAATCTTGGAAACTATTTATTTAGCTCTCTGAGATGAGTGCTGACCTGCCTGAGTAACCTCAGTACTGAAAACTGGAAACTGCAGTCTTACATTAAGTTCCTTAAGCTGTTTCCAGTGCACAACAGAGGGTCTGACAACATCCAGAAGACACCATCCCCTTTCAGCCTTTCCTTCTCCTCTTCTGTGCCCCAGCCCAGGCATACCTACTGCAGACAGAAGTTTTCAGAAACAGAGAATAGAATTTTTCACTCTGTTCTGTCTCTGCAACAGATGGAAATGCCTATTTCCCCAAGAGAATGACACTTGGTAAACGCAGGCCAGCATAAACATGCACTTATTTCCTTTGGGACATTTGTCTCCCTCCTTGAGTCTCAGTATGGCATTGGCTCTCCTCTGCCTCTAATCCAAAGATCAGTGAAGGAATGGGCAGAGGCAGGATCTTTCTTGATTCAAGTCTCAGATTCAGCTAGTACTACTTAGGTTTCCATTTAATGCTGATATTCATTACTCCAGGGAAGGAAAATATATGAAGTTGAAACACCTTTTCCTTCTGCTCCTGCAGGTTGGGACAACTGGACCATGCGATCCATGGCTTATGAGGTCCTTCTGTGCACCCTTTGCTTGCTTACCTCTTCGTGCTTGATGCACTTCACATCCTCTGGATCATTGGCAGCAGCTATAGTAAATGACCACAGTAATCAGCAGCAAATGCCAGTCTTCTCTTCAGCTAGTTTGGACAAGCCAAGCTTGAAGGGGTACTTCTCTTACCCTCTGAAGCTTCAGTTTAGCAGATCAACCTGCTCTCATCCATAGTATCTACGCTTAGTGTCCTAACTTTAGTTGCTGCACGCTCTTCTATTCAAAAACCACAGATGCTGGGGGGGGTTGAAGGAAAATTATTTTATTGTATTTTTTTTCAAAAATCCACATCCATTTTCAGCAAAACCAGCAACTCTGACGCAATGACAGGATTTTCCCCTGTGGCCTCTTTACTGCAGCACCAAAAGATAAAAATTCCCTCTTCCCCTCAAAATACTGCCTTTAGAAATAAATTTTTCAAACCTGACTGCATCTCTTGCAGGGAAAAGCTCTGTTCCTTTCAGGAGTCAGGCTACTTGGCATAAGATTAGCAGAATACGGACTGCAATATTCCTGTTTAAAATAGTTCCTCATTCCAGCCCAGTGGAGTCCTGATGCTATGGGGATACAGCAAAACACAAAATCTCCAGAATAGCTGGCAGGCACATGGACACTATGTGCAGAGCCAGCCACTGTGCTTTTAGCAGCTGCCTAGCCCTGTACTGGGGCTGTAGCTCAAGAAAGTCAGGAAAAAAAAGAAAAAAAAAAAAAAAAAAGGTAGCACACAAAGCCTACGCACAGTGTTGCTGTCAAAGATATATGCTGTCATCACTCACCAGGACACGCCACGTGACACGTGGTTTGGGCAGTCTACTGTGACAGCACATGACAAGCACACTGGTTCCCAATCAGACACCCACTGCTCGCTGTGCTCAGTCCACAGCAGCACAGCGGTGCCTGAGACATCTGCACTTCCTAACAAGAGGGGAGCTGGTTACAGATATTACTGTGCAAATCCTGCCCAGTATTTCAAAAAGTGCTCCCATAATAATAAGCTACCACATGCTACTGTGGAGGTCTTCATACAGACAAAAAGTGCAGAAGTTTTTACCTACATCTTCTGCCCTGGTTATTTTTCAAGAAGCTGGTGTACACCCAGCTGTAAAACATTTCATTTTCCATGTTTCAAGAATTTCTGTTTCATTCTGAAGCCTTTATGTATTTAGTAATTAAAACCAATAACTGGACTTATGCCTGGTAGCCATTAGAAACTAGCTGAGTGACTTGTGCTGATAACACAGAATGTGTTAGAGGGGCCATCTTCACGTGCTCAGATCAGATTGGGTGGGACAGGCTGGCAAAACCGTCTTTGTTGAGTGAAGATGACTCAGATACACCCACAGACAGAACAGCCAGGTGGATGTTCATGGGGGTAATGGCTCTGTACTGTATTCCCATCACATTCTGTACACAGGCAGATGGTTTGTTTCTTCTCTGGCACACCCAAAATGGTTTGTTTAACTTACAGTCTTTCTACGGTCTCTCCCCTCCCATTGAAATATTGTGAAATTTATTCTCCTTATAGTAGGGCTTTTGAAATGTACCCTGGGGACAGCCCTTTCCCCTTCAGTGTCTGCCTCTCCTGGCCCCATGCAGATACTATCTCTCAGGGTTGGAGCCAAACACCTGCTGGCCAAAATGTCCTGTTCCAGCCTTCCTTATCCCCAGCCAGGCTTGGTTACCCAATAATTTGATCTGACATTGGATTTCCAGTCTAATATTCTGTAGTCAGGACCACAAGGTAGACAGGAAAGGGAGCAGCATATGTGTGGGACACCAAAGAGCACTCTGGGGCACAGCTCTCCATCTGCCTGGGTGCAGTGTCCCAGCTCTGCTTGCCGCTGTGAGCAGTTCAGACAATCTCTATACACAACATCAGGCTTTTTCCTATTGGTTACCATTCCTTACCATGCATTTTTAATAGTTTTAGCACTGTATCCATATGCTATGCATGTGGAATATATATCTATACACCAACAGCCTTCTGTGTACTTTGCATGCTGTTTTGGGGAATTTCCTCCTCTTACATGTCCTACCCTGGAGGCACAACGAATGTCTTGTGTACCCTGATTTTTCTGCTTGTTAGCTGCTGCCTGGCTGTTTATCAGTGAGCTCCTCAGGCTTCCAGCTGCTTTAGCTGCACTGGTGCTTTCCATGTGACACGTGCTGCTGGCTTCACCAGCACTCATGGCATTACGCCTTCCTCCTCAGGACAGATCCTTTAAATTCCTTCATATGGTGTGGGGTTGTGTCCCATAAGGCACTAGATAACAGTGGGAATGGGGAATGTGTGTGTGTGTCTGCTGTGACCCAGCCTTTTGCAAAGCACTGGGTGATGCCTGGCTGGCACCTTGGGATGTGCTGGCACCACTTCTAACCCCTTAGGTAAGCCATGCGGGGCTGAGCAGGGCTGCCCAGCCTTGCCTGACAGAAGCACTGAGCAGTGAAGGCAGGAGCCTGCCTTTTCCCTGCAGCCGGCATCCTACAGGCATGCGGGGTGCTGCAAGGAAGGAGGACCTCCAGCTCCCGGGCAGGCAGGGGTGAGCAGTCAGGGCATGGGTCTGGAGACTGAGACATAGGGAAGGCAGGATCAGCCCTGATCACCCTGCACCCATGCTTGAGCCAGCAGCATACTGAGGAAAAAGCAGGTCTGGGGGGCTCAGCAGCCTGCTGGTGTGGTTGCTCTGCTTCTGCACCCTGCACCCTGGCTCTTCTTGCCTTCCTGCATGCTGAAGGATGAGGAGGACTCTGGCTCTGGCTGGGATAGGACCACAACATACCTATTCCTGTTGTCCCCAGCTTTACTTCTCTGTCCCAAAATTTCCTTTCAAACCTCATAAAATGTTTCTCCTCTTACGACTGCTTGATTCTTCCTGCCTAACCCAAGCTTCACTTTAGTCTGCAGGTCTTTAAACCTGGTGTGACTGTATACACAGTGGATCATCTGTCTCCCTGCTGGAGCATTACCTAGGGTAGTGCCCACCATTAATCAACAAGTGCAGAAAGGACTGTTCTTCTAAAACTGGACACAGAAGGACCAGATGGACTTCTGCATTATGTGACTCTTCCCAGACTGAGAGGTGACTGTGCGGTCCCCAATTCACTTATGGTAGAGACCTTCAAACTTTTCTCTGAAAAGTGATAACTGGGTTTCCATTTCTCTTGTTATTTTGGCGTCTGACTGAATGAATCCCCCTTCCTGATGAAGGGCCTGGCTTACAAAAGGTGAAGGGTGACATGCATGGATTTTGAGGTCCTTGTCTGACCAAAGGATCATCACAGAGGGAGCCTGGAGAGGAAAGATAAAAATCAACACTGACATATTTGCAGTACTGCATCCCTCTTTGTTGCAGGAGAGTACAGCTGCCCTATGCACCTTGATATGCTGTCAAACTGCCAGGAGGGAGAATGCACTTAAAAGATGACATCAAAATGTCAATGATGATACTTTATATCATTCACATTAATATTAATTAATAAACAGGACATACATAAATATTTTTAAAAATCAGTATGAGGGATAAATGTTAGTGTGTTAATAGAGACATGAACTGTAAAATTGATACGACAGTAGAGAGAAATAAAGTTTGTGACATAAAACAAAAACCCATAAACCCATGGCACAGTCAGACTTGGAGCTCAGCATGGGACCTAGAGGCCACTGGAGCCACATGCTATGTGCATGGCTTGCCACATTCATCAAAGGGATCAGGTCCCCTGTGGACTAGTGGATCACACAGGACATGTTTTCACCCGGTGTTCCCAGGGCTGACTCTGTGTGATCTATGCCTTTCTGAAAGGTTTTCGTGGAGACGATGATAACTGTTTGAAAACTGAAGGCAGGTCACATACTGTCCACAGGCCTTTCCCAAATGGGGTTTACCTCTGGATGATATAAATGTTGTTCTGACACCAACAAGTAAGAAAGGATAGTTCCAAGCTTCAGCATTTGCATGATTTCTCCTGATTGAGACAAGATAATGATGCAGTTTAATTCTTTTCCTGTCTTTTGTGACTGGAAACATGCTGGCTTCCAGGTTTGCATTTCTGCACACCTAGTTTGAGGCAGTGTGGTCTATTTCTGCAGGACAGCAGTTGACCCCAGGTGGGTAACATGAGCAGTGGAGAGGACAACCCTTAGCCTGCTGCAGGGTTCTTACCTCAACAAGGAACAGAAGTTCTTGCATGCACTCAGGTTAATGCTTCTGTGTATCTCATCCTAGTCTGGGTGATTCAGCTGTACTTCGCAGAATCACAGAACCAGAGAATGGTTTGGGGTGGAAGGGACCTATAAGCCCACCCAGTTCCAGCCTCCTGCCATGGGCAGGGACACCTCCCCCCAGCCCAGGCTGGCCCCAGCCCCATCCAGCCTGGCCTTGGGCACTGCCAGGGATGGGGCAGCTACAACTTTAGTCACCTCTCCAGGACTACAAGCAGTCAGTGTCATATGGACATTTATTATGGATTTTACTTTTTTTACTTTGATATGAACTCCCCCATTTATAGCCTACTCCTGATCTGCGAGCTCAATGGCACAGTGTACACCCTTCCCCATTGTCATGCCCCACATATATGTGTCAGGGTGACCATGGAGGGGCTGGGCTTGTGTGAGCAGGACAGAGAGCACGGCACCCTCACTGTGCTCTCAGGCAGCAGTGGAGCACCTAGCTGTTACTGGCTGTCTCCTCTCCATGGCAGCTACCAGGCTGCAGTTAAGCTGTCAAGGCCTCTCCATTAAGCACATGATCTAATTAAGCAAAAAGACTATGATGGACAGGGGATTACTGGATGTTTGTGATAGGCGGCAAGGCACTGGGCCAAAAAACTGTCATTCTACTATCTGTGAAAGGAATAGGAAACTGGATAGGAAAAAAAATAGCAACTGCATTTGTCGCAGCAGCCAGCTGTGTAACCCACTGGAAGGCTGAGTTTGTGCTGGTGGTGGCACGGCTATGAGAGCTGCTGAAGTCTGAGACAGAACATTTTGAAGAAAAATGAGCTAATCTGGATCAGGAGACTGGTTGTAAGAGGTGCCAGGCCTGGAAAACAGTCCGTTTGTTATGATCTTTCTGGCAGGAATTTCTCCATTCCGTTGTGAATGCTTTCCAGCCAGACAACGCAGTATGCCTGGTGACTGGTCATGACGCTCTTTCCACTCCACAGTGTAATGAGAGCCCATGGACTGTATGTCCTACAGAGGCAGTGAGCACACCAGCGACCTTGTGGTCTTGCTAACGAGCCTTTCTAAATTCCCTTCAGACAGAACAGGAGAACCTGATTAGCAGTAGTGGTCCCTTTTCTGGGGAAAGGAAAAGAAAGCCCCGGGACGTGCTACACAATGCAGACGGAAGGAAAAATCCATGGCTGGTTCTCCTGGCTCAATAGTGTCTCTCTAACAGGTGGATATGAGAAATGGGAGGTGCTCAGATACAGCCTCTTGCAAATCCTGTCAACTGCTGTTCAGACAGGAGAGTGTGTGCGTATACAAGCACAATCAGCAGAGGATATGCAGCAGGTATAGCAGATCTTCACAGTGATGCAGAGCCTCTAAGAAGACCAAAGCCTATTACCTTTGAGTCTGGAAGAGCATGGTGCTGTTTTTAATGAAGGTATGATATCCCTACCTATGATGGTAGGAAAGAATTGAGCAATTATAACAAAGTAGCCCCAGTACATGTGGTTCCTGGGGGCAAGTAGTCCTTTAACTCAGCAAACTGTAATTTGGCAAGAAGAATCACTCAGCCATGGTCAGTGTTAGTCCTCTTGGGTTCATCCAAGTAGCATGATGGCTGTCAATATACACATGCTCGTGCAGGTTCTTCACAGTTGATCTGTTTCACAGGATGATAGCATTGTTCAGGTCAGAAGGGACCTCTGAAGGTTTGTAGACCAACCTCCTGGTCAATGCAGGGTCAGTGTGAGGTCAGACAAGGTTACATAGGATCCATGGTGGTCTTGAAAACATCCAACAGTAGAAAATGCATAACCTGTCTGGGAAAGCTGTTACTGTACTGTTCTTAGGCAGCAAAATCTTCTTAAATCATAATTTCAACCTCTCCATTAAAATGAGATCCTGTTGTCTCTTGCCCTCCCACCATGCACAACTGTGAAGAGCCTGATTCTTGCCTATTTATGGCCTCCCTGTAGATGTTGAAAGAATGCTATTAAATCCTGCCAAGACCAACTCATTGAGACAGTTCCCTCATCCTACCATCCCTGGCAGAACCTATGCTGATTTCTGTAAAACATGTGGCTTTCAATACTTAGGTGACTTACCACAGAAAAAAATAGATAATACCCATAGAAACAAATGCCTTTGTCACACAATAAAGTGAAAGGCTGTGACCAGCCTATGGATGACAAGGATCTGTTTGTCTGAGGTGCTACTCCTTGTCAGTTAAAGCCAAAGCCATTAGAGTTACCTGCATTCAATCCTTCTCTTCAGCAAAAGAAAACTGCAGACAGGCATTGTCTCTAAGTACCTCCCCATGTGCTCTCCAGTCTTCTGTGTATAATCACAGAATGTCTAAGGCTGTCAGGAACCTCAGGAGATCGCCTGTCCCAAACTCCCTGCTTAACCAGGTCCACCTAGTGTGAGCAGCCCAGGACCATTGCCAGTTGGGTTTTGAATATCTCCAAGGATGGAGATGCCACAACCTCTCTAAGCAGTATGTTCCAGTGCTCAGTCACCCTGCTAGCACAGAAGTGTTTCCTCATGGTCAGAGGGAACCTCCTGTGTTTCAGGTTTTGCCCATTGTCTCTTGTCCTGGCACTGAGCACCATCAGGAATGGCTGGGCTCCATCCTCCTTGCAGCTCCCTTCAGGTATTTAAATAATATACTGATGAGATGCCCTTGAGCTTTCTCTACTCTGTGCTGAACAGTCTCCAGCTCTCTCAGCCTTTCCTCATAGGAGAGATGCTCCAGTTCCTCCATCACTTTTGCATTTCTGGGAGGCCCAGACTTGGATGCCACACCTCAGAGGTGTGCCACCAGTGCCGAGCAGAGCAGCAGGGTCACCTCCTGGATCTGCTGGAGACAGTCTCAGCAGGATGGCCTTGTCATTCACAGCTGGCCCATGTTCACCTTGGTGTCCACCAGAGTAGGATCCCCGGGTCCTACTCTACAAAGCTGCTTTCCAGCTGGGCGGCTTCAACAGTTATGTATGCGTGGGGTTGTTCCTCCCTAGGGGCAGGTCAAAGGGCACTTGCCTTTGCTGAACTCCATGAAGCTCCTGTCAGCCCGTCTCTCCAGCCTCTTCAGGGCCCTCTGGATGGCTGCATGAGCCTCTGACATATCTGCTACTCCACCCAGTCTGTGTTATCTGCAAACTTGAGAGAGGATATGCACTGCCCCAACATCCAGATCATTAATGAAGACATTAAACAGTAAATTAGATGTTAAACTGGACCCAACATTGACTCCTGGGGCACACCACTAGACTTTGTGCCACTGGTCACCACCTTCTGAGTCCAACTGATGAGCCAGGTTTCAATCTACCTCATGTCTGCCTGTCCAGCTCACCAGCTTCTCTATGAGGATCTTATGGGAGGATGTATGAAAAGCCTTACTGAGGTCTGGGTAGACAATATCCATTGTTCTCCCTTCCTCTACAGATTCAGTCATTTCATCATAAAAGGTTACCAATTTGATCAACGGTTACCCCTTTGGTGAATCCATGCTGACTAGTCCTGGTAATTCTCTTTCCATTTCTGTGCCTGGGAATGGTTTCAAGGATTATCCTCTCCATCACCTTCTCAGGGACTGAAGTGAGGCTGACCAGCATTTTATTTTTTTTTTCTGGGTCCTTCTTTTGCTCTTGTTCAAGATAGGAGTGACATTTACTTTCCTCCAGTCTTCACAACTTTCTCACAGTCTCCAGGACTGGTCAGAGATTTTTGAGTGGCCGTTTAATGACAACTGCCAGCTGCCTCAGCACACAGGGGGCATTCCTTCAGGTCCCATTGACTTCTGTATACCCAAGTTGTTTAAATATTCCCTGACCTGTTCCTCTTCCACCAAGGCAACTTCTTCCTTGTTCCAGCTATTCACCTCGGTCTCTGGGACCTGGACTTCCCAAAGGCTGGTCTTGCTGGTAGAGGCTGAGTCAAAGAAAACCCTCAGCACCTTAGCCTTTTGTAAGTTCACTGTCACCAAGGCCTCCATCACATTCACCTATGTGTCCACACTTTCTCTAGCCTTCCTTCTATTACCTTTGTACTTCCGCATGCACTTCTTTTCTTTGACTACCCTAACCAGATTCAATTCTGCTTGAGCTTTAGCTTTCCTGACTTAACCACTGGATGCTTGAACAACATCTCTGTGTTCCTCCCAGATTACACATTCTTGCTTCCACTCTCCTTTTTTGTTAGAGTTTGACCAGGAACTCTTTGTTCATCCACAGAGACATTCTGCAAAGGGCCTCATCATCTTGTTCTATCTGGACTGGTAGGTGGCCTTCACAATATTTTCCTCCCTCTAATCCTAACACATAAACTCTCATTGCACTTCTCGTCCACCCCAAGCAGAGCTCAATGCACCCCAGCATCAAGCCCAACTCTCATAAAGGACAGTGCACACTCATTGTCTCTCCAGCCTGTCCTTCCTGAAAAGTCCGTATCGGTTCCTTGCAACCCTCCAGTCATAAGAGACATCCCACCATGTCTCCATGACCTAAAAAAGATTGCCCTTTTACACCCACCTCTAATTCAGCATGTTTATTTCCCATTCTGCATGCATTAGTATACATTAGTATACAGGCACTTTAGAGAGGTATCCCAGCGTGTTGAGTTGGTAGAAAGCATTTGGGGGATTTCTCTGAAATGGTGCCTTGTAGGAACTTCTTAGCTTATATGTAAATGTTGGAGGTGACAGGGCTCCTTGTTTATTACCTCATTTCCCCATCATTCTCAGTTCAAAACTCTTATTTCCAGGTTAGACATCTTATTGGATAAAATAGCTTTGCCCTGTGTTTTGATGTGGATCCCATCTCTGTTAAGCACACGGTGATCTGCAAACAAGGTGCCATTGTCATAGAACCCCAAACCTCGTCACCAACACAAGTTCTGCAGTCCAATTTTGACCTGCTCTATAGGTGCCTTTCTCCTAACATTCTTTTCCCATACCAGCATTGAGAGGAACACCACCGGGGCCCATGTGCCCTTGACCTCCCCCAGCACACCACAGTCACTTTTGATGCTGCCTAGGTTGTTCCTGGCATTGTCATTCCAATGTGTGTTGGAGAAACCACCCTCTGGTGGTGTGTCACCACCATGTCTGAGATTGCTTAAGCTGGTATGAATTCAGCTGAAGACCTTTTCTTTTTGCTGTCCTGCACAAACCGTTACATCCAGGAGCTGTGTGCTAGGCCTCTCCCGAACACTGGCTGAAAGGGACCCTCACTAACAAGGTAGCTGCAACAAAGACTCCAGGCACCTTGGGTCAAGGGCAGTGCATCACATTCATCAGAGGTTGTTAGAGCTTTCTTGGACCCACACTCTTTGGCTTGTTATCTCCTTCATACCAGCAGGTACCCTTAAGTTTCTCAGAGGGCTCCCAGGCATTCCCCATTGATCTTGGACCTTGTCCCTAGAAGGTCCAGAAGCTGTGAAAGCAGAACCTTTGTTTTTGCAGAGACTTTTTTTTTTTTTTTTTTTTTTTGCAGTTTTTGCAGTTTTTGCAAACTGCAGCCAGCAGATGCAGCAGTTTGTACAGAGACTGCTGCACAAACTGCTGCATCTGCTGGCTGCCTTTGTTGGCTGCTGGCTGCCTTTGTTGGCTGCTAGTAGAGCTTAGGGATATGGATATGGTTTAGTGGAGGGCTGTTAGCGTTAGGTTGGAGGTTGGACTCGATGACCTTGAGGTCTCTTCCAACCTAGGAAATTCTGTGATTCTGTGAAAAAAGAAAGCTTTGGAAAGTCTGAAGCATGTACATTTCATCATTTAGGAAACCATTGCAAAGAGAACAATTTTTTAAGGAACTAATAGGTTGAGATTTGCCTTAACTTTATAATGAGTCATACTCGCTAACTCACAGGCTTGTGTAATTACAGATGAGACCTGACAATTTTTAAAACTTACTTTAATCAGAGTTTAGCACATGATTTTCACAAATGCGCAGATCTGGCAGTACTAAATGGCTTCATGAAAAAGAACGACAGCAGTTAGTCAAATTATCCTTCCTTCTCTCAAGATAATATGCTGGGTGTATGCTATGGCATACATGTAAGAAACATCCTCTCATGTGTGAAGCAATATAATAGAAAAGCACAGTAGTCTGAAGGCAGCAGAATATCCTTGAAATCACTTTGTGAAGCTTTCATGCCCTTTGTGCATTCTTGGGTGTTTCATAGAGTGCCACTGGTTGCCACACCAAGTAGCCTTTTGCTGTAATGGTAGGAGAGGAAGAAGAACGTTTCAAATCTGTGAAGGCTTCACTCCTTGGTGATAGAGGTTAACACATGTGCCGTAAGGTGGAAGAAGTGTACCTAGAGTTTGTTCACAGAACATGCTTGATGTTGACTCTACATTTAATCATTCCCAAGAACTGCTAATGTGGGACTGAATGGCTCCAGGGAGCAGTAATATATATATAAAAAAAAAAAAAAAATGTTCAACCCCTGGGTCACTTGCTTAAAATCAGCCTAGAGCACTAGTCCTTTAATGTTATTATGGTTTTCATGCTAATTTGTGAGAGGAATTGGTGTCCTTAAAAGTGGTTTCTGGCAGACAGATATCTATGTAATGATCTTCTAGACATTATATGAGTTTGCACTGTGAATGTCAAGACAGTGGTACAAAGACATAGGGATAGCATCCAGGCAAAGAAGGAAATATCCACACAGCATCTTGCATTTGGAGCAAATTCTATTTGGTTGCCATGGGAGAGGTAAGGAACAGAGAGATCTTTGCTTAGGGAAGGAGATCTCCCTAGCCATTAAGATGGCTTGTCCATCGCTTTGAATTGTTTGCTAATTATGCAATCTACTATGGTTAATCAGACAAGTTTCACTCCTTCTTAGTCCTTTACAAAACATTATGAATGTTTCCAGACTTTTGAACAACTTGAATGTTTCTAGTGTATTGTCAATACTAGTGTGCTGGAAGTTTCTTCCAAGCTTGATACGGATTCAGAATTTGCCTCTGCAGACCTCTCAGTGAAAACAAAAGCTAAAATCTCACAGCAACTTTTGCAGCAACTCAGACCATGATTCTGAATTCATTAACTTCTTATCTTAAACAAAAAAGGATATTGGTTTTTATGTTCCTTTCATGTGGTGGTTGAGTCAAAAACCACAGCAGCTTGACAACCTGGAAGATTTTTCATTGTCTAGCATTCAGCCTTTCTCAGGCTGCCTCCCATTGGTTCTCCAAACACAAATCCAAGAAAATAATTAAAACTGTAATTTACTTATACATCTTATGTATATATATTAAAAATCCTACAATTGCTGTTTTCTAATTTATGCAGGCAGTGTCCTTTAGGAGCAGATTGCAAGTAGACAAGCTAGAGTAGAAGCCTGTCCCCCAAGCACAGCAAAGCAGACGCTCGTATCGTTGAATTACTAAGCTGTAGTTGAGACGCTATATCTAGTAGGCTAGGAGAGCCTGCTGCTTCATTCCTGGAGTCCTGAAAAGCTGGCTGGGAACATGCATATCTGAAGAGTAGAAGCAGCAGAACTGGCTGATGAATTAGAGCCAAGGAAGAATTAGCCTTTCCCTTAATCCTTTCAGCAAATGTGTTGTGTGTTTTCAGCACCACCACAGTCACTGTACAGTGAGCATGGTATTGAATCATGTTTCTTTTCCTAAGTCTCATCCTTTAGCACGACAGCTTGAGAGATGAACAAAGGTCCTTTATTCTCTTTGCTGGTGGGAATGCCTGTCTTCTCAAAGAAGGGGCTATTTTTTCTCTTGAATATGTAATAGCTACCTCCACCTGCGTGACAGGCACCTCCCATGACTCTCTGGGACTACATGACAACAGCAGAGCTGCAATTTTAATAGACTCCAAGTAGTTTTCACAGAGAGGAGCCTTAAAAACTCCCCAAGGAGAGATCATCAAGCGGAATGGTCCCCGGTGCTGGATTTATTAGCAGGCAGGACGGGAAGGTTGATTAGCCTGCGTGGCTGAACAGACATGCTGTCAGACAGGCCTCTTAATCCAATCAGTTACCTGTCGGAGGGGGGACTGTCTTGAGTTTCCAAACACAGAACGTCCAGGGAGCGATATGCTACTGCTCCTGCAAGCCTGCCACCACACGGCATGCTTCCCCAGACAAGAAAGTGCATTTGTTGTAGCCGGGGGGCTGGGGAGTGACTTTCCTTTAGAGAGAGGGGGAAGGTTAAAAGCCACTGTGAGTATCTTCCTCCCCTACAAAACACTGCTTGTAGAATATGGATCACAGCCTGCTCAGGCTTCCTGGGAAGACCTTGATAGACACAATTAAACATCTCAGGCATTTTGGTAATATTTCATCTAGGTGGTGGCCTAACAGTGCTCTTGAATAGGTCCAAATTAACGTTATTATACTAAAAGCTGCTAAGCTAGCTGATGGGCTAGGTAGGCTCACTTGAGGTCTGTGGAAGCCTTTTGCAAATAAATTAATCCTACAAACACCTTTTGTTTTGCTGACAGTATTTACACAACACTGTGAAATAGAGCTGCCTTAAACTTAGTAGAAAATTATTTTGATTTCAGAGACAACTACATCAGGCTCTTACTATGATGACCAGAAAGTGACAGTTCTGCTTTGGTGGAGGTTTTAAGACTTGTTTGAAGTCACAAAACCAAAGCCTGGAAAATCTGAGATGTTCAAGATTCTTCTGTCCCCAAACTAGAAGAAAACATTTTATTCCACAGTGCTGTAAAATGATGCAGCAGTGGCTGGAAATCTGGATCAGCAGTCAGTTTTCCCTTACAACTACAGAACTTCTGATGAGAGTCTTGAGGTGAAAAGTAAAATGAGATGGAAATGGCTGAGTAGCCAAGTCCTAAGCCCATTGTTTCTTCTTTGAGGGAACAGAGAACCCTCAGCTGTAGCAGAGGCTCTGCTTAGCTCAGATTTCCTGGAACAGAAGTAATCGGTCTGTGAAGCTGAAATGTTGAATTACTGAAATATCACAATGGTTTCCTAAGGAAACCTAGGAAATGGTGAACAATTTTGATTTAAAATAAGAAACCTTATGAATAATCTTCATTAAAGTTATTAGAGGGTAAAAAAGAAAAAAAAAAAAAAAAAAGTGTGTGTATGTATAACCTATAATACCAGACCTTTTTTACTATGAGACCATATTAAAAGCATGCTGAAATATGAAATATTAAAGTATTTGTACAGGCTGCTACCTCAGATGCTTTCTTCCTTGGTCTCCATGTTATCTCCTATTTCCTCTGTGGCCATAGCAGAAAGACAGAGAGAGAGAGAGAGAGAAAGAAAGAAAGAAAGAAGTTTAATATTTGATTTGCAGATTAAAATGCTGGAAAGTTGAAAGGTGCAAGATACAGAGCTGTTTCATTGAATTGATCAATCAACCAACAAACAACAAGAATCAATTCCAAAACCACAGCAAAACCAAAACACTACAGCAGCCACAGTAAGGAGGGAGGACTGGATTCTCAAAGTGGTGAATCACAGAATCACAGCATCATTAAGTCTGGAAAAGACCTCCAAGCTCATCTGAACCAGCCATCCCCTTCAACCTCTATCACCCACTGAAGCACTTTGGCAGAGCAATCATGAGCTCGGTGGTATTTTCAGAAATGCAGATCCCCTGCAGACAAGTGCTTTTGTCCCGGGGCAGGCAGAACTTCTCTGTGCCTGTGCTGCTGGCTCGACACAGCCAGCATGCAGCTTGGATATTCTCGAGAGCATCCTGTGAGTAGTTACTGGTGCCAGGCACACAGCAACAGGAAAAAGCCACCTCAGAGGCAGAGACCTGCAGCAGTGGGCTGCCCTGTGGGTGCAGCAGCTGCTCTGCAGGGCGTGATGCTCAAGGTGCAGCAGCTCGCTGCGGTCTCTGCCATGGAAAGGACCCAGGGCTGCTCCCAGCAGGTGGCTGCAGCAGGCAGGAGCATTGCGGCACCCTGCACGGCTCCGCCGAGCCTTGCTGCGGCTGCAAGCACAGCACTGGGCACACAAAACACCCGCTGGAAGGAGCAAACCATCCAGCAAAGAGAGGGCAAGATCGTCCGCCAAGAGAAAGATGCTAGCTTGGACAAATTTCTGAAGGCAGAGCCAAAATGGGATGGTTAAAAACACATAAAAATACAATTTCTTCTTCTCCACTTATTTGCTGAGCATGCAAGCTACTTTTACCTTTTTATGTTTCAGTCATTTTCTTCTGTCTCCCAGCATCAATAGCTGCAAGAACCTGTGCGAAAGGATCAGGCTAGACACAGAGACTGTTACGTGGAATTGAAGAAATCAGAGGTTCTAGCCCTGCCAAAAGTTTGGGTGACCCTCAACCAGCCTGTTCTGAAAACTTGGAACTGGCTTGCTTCCTCACCCTTTGTATCTCTTGAGTATTTAAACAGGGACTGACTCTTACTAGATATGACTGGGGAGATGGGACATCATTAGTGTTGACAGGGTCCAATAGAGAATATGGGGTTACAAATTATGTCAAATATAAACCTCTGCCTTGAAAGAAATCCCATGGTCAAAAGAAAAAAATAAAAGGTTTATTTAAAATAAATCCAAATATATCCCACAATTTCACACAAATCAATAATCACAACTTCAGTGTGTGAATTTGTTATTTTCTGAAAGACCAAAATTCAGGAACAAACTGAAATTTGCTTTCTGGTAGTTGAAAGTAAATGCAAGTGGTTTATATTTTAACTGTATATGACTCCTGCAAATTTAAATGGGATTAATGACTCTCTTTTCTCCATCTGACAGAGAACCTACTAATAACACACAGTGGAATTGTTCTTTCGATGTGCCAGTGCCATATTTTGATCAAGGAGACGATTTTTAACATGACTGGACTAATAGTTCCACTTAGACCAAAAAGATTTTTCTTCTTGAACTGTTCGTGAAAGCAACACCACCATGCTTTTCCAAGGGCTCATGGAGCTATGAAAGATGCTAACTACAACATGGTTTGCTTCTGATGGTTATAAAGAGCCTTTTCATGGCCCCTGCAAGTACAGAAAGCACAGGGATGTACCCCAAGAAAGTTGTCTGGATCCCCTATATTCACATACAAGGGCAAGCCTCATGCTGGCACCAGGTGGTTTTTCAAGTACATGTTCAAGCCTTATGTTTGACCAATGTAGCATCACATATCTGGGAAAACAATGATACACATCAGATAACAAGTATTCTCAACTAAACAAAATGACAAAAACAAACTTTCTAGCACTAAAAGCTGAAAAAAAAACAATGTACACACTTTTATTTGGACTTTATTGGAAGTTAACTGAAATCAAGTGAAGACTTAATGCAAGAATGCAAGAGATGTCCAGAAACCCTTTAATTTAGAAAGATCAGGGTAACTCTTTCCATAATTTCAAGCTTTAGGGAACACAGATCTGTAAAGTATGTCAGCCAGTACTTCTTCTGCCTTCGTCCCGGCAGATGCCCCCTGTTTTCTGTTTACACCTTCACCTTGCTATGCAAGCTTTCAGTGTCTGACAGGGTTGGAAAAGGTCTCTCATGCCATATTTGTGTAAACTCCAGTTAATGTTTTAGAAGCATTCAGGTGATGTTTGTGGGGCTGTGTAGGAGGTGCAATTTGGGGTTGTGTGGACCTTGTTTCCTGAGGCAGACAGTGTTGTACCCAGCATGGTGGTGGTGTCCTCTCCAGGCTGTCCAGGTGCTGGGGGCAGGCAGGACTCACAGACACTGCATGCTGCTGGGACAGGTGGATGCTGAGCTGCATGAAGCAGAGCGGCTGTGTTGTGGCTGAAGTACAATCGCTTTGCACTGGAGCAGCTACACGCAGCAATGTGCTGCCTCTATTCCTAACCTCTAGCAGAGCTCATATATACAACATCCTTTCTTCATTTCTCTAACTATTCTCATAGCCTGATGCCACTCTGTCTGCAGTGCATTCTGTCAGCAAGCCGCAGTACATTCCTGGAAGATGCTGTGCTGCCATGAACTACGTATTTCAAGCACAGGTGCAGTTTATGAGTAATTGTGATGAATGCTCTCACTGCAGAAAAAGAATGCGATGTTTCTGGTGAGCTCTGAGGGAAGAGCAACCTAAGTCACAGCCACCTTAAGAACAGAAGAAGCAGACATAGGACATTGCTGGCTGGCCATTTTTAACTGTAGAAACTGTCACTTACCCAAACTTCATTTAAAAACAAAACAAAACAAAGAAGCAAAGAAATAAAATGTCCAGTAGCTCGTGTAATGCAATTTGTTGGTTGCCACTTCATTTTTTTTAATAAGTGGCTTTACCTCCCAGCACAGTATTTAAGTATTTCAGCAGTTCTCTTTCTGCTGAAAAAGAGATTTCTCTGTTAGTATTTTTATTTCAACACTGAACATCACAAACTTTAAAATATTACATTCATGTTACATCCATGAATGCTTCAGTGTTAGCAAGAAGTATGCAAATTCTTGTTTCCATATTTCTTCTATGCAGTTGGTAAAATTCACCATTATTAGAAGCTTCCCTATGCTAAGCTTAATACACGCATAGGTAAATCTAAGAAGTTGCTAAAGCACTGAAGTTTGAAGTGTTACAGTATTTACAGACTGTATGTAAATGCCCTCCCCCAAAATGCTGAAGAGTGGAAACCTGATGCTTCCAGACAGATACAGTCAACCCCACTCTAGACCATGGCAGGGTTGCTCACAGGAGTTGAAAAGAAATCAAATCCTTCCCTGTCCACAAAGGCAGGGAAATAAGCTAAACCAATAGTACAAAGGAAGCGTGTTGCAGTTAACGTATTATAAACTACAATGGCATAGGGCTGCTGCTCAGAGTCAGCACAACCTGATGTAAAACTCAGAAAAAATACTTTTTTAGTGCAATTTATTTGATACACATCTACCTTCAAGCATAGATAAAGATGGTAGGCTTTGAACTCATAAAAAGCCTCCACAGGGTAAAATGTAATTCTCAAAATTCTGATCTGTGCAGCAAAACATCCACAAAATGCAAAACTTAACAGGATATAAGACCCACTTTATTTGTGTGCCTGTTCAGTTCCTTTGCTCTTGACAATTAATTTTGGACTGAATTCTGCTACGTTTGATGTCAGCTTTGACACGTCACAAATTTATTATGGCTGCAAGAAGCCTCACTGCATGCTCTGGGTGCGAGCCCTTCAGGCACTGCCGGGGCCTGTTTCACCTTCCTTGGGGGCAGGAAGACAAGAACCCACCCCACCAGGCAGATGGCAGGATCGGCAGGATCGGTATGTGAACACCTAGTGCCGCCTCAGGGGATCTGTGAGGACAGACAACTCTAATTAGCAGTGCATACCTGTGGACACCCTTAGACTTGCATTTTTACAGAAGAACTCTCTTTGGGTTTATTCCACTAATCATTGTTTTAATTAGTTGTACTGTGCAATAACTACTAAGTAGAAATTATTTCTTACAGTCCACCTAGATCTGAGGTGTGTATTAAAGAACTTGAGTTTCATTGTATTCAAGGGAAAAAAAGGAGAAATAGAAATACTATGCATTTACCATTGGTTGTGAAAAATTACAAAAGTAAGAGAGATGTTTAATATTATGATGTCCTGAAGAGTTTCAGGACTGCTGGGGAAAAAAAGAAGCCTGGGAATAAAAGAGGGTGATGCAAAAAGTGACACTTCATCACAGTATGTTGTAGTTGCAGAGCAGTATTCCACCACTTTTCTGGTTTTTCATGATGTTAACTGCATAATTTTTTTACATAACTCATTAGTGTTTTTTGTTGATGTTTGTTTTTATACATCATTCACAAGATATAAGCTAGGCACAGGAAGGATAGACAATAAAAAGAAATATCTAAGTTTTCCCTTTTTTTTAAAGAGCAGCTCAAGTATCCAGGTCTGGGGGTTTCAGGAACCTTGAGCAGTATTTTCAAAGCTGCAAAGGGTAAGAAGTGTAAGTATATTCAGAGGTGATATGATTTAGGGCTTTAAATAGGACTGAAGATCCATGCAGATTTTTCCCAAAGTATGCAATTTGATGAAGAGAATCTTAAAATGAGTGATGTGAGTCTGCATATTGCTTTCTGCTGCCAGTATTGCATTCCGGTGGAAAATGCTGTCTAAGAGTAATAGGGTCTATGTACTTGCTGTATTATGTAAGTACCCCAGACATTTTCAAGACTGCTTAGATTCAGCTTTGAAAGTTACCCACTCTCTTCTTAGAGGTTCGTGCTGGTCAGGAGTGTGATGGAGTTTGACACATGAGCAAAGCAGTTGCATGGGCAGGATCTCCTCAGACAGACACAGTTTCAGTGTCAAAAGAAGATCGTTGATTTTCATTGGACTAAGCATCAGGAGAACCAGGTCTAATGTGATTTCCATTTCTACCAGATTGTGATGTGCACACCACAAATGTTGACACAGACTACACTGGTGTTGGTTTCAATACAGCACTGAGCCTTTGGCACCCACCACAAGATTTTAGAAGAAAGATGAACACCGTCATGCCTGCCAGCAGTGTGGGAGACAGCGTGGTCTGAGACAGCTCCTTAAGGCACTTCATTTCTCTTGGGAGGTGGTCTGCATCTGCATTGACTGAAAGGCATCCAGGCCACTAGCTCAGACTAAACACTGACATTTATAAAGCTCCTGTGGGACAGAAATCCTGCAATGAAGATGTGCTCTTTAACAGCACTGCTTATACATATTGGCATTTGCAAATCTAATCCAAACTTTTTAATTGCTGAAAACACATTTGAGATGTTTTAAAACTTCACCCTTTTTCTTTTCTGGAAAAGAGGAATGGAAATCTTCTAGGGATGTGCCTTCAGTACTATATAAAGAGAAAAATTTAGAAGTAAAGGTTGGTGAAAGCCCAGGAAGAGATAGAGCAGCAAGATCCAATTACAAATCCGCTTTGTATAAACTTGGTTTTCCAAGAATTTATTCCTTAACAAGAGGTAGAACAAAGTGATTCTGGCATGCCAAAACAAGACAGATCCCTACAGTCCAGAGACTACCTTAAAAACATGAAATTTTATGGGAAGAAACTAATTGTCTTTATATACTTTCTGGGCTTATTGAAGTCAGTGATAAATTGAATTGCAAACTCAATTGTTTGAAATATAGGCTTCAGTGCCTGACCTAGTACACTAACTATTGAGAAGAATTTCACCTATATGTTCAAATATACAGTGAAAGTTCTGTCATTTCCATAGGGCATTTTACAGGCATTCATCCAGGTTGCATTTCTCCCCTTCCCAGCAAAGGAACCTCTAAGAGCAAGACCAAGAAAGAAAGACAAAGCAAACAGATGACACAGTAAATCATAGAATCATAGAATATCCTGAGTTGGAAGGGATCCTTAAGGATCATCAAGTCCAACTCTTGACACCGCACAGGTCTACCCAAAAGTTCAGATCATGTGCCTAAGTGCACAGTCCAATCTCTTCTTAAATTCAGACAGGCTCGGTGCAGTGACCACTTCCCTGGGGAGCCTGTTCCAGTGTGCAACCACCCTCTCTGTGAAGAACCCCCTCCTGACGTCCAGCCTAAATTTCCCCTGCCTCAGCTTAACCCCGTTCCCGCGGGTCCTGTCACTGGTGTTAATGAAGAAAAAGTCTCCTGCCTCTTGACACCCCCTTACGAGGAAGTTGTAGACTGTGATGAGGTCTCCCCTCAGCCTCCTCTTCTCCAGGCTGAACAGGCCCAGTGACCTCAGCCGTTCTTCGTACGTCTTCCCCTCCAGGCCTTTCACCATCTTCGTAGCCCTCCTCTGGACACTCTCCAACAGTTTCATGTCCTTTTTATACTGTGGTGCCCAGAACTGCACACAGTACTCGAGGTGAGGCCGCACCAGCGCAGAGTAGAGCGGGACAATCACCTCCCTTGACCTACTAGTGATGCCGTGCTTGATGCACCCCAGGATACGATTGGCCCTCCTGGCTGCCAGGGCACACTGCTGGCTCATATTCAACTTGCTGTCTACCACGACCCCCAGATCCCTCTCTTCTAGGCTGCTCTCCAGCGTCTCATCGCCCAGTCTGTACATGCAGCCAGGGTTTCCCCGTCCCAGGTGCAGGACCCGGCACTTGCTCTTATTGAACTTCATGCGGTTGGTGATCGCCTGGCTCTCCAACCTATCCAGATCCCTCTGCAAGGCCTTTCCACCCTCATTCGAGTCCACAACTCCTCCAAGTTTGGTGTCATCAGCAAACTTGCTCAAAATACCTTCTATTCCTACATCCAGATCGTTTATAAAAATATTGAAAAGTACCGGCCCTAAAATGGAGCCTTGAGGGACCCCACTGGTGACCGCCCGCCAGCCTGACGAAGCCCCATTTACCATAACCCTTTGGGCCCTGCCCGTTAGCCAATTGCTCACCCATCATATGATGTTTTTATTTAGCTGTATGGTGGACATTTTGTCCAGTAGGATCCTATGGGAAACCATGTCAAAAGCCTTGCTGAAGTTCAAAAAAATCACATCAGCTGGTTTCCCTTGGTCCACCATACGGGTGATCTTATCATAAAAGGAAATCAGGTTAGTTAGGCAGGACCTACCCTTCACAAACCCATGCTGGCTGGGACCAATGACTGCTTTGTCCCCCAGGTGCGCCTCAATAAGTTCAAGAACCATCTTCTCCATGATTTTACCAGGCACTGACGTGAGACTGACAGGCCTGTAATTGCTAGGGTCTTCTTTCTGACCCTTCTTGAAAATCGGCACAACATTTGCCAGCTTCCAGTCTACCGGGACCTCTCCAAATTCCCAGGATCATTGAAAAATAATTGAGAGAGGTTCCGCGATGACGTCCGCAAGCTCTTTCAGCACCCGGGGATGAATCCCATCCGGACCCATGGACTTGTAGGGATCCAGGTGGAGTAGCAAATCCCGCACACATTCAGGGTCGGTTGGGAGTTTGTCATCCCCACCGTCCCGGTCCTCCAGCACAGGGCACCCTGGGTCCCGAAGCCCATCATTGGCATTGAAGACAGAGGCAAAGAAGGCGTTAAGCGTCTCTGCTTTGCCTATGTCATTGTCTGTGAGGAGACCTTCCCTATCAAGGAGCGGCCCTATGTATTCTTTAGTTCTCCTTTTTCCATTCACATATCTAAAAAAAAAAACTTTTTATTTTCTCTCACAGACACAGCCAGCTTCAACTCTAGGTGTGCTTTGGCCACACGAACTTTCTCCCTACAAACACGAACAGCATCCCTGTATTCTTTCCATGACACCTGGCCCTCCTTCCAGTAGCGAAACACTCTCTGTTTCCACCTAATCTTCATTAGAATGTTCCTGGTTAGCCACGCCGGCCTCCTGCCCCGCCTGCCTGACTTGCGATATTTAGGAATTGCCTGATCTTGTGCTTCTAGGAGGCATCGCTTAAAGAATGACTAGCACTGGTGGACATCAAGGCCTTCAAGAGCAGTTTCCCAGGGGACCTTGCTGACTAGTTCCCTGAGCAGCCTGAAGTCCGCTTTTCCCATATCTAGGGATGAGGTTTTGGTGGCACTTTTCCTTCTGTCACCATAAATTTTGAACTCAACCACTTCATGGTCACTATGACCGAGGCGGCCACCAATCACCACATCTCCCACCAGACCCTCCCTGTTTTCTAGCAACAGGTCTAGGAGGGCACCTTTCCTAGTTGGCTCCGTTAGCACCTGCACCAAGAAGTTATCATCTAGGTGTTTCATGAACCTCCTGGACTTGCTCGTGTCAGCCGTGTGGCACTCCCAATTAACGTCTGGCAAGTTGAAGTCCCCCATAAGGACAAGGGGAGTTAATCTCGAGGCCTCTCTTAGTTCTGTAAAGAATAATTTATCGGCGCTATCGTCCTGGCCAGGCGGTCTGTAATAGACTCCCACAACGACATCCCCTTTATTCGTTCGTCCCTTGATCCTTACCCAGAGGCTCTCAACTTTGCCATTGCCGACCTGAAGTTCCACACAGTCCAGCCCCTGCTTCACATACATCGCCACCCCACCACCTCGCCTACCCTGCCTGTCCCTCCTGAAGAGCCTGTAACCATCTATCGCAACACCCCAGTCACAGGACTCATCCCACCAGGTTTCGCTTATGCCGATGATGTCGTAGTTGCGGGACTGGGCCAGGACTTCTAGCTCATCCATTTTATTCCTCATACTGCGTGCGTTTGTGTAGAAGCACTTCAGGTGCATCTCCTTACACTCAGCACCTTGTGGATCTGACTGAAGGACCTCACTGGCACACAGCCCCTCTGATTCTAGCGTACCATCCCTTAGATCTTCACCGGCATGCCTGGTTGAGCCCCTTCCCCCTTCGACTCTAGTTTAAAGCCCTATCTATCAGCCCTGCCAACTCCTGACCAAAGATCCTTACCCCTCTCCGAGAGAGGCGCATCCCATCCGGTGCCATCAGGCCCGGTGTAGCATAGACCTTCCTGTGATCAAAGAACCCAAAATTCTGCCGGTCACACCAGTCTCGAAGCCACGAGTTTATGTGAACAGCACGCCTTTCAGCTTCAATCCCCCCTATCGGAAGGACAGAGGCAAACACAACCTGTGCCCCTGATCCTCTAAGTAGTCACCCCAAATCCCTAAAGTCTCTTTTGATCGCCTTCGGACTTCTCGTTGCTACTTCATCGCTACCAGCCTGAAAGACCAGTAGTGGGTAGTAGTCAGTGGGCCATACCAGGCGCTTGACTTTCTTGGCAAAGTCTCTCACCCGAGCCCCAGGGAGGCAACAGACTTCTCTGCGGGTTAGGTCCGGTCGGCATATCGGTCCCTCTGTCCCTTTCAGAAGGGAGCCCCCCATAACAATAGCCCTTCTTTCTTTTTCGAAGGATGATGTGGCAATGCGATGTGTAGGTCGCCTTGTCTTAGGTGCCCCCTCCAACTGGGACGGGTTTTTATCTACTTTGTCATTCAGATTGTCTTGTTCTAGTCCTTCATATCGATTATTTAAGGGTAGATGAGAAGGTGAGGTGGGCAGAGAGAGGGCTCGCCTACCACCCCGAATAGGCACCTGCCTCCATTCCCCCCCTTGATCTAGGTCTCCTCCCGCTGCCTGGCAGGAGGAGGGAACCTCCATCTTCTGCATAACAGGAGACGCCCGTGCTGTGGCAGGCTCGTGAGCCTGCCTCAGAGAGGGTAGAGTGCACCTCCATCAGTCAATTTCCATCTCTGATTCCCTGATGCTCCTGAGCCTGTTCACCTCCTCCCGGAGCTCCGCTACCTGGCTGAGCAGTTCTTCAACCTGGGCACACCTCCCACAGGCATACCCACTGCTGCTGTCGGAGACCGACAGAAGGCTGGGGCACACTCTGCAGCCCAGGACCTGGACGGCTGCGTGTTTCCCCAAGCCCTCTGTCTGAGTAGCCACACTGGTGACCGTGGCTGGAGATGCCGCACAAGACGCGGAGGCCACGGTTTTCTGCCTGGTTGATACCATGGTCAGGTTCTACGCAAGCAGGTTACAAGCACCGCAGGGAGAGTGGCCAATAACCTCTGCAATATGTGCAGACACCCAAGGGCAGGCATGGGTGCACAAGATCTTCAGGAATAAATAACATTTATTTCAACCTTTACAGCATCCAAAAATAAAAGCAATCAAGGTGGTGACAAGATGTATCTATTGCACCTCAGCCATCAGCACATTTGAGAGATCAACCCTGAAGCAGGTGGACCTCTTCAATTATGACAGATGAGAACAGTGACAGCTCTCAGGAGATTCACAGGGAGCTGTCAGTTGTTCAACAAATGATGACTTTCCTGAAAGAGATTTGACAAGATCAGAGCATTCAGTATATCCACAAAGTTTAGGTTTCTCTGGGCTTTTATTTGCTTACAGCTGTCTCTGCAAGTGGCATGGTGGGGAACAGGCAGCAGTAAGGAACAACATAAATAGGCTTTAAAATTTAATTTTTTGGTCCTGATTGACTTGCCACGGTAAGAAAGGAAAAGCATGAGTTGATTCAAACTGCTCAGCAGCTGCCAAGTGTTATTTTTTCTCCTTGTCTTAACAAATGACTTCATGAGGACCAACTTCAAGTCTGTCCTGGACAAGGTCTTTTGTTTGCAAGTCAACAGAAATCTGAGACTGCAATAGCTGCTGTAGCCTGATGCAGACTTAGAAAGCACAGGTGTTTCAGCTGTTCAGCTTCATCTCAAAGCTCTTCAGGAGACTTCACAAAGGGAATCTGGAGGCTGAGTTTACCCTACCCTGAGACATGGGAGAGCATATGCAAATTAAGAATAACAGTAACAGCATTTTTCAGCTTTAACTTGCAGGTGAACTATCAAAATAATTTCTTTTAGAAAGGAAAAAATGGGCATATTTCACTGGGATCTGTCACAAAACTAACATCCTCCCAGGTTTTCCTCACTCACCTATAGTCAATTCCATTCACCTATCTGAGTTTCGGTGTGGTTTCGTAGCAAGTGAACAAATTTTTCTTGCAATAACTTTTACTTCCCTTTGCAACTTCTTTATGTTTGGATCTGCTTTTGACATTGATACATGAAAACTAAGCAACAAATGTATAATAATGAAAAAACAAACTTCCAGAAAACGGATTTGTAATTGGTATAGTTTATGACTCCCTGTCTACTCTAGGTCTTGCATGGACCCCTGCAATGAACTCCCTGAAATGGACCCCTTGCATGGACTTCTGCAGTGAAGACAGTGATGGTTTGATTGCTCTAAGAAAATTCCTGAGAAAAAGCCTCTTGTAAGGCAGCAGACTTGGAACATTATCCATCCCCTTCCTTGTATTTACTTCAATAATAGGCAGATGATCTTGGGTCCCAAGCCATACAGCTTGGGCATTGCCCTGAGAAGCATGTGAGCCCTAAGTCAAGGTGTAGCAGAGGGACTTAAAGAACCATACAGCAGATCTCTCATGTAAGTCTGGAAAACCATTAGCAACCTGAATCCAACTGTACTTTGCTGTACTTTGCTAAAGTAAATTACATGGAAAGACAAACCCAATTTTCTATTAATTACGTACAAAAAGTCATTGACCAAGGAAAAACTGAGGATGGTATAAATTCTTTGATTTTTTGAATCATAGAATCATAGAATGGTCTGGCTGATAAGAGACCTTAAAACCCACCCAATTCCAGCCCCCTACCAAGGGCAGGGACACCTCCCACCTGCCCAGGCTGCCCCCAGCCCCATCCAGCCTGGCCTTGGGCACTGCCAGGGATGGGGCAACCACAGCTTCTCTGAGCAACCTGTGCTGGTGCCTCACCACCCTCAGAGTAATGAATTTCTTCTGAATATCTAATCTTATTAGTTTAATTACATTCCTTCTTGTCCCATCACTATACCCCCTGACAAAGTCCCTCCCCAGCTTTCCTGTATGCCCCCTTTAGGTACCAGAAGGCCACTACCTCATCTCCCTGGAACCTTCTTTTCTCCAAGGTGAACAACTCCTACTCCCTTGGTCTGTCTTCATAGGGGTGGTGCTCCAGCCCTTGATCTTCCTCACGGCCCTCCTCTGGACTCTCTCCAACAGATCTGTGTCCTTCTTGGGGCCCCAGAGCTGAGAACAGGGCTCCAGGTGGGGTCTCATGAGAACAGAGCAGAGGGGGATAATCCCTTCCTTTGCCCTCCTGGCCACACTGCTGTTGGTGCAGCCCAGGGTACGGGTGGCTTTCTGGACTGCAAGCGCACATTGCTGTCTCATGGTGAAGTTCTTGTCCACCAACACCCCCAGGTCCTTCTCCTCAGGGCTGCTCTCAATCCATTTCTGCCCAGCCTGTATTTGTGCTTGGGATTGCCCCAGCCCAGATGCAGGACCTTACATTTGGCCTTGTTGAACCTCATGAGGTTCACATAGGCCCACCTCTCAGGCCTGCCCAGGTCCCTCTGGATGGCATCCCTTCCCTCCAGCATGTCAACCGCACCTCACAGCTTGGTGTCATCAGCAAACTTGGTGAGAGTGCACTCAATCTCACTGTCCATGTCACTGACAAAGATGTTAAACAGTTCTAGTCCCAATACTGACCTCTGAGGAACATCACTCATCACTGATCCCCACCTGGACATTGAGCTATTGACTACAACTCTTTGAGTGTGACCATCCAGCCAATTCCTTACCTTCTGAATGAACATCCATCAAAATCCTTGTCTCTCTAATTTTGAGACAGGGATATCACACCAGAACATATCCATCTCCTTCTTTCATGGCTTCAGGATGAGAATAAATTTTCCAGCAAGATTTAAGGTATTATTCTCATAAATTGTGAAAGAAGTAGTTCTTCAGATAAGTTGCACTCACCCTCTGACATTTAATATTAAAAAGTCATATAACTCAGATCAGGTTACATGCTCAGTTCAGTAATCCTGACACATGTGACACGGGAGTAGTTTTCCTGCCTGTTTAAAGAATACACTCTCCCTCCATGCCCCAACAGCATAGCCCATTCCTCTTTGGATGCCTGCTGGTCCTAGAGTGCCCACAGGGATCAGTTTTTGATCCCTGCATGCAATGCTGAAGCAATAAAGCAATTGTTGGGTGCGTGGTGGACAAAAAGGGTTTGAAGGATGGCCCCGGACCACTAAGCCTGTCCAACCCTAGTGGCAAGTTAGCAACAAAAATGAGGTACAGAGTGGGATGGAGTTCTGGAATTCCAATGCTCATCCTTGGCCAATTCACTTCCTGGAGAAAGGGGATAGCTAAAATCTAAATCGAACTAGCAAGGATGGAGTGCTTGTAGGAAAAGTGTTTGTAATTGGATGCTGTCCCCTGGGAGAGACTGTTTCCTCAGAGATTATAGTCTGAAAAGTGATTGCAATAAGTGGAATGCCACCCATGTCCATCACACAAACGGCAGTTGGTTAAGTGTAACGACTCGGATGAGAGAGGTTGCCTCCCTGTAGGGGTTAGTACAAGTTGTAGGTGCTGTGGAGATAATGCCACTGATGAGAGACATGTGATGAGAAATTTCCAATGGGCACAGCAACATCAGAATGCTACTGGGACCTTTTTCAAGGAATTTTGGTCAAAGACCCAAGAGTCTATCAGCAGGGGAATGTGAGCAGGATGCAGCAGTCCTTGGAAAGAGATCACTGGAGCTTGGAAACGTGCCTGCTGTTACGATGGTATGAACATGGAGGTTCATGTCCTAGGGGGGGCTGGAGGTATAGGGAAAACTCTGCATTATGATCTGCCAAGAGATAATGAGACCTGGCCCAGCCCCTTTCCAAATGGCACTTGAGACTTCAAAGGACATTACTGGCTCTGGGGACAGCAAGAAAACTGATAGCTGCCACCAAATTGCTCAGGGGATTGATACATAGGTGTAGTAGGCCACTATTTTTTCTGCTGTCCCAACCCCAAGGCGAGACCCTGGGAATCAAAGTATATGATGATTTAGTTAGGGGAAAACCATTGATTGACACCTCCATCATCAGAGGCAGCTCCCAGAAATGGAGAAAAGGTAAATGGCTTCCAGAAAGAATTATACAGCACTATGGCCTGGCAACATGAAACCCCAAAGAAGGGGCAAGAGAACCAACTTAGAATGTAAATCACATAATTAGATTGCAAGCTGTTTTAGAAATAATTACTAATCAGATCACTGCAACTCTTGATCTCTTGGCTGGTCGATCCAACTGAACGAGGAATGTGATTTTCCAACATCACATGGTTCTAGATTATTCGTTGGCTGAATAAGGAGGGATATGTGGAAAATTAAATGAGTCTAATTGTTGTTTGCAATTTGATGACAATGGAAAAATAGTGAAATAAATTAAAAAATTATGAAAATGGGCCCACATAGGTCACCTGCTGGAGTGCTGTCCAACAATATATAAATGTGGAAAGGCTGGGAATTCAACGGGTTTTCACAGCTCCCATTGTAGCCCTGGATCAAACGTGTTTTATCTTTTCTGTGTAATCATTGCATTAATGTTTATTCCATGTTTAATCCCTTGTTTTACTTGCTTAATCAGGCGACTTGTTTCTGGCATGCAATTTATACCACTGGCCATGGAGGATGATATAACTCATATGCAAGCAGTGTATAAGCCAAAAGCTTCAGCTATGTTAATTGCTGGATAAGTACAGAGGATCTCATAGAAGAAGTATTTTTATTTGCAATTGCAATGGTGGATGTCCTTACCTGATGCTTGTTAATATCACCTATATGTACAGTTTTGTTTTATTTGACCAACATAGTCTTTTTTTTTTTTTTTTTGTAGCATCCTCTTCATGATGATTCTGCGACTGCTTGTTTTTCATGGCCACCCTCCTTATTTTGGGGCTTTGGAACCTTCCCTTGTGCCCTTATCTGTGTAACGTGCCCCCCACTGTTATGACTGTGCAATCACTCCTCAATATGCAAGGTTAGGAGAATTTTCCATTGCAAAAACACAGCACTAATACCTGCAATTCCCCCCTCTTCTTTTCCTACACCTGTGGCTGCTTTTGCACCTCTTCACATCCCCCACACTCGAGGTTTTCCAACGTTAAAGAACAATATTTTTCTTCTGATGTGAAGGGGGATGACAGATAGGCAGTGCTGTTATTACTACAATACTAAAAAATAGTTCCTTGGGCCAGCCCCACCCTGGCAACTGCGAGCTCAAGGTACAAGGTCACCTGCTGGAGTGCTGTCCAACAATACGCAAAAAATATCAATGTGGCGAAGAAATTGTTTGTTGTGTCTTGAAACTGTGGAAACTGTTTTTGGAAGTTCAGGTGGTGTTTTGGACTGGACAGTGGGAGGAATGAGGTCACCTGATGAAGCTCTGGGAAACCAGGGCCCAGGCCTTGGTGGCTTCTACAAAGCACCAACACGGAGCAGAAGGCAAAAGGCGAGGGGAGGCAGTAGGCAGCAGCTTTGTGGCAGAGCCAGTGGGCACGAGAGGCAAGGCATGGTGCTGGCGCTGCCAGGGCCCTGCTGGGCTGAGCACTGCAGGCCTGGAAAATGCAGCAGGTTGTGACTTCACCCAGCGATGGTCTGTGAGGTCAGCCAGCAATGGGCTGTGACCTCACGGCCCTCGCTGCTTATACTGGGGCGCCGGCAGAGCCTGGCCCAGCCTGGCTCGTGCCTGGACTCCCGCTGAGCGTGTGTGCGAGGCTTGGAGTGCCGAGCAAGGATCTCTTGTGAGATTTGTTGGAGCTGTGCTGTGGGGCCGTCGGCAACTGCTCTCGGTGCCCGTCCCCGCAGCCAGTGCCTGCGTTTCCCCGGCCCTGCCTGGCTCAGGCAGCCGGGGCTGTGGAGGGAGTGCTCGCAGCAGTGCAGGTGAGCTGTGCGGGGACACGTGCCCCGGGGCTCGGCTTGGGGTTTTGTCCTGCTGAGGGGCCGGGGCACTGCCGCTGCCTGCCCTGGCTCAGCCACTGACCCTGACCTCTCTCCTTCTTGCAGCGCACATCAGCTGTCGCAGCGGTGCCAGCCAGGGGAAGCAGCTCCCCATCTGCAGCTCTCCCCAGCCCGCTGCAGCGAGCCGACACCATGGCAAGTGAGGCCCAGGACATCACTTGCCCTGTGTGCCAGGGGGTCCCCAAGGAGCCCAGCTACGTCCTCCCCTGTGTGCACCACTTCTGCTTCGGGTGCATCATGCGCTGGGCCAAGAGAAGCAGCACCTGCCCCCTCTGCAGGCAGCACATCACCTCCATCCGCTACTCCATCTGGGCGGAAGACGACTTCCTGGAGGTGCAGCTGGCCCCCGATGCAGAGGCGCAAGACGACAGCCCCCAGGACGAGCAGGGGGCTGCAGAGCCCATGCCCCAGCCTGCCGTGAGAGGCCTCCCGCCCGAGGAATGGGCAGCCCTCTTCAGGGAACACCTAGAAGTCCTCGGTCCGCTGCGCTCCTGGGTGCGCCAGCAAGCCAGGGAGCTGTTCGACGCTGCCTGGTGGGACCAGGACATGCTGGAGGCCAACATCGTCGCTTGGCTGTGCCGCTGTGGGCTCGATGAGCACGCCTTGGTGCAGGAGCTGCAGCCGTTGCTGCAGGGCCACACGGTGAGCTTTGTGCAGCGGCTCATCTCCATCATGGAGGAGACGTGCAGCGAGGAGTTCCTCGAGGAGCTGGGCTTCCTGGAACCGCGTCCTGCCAGCCAGCTCTACGTGTACAACGGCCCTGAGGTGGACCTCGAGGGCTCCCAAGACACCTGGGAGCCCGAAGACAGCCTGGAGGCCATCCCCAGCCCTGCTGCCTCCCCCCGGGACACTCCTGTCACCAGCCTGCTCTCCTCCAGCAGCGCGGAGGATTCGGACATCGAGGAGCTGCCCAGCACCTCCAGTGCCGCCCTGCCTGGGGGTCCTGGCCACCGGCGCGCTGCACCCATGCCTGAGGAGCAGGAGGAGCTCTTCTCAGAGCCTGAAGAGGAGGAAGCAGAACAGGCTGCGGTGCCGGGCACAAGCCACGGGCCCTCTCCTCCTGGCCAGGGCAGGGACAGCTCACCTGGGGGGCCGCGGCGCCCCCCGAAGAGGAGAGCCGACAGCGACCCGGACTCTCCCCAGCCCTGCAAGAGGCCCCCGCGCCTTTAGCAGGGCAAATGTGGTTGTCATCCCAATAAAGAGTTGTGACCCTGCCACAGACAGTGTCTTGGTCTTCTTCATAGAATCACGGAATCCTACAGTTATAGAAATGTCGAGTGGCTCAGGTTGGAAGGGGCCTCAAAGACCACCTAGTTCCACTCCCCCTGCCATGGCCAGGGGTGCCACCCACTGGATCTGGTTGCCCAGCCTGGTGATGGGCAATGCCTGCCCACTCGCTCAGGACCCACAGATCCATCTCCTCAGGCCCCCTGGCCTTGCGCATCTTCATGTTCCTTAGCTGGTCTCAAACATGATCTCCTACAGAGTGTAGTTTTTCATTCTCCCATGGGTGGCTTTCTGGGCTGCCAGCACACATTGCTGGCTCTGGCTCCTGGTGAGGTTCTTGTCCACTGACACCACCAAGCCCTTCTCAGTGCTGCTGTCTATCTACTCATCACCCAGCCTGTATTTGTGCTTTTCCCTTTCCCTTTCCCTTTCCCTTTCCCTTTCCCTTTCCCTTTCCCTTTCCCTTTCCCTTTCCCTTTCCCTTTCCCTTTCCCTTTCCCTTTCCCTTTCCACTTTCCACTTTCCACTTTCCCCTTTCATTTTCAAATGCAGCATGCTTAAGGATATAAGGCTGGGGGCTGCAAGAGAGCATTCGTCAGCAATGTTGCCCTTCTGCATTCAACAGAGAAAGCAGTGAATGGGAGCAGATTTGCATCTGCCATGTACAAAATGCTTCACATTGATGGTGGAATTGCACCCCTCCTCCTTCAAGCACAGTTGGTCTGTAGCTGTTTGAAGACCAGTTTCTGAGACACGACCCCATCTTCTTAGCCACTACCTTACTCAGTATGCATCAACAAGCAGTTATACACACAGTTCACAAAATCAATTGTGGTGTAACTGTTGCACAGTAAGACTCCCAAACACTTGCAGTATTGACGTGCAAAAGAGCTTAGAGGCTGCAGCACTGGGCACATGTGAATTTTCTATATAATTAATATAAATATAAAATTACTACACTAAGGTACACTCATTTTAAGAAAGGTGGTCACTCTTATGCACTAAACCTCAGACTTGCACAGCTAGTCTTAGGCAAAATCTTCCCCAGCTTCCCCAACTAGATTTGTTCAACAGCACTTGCCTTCCCAGTTTACCCCAACATCACTGTCACTGCTTCCAAAGGGAATGGAAAATTGGGAACCTAGCATTAGAACCAAATAGTGTTTTCCATTTAACAGATATACATGCAAATGTACTTTGTTAGGAAATTTCACACCAGATTTTTGTTTCTGCAAGCAAATAATGAAGAGCGAAAATAAAAACATTGGGTAGGAAGAAGCTTGTGACTTAGTGGAATTAATACTTTTAATCCCATTATTAATTTATCACTGAAAACTAAACTAAACTAAACAAAACAAACAAACAAACAAACAAACAAAAAATATTTTGTGCTAAGAGTAACCATTGAAGCTGCTCCTAAAGCAATTTTTTCTGCACTCACATTTTCCACTCATTAATAAAGGGAAGTGACCTGCATAAGACTGAATGAAACATAGAATAAAAATGTGCAGTACCATCTAGTCTAGCTTTACGCAACATGCCCAAGGTTGCCAGACTTGTATTTGCCACTGTGGGCCCCCTGGCTGTAGCCAGCTCAAAGCTTGCTGGCCACCAGCCTGACTGAGGGGTTATGAATAGATGAGGAGCCAAACAGTGTCTTGAGTAGAGATGACTCCCATATTCACACTGAGGAGTGCAAATGGGGTGGTGGGAGCAGGGAATAATGCCACTTACCATCTCCAGCCCTGGCACGTCCATGCAGAAAGACCACGTGATACCAGTCTGATAGTGGAAATGCCATGGCTTCTGGCCTCACTGACTTCTGGGCATGGTTCTGGGAAAGGAACCAACGCACCTCTGGGCAACCTCTGGGATCCAACTCATCATCCTTGTCTATAGTATGAGTGTTTAACAACAGGTAAGTCAATAGAAATGTGCTTAGATGATACCTTGTTTACATGTAAAAAATTAATTGCCAGCAATATTGGTAGTTTAATGTAGACAGATAGATATATAATGCAGGGAATAAAATAATAGCAACAAAAACAAACAAGCACACACACACACACAAAAACAAACAAACAAACAAACAAACAAAAAACCTCCCAAACCAAAATGGTCTGTTTTGACCACCTGCAGGGCCAGGAGAAAGTCCCTAGCAAGCTGGAGGTCCCCAGGTGCTCCCCCAGAGGTATTGTACCCCCGGCTCCATGGCTGGCAAACAAAGAACCCTTCACAGATTTTCTGCTTCTTGCCTGGGTGGCGTTTGTGCATTTTTCAGTCTCAGCTACTGCCTGGTTCCCTGCCACCACTGCTGCATGGGAAAAGGACCAGTGCCACTGTGTTGCCACTCTCCCATCCACAGCCAACCCAGCCCCACCTCTGCAAAGGACCTAGCAAGCAATGTAACCTTATGTTACTGTGAGGAAAAAAGCCTTGGACATTGTGATTCTCCCACATTTTCATGGCATATTTTATCTGTGGCCCTGCTCACTCTGAGACAGTGTTAATTTTACATCAGTTGAAGATGTGTCCTGAGGTTCTCATCTTTTTGTTTCTTCTGTGCCCTTTTGGCTTCTAATTTCTTGGATTTGTCACACACCTTGTAGATTAAAATGTAGTATTTTATCTTTGAATCATTAACTTTTGTTGCTTTCTTATGCCCATTTAGGTCTTTTTTCTGCTCCAGACAGCTCTGATTATAAATAGTTCAATAATACATGTCCTCCGTATTTTAAGACTATCATTCATTTGCCTGGAAATATAAATGTGCAGTAAGTTAACAGTGATGCCATAAAGAGGCTAAAATAATTAATCATTTTGCTGCGGTTAATGGATTCAAGGGCACAGGAACATGTACATGAACTCCCACATTAGGTTTCAAGAACATTCCCAGGAGCCAGGAAAAAAAAAAAAAAAAAAACACGAAATGTTTTAACCTCTGGGCTGAAAACTGAAAACTTTGAGGAGAAGGTATGCAACAAATGTGCTTTTTGAACAACAAGGTTTACAGATACTGTTCTGGGAATAATTCCTACCACTGCATGGACTGGAAGATGCAAGTCAATGTGGCCGGGCATCCATAGGAGCCTAGCCCTGGGTGGACAGGAAAGGGCAGGACGACCCTCAGCCACTCTAGTGGCATTGACTTGGGGATAATTAAAGAGTCTTTGCTGAGGATCTCGTCAACCTTTCCGCATGCACTCACTTTGCCAGCTGTGATCATCTTTGCTACGCACTGACCATGCACACCAGATGGCTAGCTCAGTTGTCATTTCTTGCCAGAGTTTTCAGGCTGCAATCCAAGTTACCTGGATCTCTGCGGAAAGGAGTCTGACAGCAGTAACTGCCAGTATGCAAACGGGATGATTCAGGGCATCTCCTGGGAGAGGGGTCTTCCCAGGGTCTTTCCCTCCTGCATGAATGGGAGATCACAGCCTCATGTGAATGTCTGTCCAGGGATTGTTCAGAGCAGCATTTTAATGTACAAGCCAGTTTGGAAAGCCTCCAAAGCAGGATAGATTTCTGAATGGGAATGCCAAATCTAGAAATACACTGCCTTGCTAGCCTCTCTCAACCAGGAATGGAGGAGACTGGGACTCTCCAAAAGCAGTGTTGCCTGACTTTAATGGTTTATTACTGCAGTTTCAGCATTCCCAAGGTTGTCCTCCATCACCTTCATTCTTCTCTTCCTCCTCCTCCATCTCCTCTCTCCTCTCTTTTCCTCATTTCAAACCCTTGACCCGGTGGTGAAAATCAGATGGCTGCAGTATTTCCCTCTTCATCTCATGTAGTTAGTTCACAAATAAAAGTCAGTAACTGGTCATCCAAATTTCCACCATTTTGTAGCTTGCAGGTCACAACAATCAAACCCTCTTGACACTGATGGAACTGAATGACTTTGCTAGAGGCAATAAAGAAACCAAAGGAAGTCCTCCAGAGTGAGAGCACACAGTGTACTTATTGTGCTACTGCTTTGTAGAAGCAGAGCTAAACTACAGGCAAACAAACTCATACAGTATTAGAAATCTTGCCTTTCTTTCTGATGCAATGCCATATGCAGAATGAAACCTGCATAAACAACCAAGTAGACAAGCTGCAAGTCAGAGCTGCTTGCCTTGCAGTTAGATGGTGCAGTTGGTCTAGGTGGTTTATAAGGTGCAGGGGGAAAGTCTTCCCCAATTTCTCTCAGGTAGTGTTTCATGTTATTGATCAAAGTCTTCAGTTTACAGTTCTGGGCCTCAACAAAATATTTCTCCTACTGAAACCTGATTGAAATACCTTGACTGGCACAGTGATCAGATGGTCAAACAGTTTGTTAGTACTGGGAAGTGCAACCAGCAACAGCTCACAATACATGGATATAGAAGCAGATATTGAAATGAGTTTGTAAAATGAAGGTTATACATCATGAGAATTATAACTGGTGTGGTGCATGCCTTCCATGTCCTTTGCTAGACACTATCTGAAACAGCTGTTGGTGGCATTAATACAATGCCTGTCTCTGCTGTTCAGTGTCTCTGCAGGGACAGTTTGTGAGGTTTCTGTAATAAAGGCTTAACAGAAAAGATACTGCCAGTCCAAGCAATGTTGCCCAGTAAGTCCAAAGGCTCAAACTCCCTGTGCAGACATGCTATCCAGGCTTAGAGGAATAAGTTGTGCTGATTTGAAGTAAGATCTGTAACAAGAGCTGAGCTGAGCCTTTGTATCAAAATCAACAAGAACACACACTTTCCCGAGAGATGTTTGCTTTCCTAAAATTTTTATTTGGGAGTGGAAGGGAATACACGTGAGGACTAAAATTATGTTATTGGTACATTGAGACTGAATTGTACATATTTTAGGGGTTATTTTGGTGTGGAAAGCTGGGGCTTCTAAGGTTTCCCCCCTGCTTCTTCCAAGCCAGCCCCCAGGTACAGAGCAAAGCAGACATGGTCAGACCTGTCACTGGCATGGGAGCTGATGTCCGTGATAATTAATAACTAGTTCTCCAGATTTAAATGCCTCTCATGGAAGACAATACTGCTGCTCCCAGATAGCTCACTTTCTCCACCACCAGCCTGCGGCTGAACTGGTTTACAGCATGACTAAGCCCATTTAAAACTAGGCCCCAAACTGCCAACTCCACCCTCACTTGATGGACTTTGTATGGCTAGTGCAAGACACCACATGCATACTTTCTGCACTTCATTCAGTTGTGGAGCCCCTAGGACAATGATATATCCAAAATAAAGTTTTTCTGAAACATAGCTCTACACTGCTGAATGAAATTTTATTCTAAAGCAAAATAATTGATGTAGGCAGTGGGAAATGCCATGTCCAGAGGTAAGAAATGAGCAGGTAGGCATAAACATTTCCACTTACTCATTATGTAGTTTTTAAGTGTTTGATTTTCCTTTGTCGGAACAACTTTTCACTTTTTCTTTCATCTCTCTCTTTCTTTTTTTTTTTTTTAATTTTATTTTTCCCAGAGACATTTTTTTCTGTCTCTTTTCTAGTCCACTCAGTGTTGAAGCAATGAGAGTCCTATCAAGTATTACAGGCAGGTCAGAGAGGGCAAATTACTTGCCAAAATAGTCTCTCTGCAGGTTTTTATTGGTGTTATGTGCTAAGTTATGTGATAAGTCAAAGTTAGTGTTGCATAACATTCTCACAGTACTTCTTGTAACCTTTTTTTTTTTTTTCAGTATAGAGAGTGATTCACTTTCTGCAATGCTGCAGTTGCTTTATTCCTGTTGAAACTTTTCAGGTATGTTACCTTATTGCTCTCTGATACCTGCATCTTGTTCCTGCCCTTGTACCAGACACATGCCTGCTTTCATTAGATTACATCCCTCTGAGTTCTTAATAAATGCAGGTTCAAGAGAAGTGGTCATCTTGCTTACATTTGCTGAATTTGTGACTCATTAGGTCTCTCTGAGTATCATATGCATCTGAGGGCTGCATGCTAGACATATGTAGATCCACAATGCTAAAAGCAACATCTACCTGTTGTATTTTAGATGCAATGATATTGAGAGCTTACCCATCTTCCTTTTTACATGTTTCTCCATCCACTCTTTTCTCATGTTCTCAAGCAATGCAGCTGCTTTCCTCTGGCAGTACTCCCCTCATCTTAAGATGCACAAGAGTCACACAGCAGCTTTGTGTGACCAGGGACAGTGCCTGATGTGCACATTCACCATTTGTATGTTACTGCACTACTAATATATTTCCTGCAGTTCAAAGGAAGCAATGGAAAGACAGAGCACCACTGAGCAAGGATTCTGATCAAAGGACAAATGTAGCTGGCCAAAATGAACAATTACATGAAACAAAGGGAAAATAACAACTAAAGATCTTTCATTGCAGCCAGCTAATTATCATGAGTTCTGGACTTAACTGTTCAGGCATAGAATTAAAAACCTTAATTATATTGTCACCTTTGTCTCTCAGCTCCCATTGCCCACAAATGAATCCATTTACTCTAACTGCTGATGATGAGAAGAAATTGATGGCAGTCCCAGTGAGGTGGGAGAGAGTTTTTTTTTTTTTTTAAGAGAGAGAGAGAAAGAGAGAGAGGCAGCATGCTGATGGCTGCACAGCTGGGTGACAACTACATTCCAGGACATTATAAATTAAAAATACTTTTAATGAGACAAATATGGGTTTGATGGATTTCATGCTTTCCTTCTACTCCCCCCTCCCGCCCTCCCCTTCTATGCTCTTGCTGCCACCACTGTTGCCTTTTTAATTTTAAGTCATGCCTCTTGTCAAATAATTCTCCCGTCTTCGCTGCTGGTTCCCCAGAGAGCCTCATTTGTAGTTCCATGAAAGCTTCTGCGTGCTGAGGCTTGAGTGCTGCTGCAGTGTGGTGACCATGGGTGACACATCAAAGTGGGCACTGTGCTCTGTGAGCCAGAGACCCCGCCGGGTGCTGCCCTGCAGTAGCTGCTCGCTGGCGGGTGACGAGCGGCGCTGCCTGCCCTGTGGTACGATTTTGCTGGTCAGACGAGCAAGTGTTGGGACCTGGCTGTGAAATGCAAACCTGACAGATGTACACAGTCAGTGCTCCCTCCTTGTGTCTCTGATGAAGCAGTCTGGTGCTCAGCCGAAGCCTACCTACTCAGCTAAAGATGCTGTCTTAATTTTCCTTTTTTTTCCCCCCTGTAATTCCAAGGATTTTTTTTCAAGACCTCTCCAACTGATGTTCTGTGAGCAAAACGCTGGAGGCTGCCAAGCTGGAGGTCTCCCTGCTCTGCCCCATCTCGTTACACACAAAATTTAGGGGCCCCAACACCTGCCTACGGCCTAGGCCGGGCTGCAGTGTAGTGACCATGGGTGACCATGGCCCTGCCCTATGGTGCAGGGCTGGCAGCACTGGGCACACCTGAGCGGGGCCTCCTCGGGCCTGACAGGCTCTGCAAACGAGTTGCCGTGGTTACGCGGGCAAGTTAATGTGACGGAACCTCGCAGCGAAGCAGAGGGGCTTGTTTCAGACATAGCCGGTGCACATGGCTGTGTCCGCGGCGGTGCACGCTCACTCCCATTTATTACCCTCATGTAGCAGCAAGGCTTCCAGCTGTGGGTTTGAAAGCCTTGGCTTCTGTCTCTATTTGAGTTCTGCCTCTGTTGGGCTGTTGGGCTTCTTCTGCCGTGGTTTTGTTCCTTCACCGCCTGTGCAGCCACCTGCCGACGGCCGGCATTTGCAGGGGCTGCTGCACATGCAATGCTCAATCTTCAGTGATGGAACCAGGATTTAAGGTTTTTGAGGGGGAGAAGAAATGAGAATGCCTGACTTGGGCTGCCTCAATGTCATAGGCAGTAGCAGTGGTTTCACCTAAAATTAAAACTGATTGATAAGTCTGCAAGGTTTCTTTCTGTCAGTTTTACTAGCATGTTAATAAGAAATCCCATGTTTTGCAGCACAACCTGCTTTCTCTGGTTATTCGTGGTTTGTTTTGTCTTTGAAGTCTTAATTCGGAAATCTTTGCTTAAATATATATGGTACCATCCTATAGTTTCTTCCAGGTGTGATACACTGCAGGCGTGACTTTACAGGTGGGCAGGTCTACACTGATTTAAACAGTAAACTCCCACCATGCCACAAAAAAAAAATAAGTAATCTATCCTGCTCTCCTTGTGTAGGTGTTAACAGCTGAGCCTAGTGAAACCTAGTCACATATTTACTGTTCAATGTTTGTTACCAGAAAGCCAAAAGACCACTTCTGGTCTGGGAATATAAATGAGGTTTAGCATTATTTCTGCTAGCTTGGGATAGATCCATGGACTTGTGCTTACAGGTGCATCTGAATTCTGGTGCCAGTGGAATTTCTGGGAGCTTTGAGAAACACAAGGAAGAGCAAGCTTCAGATAAGGATTTCTGCTTTACGGAGGGTCAGTTTCTGTGGGTGTGTGTGTGTATGTGTGTGTTTGTGCTTTTCATTTCTAAGAGTGAAAGATAAGCTAGAAATTTGATAGCAAAAGGTGTCTATTTTGAATATTGGTAAAGTTCAACAGCATCAGAAAGTTGCAATGTAGTATTAGAGATGGTTTAACCTAACAAAAAAAATGTGAACAAAGTAAGTGAAACAGAGAAAATAAAAAGAAATCATTTTTCACTCATCTAAAATAAACTAATTCAATGGATTCAGTCCTATCTTGCTGAAAGTTTTTTGTTTGTTTGCTTAGATTTGTTTTATTTTGCTTTGTTCTTATATATAATGGACTATCACTGTAATCTATAGCAGTACTGGAACTACTGCTTGTTCAAAGCTTCTTTCCAGACTCCTGAAACTTTCAGAAAGTTCCCTTTAGAATCACAGACTGGTTGAGCTTTGCAGGGACCCAAGGGTCCATCCGGCCCAATCCCTCACTGAGCAGGGCCGCACAGAGCAGGGTGCGCAGCACCTCGTCCAGGTAACTTTTGATGATGTCCAAGGAGGAGACTCCACCACTTCTCTGGGCAGCCTGTGCCACTGCTCCATCTCCTGCACATCACAGAAGTGCTTCCTGGTGTCCAGGGAGAACCTTCTATGTTCCAGTTTGTGACCATTGCCTCTTGTCCTGGCACTGGGCACCACTGAGAAGGGCCTGGCTCCATCTTATCTGTACCTACCTTCAGGTATTTATAGACATTGATGAGATTCCCCTTAAGCCTTCTATTCTGCAGGCTGAACAGTCTCAGGTATCTCATATTTTCCTCAGAGGAGAGATGCTCCAGTTCTTTTTGCATCTTTATGGCCCTTTGTTGGACTCTCTCCAATAGCTCCATGTCTCTCCTCTAATGCTGTCTCTCCACCATTGACTCCTGTGACACACCACTAGACGTGCCACTGGCGTGGTGCAATTGCCTGAAGTAACCAGGAAAATAAAACTAACATTCAAATTTTAAAGAAAATGTACAGCACTGAAGAGGCTTTTGGGATAGGGCGTAGCTGCATTACCTAAGCGTTCCCTAGGCTTCTGACCTTAGATGCTATCGCACTGGGGGAACCTGGTGTGCTAGCTCTAAGGAACAGTACAGAGTGTAGAGTGGAGTGGAGACACCATGGCTAGGCTCTGTGACCAGGTGGGGACTTTATTGTTCTTGTGCACACCAAGACCAATAAGCTGCACTTTTTGCTACCCTGAGCCAAGGACCTGTCATGTCTTAACGAATGTTGTACCCTACTGTACTTTTGCTCATTATAATATCATTATAATACCAAACCACACCTCCATCCCAAAAGCTACCCACCTCCAGCATGCAACCACCCCACCTCCAGCATGCAACCACCCCTCACTGAGCAAGCGCTCTGAATTTCTCAGAGCCTATTAGTTTAAACAGAGACAAGAGAACTTTTCACCAATCACAACCAATATATGCTTGACTAGAGCCACTCAAGCTCCACCTAAAAGATAGAAGATAATATAAATTGGCCTAAGAGAGAGGCAATGTTAGGGAAGATACCACCGTCAGGGGAGATACCATCCTGAATGAATACAACATCCTTACAACCTCCTGACTCCTGGGACCAGTTGACGGGCTGAGCCTCTCTTTCCCCCCATTGGGATGCCTTTGGGTGAGATTTGAACACTTGGTTGTAAATCTTTCTAGAGTCTTTGATCCTTTTAACGCATTAATTTCTAGGCTGAGCACCTGTGACACCTGTGTATTTCATGCATGGTAGCTTGCTTTTGCAGACAGACACTATCGCCGGCAATCCAAAGAACCTATGTACCTGTTGCTGTAATAAATCATACTTGATTGCATTGTTATAGCTCTCATTAAGCGTGACTAGGGTAAGGGTGGTTATACATTATTGGTGAATCCATGACCGTGATAGTTCAGTGTTCTGAATCCAACCAGACCCCTAGTGGTTAATGCGTTATTGGTGAATATCTGACTGGACCTCTAACGGTTGATGCATTATTGGTGAATCTGACCGGACCCCTAACGGTTAATGCGTTATAGGTGAAATCTGTGATTGTGATAGTTCAGTACCCTGAATCCGACCGGGCCCATAACGGTTAATCAGCTACACCCCTTAATGCAACAACTGGTCACCACCCTCCATGTCCAACCGATAAACCAGGTTTCAATCTACCTCATGTCTGCCTGTCCAGCTCAACAGCTTCTCAATGAGGACCTTATAGGAGGATGTATGAAAACCTTACCGAAGTTCTGATAGACAATATTCATTGTCCTCCCTTCCTCTACAGATTCAGGCATTTCATCATAACAGGTTACCAAGAACCCAAATGCTGGCTAAAAGGGTTCAGCCCTCACTAACAAGGTAGCTGCAACAAAGACTCCGGGCACCCTGAGTCAAGGGCAGTGTGTCACATTCATCAGAGATTGTTAGAGCTTTCTTGGACCCACACCTCTGTTAGTCTCTGTTAGTTGCTAGAACAGAGAAAGTTTTGGAAAGTTGAATGTTCATCTTATTCTTTTGTAAGTTGAGGCCTGTTAGGCAAACTTCTAAATAGAGTAAAAAGTTTCAAGAATCTTCTGAAAATGTTTGTTTCACTTAAGTAGTCCTGTGTACGAGCAGCTCAACACAGCAGCAGTGTGCAGGAGGCAGTCTGGTTTAGTGCTGCCAAATAGGCTGTTAAAAAGTCTCCTGGAAGCATTGCTGTGTGTTAGTGCTTCTCAGGCTCTTGGGACCTTCCCTTTCCCAGATCATTTTTGTGGTCATCCCTACTCTTTTCCTCCATCCACCTGCTGCATTGGTCACACAACTGGCATATGCATTGGGTGGATACAGGCTCTTTAGGGAGGACAAGCTTGGAAGAGGGTTGCTCTTAATGCGAGAAAGCAGATGGTGTCTCTCCTGAGATGGATGATGAACTACTTCAGAGCTTATGGATTAGGAGGAGACAGAAGGCCAACTTGGGTGACATGGTGTCTGCTACAGGCTGCCTGACCAGAAAGAAGCGCTTGGTGAGGTCTTCTTCAGACAACTGAATAAACCCCGTATTCACAGGCTGTGGTCTTCATGGGAGACTTCTACCACCCCACTACTTGTTGATGCAGGTTGAACACACCAGGAGGTGATGCAGGAGGTTTCTGGAGGCACTGACAATAACTTTCTGAGAGAGATGATCAAGAAAGCAACAAGGAAAGGTGGTTTTGCTGGACCTCACAATTAGAAACAGAGAAGAATTGATAATGTGAAGCTTGGGGGTGGCACTGGCTGACGTGACTGTAAAATGGTGGAATCCAAGATCCATAAATTCAGGTTAAAATGGTGGGAGGGAAATAATCTAAAAAGCAAGACCATAGACCTGGACTTTTGCCTGTGCAGGAATCTGCTTGGAATTATCACATGGGAGAGCATCTTGGACAGAAGATACGTCCAGGAGAGCTGATGGATTTTTCAAGGATCACCTTACCCAAAATCATGAACTGTCAATCCCAGTAAGAAGTAAAATGAGCAAAGGTGTCAGGAGGTCTCTATGTATGAACAATCAGCTCCTGATAAAACTCAAACTTAAAAAGGAATGAATGGGAGGTATAATCAGGGATGGGTCGTCTAGGAGAAATACAGAAGCACTGTGAGCGTGCAGTCAGGAAAGCCACAACCCACACTCCAGAGTCCATTCTCAGGTCACAAGTTACATCAAAACTGGGAGGACTGGGTGATGTAGATTTAGGGGGATATGAATGGGCTGGAGAATTGGACAGAAAGGAATCTCATAAAATTCAACAAAAGTACATACCAAGTCTCGGGGCAAGAAATTACCCCAGCCACTAGGACAGGCTGGTGTCCAGTGGGATGGGAGGCAGATTTGCAGGCTATGAGCTGTAGACAGTCTACATAGGGAAGGTCAGAAGGAATCTTATCAAAGTAAAGAAGAAGGAGACAGGTTCCTCTCAGTGGTGTCCAGTGAACAGATAAGAAGCAACGGGCAGAAGTTGAAATAAAAGAAACTCCATTTAAGCAAAAGAAAAAAAAATAAAATCCTGTGAGGGTGGTCAAAAATATTCTACTTTGACCACCCTGAGCTCAGAGAGGCTGTGGAGCCTCCATCCTTGGAGGTATTCAAAACTCGAATGGAAACAGCCCTGAGCAACCTGGTCTAGCTGAGTCTGTTTTGAGCCAAGGGGCTGAGCAGGAGGACCTTCAGAAGTCCCTGCAAACCTCTACCACTCTGCAGTTCAGCAATCTTCCTGAGAAACAGCTGACAGAAGACTTAATCTCTAAATCTTATGTCCAGCTGACATCAGTACGATAGGATGGGAACTTCAGACAAAGTCCTCATGGGCACAATCCTGCACCAGAAATGGCCATCACTGACAGGTGAAAGACTTTCTCATCTAGTGGAAGTCTTCTTTCCTCTACAACTTGAATAATGGCAATGACCGTTCCCTTATAAAAACACACAGAGCTACCACGAAAGGGTCAATATTGATCAACCATAGACCTTGGCTTAAAATTGCAGAGTCCTGCTGTTCATGTGAATGTGCAGCAGATTCTCTTTCTTTTTTATTATCTCTGTGTAATTTAGAAATAGCTGAAGATCAGATGTGGACCAGTGCACATTATTATTGCCAATATGAGTTTAAATTGCTCTCCTTGAATTATTTGGCTTAACTTATCTTCTTCATCCTTGCTTTAATTTTTTGCTGTTTTAGGGTCAGATGCTGCCACATGTGATGAGTGGGCATTTGTATGACAGTAGGCCCACTCCCAACTGTGGAGTTCATGTAGTTTAAATGTTACAACAATTAGGCTGAAATGACAAACTTAAAGAAAATTCATCTTTGCTTCTCAGTTAAGATTCTTTGCAAGCACAAGCACATGATGGCCTTTAATGCAGGCATTTTCATGACTGCTAAGGAGAAGAACTGATATGTAAATGAAAAGCTGGATGCAATGTGTGCTTAGAAGGGGTTTCACCTTGCCAGTCCATGGCTGTGTAAAAACATGGTACCCAGGCAAAGCCAATTGTTCCCAAACTGCACATCTACTCTGGCCTTTTGCAGGAGGCTGGTAGCCTCAGAGATATTGCCTCCCATTCTGAAACAGATAATTGCAAAGGGAACTGGCCTTCGATTCAGTCCTCTGGCAGACACAGCCTGAAGCAGCTAATGAGCTTTCTGTGCTCAGGGAAGTTGGTAATGCAGTTAACTGAAATAAAGTTTTTTATCATGCCTTCCACTGGATGATAATTCCCTGTGGGAAAGAGCAGGGTACATTTGATGTGTGCATGATAAATCAAGGCAGAGTAGTTAACAGCACTCACGTCAGAGCTCATTGTACACAAGGGGAGTCCTTCTTCAACCATGTCTTCTGAACGATACCCCGTCAGTGCCAAAGGATGAGGTCTTTATAGTGAGAGGTGTAGGAGCAAATATCTAAGTTATTAGAAAATGTGAAGTTCTGACTATCACTCCCTAGGCCCTGATACTGAAAGTACTTATCTCTTTTTTTTTTTTTTTTCCATGCAGTGTCTGAATTTGGACAGTGTTTCAAAAGGTGACTACTTTTCTTTCTGAGAAGCTCTACAATAATTATATACCAACTTTACAGCAGAAGCTGCCTGGGACAATTTTTAATCTCCACTCCATCTGTGTGACATTGCACCCTGTACACACAACTTTTTCAAAACAAACAGTTTCACTGGTTTGTCTCAGTTTGTCATTCTAGTTCTTGAAATATTGTTTACTGCTGAGAAGGAATTATTTCTCCCTTCACCTTTAAGTGAAAACTGATGTTTCGCTTTTTATTGTTATTCTAGGACATAGGCTTTAAACAAAATACTAAAAGCAATACCTACCTTCCTGATGCTTTTAAGGAATTCATTTTCTCATCCTTTCATTGCAAAAGCAAGCCAGTGCTCTGTAGGAAGCAGTGTCCTGTAGTGCCTGAGTGCCCTTCTCAGATCCATCAATTCTTTCTTCTGACTTTTATGGATATCCCAGATTCACACTCAGCAGTTATGGCTGGAGCACAACTCAGAAGAAGCATTCTCTATTTTGTGCTGTTAAAAGTGATGGCTGAGCTGGAAACATGGGCACTCTTAGCAGACTTCAGGCTTACAGTAAGGCTGTAATTGCTGCCCACTGCCTCTGCTGAGCTGCCATTGGTGACAAAACTGGATGATGTTTGTCACCTCAGAAAACAGGAGATCATGGAAATTACTGGAGTGAGTGTTTGCCATGTCTTGTTCATGATGAGAAGAGTATGTCTGGTTATTACCCAACATTTGCTAAGTGTACCAACTAATGGAGCGGGAGACATGAAAGATTTTCATAGGCCATCTAGAATGTAATTCAAATCTATCCTGACGGAGGTCATTCTAAGTAAGATGAATTTTTATCTCTCCTTTCCTTTAAAATATCAACCTTTGTCTTCTAAAAAGTTACTTAAAAAGTGATAGCTAGGTTCTACCTGGATGTCTTACTAACTGGATGAATTTACTGACTCCTTGAAGGCCAAAGATGTGTCAGGTCTTCCAGGAACCAGCTGGAACAAATACATATTTCTTGGTCCTTCTTTTTGAATAAAGCTCTGGGTTTAGACACTGTGGGCATTTTGTGATGGAAACTTATATCACAGAATCACAGAATCATCTAGGTTGGAATCACAGAATCACAGAATCACAGAATTTTCTAGGTTGGAAGAGACCTCAAGATCATCGAGTCCAACCTCTGACCTAACGCTAACAGTCCCCACTAAACCATTTCCCTAAGCTCTACATCTAAACATCTTTTGAAGACTTCCTCCTAGTCCAACCTGTGACCTAACACTAACCAGTCCTCCACTAAACCATATCACTAAGCTCTAAATCTAAACATCTTTTAAAGATCTCCAGGGATGGTGATTCAATCACTTCCCCGGGCAGCACATTCTAATGCCTATCAACCCTCTCGGTAAAGAAGTTCTTCCTAATATCCAACCTAAACCTCCCCTGGTACAACTTCAGCTCACTCCCCTTTATCCTATCACCAGGCATGTGGGAGAATAGACCAATCTCCACCTCACTACAGCCTCCTTTATGGTACCTATAGATAATGATAAGGTCACCCCTGAGCCTCCTCTTCTCCAGGCTGAACAACCCGAGCTCCCTCAGCCGCTCCTCATAAGACTTGTTCTCCAGACCCCTCACCAGCTTCGTTACCCTTCTCTGGACTTGCTTGAGCACCTCCATGTCCTTCTTGCAGCGAGGGGCTCAAAACTGAACACAGTACTCGAGGTGCGGCCTCACCAGAGCTGAGTACAGAGGGACGATCACTTCCCTAGCCCTGCTGGCCACACTGCTTCTTATACAACCCAGGATGCGGTTGGCCTTCTTGGCCACCTGAGCACACTGCTGGCTCATATTCAGCTGACTATCAACCAATACTCCCAGGTCCTTCTCCGCCAGGCAGCTTTCCTACCATTCCTCTCCCAGTCTGTAGCTCTGCTTGGGGTTGTTGTGCCCCAGGTGCAGGACCCAGCATTTGGCCTTGTTGAACTTCATACACTTGGCCTCAGCCCATCGGTCCAGCCTGTCCAGATCCTCCTGCAGAGCCTTCCTACCCCCGAGAAGATCAACACACGCACCTAACTTGGTGTCATCTGCAAACTTACTGAGGGTGCACTTGATCCCCTCATCCAGATCATCGATGAAGATATTAAAGAGGACCGGCCCCAGCACCGAGCCCTGGGGGACACCACTAGTGACCGGCCTCCAACTGGACTTGGCTCCATTCACCACGACTCTTTGGGCCCGGCTATCCAGCCAGTTTCTAACCCAACGAACCGTGCGCCAGTCCAAGCCAAGAGCAGCCAGTTTCTTGAGGAGAATGCTGTGGGAAACAGTGTCAAAAGCCTTGCTGAAGTCAAGGTAGACCACATCTACAGCCACTAAGCACTTCACGTTGTCATAGAAGGAGATCAGGTTCATCAAGCAGGACCTGCCATTCTGACTGGGCCTGATCACCTGGTTGCTGATCACCTGGGCCTGATCACCTGGTTGCTCCCATGCTGACTGGGCCTGATCACCTGCTTGCCCTGCAAGTGCTGCATGATGACTCTCAAGATAATCTGCTCCATGAGTTTCCCTGGCACTGAGGTCAAACTGACAGGCCTGTAGTTTCCTGGGTCTGCCCTCCAACCCTTCTTGTAGATGGGCATCATGTTTGCTAGCTGCCAGTCGACTGGGACCTCCCCCGATAGCCAGGACTGCTGATAAATGATGGAAAGCGGCTTGGCCAGCTCCTCCACCAATCCTCTCAGTCCCCTCGGGTGGATCCCATCGGGCCCCATCGACTTGCGTACATCCAAGTGCCATAGCAGGTCGTCAACCATTTCCTCAGGGCTAGTGAGGGCCACATTCTGCTCCCCATCCCCTTCCACCAGTTCAGGATACTGGGTATCAAGAGAACAACTGGTTTTGCCACTAAAGACTGAGGCAAAGAAGGCATTAAGCACCTCCGCCCTTTCCTCATCTTTTGTAACTAAGTTCCCCCCCCCCCCCCCCCCCCCCCCCCGCATCCAGTAAAGGATGGAGATTCTCCTTAGTCCTCATTTTGCATTGATGCATTTATAAAAACATTTTTTGTTGTCTTTAACAGCAGTAGCCGGATTGAGCTCCAAATGAGTGTTGGCCGTTCTAATTTTGTCCCTGCACTGCCTCGCAACATCCTTATGGTCCTCCTGAGTAGCCTGCCATCTTTTCCAAAGATTATAAACCCTCTTTTTTCTCCTAGGCTCAAGCCACAATTCACCGTTCAGCCAGGCCGGTCTTCTTCCATGCCGGCTCCTCTTTGGGCATGTGGGGACAGACCGTTCCCGCGCCATTAAGATTTCCTTCTCGAGGAGCGCCCAGCCTTCCTGGACTCCTCTGCCCTTCAGAACCACCTCCCAAGGGACTCCACCAACCAGTGTCCTGAACAGTTCAGAGTTGGCCTTCCAGAAGTCCAATATAGTGGTTTTACTGGTCCCCTTCCTGGCTTCTCCAAGAATGGAGAACTCTACCATTTCATGGTCACTCTGCCCAAGACAGTTTCCAACCACCACATCTCCCACCAGTCCTTCTCTGTTTGTGAAGAGAAGGTCTAGTAGGGCACCTCCCCTGGTAAGCTCACTAACCAGCTGCATCAGGAAGCTATCTTCCACACTCTCCAGAACCTCCTAGACTGCTTTCTCTGGGCTGTGTTGTGCTTCCAGGATATGTCAGGGAAGTTGAAGTCCCCCACGAGAACAAGCACAGATGATTTCACAACTTCTGTCAGCTGCCTGTAGAACTCCTCATCAGTTTCCTCATCCTGGTTCAGCAGTCTATAACAGACCCCCACCAGGATGCTTGCCTTGTTGGCCTTCCCACTTATACTAACCCATAGGGACTCAACCTTATCATTCCCAGCCTCAAGTTCCATGACATCAAAACTCTCTCTGATATAGAGAGCCACAGCAGCACCCCTTCCATGCTGCCTGTACCTTCTGAAGAGCCTATAGCCAGACATTGCAGCACTCCAGTCATGAGAGTGGTCCCACCACGTTTCCGTGATGGCAATCAAGTCGTAGCCTGCCTGCTCTACAATGGCTTCCAGCTCCTCCTGTTTGTTGCCCATGCTGTGTGCATTAGTGTAGATGCAGTTCAGTTGGACCATTGCCTTCTCCCTCAGCCCTGACATTGTTCCCCTGGCACATCTCTAATGAGTCCTACTTCATCCCCATCCCCATCCCCCTTCTTACCTAGTCTAAAGCCCTCTCAATGAGCCCTGCCAGCTCCTGGGCTAGTATCCATTTTCCCCTTAGAGACAGGTGGGACCCATCTGCAGTTATCAGTCTGGGTGTTGAGTAAGGCGCCCTGTGGTCAAGTACTCAGTTCTAATTACAATGAGGTTATATTATTGCTTCCTTTTTGTTCCTTTTTTTTTTTTTTTAAGTCTCCATTTTCAAGTGAGCATTTTCCTAGCTTTCTACATTGCAGTCTTCACTAACATGCAGACAAAATGATAGAATATTATATCTAATGTCTTTTTTTTAAAAAAAGAAATTCCCTGAAAGAGCAGCCAAATCAAACAATCCTTTTTTATTTATTTATTTTTTCCTAATTATTTTTTCCCACTCAGAGAATTGGTTCTGTGGCTGAAAATATTCAGTCTATTAAGTCAAAGAGGATATTACTTGAGGAAGGCCTGTGAGATCAATTTTCTAAAGGCCCTAGGATTATGTTTCTGTTTTCATTTTTTCTGTTTATTTTTGTTGGTTTGAGTTTCTCTTTTTTGATCTCTTACTTTTCCTTTTGGGGTCTGATGTATCACTTTGTGAAATCTTAAGTAATTGCTAGTATTGCAGCTCCTACCAGAACAGGTCATCTCTCTCTTCTTGACAGCAAATGCTGTGGTCAACATGAATCCCAGACCATAGCAGGTTCCTGTGTGCCTAAATTACTGCATTCAAGGGTAAAGAATCTGTTGCCTAATTCCTAGGTAGAACTTGGGACTGGGTTGTGCTGCCTGAACATTTCAGCCCTGTGAAGGTATTTGTTCTACCTAGAAATTGGGGCTAATGGGAATGTTTTAGCCTATAACTTTCCTAGAGATAACTCTCAGAATACTTTAGGGAGATTGATTTTGGCAGTGTCCATGAGGGAGGGGAGGAGCACCCAATCCAAGGCCTGCTGAGGCATTCTCATCAGTCTTGGAGACTTGGGATGAGACTTTGAGCTCACAGAAGCTCAAAGGAAACAGCCTGAAGGATGCCATTATTTTATTCTATGACTCTGCTCTGATACTCAAAGGACAGAAGATGTTGGCTTTCTGCCATGTCTCTTTCTCACAGACCAGTTTATCTCCCTTAAGTTTCAAATGTCCCACTTTGGCCAGTGGGTTCCTCACTTAAAAGGACTGGAAAAATAACATTTCCAGGAAAGCACCAAAATAACACAGTCTTGGATCTGCTTCTCAAGCTGGCACTTAACTTAAGTTTCTCTGCTTCTGAATGAAGCTGAATTATGAGAAGTTTTATAGTTCTTGGTTTTGGAAACTGCCGCTGATTTTATGGGAGGTAGATTTGAATGTTTTCTTCTGTCACAGTCTTTGGGATTGTCAGAGGATTGGGAGAGTCAACGAAATCTCCAATTCTGCAAAGGTTTTGAAAAGAAGGTGTTTTGAAGTGTTTTTTAAAGCCTTGCACAGTAAGACTTTAATCTAATTGAGCAATTCTGAAATAATTTTTTGCCAGTAAGATGTAACCATAAATATTCACAGGCAAGAGATCTTTCCAAGTTACAAGTAGCTCATTAATGTCCTTTTAATAGGCTTTGTGAGCACAACCTGAGCACCAGAAAAATATGCATGTTCCCTAATAAGGCACTTCCTGATGACAAATAAGAGCTGTGATCTTTTGTGTTTCAATTCCCATGCCTTAGTTGTTTAAGCTAAATGAAGAGCTCTGTTAGCTGGCTGGAAAAAATGTGTGCTCTCTAAACTACAGCCAGTCAACAGATGTCAGTGTGTTCATTCTGACAGAGCTCAATGATGCTTCCACAAAGGCAACATCAAAACCTTACTGACTGTGTGGGGGATGAGAGAGAGCACCAAGCTATCCATGACTACAAAGGTGCTTACTGTTAGCAAGCAATAATTTCTGTCTTTCCCTTGCATTCCTGAGGAAACACAACAGCATGGTATATTCATATTCAAGAGATAAATGATAAGGGACTGTTGCTTTTTGAAAAAGTGAAAATTCTATTGCCAGACTGAAAAATAAGACTTTTTTTTTTTTTTTTTTGGTTAGGATCAGCTAAACAAATAAATAATTTTGGTGATATAACAAGAATTTAACTTTTTGCACCCTACTTATTATAAATTAACTGAAAACTGCTGAAATAATTTTGAAATACTAAAAGGGGCATGAAAAATGACACAAATTCGAATTTATTAAGCATTAATGGATATGAAATATAATTTATTTTTAAAAAAATATTTACAAAAAAAAAAAAAACCAACTACGTTAAGCAGTTTGTGAAACTTTAATCTCTCAAGTTATTCAGCGGTATTAAAATACAGTGCCCTCCAGAATTAGAGAAGACATCTCTGACAAAGTCTCTGAACACCTATGAAAGGTATTTTATAATGGAATATGCTTATAGAAAGATTTAAAGAGATTCTGAGGGAGACTGGCCCTAGATTTGTTCCAGCTGCAACATCCCAGTGAACACCTTGTTGGGTGGAACCAGAGAGCCCCTCCAAGATGTAGTTAGGAAGTAAGTGTTCGTACAATTAGCAGAAATGCTCTTCTCTAGTTACAGTTACAGTTTCCATCTGGAAAGGTTTCACCCAGTAACCTATCAAGAAAGCTGTAGGTAGCTGATAAGTTAATTATTGATCAGTGGTGGTAGTATTCACAACCAATAGCTCCAATGGCAAATTTCCCAAGCCTGTACTTGTTCTTGGGAATGCTTATTTCTCTGGCTGTATTTTCTCCTACCCAAAAAAATGCTGCTGTGACATCAGACTGCCCTAACTGGCATTTTTTCTCGGTTTTCCATCTTTAGAGTTTCTAAAGATATTAGCACAGTGCAGGTCTGACAAAATGAATTCCGACAAAAGATAATTGCATGAATCTTTTGTAACCAAGCACTTAAAACGCCTTGACACTGTCAGTTCCTATTTCACTCAAATGTGTGTCAAAGCTGCAATGCTGCCCTAGCTCAAGTAGGGGTGACAAGAGTCTCTCAGCCAGAGTGGCTGTGAGGATCTGAGTCCATGTGCATTAACATGTTTATGTTGTTGCTGTTTTGGTTTGTTTTTCTGTTTTTACAAAACAGAGGTCGGTGTATGGAAATATGGGAATCGAGTTAACCAAGTTGACATCTCAAACAAGTTAACACTGTACTTGAGGCACTGACATGTTGACACAACACAGTCAGATTGGGAATGGCAGTTACAATGAGGGATAGATATATTGGTGTGCCAGAAAAAGGAACACTCCTTGTGAATTAAATACTTTTCCTGCCCAAGGATGGGGAAACAAACTGAGCTGGAGGAACTTGCCTGGTCTTGAAGTCAAGGATGGAGGAATTTTACTTCTAGAGCAAAGTCAGTGGACCTCCTCAGGCTTCCTGCCTAGGGGATGAGGTTTACACACTGGTCCAAATAGAAGAGTCTCAGGTCATGTGCAAGTGAAGACCACAATGTTGGGGCAGGAATAGAGAAGAAGCCATGAGACCCTGGCAAAAGTCAAAGTGCTCCTGACAGTCTGAGTTAAGGAGACAGAAGGGACAGATTTCTGCTGTTTCAGGCATTTTATTTAGAAGTGCCAAGTCAGGGTGGCTTATCAGTGTTTGAGTCTTTGCTGTGCTCTTAATACTTCTAATGTGTCCCACTGCAGAAGTTTCCCACTTTTACCCAAGTAAATATTTTTAACAGAATCTGGTATCTATAGCTTTCTTATGAATGTGACTGGTTATTGCCCTCAGTGCTTTAGGGTTATTCCTCAACACAGCTAATTGATGGTTCTCCATTCAGGAGCACAGATCTTGATTATCTCTTAGATTCAATGAGAACCTGTTATGTCACTGTACCTTGTTTGTATACACTTGCTCTGTTAGCCATATGAAGTGGGTAATGAATTTCTGTTGAAATTGTTTTTTTCTTCCTCTTTCAGTTCTTTCGCTGGGAGCCAATCTGAAGGAACTTGATCTGCAAAAAGGGTAGACAACTGCAAAAGATCACTTCCAGAATCTCTTCTTCCTCAGAGTGACTACCTCAGTAATTTTCAATCTGCAACTAACACAATCAGTTATTTCTCGTACTTCAAATAAAAATGTCACTTTAACAATTAAATTTCTGTGTTTCCTTATCTTGTCTCAACATTTCCTCCTTTAAAGAAACAGTCTTCTAGAATCACTTTTTACTGATGTGTCAAAATGTAGGGGGATGATTCACAGGCTTGACTTGCAGCAGGATGGGTCAGGGTGTTTTAGTGATGTTTGTTTCAAATACCTTTGCAGTCCCCTTCATTGGACTTTCCACTGATTCTTTGTTACTGCAACTCCGCAGAGAAATCTTTAGCATATGATACTGATCCTGGAGGAAATACTAAAACTGTAAATATTGAATTCAGTATTTTATGTAAAGACAGAGCTAAGTATTACCTTTTTCAAACTGAAGTTACAATTTATGGTGGAAAACCAGGTAGGAGAAAGGGGGAATCTTTGGATGCTTTGAAGAAGAAAGTAAGTGCATGAAATCTTGTAACTCTGAGACAGGGATTTTTTAATTTAGTTGCTAATTGTCAGTTAAGCACTTCTCTCTCCTTGTAACAAGCACTAAAGCACAAGGTGCTGGTAAGTGAAAGAAGTGTAGGTTTGGTTTCTGTCTTGCTTATCTCCAGAAAAGGCCAAATTAATTATGCTCTGTAGGCTCACTGAGCAGACTTTATCTATTCTGAGGAAGGCACACTTGGTCTGTGACATGAGAGTCAGCAGTGCTGTGCAGTGTGCAGGAGCATGAGCTCACTGTTGCAGCCCAGTCCCCATAGCGAGAGATGTGTAGTTGAAAAGCCCATGTTGAGGACAGCAGGAGAGGAATTTGAGTGGCTCAGAGGTACAAACATAGTATTCAGTAACTCTGGATGCAGAGTATTTTGTTTTCAACCACACCAGCATTTTTGAGATGCAGCAAAGTGGTGATGCTTGTGGATGAAGCCCAGGTCTGATGTCCTGAGCAGGCTGCAGGCCAGGTGTCAGCCCGTCCCCTGACCCACCACTCCTGCAGGCCCTGAAGAAAGCATCCCTTTGCTGCAGGCATTTCACACCCACAGCTGGTGCATTGGTTTCAAGCTGCCTGCCACTCCATGGGCAGGGCTGTTTGTGCAGAGAAAGCTGAGACTTGGCAGGAGGACATGGATCTGATGGCAACGTGGGGCTGAGTGGGGCAGGAGAAGTGCTGATACCCAGCCAAGAATGAGCTGCAGACCTCAGGTATGGAGTTCCAGCTAAGGCAGTGACTTGTGCAGAAAGGAAATAGATAAATAAATAAATAAGGAAAAAAGAGAGAGAGAGAGAGAGACAAAAAAAAATAAATAAAAGAGACAGCTTTCAATCATCTGAACTAACTATTGTGCAGCCTGCTATGAGCCTGAAATGAAACGTGTTGGTACAATTCTCTTGTGCTTTTCACTTGAAGCCCAAGAGAGCACCTTCAGCTCAGCTGGTGACTGAGATCTGCTGGACACATGAAGTGGAAGAGCAAAGTAAGGCAGCAGCAAGCCCATATTTGATCTGTAGTCTTGTTTTCACACTGCATAAACTTCCCAAATCAGCAGTGTTATTGTAATCCTGACTGTTGGTGTTAAAGTACAGCAGTGAAGAAAACTGCCATCAGTCTGGACAGCTGCTGCTGTGCTTCCTGTTCCAGACCTGTCCAGGCAGATCAAATTGTGGCCATTCTGTCCCAGACCACCTTGGACATTAAGTCAGATGGAGGAAAAGGGCTGCTCCAAAGAGCAGCACAGTTCTGGCTTCCCCAGGTAATGCCACCTATCTCATGGTGGGGTAGTCAAAACCGCCTCATGCACAACAGATGCTTTGGCTCATTTGATTTGCAGACACCCCAGGACTGATGTGTAATTGCTGGCTTCTTGCTTCGGCTAAATTTGAAAATAAATAAATAAATAAATAAAATAAAATAAAATAGAAGAAATACAGCTCTTTTCTTTCCTTTGTTATCATATTTAGTCAATTCATTAATTTTACTCACTGCCAAGCCTGCCTCCAGTTAGCCATTAATTTCAGGCGCTAAAATTGTAATTTAGTAACTGCACAGGACCAAAAGGGAGAATATAATTCACTTCTCTGCCTCTTAGGGGACCTGTACATATACTAAATCAACTCAGAGTTACAGTTATATAAAAGTTGGCTTTAGTTGGAGAAAAAATCAGCATAATAGACAACTGGCAAACTCAACTATCAAAAATTACAAACCCTAATGGAATCAGTCAAAGATATTATATCTCCATTTGAAAGGCCTAGCAATTTGCCAGCCAGACGTACTTAGAACTTGCTGAAGTGCTGCAGCCCTGCAGCATAATGCATACAATGATGTGGTCTTGATATCAAGTCATTTCCCTATTCCCATTGAATCCCTTCTGCATCCTCAGATTTACAGAGCAACTTAGCCACATGCAAGTGGAAAGAACAGTTAAAAGCTGACAGAAACAAACCCAATGATAACTCTTTGTTTAACCCAAAAAGAAGGAAAATCTATGAATGCCCATTCAAGCTGAAATGCTAAGAAATCATTAATAAGCCAAGTTCATTGATGATGACAAAAGAAATTTAGGGATGAAATGGAATTATTGGCATTTGCTTAAATTTGCCAGTTTCGACAGCATGGGAAAAAAAAAATAAATATCTGTGCTGGAGAACTTGCAAAGGAAAATACAATTTAGGTGGTGCACTCAGTGCAGGCTGACAAGTATTGAAATGCCAGACAAACACAGACCATTCCTCAGCCACTCCCTGCCTCTCTGTGTTTGCTGGGCTTAACTCTCCTGCTCACTGACAGCTCCTGGCCAGGGCTGAGGGCAAAACAGCTGGAGAACTTTTGTGTGTGTACATGGAAGGGAGCAGCTACCTCCAAAGACATGCTGATACTAGAGTGCCTAGAAGGCTTCCAAGGTCCTCTTGTGCAGCAAACCTGAAGTGGGTCCAACTTCAATGCAGCACTGCTGAGGCACATTACTGATCTCCTATCATGAGATTTTTGTTGTCTCGAATTTTCATCTTACTATCCTTGAATAAATAAAGTGTTCTTCACTTGTACTGTGTGAATTCCTTATTGTTGGACTAACTGATCTTTGTTACTGCACTAGCTGAAAACTAAAAGTAGAGTAAGCTAAGTACTATAGCCAAATTCAGCCAAGGTAAGATATAAGTACAGGTGGTTGCTTCCTTGTTTCAACACTTTTCATGGTTATGTGTAAATCCTGGGTTCCCCAGGACAGCAGGAAAACTCAGTATCCCAAATCACAAAGAAAATTAGACCATGGAGAGACTAATGGGGTGGGGGGGAAGAGTCACTGGGACATCAGACTTGAAGACCCTGTTAGGGTAATCAATTTCCCAGTTCTCCTCTTTTCCATGAAGCTGGCACTCCTTATTAATCCTAGACAGCAGGGGAACACTCAGATTGATCTCTCCAATATTTCTGCCTTTTTCCTACTTTTTGCCACCTAACCTTACCCATAAAAGTGGCCTAGAAGAAAGCTGGAGAGGGACTCTATCAGGGCGCGTAGCCATGGAACCAGGAAAAATGTCTTTGAACACATGGAGGGGAGATTTAGATTAGATGTGACATGAGGAAGAAATTCTTCACTCGGAGCACAAAGTGCACATGGGAATAAGAGCTGTAGATGCACCTTGCTTCTGTTCTTTTCCATAAAGAATAGAATGAAATTACCTAAAAAAAAAAAACAATGCTAAAAATAAACCCATGGCACAGGATGGGAGGTGAAGGGCAGTCCCTGTGGCTGAGGGGCAGCCTTTCTCTCTGGCAAGCCAAATGGCGCAGGGGAGCCAGCCCCAGAAAAGGGGCCCTCAGCTTGCCCCCCCCCCCACCCCCACCCTCCTCCTTGTCCACCTGAGGAGTTTTCCATTAGAAAGAAAGGAAACAAAACTTTTGTCTCATTTCTGCCTACTTTAGATTAAATTTTAATTTTTGAATAGTTTTTATTGGCTCAGCATCAAATAATAACAACAACAACAACTTTGAAGTGGCAGATTCTTTTGTTTCAAAAAAGCTGCTGAGTACCCCAGCTTTCTCCATATCCCAGATGACCAGAATTCCCATTTCCTTCCAGAGAGGGCCTACAATTCCCCCAGTCTTCTTTTTTATCGTTGATGTACCTATAGAACCCTTATTGCCCTTTATGTCCCTGGATAAATTTAGTTCTAAAAACACATCTCTATAATTCCAGTGCAAAGCCCTGCAGGCGTGTGTACATCTCTAACTCTTGTTTGTTCCCCATGCTACATATGTTAGCATAGAGACATTTGGGTTGGGCCTCCAGTGAAGCTGACTTACTGGCTGCAGTGGCTGGACTTCCTTTGTGTTGCTCTCCTGCTGGCCTGTGACCCTTCTCCAGGCTCTGTTACTGACACTGGCATCAAGCTGGGAGGAGCGGGGTGGATTGAGGTTCTCCTTCCTTGGCAACTCCAGTTCAAAGTCCTCTTTACCAGCTTGGCTAGCCCATTGCTGGAGATGCTCTTCCCCTTTTCTCTCAGGTGGACCCCCTTGGTCCCCAGCAGACCAGACTTCTCAAAGCAAGTCCCATGCTAAGCAGTCAAACCCGTGGCTGTGGCACCAGCCCTGCAACCATGTGTTGATTTGCCAGATTCGACTGGCCCTTTCAATCCCCTTCTCTTTGACTGCTATGACATGCTTAGCCCTTGGGACTTGGACGAGATGGCCTTTAAAGGTCCTTTCCAACCCAAACTGTTCTGTGATTCTGATTTTATGCAAGATGCATGGGAGCCTGGGAAAGGCAGAGTGTTGCTGGTAAGATAAGGAGCTGGACATCCCAGGGGCAAGCAGGAGAATGTGGAGGTTGGTCAGTGTGAGATTAGGTCTCTAAGGTGAGGAAATTTCTGGGGCAATCCCAGAGGACATTTGGCCTCAGCAGTCTGTGGGGTGGGTGTATCTGCATAGGTGCATACATACACATAACTCCAGACCTAAATTCTGCATTGCTTCTCATAATTATTTTTTTTTCAGTTGACAAAGCCTTATACTCATGTATTTCCACTAATCGTCTTACTTCTACAATAGTCCGTACTGGAGCAAAATCTGAAACATTTATGAGTAATATAATCAATTTCTTACAAAATTTGTTCTTTTTCTTTCCTCCTTAATCAGTAGAGTGACTGGCTGCCCTGTTAGGCCCTGTGACTTTAAAATCTGCCCTGGTTTAATTCAGCAAAGCAGCTGGAACAGAGTTAAGAACTAAAAGACGACAAAACAGCTCAAGAGCAGTCAGAGTTCAAGAAAGAAGCCAGGAGCCCCCTTGCTTGCAAAGACAGTGTCATAAAGCCTCTGTTCTCCCAGGAAGCGCAGCAGCTCTTGTGCTGCCTGCTCCTGAGGAAATAGTGGTCTATAATCAGTTTTCAAGATTTTCAGTCTTGCAAGCATTACCTCTGCTGGGGGCAATAGGACACTCTATGATAGTGTAAGTGCTGTTGTCTGGGGTCCCAACCTCGGACTTGAGGAGAGAATGTCATATATTCAACTCTAAACCAGTAGCAGCAGGAATAGTCTCTTGGAAATCTCCAAAACCCACATGCAAACCCAAACATTTCAAACCTGAATGTTTGGTGATGGTATTAATAAGGATTAATATGGTGTTGCTTGCAACCAAATTTGTTTGCTAGACTCCTACTGAAGTTGGGGGAACCTAAGCCCTGCTTTTCTTGAAGGTCTGCATTTCTTGTTGGAACGCCTTCATTTAGTTCACCAAGAAATTGTTTGTACACTATTAAATAAAAACAAGCTCAGAATTCATTTTAATAAAACACCCACTTTTTAAATTAAGATAAGCATTACACAAATTTGCTATCAGTTCTTCTGTGCCTACCTGAGAACATCTTGCCCTGAAAAACTTCTATCAGAACTGACTTTGCAACTAATAATGTGGTCTTTGTCACTTAACTCAAAGGTCCCTATTGGCTTTAGCACAGTGAAGCATTAAGAAAATGAAATATTTTTTTTTAAATGCATACCCTGAAGTTTGATTTGTTGAAAGCATTTCTTGAACTGACAAGACACATGCTGTGTCTGTGAAACCCACTGGGAACTTTCAAAACTTGAGCAGCAGTTTCTAATCACTGACTATCATTAGCATTTTAGTGAATAGATTTTTGATAAGAAAAATCTTTGCCCTATGAAAAAGAACTTTTTTTTTTTTTTTTTTTTTTTTTTTTTTTTTTTGTGCAAACAGATCTTCTCTTTTAATTATTCTTTTAGCTATCCTCTGAGCTGCAGAGAGTTCTGAATGATCATGTTTTTCTGTGGCAAGGGAGTACAGTGCTGTGGCAACAAATACTCCCATTATGATGTAACTTCATGCTGTCATCTGTGTATTATTAAACCATGGAATATACCTTCTGCTATGTGTGGCAGCAGGTCAAAGGGTGGCTTCCCATGATGGAAGGCATGCCTGGATTTCTGATGGACCTCACAATGGAAGTGGATGAACTGTGCCAGTGCCCCTTCACTGCAGCCTGTTAATGTTAACTTCTGTATGTGTGTAGAGCCAAGCAGAGCAAACTGGGTCTCTACACAAAAAGCTTCAGCCTTTCCAAGCTGTAGAGCCAACCGAATATGTACCCATGGTGAAACAAAGAGGAAATGCAGAGGACATTCAGTGAAAAGTTTCTGAAGGAAACTGAAATCTTGTTGACACAGTAGCAGAAAGAATAAAGAGTTGATACTGTTTCTCTATGCTTTCAAGAAGTATTTGACAAGGTCTCTCAGAAAACATTCTGAAAAGTAGGCAGGCAGTAAAATATGGAACCAGCATTACTCCAGAAACTGAAATCTGAAGGTGTCTGTGAGGCACTGAGAAAAGCTAGATAAATGAAGACTGTGATAACTGGAGCAACTCGTAATTTACCAGTTTGGCTTTAGAAGCTTACATATTTCTTGGTTTTAACTGGAGCCACTCAGAGGAAAATCCTGAAACAAAACGTGCTACAGCAGTCAAAAAGGCAAACAAAGATACATGCTGTCCTAGACATTTCACAAGAGAAGGGAATGATGGAGTCAAGGTAAAGCTTTGTCCTTCTTGTCTGATCCTGCAAAGAGCGTGGCAAGGAAACACAAAAACAAACTAGGTTCTGTAAAGAACCAGAATAGTCATCCTTCCACATAAGAAGCCAAAGACTAGTGAGTGCAGATGGGAGACAAATTAAGCCCCATCCTACAGCTGTCTGATACTCACCTGCTGGTGTTTGCAGGATTAAGGAAACAAGACAAACGAATGAACCCAGCTCTATGGAGGGAGTCCCTGGATGGATGTGCAGAGCCAGCAGATCCAATCTGTACGACCAAAAAAGCAGAGCCAGGACTTAGCACAGAGGCAGTGATACCTGAATACCCTGAACTGCAACAAAATTTATCTTTTCTGCTAGGGTAACATGGCTCTGCTGGGATGGAGGACATCTGCATTATTTGTGGTGCTTTAGTTGAATGCCATCCCCCACCCCAATCCCCTATCACCTCCCTGATAATAATTGCTCTGTTGTCTTTAAAAATTATTGTAAGGATGGGGCCAAAGGAGAAATGAGGCCAGGTGCTGTGTGATGATAATGCAGCTGGGCTGAATAATATTCTTTGTTTTTCACCTTTAGTAAGAACTACTACAATAACAGGGACTAGGACTGTGGAAAAGGGCCGTTTCATCACAAGCAATGCCAAGTTCCTCAAGATGCACCCGGTGACATCGTTGCAGAGGACAGGATAAGGGGAAGAATCCTGGCTTTGGAGAGGACACTGGAAGAACACCAGGCATGTCTGTCCCCTTACAGCATGTGTCTATGCCTGGCAAGGTTGTTACAGCTGTGTCAGCATTTCTCATTAAATTTCCGTGTCTTGAGGCCTAAGTTGATAAAAAGAGAGAGGATAAGAAATCTGTCCTGTTTGGTGGTGGTTTATGGGCATACACTACAAAGTTTTTGGTTCTTTTCTTCATCACTGGGGCCATTTTCAGCTTCCTTTTCACTCTGTTGGTCTCCAGCAATGTCTGCGCTCTTCTGCCTTTGGTGCTCTGGCTGCTGCTCCTTCCCTTCTTCCTCCACCAGCAAGCATTTACCTCCTGGTTCCTGACATTTCAGGACCAGGAAATGCAATCACAGTGCAAACAAGAAAAGGAGAGGATCTGTCCTCTCCTCAACAGAGGATCCGTCCTTTCCTCAACAGCAGCTCCCAGTCCAAGTACAGGGGATCCTCATGAAGTACAAGAATGTAAACAAGGTCTGCACACACCACTGGCTGTCAGGAGTCACTCACTGCTCAAAGTCTCACTGCTGGGCGTCAGCCAGAGACAAGCTGCACTTGTCCAACTCAGCTGCACTGAATTGCCTGTCTTCCCTGACCTGGAGCCTTTCTGCATATGGGCCTGCACAGCACAGAAATGCACTTCACTGGGAAGGGACCAGTAAAGAGTTGACAAACGCTAGCAGGAGAAATGAGAGGGTAGATGTTGTGAGAATTTGGATGACACGAGGTCCTGACTGTAGGAGGAAAATTATGCATCTAAAGTCATATGAGCAACCTTTGGGCTTCTGTAGAAATAAATAAACACATAGATAAACATATGGCTTTCAAGGACTGTTTTATTTTCTGGAAGCAGAGAAACCTGATGAAGAGCACACAAGTACCTATATGACTTTTTGTCTCCTGATCTGCTGCTTCTGGCCAGGTTGGCCTGGTGGTATTTTTGGGTGCCTAGTGGTTTGCCACCCAGAGCTGGCTCCAGGTGGTGGTCAGCCAAGGGGTGAAGCTAGACTGAGGTATAGGAGACTGCCCCACATAGCCGAGTAGTGATGGTGGGAGCCTGGGTCACAGCCAGGAGTGGGGGGAAAAGAGGATGCCAGGTGCCCAAGGTGAAGAAACACAAATAGGATTTTTTTGAGAAAGGTGGAGAAAAGAAGACATAAAAAAACTTCTGACTTTTCCTCCCCACTGTCTCTCCCATGACGTGCCAAACTTCCCTGCTCATGTGCAGCTGCCCTCTCTGTCTGACAGGGAGGAGGTGAGGAGCTGACAGTGTTCAGGAGAGAAAAAGGGAGAAAAAAGAGTGAGAGCACCAGAGAGAGGCTAGTTGCAATCCCCTGCTTGAAGCTGATAATTAATAAATGAAATGCCCTGGGACTCCACTAAAGCTTCCTCAGATGACTTATCTGTCGTGGGCTCGGTAAAGCATTAAATGGCCATTTTCTGACAGAATGACTTCACTGCGTTGGAGCTTCCTTGACTTTGTGTGGAATATTTCTCCCCTCCTCCCGCCCTTTTTTTTCAGTCTTCTCTCTTTCTTTCTCTCTCTCTTGCTCTCTCTCCCTCCCTCTCCCCCTGGTTGATGGCTCTAGTTCATTTCTGCCTATTTAATTGGGCCCCGGATGAATTTACTCGACAGGGCCATTCATCATGTGGCAGCGGCTGGCGGACGAGCCCAGGGGGAGCGGGGCTGACAGCTCCGGCAGCCTTGGATGCTGCCTGACTCTGGAAGTTCACATATTTGGGCATTAGTGCAGCTATTAGTTTAACAAGCTTCGTTTATCCCTGTCACTACCACTTCAGCTTCCCATGTAATCATTTGAAATGTAGATTACTGCTAGACAAATGGGACAGAGCAAGAGTACACAGGAGGGAAAAAAGTGACATGGATTGCTTGCTATGAGCTGTTTTTTGTTGTTGTTGTTGTTTTGTTTTGTTTTGTTATTTTTCCTTTCCCTCTTCTAATAGCTTTCTATGTGAGTGTTCTGATTAACTTAATATTCACGCTATTCCTATCACAAGAGGTTTGTTACCTACGTACACCCATTTTTTGAAAATATGTGATAGCTATTTATTGACCCAAAGCATACATGTATGTTTAAAGGAATCATACAGCCATCCAGGGGTCCAGAAGTTTGTGCACACCTAGCCCTCTCTCCATATGTTTTTTCTGTCTCTGCTACAAATTCATTGTGGTCTGCCTGTATCATGGGCACAGCATGGACTTTTGAGAAACCATCAGCCATGCCCTCCACTCTACCAGCGGTGCATTTGCTCCCACACATATCCCCATGACTCTGCAATGTCAGATCACACACATGTACTGCTGGGAGACTAGGCGATGTCAGCTCACAGCAGGCACATGCTATCATTCCAGGGCTTTCCCCATCTCCTTCAGTGCTGTGTTAAAAAAAAAAGGAAGGGGAGTATGAGGCTGAGAACCTCTTGTGAGCCCTTCCTCTAGGAGCTGTTAGTAGTCATGTTCTTCAATGCAGAGATGCCAACAGATTCTGAACCTGGACCTATCCCAACATAGATCCAGTTCCCTTTGCTGGAATCTATGTGAGATATGGCAACAGGATGATATGGCAAATGTAATCAGCCCTTCTAGTCTCCTTTTTAATGGGTTATGCCTCACTACATTATTTTTGCACTAGGGTAGAAGTCAAAGCAGAGCAATATCTTCAATGTTCATGTTTTGTCAGTTATGATCCAGGAGTAAAGGTGAGGCTAGTATGCAAGCTACTGCCAAACTGCTCCTGATGAGAGCTAATGTTCCCAGACTTGGGGAGGATGGAAGGGAACAGCAACTAACCTGCTCCAGTAGTCTGTATGTCATAGACTCATAGTATCAGTCATTCCCAGCAAGTCCAGGACCAACACAATTTATCTTTTGAAACCACATTCAAAGATGTCAATGATGGACCTGTTTTATTGCGAAGGAACATCATCCAGCGCTCAGATATTCCTCTGATTTAAACGCACATGTTATTCTGAGGAGAAGGACCTGGGGGTCCTGGTGGACGACAGGTTGACCATGAGCCAGCACTGTGCCCTCGTGGCCAACAGGGCCCATGGGTTCCTGGCATGCATTAAAAGGAGCGTGGCCAGCAGGGCAGGGGAGGTGATCCTCCCCCTCTACTCTGCCCTGGTCAGGCCTCACCTGGAGTACTGTGTCCAGTTCTGGGCTCCCCGGTACAAAAAAGACAGGGATCTCCTGGGAAGAGTCCAGTGGAGGGCAACGAAGATGATAAAGGGCCTGGAGGATCTTCCCTATGAGGAAAGGCTGAGAGACCTGGGTCTGTTCAGCCTGGAGAAGAGAAGACTGAGAGGGGCTCTTACCAATGTTTGTAAATAGCTGAGGTGTGGGTGACAGAGGGGTTAGGCCAACCTCTTTTCAGTGGTTTGTGGGAACAGAACAAGGGGTAATGGCCACAAAATGGAGCACAGGAAGTTCCGCACCAACATGCAAAAGAACTTCTTCACAGTGAGGGTAACGGAGCACTGGAACAGGCTGCCCAGGGAGGTTGTGGAGTCTCCTTCTCTGGAGACATTCAAGGCCCATCTGGACGCCTACCTGGGCAGCCTGCTCTGAGGAACCTGCTTCGGCAGGGGGATTGGACCTGATGATCTTTCGAGGTCCCTTCCAATCCCTACAATTCTGTGATTCTGTGATTATGAATTCAACTGATCCAACTCTTGACTTTTATTTGACTTTCTTTGCTCAACATAGAAGCTCTCCTCTGTCACACCACATACTTTTGCTCAAAGTTCCCATTATAGACCAGATAGGTCAAGTCAGTCTTTAATAAACCCTTGAATCAACCAAACAGGTTATCCTTTTTCAGTCTCTTAATAAAAGTCATGTTTCCAAGTCTCAAATGATTCTAGCAGACTGAGCCATCTCCAGTTTGCCTGCATCTTTTCTGAATCAGAGGTGCTTTACTCTGCTAATGGTACCACTAGTGCTTCACTCAGGAATACCATTCCTATCTGTCCTTCCATCCATACTCCTCAGTCCTCCAAAGGCTGTTTCCTAATCTGTTAGCCACAGGCAGGCTCTAGGAGCCCTTTGTCGGTTGGTTTGCACCTTGCTCCTCACCATGTCCTTTTCTCTGTCACTGTTTCTCAGAAACGCATGCTTCCTTCCTACAAATTTAAGATCATTCCATGTTAAAACCTGTGCTGCCTTGTATTTTGTTTTGTGAAAAATGTGTTGTTGAAGTAAAAATGTAAAAGATAACTTTTCAGATCTGAATGTTTTACAATGATACTCCATTAACCTGTGATTTCTGCAGGCTTTATCAGTATGCGGCTTAGGATTTTCTTCTTGGCCCTGAACAGAGCTGAATGAAATTTAGAAATTCCACTCTTTGGGAAAATCTGGTCATTCAGCACTTCTTTTAAAATTCAGAAAATTAAAATTCAGAGAATTCTGTGTTTTCATATTTTGTCAGATGTTCTGTGTTTTAAAGTTTTTGGAGACACAGAAATGTGAAAATATTAAAATGAGAAAATATTAAAACTACCCTAAATGGAAGCTCTCTAAATTTTCTGTAGTAAGGCATGGGTGTGCTGTTTGTTTCTGGAAGGAAAGTAGGGGGTTGCAATTATTGTGGTGTCCCTTTTGAAAAAAAAAATCATCATGGCAGTTCTGTTTTTGCATGTGATCACTGGCATTGTCATGGTTCATTCTGCTCATCTCCTGTCTCTTCCCCTATTTGAACAGTAAGATCTCCAAGGTGCAGCTTGTGATATGTTGTTATCCCTTTCCAAGCCACTGCAAAGTGACACAATTCATTTATCCCTCGCTCCTCTGCAGCTCTGGGACTCCCCTGAGGGCCTCAGCAGCTGGTGTCTTCCCCTAATGAAAACAGCTCACAGGTCTGTGTCAAGCCTAGTGGCAGATCAGATCAAAGGCACCTGATTTTCTTTAGTCAGCAACAAGCCTGGGAGTTGTGCAGCTGGTGTAACACCCAGCCACCTTTCCATTCCCCTGCCAACACAGATAGGACAAATAGGAAAATCCTGGGCTCAACTTCGGTGCAAATCTCAGGCTTGCTCCTCTGGATTCACTCAATAAAATATCTCAAGGATTACTTTGTCCTATTCCACCACAACAGAGCTAGGTGGATACATTAGAAGACCATATTTTCCTGTAGCTTGGTATTCTTCAGGAGATCCAGGGTCAAGGGAATGGGGAATTATTCCATGAAAGAAAAGCCAGAAGAGGAGAAATGTGGGAGAAGAGGACAACAGGAGAGGTTAATGAGTGCTACTTTCCCTTTCTGAACATGGAAAATCACAGCTCTGCAATAGCAGAGACATCCCTGAACATCCTTATCTGAGCTGGAGCTCAGAGAGTGTCCCTGGTCTTGGTCTTCATTACTAAACCCATGCAATAGTGTAACTGATCTGAAACAGTATTGCCCTGGACAAGGATGCTGTAGCCAACCATGTATGAACAACAGATGAGCTCCTACGTTTTTTCACACATGGCACCACAAAAAAAAAAAAAACATCCTATCAACCTGGTCTCCTGAAAAAATAAATAAATAAATAAATAAATTTAAAAAACATGTCAGGGCTGAAAGGAAAGGTTGAGGGGAATAGAGGAACCGTAGCCCCTTTCCTACTTTCTGCTATTCCAGTTTGGCAGCATGACAGGTAGTCTCCCTTTTCTGGACCCCATCTTCAAAGGAATGCCTGTGACTTTCCAGTAGGGTGAAACAGACCCTCCAAGGTGCTATCATTGTTATCTACATGTTGGTTTCTTCTTTTCTGGCATGCTTTTCAGACAATGGCTCCCCTCTCTTGACTACCAAGTTCCTTGGCACTGATGAATTCGAGACATGACTGGGAAACTTGGTTACAGTGACTACACTCTTGAAAAATAAGTCAGGTTTGCTGAAGTATATCCAGCCAAAACCTCAGGCTAACAATTATTTTTCTGGCAGTTATCTTCCTCCCCAATACCTACACAAACAAGTCTGAAACAATTGGAGCTCCCATCCCCAGTAATTTGCCTGCTGCATTTCCAGGACATGCTTTCAGTCCAGGAGAGGGGTATTTGCAGATAAAGTAGAGAACTGGTGAATTTGAGGAATTTGAGTGTCGCAATTTGGTGTTGTTTTCATAGTCACTTGCCTGGTCCAGTCTAGCCATTCTACATCACAGAACTAGGAATTGTTGTTCTTATTGTAATTAATTATAAGCTATTAGTTAATTATTAATTAGCTATTAAGTAACCGTGAGTTATTAGAAGGTCTTACATGCTCACTAATTTTCAAGGCAGCTCTTTTAAATGAAAGCATTTTCTACTTTAATGAAATGTCTCTCTGAATAAAAGCAGCAATGTGACATATGGCTTGCAAGGCCAGGGAAATAAACCCCAAGATAACATGCTGACTGCCTTCAGTGACTTTTTTCCTTTAATAAAGGTCTACTGAATGTATAATGTATCAATTCTCTATGATCTGCCAACAATTTCAGGGAACTTTGTTAGTCTGTCAAATGAGAATGATTCCTCAAGCTTACATCCCCCGGTTCCTAAGCAGCTTCTTCACTTCTCTCAAAGCTAGCAGGTAACTGGCTGGCAGGGAGTGAGCTCAGCACTGTTCTCAGGCATTTCTTGTGAAAAAATGATTTTGCTTGATCTGTTAATGGTACTGGCAGACTGATGACCCTGGAGATATGACACTTCCCCATCTCATTTGAAAGATGGTATTTGGCCTGGTGTTTGCCTCTGCTCACCCTTCAGGAAACAAACTCTACGGCACCATGCACTGTCATGTATGTCATGTGCTTCAGGTGTATCTGGGGATCTCATTGGAAGGGTGTCTGAGGCTAGGAGCTAGCATGTTGCTGCTGTCAAATCCAGTCCAAAAAGCCATGATCACCTGGGAAGGTGTCCAGCAACAGTGGTTCATTTACCAGTTGTTAAGCAATGGCTAATCATTCTGAATAAATAGAACACGTTAGAAAAAAAAAATGCAAATGGAAAGGAGCTTTTTCTTTGCCAAAAAGCAGTTCTTCAAGAATAATGTTTCTTGAAGTATTTTAGATAGAGAAGAGTGATCATAAATCTTCCATCCTTGGGAAACATTTTCTTGCAAATAATGATCCCGATTCCAACAAGCAAGACTTGTATAGTACAAATAAAAGCTTGTGTCTGTTGTTTTCCATATCCCTGGATATGAAGAGATCCCACCAGAACTGATGAAATCTGAATAGACTCCATCAGAAGGGAATGGCTGTTCAGACTAGCAGTGATTTTAAACTTGGTTAACGCTTGGATCTGAGGCCTGAAAACCAACATGCAATTCACACCACTTGAGAAGTGGAGGAGAGTGTACTTGCTGAAACGTCATTTAAACTGGGCAATCTACCTTGCCATTTGCCAAACACTTCTCTTTCCTTTTTGCTTCAAGGATAAAAAACAAAAACAAACAAACAAAAACAAAAACAAAAACAACCTTTCACTCAACATTCAAACAGTAATTACAAGACTGGACTTTACAAATGGAACATAAATAAAATTACATAGCTAATTAAGATGTATCATGAACTGAAGATCATTTCTGTGATACTAATTGCATATTTCACCTCCCTGTTAAATAGATTTGATGGTCTGAAAATAAGCCATTCGTGTTATGCAGTTGCTAAGGTTTTAGTGAGCAGGTACTGACCTCTGTTCAGTGGGATGTCAGAGCTGTCTGGTGAAACCTGAGATTAATAGCATGAATTGATGATCCTTTTTCTTAGCCCTAGAAGAAATTTGATTTTGAATGTGCCAGATGTTTTCTCTTCCCAAGTGCCCTTTCTCCTCAAAGACATGAATGTACAGGACAGTAAAGTTCTTCAAAAGAGTGAAAGTCTTCAAATTCAAATAGTGATATATTGCAACCTTTCTCCACAGCTAGTCATGCTAGAAAAAAAAAAAAAAAAAAAAAAAAAAAACTAGGTAACCAATACCTCTGTCTAGCTACAGAGTCACCAAGATTTTTGCTCTTTTAATTCTGTAAGTAATTTAACCTACTTAAATAAACTAATAGAATTAACTAATAAGATTAAATTAAAATGAGCCAACAGATATCGCTTTGCAATTATTTTTAGCAGCCTGACCAACTTACATGGATTGTGTCTTATCATCTGCTAATGTAGTGGTCCAACTGCCAGTCATTTGTGGATATTTTTCCACGCTGCCCACTTTTGTTACCATTCCTATCTTGCCTTCTGTCCTTTACTTGAACAACGTTCTGGGTTTCACAAATGAACCTGCCTGTGGGAGCTCACTGTGCCTGGCTGATGATTGGGCTCAAGCCCGGAGTTTTCCAACAACTGATGGTTGTCTGGTGGCTAGAGATGGCTTTTCCACCTTCCAGCGATAGAAGAGCCCTTAGCAATCTCATCTGCTGCTTTTCAGCAGGACACAACCCCTTCAATACTGAACCCAACCCAGTGCAATGGGATCCCAATGCTGTGGGGCACACTTAGTGGTGGGCTGAACACAGGGTGAATTTCCTGTTCTGAACAGCAGGAGAAAAGAGCTGCCAGCACTGCATGGCGCATGGGATTGTGGTAATCACAGCCTTAATATAGAACCTGGATACATGATCTGAATTCTCCATTCTGCTATCAATTTTCCTTGTGGATTTAGGTAATTCCTGGAATTTTCTTTTCCTCTTTGGGAATTAAGGCTAATGACTGCCTAGCATCTCAACAACAGCATAAGAACAATGTAGTAAATGTTCTGAATTGTTCAACTAGTTTGAAGATATACAGAGAGAAGGGAAAGGAAATAGAATCTATGTGTTGGATTTTATGCTGTTGTTGCTGAATAGGTCAGGTACTCTGAGGAGCACCACCTTTCAAACATAGCTTTGAAAAATCACTGTGTGAGGGCAAAAGCCCTGAGTCTGCCTAATGGAGAAAGACAATTATTTTTAGATGAAATGCATTAAATGCTGTAGTAAGAGAGAATGCCTGTGTTGAAGCACTTGACATTGCAGCAGGAGAATGCTCCCCAGCCTTGCATCTTGCTCCATCAGAGGTGTGACAGAAGGAGAAAAGCCCAGCAGGTATGTCTGAAATAAAGAGAGCAACTGTTGTTTCTCCACTTTTTAATTTATTTTTTTAATTTATTTTTTATTTTTTTTTAAGTTTTGCTTTGCTCTTAACAGCTCTGGAAAAAAGGACACAGTAGCTTCACGGGCTGATGTACACCCTCAGCAAAAGGTGATGTCCTGAGTGGGCTTGATCTCTCCTGCATAAAGTTGTCGGCTGTTCAGCAGGCTCCACAGATGACTTTCTTGCACTAGGAACTCCAAACATGCAGTGTGCCTTTAATGTGTTGATATACATAGCAGGTAAACATATATTCTCAAAACTGAGGGCTTGAAAAGGGAATAAAGGTTGTTGAAGTATTTTTTCCTCAAAGAGCTGCCTGTGTTTAAGCTAGTCAAACTTGCTTCCAGGTGTATAAAATTTCTCTGTGATGTGGTTTTAACATCAGGCAAGAAAAATAAAGCAGAAGCAAATTTTGCACTCTTCCATATTCAAGGCAAGTGTTTTTGTGGAAGGCACTGAACACCCTTAATATGAAGATATTTAACTGAAGTACAAGATATGGTTCACAAGTCGCCAGGAAGAGAAGTAGGGTTCTGTTAGGGGAAATAGGGCTGGATACAGCTGCCAGGGCAAGGCCAGGCTGCATCAGGCCCATGCCCCAGGGGCAGCCAACAGCTCAGCTGAGTGTGTGCTACCAGCAGTCAAAGGCACATTTGCACACACGCATGCACATATGTGTGTGTGCCCAGCCATCCACATATATTCACAAAGGTGCACAGAGCACTGACTTGAAACCAGAGAGCACCACTGAATAGAACAGAGGCCCTCCTCTAATGGGAATATGCCATGGAATGGAATGGAACAGAGTGGCATAGTGGGATATTGTGTGATAACAAGTCTGTGAACTAAGTAAAACCTATCTCCCAGCCTGAAGCTGGATTTTTCCACCTCCATCATTTAGACTAGACTAGACTAGAATAGAATAGTTCCAGTTGGAAGGAATGTACAAAGACCATCGAGGCCAACTGTCAGACTGCCTTGGGGCTGACCAAAGTTAAAAGCATACCATTCAGAGCATTATCCAAATGTCTCTTGGAAACTGACAGGCATGGGGCATTGATCACCTCGTTAGGAAGCCTGTTCCAATGTCAAACTACCCTCTTGGTAAAAATCCCTATTCTGAGCCTCCCCCAAAGCAGCTTTGTGCCATTCATATGGGTCCCATCACTGGATAGCAGTGGTCAGAGGTGAACACCTCCCTGTGTGCTTCCCCTCCTCGGGAAGCTGCAGAGAGCAATGCGGTCACCCCTCAGTCTCCTTTTCTACAAACTACACAACCCAAATGTCCTCAGCCTCTCCTCACAGCACATGCCTTTCAGCCCCTTCACCAGCTTTGTTGCCCTCCTCTGGATGCTCTCCAGTGCCTCAACATTCTTGTTATGCCATGCAGCCTAGAGCTGCACGCACTATTCCCGGTGAGGCCACACCAGCTCAGCACAGTGGGACACTCACCTCTTTGGGTGGGCTGACTGGGCTGGGTCTCATGCACCCCAACACAGGTTTGCCCCCTTGGCTGCCAGGGCTCACCACTGGCTCACATTGAGCCTGCTGCCACCAGCATCCCCAGGTCTCCTCCTGCTGAACTGCTCCCCAGCCACTTGTCCCATCTGTGCCCAACCTCAGCACTGCTCCATCCCAGCACAGCACCCGGCATTGCCCTTTGCTGAACTGGATGCCAGTGCTGATTGCCCAGTGCTCCCATCTGTCCTGATCCCTCTGCAAGACCTCTCCTCTCTCCAGGGAGTCAGAGGCACCTTCCGGTTGAGTATCATCAGCAGACTTATGGAGGATTAATTCCACACTTGCATGCAGATCATGGATAAGACCTTGACTGATTTAGGCCTTTCAAGCACATTGCTGCAGTAGTATCTCCAGGTAATTAAGCATGAAGAGCCTAGAAAGCATTTTGGAGTTTCTGCCACCCGGTTTCTCCTTCCATTTTTAGGAAGGAGCTTTAAAAATCAGTTTTATACCTGCCAACAGTTACAGACTGTTTGTTCAGGTTTATTTAAGCAGGGTGTTACGGGTGTTAAAGCAGAGAAGCAGAGTGCTGCTTACACTGCTGGTTGCGGTAATTAACAGTGTAGTGTTTCCGAACTGCTCCTTCAAAGTGAGGTATGGACACTGTCTAATTAATTGTGTGGCATTAATCGCACTACCTGGGATTCTGTGAGTGACTCTGTACTCATTGTCAACCAGACCATTTCAATATGTAGCACTCCAGGGGCTCTGTCACAGCTAGTGTTGGCCATAATTTTTAACATACTTTTATCATATTTAAAAAAAAAAAAAAAAATTGGGGGCAGAGAGGTTAGTGCATTGAGACCTTTTTTATTTTTTTTTTAATTGAAAATCAAAAAGTGAAGGTTTGCTTTAGTGCAAGGAACATTTTACTTGAAAATAATTTGTGAATTTTTGTTGTTGTTCTCTTTTTTGTTGTTGTTCTTTTTCTGAAATCTATGACTTTCTTTTCCACCCTCAGAATAAAATTTTAAAAAGTGCAGAAACCATTTTCCCTTTTCCATTTATTGATGTTGTATTTACTTTTTTTCCCATACGTGAGGATAAATTGCTTGACACAATGCCAGGTAACTGAGGGTCCAGAGACTACCAGCAGCTTCTTATTTTGACATAGAGGATCTCAGGCGTTTTGAAAAATAGCTTCACTGAAAATGTTTTCCAAACTGGAATTTTTCCCTTTGGAAACATTTCTTCTTCATTAAAATTTCTTCCTCTGACAAACTGTCCCAGTCCTCTTGTTGTATTGTCCACCTGTTCCTCTCACAATCGGACAGTTTGTCAAGAAATTTACTGTGAGGGACAGTACCAAAAGCCTTGCTAAAATACAGAAAAACCACATTCACCGTGTTCCTTTCATCCACTAAATGGGTGATCTTATCATAGAAGGCTACCAAATTAGTGACACAAGACTTCCCTTGCATGAACCCATGTTGGCTGGGCCTGATGGACTGCATTATCCTTTGAGTGCCTTTCAGTGGTGCTCAAGATAATCTTCATATTTTTTCTAGGCACTGAAGTTAAATTAACAGGTCTGCATTATCCAGGGTCTTCTCTCATGCCCTTCTTATAAATCAGGATAAAGTAGTCTGGTTTTCAGTCATGCACAGACCTTCCCATGACAGACAGGCACAGACACCCCCTGCCCCATAGCAGCTCCCGGTTCTTCCTTGCCCCAGTTGCTGGTGCTGGTAGGTGGGAGCCCCTTGTGGCAGCAGCACTGCTCTAGCTGCTGGCACAGCCCCCCTTGCACGCACTGAGCTTCACGCAGGCACTGGCACACAGCTGCCCAAGGCTGCCCTGGTCCCCCCTCAACAGCCAGTCTCTCCGGTGGTCTCATGCCTTGAGACCCTGTCCTGGTTTCAGTTAGAACAGAATTAATTTTCTTCCTGGTAGCTGGTGGAATGCTGTGTTTTGGCTTAGGATGAAAAGAGTGCTGATAACACCCCGATGTTTTAATTGTTGCAGAGCAGTGCTTATACCAAGCCAAGGACACCTCAGCCTTTTGCTCTGTCCTGTCAACAGGCAGGCTGGGGGTGCAGTAAGAGCTGGGAGGGGACAGACCCAGGACAGGTGACCCAAACTAGCCAAAGGGGTATTCCATACCATCTGACGTCATGCTAAACAATATATAGGGGTGGCTAGCCGGGGGAGGGGGCCGGACTGCTCGGGGTTCAGCTGGGCATTGGTCAGAGGGTGATGAGCAATTGCATTGTGCATCACTTGTTTGTACATATTATTAGTAGTAGTACTATTATCATCATTGTATTATTATTATTATTATTATTTTCCTGTCTTATTAAACTGTCTTTATCTCAACTCACGGGCTTCACTTTCCATTTCTCTCCCCCGTCCCAGAGAGGGAGGGGGGAGGGTGAGCGAACGGCTGCGTGGTGTTTAGCTGCCGGCCGGGTTAAACCACGACAGACCCGCACCCCCTGGCTCCCCAGTCACATCCCCTCCTTGACCACTTGCCCGGCTGGATCTCCACTTGTGCTTGCACACTCACGTGCACACCCGCACTGCTCCAGGTGCTGCACCACTGACACGTGGGCCCTGTGACCCTGTGCACACATACACTCCAAATAGAGACCCTCCCCCAGGAAAGCAACTAGAAGTGGAGTTCAACTGGGAGGCAGGACAGGCTGCCCCGATCAGGCAGAGGACATAAGAAGACAAGCATTCTGACCAGCAAATGGTTTATATGCTGCTGGCCCTTTTTATCCCATTATCTCTCATTTTTCCCACATTTTTCTCCACAGGCTATCACCGTCACTGCCCTTCCCCACAAATGTTCCTGCCCTGAGCATCGTGCAATAAGTCCTTTGCAATCTTGAAATGCTCTTCTTCTGCATGCCATAGCATTTCCCATGTTCCTGGCAGGGACCCTCCTAGGTCGCAAGGGTGCTTGGGCTCTGACTCCCATTGAAGTGTATTATGCCTGGACCATGGGGCTGAGGCTCTCCTGAGATAGCTCTGGGAGGGTCCTGGGTAGGGTGCCCCTTCTGCTGAGTCCCTAATTTGAGTTCCCACCTGCTCCTCTGCCCCTCTGAGTTTGTGGAGATGGATCTCTGATGGACACCATGGATCAACTCACAGTCCTTACTGTCCCTCTGTTCTTGCAACTGCATCTAGAGCGAAGCCAGGTTGGGGAACTTGTGAACTTTCTTTAAGGATGAGTTAGTTGCTTGTGCCTTGAATTCTGGACTGCATCTTCAGAGTTTTCCAAATTCAGGCTTCTACTTTGGATTCAGAGAGCACATTGGATCTGTGCTTGATATGTTTGTTTTCCTTCATGAAACTTTACTCTATGATTTCTTCCAAAGACTCAGAATTGTGTATGGTATGGGCTCTAGGGTACAAAGTTTTGGTATGCTGGTTCACATTCATATGTCACATCAGGATAGTTTAACAAGTTACAAGCTAAAAATGGTTACAAAGAAACTTTGTAATAATCTCTTCCATGTTTAATGAACTTGTTAAATACTGTTTTCAAAATGTGCAAGTGCTATCTGGGCCAAAGTGCAACACAGCCATGGAAGCATAATGAACTTCTCCAGCTGCCTCTGAATTTCCATCAAGTGCTCTTTCCCTCTCCTCACCCTGTTCCCCTTGTCCTGTGCTTTGAATTTGCCACAGCGCAGAAAGAAGAATAGCACAGAAGCCACTCTTGCTTCAGAAAGCAGAGTCTCTTCCCTTCCGTTTGCCTCTTTTTCCCCTCAACTTAGTATGTTCTCTGGGTGCAATTCTTGACATGTTCCCGCGAAGACACAAAGTGGTGAAAACAGTGAATTGTGAATCAAAGCTGCTTCTTACTTTCATAAAAGAGACATTATAAACCAAACACATAAGGATCATTTTGTCTTTATTAATAGTTTAATGCATATGAGAAAGCTGTTTGACATTTTTTACACCTCCAACTGTTTTCTTCATGCATTGCTGAGCAGGCTGAACAAGAACTCGGTAGATACACAACTAAAGGATTTCAGGATATAGTGGTACTTAACTCATTATATTAAAACATCCAGCTGTCTATTCCCTTAAAGTTATCTGGTTATAGTTAAAAAACACTGGTAATAATGAAATTAAAATCAGATACGATATTTAGATCGAGGTAAACTATCCCATTCTGCTTCCTTCAACAATTTGTAGTCTTTTTTGTTGAATATTTCTGCTTCTTATTAGAAAGGAGTTTATTTTGTTGTCTAGCAGTACACATCCAAAGTGCCTCAAGAATTTTCTCTTAGCAGCTCTCAGTCAAATGCAGATTGCCTTGTGATCAGCCACTTTTTTTTTTTTTTTATTTCACCACCTTCACAAAGCAGATTGTAAAAGTGTGATGTGATTAATTTTCCAGGTTGAACTCACACTAGGAAGGCTTTAAGAACAAAACAGCACAATAACCCGTCACTGTAGCAGCTAGACTTTACTGTTGATCCACCTTTGTCTTGTTGTCTCCACTGCAGTCCAGCTTCTGGCTTCATGGCAATGTATTTCCCTCCTCTTACTGCTCCCCTTTTTCTCAACTTTGAACACCTTTCTGTCCCATCTGGACAATAAAAACCTGAAACATGAAAAAAAAAAAAGAAAAAAAAGAAAAAAAACAAACCCATGCAGATACAGAACGGGGAGGTGCGGCTGGAGTGCTTCACAAGAATTAATCCATGAAGAGAGTGGTACTGTTGAGCAAAATACATGCTGTCAGTGATGTCAGGGTTTGTTCATCCTCATGCTCATCCTATTCTACTGAGAAACTAAACGGTGAGGTTCTTGTCTCACCATCTCCTGAGCAATGCACAGCCCACCTGACTTTCAAGTGAGGGATGCCATGAGTCTCTGTAAGGCAGCAGAAAGCAGCTGATGCCTGCAGCTGGATGCAGGAAGGCTCCTCTTCCATCTCAATTAAATGTCAAATGCCAAGGTATAAATTTCCTTGGAAGGATGTTCCCTTCGTATTGCTCAGCAGTGGATCTAGAGTTTTGTGCCATGCAAACTCCATTTTTTAGGGAAGGGCACATGCGCCTGTGTAAGCTGGCTCACACAGGTTTGGTGCTGAAATTTTGCCCAAAGACGGATATCTACATATGTTGTGGGCTGCACAATGACTGTAGAAAGAGCAAGAAATCAGTATTTCAGAGGTACCCTCACCTGTACTCACGATGTGCCTCCCTTTCTTCCCCAGCTTCCGAAGACTAATGGTTCCTTCTAAATGGTGTCTATACTACTGTCAAAGTTCTTGTCTTGATGCTTGATACTCTTGATCAAGAATAGGAAAGATATTTTTCACCATTTTCTGAGGCTGAATAGCACTTTCTGATCTGCAAGACAGGCAGACCCAAGACTAGTAGTAGTGTGCAATAAGCCCACCAGTGACCCTGTGAGAGCCCTCCTTCTGAAAGAATAGCTGTCACACTAAAAAGACGTGAGAAAATCCTTGATCACATTTGGATTCCTAGAGACTCTTGGGGACCTTATTTACTCACGTGTCAGTCTTACAAAATACTAATCAAAAACACATAAAAAACCTACTTTGCATTTCCTTGAAATTGTTATTCTATTCAGCAAAGAATCATCCTGTGTCTTATAACTTATACAATTACTGTTCTTGATTAACAAGAAAAAGTGATGAGTTGGCCTTTCCAGGAGCCATAAGAAGAGTCAGCCAAGCAGAAAATATAAGTGAAAGGAAAACAATTAAAAGTTGTTTTAGTTGTTACATTGGAGTAGATTGTTATATTTACATATTTTTTCTATGCTGTATGAACATCTCCTTGACATGCACAGTGCTACTTTTCCAATGACATTACATGGATATAAGAAGTCAGATTTTTATATTAGTCACATTAGCTTGGGATTAGTAAGCAACATGCAGGTGGCAGTTTTTCAGAGATTTCGTTTAATAATTGTGAAATAGACAAATAAGGTACATAATTATTTCAACAGCTACAGCTATAATGCTTACAATCCAAAAGCAGTGATATGAACCAGGTAGGACTAGCCATAATACTGAAGGGGAGGAGGATGTATAACTGAGGCAGTATGCATAAAGTGCATGAAACAGAAAGCAGCAAGTATTTAAAAATGCACAAAACAGATGTACAAAAAATAAAATGCATTCTGCAAGTGCTATTATGCTGTGGTCATGTCTTAAAGTGCTTAATGTTGTAGAGGGTTGCAAATACTGATGCCTGGGTATAATAGAATTTAAAGAATCAGACAAGATCTTCCTATTTAAATTTTTAATAATCACGAGGAGGTGGTAATATGTTGAAAAATCATCTACACATCAGCATCTGTTCATATAATTATGGGCACCTGCTCATAATGAAAAGCTAGCTAATTACTGGGGGAGAAATCCAGCAAAACCATTCAGCAGAATTTTCAACTGAAGTGACAGTTTTCAAGTTAGGTCTGAAGATCTGAATTCTGTAGTGATTTCTTCTGTGTCTATCTCTGGGCTCCCCACCACCAGAAAGAAATGGGCATACTGCAGATTCCAGTGAAGAACCACAAAAAGATGATGAAGAAACTGTAGCATCTCTTTTACAAGGACAAGTCTCCTACAAGGACAGGCTGAGAAAGCTGGGACTCTTTCAGCTTCAGAAAAAGAAGGCTTGTGAGGGTGTCACCAGTGTGCACAAATGTCTGAAGGGAGCTGGTGAAGAAGATGAAGACAGGCCTTCTGAATGGACAAGAGGCAATAAGCACAAACTGAAACACACAGAAGGCTCCATTGAGGTGGAAGGAAGGCACTACTGTAAAGGCGACTGTGCAGGAGCACAGGATGCCCAAAAATGCTGTAGAGTATCCATTCTTGAGGATATTAAGAAGCTGTCTGGACGTGGTCTTGGGCAACTTGCTGTAGGTGGCTCTGCTTGAGGATTGGACAAGATGACCTCCAGACTCCTTCAGCCGCCACCATGCTGTTCTGTGATTCTCATGACAATTTTCCAGACTTTCTCCTGTGTCACCTCATCTGGTTCTGATGTTCAAGAGAGTTACTGTGATACCTGGCTGCCAGGTGCCTCTGCTCAGAGCAGCCACAGGACAGAAGTAAGAGCCATTGCTCAGCCCATCTATGAGACGTGCTTATCTTCTCTTGTTCTTCCCACCTGCAAAACCTTTAGGCAAGTAGCCTCGGTTTGCCAGTGCCTTAGGGCTGATGTCCATGCCCAATGGTCACTGTCCTGGTCTATGCTACAGCTGCAGTAATGGCCCTTGTGACTCCCTTCTTGGAAACGACAAGAGCAGGAATGGCCTGAACCAAATGTCTGATTTGATATGAAATAGCTGCTGTGGCTTGGATGACTGCTGAGAAGGTATTTCCCCATCCCTGCTGTGCTTAATCTAATTTTGCTCAGAACAGAGAGATTAACCTCCACTAAGCTTTTAGCATTTTTAGGACTGTGGGTCAAAGCTACTCCTATCCATCACAGATACTTCAGTTTCAGACTAATTTTTTCAACAAGGTTACCAATCCCACCTAACTGACTAAGGGAAGACAGAAGATGCATTTTATTATTATTATTGTTTATTATTTTAGCAAAGCTTTCAATACTGTTTCTCATACTACTCTTCCAGACAAAATGCCCAGCACACAGCTAGACAAGTACATGATGCAGTGGGTGAACAATTGGCTGACACGTCAGGCTCATGAGGTTACAACAGGCTGGCAGCCAGTCACTAGTGAGGTTCCCCAAGGCTCAGTTTTAGGGACAGTTCTCCTTAATATGTGGATACAAAAGGAAAGACAAAAAAAGCTGAGAGTAATCCTTCAGCCATGAATCTTCCCAGTATCTATGAGCTGGTGGTTTATGTATTCTTTCCTATAATGCTTACAAAAGCTTTACATGTTTGTGTTTAACACAAGTAATAAGATACACCACCTTACTTCTCTAACTAATAATATTCAGCAGTGAGAACAAACATATTGCAAAAAATACCAACAAATCAACCATACAGGCAAACACTAATTTTCCAAAAAACACTGAGGGACCAAATTGTGAACTTTTTCCAAGAGAAGAACCCCTTGTTGTAGTCAGAGATCAGTGCAGAGAACTGAAAGGCGAGGTTTTGCACCTCGGCTAGAAAGTCTTTGTGGCAAGAAACTCTTCCTCCGTCTCCTCCTCTACCTCCTCCTCCTCCATTTGCCATTTGGTGGCAAAGGGGTAATCTGCCTTGAGAATTAGTGAAGCTATTGTGGGTGTGAGCACAATTTCCATTGGTGCCTGTAGAAGACACAGCAGCATATGGCTAGCAAACATTTCCCCTGTAAAAGTGAAAGAAGAAGGTAAGCATGCATTTCACAGGCATTTCAGTTCGGCTTTCTCAAGGAGCAGCTCCCATCACTGTCTCAGTGCACTCCTCATGTTCTGGCTGGAGAGAAACTCAGGTATAAACATTTTATTCTGTTGTTGTTGTTGTTCTCTGAATACTCTATTTTCCAGATTTCTTTTTCTTCCCCTCATCTTCTTTGTTGGTTTCTCTGGTTTGTATTCAAGAGTTTTTGCATCTCTACTCTTCCCAGGCAGGTACACTAAATAAAATTCACTCTGTACTGGCAATCAGAGTGCTTTTTTTAGTTAGTGAATTTAGAAGTCATTGAGCTAAACAATCCCATGTCTTCTGATTTATTTAACAGTTTCTCAAACCTTAGCACATGCAGAGCATGTGGAGACTAGCAAGACAAAAGGTTTTTAGAAGAATTATGCATACAGAGAAAAAGTATTTATTTATAGAAGTATTTGCTTATATAAGGCAAATGAGGATATACCTGCAATGTGACTTTCAAAAGGACCAATTAAACACACACAGAGTTCTTTTTTTACTGTCAGACTTGTCCTTGGGAACAGAAAACAGACTTCTGTGCTCCTTGTATATCAGATATGTTTTCCAACCTAACATGTAGCAGCCATATTAAGTGTTGGGATATATTCTTTTCTTTTTTTTTTTTTTCTTTTTTTTTTTCCTAGATATGCTTGTGTATCATTCATACACTAGTCAGCAAGTCATCCACTCAGTTCTACCAGAAGACTGTATTCTTCCTCCAGTCAAAAGCAGCCACCACTTCTCTTTCTCTTGATTGCACACAGAGAAATGGAAATCAGATGGTAGTGAGAAATTCAAATTATTCCCCTACATCTATGAGAAGTTTTTATTTATTTTTGCTTAAAAATACCAATTAAAGAGGATTGTAAAGTCATATTAGAAAAGTAAACAGACTCATATAAAGTCCAACATAGAAATTTTAGTTCAGTCTACCTCAAGAATACGTTGCCAGCCACATCTCACAGCTTTGCTAGGAGTAAAGTGCTACTCTGGGGACTCATTACACTGATGGATGAGAATCCCTCCCCCTTTAGCTCTCACCCACAGGGCTCTGCTTTCAGGGTTCCCAGAGCAGTTCTTTGCAAGGAACTGGGGGCTGGTGCACAGGCAGGAGCTCATGTACTAATGTAAATGCTTTTCACTAGAATCAGAGATGTCTGGCTGTGGGACTGTCTCATACTCAACTGCCATCCCTCTGTGTTGCTCGAATCTCCATTGGCACTGGATTACAGTTGGTGTGGCTTGGGAATTCAGCTATTTGTTCATCTCTCCATGAAACAAATGGAACCTCTGCATGTTAAAACCAGTCTGCAGGCTGACCCAGAGCCCTAATGTGGGTGCAGACTTCCCTGGATAGCAAGCAGCCACAGGGGGACAGCTGAGCTGCAGATAACGCCAGACCTGGGGTCCTGCAGTGTGGATGGAGGCACAAGTGACTTGGTCATGTTTTTAATGGCATACTGCTCAGAACAGTCCACAAATTCTTCTCCAGGCCTCTATCTCTTCCTTGCAGATACTGCCCTTCTGCAAAGAATAACCTTTGAACCAAACCGTGGAACCAGACCATACAAATGAAGCTATCATGTGTGACTCTTTTTCTTCCTCATCATTTTAATGCAGGACCAGCATTTAGTTATCTAAAGACACTGGGTTAGTGTGCCACCCCTGTGTTCTTCTGCCTCTTCTTACCATATAGACACTCTGAATTACATTTTGCTCTGCTAATTGAACATTTTAGTATCACATGCTTACATCAGCTTTATGTAAATGAAAAAGGCCTTAATGTGTTTGTTAATGAAAGAAGTTATACTGGTATATTAAAGAAGAGTTTATTTAACTTAGTTTAATTTAAAGGCCACTTAGCACACTGAGCATTAATGATCTACAGTAAATGTATTCCTTCAAAGGATTTCTCCATTATTGTGTGTTCTTAGACAAGAGTCTACATTGTATATATAGGATTTAGATAAATTGCTACACTGGGTAACACAGTGTGATAAATGGACATTAATTCATGCTAAATTATGATGAGATTCCTTCAGAGGAATTATTATATCCCTATGAATACAAAAGACACCCTCTGTATCTGAGGGTTTCCTGGGAAGCCAGACATTTCTCTGTGTTATAGCAAATTGCAGATATACTCATTATAATAACATTAATCATGATGACTCCATTTGTCAGTTCCACTCTAATTAAGCATTGCTGCAGTAATGGACCATTATTTTAAAGTGTTATCAGGGACTGTTTACAATGAGTTTAATAGAGTTAGGAGGCAGAATTTAGCAGTCTTATATCAGGTGTGACTTCCCCAGTGCTGTGAGGTGACAGAGGTTTAATAGGGACATCACACGACAGGGGTGGCTGGGGTCATCCCTCTTAGACCGTCCCAGGTGTGTTACTAGTTGGGATGGAGTTAATTTTCTTCAGAGGAGCCTACACAGAGATACGCTCTAGTTTGCTGACCCAAGCAATGTTGATTACACACCAATGTTTAGCTGACAAAAGCTTACATGGCAGGAAGGGTTTCTTTGTTTCCCACTCTGACCTCCAGCCAGGAGGCTAGGGGTCGGCAAGAGACTGGGAGCAGACACAATCAGGACAGTTGATGCCAGCTGACCAAAGATATACCCCTTACCACTTGACATCAGGCTCAGCAGAGAAGTTTAGGGAAAGAAAGGGGCAGAATGAAAGCCTCCTGAAGTCCTCTTTTCCAGAAAATGGCTGGACATCTGCCTGCTAATGGGGAGGAGTGATTTAATTCCTTGTGCTGCTTTGCGTGTGCATGCAGCTTCGATTCTTTTATTAAACTGTTGTTATCCTCAATCTATAAGTTTTTCTCACTTTCCTGCTGTTGTGATTTAACCCAGCAGGCAGCTAAGCACCACACAGCCATTCGCTCACTCCCCTGCAGTGGGATGAAGGAAAGAATCAGAAAAAAAAAAAAAAAAAAAAAAAAAAAAAAAAAAAAAGTAAAAATCATGGGTAGAGATAAAGGCAGTGTAATAGGACAGAAAAGGAAGGGGAAAAATGATAAAAGAATATAAGAAAAAAAAATTATGCACAATGCATTTGCTCACCACCCGCTGACCAATGCCCAACCAATCCCTGAGCAGCAGCAGCCCCCCCAGCCAACCCTACCCTGATATTAATTCTCCTGCATGATGCCCCCATGGTTCAGAATACCCCTTCAGCCAGTCTGGGTCAGCTGTCCTGGGTCTGTCCCCTCCCAGCTCTTTCTGCTCCTCCAGCCTGCCCACTGGCAGGACAGAGCAAGAAGCTGGAAAGTCCTTAGCTTAGTGTAAGTACTGTTCTGCAACAATTAAAACTTCAGTGCGATATCAACACTATTCTCATCCTAAATCCAAAACACTGCACTATAACAGCTACCAGGAAGAAAATTAACTGTCTCCCAGCTGAAACTGCATACTGATTCTCCCCCCATACTGCTGCAGGAAGAGTGGCTGAGCAGGGGCCTAAATGGTGGCCAGTGTCAATCCACGACAGGCACAGAATTTGGGGCTGTAGTCAGAGAGGAGGCTTACGCATGTAAATTCCAGTAGTGGTACCAGAATCCAACTGATCTGTACCAAAATACTGGTTCCCCTTCCTCCACCAGCTCTCAGCCCTGCTCTGTGGTGATTCGCAGAGCAGCTGCTTTCCTGCTTCTCTGTGTTGGCAAAATATTCTTTTGGCCACTCTCAGCTTTCTTGTGTCTTCCTCATACTAAGGTCCTGTTGACTCATGCAGGGCTATTTCCTGCTGCTTCACTTTCCAGGGCCTTGTTCCCTTGCTTTGCTCTGACCCTGTGGGCCCTCTGCAAATGTCCAAGGAGAAACAGTCCTTGTCTTCCCTCAATCCCATTTCACGCAAGAGAGGGACTTGTCCTTTGTCTTTGGGATCCAAAACTACATGGTAGAGGGAAGGAATCTGGCGGGCTCTCAGTCTATGCATCAACATTGTCCTACAGTACATGATGGTGAGGTGATGCTGCAAAAGGAGGGCAGAGTCCAGGGTCCAGTCTAAAAATCCCGTGTGGCCCTCTGCACACAATGCGTCTATTTCTGTGGTTAGAAGTGTTCTGCAAACAGCACAGATATGAAGTTTTTTTGATCTAAGAAAATAACCCTGAAAGGGAGCTTTCCTCTAAGTCCTTTTGCTAGGAGCTTGCCCTTTCAGAGCTGCTCTGGCAGTTTGGTTGCACCCCATTTTATGCAGCGTGATGCATAAATGTGTATATTTTAGAAGAAGATCTCTGTTGAAACCAATTCTACACATTCATTCAATGCTTCTCCAAAGTAACTTCTATTACTAGTTCATGCTTCCAGTTCTTAACTGAGTTTGACATTAATGCATCCTGCTGAATTTTACCTGTTTTGCTGCAGCTAAGCCAGTTTCTCTTGTGTATGCTGACAAGTACACACAAGCCTCTGCAGTGCTGGCTACACTTTCAATGCCTTGCACTCAGTCGGAAATGAAGGCATGGGATCCCATTTCTGGTGTGCTCACAGTCCAGCACAGCCTTTGGAGGGGTGATGAGTGAGAATCATCATCAGGCAGAGAGAGGTCAGTCTAACTGGATGGTGGCTGAAGCATTCTTTTCAATCCACCATGCAGCTATGGTTGGTAACCCCACCTCTTTGGTGGGAACACACTGCCCAGAAGGAAGCTTCGTAACAGCTCAAAGATAGTGCATATACATGTACAGATAAAGAATTTACTTTTCTCCACAGGCCATTTCAAGTCCTTGTCTTTTTGCTGAGTGACTGAGAATGAAAATAGGTCATGACACCCTGAGACAGAACCTACAAGTTCTCACCAGCTATATCTGACATTATTTCCAGATGTTCCAGCTCATAACCATCATGGTCCACTGCAGGGATCCTGGCAAAGGTCTGTCACTTTGATCTCTTTGGACCAGCCCTTGTGTACCCGCCAACTCCACTCCTGATTTGCCGGCTGGACTGCATATTGCCCTTGTCTGCAAAATCTATTACAATACAGAGACATTCCATTGCTTAAACAAGGGTCTTCATTTCCTATTCATGAGAAGTTTAGGTGACAATTCCAGGGCATCTTAAACAATAGCCATTTGTACAGAGGCTTGAGCTAAAACTGCATTTGCATCCTTGAAGGGCATTCTCATTGAACAAAGCGGTATGGGGCCTCACACCTGGAGAGACAGGATGATCCTGTGCCTCTCACTGTAATTTTGTCAAATCTAATCCCACTGTTCTCCTGCCAGCAGGCTGAAGTGGTATTTCACATCCATATGTGGGAGGGCTTCATGAGGAATGGGCACCGCATGTGTACTGCAGGACAGTTTGCTCCTCTTTTAACCTAGCAAGACTGAAAGAGAGCAAAAATATAAAAAGCCTGAAAAACAAAGTGAGTAACAGCAATCCCTGCAACCAACATCTCTCTGTAGGGAATGGACAATAACAAGGCACTTCTTGCTGACACTATCTGACTATTCTGCAAACTCTCTTTGCTGCTGCACTGTGACCCTCCCTGAAGGCTGCCTGGGCATTGGCTCTCATCTCTCTCTTGGAGGGGAAGGTGGTTACGTTCATCCACCTCTCTGCTCTCTTTCTGTAATGCTGGTAGTGGCACTACCGGTCTTAAACATACCCTGCTGCAGGGAATCCATTTAGGGAGATCTTTCAGCACAAGATCAGTCCTGGGGTCTGGAAGGGGTCTGATGGCTGGAAGGTAAGTGGTGAGGTTTGATGCAGCAGGTGGTTTTCTTCCTGGGAGGCCACCAGCAGCAGATGTTGCTCACAAGAGTATCCCAGGTCTCAGACAGGAAAACAGGCATTTTCTGCCCCCTTCTGAAACTCTGGGTCACCTTTGCTGGGGGCACCTGTGTCTCGATGGGGGGTGGATGATGGTAAATGCCATCCTGTAGCAGTGATGCAGGCATTGACACTGGGAGCTGAGACAATTGCTTGCACAGGACTCTTGCTGTAAAGGGTTGTTCTCAAATGCCATGCTCTCCACAGAGCTACAAGGTAAGCCATGCGTGTAGAACAGCTGGTGACTGACAGGAAGAGAGGGGCATGAGGTGTGAAGGTGGACTCACAGAGTCAAACAGGATGTGTGATATGGCTGAATAAGCACTGCTGCATGAACCTGAAAATTCCAGAAAACAGATTTTTGAGCACTTCTCAAGTCAGATGCATGACACTGTATTCTCAAGTGCAAGAAAACCAGCTCCACTTTGAAATGCTAGTGCGTGAAAGCAGTCCTTTGCCCTCAGGTGAATTGCTAATCACCACTGGAAAGGGCCCTGAGGGCAGAGAGGGCAGTCACAGCCCTTCTGAACTGTGAAAATAATGGTGTGAGCAGGCAGACATGATTTGCTCTGGAGTTCAAGACCAGTTTGGACTGTTTCTGGATGGACTTGATGCTCTAGGCTGATGAAGCAGAGAATCCAGTTGCATCCCAAAAGCAGAGGCTGCTGAGGGCTTAGTAAATACTGGTTCCAAGCTATGGGTTGATTAAATTCTGCCCCTCTCTGACATCTGCAATTAGACTGTCAATTTCTTTTATTTATCTACAGTTTTTTGCTGAATTGTGGTAAGTTCTGTGAGTTTTGTTTCTTAAATATGACTAATACTGAAATGTATGCTACTGTGACATAGATACAGAACAGCATTGCATCTATTGTTATGATGAGCTGAGCTGACCCTGGAGAACAGCTAGATACAATTGAACCTGGCCAGGGACATCGACGGCAAAAAGAAGGGCTTCTATACAGACATCAATAATAAAAGAAAGGTGAGAGAAAATGTGGGCATTCTCTGAAAAGAAATGGGAGACCTGGTTACCCAGGATATGGAAACAGCTGGGGTACTCGATGACTTTTTTGTCTCAGTCTTCACCAACAAGAACTCCAGACACATATCCCAAGTAGTAGAATGCAAAAGCAGGGACTGGGAGAATTAAGAAACACCCACTATAGGAGGAGATCAGGATGAAGGCCATCTACGGAACCTGGAGGCACACAAGTCCATGGAACCTTATGATATGCATCTGCAGTTCCTGTACTGGCAGATGAAGTTGCTAAGCCACGTCCTTCATGGTTGAGAAGTTGTGGCAGTTGGGTGAGGATCCACTGACTGGAAGAGGGGAACATAACCCCTATTTTTTAAAAGTTTTTTTGTTTTGTTTTGGTTTGGTTTGGTTTTTTCTTCAAAAAGGGGGAAAAAAAGAAGAACCTGGAACCTACAGGCCAGTCAGTGTCAAATTTGTGCCCAGCAAGATCATGGTGCAGATCCCCCTAGAAACTGTGCTAGGGCACATGGAGAGTAAGGAGATGATGGATGACAGCCAGCATGGCTTCAGTAGGGGTAAACTGCGCCTGCCAAATTTGATGGGCTACTAAAAAGGGGTTAAAGCATTGGTGGAGAGGGAAAGAGCGAAGTAATTGACATCAATTACCTGGACTTGTGCGAAGCATTTGAGACTGCCTGCATGATAACTTTGTCTCTAACTTGGAGAGACATGGATTTGACAGGTGCACCACTTGTTGGATAAGGAATTGGCCAGATGGTCATACTCAAAGAGTTGTGGTCAATAGCCAGATGCACAGGTAGAGAACAGTGAGTCTTGGTGTTCATCAGGAGGCTGTATTGGGACTGATACTATTTAACATCTTTGTCAATGATTTGGGCAGTGGGATTGAGTATACCCTCAGCAACTTTGCAGTCAACACCAAGCTGTGTGGTGCTGTTAACATGCTGGAGGGAAAGGATGCCATACAGAAGGACCTGGGCAGGCCTGAGAGGTGGGCCTGTGTGAACCTCATGAAGTTCAACAAGGCCAAATGTAAGGTCCTGCATCTGGGCTGGGGCAATCCCAAGCACAAATACAGGCTGGGCAGAGAATGGATTGAGAGCAGCTCTGTGGAGAAGGACTTGGGAGTGTTGATGGATTTAACACTGAACATGAACTTGCAGCCCAGAAAGCTGACCATATCCTAGGGCGCATCAAAAGCAGTGCAGCCAGCAGGTTAAGGAAGGTGAATCTCCCTCTCTGCTCTGCTCTTGTGAGACCCAACTTGGAGCCCTGCATTCAGCTCTTATGGTAGGATCCCCAGCATAAGAAAGACATGGACCTGTTAGGGTGGGTCCAGAGGAGGCCACAAGGATGATCAGAGGGCTGGTGTACCTATCCTATGAAAAATGTCAGAGAGATGTCATTGTTCATCCTGGAGAGAAGGCTCTGGGAAGATGTTATAGCAGCTTAATGGGGGCCTACAGGGAATATGGGGTAAGATGATTTCTCAGGGAGTATAGTGATAGGACAAGAGGTAAAAGCTCTAAACTGGTCAGCCTGAAAAAGTTGGAAGTTAATGGGGTTACAACAGGCTGGCAGCTGGTCACTAGTGGGATTCCCCAGGGCTCAGTTTGAGGGCCAGTTCTTCTTAACATATTTCTAAATGATCTGGACATAGGAGTTAAATGCGTACTGAGTATGTTTGCTAAAGATACTAAATTAGGAGAAGCTGTTGATTCCTTTGAACGTGGAGAGGCCTTGCAGAGAGATCTGGACACATTAGAGGGCTGGGCAATCACCAACTGCATGAAGTTTAACAAGAGCAAGTGCCGGATTCTGCATGTAGGATAGAGCAAGCTTGGATATAGGTACTGGTTGGGGGACAAGGGGCTGCAGAGTAGTCCCTTGGAAAGGGATTTGGGGGTTCTGGTTGATGGCAAATTGAACACCAGTCAACAGCGTGTGCTTGGCAGCCAAAGGGGCTGTCAGCATCCTTGTGTGCCTCAGGCACAGCACTGCTAGCTGGCCAAGGGAATGGATTGTCCTGCTCAGCTCTGCATTGGTGTGGTCTCACCCCTAGTACTTTGTGCAGTTTTGGGTGCTACAATACAAGAAAGACATAAAACAAAGAGTGTTCAAACAAGGGCTACAAAGGTGGTGAGGGGTCTGGAGGGCAAGACATATGAGGAGCAGCTGAGGTCCCTGGGTTTGTTCAGCCCCAAGCAGAGCAGGCCGAGGGGAGGTCTCGTGGTGGCCTGCAGCTCCCTCATGAGGGGAGTGGAGGGGCAGGGTCAGGACCCGAGGGAACAGCATGGAGCTGGGACAGGGCAGGATCAGGCTGGGTGGTAGGAAAGGGTAGTCAGGCACTGGAACAGACTCTCCCAAGGAAGTGGTCACGGCACCAAGTTTACCAGACTTTAAGAAGTATTTGGACAATGCTCTCAGGTGAATGTTTTGAGTTTTGGGTGGTCCTGTGTGGAGCTAGGGTTTGGACTCGAGGATCATTGTGGGTCCTTTCCAATGCAAGATATTCTATGATTCCATGATTCCTAAAGAGTGTAGATTTAGATTAGCCATTAGGGAGAAATTATTTACTCAGAGGACGTTGAGGCACCAGCAAAGGCTACCCAGAGGAGCTGTGGATGCCCCATCCCTGGAAATGCTCAAGGCCAGGCTGGATAGGGCATTGAGAAACCTGATTTAGTGGGAAGTGTCCCTGCCCATAGCAGGGGGGGTGGGAGTGGAATTAAATGCACTTTAAAGTTGCTTCCAACTCAAACCATTCTCTGATTCTGTTATCCAGTCACACCTTGAGCAAGAAATATTTTGGAAAACCTCCTTCCCCAACATTTTAATGAAGACCACAATGTCATACAGCATGTGGTATTCCTTTATTCACTTGGCATCAGCAGTCCTGGCTGGTCCCCTGACAGCCACCTGGCCCTGCATGATGGGTATCTTTTCAACAAAGACACACAAAAAAAAAACCAAAAACATTCCAAATATAACAACATTGTATTATTTGCAAGAGACCCAGAATGCAAGGTGAAAAAAAGAGTAAAAGTAGACTTTTGGAACTTAAAAAAATTACTTTTATTTTAGGAACCAATAAAATTATGGTAGATATTTACAAATAATTATCTCACATAAAGGTTACATAAATCAAATGTCCACAAGTAACAGTCACTCTCATGAAAAGACACACAGATATTGAACTACGCCAATCTTATTGCATGTTTCGTCAACTAATCTAAAAATAAAAAGTGTTGCAGTCAACCATTTAACTTAGAATAAAATCACAAATTTCAGTTTTGACAAGAAAAAGAATTAAGAAAAAAAAGGATCAAAAAAAATTCAAAAGGCCCATCCCCTATGAACCACACCTTAGCACCCCCACTCCCCAACCCACCTCCCATTTTGCTCCCCAAAATAAAATGCAAAACAAAAACCCCAAAATAATGTTCAACATCTTTGGCAAATTGGCACTGCTGTAATTACATTCAAATATTATAACACACAAAAGCAACACACAGCACTAAGGAAAAAACACCAAAATTTCAAGTCTGTTCTTTTCCTACTAGAAAAAAAGAATACAAAACATACACATTTTAAGAAGCAATTTTTCATCTGTTTTGCAACAGATGTTATCCCCTACTTTCAAAGGCAATTCAACAGTTATTTTTATGAGTTTTCTTGAAAGTTTGTTGTTTTTTTTTTTTTTTTTCTGCTTGTATGTATTTTTCAAGGAAAGGAGGCTTTTTTTCTCTCCCTCTCTTTTTTCCCCTCTCTTATAAGAATTAAGCTTCAATGCAGGCATTGCAGACTTTGGTGGATGCAATAGATATGTATTTCTTTGTTGCTAGAAGTTCCTAATAGAAAGTAGTTTGTTTCCAAGAAGTAAAAAGAAAGAAAGAAAGAACAAAAAGAAAAAGAAAAAAGAAAAAAGAAAAAAAGAAAAAAAAAAAGTCTGTTCTTTTTTCTTTTATTTTCTTTTCTTTTTTTTTTTTTATTTTTGGAAATAAATCCCATTTGCAATGAAATGAGTTTCTGTAATTTCAGAATGTACAAAGGCCACTAGAAAGTGAAAAACCAGGACAGTTTTTTTGCAATACAAGGCTGAATGAAGCAAAAGAAAGATCTAAATGCCCACTGGTCATTTTCTGTCTCACTTTACAAGGCAGAGTAGGAAACTCTGGACACACAAGTTTAATAGCGTGGTCACAAGTTGAGTGGAAAGGCTACCAGCAGGCTTCAGGTCTGTCCCATAACAATTCCCCACAGACTGGGAGATTCAAGCGTGCCTACAAATGCACACAGGTGTGCACATAAATCTCTACACACAGGCACGCACACTCACTACAGTGCTGAGATTGCATCATGCAAAGCAGTCTGGCTCTTACTCTGAAGCTTTTAAATTAAGTTTGTCCTTTCTCAGGACTAGTAAGCAGAGATCACAGCTACAGCTGACAACTAAGTCACCTGCAATGCTGAAATGAGCAATGCTGGCACCAAGCACCTGTATACGGTGCTTTCCACTCAGTATTTGCTCACCAAGTCTTATTAGCTCCACCAGAAAAGCAATACTAACCAGGTTCTAATCCTTTTGAATGTTTCCAATTTCTCATGCTGCTGTAACATGTCTGGAATAAGAGTGAGTTTCTGTCTGAGGGGCACAGCAGTGCAGAGCAGGTCCCTAGCCAAAGTCTTGAGCCTTTTGCTGCTGCTTTGCTCTCTGCCTTCAGTGCAGAGTGATCTTAGGCTGTGACTTGGGATGTGTGCTCAGGGCCCATGTCAGTGCAAGCAGCCCAGCCTGGCACTGCCTGCCTGTGGGCAGCCCCACACAGGGCTGTCACTTTTCACAAGACTGCAGGGTACAGCACCCAGGAGCTGCTGGCCCCCTAGAGGTCTCAGTGAATCCAGAAGGAAAAGCAGGTTTTCCCAGCATTTGCTGGGACAGAGTCACAAGGGGGTTGGCTTAACACTGTGCTCCTGCCATGGACCATGACCTCAGGTGTCCTAGTGACACACATGGGCACGCACCATGCAGGAAAGATTACAATACCAGTGAGGACACTTAACTGAAGCTGTGCAGCTGCTCCAGCTGCCAGCCACACACTGGTCTATGTGCCATAATGCTTTGGAGCTATTGATATTTGTGCTTGGCAATAAGCAACATTATAACATGGCTTCCATTCTTCTTCATGCTCAAGGACTTGTAGAAGAGAGAAATTAAAGAAAATGAAAAAAGGAATGTAATCCCATCAGTCAAGAAGGGGTATGGCAGAACATTTGTGCACAGCTAGTGGTTGCCAGTACCCCGTGAAGTGAGTGAACCCATCGTCTCTCTGCTCTCCACAACACACAGCCATTGTACCCTGCATCAGCGAGAGAATTCAGCCGCAGAAGGACAGTGGAAGGATCACAAATGCCCCATCAGTTTTCTGTTCAACTTCACTTTTCTTCCAAAAAACACTTTTCAGTTAGTCTCTTTCCTCTCTTTTTTCTTTTTCTTCTCCTGGTGCTGCTTCTTACTTTGCTATCTCCTTCACAAAGGCTTACAACACCTGGGCTCTGCTTCTGGAGCCTGCAGTCCCAGCACAAATCAAAGCTTTACTTTGACATCTCTGCATCTCTGAATAAACTTACTCTCTGGCCTTCTGATTTAATAGATATCAAAGTCTTCAGTCTAAGGATCTGGTCCTGAGACATGCTTAGCTCTGCAGTCGGTGGGAGCCATCTTACAATAATGCCTCTCTAGCTGAAACTTTGCACATCGATGCTAAGCTAATTCAATGCCCACAACATTTTGTGTTTTCCTTATGGTCACACTCTTATAGTATTTGATTAAAAGTTTCCTCAACAAGTCAGTTCATGTAACACTAGCTCATGGACTCTGTTGATTTAGTTTTACATCAGCATTTTCTCTCTCTCCATCTCTCAGACTTTATTTCTAGACCTGTCTGTATGGGAAATGTACTTGATAAATTTATTGCTGGAGCACACACTACTGAAAAAAAATCTCCATCTAGCTGCATTAAACAACTCAGTGGTGAAACTGCCTAAAGACGCTTTATGGGGCTGATCTCTGCAAGAGGCTGGTACTGATACATGGTGCTACAGGGCATTCTGCCTGAGTGAAACATAAACAGGGCCTAACATGCCCATAGCCCCAGTGCTTTTGGATGGGTGTCAATGACCCCCAAAACTGTTCTGGAAAGCCTGAAACAGCCTCAGCAGATTAATATCAGCATTCACCGTGTTTTCTTCCCTTTTTGCAACACCAAATGCTCACTTGCTTACAGGTTCCACTTCACTCAGCAGCCTCCACTGCAGCCAGCACATTAAAAAAAGAGCCTACGCACTGAGAGTTTTGTAACAGTCTCTTCAGCCAGTCTTTCTACAGAGCATACGTCTGCTAGAGATGACATACATCCCCAGCAGTGCTTGGGTCATTTGTGCTGCAAACAGCACAGGTGCACACACCTCTGCCTTGGGTTTGAGCGTTGTTGATCTGCTCCCCATTGACCCAAGCTGAGCCCCGTGAAGCAGTGCTACATCACAGGAAGGTCTAGCAGTCTGTGGCGCTGAATGAAACCCAAACATCCCTGGGGGACTGGTAGGGTGAGTGAGGGGAGGCAGTGCACCAGTGAGACGGGCAGCATTCCTCCAGTCTTGCCAGGGTCACAAAGGAAAAGAGCTGCAGAAGGCAACTTTCCGTCATCCTCGGAAGACCATTTTCTGCTAGTCATGAGTGACATTCTCCAAGGAATAAGATTTCCAATGATGAAGACTATGGACAGAAAGTCAAGACCTCCTGAAGAAAGGAGTTTGTAAATATCAGGCATAATATTCCCAGAAACAGAAAATACTGACAAGAAGTGTCTTTTCTAGAAGTACAGTATGCATACTTATTGGGCTAAATCCTATTTGTCTTTCTTGCAGAGAAACAATCCTAGCAGACAGAGGTGGGCCACATTTGCCAGGGAGCCTCAGCAATGTTTTGGGAAGGTGGGCCAGACACAGATCTCAGCTGTGTGTGTGCAAGGGTGGGTGTAGTTTCACCTCTGCAGCTGCAACCAGGGGCACACAGGCAGGGAGGGGACATGTACATGGCCTGTGAACCTGCACCGTGTGTTCCCTTCACCCCCACACTGGCTCGCTGGATAGAGCCAACCAGCATGCACTGCAGAATGACTCTGGACGAGGGCCAATCCTTAGGGGATCTTGATGAAAGCATTAAGGCAAACCAGGTCTGAGCCTAAGCATCTAGGTCATTTCATCCACGGGCATGCATATATCCTTAGGATGAAATATACCTACTGTGCCTCTTGTAAGTCCCTACCCTAACTAAAAGAGTCTCTGTCCTGAGCATAGTAACACCTGCTGAAGTCTCATGTTTAGTCTTCTGAATGTTAAAATGAGTTTAAGTCATACAAGCCATGCCACTAGTGAGAAGAAAAAAAAAAAATGCTCTTCCCTCACGTGAAAGACATAAACAGTAGCTTTAAGACTAGCTTAATCACTGACCAGGTGGTGTCTGTAGCTCTTATATCTCATCCCCACCTCTGTTCTGGAACCATAACCCACACCTTCATGTCATGCTGTCAAATGTTCACTTCTTTTCTCTTCAGCTATTGTCAGATAGCCTTTTCACTTCCCAGGATTACAGGAAAGGCAGGTGCATTCAGTATGTGCCCCTGCACACAATGTGCACACCTCAGTCAAGAACAAGTGTGAAGACTCCCACACAAGCACTATCCAAGAACAGAAACTCCCTTTGCAGCTTTACCACCAGGGTGCAAAACAGTCACACAGCATGTCATGATGGCTTAGAAAGGGTGACACAAAGCAAATCTTCAGAAGGTTTCTATATAGATGATTTGCCCATGCTTTTATTTTTCTTGAAGATGTGTGTGTATGTGTGTGTGTGTGTGTATCAGCTATTAACTGTTGAAAAATAAAAAGGAGGTTTTTTTGTATGGGAAAGTTTTTCACATGCTCACAGAACTTAATTCTGGATTAGATGGAAACATTTAAGCCAATGGGACCAATGGGACCATTCATGGCTTTTGAGGATCTGAACACATCTCACCTGGAAACTTGAAAGTGGTGGCTGCATTTTTGTAGCATGAGAACACATAAAACATGCCACCAAAACTGGGAGAGCACATAGAGATTCTTTCTGAATGGATCAGTGGCCATTAAGGTCAAGATACCAGACGTGCAGCAGAAGAGATGAGGTGCAGCGTAGGGGGGAGGAAGTAAGGAAAGGGAGAAATATTAACTCAGTAGTTGCCATTTCAAAGAAATACTTGTAAAACTAGAAGCAAATGTTTTTACTTGATTGTATATGGGACTGTATTTCAGGTTCAACACCAACAACCCCTTTTCAACTTTGGGAAACACACAGGCACACACCAGCAAGATCCCTTCGCAGTGCCTGTGCGGATCCGTGTAAATAAGCATGGCTGCCTCTGGGAGCTTCACACTGCCAGAGGCTACAGTCAAATCTTCATCTCAGCAGGGCCAGGGAGTTTTCCCACTGCTTTCAGAAGGGGCTGGGCACATACGTTCTACCAATACATGACTAAAGTTAGCTGCACCTGGGACTGGTGCAGGGGGACAGTGCAGGAAGAAATCAGCATTTTTCTCAGTTCCCTGGGAACAGCAGTGATCGGAGTTGTTGCTTACCAGATCAACTGTAAGCTGCTTTCTTCATTAGCCCCAGGAAACAGTGAACATTGAACAAAATGTCACCATTAGTGCTCCCACTTTGAGCAGGAGGGGGAGAAACACAGAATTAACAGGGCAAAATTCTCCATGACACCAGTCTGGACTGCAGTGGCTTGAATTTGAAATTGCTCTCCTCCATGTTATTAGAATGACTTGAGAGATGCCTTCACTCAAATGTACAGACCCCCCAAAATGAGTGCCCCCCTCACAAGTTAGCTTCAGGATGCACATGTGGCTACCCTTGTGCACAATATACCCTGTTACGCATGTACATTTAAAAAAATTATTTTACCCCTTCCTCTCAAAGTGTTCATAATTGGATTTTAGCATACAACCTATTGAGATGTACAAAAGGTGTCAACTATGATTCCTTCTTGGATGCTGTTTAACTTGAAACCAGATAATTTGTTTCAGTGCTCGTTATGATGACAAATGATTTAAATGAATTTTAAGCAATAAACTGTCACAAAATTGCCCATGTCTTTCTGTTGCCCATGGGTTTGATACCAGCATATAGCATGATCATACACCACTGTCAGAAAGGATGCTGTACACAGAAGTAATATCAGCCTGAAATACAGCCACAATGAGTGTTAACCTGGTTCAAAGTTGCTTAAAGCTTACTGAATTCTTTGAATCAGTGCACCAGTTTCAAAACACATTTTCAGATGTATTTTGAGTTCATATTTGTACAATGTTGCTGCTTATGCTAAGTCACTCATAGTAATACAAACAAGCAAATATTTACAGTGCTGCTTGTGTAAAATTGAGCAGACTGATCTTTCTTTGCAACAAAAATTAAAAATAAAATAAAATAAAATAAAAATTGCGTTGAGTCTCACAGCCTGTTTCAGTGTGCAGTAAGAGGAAGCCACCCCAAGCAGGGAGGCTCAAGCCTCTTCCTTATCCCCAGATACAGCCGTGGCACCCACAGGCAATTAAAGCAGTAGCCAGCCGGCTGCAAAAGACATGAAACTACTGCATTTTTATGACCACATAAAGTGTCAGGAGAACCATATCCTCCTGTTTCTTCATTTTGTTTGAGACCCAGATAACACCTCCAGAATTAAGAAAACAACAATATTAAGTTCACCAAGTCTAAAGAGTAAAATTTCAATTAGCTTGTTCCTACTAGATACTTTCTCCTTCCCTTGCAGGGTGACTTGCATGGTTGTGGCAAGGTGACTCAATGCAGTTGTCCCAGGCAGTATATTTTTGTAAGTGTTTGGGCTCCGGGCTCCAGGGTCAGTGGCGGTCATAGGCAGCAGCCGCTGCAGGTGGGGCGGCTCCACGGGCTGCAGCGCTGTAGTAGTATGGAGAGCCTGGAAGAGAAGAGACCACTGTGAAGAAGACAAACGTGGAATGGTGCCAGCTTGCACCGTGCCAGCACAGACAGCAGATAGCTCTCCAGCTTGAGTTCAGACTCAGAGGAGTAAAGGCCAGGTGATTAAAATAAAATTCACAGTCACAAATTCTGCATGAGAATATTGCTGGAGCTGCTTTGCATTTCTGCTGGCTAGCAGAACCAGATATCTGGTTCCCTTACTCCACCTAAAACATTAATTTCATTTACATTGCAAAAAGTGGATTACTTGTTAGAGTAGAAGGTTGAACCGTTCCAGCTACTAAAACATTACAGGACTCTGACTTCTCTGGTGTTGTTGTTTGGGTTTTTGTGTGTGTGTGTGTTTATTTTTCTGTCCTTTTAGAAGAATGCAGAGTTTGAACCCAAAGTATTCAACATATTTTACTGGACTCAAAAATATTTTCCCTGTTTCTCAAGATACTTCTTTCAAGGAATAAACCCCTGGCTTTTGCTTAGCTCTGGCAATGATGTTGAAGATACAGAAAGAACAGTGAAATTTGTGCTACTGGATCTGCTTCTGTGATGGCCACACTACATTGGCCTCCATCTGGCCAGAGAAAGCCCTTTGTCATCTAACAAATTTGCTGAAGGGAGAAATTGTCTCAGAAAATATCACTTAGTAGTGAAATTGAATTCAGTGAAAGTGAGTTTGAACTCAGAAATTATGTTACAACTACCTACAGTGAATAACATCTTATCTGAAGAAGTATCAAGTGCTCTATATGACAGCTTCTGAAACAGGCACTTCACTCGCAAGCTGATCAAATAAAGATACATTTTATTTTTTTCATTCAGTACATGTATTACACATCTGAGTGAACTATGCAGATTGATAAGTGCTGATACACTCATCTAGCATGACAAGGCCTGAAAAATATTGATGATGACTTTTCTGCCCTGCAGTGCTAAGCAGTAGGCTGGGTGATCACTGAATCTGGATTGACTGCTGAAATAAGGAAGAGTGTTAGACTTCACTTGTATCTAGACATACACAAATTTGTCTAGACAATACAAAGTATTAAATCAGTTCCATGTACACTGGAGAGGAAACCAGCTCTGATGTGGTGTAAGAAGAGTAAAACAAAAAATATTTCCTAGTGCTGTCAGTTCAGTCTCCAAGTCACCAGCAGAGTTTCACATTCAGGAAATGTAAGGCAGGCCACAGTGTGGAAGAAACCCCGTGGAAGGATTCACACCTGGACTCTTGTGTCCAAAACCCCCCAGAAAGGTTTGGACGAGCAATAAAAAGCCAACACAGGGATCTGCTCTGGAGCAGGATGGGCTGTAGTATCAGGTTCAAAGAGCACCCTACCCCATCCAGAAAGCTGTGAGTTGATCCCGAACAACCTGCCTGTGCTCTGCCTGGGACATGAGCAACAGCCTCACAGGCATCGCAAGGAGGCTCTCCACGCCCAGGCATGTGGCTTTTCACAGTCATAGTAACTTCTGCAGCTTCAGCAACGTGGAGGAGCTGACACTTCCAGGAGATGGTGACAACACTAGTCCTCAGGTGGGTGTGTGGACAATTCAGCAAAGCAACAGTGGAAGTGATGTCGAAGATGCATCTTCTGTCCTTTGCTTCCCATCACAGATTCACAAATTCTGCTCTGGCAGGTCCACAGGCTGCCAAAGACCTTATATAGGCCCAGCGTGCCACTGCTCCATCCATACCACCTCCACAGCCACAACACATCATTTGCATTTGAGATTAACACCCTCCATGTGAGATAACATCTGAGCAGTGGGCATGGAGGACCATGGGGCCACCAGAGGTTGTGGAGGTAGTACGAAGGAGAATTCAACTGCACACCTTGAGTCTTTGTCTTGCTTCCTCTCCTCTGCACGCTCTGCCAAGAAGCCTCTGCACTGGGGCAATGGAGTATTTTTTGGCTTCCCCTCCTCTTTCATAGCCTCCGTCTGAAGTCAGGCGTGCTTTTGGCTTTGCTGTTTACCTCAAAAAGGCATGACTCGTTCAAAAGCCCAAGAACAGAGCTAGAATCACATCACCACTTCTAAGAGGAAGCCCGTGGACATTTAGTGTTAACTATCAGCTCAGGATGGTGCTATAATTGCAACACACAGGGCTTTCTTCACTTTCTGCCCAACATGACCTGTCTGAGGTGCTCAGGCTCCAAAACTCAGCTCTTTCCTCTTTGCAGCTCTGGTATGGAATGAGAAAGGCCAGCAAAATAAGTGCTGCTTCCCGGAAAGAGTAAGACAGCCCTACCAGCTTAAACACTTCCCAAAACACTGCTATTGCTGGATCCAACAGGATTCCACTAACATGCAAGCTCACCTGTTTCTTCTGCTTTCCTCCTGAGCACATTGTCAGGAAGTTAGCTCAGGCTTTATCACCAGCCTGATGCTGCCAATTTCCAAGCTGGTACAAGCCAATACATCAAAAAAATGGAGCTCAGCTAATATGTACCATTGCATAGCACATCCTCAGCACAGCCATGAAAAAGAAACTTCTTTCTCATGATCAGAGTCCTACCAAAGCACATGATACTTTTCTGCTGCAACCCTGATGGATCAGAAACTACAGGATTTGGGCATGGGAGCATGGCTTCTGCAACAGTCAGTGCTGCAGCAGCAGAGTTTGTACACAGGGGCCTGCCACATCTGTGAGGAGCATTGTCCTCAGTGCTTCAACCATCCAACATATCATGCAAACCTGCTGCAAAGGGATGAGTTTAAAGAAGGTAAACCAAGTTTCAGGGCTGTGGCTTCAGTTGTCCAGAAGGGTAGTCACATGTTAACCATGCATCAGAGGAATTCAATACTCTGAACTTGGCCAGTGAAGTAACTGGCCAAGGTAAACATTTGCAAAGATATTTGCAGAACTTGTAGGTAGGCACTCATCACATCTAGATTTGTTAACTAAATTTAAGTATTTTAAGCAGTAACCAAGAGAGGCAAGGGCAGATCACTTCAGAGAGTACACATTCTATTTACATTTATGTAAGTGTTGGGCTGACAGCCTTGCATTACCTGCAAGGGCACCACAACTGCTGTCCATGCCTGGACTCTTGTCTTCTAGGTAACTGACACTAGAGTAACAAATCCCAGCCTTGGGAATTGTATTTCACAGAAGATAATATTGGACAACTTCACAAGAACAGTAAATGCCATTCTCGCAGCCATCCAAGATTGCTGTACACATCCCAGCAAAATGGAAGCCTCTGGGTAAATGATGCTGTTTTGATAGAGCAAACTAAGCTCATAGGATCACTGAATCATAGAACATCCCAAGTTGGAAGGGACACATAAGGATCATCAAGTCCAACTCCTGGCACCACGCAGGTCTACCCAAAAACTCAGACCATATGACTAAGAGCACAGTCCAAACGCTCCTTAAACTCCAGCAGGCTTGGTGCAGTGATCACTTCTCTGGGTAGCCTGTTCCAGTGAAGAAGCCTCTTGGTGAAGAGCCTCTTCCTGATGTCCAGCCTGAATGTCCTCTGTCGCAGCTTGACACCGTTCCCTTGGGTCCTACCACTGGTCACACAGAGCGGTGCCTTCCTCTCCGCTCCCCTTCAAAAGGAGGCTGTAGGTCGCGATGAAGGCCCCCCTCAGCCTCCTCTTTTCCAGGCTGAATAGGTCCAGTGCCCTCAGCCACTCCTCGTACATCTTTCCCTCTAGGCCCTTCAGCGTCTTTGTCGCCCTTTGCAGCTCAATGCTGCAAACTCAGCCATTCACCAAACTTTGAAACTTGCCTGCTGTCTAACTGATTTGGGGGGAGGGATGTTCAAAATGACAACAGGAGAAAGGACACCTTTACCCTGTCAAGCAATACAGCAAAAGTGGCACAAAAGAGATCAGGCGACTGAGATGTCCACTCTGTCCTAAAGCAAAGACAGCTTAGGCATGTTTCTGTTCCCCAATAGTTCCATCTGAGTTGTCTCTGCTGCTACAGCATCTCAGCGTAAAAAAACCTGCTAGGCTCTTGGAGACCCAGGTGAAACTGCTGTGTTCACAGAGCAAGGGCACCAGGAGGACTGGAGCAAAGGATGGCAGCAATATGTCTTTGATGCTTTCCAGAGGCCTTACACTTCTTCTGGGTTTCATTTCTCCAGTTTACATTTCAGCAGTGAAATAAAAAGCTTGTATTTAAAGTGAAAAATGAAAACATCACAAAGCAATCACTCTTTCTCCCTGTCACCATACTACCATCCAGAATAGACTTGTCCATCCTTTTGTCATTTTTCCTTTCTAATTCATATTATCATCAATTTATTTCTTGACACAGTCATTTCTGGTGCCTACTTGTTCTCTAATCCTTTCACAGGAACCCACAGAAGAACCGAACATAATCCTAATTGACCAGCTTTAAGCCCTCCCCTCACAGGAGGCTGTGCCAGCACCATGACTTTGTAGGCAACCCCGAGAGGAAGCCCTCCCAGACAAGGCACATGAACCACATCCATGCAGGAGAAGGAGCAGCACATCAAGCAAAACCTGCCGTGAACAGCATCAAGTCGAAAGCAATGAGAGAGAACGGTAAAGAAGTTATTGCAACAAGCCAGCATGAAATTGAATCGTTTTTCTTCATTAGACTGCCTTCCTGTTATCCACTTTTAGCGTGTGCTTGTTGAGCAGACTCTACACCGGCATGCCTGCCAGGCCTTGCAGACAGTGACGGACTGAGCCCTCAGTGCACGCATGCTTGCTTCCTGGCATGTTTGTGTGCATGCCTTTGTGCACATCCCTGTATTATAGCAGCTTCAGGTCATTAACAGCACGGTGGAGAAAAAAAAAAAGAAAAAAAAAAAAGACACCTTTTTCTCCACCTCTTCCTATTGCTTCCATGAGGACACCTGGCTACAGCCACTGAGATGGATGCGACACCAGCAGCCAGCTCTTGCATTATCCATCCTCCCTGCACAGCCTGATAGAAACCCAGGGATTGCCATCATTGCTGCTGCAGTCAGGGATGGACGAGTCGTGTCAAGACATGCTGCAAATGCTTGCTGTGTCCATGCTGAAGAGCTAGGTATTGGTACTACTGGGGTTGATGGCAGGACAGAAGGGTGGGAAGAGGCCACAAAGCTGCAGCAGTGAAGGGATTTCTTCTTTTGCCCCTGGTTCTCTTGACCACTCTGGAGGACTGTAGGTTGGTTCTCTCCCCCTCCACAAGAGCTAAAGACCACAGTGTTTCAGATTGCCCCAGAAAGAAAGGTGCGTGGTCACCCTCTTGTATCAGTTCATGTGCTAGCCGGAGCAGATGTGGGTGGGCTGCCTGGTGCTCCTTTTGCAGCAAGCACAGAGCAGGCATGGAACCAACAGCAAGCAGCTGGTTCTCTGGTGGGCCATACAGCTGTTCTGTACCTCATGCAAGCCTCCCCAGAGCACAGTCCTACCTCACAGTGGAGAAACTGTCTCACTCCTCTCACTGCTGCTCCACATTCACACAAGACCAGGGACTAATGACCCAAGTCTTTATGCTATTCTTAACGTTCTTTATTCATATTCTCCTTATTCCTCCCCCCAAACCATTTTTCAACCCCAGTATCCTTTCTTGCTGGCGCTTACAAATCACTGCATCTCTCTTTTAAATTCCTCTTTCACAGATTTGAGCCTGGTGTGATTGCTGCAGTGCAATTCTTCCTTGCCAGAACAGGGAATTAATTGAACATAGGTGCTGTTAAGTGCTTAGAGTATTACAATTTCATCTTGGTGAAGGGAGAGGGACTTAGTAAAACAAACTGTGTCAGTCCATGTACCAGTCCTGATTAATTTTGTCAAGGTTTCTGCTTTGAGGCTGATACTGCCAGAGCTTGCTCTCAGGAGAGAATTAGTAAATGTACTCACGTATACTGAGAAGAGTGGAAGCATCCTGGATATAGCTTAAATTAACCTCCTCTCTACTGCAGGTGCTCAGATTTGTAACACAGAGCCTTCTGAGTGTGCAAGGAGACTTGGAGCAGGCATTTAAGGCTCTGCAACAGATTCTTACTTGCCCTGAATTACTACTGAGTTTAGTGGGCATCTTGGCACATGAATGGAGTGCCAGATTAGGCTCCCAAGGATAACAGAACAGTATGGATAACTGGGCTCTCTGCATGATACAGGAGACCTACAGACAATGGCCAACCATGGACATTCTTAGGTTGTATGGCTGCATCTGGACGTTGCAGTGTCTCTTGGAGCACCTGCTCACCGGCCTTGCCATCCAGCACAATGTTGGCACAGACAAGAGCTCCATGCTCCAGTTAGGTCCAGTAGACTCCCAGTAAATGCATTTTCAAACTTAACACCATTTTGCTTTTGGTGCTCTTCTGACACAAAAAAAAAAAAAAAAAAAAAAAAAAAAAAAAAAAAGGAATCTCAAAGGTTCAGCTCAGTCAAGACCTCACTGCTACAGTTCTTAGTTCTTACACTGTGACCATAGACAGATACTACCTGAGCACCACAGAGAGCTACAAATTATGTCAGATCTTAACCAGCTCAGCAATACCTACACTGATGACAGAAGCAAAGTGGAGCAGGTATTTTAAACCATCACTGGCCAGACAAGGGAATTCCTCCTCCAAAGGAAACTCCAGCACTTCTGGTTTTGTGATCATGCTAAAGGAGCAGTAAGTTCTTCCTGAGGACTTGCTGCAGAACAAATATTCCCATTTATTTTTCTTTCCAATGTATCAAAAGCTTTCAGTCTCATCATTCCCATTCAGTGTGCCACAGTGCAATCATAACATGATATAGCAGTGATTGATAGTGTACTTACTGAAACACACAATTTTGAAAATATCAAAATGAAATGCTTCATATAGGATAAAAACAAGGAATCTAAAAGTATAGATTTAACAACTCTTGATAACAAAAAATTATTATTGTATTTACGCTGTGCAACATTTCAGGTTCAATAAATCTGTAGTTTCCGAAGGAAAATGGTAGCATTCAAATCTTTTTGCCCTTGCCCCCTTTAAACACATGTTCACAGCATGCTACTGAATAAATACTGTATAAACGCTCACTGGTTTGAGATGTGAGCCTTACAGTCCATTCACTTTAAGGTGAGGAGCACACACTCATTTCAGCTGTGGTCCCCCCACATATTCAAAGAAGAGAAAGAATTTGCCCCCAGAAGTTTATCATCCAAAAAGAAAACAAGGAAAAAGAAGCAAATCCTCTCCTGCACTTGCAGGCAATTTGCAGGCACAAGTCTGCAACCCAGGAGCCTTGCCAAAAGCCACTCTTGTTATGTAGAAAGGAGGACTTTGAGTTGGGTTTTCACTTATTCTGAAAATCCTGCTGGTTTATTCACAGGTTTGCAGGAAAATTAAAAAAAAAAAAAAAAAAAAGAAGCCATGCACATGCAAGACCTGGCTTCCAAGGCCTCCCTTCAGCAGTAGGTTAAAGCATCTCATCTGCTTCCAAAGGAGTTGCAAAACCAGGAACTAGGAAATAACTGCATGCACTCTTCTACTGGCTAAAGCGGCTTCCTTCATGCAGCCAAACCAAAGTCTTGCAGGCACTCCTGGCTGTGGCCATGGTAACTACGGGTTTAAGCACAGGGTCTCCCCTGGCTTTGTACAGCTATGCCCATCTATATTAGCTGAAGATCTGTTCTCTGATTTATGATGGAAGCACTAACAAACCCTTAAATGTGGCACAGCAAATAGCAGTAGTATACCAGCACCATGGCATGAGAGGCAGAGGCTGTCTATTGCTCCCGAAGGATTTGTTTAAGGACAAGAACTATGATGAATACAGCCTGGGTGGCTCAATTACATGGGGACTCAATTACTTAAAACAAAGAAACTGGATGAAAAAAAAAAAAAAAAAAAAAGACAAAAATTCAAAATTATTTCTCCGCTGGAGGTCACATATAACAGCCTTGTCATCCATAAATCTGGAAATCTCTAAGGCATGCTATTCCTGTGTTGAGAGATGACAATTAATTGGTATTTTACTTACCTCATCCATGCAAATTATGCAGGGAAAAATTCTAATTACTGCATGCTACATGTGTACAAGGTCAAAGTGGGCCAGCTTTTGACAGTGGTGTAAAATGGATTATGTTTATGCTTCACATGAGGGCCATGATCCTGCATGAGCCACAGGGCTCCTACCCCCCACCATTTATGAAAACCCATGCAGACATCAGTGAGATTGCACTGGCACGACAGTCCCTTGCAGAAGAAAAGCTGGATTTGGTGAAAGAACAATTGAAGAGCATGCACAACATGAGGGCTGGGAGAAAGGGAAAGGGCTGGAGGCAGCAAGAAAATAACATTGCAGAGAGTGCAGGGGCTCACATCTGACTGTAACAGACACAGCAACTTCTTGAAGCAGGTGTCCCAATAAAACACCACTAGTTTTGTACAAATAGGATTCCTTGCCCTCCAGAAATGGGCATCCAGTCTTCCAACAATGCCTTGTGTTTGTCAAATGATTTTATGGAGCAGAAACAGGAAGACAAGAGGTTTTGGCATGGGGCTTCCTGCTGGCAAGAGGAACTAAGAGCATTATCATGCCCCAACAAAGATCTGCAGCCACTCACCAGGGAAGAGCACTGGGATGTAGGACCGCACCAGGACATGCATTCTGCGTCCCCTGGTGGTGGATAATTGCCTCCAGCTTATGAATGAGCCACAGCTAGCAACGCACCCTGAAGGGAGGGGCAGTAACTTACCAAGGAGTCCAGGATTGGGAAACCTCCAGGAATCATTGTACGTTGAATATTGTGGATGGCTGTATGGGCTCCCAGAAAACTCACTCCCTAAATAAAAGGAAAACAGAAGAAAAAGAAAAAAAAGAAAAGACAAAAGAAAAGATCATTTGATTTAAGACTGCAGTTGTTCATGTGGGAAAGGAACTATTCAGTATGTGCTATACTCTAGTGAAGACTCTCATAAAAGCACTGATGATCACTCTCTTTGAAGAAGGGCAATCTGGATGGCCAAATTATTAAATGAATGGGAACAGTCATCTTTTATGTGTTCTTCTTGCACTGTAGATCATGCCTGATGAGGTGGCGGGATTTTCTCACACCGCCTGTACTGCAGGAGCAAGACAGCTTGGAGGAATGGAGAAGAGTCTGGGATACATCTAAGGGGCTGGCCATTGCCACTGTGGTCCTACAGCAGGACAAGAAATGCAATCCTGGGACAGAGCTGGTCAACTAGGCTCTCTACTGGGAGGAGAAGACAAATCAGCTAATCTTCTAGGTATTGAATATCATTCCAGGCTCTCCAGGAGAACATGGTTTTAGTCCCAGGCTTCCATAGATCATTTTAACCAAAGGAGAGGGATGCTGGCATTGGTTTCAGGTGGCTTTGAAACCTTCTGAACCAATGCACAGTAAATACTCAAAGAGTCACTGTTATTTATCTTCTTGTGAGCTCCTGCTTTCCCCATCTGTTTGTTCCCTGCATGTATTCTCCTGTTTCATACCTCAGCTGCAAGCTCATCAGGGCAGTGCTCATCATGTAGCTCTGACCCTGGGCAGGGCACCCAGCTACAGCACCACAAAAATACAAATACTGCCATTGTTTTGTTAGGGCATGTTACACAAATGACAGTTTCTCCTGCTCTCTTTCTATCTTTCTTCCTTCTTTCTTGCTCCCTCTCAAGTACACAAATACATACAAAACAGCACAGCAGGAGAAATTTTCCTTTGCAAAGTGGTGGAGAAGGCTGCCAGGCCGAAGAAGGAAGATGCTGTCTGTAGCCTTCAGCTGTTCTGGTCCTTGGCTATGGCACGGCTTCCACATCGCACTCAGGGACTGCCTTTAACCAGCCAAGCAGCAGAGCCACACCACCAACACCTGGCAGCAACATCCCACCAACCTGCTGGCATAAGTGGCAAACCTGCACAGGGATCACAGCTTCACCCTGCACTGAAGCAGTTAAGCCCAGAACAAACCAGTTCTATTTTATTTTATTTTATTTTATTTTATTTTATTTTATTTTATTTTATTTTATTTTATTTTATTTTATTTTATTTTATTTTATTTTATTTTATTTTATTTTATTTTATTTTATTTATTTTATTTTATTTATGAGCCTTATGCATCATTGTTTCTCCCTACCTCTATTTACGGATGTGTAGAGTACTAACTACAGACAGGTCATCTGACATCTCCATGGGTAGACCTGCACCTTGCTTGGAGCAGCAGACACTGGCTTTGCAGGCCAGGAAGACAGGACAGACAGACCATGCCTCTGGCCCAGCATTTTTCTTTTCTTTACATGTGCCTCCTCCAGCTGTTACACACTGGTTGGCCAAGGCACGTTTGCAGGAGCACAAGCAGAAAATAAAGATTTGTACAGCTGCAGGTGGGACCATTAAATGCCCATTCTGTTAAGTGCCAATTGTGTTTTGACTACATTTCTACAGAAGTTCAGAACAGCTTTTCATTACTACTTCTAAGAAACAGTATTCATTCTAGCAGCCATGGAAAATAGGATTGGAAAATCCTATTGGAAAAGGATTTGTTTCCAAATCCTTCTATGTGGTGCAACACATTTACATTTATTTACATATCCTCCCTAGTCCTTGTCCTTCTGGATCATAGACAACTTTAGTACCCGACCACTACCTCCATTCAGTACTCACCCTTGTTGGCTAAAAAACAAGGCACAGAGAAAGCAGCACAGACAGAAGCAGGAACCATCTGAGGTCCCAGATGCACTGGCAAAGATGTTCCCACTGCCTTCCCTGCCTTCTGCTAGCTAGAAAGTAGAAAGCAAGCTTATTCCTGCGGGACACAAGTACTGCTGCAGCCACTTTTATTCAGGAAAAGCCAGGGGAAAAAAAAAAAAAACAAAAAAAAACACTCTGGTCACTTCTTGTGACTCTCTGCTGCACCTGAGACTGTCTTCTCAGTCAGGTGTTTTCTCTGCTTTTCTCGCATTCCACCAGGTCTCTGACTCGGCTCTGTCCTAGTGGTGTTTGCTGAAGCCTACAAAGCCTATGGGTGGCAAACTGGTTGTTATCTTAACGGCTGAGTAATATCATCTTTTCCAGCCCTTGGAGGCTCAAGCCCAATTTCTCCTTCCAAGTGTGTGCCGCACAAAGACCCCTTCATCCTGTGAATACTTTTTCCTGTGGACACATTGGCTTCCCCAGGGGTTTCATTTTTTTTTAATTTTCAGAGGTTTGACAGAGGTTCAGTTGCACGGGAGCATGACTATTAAAATAATAAAATATTCACTGAAGCTTCCCAATGTTTTTCAGGCTGGACATAGCACAAGACCAGGGCAGGTGTGCATGGCCCACCGTGCCGCTGCTGCCTGGCTGACACAACTTGCACACGTGTCTCTGCACCGTCCTTCCTGGGATCTGCACAGTGTACGGACAGAGGAGCACAATGGACAGGACAGCCTCTGCTCCCTGCTGCAGACCCTTTGCGCAAGAAGCAGTCCTGGGTGTGGAGAAGAGTCTGCCCAGCTGCTTTGTGTGCAGGCTGAACAAATGTCACACCAAGCCATTGTGCCCTTGCATGACCCGAGCCCATCAGGAGACGGGACAACACATCCCTCTGTGAGTCCTGGGCATTTTCACCTGGAACATCATGCTCCCTCACACACTTACACTGTGCACACTGCTAAGTAGGCAGCTGTGCTTTCTAAACATTCAGCAGCGCTGCAGCTTGACTATGGGCTGACATTTCATTGTCTCATCCTCTCTTGCTTTGCTCTCCTCCCCCCAAAATCTCCACTACCCTCTTCCCTTCACACAAACACACACACATATCTTGGACCCTCTCTGGGGGATGCTCTGGTGCCTGTCAGGCTGAGGCTTCCAATTCTCTGTTTTTTATGCCTCAGTGGTCAGGGTGTCAAGCTCCTGCAGTACAGACCAGCCAGGAGCTCGAAGAGTCACTGAACACCATCAGTTCAGTGACAGTATTGCTTGCTTCTTAACATACTCTGCATATCCATCAGCCTTGCAAAAAGAGATTGGGGGAGGAGGTAAGGGGGACAGAAAGGGAAAGGAAAACGAGAGAAAAGGAATAAGGATGGGAGGGGAAAGAGGAGAAGTGGGGGAGAAAGTCACAAGCCCTGCGGCTATCATCACAATGTGTGGGCAGACAAATGGTACAGCCACAGTGAAACTAAACTAGATGAATGAATGCTGCATGAATGCCTCATGAGTTTCACCAGATATTCCAAAGCCCATCAGATATACTTCTTGACAGCACTGCTTAGTGGCCAGCCCCACTCAAAAAGTACAACAGAGCAGCTACCCTGGGATACAGACACACATAGAGCAGGGGTGGCAATCTGTTCCTTCATGTTGGACAGCACCACCCCATCCCTGCTGACCCAAACCCAGTCTGTTACGATAGTACTGCTGCTATAGCCAAAAAGGCTGCACTAGAGGTAGAGGTCTCATTTTGAAAGGTTTAAGAGGGAAGAGTGATTCACAGAAACTGTGCTACGACACAGCTGCAAACCTGAAGAGAAGAACTCCATCCAGAGATGGTAGGACAGAGACATAGTCACCCTCACCATGGGTTGAGCCCCAGGAGCAAATGCAGAGCTTGGTGGTGGTGGTGAAGCCTGCTTTGTCCTCTCTGCCCTGTTTCCACTGGGGATTAACAACTCAGTTTTACCTGTCAGTTTGGTTTTAAGGTAAAGGCTCCACTAAGTTTCCAAAGTGATGCACAGGACTGAAAACCTGTATTTAAAAATCACAAAAAAATAAAATAAAAAATACACAAAGAGAAGATTTCATGGTGTGTTTAAAAATACCAAGGCTTAAGAAAACTGCCTGTACAGGGGACCAGGGAGGCTGCATGTACCTCTGTACACAAGGTACTGGACTTAGCCCAACTCACAAAACTTATCTAAACTTTAGGTGTTTGGACTGAGCTCTTTGTCAGGTCCTTTCTGTACTCAGCAGAGAAATGGGGTACCCCAGAAATCAGTCAGCCCACTAAATTCATACCTGAAAGAGGTGGGGGTGGCTGATATCTCTCCCTGTTATATCAAACGTGGTACATGTTACCTGCTCTAACTCAGTGAGGCTGTGGCATGTGCTGGCTGGTCTTGATGCAGGTGCACAGCATGCACCCAGGAGCTGTCCTGGGAGCTCCTCCTGAAATCAGGTGCCCTACTGCTCTTAGGAGCTCAAGGGAAGATTGAGGGTGCTGCAAACCTTCCTTGCCCACTGAAAGGCAGAAGAATGGGCAGAACAGCAGAAGGAAAAGCAGATGTTGTTGGCTGGCCCTAGGAGAGCAACATGCATGTGCACTAAGAGGGTGTTCACAGATATCTCTGCACAAGCTTAGGGGATGTCTCCCCCTGCAAGAGGTTGCATTAACCATGTTTCCGAGGCTGGCTGTGCAACTCAGCCAGCTCCAGCCTTCAGACAGGTGCAGAAGCTCCAGTTCTCACCAGCTTCACAGAGATACAGGGGGTACTATATGCTTAAACCTTGCTCAAGTCAAGATGGGAAGATTTGCAGTCAATCTCAGCTAGCTTTGGGTCTTGGTAGGTGAGAGGGGAATGCAAATTATTTTCCATCCTTTGTGTTTGTTTGTTTTTCAATGGGATGCTGTAACCATAGAGGATTGTAAGTTAGAAGGGATCTGTGGGGGTTATCTGCTCCAAACCTGCCCTCAAAGGAGAGAGAGCTTTGAATCCAGCCAATTCATCTAGCCAAGTTTTGGAAATCTCCCAGGATGGAGATTCACAGCTTCACTGGGCCACAAAGTCTGGCCACTATCACTGTGCAGCATGGAGAAGATCTGGCTCACTGCTGTCTCACTAGATAGCACAGCTGTAGTGAATTTGTCCCTTAATATTTTATTCTTAAGATCGTGTAACATTTAACAGTAGAAACTAGCAACCTAATCAAATATGAAGAATTTTTGTGACCCAGCTGCTGGTATCCTTTCACTGAAATACAAAGTTTTACAAATACTTAACAAACAAGTTTGTTTTAACATTTCCAAGCTCATCACAGAGCTGTGATTCCCAAGGAAAACAAGCCTCGGAGTCACACAAGATCCTGAGAATCAGAAGCTCTGGAGCCAGTGAAGTGCTAACTAGAGCTGGCAAGGTGAAGGTGGACGTGTTTGAACACTCCTTTCACTCCATTTTCTCAGTTCAGATAGTAAGTTTTGTGCACATGTTTGGAACAGGAAGAATCCATCAAGACCATGGAGACAAATGTTTATATCAGTGTTATGGTTTCAGGATACCACCTACAGACCTGATCCAGGCTTGACTTCCTCTGTAATCAATTGTTTCATGCAGAAATCAGTGAAAAAATTCAGGCAATTGAGTAAGAATTGGCCTGTCTGCTATGTTTGCAGCCCGGCTGTAACTAAGTGAACCACTGAATTACAGAATCGGACTCTTCACAATATTTTTTTCTCAACACTTCTCCTTCCTGGTCAGTTAGTCACTCACCAGCTCAGGGATCTTTGTATAATCTGCCTCAGATGCATCTTTTAGCAATGAGCGTCTTTCTCTCCCTTTTTAATCAGCATGTGGACACTTCCTGATGAGTATCAACTGGAGCCACTGTGAGTTATTACAACCCCCCTTCAGCTGTCCCTGGCCTCTTCTCACCAGATTGTCCAAGCCTCTATTTTTAATTCCAGTCCAAAACTGCTGCATCCTTTTGACATCCAAGCTACTGGTTTAGGACAGTGTCTTATACAGCCCTTCTATTTGGTAGACTAATAAAACAAGCCAGGGGAAAGTTTTCAATAAACACAGCTTCATGAGGGACACGAATGGGATGTTGTGGGACACAAAACAGAATTCTGACCAAGAACAACAACACTCTGCTCATTCTTTGTTGGGGTCCAGGGTAAATTCAAAACTGAGCTACTGTACCTGCCTAGAAATTGGACATCTGTAGATTAACTGTTCTCCCATTCCACCCTGACCTTCAGGCAAGGGCTGCAAGTGTCTTTATTTTTTTCACATGGCAAAGAAACATAATGTAACTTAAAAAAAAAAAAATAATCTTGAGTTTTATTTGTTTTCTGTCTTTTTTTTTTTTTTTTACAGAAGTAATCACATGGATCATAAATTTCTTTGGTGAACTCCAATAACAATCATTATCCTAGTAACTAAGATATGCTTGACTGCATGGCGAGCAGGGTTAAATACTGCCCTTAGGAACAAGAATACACCAAAGGAGCCTGTTATTACCTATGAACAATATGAAATAGATGCTTTCATAATGCAACTTTAAAATCTATTACAAAAAGTGATATGTACAATAGGGCCACATGTGATATGCACTTGATGTTTAAAATATTAACCAAAGGACAGAATATGGTGCTAGCTAACACCATCTGAGGGATCAGCTTCAGCCTGGTCTAGAATCTAGTTCACACTGGGAAGCATGTGAAATAAAGTCAGACTGACAAACAAGTGCAAGACACTTTAGAAAATAATGGAAAAGATCTGGGCTCTACAGAGCTCTGTTTTGCCCTCAGGGAAGCACATCAGCTTTCCTGCAACAAGTTCTCAAGGTGGATCAGGGTAAGAGAGTAACAGGTTTGCAGCCCTGTCTGGAAACATGCAGCCTCCATTACTTACAAAACTCACTGCCCTAGAAGCTCTGTCCACATGCAGGGAAGCTAGGAAGCACTTTTCAGGTAAAACTTGCGTAGTTTCTAATCATATTTATGCAAATTTCTAACAATTTGACAAACTCCTTCCATCAACAATTAGCCCTATGTGCTTTTCCTTTTCATTCAGATATTTTCCAAACCAATCTCTTCTTTTTCTTTTAAACTCAGAGTGATTCCGAGTTTTCAAATCGAGTTCAATAATATTTTAAAAGTCAAAAAATCTCACAGAAAAAAAAATATATATATATAGCTTTGAATCAAAAATCTTTTCATTTGATCCAAAGTAATTTTTATTGCTGCTCTTTGTTTTGCTTTGTAACCTTGAAATTCCTTTAAATATTAACATTCATTAGCAAACAAAAGAATCAGTGATTTATACTGCTGTGATCTGTAAACATCAGATGTATTTAATCAGGGTGTGTAGAAAACAATGGCTGACCACCAGTAAATGGACCACCAGTAAATCTGCTCTCTCACGTTTACCTTGTCCATAGAAGCTCCACAAATGGAGGACAATGATAACTTTACCTTCTGCTTTGCAGATGATTGGCCACTAATCTAACTGCTTGAGTACACACACAAACAGAAAATGAAATAAAATAAGGGAACAAGTAACAAAACACAACTAAAACAAAATGTATTTCAGATGCAGTGTTCACCCTGGAAAGAAAGCAAGTGGGCAAATGCACTAATAATGCCAAAAGTCTGTCGTTTTCTATCCAATTTATCTCAGTGAAAATACCCAAGTTAATAAACAGCGAAAAATCCCAGGACAAGCAAACAGAATTTGAAAGGCAATCATTGAAGGACAGGCTTGGAAAATTTTCTTCAGACTGGATTGTTAGAAAATACATCTAGAAGAATTGCTAGTCCCACATATAATGGCAGTAACTGTGTTCCAGTGAGAGATGTCTGAAAGGAAAACAGCAGCTTCAGTTTGTCATATGTTTGTTTTAGGTTTTAATGCAGACCTCATGCTCTGCTTGTATAAGACAACAAACCAGCATGCCCATTCCTGATCTCGGTGTGGGTAAACCTGACTTAGTTGGCCCAGCAAACATATTTCTGCAGACTTTGACATACCCGTTCATTCATTTTGCCAGTCTTCTTTAAACACAGTTTCATTACTCTGAAAAGATTTACACTAGCACTGAAGCAGAGCCTGGCAGGGTAAGGCAGTCACAGGCACACTCTACATCTCTTTATCTGTGGGCGGCAGGGCTTAGAGCTGTATTGCACCATCCACCAGCTGCATTTCACTCTCCCACTTTTGCAGGGAGAGTGAGGGCAACAGGGCAGCGGACATGGACCAGGGTCAATGCTCACTGCAAAGGTGGAGTGCTCATCAGGTTGCCAATTCGGAGATAAGAAATTTGTCACATCTTAGAGATGCCTTCCCCTACATGTCTAGTAAACCATGTATATTTCTCTCTCTGCAGTTTCAGGAAAAACAAGGAGGCAGCAATCCCGCTGCCTAGGAGTGTGTTTAGGTAAATGCCTTTCCTAGGTATTAGGAAAAACATCTTTACCAAGAGGGTAGTTTGATGTTGGAACAGGTTTCCTTGTGAGGTGGTCTATGTCCCGTGCCTGTTAGTGTCCAAGAGGCATTTGGATAATGCTCTGAATGACATGTTTTAACTTTGGCCAGCCCCAAGGCAGCCTGAAAGATGGACTCAACGATCTTTGTATGTTCCTTCCAACTGGAACTATTATTTTCTTTTCTTTTCTTTTCTGTTCTATGAAATGAAATGAAATGAAATGAAATGAATTAAATGATGAACGTGGAAAAATCCAGCTTCAGGCAGGGACACAGGTTTTGCTCAGTTCACAGATTGACTGTCACACAATAACTCACCCAGCAGGGAAACTGGGGAGCCTGCAGCCAGGAAAGGGAAAAGGCAAGTGCCTGGGACATCAGAAACCACTTATCAGAGTTTCTGTCCCCCCCCTGTCTGCCTCGCTTTCCCATGCCAGAGACCCCAAAACCCAGGCTTCTGCCTGCAGCCAAGGCTCTGGTCGTGATGAGCCACAGCTGTGGCTGGAGGTGGCTTATCCCAGTCAAAGCCATAGCCACTTGTCTGACCTCAGAGCATGCAGCTAGGAGGTCAGCCAGGGAGCCTGCCAACAGAGATGCCTCGCTAGGTATGCAGGGCTGAACTGAATAAAAGATGCTTTTTGCTAGGTTCATTTTCAGACTACTTTTCCAGTCCGTATTCTTATGTGTGATGTGGCACTGTGTGCACTCCTGAAGGCACTGACGAAGCAGAAGCACACAAGAAGAAAAATAGCACATGTACCGACAGGCACTGACAGATTATGTGCAGATGTACATGCATAGAGATGTGAAAACACTTTGCACATTTAGGCTTTTCTTGGCCACATCTCAGGTTAAAGAAACCCATCCAGAGACGCTTAACAGATCACAGGTAAATCCACTATAAGTATACATGGGATCAATAGACCACCTATTATCACCTTTGAGTCCTTCCACCAGTACACTTTTACTCACCAAAAGTGCATTCTGCTCATGCCTGTAATGCCTCATATTCGTTGGTTAATATTTCTATTAACAGTATATGTATAACCATTGCCGAAATTTTCACAAGTGATTTCAAAATCTCTGTGTGCATTGGGTAATTTTTTCCACACTTCAGCCAAAAAGCTGTTTATTGCAGTTGTGGCTGGAAGGCACATAGTCATATTCAATAGCATCTCTCCAAAGTTCCCTGTCCCACAAAGACTGCCAATTAACTTCAAATGAAGGATGTATATAATTTTATTATCCTACAGATTGCACACTATTGTCCCCTTCCTTTATCTTTATATTAACAAGAACCTGGTCAAAGATGTACAATTTTATTTGTAACAGTCCTGAGTAGGCTGTCATATTTAAAAAATCAAACATGCAGATTTTTGTAACACTACCTCATTTCCAAGATGCTACAAGGCACAGAAATCCCATCAATGACTAATGAGTTGTGGGTTAAGGTGGACGTACCTTGCTGTGAAGTCACTGTACTATTCTCGACCCGTGCTGCCTGCCATAAAATTTTAATGCTGCCTCTGACATATTTATGAAATACCTCACCTAGTCTTTGCAGGATGACAAAAAGATTTACATCTGCAATTACTGCAAGCACATAGGTTTTAGCTATGCACTTTAAACTTTTGTACACAAAGATATTTAACTTTAATACAACAAAGGTAGGTGGTGCCACAGAGCAACCATATTGGAACTGCATTAAGAGAGAATTATCTCCCTCTACAAAGAGGACAACCGTCCAACTCATCTGCTGCATTAAGAGAGAATTATCTCCCTCTACAAAGAGGACAACCGTCCAACTCATCTGCACAGAACATGGCATTGCAATTAATGATGAGGAGGAAGTTGCCCCTTCCCTTCCTTGGCTGCCCTCTACAGAGATGCCTGCCCTTTCTAACCAGACATCAGTACGTGACCTTTTGGTATTCCAGCTGGACCCAGGAATGAAAAGCTGAACTGCCAGAACATCCAAGTAAATCAAGACATGCTCATGAGGATGTGGGGCTAAAAATGAAGTTCCCCTCTGTGATACTCATCTTGTGCAGCTTGGCAGATTGTTCCAACCACGTGGTACCACTACGTGTGCCATGCAGGCTGCTTACTACCTTGCTGCTTGCAGCTCTCTTGAACTCTGGTCAATGAGGCCTCCATCTTCCTGATGCTCCATTTTAGGATCATTCAAGAAGGACAATTGGCATTGAGTGCCTTATTTCCAGTCAGGATGTCATACACACTCTCTGCGCTTGCATCCAGGCCTTTAAAGATCTTAGCATTTCCAGCCTTTGAGTGCACTGCAGCATGCATGATTTCATTTTCTCTGTTGCAAACTGAACAGCTGGTAGCACAGGCTAGATGAGAAGGGAAATTTCCATCTCACAAAACACCTTAAAATATGTTTGCAGCCCAAACTGTTAGAAAAAAAAGGTCAAGAAAATATATTGTGGAATGAAATTCTTCAAACTGTGTAATTGAAACGTTGCTTTTGGGTCAGTTGAAAATAGTCCACTCCATGCTTTTTTTTTTTTCAGATCTTTGCCTTTCTTTATATGTAATTTCAGCCTTTGGAATGGTAGCATAATATGTTGTTACTTCCAGGAATTACACAAGTAATTTAACTAACAGCAGAAGTAGTTATAAGGTTATGAGGCATAACAATATATCCATAATGTGGAAATTAGAGTTCAAATGTCTGGAAATTAAGGATTTGGGTATCTTGATAAAGGTACTTTGTTGTTGACAGTGAAGCAGTCTTCATTAATCTGAAAATACCGATGTGAAAAAGGGTAGGAAAGTGTCTTCGCAGCTCATGGAGCAGCTGCCCACACCAGCATGCTCACAGCCATCCCACTGCTGCCCTTGGTGACCATCTAGAACACGCTGAGGCAGGCCACTGCTCACTTAGGAGCAGGTCAGGAGCTCTGGCAACACCAGATTACAGAGTCCTGTCCTTTCTGCCAAGGTGGCAGCACCTTTGAAAGATGGAAAAGTTGAGATGTCTTCTAAGCCCCCTGTGTGGATGAACACTTCTGGCTGAGCCCCTCAAAATCTTTGCATCTCATCCTTCCATCCAGAAAGACTGGCTTTTCAGATGGAATTCAGGCATCAGCCATCCCTGGACTAGGGCTTTAAAATGTCAGCAGGGCAGGCTTTTCCTCCCTGGTTCTTTCTGTCATAACGGGGAGCTCACACAAGCTCTGAAATTCAGAGACGTGGCTACAGCAGGGATGTCAGTTTTTCCTTCTGACACCAAACACAATGCAAATTAATGTTTGAGTGACAAAAGACAGGTAATTTCTCACTTGATTTTCATAGCACTGCTTTGGTTTTACACCACATCCACGTTATAGCAGTTATTTTAATGCAGGAAAAAAACATGTCAGCCAAACACAGGTCAGTCTGTGGAAGCGCAGCAGCTTGGGCCTTCACAGGATCACCAAACACACATTTTGCAATCAAAGCCACTTCAGGGTGATATCTGCAGCCCATTTTACTCTGGCCCGATCCAACTGAGACAGCAACAAATTGCGCTGAGCATCAGGACACACAATTAGGAAGTGAGGACTGGTGGGAGCCTCATTCCCCACCTAGCAGGGGTAGCCTGATGCTTGAGGACACTGTGGCCTGGTATGTGCAGGCCATGTGCATCCTGAACCCCCAGGCCTGACTTCCAAGGAAAGAGGCTCCTTGCTAAGTGCTGGCACTCCTGTTCCTCACTTCAGGAAGCACACAAGATTGAATATTAAGCAGTCCTTTGCTGAACTGGCACCTTTGCTCCAAAAAAAGGTTCATATGAGGAAGAGAAGACAGGGCAGCATCTTCACACCAGGCCCAGAGAACAGCTGTTGACAAAGCAAGTGGTTCTTCTCCTACCTGTATGTCACTAATCACATCACTGAGTCCATGCACATATCTTAATTCAGCAAGTACAACATCCACACCCACTTGGGGATTAAATACTTTGCAGCAAAGGTGCTGTGTGGCAAAGTAACCTTTGTTACTAATACCTGAGACTCCAAAGATTTAGAGCATCTTGTGAAACAGACATTGATTCAGTACCAGAGTGCTGCTTTTAGTCTTCTTACGTAATAATTAAGGGGAACACTTTTAAACTTCCCAACTTAATTTCCAGTGAGAGTAGAGACTGATCCAAAGTCTACTGCTGTCACAAGTGAAAGACAGTGTATTAATTCTCAAAATTAATTTGATTCTCAAAATATACCAGTGTGTGATCTAACCATCAGTTTGCAACTATTTGAGTTTACTACAGGACAGATGCTCTATGTTCAGACAGTTCTAACTCCAAGAAAACTCTCTACAGAAACCATCACAGAAAATCAGGCCTACAGTCTTGGAAAACAAGACCAGCAAGACGTAAAAATGCTGAAGCTAGAAATAACACTACGAGGTTGCTGCAGACCCCTTAGCACCCCTCCCAAAACATTTATTGTGGTCCTCCTCAAGCTGCAAAGAGGACAAAGCTAACAAGGTATGGAGCCTCAGTGCCAGATCCTTCTCTCCAGCCTCTACTTGCGTTCCATCGGCAACACAAATGCTGGAAAGAGGAGACAGCAAGTTCACTGCAGACTAACTCAGCAAGTGTTTTCTAAAGCTATGAAGCTGTGCAGATGGCAAACCTCTCAGGCTGGCCCCCAGAGCCAGGTACAACTTACAGTATACATCCTTCCATGGGATGCTAAATGCACGCTGCAGATTTGCTATCCAGGGTCTAATGCTTCAGGGGAAAAGAAACTGAATCCTACAGGGCACCAGTCATACAGTCAAACAGCTGGCAGTTCAGCTGTAAAGCTTGGATGTGACAGCTGTACAAACTTGCTCTCTCTTCAGTGCTACCTGGTGGTTAGTTCACAATGGCATGGCTAACCCGCATGGCCCAGTGCCACCAATGTTGTGCGGATATACAACAGGCACACAGGATCGCACATACCACAGGATCATGGAATTGTAGGGATTGGAAGGGACCTCCAGAGATCATTGGGTTCAACCCCCCTGCCAAAGCAGGTTCCTTAGAGCAGACTGCCCAGGTAGGCGTCCAGACCAGCCTTGAATATCTCCAGAGAAAGAGACTCCACAACCTCCCTGGGCAGCCTGTTCCAATGCTCATCACCCTCACCGTGAAGAAGTTCTCTTGTATACTCATGCAGAATTTCCTGTGATCCATTTTGTGGCCATTACCCCTTGTTCTGTCCCCACAGACAGACCACTGAAGAGAGGTTGGCCAAATCCCACTGTTTCCCACACTTAAGATATTTGTAAACATTGGTAAGAGCCCCTCTCAGTCTTCTCTTCTCCAGGCTGAACAGACCCAGGTCTCTCAGCCTTTCCTCACAGGGAAGATGCTCCAGGCCCTTTATCATCTTTGTTGCCCTCCGCTGGACTCTTCCCAGGAGATCCCTGTCTTTTTTGTACCAGGGAGCCCAGAACTGGACACAGTACTCCAGGAGAGGCCTGACCAGGGCAGAGTAGAGGGGGAGGATCACTTCCCCTGCCCTGCTGGCCATGCTCCTTTTAATGCACGCTAGGAACCCATGGGCCCTCTTGGCCACGAGGGCACAGTGCTGGCTCATGGTCAACCTGTCGTCCACCAGGATCCCCAGGTCCTTCTCAGAGCTCCTCTCCAGCAGGTCATCCCCCAGCCTGTACTGATACATGCGTTTGTTCCTTCCCAGGTGCAGGACTCTACACTTGCTCTTGTTAAACCTCATTTGGTTTCTTCCTGCCCAGCTCTCCAGCCTGTTCTGGTCTCGCTGAATGGCAGCACAGCCTTCTGGCATGTCAGCCACTCCTCCCAGCTTTGTATCATCAGTGTACTTGGTGAGGGTGGACACTATTTCCTCATCAAGATCGTCAATGATGTTGAACAAGACCAGACCCAGCACTGACCCCTGGGGCACACCGCTAGTCACAGGTCCCCAGTCGGACTCTGCACCATTGATCACCACCCTCTGAGCTCGGCCAGTCAGCCAGTTCTCAACCCACACCACAAGCTCCTTCTGCTTGTGGATACAGTGGGCCAGGAAATACTTTCCAGTGTTTTCTTTTGGGATCTAAGCGTTTTCTCATAGTCAAACACAGTTTGTCAGAAAACTGCCTTTTTGATTTTGGTGGCTTGGTCTGCTGCTCCACAAGCACCCCACACATCATTAGTGTTGCTCCCAACACCCCCATACCATCACTGGTTGCAGAGGCAGGTTCTGGGCACACCATATGGTTTGTAGAGCATACTATTTGTTCTTTGTAACCACAATGCTTTTGTAATCTCAAGGTTTTGAAAACTCTGGGTATTGATATAACACAAGGACACACAACCTTAAGAATGATGAACACTCAGAAATTGTATAGGATTTTGTGTGCTCCCACATCTGTGATGCTTAAGTCTGAGAAACCTCATCACAATCAAAATTCAATCCCACAAGCACAAGCATATTCAGGCCAGCTGGCAGCCATGCTTTCACACCTAGCAAGCAATGACTGCACTCAGGACAAAAGTAATTTTACCAGATTTTCAGTGCTTTGCTTGACTAATCCAAACCACAACTTTCCAAAACCAGAACTAGTGTAGACCTCATGGCTTCCTAATTACATTCTGCTTTTGCTTTTTTACTTGTGCTTTGTTTCTACCAACAATCAGTAATAATAATAATAATAATAATAATAATAATAATAATAATAATAATAATAATAAGATCCAACAGGAGGGCACCCGTGGATGACAGAGCATGAAGCAACAAGCCTAATCTGTAGCAAGAAATGTCCTTGCTGGACATTGAGCTCCCACTGCACGCAGGTAAGCATGGGGATGTACTGCCTGGGAAGCCACTGTCATTGCTGCTTTTAAGAGCCAGTCAGTCAATGATTTGTTGGGAAACCTTATGTAAAGCTGTTCCTGCCTGTTGAGAGGAGAAGGCACCTTGCAGCCCCCACAGCTGCAAGGATGTGGGGGATCATCAGTGATGTCCTGATGCCTAGTCTCAGTGGTAATGAGCAGACCCCACAGAAGGCAAGCTCTATCAACCAGTCCTGCATTGGGCAGTTCCCTGATGCCATCTTCTACAGGGCAATTAATGACCGAGGCCAAACTTTTCAACATGTTTCATCTACAGGCACCTCATCTTTAAAATTCTGGCTGGGGCAGAGACTTGTGCTCACAATGCTTCCAGCACAAAGGGACCTGAAAGCAACTGGCTTGCAGAAGATAGAAAAACTTTTACTGATGATAAAAAATAAAAATAGAAACAGCAACAGAAGGCATTCTAAATTCTTGCTGTTGCTTTTATAATCACCAGCATTGCTTAAAGATGAGCAGTGAGTCAAGCTCCTAGCACTGAATGAACCATCAACCGGAAACAGCCTCTATTTTTAGACTGCTGTCAGTGTCTCCTTGTGGATATGCTGCACTGAGACAAGAGATAAAAGCTGTGCACGTCCTGCAGTTTAGCCCTGCCTGGGAGATGCAGGATTTAGCTCAGTATCACCAAGAAGTCAGAATTCTTTTGAACAAGCCTGTTATGCTGTGGCTCATTGGGTCTAGAAAATACAGCCAGGTCTGTCATCAAGACCTAGCACTGAACACCTTCCACTTCTCCTCCTCTGCTTGCCCAGGCAGCAGGTGGCTGCACTTAAGCAGGAGGCATCCCTCCACGTGGAGCAAACAAGCCCTGCCAACTACAGTGTGCTTGTCAATTTGCCCAGTGTAGCAACCTCCAAAATTACCCTACACACACTCAGTTACCATAAGCAAGCCAGGAGGCCTGGGCAGAGCAGAAAATGAGAAGACATGACCAAGACCCCTGGCATTCATCCATCCACACAAATTGTCCCCCAACAGGAACCCTTTTTGCAGCCAAACAGTGACTTCGGTCTCAGCATCTGGACAAAAAATCCCACGAGGTCAGTCCCTTGTCCCACGAGCAGTATTTCAAGCCAGCTCCTGGGTCAGCTGCCAGAGCCCCAAACTCCTCAGGTGGGGACAGGGTGGTCTCTGTGGCAAGGTCTGGCTGCAGCCCCCCGCCTCTGTGCCCCCCGGCCCCCCAGCGTTGCTACCGGTTGACGCGGCTGATTTATTTGACTGAAGCTAGCCAAACTGTCACTCAGGAGCTGCCCCCTTGGTACCTCTTATGCTGGATCTACTTGAGGGTGGGATTGCCTGAGCCGCTCCTGTCAGGGTTTTCAAACAAAACAAGCTGCTGAATCTGGATCTGACAGCTCAGCCGCCGAATTAGGGCTATTTGCATGCTAATTTTCACCGTGCTTAACTCGCTGGCAGACCTAGCACGAGAAGCAGCCCCTGCATGTTTGGAACAATGCTTGACTGATCTAGCGGCATTAACGAGCAAATTATGGTAATTTTGTTATTACAAATTCATAGAAATTTCCAAAGAGTGGAGCAACACAATATGTTTTTTCTCCTCCTCCTCACTCCTAAATATGGAGCCTTTTGTTTATACACACTTTGCCTTGCTTACTTATGTTTAGTTATGCATAATGTTTCACTTCAAAGGGAGGAGGCAGAAATTACGGCTAGAGCCAAAGGAACCAGCACAGAAGCCTAGACTGGCTTACTAAGCCACTTGGGACAACGTCCCTGGCCAGGGTAAAGCAGCAGAGTGCCTTGGAAGTCAGGGGAGTCAAGAAAAATTGACCCCAGTTCAGGATCTGTTCTGTGGGAAGAAAATATGTTTGGGAACAGCAGATCTAGAAGCTGTTGGTTTTTCTTTTCCAATGTTTCACCTTCTTTCCATCACCAGCATAATTTCTAAATCAATTTAATGAAATAATTTCTGACAATGTTGTATTGAAAACAATATAATTTCTGTCTATATTCTTTGTAAGTGCAGTAATTACATTCCTAAAATAACAAAATATTTCTCTAGTCTTCCAAGTTCCTGGCAGCCCCTTATTCAAAAAGCACTGGATAAATGCATATCAGCTATTTAACTGCTTCATTATTAATTATTAATAAATGATTAGAAATCATTTGTCATTTGGTTTGCAACCTGCTATTGCCCCAAGATATTTGTGATGGCACATCACTTGCTTCATCATATGCGATAGAATTTCTGTAGGATTTGCCTTCTGACATTACAGAAAAGTGGGGAAGCACCTCTATGAAGCAGTCCTAGACTTAGGAAAAAGCAGTAATTCATTTAAATGGAAATTACATACTCCAACATCTCCAACATCAGTACTTTCTGTACTTTAGCAGTCGGTCTTCTGGCTGTAAAGGTGAATGCTGTGATATGCTTTTGTGTGCATTTAGGGGCATGAAGGTGTTTTAGGGACACTCTGGATGATGGCTGGATGCACACTATATAACTGCATTCACAAACTGAAATGTGAAATCCCTAAAGAGTCAAAACATTCTGGGTCAAAATCTTCAGGCAGCTACAGATTACCTTCAAGGTAGTTATGCTAAGTGCATGTCCTAGCATCAATCCTTCTACCTGCTGATAGAAAACACGATTTCTCATGGCATCTCTTCCACCTGATCAAATTCTCTGCCTGAATCCCAAAAGACAAGCAGCAGAAATAAGCAACCCAGAATTTACACACCCTCCTGAAGCCACCTGTCCAGATAGAGCGAGACAAGCACATCACTGAACAGTCTCACTCTGACCCTGAGGAGCCCTGGCCCGTTGGGTGGGACAGAAGGGCACAGGGAGGAATAGAAGGGGTTTTGACAGAAATGAATATGGTATAATCCATTATACAGTGGAGCTGCAAAAAGTCATGATACTGGCAAGAAGCAAGTAATCACAATCAGAACAGAGGCAAAAATCCTTGTAATATCAGAGTATGAAACAGGTGAAGCAGATGGCAAAAGGATTCAGATATCATCTCCAGGCTTCAAGGAGACAACTTGCAACTTTCCACTTCACCAAAGAAGTGTTAAGAGGTCCTTTCAGAAAAAAAGTATTTCCTCCCTGATTTTCCTTTTGCTTTCACTGGTGGCAACAGCATTACTGTTTAAGTAACCAACTGTTTCCAGCTTTATGCTGTGAATCAGAAGAGCACACACAGTTCAGGCTCTCCCACTGATGCCCTCTATCATGCCACATACTGTAATTTTCTTTGTCAGTCACTGTTTTTCAATGTTTTACCTCCCAGCTACCTTCCTGTCAAATATTTACTGCTTCACACCAGGAGGCTACAAAATGCTATGACAAAACTCTGGCACAGGCAGAGCCAAAAACTAGTAACATAAACATATGATAATACTGGTGACTAAACTCTTCACAGTGCATGGCAGGGGAACACTATCCCCATAGGCTTTGTGTAGAAACTGTTATCTTGTAATACCTGCCTTTTGATCCCAGCCACAACACAGCACTTGTGCTTCTGTTCTTCGCACAAACGTTACCATACGTAATGTTTCAAGTGGGTTGAGAGAGGGTGTTTCCCCTTAGAGGGTTAGGTGGGAGAAACAGCCTAAACAGGGAGAAGCTACACAATCTATGTCTGCATCAGTATCTTCTAATCACAAGGAAAAAAAATATTTTAAAAACCATGTGTTTTGTTTCTCAACATTATCTCTTTCTGTTTTGCACATTTGGGCTAGCCTCTTCCTTTAGATAAAAGATTGTTAATGATACCCTTGCTATTTTTTATGCTTTTCTTTTAGAAGCCCATTTTTGAATGTCACTGTTTTCAGGTCCCTTTAGTTGGGTAATTGCACATAGACTTCATATAAAGGAAATTCATTTGTTCAGGGTCACTGCATGGTTTTTCATTAAAAACAAATTACCGGTGCTGAGAAAGGACATCTGGGTTTCAAGAGTCCCATTAATGACTGTATTTTCAGCATCACTATTCCGGACAGTCTACCCTTTCCTGTCACCCTGTGCACAGGGCCCCAAGAGGACAATGTGAATGACAGTCCTGGGGAAGGGAGGACATGGGAGAGGTGCTCAGGACTCCATCCCAAAGACAGGTAGGTGGAAAAATGAGGAAAAAGGTAGAAAACAGAGGGTAACGGGGCTGCTGTCTGAGCACTTCCAACACCAGAGCCAGAATAAATACTTACATGAACAAGCATGGTTACTTGAGTATAATCTTTTCGCATTTCAGCCGCAGACACACCAGCAGCAGTGGGAGCCACCAGTGGGGCCAGTGGCAGGCACCTCTGGGCTGCAACAGGTCACCATGGTCATTGGTGGGAGAAGATGGGTGGAGACCAATTTCCCTGGATCCTTGTGCAAACATTAGGCACTGTCCCGTGACAAGGAAGCTGCCTGTATAGCTCCCTTCAGACTCTGACAGTGAATTACAGCTTTGTTTTTTAGCAGTGTCTCAGGTCTAAAGCAGAGCTATCACACTGGTGTGGACTGCAAGCATAACTGATTTCCAGAGAGGGACCTACTGTTAACAGCTTACTGACTCACTTTCTGCTCATAATATTAGACAGAAGATATTGGAATATTGGAATTCCTGATTCTGAGGTGTATTTCAGCAGTGCTGTAATCAAAACATTGAGTCACAGGCTTCAGTAGGTCTCTTGATGCTGCTCATGGAAGATCAGCAGTGAGGCCTGACCAGGATGCTAAGGGCTTTATCCAGTCTGGCCTTGGAAACCATCAAAGATGGAGACTGCACAGCCCCTCCAAGTAACCTCTCCAACTATTTGGACCTCCCTGTGGGACAAAAGTTTGAAGCTTTCCCTCATGTCTTGTCTGCATCTCACCTGTTGCTACTTAAACATATGGCCTTTTCTGTGCCGGGGGCAGAGGGAGGGAGGCAAAATGCAGCATTCTTGTAGTGATCCTATGAGTGAGAGGGATAATCTCTTCCCTCCATCTCCTGTCCAGAATGTTTTTGGCCATGCACATTTTGTTTGCTGCCAGTGCACGCTGCAGGCAGATGCTTAGCTCCCTGTCTGCCCCTGGATGCTTTCCAGCATCCAGCCAATCCCCAGCCCATTGCAATGTGCTCCCTTTCCTGGTGCAGGATGCTGTGTTTGCCCTTGCTGTCTCCTCCTCCAGCCTGCCTAGATGCCTCTACAGGACAGCCCTACCCTTTGATCTGCACTCCTCGGTTTCATGTGATCTTCAGATGTTACACATGTGTGCTCCACCACCTCCTCTACTTCATGGATAAAGGTGTTAAAGAGGACAGACCCCTGCACATATGCTACAGTGTCGCATACAGTTAGAGCTTGGCACTAACCACCAGCCTCCAAGCTTGACCATCCCACCAGTTATTTTCCCATTTTGCTGTCCATCAGCAGCATCCACACCGTAACATTTAACTTGGATAAAAGCATACAAAGGGACACGAGAACACTGCGAAAGACAGCGTTTTGCAGGCCATGGATCAAAGTGACTGGGCAGTACCTGAAGCATCACAGCCCCTACCCCAGGGGCAGGCTGTGCTCCTGTAAGTCCTACCCTGTTTATCTGTTGAGTGCCCAGGCCCTGTGCTGTCAGAGGACTGTGGTGTGCCATCACTGCAGCACCTCTTGAAAAGCTCCTCACCAGTCACCTTTTCAGGGATAACAGCCACCAAAAGGCAGAAGGCAGTACAAGCATGTAGGGCCAGTAACCTGCAGAGGAACACTCTTTACAGGACCCACAAGAGATGCCAGCTCTCAGTTTCTAAAGCTCTGGACTGAAATCAAAGCTATACCTCTGGTTCTTTGGTTTCTTTAGAGAAAAATCTGTGATTAGTTTATTCTCTTGGCCACATAAAACATTCATGAATCACATACATGTCAAAAAGGGAATTCTGTGGTGACAAGAAAGTCCCTGTATTTGCAGAGAAGGAAGGAGGGAAATCTAAGAGTGTGGATCAAATGTTTTGTGCCAGGCATGGAAACGCAGAGGGGACATGCTCCCATAGGACAGTCTTGGCTGCTGGAGAGCCAGGAACCACTGGTGGGAGGAAGAAGCCTTTCCTGTTCAGACAAATAGTGGGGAACCTGGAAAAGCGATACAAAGAGAGCAAGAAGCTGAAACTACATGGCTGCTGTTTCCAGCTTGAAAATGCCAAGGGGCTCAAAGGTTTCCCTCACTCTTCACACATACTATAAACCCCCAGCAACTATGACACAAATACCAAGTATAGTGGGGAACAGCTAATTCACAGCAGCACAAGCAATGTCAGCAGCATGCAACAAAACACCCTGTATGTCTTGTTGTATATATATTTCTCTCATATCTCTAAGTACCTAACTCACACAATCACTTAATAATGAGCAAAAATTAATGGCTAACAATTAAAAATCTCATCAAGGAAGCACATTTCTAGCAGAGGAGGTGGCATGTCATGAAATGAATCCCTGTGAAAGAGGCAAAACAAACGTATACATGCTTGGTCATGGCAATTTGGCTATTTCAGAACAATTGCAGATGTGCCTCTGGAACCAGACCTGATCTGTCAGCTACTTCTGGGTCAGCCCCTCAGAGACTGTGGTGCTTTCCCTAGCAAGACTCTGAAACTCACCCTGCAAATGACAAGAGGCAAAGAAGGATTGAGAAGGTATTTTGGATGCTAGTTAGCAAATTCTCACTTAAATGAGAAGGCGAACCTAAAGAAATTGGAGCTGACCTTCACACTAGCTGGAGCAGAAGGTTGTTATTAAAGGAACCAGTGAGAGGAACAGTGCAGTTATTCAATGTAATGGGTCACACAGGCCTATGTGTAGTTAAAAATAAAATCTATTACCTGGGAAAATCAGCTCAGACGACTCTATATCACTGACCCCTCACTGCATTTCCTCATACTGAGCTCCACCAAGCCCATCATTCTCACAGATTTGCCATCCCACTCTGGCAGGTGCTCCTGAACAGCTGGTAACTGCTGATGTATTTATTCCCCAGCTCCCACAACCAAAAATAATAATAATAATAATAATAATAATAATAATAATAATAATAATAATAATAATAATAATAATAAAGAAAAGGAAGAACATGTATACCCCTTAAATAGGGAAGTGACCAGGGCCCATGGTTGGATTTTCACAGAGTCACAGAATATCCCGAGTTGGAAGGGACCCACAAGGATCATTATGACAAACTCCTGGCTCCCCAAAGGACCACCCAAAAAGTCAGGTTATGTGTATGAGAGCATTGTCCAAATGCTTCTTGAACTCCAGGAAGTTCAGTGCTGTCGCCACTTCCTAGGGGAGCCTGTTCCAGTGCCCAACCACCCTCTCTGTGAAGAACATTTTCCTGATATCCAGCCTGACCCTCCCCTGTCCCAGCTCCATGCCATTCCCTCGGGTTCTGTCACTGTCCCCAGAGAGCAGAGCTCAGCGCCTGCCCCTCCACTCCCTGTGAGGGAGCTGCAGGCCGCCACGAGGCCTCCCCTCTGTCACCTCCAGGCTGAACAATCCAAGCAACTTCAACTGCTTCTCCTATGTCTTCCCAGCTAGACCCTTCTCCATCTTTATTGCCCTACTTTGGACACTGTCCAACAGTTTTATGTCTTTCTTCCTTATACTCTGGTGCCCAAAACTGCACACAGTACTTGAGGTGAGGCTGCACCAGCTCAGAGCAGAGTGGGACAATCCCCTCCCTTGGCTGCCTAGCAATGCTGTGCTTGATGCACCCCAGCCACTCCTGGCCGCCAAGGCACACTGCTGGCTCATGTTCAGCTTGCTGTCAACCAAAAGCCCCAGATCCCTTTCTGTGGGGTTGCTCTCCAGCCTCTCATTCCCCACTCTTTACATATAACCAGGGTTGCCCCTTCCCAGGTGCAGAATCTGGCACTTGCTCTTGTTAAACTTCATATTATTAGGGATCACTCAGCTCTCTGATTTATCCAGATCTCTCTGCAAGGCCTCATCAACCTCAACAGAGTCAAAAGCTCCAGCCAATTTGGAATCGTCTGTGAACTTGCTCAAAAATCCTTCAAGTCCTTCATCCAAATTGTTAATGAAAACACTGAAGAGGACTGGTCCTAAAATGGAGCCCTGGGGAACCCCGCTAGTGACAGATCACCAGCCTGATGTAGCCCCATTTATAAGAGCCCTCTGGGTCTCACCTGTCAGCCAATTGTTCACCCATCTTACTATGCTTTTATCTAACTGTATTCTGGTCATTTTGTTCAGACAGATACTGTGAGGGACAGTATTGAAAGCTTTACTGAAATCCAGAAAGATTGCATCAACTGGCTTGCTTTGGTCAACTAGATGGGTGATCTTGTCATAAGAGAAAATTAAGTTTGTATTGAAAGGCGGTCTGGAGGAAGATGACAGATTTCTACAAGGTTTCTAAAAGCCTCTAAGTTGCCATCTCCAAACTTTGTGTTCAACAGCAGGTTCAGGCACAGAATTCATACCTCTGTCTTCATGACCAGCCTGGCACACACATGATTAACTGATCCTCATACTCCAAATGATCTGAAGTGTAACTACAGTTTTCAGTCATGCTAAAAAGTTAATGTAAAATTGAATCCTCAGGTGATTTAAGCAGCTGGCAATGCCACTGAAGTAAGAGCAGCCAAGCTGAGGACAGAAAAAGCTTTCTAATAGCTATGTGTCGTTGAGAAATAGTGTAAAACAGGAAGTCTAACCTAACACTTTCCAAACAAGACTTTCTTTCAGATGTTCACTTTTTATCTTTTTATTAAAAAAAAAAAAAAACACCTGCAGTCTTTCATCCTCTGTAGTCTCTCCAAGACCACATTTTATGGGTAAAAATTGTTTCAACTTAACCTCTGATCTAGCATCCATAGCCAGTTTCTAACTCTAACACAAAAATAACGTGGCTGATTAGATTATTTTTCTTAATTTCTCAGTGATCTGCTGGAAAACATTTAACAGAATATAATCAATTCTGGACAAAAAGACTAATCCCAAAAGCCTGGTCATCATATAACTATCATCAACTCCTACTTTCTTATTAACAGTATTGTTTTCTAAATCACCACCTCCTGGAGCCATGTGATTACATATGAAATTCCACTTTGGGGGATTTTCTTCAGTAATTGTCTGACCTTGCTGACTCCAAAGTGTCTAACTCAGATGACCTTAAAGGCTTAGAAAGCAGTAGGGGGAAGAAAGATAATCCCCAATTTATCATTAATTTTCAAGCTATACAATACTTAGGGACCGGATTCATTACTTTTAACATATATATTTGAGCCTCAAGATACTTCTTGCCCTTGTAGACAGCAGTGTCTGTCATGTCCAGACCAAAGGCGGCAGAGCCTGGGGACAAATCCCTTTGTTTCTTTCAAGCCTAAATAACCGCACTGATTTCCAGCAGTATCTGATCCCCAGTGCTTTGGCAGGAGTTAGCCCAACTCAGTCTTTCCACCACCACACACCCACCAGCTGCCCACTGCCAGCACCCCAATATCACCATCCTATTGAGCATTGCATGCAGATCCACAGCCAACAGTAAGAGAGGATTATGTAGATTATGTTAGGCTTATGCAGACCTTACTCTGCCAGACCCAGGAGCCTGCACACACTCAGCTCCCACCGGTTGCACAAGCTAGCCATTCGCTGGTACCTGCCATCTGGCATTTCTCACCATGAGGCTCAAAAAGGGGAAGGTAATTACAGAAAGAGATGTATAAATAGCAACTGTCCTGAGGAAAACTATGTTCCCCAAAAGTCATTTGGGGATTGCCACAGTTTGGCACAGAGAAATGTTAAGGTCAGGACATGTCTAGCTCCCAGGGACTAGCAACCTCTTATGTAAGACATGGCAGAGGGATAAAAAGGTGCCTCTGTTGAATGGGAAAAGCCTTGAATGGTCCAAAATTAAGCTATCCCCAAGCTTCGCACATGGAAGGCTGGAGGCACTTTCAGCATCCCCATGCAGATAATGTGCTTTGCCAGTCTAAAGGCTGGATTGTCTCTAGCACTGGGAAGTCTGCTCCTTCACTTAGGGCTGCATTACATCTCTTCCCTCTCCAGTGCTGTGATTTCTGTCTCATGGTTGCCTCAGTGCAGAGTGTCCAGAAAGTGCCACGTTTTCTTTCTGAAATGCTGTCTTCCCCGCCTCCCACCCCCTCCTCCCCCCCATTTTTTTTTTGAAAACTCACCAGGCACCATTCCTGTCAGCGCCGGAGCTGAGTAGCTGCCCTGTCCGGCAGGGGGGACATGTGGAGGGTATCCTGGGAGGGTTGTGCTTGCCAGCTCACGACCTGAGGAATCAAACCAACAAATCACCACGTGAGCATCACGACCAGTGGACATGGTTTTACATCTCCCCAAACACTGTGAAAACAGCCATGCATTTGTCATAACTACTCTGCAAGTACCAGAGTGGGATTTTTAGCCTGGCGGAGGGAGAAGACACAATTTCCCTTCCTCTGTAAGCTGCCATAACACTCTGACAAAAAGAGAGATGGAAAGGGGAAGAGATGAACACTGCAGGGAGCAAAAGGCACCAGTTTCAACTGCAGCTGCTCTCCCTTTATTCCCAAGTTTATCCAAAGTTCAGGTTTGTAAAATCAGAAACAGCAAAATGTGAAATAACACTGATTTTAATGACACTTTCCCAGAAAACTCTCTAGGAAATCACACCACATGGTCTGATGGCTTGCAGAGACCTAAATACAAAGCAGGATATTATTTGCATCTCTTATTAAGGCAGTTTAAGAAAGAAAAACAAAACAAAACAAAACAAAAAACAAAAAAAAAAAAAACACACACACACATTGAGGCCTAAAGCCAGTTCAAAAAAAAACTGGCTGTTGCTCCAGAAAAAGGGGAGTCAGATTCACATACACAGCCTGACAGGGCACTCTTTACTTAGACTACAGAAACGTGCCTTCTTATTCAAATCTCCTCAGGTCTTCCACAGAAATCACACCACAGAAAGGCAGTGGGATGTCCCCAGCCCATTCTGCCCCTCGATCACTGTGCTGAGGTGCCCTCACTTCAAGCACAGCTCCAGACACAGCTCTGAACACCAACCTAGGACATTCAGCTGCCTGCTGAGCTAAGACAAGAGGTACACACTGGATTCCGCACCACAGACACTACACAAGCAATGTCCAGACCCTGTCCAGACCCTGCCTCCCACGGTGCAGGTGCCAGGATATCCTGCTCCACAGGCTGAAGCTGATGCAGTGAGATTTCAAGGAAATTTGCTGTAGTTTGTTGTGCCAAAATTAGTTCAGGAGCCCACAAGGCGAAAGAGATGTTCCCATGAATCACCCCAGGAAGGATCCAGCACAGCCAGCCTCTCATCCTAAAGGGAATCCTCAAGTTCACCTCCTCAAAGCTGAGGGCATCCTTGGTTGTATCACTCATTCCAGGACAACTGCCTTCAAAGAATGGTCATACACATGGTAGCATCTACCCTGAGACACCATGGAAGGGTCTGGAGTTGCTGTCCTGTACTGGTGTGCATCAGCTTTGAGCTTCCTCTCCAGTCAGGTGAAGGACAGGGGATCCATTCTCCCCCTGCCTGCATGGCTCACGTGTCACCTTGGTGCTCCCACACCTCAAACTCGTGCATGGAAGGGACCACACAGGTGACAACCAGCAAGATCAGAGATGCTATTAGCACAAAGAAGGCTCAAAACAGCCTGCTCAGCAAAAATCACCGACTGACAGTTCCTTCGTTAAAACATGGTTATCTCAGATCGATGAGAAATACAAGTTGTTTCTCGATTTTAACATCCCTGAAAAAAATAAGTGTACATATTTTCATGTTCAAATTGTTTAGCATAGGCATTTAATTTTACAATAGTCATTTTTAAAACATATTTAGAGCTTGTAGAGATTGAAAACACAGGTAAAAATTAAACATTATGTTATCTCTGCAGTCTGGGGAATGTGAAAGTATCTAAGGTCTCCATAAATGTGGTCAAAGGACGGCAACTTCACCCCCTCTACTCGCAGGCAGTGCGAGGTTAACAGTGATCTCCCCTGCTTGCCACCCCACCAACATGGGTCCCAGTAGGGCTACCACTGCTCTTCCCTTCCTCTCCCCTTTCTATCACCACAAAAAGCAGAAGACTCGTTTTCCAAAAGTATCCAGTTCTCTGGCAGCACATATCCAAAGGTGAGGTTCCCTTCTCATCTCACACACTGACCCAGTGTTCATTTTCTGCAAGGAAAAGCTGGCAAGGACCAAGGGAACAGCTGCAAGTGCTGCAACCCTGTCTTGTCCTCTTGATTCATCTGATACGCTTACCCAAAAAAAAGAGAACAGAGCATCATTGTCCTCCATGAGATTTTCCCCAAATACAGGCAAGCTTCAATTCTGCTCAAATAATTAGTTTCAGAGAAACTTCAACAACCCTAGTACAAAATGAGGGCAAGAAGCAGCATCCATACTAGGATGTCCATACTGTACAAGAGTAAAGCACATCTGCATTTTAGTAGTGGGCCACAGAGACTTCAGCACACACTTATTCCTGAGTTCCTTTGGCCTAGTCTCTTCTAAAGGTTATTAGATGGCTAAATTTGCAGGCAGGACAAGGATGGCCTGGAGGCAGAGCTTCCTCCCTCCTGCCTTTACATCCTGCAGGACAGAGCAGCTCAGCTGCCACCCCCAGCCTTAAGAGGAGCTCAGCTATAGCAGAGCCTATCAGGATTTTCCAACAACAATTGCTGCCAGCACAGGGAGGTCACTATCTAAGGCTTCAGGTGCCCAAATACGTTACCGAGTTTGCCCATGGAGAGGCTGGCAGCCCCATTGCTACCCATACCTGCAGGGGTATCTGCTGGCCTGCCGTCAGCATGCCTGGCATGACGATGGGTCTCCCACCCCTGCAGTCACAGCTGGCCCACAGCTCAATTAAAAGTTTATCAAGGAAAAAGTTTATCGAGGAAATAATTACCTGTAATCCTCATGTGACCGTGTGTTGCAAATTTTATGCCAGATTTATGTAAAAAAATAAAAGGCAGAACTACGGAATGGCAGCCTGTTATCCAGCAAGCAACCACTCGCACTCCACTGGCTGGTGATACCAGCACTGATTTTTCCCTAAAATTGAGAGTGAGAATGAAAGAAAAGAGCAAAACAATGGACTCCATATGCTTAGGCTCCATCTCCACTATCTCAGGAAATCCCTTAACAAAGGGATGTAAAACAGACTGTAGAAGCCTGCAGAGTTTATAATACTGGCACTTAAAGCACCAGCAGTTCCTGCAGCTCACCACGCTCGCTGGGGGTGGGGAGATAACCTCGTGTCACGGCACGTGGGGCTGACAGTATGTCACTGTCAGAGACAGAGGGAGCACACACAGCTCACTTCTTCCTACTGCAAACAGGATGGGCACCTGAACTAGACAATCGATTAGCTGACAAATACCTGTTCACGTTTTGCAGATAACTAACTGTTTCTGACCTTCCTGGCAAAGGAGATAGTCCTGAGGGCCATGAAATGACTCTATCCATGTTACCTTTGAGGATGAATATTCAAGAGAGCGTGCCACATCCAGGGGCCCTGGCTCACTGCCTTTCATGCCACTTCAGTCCGCAGGAGACCCTGACATATCCTTCAGGTGTCCTCACTGAGCTTACCCAAATCACTAGGGAGTACCTTTAAGATGTGCATCACCAGCATGCGTCTGACCTGTCCTACTCCAGGGGCTTGCTCATTCAGCCCTCCCATGAAGGCATGATTCAGATATGTTCTTTGAGTGGGAAGTGGTGAGGCTGGCAACATCATTACTAGGGTGGGAAGTATGTCCTTTCCCTCAACATGGCCAGGTCCCAAGGAAGTTCTGTCTCATCCACATATGATCCTTACCTTTTCACAGGCACTTTGCACCACCCCAGAGGAGTAACACATTATTCCTTGACTTCCAGCAGCACTTTGGATACCCCAGGTCCAGGCTGCAAAGCCTAGAAGGACTTTGAATCTTCATTTTGAGTCAACATATTCTGGAAGCTCAGGGGAGCATACAGCATCTAGGCATGATGCTGAGGAGATGGGATGATTTTGCACGAGTGTGGCATGCCACTGGCGGCACACAGTATACCACTGTCATACAATATCCTATGTCTGCAAGCCCAACAGCAAAGTGTCACCATCCACTAGGACTGCAATTAAACCAGAGACTGACTTGAAGTAGGTTTATGGGCATAGGTTTAAAACAATAGCAACCCTAGAAGTGATGTATGGACAACAAATATGAATACAGGACTATCTGCACTCAACAACCCTTGCCACAGCACCATACAGTCAAATGAGCCCTCTTGGAAACACAAAACTGCAGAGTAGAGGAAACCTGAGATTAGGACGACTCAGGAAGCCTTCATCCCGGAGATGAGGGTGAGGAGCCCATTTTCAGTTTTCAGTACTGCTACGGACAAGCCACTTTCTGTCTCCAAGCCTTGTCTTTTCCATCTCTCCAAGGGGGAAAGAGTTAACCATTTCTTGATTGAGTCTGAAGGATTAGCAGCCCTGCAGCATTCTAAGCAACGTGACATTTGAAATGCTTTTCCCACCAAGGTGCTTTACAACAAGGGGCACACCAGCCTAAACTCCAGCAGGCAGGCTGCAGCACATGCTTACCAGCATTGCCTTGTGACTTTCCACCAAGAAATGAACGTACACCCATCTGGAGAGGGGCTGAGGGCCACGAAGCTGTGCAGCAATGGTATGCCATGAGGTGGGGTGGGTGCACGCACCCTGGCTGGCAGTGGAGCAAGTGCCTCTTTTACAGACAAGTATGTATGTATGTGACCATCTTGAGCTTGCTACAGGGATGAAAAGTTGCTCATCATTTTGAGTTTGAGGCATATTCCTGATGGAATTCATTCTGCATTACTCCAGAAACTAGAATATAATGATGCTTAATAATAATAATATCCACTGGCACTGTGGGACCAGAGGCCGCAGCTACGTGTCAAAGTGCTTGGCTCTGTACACAGAAGATATGCAATGAATGTCCGTCCTTCCATTCACCAGCAGCTGACAGCTTGCTTGCACTGAGAGCAAATTATCATTCCTCAGAAAAAGTGCAAATAAGTAATTTTCTTCCATAAAAGAAATTATTTTGCAACCAGCAGCAGGAGAGCTAAGCAACACCCCCTCCAAGCACGCATGGTAAGCAGCACTCAGACATTGGCAAATGTTCTGCTCCTGCACACAATACTAGAGTCCGGCAACATGCAGCAGGAAAGGCCTCTTGTCTCCAAACCACAGTGAGAAAAAAATAAGGGAACGGTTCAGAAGCATTCTTCATTTTACTCATCTTTTTTTTTTAGAAAAAAAAAAAAAAACAGTGAAGAGCATTTCCAAGTGTGTCTTTGTATAATAATGTGTGTAAACGTGAGTCCAATTAACTTCACACTTAACTACTAATGAAATTATCTCATTTTGCTATCAGCTCAACTCTCATCCATGGCAGTAATTAACCACTGGGGGTTGTCACTCCCAGACACATGACACGAGGACTTCCTCAAGCTCAGGTGCTTCAAACCCTTGCAGAATTCATTACCCTGACAGTGTGAAAACCCTTCACTTTCAATACCACAGGGCACCAACATGTTTTTTTTCCCTTTATCTAACTGATTGCCAGTAACAGTATGAAAGAAATGAATCCACTGGAGAGGTAATTAATTACTGCACAGGATACATTAGAAAATGCAGGGGGTTCAGGTGGTGGGGAGGGTAGTTCAGAAGCTGTTTTGCCAATGCCTCAGAATAGCTCCTCTGCAATAGAGGGCATTTTCCTCTTTGAGGTGCCTGTGGGCTGTACTGAAGCAATGCTAGCCATGCGTAGTAGCTTCCACTCGCTGTTTCATGCCTACAGCAGACCTGAAATTGCCATCAGCTCAGGAACTTGGGCAAGGACTACGCAGTGCATTGTGTTAACAGGATAATCTCACCTCTCCAGAGACAAAGGTTCAGACACAGAATAGTCTATATTAGTCTATAATAGACACTAGTACTATAAAAAACAGCTGCACGGTTTGTGAATGCCCCGTGTGTGTTTGCTCTTGCCACAGGTGTGTTCACAAAGTCACTGGCTGGTCTGAAATAGCCACCCAAGGCCATGTGCACCCCACGTCATGCCCCATGCTGGGGGTGCTCCACCATGGAATCAAGAAGTTCCCCAGGGCCCCATGCAGACAGGTCACAGGACAAAGACTGAAGCAGCCAAACTTGCTACAAAAGAGACTTCTCTTTGAAAAATCTGGTTCCCCCTATGAAAAGCTCTTCCTTGGCCAAGTGATGACTTTGATAATACTGCCCCTGTTGTTCTAATCGTTATCAGGAGGAAAGCATTTTGATCAACCTCACAACCCTCTCAGCAGGAAAAGGACCTCTAGGCATCGTGGAATGACAGAAGCAGAATGGTTTCTGTTGGAAGGGACCCTTAAAGACCATCAAGTCCCACCCTCAGCTCCTGCTCCCCCCGCTGGAGACTCGTGTCACACGGACAGTCCACCTGGGGTAGAGAAGCACCCCAACTAGAGATGAGCTTCTCCTGAAAAAATTACCCAGCTTTACCACATGCCATAAAAAACAGCACTCGGCATGACAATGACACAAAACCTCCACTGTGACCATCTCCCAGTCTGCCCACAGCCACAACACAGGAGGCAGGAATTAATCCTCTTCTGTCCTTCCCTGCAGGTACAGTGAATTTATAAAACTCAGCTGTCCCGAGTGAATTTTAAGGATTTGTTTGGTGCACCTGTCACCTTTACAGCTGACTCCCAAAATCTGGAGGGGGCTGGAGCTGGGGGTGTCAGGCAGCACCAGCCCTTGGGCTTTGCTCCCCATCCCCTGTCCCATCCCCTGCCTTGCGACCGACCCCTCTGCCCTGCCAGGCTCGCTCAGTCCAGAGCCCCCACGAGCACCTCACAGACTTTGCTCCAGCCACACTGTCCAGCATGAATGCAGTCAAGGCTTTGCTTCCGGATGATGTCTGTGGTCTGGATGTGGTCACATCTTCCTTGGTTACCCCAGGAAAGGACAGGCCACCAGCACAGGACCCAGACAAACTGAAGTGCAGCTGTAAATGAATAACTTCCCCCCTGTGCTCATCTAGCTCTATTTGTGGACATCAAACCAATTGCAGCATGCTTACTGCTATGAGTTACCTCTCCTACACCTAATTAGAGGCAGATAAAACAGTGGTAACACACAGATCACCTGTAATGATTTTGCTGACTCGATTATTCTTCTGACAATTAGCTCTGGCTGCCAAAACCTCACAGGAATGTCAAAGTCTACTTCCTACAAAGCAGGTAATGTCACAGGTGTGACCATGAAATCAATAATGAGGCATAGCTCTTGCAGAGGGCATCCAGGTCAGATGGAACAGCCCTTAAATTAAACATTGATAAGCAGAACACAATTATCCATCATGTTTAAGTGCCTGCGTGAAATTAGCAGCCAGGGATTGGGAGCAGTGGGGGAAAGATTAGCGGAGGAGGTATTGAAATGCACAGTGTCCACCGTGACTGTGGATGCAAGGGTTTGTGACAGCATCACTGTAATCTGCTATCAAGGCCATAAAATTCAAATTAAGCGCACTGCACTGAAATGGGGGTTGCAGTTGTAGGTTTATTTTTCTTCTCACCTGCAAAGCAGCCACAGATGTCTAAAGGAGCCCAGAGCTGCCCTTCATAGCAGGTGTATCTCTTGCTCTTCCCATTGACACTACTACACTTTTTAAAAAGAGGCAGGGCAGGGAAAAGAAAAAGGAAGGAAGATCAACACTTCCTTGTACAGAGAAAATACAGTGGAGAAGTACAGAAGAAACCTCCAATCTTTTTTTTTTTTTTTCTCTGCAATTTCTAAGCAACAATTTTGGAGATGCAAAATGTCTTTTTGAACAATTTCTCTTGCCTGCTTTTGCATAAAACTCCTGTCCTTTTTTTTCTTCTAGCCTAGTCACTGAGCTGCTCTGCCCCAGGAACAACCTGACAGCCCAGCTTATTAAGTACTTTTTAGAGCTGTTAGCATCAGAAAGCTTTGTCTGCAGACCTGAGGCAAGGATGACCACTAAGCTGCACCCTGTCATCCATCTCGAACTAGAGTCTACCTGGCTCTCTTTCCCCTCACATAACACGTCCGTGCAGGATTAGAAGTCTATAGATGTGTGCGTGGGCACACAGACACACACACACGGTATTGGAGGGGACATCTGTGTGGAGATGAGAAAAGGATTCCCTGAGGCAGACAATGTCTCTGCAAGACTCCACAGCCATGGCACCTAAAATCACAGGTGGCCAACGATTAGCCATGTACAACAACTTATCATTGCCATTTAACCTGTCATTGACTCCCTGAAAGTGAAGACTCTGCAGAGCACAGACTCTCTTCACTGCACAATTCCTGTTTGCTTGATGCTTGTCCATACCTCTCTGCTGCCGAAGAACACTGTCGCTCCAAAGGAGCTGGCCACTGCACAGAGCTGGGTGCTAGTGCAGGGGTCTTGCCTTGCCCGCCAGCACCACTTGCTTCTTGTCACTGCCCCTTGCTGGAGGGGACAGCATGCTTTAAACAGTGCTTCCACCATTCAGAACTATGAGCTTGTGCCCCTTCTGTGGGTTTAGTGGGTTTAGCAATGCTTGGCTCATTAGGATGCATTTGAGGAAGAAAAAAGATGGGGAAAATGAGAATTATGGACACATGCACATTTTGGTATGCCCAACGCACAGCCAGGGCATGCCAGTGCTGCAGGCAGGTGCTGGCCATTCTCCAGTTCACAGCGAGGAGGAAGTGGAAGAGAACAGCCATCATTTTCGTTTGCCTTTATACTGGAGCCAGACAAAACCTTTTTTAATTAACCCTTTTCATAAACAGTCAGAAACCCCCAGAAAATAGCCTGCATCACAGAAGCTTGGACTTCATGTGAGCAGAAAGTCCAGTGCTCTGGGTATTTTAGATCCACAGGTTTCTGGGAATATACATATAAAATGAAATGCCATTTTCAGGATTGGAGTGACTTTGGTATGTAAAATATAAGGTACTGAGACAGATAGAAAAATTGGATCAGATAAAAGCAAGAGGTGCTGACTGCTCTGGACTGCTTTTATCTTACTTACTACTTTCAGTTATTAAACTTTTCTCAGATCTAAAGTTTTTATTTGACAATAGACCTGATAAAGTCAGAGTTGTGAATATTTTCACAGGACAAGAAAATCCATTCCTCTGAGTCCAATCACTTGTGAGTAAGGCTCAGCACACCTGGCTACAACAAGGGCAAAGGGGCCCACAGAGAAGGGTCACAGCCAAGCAAGGCTGGACCCTGCGTGTGCTCAGCCAGAGATGGGGTGACCTCCCTGAAGACCTGAAAATAACCCAGGACAGTAACCACCGCACAAAGACCTGTGCCTGGGCACAGCAGAGCCTCTGCTTTTCTCTGGGGACACACATGGGACACTGATTTCATAAGGCTAGTGGCACCAGAGCAGAGTTTGCTGATTCCTTCAACTAAGTTTCCTAAGCAAACTCCTTAGCATGTTGAAAAAAAAAATATATATATATATCTCAAAGCAAAGAACATCATGCCAGGCACTCAGCATATCTGACACTAAAATTGACGGAAACATTCGAACAACTTCAAGGGATGAACCACACCTTCTTTTTAAGGAGATAAACAAGAATTTGTGTCATGACAGCAAAAAAAAAGGACAGAGACTTCCCTGGAAAGATTCTGGAACAGGCACAGATCCCTTTTTGCATTTCCATGTTTTGTAATGCAATATAATAAAAAAACTTTGCAAACAATTAACATGTAGGAATTCATGAAGCAGTGTGAGGCAAGCCACATTAGCTTTCACAGCTTTGTAAAGAAGTCTGACAAGGGAAATACAGTCTGGAAGCATGTGTGCATGCATAAATCTATACATGGGACAGACACATGAACATGCTTCCATTGCAGCTCTGGTCATATCACTGCTGCCAGTTATATAGACCTACAGTTTTCACTATTTCAAAAGGGACTCACTGTACATCAAGTGCTCTGCTCGGCCATCTGTGTTAGTTTGGAAATGACATCAAGTGTTACCTTCAAAGGCAAAAAAGAAACGTGTCTACTTATTTAAGAGACCAGTTAGTCTCCTCCTGTCAAATCGACATGTTAAAAGGGGAGAGAAATCTCACCAAAACAAAACAAATCAAAAAACAAGGGGGGCAGGGGACTTGCCACCATTGCAGATCTTAAAGCCTAGGATTTTTTTTTTTTTGAAGTGTAGCTCATTGTGCAGTGTGCTTTACAAGCAGCACTGAAATGAAACTTAAAAGAGAAATAATAAAACCAACTTCACACAGTTCAGAAATTCAGTAAATGCAAGAGAAACCAAACCCAAAAGAAACAAACAAAAATCCTAAAAAAAAACGCCTCCTCCTGCTAAAGCACAGGAAGTGTCAGCATGGCTATTTTTCTACTGTTGTGTAAGTTCTTCAGCATTTCATACCCCCTTCCATCCCAGGTCTGAACGACCCTTACACACCTCACAGCCACAGCCAAATTAAAGATGGTTTTTCTTTCATCCCATTATTTCTAAAATGTACTCCAGCCAGCATGCTACATGCAATGAATGAAAGAACTAGGAGAATTAAACCACGCAATGAAACAGCTTTCTGACGAATAAAGCTATGGAAATTTTAGGCTCCATTTACTTCTCAATCTAATTTTGCCCTCCAATGCACATTATGTCTGAAATGGGATCTCATGTGGTTTGATCAGTGATCTTAATGCATGCAGAAGCTACACATTCCCTTTATTGTTGTTTCCTTTCTGCAGCACAGCAATACTTTTAATAAGAGCAGCACAGCAGGCTCTGTGAGACTGCCTCTATAGTAATCACTTTACTGCTGGAAAGCTGGAAGACAACCATGAGAGGGTCGGCAGCTTGTAAATTTTGTGGTCTAAGGGATCCCCATTCCTGCCAACAAGCGCAGAGCTAGCTATTGAAAACATTGTCCTTACCTCAACCCTTGAGTCCTTCATTGTACTTCCTCCCCCTGTCCCTCTGAGGAGAGTGAGAGACCAGTTGTGGTGCAGCTCAGCTGCCCACCACACTGGCCTCCAGCATGGCATTTTTCAAGGAATGAAAAACCAAGCACATTCTCAACAGCACACTGTGGCTTCACACCTGTTTAGCAAATACTTAGCAGTTAACAGAAAGAACACACATCTCAATGAGAGCCCTGAAGACACTGGGTTGTCCTTCATACCTTGTTTTCTGCGCTTCACTCCTCAGATCGAAAGCCTTTATTCATATGAGGAGCAGCACTGAAGACAGAGGGGCTGCTCCCAAATGAGTCCATAATTCCTTAGGATTTCATTTTCCAAACTTTGCAGATCTTTATTATGGTCAAAAGACACCTGCTGTCAATAGGCAGTACACATGTGTACCCCTGCCCATACCAACCAGCACAACCATCAGCCACCTCCAGCGCTTTTCCTGCCACTGTCTGAGCTCTCGAGGAGCAAGGTTATGGGTTACAGCAAGGTCCTGGCTACTTTCTGAGGAGCATCGGAAGATAGTGGTAACACAGGACCTGGGCTGGGGAGCACCCCGGGGACACCAAGTTGTGACATTAGCTTGCTGACCACCTGTGCAAAAGGCCATCTGGAAAGGACCATCCCCACTGCCACAACAGTGAGAGGCAATGTTGGGAGCCCTTTGATCCCCAATTCCCTGCCCTGAGCTGCTGCAGGTGACCCAGGACAGCAAAGCCCAGGCACAGGAGGCACCACCTGCATGGCTGGCCAAGGAGATGTGGCTCCATGTGGTGGGGCTGTGCCACAGCCTGGCAAGCCAGGACAGGCAGGAAGCCACAAGTGGGAGGAAGGCAAAACTGATGGAGACAGGGAAACCAGAACAAGACCTCAGGGTGGGCTTCCTCACTGCACAAGATATCCACTCTGAAGTTCAAAGGGAGCTTGTCCTGACTGAAGGATGAGGTCCAGCTTCTTGCATTGGTACAGGACTGCAAAGCAACCCCAGTGCATCAGCCAGCTAAGACTTTCATGCTGACTTTTGCCCTCCTCATCTGGAGGTGGTGCAAGGGATAGCACCACTGTTCAGCAGCCATATGGGTGCCAGCAGCCCAGCAAGCCCAGGCAGCTAGCCAAGGCTTGTGGCACCACAGTCAGCTTTGCTTTGGGAACAGAGAGCCGTGGGTCTGAACCATGACCTGCCAGGGCCAGGTGGCACTGGCAAGGAAGGGTCTCTTTGCCTCCCAGCTAGGCACAGAAGAGCACTTTGGCAGCAGCCAGGAAGGACCTGACCAGGCAAAAGATTTTCCAGTCGCCTTGCAAATGACAGCAGTGACATACAGAGGGACCAGGACAGGCCTGAGAGGTGGGCCTGTGAGAACCTCATGAGGTTCAACAAGGCCACGTGCAAGGTCCTGCATCTGGGCTGTGGTAATCCCAAGGACAACTACAGACTGGGTGATGAGTAGATAGACAGCAGCCCTGAGAAGGGCTTGGGAGTATTGGTGGACACAAACCTCACCATGAGCCAGCAAAGCGTGTTTGCAGCCCAGAAAGCCACCCGTACCGTGGGGTATTTGGGAGCAATGAGAGCAGGACAAAGGAGTCAGAGAGCAGCCCCCAGGAACTGTACAAAACTGCTCTGGCACAGATCTTGCCAGCTCCAAACTGGACCGTCAACACTGTTCACTGACATCGATCCCAACAACTGACTGGGTGCCAGCTCACCACATCGCCAGGGCTCCTCAAGGCCAGGGCATTTTCAGTTAGGCACCATGCACTTTACAGCCAGATGTACCTGACAGCAAGATGCCCTGCTACTGCCGGGGAAGACCTTCAGCCTTCTCCCATGCAAACAGTCCCCTCGGTACAGGAGAGCACCCTGTATGCGCAGTCACCACCAGACATGACTCCACAGCCCACCTGCAGAGTCAGAAACATGAAGGGGAGAGTATGTTGACAGTCAGTTATCCATCTTGCTAGGTAAACACAGAGGGAAAAAGTACAACAGCGTCCACCCATATCTGTTGCAGAGATGTGAAACCCATGCTAAAATATTCCATCTCACAAGAATCAGTATGTATTGCCTGCATCTACAGTTTGTCTGAGATGGAGACATTTTCACTCACTTCTAACATTATCAGCAGCTTTCTGCTCCTCAAAGAAAAAATATTTACACCCTAAGTTTTAGTGCCGTAATTAAGGTACTGTCCAAACTGACAACTCAAAGTATGACATTCTGGATATTTCAATAATGCTATTTTTATCCTGGAATAAGAAGAAAAGCTGAAATCAGACATTTTATCTGGATTCTGTGTGATGGAAAAAGTGAAGCTTTAGAAAAAATATGGAAAACCAGATACCTCAACATTTCCATCAAAACATTTTAATTACCAAAATTGGAGTATTTTATTTCTTTTTGTTCAAAGAACCTGAAACAGCTTGATGAAATCACTTTAAGACACAACTGCAATTTTCATGTGCCCTTTGAAAGTCAGATGAAGTTTGTACTTCCAACATCATTCCCTTTCCTAGCTGCCTTGTCAATAGATAGTATCTCCTACAAGATATTCAGATGTGTAGATCAACTGATGCACCAGGTAGTTCAGGAAAAAATAAATGCATGAGTTACTTTTTGTAAAGTGTCCTCCAATGACTTTAGACAAAAGGACATAAAAGCACATGGAATTACTATTACTACAATCATGAAACACAGGAAAAATTTGAATATTCTGCTGAAAGTACTGGTTGATCAAAAATATTCAAGTGTGATTTTCTGTCCAAAAAAGGAGTGGAGGACAACAAAATTAATCTTTTGCGACAATGAATTTTTTTCACCATGAAATATTCCCCAGAAATTTGCAGTTTTGCGGGAAAGCTTTTCAAATAGATATTCCTGGCCAGCTAAGAAGTGTTGTGAGCAAGTTGTCTAGTCCTAGAAGGGAAAGGTAAACAGGTTTGTACACAGACCTGAAAATCAGCTTTGGGAATTCACAGAACTGAAAGTTTCTATAAAGTAAGTACCCCTCTGGGCTGCCAACCAGCCAGCGATGCCTCAGGACTTTCCTTTGTGGTGCTGCAGAGGCAGCATCATGTTACTTCTGCCTGGTTTATTTTGTGTGAAAACTGCACATGCCCAGTCTTTGCCAGGAGGATTACACCAGGATCATTAAAATTAAGTTAATAAAATGCATCAGCTCATCTTTCTGAGGGCTTTTTGCATGTTTAAAGCAGCTGATGGGACTTTGCTTCCCAGCCACAATCACCAGTTCCCCTCTCTACCACATTCAGTCAGGATGAGACCAGCCTCACCAGCACAGGTGCCAAAACCTTGGGGGCTGCTCTGGTGCCCTGGGCCGGGCCTTTGGGCATCCCCCATTGCCCCAGAGCCTGGGGACCTCACAGCCCACTCGGGTCTGGGTAACGTGCTCAGGGCCATCACCATTACTGTGGGAGCTCCCCAGGTCTGAATTTCCCCCTTCAGCTGAGGAAGATGAGCAAGCAGCTGTGGGAGGAAGGAGCAGGGAGGCAAAAGAGGAAGGGAGACTGGCCAGAGGAGGTCCCTGGTTCATGGTGCCAGTCAGTGGGTCAGGATTTATAACTGTATTAAATGGCATGACAGTCAGCCATGATAAATCAGTTCCCCTTCTTCCCAAATCACAGACAATAAAAGCTTTGGCAGTGAAAGTCATTCATCATCATAAAGACTTGAGACGTTCCAGCCATCAATTTCACTCACATCCTTAATATACTTGAGAGGAGTGGTGGACTTTTAGGGAAAAAAGACGGGGAGAGAAGAAAGGGAAAAATAATTAAAAGAAAACATGAAGAAAGATTGAACGGGAATAACTACAAAGGTCAAAGAAAGGAGTCCCTTCAGGAAAGCCCTTTTGATGGTGAGGGGCTGAGCTGCCATGTCCTCCACCCACCACGTGATGCTGAACAAAGCAGCGAGGCCTCCTTGCTACCCTGAGGGGTTGCCCAGGGGAAGGAAAGAGCTAAGGAGGATGCTACAAGCTGGGACCTGGCCTGACAGCCCTCCAAGACATGCTGGCAAGGAGAAACTCCTGGAATCCCCCTCACTGTGGCTGGGCTGGGTGCTTGCCCCCTACAGCCTCGCCATGGCACACAGCCATGGACAACAGTGGCCCATCAGGGTACAGACAGGCACTGAGGGACTGACTCTGTTCCCAGAGAGAGAGGGGACAGGATGCCTGGCCTCAGGCTGCCGGACACAGGGAGGTGCCCCAGAGGCTTTTGCTGTGCTGTGTTGAAGTACATCTGTACAGAAGCCATCCCTACATCTGACAGCCATCCCTACCGTGGCATCCCTCAACTCCAGGGAGACAGCTGCCATCAGAAATGAAGGGTGGTGCACAGCTTGGACAGACCTTGGAGAGCACAGGACAGACTAGGCTGTTAGATGTGTGTCTGTACCTGACACCTTACAGAGGAGAATGAGGAAGTAGCCATACTGTTTAAAAACCCTCAGGTGGCATAACACACCAGTGAGTTCACTTCACATTACTTCAAGGGGCTAAGACGTCACCTTGTGCATTTCAGCTGGCACGAAAAGCACCTGTGTGCACCATGTGCTGGCAGGGCTGGAGGGAGTGGTGCTGCTGAGAGTGGCTCTTCTGGAGAAAGACTGAAGGGTTAATTTCCAAGAGCAGCAATCTGAGGAGGATGAGACACAGACTGATGAGCTCAGTGCAGGCAGTGAAGGGCAGCAGGGGCACAGCACAGGGGTCCCCATCCAGTGCTCGCAAGGCTACCTCCTGCTCCTCAGCCGCCACTGTCAGACCAAACTGAAGTTTCAGATGAGTCTACCTCATGCTTGAAGGCACTGATGTGACCACTTCACTGCTGCTGCTTCAGTACCAAAGCCATCTTTCATAACATGCCCAAGGAGAACTACAGAGCTACTTTATCCATTTTACAGAAAAGACCACTTATATTTTAAGATGTTACGAGCTTCTCCCATTAAAATCAGTGAATCACACCAACCAACCCATGGCAGTTCATACTCAACCCTGTTACACTTGAGCATAAGCTTACTCTTATACAAAGAACAAGGGCATGTCTGTCTGTGAGGTAGCATTCACACTTCACACACCTCTTCAAGGCCTGATACACCTCCTGCAGTTTTATACATCTTCACTGCAAGAGGCCACAGCACCTGCCTGCATATCCTCTCCTGCACTGTGGTATACAGGCTCAGCAAAGATGAGGTCACTTATATAGTTATAAAGAAATAATGGTCCATTAAAAAATAAAAAGCCCCAAATATGCCGATAAAATCTCTGTTCAGAGATAACATGAGAGAGCACAGCATTTAACAAGGGAGCTAACTACATGTGAGCTATTTAAAGAAGACAGTAGGGAAAGTAAATGAAGATTTTACTTCCTGCTCTGCAACAGATGCTCCCCTTCCCCCAAACTGTGCTGCAGCATCATTAAAACATCTGGATGCATTCTCTCTCCCTCTCACCTGATGTCACTGGCAGTCACTTTTGTCAGCTCCAAACTGGGCAGCAGCAAAGAGACATGCACATGCCTGAAGCTGTCCGCCCTCAGGAAACACCAGCTCTGCAAGGCACGGGTGGCACCTTAGAGCAGAGCTACTTAAGGAAGCACCTACACTGTCTGGCACCTGAAGATAGCACTGGTTGCTAGTCCTTGTGCTCGTCTAATTTTGAGTACTCTATATTTTGCTGCTTTTCTTCTGTGAGTTTGGGAAGAAAAGAAAAAGAAAAAAAAAAAAAGAAAAAAAAAGTTTGTTCTGGTTTCTACATGTTAATAGCACAGTATTAGCTGATAGCAAACAGCAAGTGTTCTCCTGTTATGCTATCCATTAATTACTCGCTGGTGCATAAAGCTCTTGAAATGCCTCTGTTCTACCATTAAAGCAAAAATATTCTCTCTTCCTATACTGGTTTCCAGAACTGCCAGACAGAGAAATCACTACCCCATATGTAACTAAGCAGAATCTCCAAACTGAGCAATGTAACAGGTGAGAAGTAACTCATACATGGCCAGCTAAAGCTACCTATTTTTGATGGTGCAACAAGTTTGGAGGCCTCCTCAAGTACCATCATCAAAACAATTACTTTGCCATAGAAATGTTATCTGTAACCTGACTCAGATTGCCATTAGACTTTATTCGCGCAACATGCCTACAAATAGAGGAAAACACATCACTCTACCCACCTGGAAATACCATTTTGTTGTATTGTACAGGCAGCCTCAGATGTTTTGCTATTGTTGTAGGACAAAAAAAAAAAAAAGGCAGTTTAAAAAGCATTTTTACTATCTGGAGTGTTTTCATTTCTATTTTTATTTCCAATCTGAAGATATCTGAACATTTACAGCAATTCTCTGGCAGCAAAAAAGCACTGTGCATTGAATAGGCCACTGATGTCCTAAAGCACTAACACAGCAAGCCACCCTGGCATCTCTGAGCATCTGAAACCTTCACTGCTCCTCCACAGCTGGCTGCAGACAGTGGCAGAACTGTGGGTGAGTGTATCCAGGACTAAAAGACCAACGTGAGATGCTGCTGGTAAAGCCAGGATGATAGTTTCCACCCGCTTGCATGGAGTTGGTTTAATGCCCTGTTATTGTTTTTCCAGACCATTTCAGACTGGAGCAAAAAAGAGCTGAAGCTGCTCAACATGTTTGCAGAACAAGCCCCAGCCACGCTGCAATCAGGAGCCAGCACAGAGGCACCAAAACCCTGTTGTCTTAATCTTTCTGCTATGGCTGTTCCATTTAAAATTGTATTTATTATCTATACCACAGTGGTATTGGGGGCAGGGGGAAACAGATTTAATTAATTAGAGATTGCAAAATCCTTAAGCAAAAGATGCTATGTAAATGCAAATTGTTATTATACATGCTTTGCACCAAAACATGTCTACCACAGTTAAATTCAACATTTAAATCCACAGCAAAACTCCCAGCAGAATCAGGCTGCGCATCATCAAAAGAGCCAGTTAATAGCCAAGGTCTTAGTGGGGTACAAGTGGCCTCATTTGCTTTTTGAGATGCACTTGTTCCTTTTTAATGGCAAGATAAAAATTGAAAAAAATTAACGGTGCTTCAGTTAGACTCTGACCTGTCATTAAAAATGACACTTTTGTTTTTCAGATTGGCTGCCTTTCCACAAGAGTTTATGTGGCCTTTTTTCAAGTCTTCAACATGACAGGCCCTATCAGGAGTGATGAATAGATTATTGGAAAATGCATCTGCACTTTTATCTACTAAATGTAGAGACTAAGTTGTAAATCTAGCATTATGTTGTGCTGGAAACCAGTGATCTACCAACACCAATTTGTACTTCAAAAACAGTCTCACAGAAATTGAAGTATAATTTGCTGATAATGGTTAAACACCAATCAATATATCCATGTAGAAATTGATTATATGAACAAAACATAATGGCCTCAGAAGAAGACATTTAGCTATTATTACTGTTGCCCAACAACAACAACAAAAATTAACAAAGCAGTTTCCAGCAGAAAAGGTAATTTCCACAAAATCAACCCTTTTCTTTACTTTTGTCACATCTGTCTTGATTTTAGGAATGAAAAGGAAAAAAAAAGGAAGAACAAATTGTGAAAATGTTACATTGCTGTTAGAGAATTGGGATAGGAAGTTTAAACTTTTAAAATACTTGCCATTTAGAAACTGCAAATCTTTTTTTAATTTACAGTCAATATAATTGAAATCCTTTCATTCAGCTAATGAAAACACTGCTTCAAAACTGTTACCAATATTTCAGCAAATATCAGCTGGATAAGGATTCCCTCCAAAACCTTATTCCTGAGACCCTTCTTCCTCTCCACAGGGTAGATCCCTCCCACTTCACGTAGCTCTAGTTTAAGCTAAGTGCTTTCCTATATAGTCAACCGAAAGAAGCGGTTACCTTCTGACAATGACCCCTAGCTTTAGATCCAAGAGGTTTGTGGGACAAGTCACCTTCAAGTGCTTTCTCCTCTTCATTTATATCCTGCTACACTGATGACCAGCAACTGACCTCCAAAGGATGAGAATTCTGTGAAATGACTTTGCTGCTATGTCGTTCTTAAAGTGCAAGGTGGGAAATTAATTTAAGGGTAAAATACCATTTCCTAGTGAAATCAGGTTCTTCCATTGTGGTCAGTAAGACCTGGGTTTAGAACTAAATTCAGAATGATAAGCAACCCACAACTGTAGAATCACCTATATACAATATTTGTTGTTTCTTTTTCACCCTGTCGTGGTTTAACCCGACCGGCAGCTAAACACCACGCAGCCGTTCGCTCACCCTCCCCCCTCCCTCTCTGGGACGGGGGAGAGAAATGGAAAGTGAAGCCCGTGAGTTGAGATAAAGACAGTTTAATAAGACAGGAAAAGAAAAAAAAAAAAATAACAAAAATAATAATAACAATAATAATAATGATGATACAATGGTGATAATACGAAAGTAATAATAGTATGTACAAACAAGTGATGCACAATGCAATTGCTCACCACCCGCTGACCGATGCCCAGCCTAACCCCGAGCAGTCCGGCCCCCTCCCCCCGGCTAGCCACCCCTATATATTGTTTAGCATGACGTCAGATGGTATGGAATACCCCTTTGGCTAGTTTGGGTCACCTGTCCTGGGTCTGTCCCCTCCCAGCTCTTACTGCACCCCCCAGCCTGCCCGTTGGCAGGACAGAGCAAAGGCTGAGATGTCCTTGGCTTAGTATAAGCACTGCTCTGCAACAATTAAAGCATCGGGGTGTTATCAGCACTCTTCTCATTCTAAGCCAAAACACAGCATTCCACCAGCTACTAGGAAGAAAATTAATTCTGTGCTAACTGAAACCAGGACATCTATCCACCCCTTATTCCATACCATTTATGTCATGCTCAGGTTACACTCTTTTCCATACATTCTAATTAGTCACCTATAGTAATCATGGTAGTGATAACATACAGTATAATATACTATTTAACATGGTGCAATTCAGTTCATGGGCTATTCTCACCCAGTATTAAATCTCCTTGAGGTACACACCGGACCTCTCCGTTCTTTTGCATCACCCACCAAGTATATCCAGGTCCCTGAGCGAAAACAATTCCACGAATAGGTTTGCCTTTTCCTGAGGCAGGAGTAGCCCAGACTGTTTTACCCAGCATATTTTTTACATGCACTACAGGAACTTTATCCCCATCTACAGTACGTAACAGGTTTGATTGGGCAGGTCCAGCTCGGTTGGTAGATCCCCTAGTATTGACTAACCAGGTGGCCTTTGCCAAATGCGTATCCCAGTTTTTGAACGTCCCAGCGCCCATTGCTTTCAAGGTAGTCTTTAACAGGCCATTGTATCGTTCAACTTTCCCGGAGGCTGGTGCATGATAGGGGATGTGATACACCCATTCAATACCATGTTCTTTGGCCCAAGTGTCTATAAGGTTGTTTCGGAAGTGAGTCCCATTGTCTGATTCTATTCTTTCTGGGGTGCCATGTCGCCATAGGACTTGCTTTTCAAGGCCCAGGATGGTGTTCCGGGCGGTAGCATGAGGCACAGGATATGTTTCCAGCCATCCGGTGGTTGCTTCCACCATTGTAAGTACGTGGCGCTTGCCATTGCGAGTTTGAGGGAGTGTGATGTAATCAATCTGCCAGGCCTCTCCATATTTATATTTCAGCCATCGTCCTCCATACCAAAGAGGCTTTGACCGTTTGGCTTGCTTGATTGCAGCACATGTTTCACAGTCATGAATAACCTGTGCTATAGCGTCCATGGTCAAGTCCACCCCTCGATCACGAGCCCATCTGTATGTTGCATCTCTACCTTGATGGCCTGAGGTGTCATGGGCCCATCGGGCTATAAATAATTCACCTTTATGCTGCCAATCCAGGTCCACCTGAGCTACTTCAATCTTAGCAGCCTGATCCACCTGCTGGTTGTTTTGATGTTCTTCAGTAGCCCGATTCTTGGGCACATGAGCATCTACGTGGCGTACTTTCACAGCCAGGTTCTCTACCCGAGCAGCAATATCTTGCCACAATGCAGCAGCCCAGATAGGTTTGCCCCTACGCTGCCAGTTGTTTTGCTTCCATTGCTGTAACCATCCCCACAGGGCATTTGCTACCATCCATGAATCGGTGTAGAGATAGAGAACTGGCCATTTTTCTCGTTCAGCAATGTCTAAAGCCAGTTGAATGGCTTTCACTTCTGCAAACTGACTCGATTCACCTTCTCCCTCAGCAGCTTCTGCAACTCGTCGCGTAGGACTCCATACAGCAGCCTTCCATCTCCGATGCTTCCCCACAATACGACAGGACCCATCAGTGAACAGGGCATATTTCTTTTCATTCTCTGGCAACTGGTTGTACAGTGGGGCTTCTTCAGCACGACCCACCTCCTCCTCTGATGATATCCCAAAGTATTTGCCTTCTGGCCAGTCCATGATCACTTCCAATATTCCTGGGCGACTGGGGTTTCCTATTCGAGCCCGCTGAGTAATCAGTGCAACCCACTTGCTCCATGTAGCATCAGTTGCATGATGCGTAGAGGGGACCCTTCCCTTGAACATCCAGCCTAGTACCGGTAATCGGGGTGCTAGGAGGAGCTGCGCTTCAGTACCGACCACCTCCGAAGCAGATCGAACTCCTTCATATGCTGCCAATATCTCCTTTTCAGTTGGAGTATAGCGGGCCTCAGATCCTCTGTATCCCCGACTCCAAAACCCCAGAGTGTTATCAGCACTCTTCTCATTCTAAGCCAAAACACAGCATTCCACCAGCTACTAGGAAGAAAATTAATTCTGTGCTAACTGAAACCAGGACACACCCCCACCTCAAATACAGTAAAATATGAACTAAAATAAATGTTCTCTTTTCCCCAAAGGAATCACCAGCTGCAGATTTCACAGCGCATTACCCACTTTCACACTCCACATTAGTGAAATGTTGACCCTGTACCACATTTTTTGCATCTCAAAACTACTAGTTGTCTCCACTGTGAGTGTCAAGTGTGCAAGAATGAGTGAAAAGTCTGATGTCACTATGTATTCCTCAGTCATGTATGGGAATCTTTTACTTTTGCTTTTGTTTCACATTACAGATTCCACTGGACGTGAAAAGTATTTTTTTTTTCTCAGATTATCATCAAAAATGAGTTATAAAATGCAGATCAAATAAGGGCTTGAGCCAAAAGAGAAACAGCCCTTTCTTGGCTCCTTTAAGCACCAATTCCAGAGACTTCATCAGTGCTGAAGAAAGAGCACCATCTATTAGTCAAACTTCTCTTTATTCTCACCAAGCTGAAAACAGAAGGCAGTTTGTAAAGAGTCAGCAGTTTGATTTCAGTGTGGGATGAGTATTCAGAACCCAGCCAAGACATGGCAAAAGAAGACTGTATATTTGGGATTCAAGCAGAACTTCAAAGAGTTCAGCCCACATTTCCCACGTTACCTCTCTGCAATGATAAAATACTCTACCTTGATGTACACACCATATAAGACAACACTCTTGCAGCTTCCTACTAAGACAAAACACTTGATTTCTCTGTTGCATGTCTAAAATACCTAATTCAAAAGCCAATAAAACTAAATAGGCTGCATTTTAAACCGCTTAGAAACTTCTGTGTTCTCATTTCTCCTGACACTGTCCCCCAGCCATTCCCAGAGGGACACAGCCCTTACAGTTTTCATCTGAGAGATTAACTCAGGGAAAGAATTCCAGAGAAAGGCTTTTAAAACTGGTATCCTTGCTGGCTGGGTGGAGAAACAGGGATGCATTACAATGATTTTTTTTTTTTTTAAAGCAAAAACATCAATAACAAACATCATGTAAAAACAAAACACCCACCATTTCTTCCATGTTTTATGGTATCTAAAGAATGGTCCTATAAATGCATGTAACAGACAGAGAAAAATACATGAATCAAAACCTCCCTCAGCCATCTACTCCACTTTCAAGCATAGCTCAGAAGAACAGATATTCAGAAGTTATGCAGGTGTCCCATCTCCAGGGGCACTGGGCATGATCCCATCATAGAGACAAGGAACACAACTTGCTACCCAGCAAATACAGAAGCACAATGCCTATCACAGAAATACAGAGTAGCTGAGGTTAGAAATCTGCTCTGGAATTCATGCAGTACAACTCCCCTGCTCAGAGCAGGGTCACCTAAAGCAGGTTGTCCATGACCATATCCAAACAGCATTTGAACATATCCAAGGATGGAGATCCTATTGCCAAGCTGAGCAACCTGTGCCAGTGTCTGACCACTCTCCCAGTTCTGCCAGCTGGCACACCCTCATTATTTCTAAGCACAGAATCATTGGATCATTTGGGTTGGAAAAGACCTCTAAGCACATCTGGTCCAACCTTTAACCTAGAACTGCCAAGCCCACCATTAAACTATGTCATCTACACATCTTGATTGCCTCCAGAGACAGTGACACAGCTGGGCAGCCTATTCCAATACTTCACAACCCTTTCAGTAAAGAATTTTTTTCCAATATCCAACCTAAGCCTCCTCTGGCACAACTTATGGCCATTTACTCATGTCTAAACTGCATAATTCTGCACAAACTGTTGCATCTGAAGCTGCTCCTGCTATTGCTTTCCTGTTAGGTGCACTCTGGTCCTGTCCCCTTACTCAGCAGCAGCTCAAAAAGTGCTTGACTGTCCCTAATCAGGTGTCAGCTGGAGACCACAGCTCAGAGCACACTTTGATTATGATTATCATGATCTAGTGTGTAATAAGACCTCCAAAATTGAGCCACGCAAAAAACTAAACATCTGGTCCAAAGTCAGTTCATAAACTCTAGGTTGTGAAGAGAGAAATGTATCTCCAGGCTCCTTCCATACCAAGGCTTGTATCCAGTGTTGTTCAAATGAATCCTGTGTCCTACAGGGTTTTCTTTTTAAATAAACAAAAAGCTTCTTCAGGCTGCATTTTGCTAAATGATAAATATTATCAATGTTTAACCCTGGCAAGAGATCAGCCTGGGATTTTAAAGCAGCTGTTCTTTTTTTACATTGCTGCTTAATGTATCAGAATCCACTTTGGTTGCAAATATTGAACAGCTCAGGAGGTGATCCATTTTTGGCATCCTTTTCGGTCCAACTGCTTCATCACCATCTAGCGCCTAGCTTCAGAATTGACAATAACTGCCATTTTACAAAACCTTGTGAAACTGTGGCTCATAAATTGTAGACATAGCATGATGGGATAAACATAGCAGGCAGAAGAGTCAGGCAACAGACTTCTGTAAAACTGAGCACTACTAATGAAAAAACATGCTATCAGGGACCAGCTAAGGGCTGTATATTGCTGCAGAACAGTAGCAGAAAACCACTTTTGACATGCATTTATCCCATGTTAGCACTCTTGTTTCCCAGTGACAAAAATTTGACAAAATATGTAGTAATATAAAAGGTTAAATGCATCCCTGTTATCTGCATTACCCACAGGCCTGTGCCACCTATGGAGAAATAACTACCAGGCATAATATACCACATCTAAGTTATTGGATGCATCCACACTAAAGAAAAAGTCAAGCTGATTTTTCCAGGAGTGGCAGAGTCTGTTCCAACAGATATATTTGTCCCACTTGCTCAACATTCAATCCAGCCTGAAGCCTGGAATCAATTATGTTTGGTTGCCTGAGTCCCCCAGTGCAAACCAGAGCAGATGATCTAATGTGATTGCCATTCAGAATTTCTCTCCTTCCCCAAGCCTCCAGACGACAAATGGACTCTGCTTCTACTTTTGCTCTGTTTCTTCTCGCCTTTTTGACAGGCACACAAAATGCGCAGGAAAGATGATGCAGTCGGCTCTGTGGCAATATCATCTTCATGGCTGATCCCAAGAAAGAGCATACAAGGTAACACTCATTTGGTAGTGTAGTTACAAAGCCAAGCGTGGAGAAGAAAGAATCACTTGTCTGCATTCTGCAGTCTCCGTTTTCCCATGCACAGGTGTGTAAGCTGCAAAATGCACTGCAAGCTACTCATCGGCAGATCTAACAGCACAAATTCATGGGGTCGTAGTGATGTGGAGAAGCAGACAAGCTAAGAGAGGTAAGCTGTGCCAGAGCTGTCCTGGCATGGCATGGGAGCAGATGAAGCTCCCTCACTTGAACATCTGCTGGAGGAACAAAAATAAAGCCCACTTCGAATGTTTTGCTCTGTGCTTCTTCTTTTCACAGAGCAACACAGAGTTCACGTCAGATTCCACTAAAATGAAATGCACTTCTCTGCTCTTCAGTGAGGCTGGTCGCAGTCACTTCGGGACTCTGCTAATGCAAACTGACTCTCCAGCCAACTGCAGTCAGGGCTGACTGTGGATTTGTCAATCTGCCCTCTACACTGTATTGGAAAGTCAAGCAAAGGTGTCAGTTTAGAACGACTTTGTCCTCTCAAAGTGATACTGACCATGCTGAAATCAGCAACCAGAGCAGGGAAAATGCATCTGTGGGTAATTAGTAACAATCACAGGCTGCTTGGAAACTGCTGACTACAGCAGTAATGAGCTGGGCACATGTCATTGGCTTGCAAATGGAGAGAGCATTTATGAACCATGGCAGCAAGCAGTAAGAGAACAATTTTTTTTTTAACTTAATATTTAATGTGGCATAAAAACGATGGAAAGAAATTGAGTGGCTCTCTAAACAGAGGTTTGGTGGTGGTCTGTAACATAACAGAGCTGGTGGATGAAGCAGTACAGAGAACTGTCACTAAATTTTCCTTACACATATTCTAGCAGCAAGTGCCAGCATGAATGCCAGTGTTTAAGCAATCTTTTCATCTTCGAGAAATACCCTTTATCTTTTGCTCTACCAGCTTGCCAGGAAATAGGAATCTTAACATTACATGCAGAGGATCTTCCGTATCTCAACCCTCAATATTACCTTGCAATCCAAACTGTGTTCTAGCACTAAGAAAAAATGAAAGACTATGATTATAATTCACTTAAGACCTCTGTTCTCCAATTCATTTGCATTAAATTCCTTATGATCTATTTTACAGCCTGAAGACTAACAGAATAAACTCTCTTCACAAATGGCAGCCCAGAGTCTCCAAACTTTCTAATGAAACTGATTAAGCCTGAACTGCAGATACCAGCCTGTAAAAGGACTAAGTATTCTTAGCCATAATAAAACCCATCCCACTAATGCCTGTATGTCATATTTAATGATCTTCAATCCCCAAAATAAGTCTTTTAAACCCTGTTCCCACCAACTCTGTGTTGAAATGTTATGAAGTCACACATTCACACATTTATGGCTCTGCTTTACACTGATTAGAAGATTTCCTGATAAAAATAATATTTTCCATTAACAGATCTTAATATTACAATCCACTTGTGATTCTATTTTACACAGCCCTTGGTCTCATAACAATTAAGCCATTACAAATGTTTTTTATAATCTGGAATGTCAGCAGAGAAATGAGGTAAACCTGTCAAGCCATTATCACCACCAAACACAGACTGTAAACATTTTGTGGAGCTTTAACCACCCAATTTGACAACTGAAAACTGTGTTAGCTAGCAAGACTGAAACAGGTTGTTCCACACAGCTTTCAGTCTCCTCCTCTCAGTCTGCACACATCACAAGACAGCCTATCTGGAACAAGGAAGTTGGAAAGCCCTCAAGAAAAAAGAGTTAAGAAATTAAAAACAACCCGACATTTTGAATTTCAAGGGAAAAGAAGAAAAATAAATAAATAAATAATAAAAATAAATATAAATTAAAAAAAAAAAAATTAAAACAGGATTCATGACAGCCATTCCTCCTCCAAGAGGCAGCAGTTTACAGGAGAAACACTATCAGAAATCTGTGAGGCTCAGGTACTTTCTTGCAACACAAGGGCTCGAGATCCAGGACATGGTTCTAGCAGAATTTCTCCCATGAGTTAGTTCCTGATCACTAAAGCAGGGCTGACACAAAGCTAGCAGTTTTTCAGTTCTCTTATTTCTCACCTGCAGGGCAAGCAGGCGATCAGGCCCAGTCAGCATGGGTTTATGAAAGGCAGGTCCTGCTTGACAAACCTGATCTCCTTCTCTGACAAAGTGACGCACTTGGTGGATGAGGGGTAGGCTGTGGATGTGGTCTACCTTGACTTCAGCAAGGCTTTTGACACCGTTTCCCACAGCATTCTCCTCAAGAAACTGGCTGCTCTTGGCTTGGACTGGTGTACGTTTCGTTGGGTTAAAAATTGGCCGGGTAGCTGGGCCCAAAGAGTCGTGGTGAATGGAGTTAAATCCAGTTGGAGGCCGGTCACTAGTGCTGTTCCCCAGGGCTCGGTGCTGGGGCCGGTCCTCTTTAATATCTTCATCGATGATCTGGACGAGGGCATCGAGTGCACCCTCAGTAAGTTTGCAGATGACACCAAGTTAGGTGCGTGTGTTGATCTTCTCAGGGGTAGGAAGGCTCTGCAGGAGGATCTGGATAGGCTGGACCGATGGGGTGAGGCCAAGTGTATGAAGTTCAACAAGGCCAAATGCCGGGTCCTGCACCTTGGGCACAACAACCCCAAGCAGAGCTACAGACTGGGAGAGGAATGGTAGGAAAGCTGCCTGGCGGAGAAGGACCTGGGAGTGATGGTGGATAGTCGGCTGAATATGAGCCAGCAGTGTGCTCAGGTGGCCAAGAAGGCCAACAGCATCCTGGCTTGTATAAGAAGCAGTGTGGCCAGCAGGGCTAGGGAGGTGATCGTCCCCCTGTACTCAGCTCTGGTGAGGCCGCACCTCGAGTACTGTGTTCAGTTTTGAGCCCCTCGCTGCAAGAAGGACATGGAGGTGCTCAAGCAAGTCCAGAGAAGGGTAATGAAGCTGGTGAGGGGTCTGGAGAACAAGTCTTATGAGGAGCGGCTGAGGGAGCTGGGCTTGTTCAGCCTGGAGAAGAGGAGGCTCAGGGGCGACCTTATTGCTCTCTAAAGGTACCATAAAGGAGGCTGTAGTGAGGTGGGGGTTGGTCTGTTCTCCCACGTGCCTGGTGACAGGACGAGGGGGAATGGGCTAAAGTTGCACCAGGGGAGTTTTAGGTTGGCTGTTAGGAAGAACTTCTTTACCAAAAGGTTTGTTAGACATTGGAACAGGCTGCCCAGGGAAGTGGTGGAGTCACCATCCCTGGAGGTCTTTAAAAGACGTTTAGATGTAGAGCTTAGGGATATGGTTTAGTGGAGGACTTTTAGTGTTAGGTCAGAGGTTGGACTCGATGATCTTGAGGTCTCTTCCAACCTAGAAATTCTGTGATTCTGTGATTCTACCCCCACTGATCCATGATCCCAACTCAGAAACATTAAACCATAGCTTTTGTCAGAGCACAGACAACAAAAAAGCTCCCAGAAGGCAGACTACATCATGCCCTGTTAGGAAGTGTTTGTTGAACCCTGCACTAAAAACAATTATTGTGCAGTGTGTACCATTGTTCATCTCCTTCTAATTTTCAGTGGCATCTACTACAAATGCAAGGCCCATAGCAATACGCAGGTTTTGGTTACAAGCAAAAAGAGGATCAATAAATGTGTCTTGACTCCTGAATCCCCTGCCCCACCTAACAAAAAAAATAGAAAAAGAAACATGACTAAAAAAGCGTGTTAATTCTTGGGAGAAAATGCAGTAGTCTGTCCAGAGCTATGATGAGAACCATATCATCAAGTACACTTTAATTTACATGGCTTGTATGTTACAGGCACAAAGTATGGCTTGTTACTTAAATCTTCCTACCCCTGAGATCTGCACGTCCTCTCAGATCATTACAGAAGCCCCAGGGCAGAGAGCAGGACTCAGCTGTATGGTATGTGTCCAGCGCTACAGGGCTCAGGGCATGCCTTGGGCTTCTCAGTGCTTCCAAAATGTGAGCAGCACGAAGCTGCTATGGTGTAGGTTATGAAAGAAAAAGGGAGGATAGCACTTGGACAATCTTTTCAAGAAAATATATCAAAAAGCGTAGGTTTTTAAAGGGTTTTCATACACTTGTATAAATCTAAGTTTTATGAATGTAGGTGTTAGAAAACACTACAGCAATAGCAAATTAAAGATATAAATACCTACTGTCTTGTAAAATGTGTTCTGTTATAGCTCGCAACTTGTCACATTTAAGACCAACTGCAGGTTTTTTCTAGGCTTTCTACTCATAAAGCCTGCTCCACATGGTCAATGAGAACAAATAAATTTAAAATTTAGAACTTTTGTTCACGGGTATAAAGTCACAAGGAGAGCGCAAGAGAAGTATGTAACAAGCTTTGCAGCACCATTTCTGTAGTCAGCTCACCAAATGCTAAGAAAGTAGCAGTACAAGAAAATTGTCAGTCATGCCCAATAAGTAAGATAAGGATGCAATGGCTGCTCCCATGCTCTTTGAACTGTGGATGGATGTTTTGTACAATGAATTGAAGTGTCTACACAGGAGCACAGTCTGAAACACAAGTCTTGTTGTAAGCTGCCTCTGAACGAGCTGGTGTTAGCAGCTGTAGGAGCAGCAGAAACGTCCCAGTGGCAACAGAAGTAAGCTCTGTTATCTAAGAGGCCATGGAACATACATGCGCCCCAAGGTCATCTTTACAGGTGAAATCTATAGTCAGCCTTGCTTCTGGAAGGGACCAGCATGACCAGCACCCATAACAACACACTGACCAAATCTGACAACTCTTAGTGCTTCTGTCCATGTCAGCCTCTTGCAAAACAAAGTTAAAAAATAAGTAATAATTATCTATAGGATATCTGTGAGCTTGGCAAGGCCTTTTTATACTTTAAATCAAAACAAGTTCTTTTGCCATTTCGGTATATGCAGAAACTCAGAGTTTTAATGCACGTTGCTCAAAAGACTGTAATAAGTACTTTTTCCATTGCTAAATGTCACCTTACACTATTGTCAAGGCACCTAAAATTACTTGATTCCTTGAGAGTTACCATGCAATCTTCTCCATTCCTGGCTAATCAATATCACTGGGAGCCACATGTAAATGAGATGTTTTTAGAAACCCTATGAAACAAGGCTGGTTTGAGAATAAGATTTGTATTAGATTAGTATACATAGTATAGATCAGATCCTGGTGAAAGGCATATTCATGCCTGTTCTCTGTTAAAGGTTTCCCAAGCTCGTTCTTATCCATAATTCTTTATTTTCAACTATGCTTGGAACTCAGTTTATTCATCTCTTGCTAGACTTTTTTTTTTTCAAATGCTGGAAAGAACAACTGAACAACGTCAGTGCTGCCTGGAATATTCCTTTTTTGTTTGTTTGTTTGTTTTTATTTTTAATACCTTGAAAGAATAAGGAAGTATACTCTCATCAACTCCCAGGGCCCTGCCATAGTAGTAGCTGGCTTTATAAAACAAGTGAAATCTTGCTTGAACTCCTGGGTCCATCCTGCCTACTTCCAGAGACCTGAGGCTTGTGCAACTCACTTGCACAAGCTACGATCTGCTCTTCTCAGGCCCTCAGTAACTGGGCCTACAACAAAAGCTTCACCAGCAGTTCCAGCAAGCAGTCACTGCCATCGGGTAATTATCCCTATTGCTCCCCTTGCTGACTCTCTCATTGACTTGCCCACCTCTTCCCTCCCCAGACACATTGTGCTAGTATTCTAGTATTACACCACGAAGTACTGTGCCAGGGACACCACCTGGCTGAAAAGTAACTCTGTAGAGGGTGTTTTTTCCCGGGGGGGAGGGGAGGCTTGAAAGGGGGAGGGTCTTGGCTATTTTCCAGCCAGTTCAGTTTCATTATATGATTTCCTGCATGATTTCACACAGATGGGACGGCAGGGGGAATGCAATAAGCATGCGAAGTGCTTAAACCAGCATAAAAGAAAGAAGTGTTGCTGGAATATTAAAACAGCTTTTGGGTGAACCTGGTTTTGGCTAGGTACAGATCTTGGACAGGCAGTTTCTTAGAGGAAGACAGAAGCAAGAAAGCATTCAAGTTTTCTATCATTTCCTTTCCTTCCTAAGTCTCACTCCACATAATGCAATTTAATAATTTCTTGCTTCTCACCTACTAGATGAGATTGCAGTGCTTTCAAGATAAGGTAATAAATAATATAAAAATAATAAAAATAAAAAAATAATATAAGAAAAACAGTATCATTTTCAATTTTAGCAACAAAATAAACATGTAAATCCAATCCCTGGCAAAACACAGAAAATTCATTGATAAAATCTCTACAAGTTAGACTTAAGGACAAAAGTAATACACAGGAGTAACATACATAGGAAACGGTCCCTGAACTTTTTTAATCCTGGTTGGTTTGTTGCTGGATTTGTTATGTCTTTTTTTTTTTCTTTTTTCTTTTTTTTTTTTTGTGACTCCCACAATTCTTTTGGGACACAGCTTCATGTATTTCTTATAATTTGAGCAGTCTCCTTCCACATGATGTGGACAGTCCCAAATAAACAGAGGACCATGGCATTATCAAATTCCAGCTGTTCCTTAACTCTTACCCTATACCTTCTTAATAAGGTCTCGCTTAAATGCAGACAATCCTAGAACAAACAATTGCTTTCCACTTAAATGTTCCATCTTAGTGCAAAATTACAGGTCCATAAGTCTAAAACATGAATTTTGTAGAAAACAAAAGCATCCAAAATTCAAGTTAGCTTGAATGCCATAAAAATCTCATCCAGACTAAAATGCCAGCTGCCTTTATGAAAAACAGGCCACAAATCCCAAAAGCACAGGCAAGCATCTGATTTTCTGTTAAGTGTTAGTTTTTTTTTACAAGAGCGGGTTTGGGGTGGAGAGGCGTATTCCATCCTACTTCATCTGTTGGCTCCAAGGAATACTAATGATTTATACAATCCACACAATGACTACCAACAGAGCTGCTGTAAAATCACATGGTTACAAGGAGACTTTTGAGTGAATAACTACACGTCTGAGACAACTCCTTCATTAAGAGCATCACCCTACAATGTACATGTGTACTTCTTCACATCATTTATCAGTGTATAACAAACTAATTACCTGTTACGATAGGATATGACTGAGGTCCAGGAACACTTGCTCCTAAATCTGCAGAAGTAGGGCTGGTTATATTGGCCTTCATGTCATCCAATCCACCAGCTAATGATGCCATGGCTGAGTATTCAGTTGCCTGGAAAAAGAAACAAAAGACATTTTACCAATAATAAATTCACTATTCAACAGCTTTTGCCTGTATGGCAAAATGCAATGCAGAACTCTGAAATCTTTTGTTCAGTCAGACTGGCTACTTTTAAGGCAGTACGTGGGTAGCGTAAACAGCAGTGTTAAGCAGTCAAAATAATAAACGGGTCTGTTCTTATCACTGGTGTTCTTGGAGAACACCAAAATGAGCTTTCTTTATAAACTGAAATCCAAACTCACAAATATGTCACAAAGCTTTCTTTAAAAAAGAAGTTTTGTAGACCAAAATGGGGACCATAACTGTCGAGTGTAAGTTATTTGCTTGTTAGAGAGAACTGTTCAAGTCAGTTAACCTGAACTCTCCTTAGTTCATTGGTGGCATTTGAAGAGACACACACTAATGAACAGGTGGGAATAGAGGGGTCCAGTTTCCAGTTTCACTTAGGCATACTTCATTTCCTTATAATTTCATAAGAAATAGTTTGCACTTAAATAAAAGCACTTGCTTAATTTGTAGCCAACTGTTTCAAAATCCAAATTATTTAAAAATAAATAAACTGACTGTTGTAAGGGTGCTCTCTCATCTCATGGTAATTCTTTAACCTCATTAGCTGAAGCTACAGTAAATGAGCACAGGTCCTCAGAAGTCAGAATCCTTCTGTCCTATAGCTCTGTCAAAGTCCATGTAGCTATGACAATCTAAAGCAGGTGAGGTCAACTCACACATCCAGTTTTCTGCCATATACATGGCAGAAAGCTCATCTTCATTTGCCCATTTGCCTTTTTCCTTAATTTTTTATTAGTGGTATCATTCACAAAAATGGGAACTTTCAAAGTTTTCCCTTCCCTATTGCTATTTCCACTTTAAATTTTAATCCCTTATTTGAGAAATTGTAATCACATACACAATAATCAGATGATTATGACTTCAAGTGGAGAACAGGCAACAGAAGCAGACAAAATTAAACAACTCCAAGGCTGATTCCCACTGTATTAATGCAGATGTAGCTGTGCAGAGCTGAAGTTATGAGTGATTACTTAAGCCCTCAGTGATTTTTTTGAGCAAACAAATCAAAATGTTAACTTTTTGTTTTGTTTTGTTTGTATTTACTTCGAGGAAAAAAAACATGTCTTGTGTGAATACATTTTTCTCCTTGAAAGTTTCTTAGAATGCATACAATTTGAGATTTACTACGAGCTGAGTACTTTGGGTCAAATATACCTGTTTGTGTCTCCGTTGCTCAGTTCTTACTTAAGCTGAACATAATTTAACTTGATAACCTATTAGTAGTAGGTTTATATTGATCAAAGCATGCTTCATTCAAGGATGCAACCTGTGTGAGGCACAAGCACCCCTATCACCTTGAAAGATCTCCCACACGAACCTCTTCCAGATGAGTGCGTCAAATGTGTTTTGCCAAAGTGAATAGCTGCTGGCCACCCTCTCTCTTCACCCTGCTCATGGATCAGCACTGCAGGGTCCTCTGGATCAAAGACTCTCATCAAGAACTTCTCATCAAAGACTCATCATCATCTCCATTCTTCCCTTTGCATTAGATTTCTCCTATTCCTCAGCCTTTTCAGCTTATTCCTCCTCCAAAACTCCCCTCACCCCTATGTTATCCTTGCCTTCATGAGCCCAGTCTCTTTCTTCTAACACTGTTGCCTCAGAGATATGCACTGCCTGCACCTCTGCTTCAGCTCTACTTCTGCACCTTGGCAATCCCTGCCCTTTGGGAAGACCTTTGGGAGGAGCAGCACTCCTCTGTGCTGTCACCAGTGCAACCAAAGTTCTTTGGTCTAGTCTCACATCCTACCCAAAAAAAATCATCACAGACCCTGTTTAGTCTGCCAGGCTGCCCACGGGCCCTGTCCCTCGCTGCAGTACTTGCTCTGTGTGGAGCTGCCAGCCTTCCCACACGGCTCCAGAGTCCTGTGTCTGCAACCCCACTTGGGGATGTGCATACTTAGCAGCATAGCTGAACTTTTTAGCTTCCTGAAGCCCTGACCTGAAAAGAGACTGGATGAACAAAGCATGGCTGAAGTTCTGCAGAGACATCGCAGGCAGCTGGTGCTGTCCTCGCAGCGTGGGATGTGCAGGAAGCACAGCAGGGAGAAAGCTGTCCTGCTCTCTTACATTGGGGATGGTATTTCTGCAGTCTGGAGAAAAGCACACACCCACCCCTAGACTCCTTGTTTTACTCCTGATGCTCTAAGAAGTTGTTTTACTCCTGATGCTCTAAGAAGTTGTAAATGCACTACGGTCAGACCTGGCAATCTCTTCAGAGCTTCCTACATTTCTTTGATCTGCCACGAAGCAGTGTGAATGTGGTTTCACACTGCTGAAGGGGACGCTGATAGTTTGGGCTCAGCTGAGAGAAAGCACACTGCAGTGCCACATGCTGGGTCACACACAGCCCCCTACAGTCAAAAGGTGCTATAGGGGCTGCTACTCCTTGCTCAAACCCAACTAAAAACAGCCCAGGACCCCACATGAAAAATCCCTGCCATGAGAGTGCAGAGCATTCTGCGAAATGTCAAAACATTGCAGCTTTCTTCAGCTTTGAGGTCCTAGTAACTGACCTAGGAGGACACTGTAACAGGAACAGGTCTCACATTTTAACTGTAGTGATCTGAAAACACCACATCAACTAAACGACAGCTGGGCTTTTCAAGCTGGGAGGGATTTACCCGTTTTCAGTAGCAGAAGCAGATAGCTAGAAGGGTATAGCACACTCTGCTGGGAGCAAGGACAATGGCATACCTGTGCTCTGTGTCACCCTGCACAGGGAGCAGGAACCTGATGGTGTGTGCACCCCGGGAGGAGATGGAGGCCAGCCTGCACCTGCCTGCTATGGAGGTAAGAATACTGGGATTTTCAGGGATTTTCCTGTTTTTGCACTTTTCCCACGGCAAAACCATGCCAGCATCCCTCCTCGGAGCCACCAGCTGTTGCCCACACACCTGCAGCCAGGCCAAAGAGCTGCAGATGAGCAGCTGATCTGGGGCTACCAGACACCACACCAAACAGACACAAGCCCATTGCTGCTCCAGACCCACCACAACTGACTCGCAGCCACATTGTCCAGGTCAAGGTGAGCCCATTAAACACCTCTGTGGTCAAAGCGCCTACCACAAGGCACTCAGGGGGCAGCCAAGGCCAGCACCAGGCTAATGCAGCAGCACTAGTCAGGAGGAGGGCAGGCAGCTTTGGAAAGAGAAGGAAGCGTGCCGCTGCAGAAGGTGTCTCTCGTTGCCAAGCTGTGAGATGCTGTAATGAGCCCTGTGCTCAGCACTTTGAAGAGAGGTCCCCATCCCTTGAAACAGGTGGGTGCAGACCTGCGGGACAGCAGGCAGCCAGGGGATGAACCCTGGAGCACAGGGGGCTCAGAATTTGGCTTCTCCACTTCTACATGTAAGCCAGCACTGCTGGCAGTGACAAGCGGCCCAGATGTGACCATGAGGCCTCTCCCTCTGCAGCAGGAAGCCCGACCTGCTTGGTAGGTGAAAAAGCAAGAGTCGGGTGTTCAGTACCCTAGAAATTACCTGAAAAATGACTGCCTGCGGTTGTACCACGTACTGTCTCATCAGCATGGAGCACCACTGCCATAGCATGGAGGAGAGAAAACACAGACATGTGAAACGAGGAATATATAAAAGGGGAGAGACTGAGGACAAACTGAAAGGAGAGGCCAGACAGGGTCTCATGCTCGCCCTGCCCCATCCCTTTTGGCTCAGGAGGACCTGGTGCTGGGCAAAGGAGCTGGACAGGGGAGAAGCCGGGGTAGTGAGGAGAGGGGTGGCCACTTTGTGTGCTAGGGCAGCAGTTCACCCTATGCCTCACACAGGAGCGTCCACACGGTGCTTTTCCTGCCAACCTTCATTGTGTGAAGATGGGAAAGTTTCTACTCCGGCAGAAGTTTCACATCCACCTTAATTTCAGAGGCTTTATTTCCAGGTATTTCCTCCGTGGCGCCCCTCGCCCACATCTGTGCACTGGCATTGCCAGCAGCACTGAGATGTGTGGGCAGTCACAGGCTGGTGCCTTCCTTCACGTGGTGTTGGGCAGACTCTGTGGCACCAGGGCACTTGGTAGGTGTCATTTACAATCTCTCTCTAAGTACCATCCCATCCGCTTTATGGAAGGGGAAATTGAGGCAGAGTCCCACATTTATAGGAATAATTGTGCCAGTGGGCACTTTTCAGAAGTCACTGGGGCCAGGAGAAATAACTGGAGTGCGAGCTGGGTGTCTGTCTCTCTTCATGGCATGCAGTAGGTACTGAACCAATTCTCACAGCAAGTACCTACAGGGGGAAGAGCTCCCTCCACACCCTGCATGCAAATACCCATCACCAGCCCATGGGGATGTGAACACATGAGGATGAGAAGGAAACAATCAACTTTTATGCATGTATTACAACCTTCTGTAGAAAACACATGAAACTACCTGCTGTGTCCATGCCAATTCTGCTGCCTTCAGTTTCTCAGCTACACATTTAGAGGGACAACTTCAGTCACCAAGAGCTGACAGAGCATCCTGAACCGCAGCAGCTCACAGGAGCCTTGTACCCAGCCCTATCTTTCACACCTTGTTGCACCACCAGAAGACAAGCTGTGGCATGAAAGAGATTTGTGAGAGGTGGTGAAGGCGATGAGCATATGTTGGGAAAAGAGGTGCAGGAGTACATTGGTACTGTTCGCAAACTATTTCAGGGAGGTTGTGGAGTCTCCTTCTCTGGAGATACTCAAGGCCCGTCTGGATGCCTACCTGGGCAGCCTGATCTAGGGAACCTGCTTTGGCAGGGAGGTTGGACCCGATGATCTCTGGAGGTCCCTTCCAACCCCTTCAGTTCCGTGATTCTGTGATTCTGTAACATACACAGCATGGCAGAAGGCACACTGGCATCTCCCGTGACACCACAGTAAAGTGGTGAGATAACCCATCACTGGCTTCACACTATACTTTTTCTGACAAAGATGCCTGTGTATAAATCACCAGAAGGTCAACAGACCCTACAGATAGAGCTGCTGTCTCTTCACAATATATCCAGAACAGACAAAGGAGGGCATGTAGTGGGGAAAAAGGGCATTCCCTAAAACAGCCCAGTGCTGGGATCCAGCATGGGAAACTTGCAGAGGTAAGGGGGGGATTCTTCTGTGCAAGGGTCTGGGGTTAGCCCTGCAGCAGTGCTGCAATCCGGGCAGTGCTAAGCAAACGCATTCCCCTCTGCTCCCTCTTCCCCCCTTCCAGTGGCACAGACCCTGCACCCCCCTCATGAGACCACTTCAGGAAAAGACAGAAAAGAGGTGCCTGCTACACAGGGAAAGTGACTATCCAAAGGAGCCAGCTGGCATCCTGTGGGACTTGCACATGTTGCTTTTGCATCTGCTCGGTTCTCCAAATCACACCTGCAAAAAAAACAAGCAGGCATAAAGCAACGTGTCTTGTGCCTTCCTGCTACTCGCATGGCTGCCTTCAGACCAACAGTGTTGCTTGGCATGCAGCACCTAAAGAAAACCCCTGCCTGACGCAACACAACGGTGGCTTGGGCTGCCAGAGCACAGCACCAGCCTGGGGGCTTCAGGGCTTGGCACTGCTTCGGTGCTGACCGCGCTTGCAGCCTGCCTCTCCCGAGCAGACCAGCTGGCAGTGAGACAGGCATGTCACAGGGGGCCCTCACTGATCAACACAGCTTTTACTGTTCAGGGCAGATGCTGATCTGAGGTCTCCTTAAAGGTGTAGTGCTGTCCACTTGGTCACTCAGCCCAGGTCACAGCTCTGCTAATCTGTCGTGGCAGCAGCAAGCAAGAGCTCATACTTAACAGATCCAAGTCATCCTGTTGTAATACTTTCAAAATTAATAAAGAAAGGCAGAACTAGCAGACACCAGGCAGGCTTTCTACTGAAACCCCCACACCAGCCTCACAAAGGGAAGAAATTCGTAACATTAGATATGGTTCGGAGAGCTTAATCCAAAGCAGCTTTAATTAATCTCCCCAGGCTTTCAGAAACTCGGTGCCACATGCAGCTGCACGGGCACTGGTGCTATTCGGTCTTAAATTTTATGGGAATGGGAAATTCATTCCGAAGCCCTCCTCCTCAACCGCCTCGGATTTGGACTGGAAAGGCATCTGAAAAGCCATATATCAAAGCCTTGTCGCAGCCACCCCATCAGCCACCCCTCCATTTTATAATTTACATCACATTTCCTGCTCTACTCACTGCTCTCACTGAAACTAATTCTGGTTTGGAATAAAACCCATTTACACAGCTAATTGGAGCTGTACTCTAATTTCTCTTTTTTTGTTGTTTTGGTTTGGTTTGGTTTGGTTTTTGGTAGCATTTGGCTCTTACTCTCTTAAACGGCATGAAAATTTGATTTCAGTGATAAAGCCTTTTTTCCCTCTGTGTAAACAGAAGATTTCTAAAACCCCCTTTCACAAAAGAAAAAAAAATGTTAAAAATAATAATAATAATAACAGCAGTGCTTCATTTTAACCCAAATCCAATTAGGATTGTGTAAATCCCCAGAGATTCTTCTGAAAACAAGGGGAATTAGTACACCCTGCCATGAACACAATTGCCCTCATACTTCAGAATAGCTGACTGGCTTTTGACCTAAATCTTCAGATTATCTGCATGTGGGACACTCTACTCTACATTTTACTTTTCCACAGTGAGATCCATAAGCAGACGAGCCCATTCTCAGATTTTCCAAAGGGATCCCCAAATCCAATCTAAATGCCTAGAATTTACCTGGTTTTCTTTTATACATATAAATAACTGCATTTCCATTCGCTCTTTGTTTCTCATTTTCATTTTCTTCTAATATCTGCATGTAAATGTCTGAAAATAGCATCTGTAATTGAAGATTATGAAGTATAGCCAGCTCCTGACAGGCTGCTAAGGAAGATGGATTATCCTCATTTTTCTGTAAATTTTGTCAATTTTGGAATTCATAAGCTATCAACACTGATCAAAATGTGAACACACAGCTGTGTCAAAAAGAAAGGCGCAAGGACATTGTGGCTCCTGCGTTCCCGCAGAGGCTGGGTCTCCTGACCCTCCCCCAGCCGGAGCCGAGCACGGTGCAGGGATTATTCCTGGCCACTCATGGTATTTACCCCCCCTCAAAAAAAATCAAATAAATAAATTGAAAGTACGCAAATTCTCTTGTGCGCTGATTCAAATCACAAAGTGTAATTTATTGCATGTTCTCCCTTTTTATTTATCCCTAAGTAGTAAACACGATTTCCATTCAGGGGGTTCGTTATGTTCCACTCCTACCAGACAATCACAGCACACTTGAGGCAATTGTTTAGTCTCTTCCTCTCAATTTTCCCATTACTGGGAGTAAGTACTGTTGGGACTCTTTAATAGCCCGACTGCAGCCCATATCAATAACAGATGAGGTTTAATCGTCCAATACAAAAATTATTTAGGCTCAGTAAGGACATTCAATGTCATTTGCATAATGGCATTCCTATCCTGAGCACCCAACCCATCGTGCATAAACAAGGCCCTGGGACTATAAATAATAATAAATCATGACGTCCATGCTCCTCTTGCTGTAATAGGAGCCTCTCTTTGTAGAAATTATTTCAGCAGGAAATGGGCACTGCAATTTTAAAGACGTGGCATTCCACAGACCAGTAAATCACACTCGCGCACGCACACACACACGCGCACACCCTCCACAGAGGCTGCCCATGGTGAACAACAAAACCCCATGAAACGGCAGCACAGAAAACAACCAGCACTTGTGGCAGAAAATGTTCTTTTGTTGTTGTTTTGTTATTTTTCTAAGCAGAACTAGCAAATTGAGTAAAACCAAGGTCTGAATAGAGTGAATTGTGCCTAGGCATGCATATGCAAGGCTGACTGACTTCATTTCAAATTTGAATTGTGACCTGTCTCCAGCCTCAGAGATTACCTAGAGCAAAATTAACTACAGTAGGAAGCAGTTATTTCCAACCAAAATGAGAAGTGCATAACTAGACATGTCTGCCTGGATTTAACGAGCAGAGCCACATGGGATGCTCTTCCACTGCCTCCAGTGGGAGTGCTCAGCTGGGCTGCTTTTATTCCCAGCCATGCAGAAGCCTGTGGAGCTGCGGCCAAGGAGCAGCTGACCTCGGGGAAGGAGACTCCTCTCCAGGGTCACCGTGTGGTTTGTGGGATGTGCCAGTCCCCCATCCCTGGGCGAGGAGGGGGACAACCAGGCCAGTTGGACAGCATGCAAAGGCCTTTCAGCATTGGAAAGGATGGCTGTGGATGCAGCACAAAACCAGCCAAAAAGGAAGGCTGGGGCCACAGTCACTGCAGGCCACACTGTCAGACCTGGCTCTCTCTATAACCTGTGGTGAAAAGCATCCCTGACTCCTAGTGAGATGCCCACAGCAACACCACCACCTCATATCAGGCAAGAAGAGGAAACTAAGTCTGCTGCCTGGCTGTCTCTTGCCCTCAGCATCTTTGAGCCTCTTCTGGAAGGCTTGGTGGGAAGAAAGCAAAGGCCTGCACATGCTTCAAGACATTTTTTAACAAAGCCTTTCGTAGATTCATTAAAAGCACCAGTCACCTGCCTGGGGCAGAGAAAGCCAGCAGTCTCTTCCTACTGGTTTGTAAGGAGAAGTTTCCACAGAAAATCATGACAAGGCCTCCCAAAATAAATAAATAAATAAATAAATAAATAAATAAATAAATAAATAAATAAATACACATACATCTCAGTGAGCTATAGCGATTTCTAATTTTCAGATTCACCAGGCAAGTAACAAGTGTTCAAATGAACAATGACAGGACAACAATGGTGACAGCTGATCTCTGCTTTTGCTGTGATTTGCATCTCCACACATCCATCCTCAACTGCTCATTTGTCTATGTCTCCCAGTAAAAACATTCTTCAGTTTCTTCAGAAACACTATCTCCTCTATTGCACACTCTCCTTCATTAACCCTGTCCAGGCTACTTGTTCATCAAGTGTCCTTTCACAGTCTCTGCATGGGTTCTTTCTCACCATATAAATGCCAGTGCTTCCTGTTGTGGTTTAACTCAGCAGGCAGGGAAGCACCATGCAGCCATGTGCTCACTCCCACAGTGGGATGGTGGAGAGAATCAGAAAAAAAAAAAAAAAAAAAAAAGTAAAACTCGTGGGTTTAGATAAGGACAGTTCGATAGGACAGAAAAGAAAGTGAAAATAACAATAATATTAATAATGATAAAAGAATACACAAAACAAGTGATGCACAATGCAATTACTCAGCACCTCCTGGCCAATGCCCAGCTAGAGCACAAGGGGTAGCACCCCCAGCCAACTCCTCCAATATTTATTGTTCAGCATGAAGCCACATGGTGTGGGACCTTGGCCACTTGGGGTCAGCTCTCCTGGCTGTGTCCTTTCCCAGCTTCTTGCACACCCCAGCCTCCTCAGTGTGAGAAGCTGAAAAGCCCTCGAGTGTAAGTACTGCTCAACAACTAAAACAAACTAAAACACAGTTTCATTTCCTGAGGAGTACAAAAATTGCCTAACACGCTTTCAGGAACCTCTCACCAGCTGTTCTTAGCACCAGCATTGCATGCTCATCCTCCTGACGCCGGCACCATCATCAACTATATGAGTGTCTTTGCCTCAAAACAGCAGCTCCCCTGTCCTCTTCCTCCTCCCTTGGAGGGAGTCCCTCATTTCCTCCTGTCCAGCTTTTGCTGTGGGTTCATGTAGTTTTTTTTTTCATATCTTGCTCTTTCCCTATGCTTTTCTCTTCATGAATTGTCTCAACCCCAGCACAAATGAAATGACCACCTCACTATTTTCTTTTCAGCAGATTCTATCCTTCTACACATAGTGCCAAAAAGGATCACCCAATTAAAATAACACATAACATATTCAATGCTGATGGAACAATAGTTTTTGTATTTCTTTAAAACCAGCACAAAATCACTTTATGCCATTCATTGTCATAAGATATTACTAAAACACATTGTTTTTCATTATTCTGAAAGGAACTAGACACTTTCATCAACAACAGTAAGAATTTCAGCCATAGGGGGAGGGAAGATGTACAATCCTCCTATTATGGTGGCTCTGCTGCTTCCACTGAGGCATCTAAGCACAGAAGAAAATGCAACCTGCAGTAGAGCCATTCATATTTCCTTACTGAAAAAATATGAAGCAGAAATACGAGGCACACCAGGAATGTGCATGAGGTTTACATCTATGTTGCTACATATCTTTAATCTGCGGTACCAACTGCTCCTGACCCTTGAGATGTCATGTGCACATTTCTAAGAACAACATTTGTATGTTCATAATGGTTTCAGATGAACTATCTCAAGGTATTTAACAAATGCTGTCTGAGACAGTCACCAGTACTCCTTTTATAACTGTCTGTTATACAGATGAAGAGAATGAGTATCATGAAGGTAACAACTAAACACCTAAAAGAGTCCACAGGTTACAGCTGACTCCCTTCCTGCCACATCCTTCTTTCTATATGATCAATAGTATACAAAAATAAGGGTCCTAACAGACCACATGAGTAGCAGACAACCTAATAAAGTTGGAAATACCACCAGGTCAAGTGTGAGATTCATATGTTTTTGCTTTGTGACTTCTCTGCCCCAAGTCTCTTTTGTATGACTTCTACTGGGACTCTGAGCAGCAGCTCATTCAGCTTTTCTATGCTTCATATTGTATGCAATACACTTATTTCAAAACAGTAACACACGGCAAAAGGATCTGCGCAATGTTTACCACTTCAGGTACACTTAATCTGTACCCACATGAAGAACAATGGAGAAAGACGCAGAATTTGCAGTATTTTATGTCATGCTGCGAAGTCAAAGATGAACAAATCCTTTCAAACCACAAACTCTTGATTTCAGGCCACTTTGAAAGCTAGACAAAAACATTAGTATTAGTATGTTCTAAAAGACTTCAATTTATTTTTCATATTTGTGTTCCTGAGAGCCAGGTGAACCCATGGTAGATTGAAGTCCTCTATTTTACATTTTGTTGGAAGCAACTATTCCTACAAAGCTAAAGTCCCAATCAAATTGCCAGTGTGAAATTGGCCCCATAAAGCAAACAAGCAAACATTCTTCCAAAGCTTCCTTCTTTCATGTCTTCACTGTACCCAAGGCTGGAATGGGGAGGGCCACAACACTGCAAGACAGTTTTCATGTGGGAAAGCCAAAAATATAAGGACAAACCTTGTTCTCAAAGATTTACTGATCACTTGTTAACTGTGTCTTCAGGGGAGTTTAGATAGGCAGTGGGAACTGAACGAAGTGGAAAAACAGCCCTTGCACAGACAGCGGGCTTTGAGTCCTTAACCCAAGGTCTCTGTGCAGCAACAAGATAGGGCACAGAGAAGCTAGTAAAAGAGGGCTTTGGAGAACCACAAGCGCAGAAATACTCCCTTGTCCTCAGATACACTCTCTGAAAGGTTCACATGAATGAAAACACTTTGTATGGAAAAAATTTGGGGAGTGATGTGGTGCTTTCTTTTACATTACACTCACTAACACTTAACAGGCATTTAACCAAATGCATGTCAGAGGTTAAATCTTGAGATATTTGTTTTCCCTTCGCTAATTGGCTGAAACCCACTGACAACTAAACCTGACAGGCAGCAAATGTGTGGAGTTTCAGAGACAGGACACTGGCAGTCTGTCCTCACAGGGACCAGGGTAGGCAGGATCACCTACCTACCTCTGAGACACCGACCCCCACATTTAAATATCTCAGTTCACCCTGCCTTCCTGGGGCAGCGAAACTGTTTATTCTGCTGTATAAAAGCAGCCTAGAAAGTCGGCACACAGATGTGAAAAACAAAGCAAAACAGAAAAAGGTAGGCAGATGATAAAGCATGGTACATACACTTGAGGCCTTGCACCTCCTCACTCTTGTGAAAGACCCCAGTGAGAGATCTTCTGCATGGAAAAGTCATCAAAGATGACAGGTTTGCAGGAAATATTTTAGTTTTTGTCAAAATGTCTTCTTGACAGGTTAACTAGATACACTGCTTTTTAATAATCATCATTTTCCTGCTAAAATCATTTTTGCAGCTATGCTGAAAATGTCCAGGTGCTGCACAGGCATCAAAACATCCCAACAAGAAAACAGGTTCAGAAAATCAGAAGGGAACCTCACTGTTTATATGACACACCTGACAGCTGTCCCATTTTAATGACAGAAGTATATCTGGGGGTCATGTTTTCAAACTCTTCTCCACAACCACAAGAACCAGTGAAAAAATGTTTGCCTCAATGAAAACACAGACATGAGATCTATAGCTTCAAAAAAAACTCCCATCAGTGTAAAGCCTCACAACCTGGCAACCTTTTCTAGCTTAGCCTTTTGGATATCACTCAACACATGACTTGTCTGGACTACCTCAGAAATCAACTTGGAGGGACATCTGCAACATGGAAAATGACCAAGAGAACCCCTGTCTCTCTGTGGTTGCCATTATTCAATTATATTTTCAAGGAGAGGAGAAGGACTGAAACCATGCCCTACATGTTACATTGCTCTCTTCACGCAAGAGCCTTCCTAATTTCAGAGTAATTATTTTTTCAGTTCAGCAAATTCTGCTGCCACACAATTTTTAAGCAGCCACTATTGATATGAGCAGAGAGGAATTTTGAAATTAGCTTTTTCTTTTTTTTTTGTCTAGAAGTAGCTCATCTCTACAATTCCTTTATGTCATCATACAACCACTTTGTTGCATGTTTCATTCAATTCCTTACTCAACAAATGGCAACCCAAAACTACTGCATTCTTCTGAAAAGCCAGCATCTGCTCTGAGAACATTGTATTCAACAGAGAGGGGCCTTCCACCCCAGCCAGCTCTTCATCTCACCTTCTGTGCTGTGTGAATCAGGTGCTACTCTCATGCCTATAACTACATGTATGCTTTTCACATTCTCCATTGTAATTGTACAAACATTTCTCCAAGTCACAGCATAAAAGCTGGAGTGAAGAGCAAGTAGCTGGACATCAGTGTCATAGGATAATTCAGGTTGGAAGGAACTTCTGAAAGCATTGTTGAGAAATTAAAAGTCTCTTAAAGCAGGGCCAGCCATTGGGTCAGGGATTTATCCAGTGTCATCTTGAAAACTGCCATGGGTGGAGATGGCACAACTTCACAGGGCAGCCTCTTCCACTCCTAGAGCATCCCCAGGATGAAAACTTCCTTATACCCTGAGCTCTCCTGCATCATTTCATGCCCACTGTCTCTTGCATTGCCACACTGCACTGCTAGGAAGAGGTTGGCTCCTTTCAAATCCTTTAACACATCAAGATATTCAGCTCTTCACACACTTTACGTGGAACATCTTGAGAAACCTGTTTGCTGACTTAAGTAACAGATTTAGGAAAAGCCCACAAATGAGCTCGGACCAGCAGTGACTTCCAAACCAATGGGTGGAAGTTTTATTGGGGTCTATTCGAAGCCTGTGGGACCCAGACATTCACTGGAAACCAAGAAAATAAGTCTTGTTCCCATTCTTCAAATGCCGGTGCAAACCCCTTCCGTCCGAATGCAATGTGAGCAGGCACCACATTAAATAAATCAACAGGAAAGTGTGTTTGCTTATAGATTCCTCTTTCCCTCTCTTACAGGGCTAACATGGAGAGAAGGAAGTAGGTCAGTTTTGATGTGGCTGATGGGGGCCATTACAAGAAGTTGTCTTTTTCCACGGAGAAAATCAGCTTCAAGACAGTTCCTGATGTGGTTTTCCTACACATACAGAACACAACAAATATCCATACTGTAAACCACATGGATGACTCCATCTGTTATTTTTCAAAGGGACAAAGACTACATGAGCAATTACGATTCTACTCATCTCATTCATATATATTATGCTTTGATGTGATATTAAAAATGTAATGTGTGGCCAGTACATCACTGCTCAACATGGACAATGTCCACTGTTTGCCTAGCTACTCTCTATGCCCTTTTTTGTACACACAGACTTTCAATTAACTGTCTCCTAACAACACAAAACCTTGGAAGAAAGACTCTGCTTAAGACAAAGATTTGATTTTTTATTATTATTTTAAACACACTAAAGTGATAAACTTTATTTCTCTTTCTATATTGAAAAAAAAAAAAAAAAAAAAAGATGCTATTGATCAGCAAACTATATGATGATCAAATGTACTGGGTCTGGCTGGAATGTTAACTTCGCGGCAGCAGCCCATTCAGTGCCGTACTCTGTACTTGTAGCTGGAACAGCAGTGTTATCACACCAGTGTTGTGTCTACTGCTGAGCAGCAGTGGCACAGCATTGGGCCTTTCTCTAACCCTCCTAGGGGGTGGGCAAAAAGGGAGGAGAGAAACATCACTAGGGCAGCTGACCTAAACCAATCAAAGGGATATTCCATACCATGTGGTGTCACACTCAGCAATAAAAGGTGGAAACAGGAAGAAGAGGGGAGGGGTGGGCTCTCGTTGGGAAACATCGGTCCTCCTCTCGAACACCGGCTGCGTGCGTTGAGGCCTTGCTTCAAGGACGTGGTCAATCATCGCTCATTTATGGGAAGTAGAGAGTAATTTCTTTCCTCTGCACTTCCATATAGCCTTCATTTATTTTGTTTGTTTGTTTTCCTCCCTTCTTTTTATTTTTCCTTTTCCCCTCCCATTTCCCCTTTCCCTTTTTATTTCCCCTTAGTTAAATTGTTTAGTTCATAGTAGTCTTTATTTAATTATTATAATTATTTCCCTTTAATTAAATTATCCTTATCTCAACCCGTGAGTTGTTCTTTGCTTTACTTCTCCCCCTCCTCATCTAAAGGAGGGGGAGTGAGAGAGCGGTTGTGGGGTTTAGCTGCCCAGCATGGTAAAACCACCACATCAAAGAGAGAAAAATCACTAAAAGACAGCTCTAAACTTACAAAAGAAATGTGGCAAGATAACAAGAGGAAACAGCTTCTTTAAAATTTCCCACTTCTATACAAAATTTATGAAAGCACTGACGAGTTTCCCAGAAGAGACCAGTTGCTGTCTTTGCAAGATGCAGTGCCTCTGAGCTGGGCTGTGCCCTGCCTACGCCATTCTCCCCACATTTTCACTACAGTCCCACCATGCAACTTGAGCACATTTGGGAAACAGGTCAGCATAGCTGAAACCTGGAGGAAGAGATCTTCTACCTAAACCACTTCAAGATCACTGTTGTCATCAAGACTGGGACATCACTCCTGTGATGGGACACAGGGAGAGAGGTGCTGTACTTCAGATATGCAGAGTGCCAAAGTGCTGAGTGGAAACTGGGGGACCGGCAATACATCTCCTGATGAAATCCCCTCCATGCCAGCCTTTGCATAACGAGGGGCACACGTCTGAGGGGAAAAAATATCTCATGGCTGCACCCATACAGACCAAAGAGAAAAAAGGCAGGGAAAAGGGAGAGCTCCTACTCAGCAAGGCTGGCTTTTTATTTAACTCCTGAATTTTTATTTTCATGTATGTTCAAAACTGGTAACAGTCAAGAGGAAAAAATGGGGTGGTAGAGCCCAGAAAGGCATTGCAATGCCCAAAGGACTTCTCTACCCCTCTCTTTCAGGATGCCCTCTGTCTGCTGTGGCAAGGAAAGGAGACATCAAGGGCTGCTTTGGGTAGAAGACAGACCCACACTTTGCCCTGACAGACATAGAGGTGGTCCGAAAGCAAAAACATGCAAACAGAGGCATGACCTGCAGCAAACTTAATGCAGCAGTGTTGGAGGGAAGCAGTGTAAGGATAAACCCAGGATAACCCTGGGGCTTCTCCAGATAAGTAACTGGCACTAGGAGTCCTTTAGTCTTTCAAATATATAGGTAATACTGCTTTCCTCTTCCCAGACACTACCTGCCTTCTCCATCTCAGCAAGACAGCAAGATCTTCAGGGAAGTTGCTCTTCCCCAGCACCAAGTACTTAGCCCTGTTGTGCCTGTTTGGTGCCCCCAGTATCACAGCAATGTGAATAAGCAATAACCACAATGACAGTGAACAGGAATAGGAACCCAACACAACGTCTCATGTGCTGAAGGCTCAGATTCCAGAAGCCAAGGGCAATTCACAGCTCTGAGCTCCCTCAAGGACCCTGGAGGACGGAAGAGTTTTACCTGACAGTTCTGTAGTACAGCCTTGGTGTTTCACCAGGAGATGATGGTTCTCCATGCACTGCACGGCACAGGTAGCAGCAGCATCTCAGGGCTCAAAGGGGCAAGGGGCAGCCTCTTGAAAAACCACTTCATGCAGGGAGGTTCAGTAAGAACAGCTATCATCTCCAGGGAAATATTTCTCCTTCCCAGACAAATGCCCTAGGTTATGGCTAAGCACTGGTTCTCTGCAGCCTGTTTTTTAACCTCCTTAAATTTTGCCATTATTAAAAGGTGTTATTAACAAGCAAAATTATTTTCAGCCAGAGCTCTCCTTCCAAGTAGCACCTGACTCCCTCAAAGGGGGTTCTTTCCCCATCTCTGCCTGTGTTTTACACAGCAGCCAGCACGGACGGGAAGTACCAGGGGTGAGTACTTCTCTGCAGCACACAAGGCATGCCCCCTGGGATCCAGGGGGCCTGTTCCTACACAACCAAAGAGCCTTTGCGTGGCTTTTCTTGAAGACCAACAGCTAAGTCCCAAGCCTGAGGAACAGCAGAACTAAAGGCCAGCACAGTACCTTACCAAGTGGCAAGAGTACAGCATGGAGGACAGAGCTGAAATCCACTCCAGACCCCAGCAGGCACTATCCCCTACATGCGCACCTGCAAGCAGGGATCCGAGCCCCAGTCCTGCACAGCATAGCATGCTGTGGGCTGCAGTTGCCTCTGCAACACAGAGTATCGCAGGCCCTAGCGTGAATTATTGACCACGAGGGGATGTGTTCCCTTAAGAAAGGTGGGGCGAAGAGAGAAACCTCTGCACAGCTTAACCTCCCACAGCCTCTGAACTGCACAGGGGGTCACGGGTGCACCAGTACTCCCAGCTGCTGTCCCTCCGCCACCCTTCCTGCTGTGAACCCGTCGCCCTTTCCATTTGGTAGTAGTATTGATCTGCTGGCAGCAATGGGCTGGATAATTAGCCAGGAATTAGGGTTTCTATTACAGCCAGGAGGCTGCTCCAGCTGATTTATCACCTGAATAATTTACTGTGATTGAAAGGAAATTAAAATGAACTCCATTTGACAACTGTGCACTTTTATGGGCTTCAGTGAAGACTCAAAAGCCAAATTAATAGCCTGGTGTTGCTTAATAGTCTACTGAGAGTAAATATGGGAAGGTTTTTCCTCTCCTGACATGCTTTCTTAGGCTGGATTTTAGAGGTTTGTTTTTTTGTGTTTTTTTTTTTTGTTTTTTTTTTTTCTATTTTTTTCCCCTCCCACCAATAAAGCCGTGGCCTGCATCAGAAGTTGTTTTGGCTGATAGAGGTGTAGCTGTAAAAATCACAGACCTGCTTTTCCAACCTGCAATTTGCTCCACATTTCCTCTTGTACCACCTGCCCTCATCCACCACTCCCCACAGGCAGGAGGGACCCAGGGCTCAGAGAAAGGTGCTGAGGAGGTGGACACCTGCACCCCCACAGTGCCCTGGCACCACACGGCAGCACCACTGCAGCCACCAGCAGAGATGGGGGGCTCAAGGGGTCAGAAGGACAGGGGGCATCTCAGCCACACACAGAGGACTTGCCTGCATGCTCTTCCCAGGTGACTGCATTTACATAGTCAAACCCTTGCTGCAGGTGGCAGATCAGGAAAAGATTTGATTCTGAACATGAAGATATAGCCATGAATTAGTTCCATAATTTTCACTGTTACAGGGCAGCATGAAGTTTTGGGAAGATATAAATAAATGATAGCTCTACTTTTCTCTTCACAACCCTCAGAGTAATTTAGGGAGATCCTCAGCAGCCACTGTCCACCCAGAGATAGTGTCATAGGAAAAAACATACTATTCATATTTCAGAGACCAGGAGCAAATATATGGTCCTATGGTTCATTCCTTCCTTCTGATTCCCTACTGCCTGCACTTTTAGAGTAAGTGAGACACAATAAAAACTAATGTAAGTCTACAAAAAGTCCTCCTTCCTGTCTTTGTCTTGGACCTCCCCTATTATTGATGGAGATCAAAACCAAATATTGTAAGAAGGACTGTACATCTCCTCCCTCCTCAGCAGTGGTACCGCAGTGGACACCCGAGCCAACACAGCTCCTTTAACAGAAAGTCTAATCTCCTCTTTGGAAGATGGCTCACACTTGCCTTTAAAACGTAACACCTGAAGGTTTTCAAAAGGATTTACACCCCTCTTTTGGTCAGTTTGGAGAGTTACTTTATTAAAACACTTCTGCAACAGAGGGCAATTGGTATCTTACTGTGCACTTGCTTTGTTTGTTTGTTTGTTTTTACTTTGTCCAACTTTCTAGTATTTTTTTTTCAGGTGTATTAAATATCCAAATTTCATCTGCCTGTACTTATCTCCAGATCCAGACTGCATCTCATGATTGCATATATTATTGTATGTTTGTCAGATTCCTGAGTTTGTTCCTACCTAAACCCAGAATATCCACGCTTTATCCAGGAAATAATAAAGGAAGGGATATTCAGTTTAGTTCTGGTTAAAAGTAACATGAAAGCATCAGGAAAGGCCAGGGAATTATCTGCTATTAGCAGCAAGTAGCTCTCTTTTAAGTCAGTGACCTACATAGTGCTGAATCTGGTCACATCATGTTATGCCTCATTATGGTCCTGATCTAAAGTCTATTGAAGTCAATAGAAATATTCCTCTTGGCTTCAATGAGTATTCGATTGGACGTGTGTGTGAAGCTGAAAACACAAGAGAATCCATTTCTGTTGTGGACAGAAACTCAGCAAAGACTCTTTATTCTGAGGAAATTAATGAACTGCTGTTCTTGTTGAACTGATTCTGCTGTATATACTCTACATGCTGCTGTAACACACCACAGTTCTCCTCTGCAGAGGTGTTAATCCAACTCTCATGCCTACCAAAACCACATCAGTCTGTGAGTCTTGCGCTTGCCTCTTGCCCACCTTGACACAACTTTCCTGCACCCTCTTTAACCCCTCATGCCTCAGGTGAGGCCAGCAGCTTTCTCCCAGGTCTTGATTCTCCACAAACACCTTTTAGCAATGCTTTCATTGGCGAATATATTTGAGTCAACTGTTCACACATGTGTTGTAGAAACTTTTGTGCCTGGACCTGGCAAGGTCTCCCTCCCAGTGGGTGACAGACTCTTGAAGGAGAACCTCAAGGGTGGCAGGGTCACAGGACATTGAGTCCTGTGTTTGATTAGTGTAACCTGCACTTTCAGTTTCCTTAACCTGAACGGTCCTCATGGACTAGGCACAGAAATGTATGCTATACAGTGCAGCAACTCTATGCGCAGGATGAACACGAGATGAGTGCAAGCTCTAAATAAAATGCAACAACCACTAACTGTTGTTTTTTTTTTTCCTATGACAAGGGACAGACTGGAGTACCAGGGCCCAACACAGGTGTAGCACAGTTACCAGGACAGGCAGGCAAAAGCCAGTCATTGTGTCCATAAAGCTCTGCTCCACAGGAAGTCTTGAAGATACACTAGTAATGCAAACAGACTTATCTGTTAGCCATCAGGACAGCATTTCATAGTCAACACACCAGGGAGCATCAGGACCCATCCCCGCAAACACCAAAAGTCATGAAAAGCACAGGAAGAGTAACCAGTCCAGGTAGTAGATGCTGTGAATGTTCTCCTTCTCTGAGACCTGATGATTATGTGACATTGAAGCCATAGCCTTTGTCCCAGCTGATGAATGACCTATATGGTGCTTGTGGTGGTTATCACTCATGAGCAGAATGACAGTACAATGGTGGTGCTGCAAACACACACCTATGTACAGCTCAAAATCAGTTCCCAGAAATACGTGAAAGTGGTTTTCTTGTAAACATTTGCAGACAGTGCAAATCGATCATGGGCTGTTCACAGAAAATGAGATGAGTACAAAAGAGGATAAATGTAATGGAAAGGCATTCATTTTATACATGAACTAACGTGCATGGCAGAGTTCTGTTAGGGCAAAGCAAAGCCATAGTGCTTCTAGATTGCTGTTTCTATCCCCTCATTACTCCCCAGAAATACATAGACACAAAAGGACTGAGTTTGCACATCCAGCCCTCAGTCTCAGACTTCCCATCTTACAACTTCTTGATGTCACCAGAATAGCATTCACCTGCCATTAAATGTTCTGGCAATGCACATACAGGTATTACATACCAGTGTTGCAGAATGCACACATACAACTGAATCACCAGGACATTAGGTTTCAAAACAAGGCACGTAACGCCTTACTTCTGCCCCTTGATGCATACAGTCTGACACAAACTTTAATTACATGAACAAATCGTGGGATCCCTGCCTCACCCAATGCATACAACAGATACTGTTTCTGAGTAAGGTACTGTCTAACATCTTATTTTCCTGTCATTGTCCAGTGGTTGTCTTCTCTCTCAGCATGGTATTAGCCCTTACTCAGAGACAAGTATTCATTCCCCATGGTCTTCTCTATAGCAGTCATGTTTTACAGTAGATATGAAAACTCGGATAATGCCTGTCAAGTGAGTGCACAACTTGTTTTCAGCTGAGAGTCAACTTGCAGGTCTCCATTTTATGTAGCTGAACTGAGGAACAAAGACATTAAAGATGGAGGAGTAAAGGAAAGAGACTGGAATCACTCATGTAAAGGGTTTGGTAATGGTGAGCAAAGACTCAGACTTAGGCCATGAAAACATCTACCCACATGAGTGGCAATGTACTCTTTCCAACAGACAAGACAAGTTTTTTCCAAAACATCCAGCAAAGGCATCAGGAGAAATTCAGGACCCAATCTTCAGCTGAGGACAGAACATGCTCAGGCTTCAAATGCTTAGCAATGCAGAAGCAACCTTGTCCACCCCATGCCACTACTCACCCTGACCAAGTGACTGTGCCCAGATTACAAGCAAAGAAGAATTAGGGAGGAGCAGCAAAACAGGGACAAACAGGGTATTTCCTTGTCTCACGAGCCATGAGTCTTCTGGTAAAACACCTGGAGTCCTCCTCAGCTGACTAGCACAGGGACATTAAGAAGTTTGTTGTGACTAAATAAAATTAGCAATATTCTTCTTGCTCCTCCTGGACTATATTTCTAATATAGCATACAAGTAATGGACCACCAGCTCCTATTACACATCTTGTCTATATGGGGAGGAGCATCTTTTCATTATTTTCATCTACAGAAATGGGTAAGAACTCCCTATATCCATTGCTGCCTGAGCTCCTAATGCACTGCCTTCTGAGTTCAGCCACGTTCTCGACTGCCAGATTCTGGATGCATATCTTAGTCTACTACAATAATTAGCAGTGTTAATTACAATTCTGTTTTTCCTAGTCACATGATTAATTTTTTCAACCTGATCTTGTGAAAGGTCTGTACGCCCATGGTCATGGGGCTGGAACTAGATAATCTTAAAGGAACTGAAAGGACCTAGAAGGTCCATTTCAACCCAATGTTTCAATATGATTCAATATTTTCTTTCTAATTGATTTCTTTAGCATCACTAATTGATCTGGACAGCTTCTCCACTTTTCTTGTTTCATGACATGTTTGCTTTATTACAAAAGAGGTAAAACATGACTGCTTACTAAAGTAGTGATCGCATCACATCCTTGTGAATCAGGCATTCATATAAATTACATGTGTTCATGCTGAAAATAAATGTTGTATGCCACCAAAAAGAAAAACACATCCCAAACAAATGTCAGCTCTTACCCATGGCCCAGCCTTCCAAAAGCAAATGAGAATGCTCCAACCTATATTAAAGCAAACAACTAGAAAACTCCATTTGTAGTTACACTAGAAAAAAAAATCATGGAATCACAGTATCATTTAGGCTGGAAAAGATCTCATCAATTCAAGGCAGTTCTGCTAAGCCCATTTCACACATCATAAAAATTTTTTTCTTAGAAATATCATTTCTCAGCATCTGTTTGACTTCTCAGACTGTGAAGTACCCTTTTTAACAAATTAATGGGCATATCTCCACTCTCAATGCTCTGCACAGACATTCTAGTTACAGCTTCTTACATGGATCCAGGGAGATCCTTGCTCCACCAACAGCTGAAAATCACGAATGTGACAATCAGGAAACTTTAGCAATATCCTTGTTTAATTCTTCTATTCCTTCTGTTAAACCGATAAGACATTATCTATTTCTGCTCATTGCTGGACTCTGGCCCATAAGCTACAGTTCTGGATAACTCAGAAACTTTAGATTACAGAAGGCTAAAAAAGGATCTTCTTCCATCACCACTCTCTTTCACATGATTTTTTTTTTCATATATAGAAGTTAAATAAGGATAAATGTAACACCATGCAGCTTTTAAGTGACCAATATTGAACAGGCTTACTGTAGGAGTTGGCTCAGTGCCTGTCCTCTCCATTATCACTGGTGTTAGGGATGGGATAACCACCATCTAGTGGTATGCAAAGGCCATTTCACCTTCAAGAGACACTTGGCTTTCCTAACAAGTCATGTGGGTTTTTTTTTGTTTGTTTTTGATTTCTGTTTGTTGCTGGTGGTGGTGGGTTTTTTTGTCTTTTTTTTTTTTTTTTAATTCAAATTGATTTCAGCATCTTCCTCATTCAAAAAGATAAACCATGTAAACCACAGAACCTTCAAAACTGGTGAAAAATGAATGACTATGAATGAAGTAAGAAATGACACATAGGAGCTTCAGGGCACAGGGAATTTCTGCTCTACCATTGACTTTCAGCAAAAGGAATTATTTTTTCCAAAAACATTGGACCAGTACATACTCCTTAATACTGAAGCCATGATGGTAGTAAACTACTGTGTTCCTGATAATCTCCAGTGGCCTTCAAATGTTTATATTCCTACAATGGAAATCACTGTTTGTTTACAATTTAAGGCATTCATGCACCTTGCTAAAAATCAGATTTAATATTAACAACAGAGATTAACAATGACTAATTACAACACTAAGTATAGAAAAAGTAGCTGACTAGATCCAAATTGAAGCTGACAGCAATACTTTCATTTCTACATCCCATGACTGCAGCTAAATTTAAGGCTGAGGTCTACAAACCAAAAGCACATAGATAGAAACAGCTAATCAATTTTTGCATGTGCTTCTGTATTGTGTCTGCTAAAATGGAACTTCGCCCCAAAATTAGTGCCAAGCCTTTCTGAAATGCACTGCTAATCTGTAGGTGTAATAAATTTACCTTCACATATTAATTGTGTACTTCTCTCAGCAAATGGCTAACTACATGCTTAAAAAGCCATTTCTGGATACAAAAATCAAATTTGTGTGTACAGTCAAGCTAACTCGGAACCAAAATTAGGCATAGAGTTTTGCAAGCCTATTCCTTATTATCTGCATAGCCTGGGTTTGATCCAACAAAAGTATCAGAAGCTGTGAAGCTCTTTATGCCCTCATTTGATGTAACTGGCCCAGATTGGGTGTAATTTCATACCCAAACACTTGCTCATGTTTACATAACAAGTGTTTTCTGTCATTTTTTAATAGTCTTGGCTGAAGAGCTTGATACAACACCTGTTTCTCCATGTTTTTCTACTGCAACTCTGAGAAATAATTGTTTGTTGATTTCCACCAAGGAGGACTCTCATCAGAAAGCATATCTAGAAAAACATTGAATGTTTGAAACAGTACCTGCTCTGGTTTGATGGGCTCAGTTGTTGTGAAAATGTCAGAATAATGTTGCCTCTCGAAGACTCGATCCAACACTTCTAACTGCTGCTGGGTGAAAAGGTCTCCTCGCATCTGTTTCCGAAGAAAGTCTCTACCCGGGAGAGAATGGCCATTTGGTACTGGAGATTCCTGAATACCTTTCAAAGAGGACAAAGAAGACAGAAGAATAAATAGACATTGCAATGATGAGACCTACAGAGGAGTATTCCATTTAACCCATTAAATTGATGTGGGTACAGTATATTGACACAATGAAGAATCTTTGAGAGGAGGATACAAGCAAGACACACATTGCTAGAAGATGTACTGATCAGTTCTTCACTATAGCCAACCCTCAATGAAATTTGACATCAGTGATTTCACATATAATTTGAAGGCAAGACAAAGGCTTGTGGTCAGATCTTTTCTCACAGCACTTTTACGACAGTATTTGTGAACCAGTAATGGTTTAGATGCCAGAGGACATACCTACAACATATGATGCTAGAGCCACAGTCAGCTTGGATCATCTCCAACAGATCTGCTTTGCATAGTCACTCTCTGTATCCCTCTCCTGTGATGCCTGTAAGTCTTCCTGAGCTCTGTCCTATGTGAAGGTCTGAGCTACAGTGTACTTATGCCAAGAAACAGGGACCCTTAATCCATAACCACATTCAGCTTGCAGTAACTGGCCAGTCAACTTCCCAAACACAGACAGTAATAACACCATACTAAAATGTGATGTCACTGGGATGCAGAGTTGCCACCACAACAGCCTGAGCAAGGCCTGATCTGATGCACTCTTCCCAGCTGACAATACTACTTTATATTTCTGTATTTTTTTTGTATTTCATCAATAGCATGAAGAAAGCCTAGGTTTCAAGGCACATTTTTTCTCTCTCTCTCCCCCTCCTTTCAGCAGGTTGGAAGTGACTGCCCATATCTCAAAAGCCGTGAGACAAGTTAGAAAAATGTTTGGTCTGAAAAAACTCTTGCAATATGGGGCTTGCTTCAGTTTGCTTTGTTTGCATATTCACAGTGATTTTCTACTTTTCCTTCACCTGTCAATGCTAGAAATATATCTTTTATGTTCTGAAAGCTGAGGTCTGCAGTATTCCCAGGACTCCAGGAGGTGGAACTCCAAGAATAACAGTAAACATCAGATTTCCTCTCCAGATGGCAACACCACACTACACAGAGGAAGGAAAGATTTAAAAAATAAGTTCTTACTGCCCAGATTTGTCTGCAGAACCAGCGCTCAAAGCTTCTCAGGTGGATTCTGCATCAAAATTTTTGAAGGCAAGTATTAAAGGACATCTGTGCTAAGAGACCTCATTGCTGCAGACACCAGTTTTGTCTCCCAATGTGTGCTGGCGATCGGTAACATGGCCAATGTCCAGTGGACAAGATTTTTTCAAAAAGGACTATTGATTTGGATGGATTTTGCAGAAAACATTGTGCACCAGATTCAGAAAACAATGCTCCTTTAAGACAGGACTCTGAAACTATGGGACCAACAGATGGAACTACTTTTTAAAACCTAGGTTAATCTCTGTAAATTTTCTTACACTCAGCAGGCATTTGATGTAAGCATGTTATTATAGAAACATCCTCCTACATTTTAGTTTGGTTGTTCAGGCAACAACAATGTTGTATTTACCTGCTTAGATGAAGTCAGGCAACTTACAACATGAATAGACAATGCTGGCTTGTATAAAGTGCCAGGATCGGTTTATTACATGCAGAAAAAATCTGAACCTGTCTTCTGAATAAAAAGTCAAAATGTGTAAAAAGGTATGAAAAATATAAGCAGATATAAGAGAGCAGTCTATCTTTAAATTTGTTTTTTTGTTTGTTTGTTTTTGTTTTTGTTTTTTCCTTTAGTATTCTAAATCAAATAATATCTAATTGACATAGTGCTGGGTTTAGTCAACCATTGCTTATGAAATTAAAATTGTGGTTGCTAGCTGCATGGTAGCAAAAGGCTGGGGGGAACACTACCTCTGAACACAAAAGTGCTGGCTTCAAATTTCAGGTTAAAATAATGGTATTCTAAAGTTGGCATCAAAGTTAAAGGTTTTTACAGTTTTGGTTCAAAGTGGGTGAAGAAAGAGAGCAAAATGATCCTAGATACGGGACAATCTGGGAACTTAATATCCCAGAATCCTAGAATCCAAATATCCTGAGTTGGAAGGGACCCACAACAATCATTGGACTCATCTCCTGTCTCCCCAGAGGACCACCCAAAAAATAGGCTCTATGTCTCAGAGCATTGTCCAAACACTTCTTGAACTCCACAAAGTTCAGTGCCGTGACCACTTCCCAGGGGAAGCTGTTCCAGTGCCCGACCACCCTCTCAGTGAAGAACCTTCCCCTAACCCCCAGCCTGACCCTCCCCTGTCTCAGCTCCATGCCGTCCCCTCGGGTCCTGTCGCTGTCCCCAGAGAGCAGAGTTCAGCGCCTGTCCCTTCGCTCCCCTCACGAGGAAGCTGCAGGCTGCCATGAGGCCTCCCCTCTGTCACCTCCAGGCTGAAAAATCCAAGCA